>NC_072433.2:22390000-23640000 GCF_028878055.3 Symphalangus syndactylus
CACCTCCCACCTCCTCCCAGGCCGCCAGGTCCCAGCTGCACCTAGACAGCGGGTCACGGCAGGACAGGATGGGACATGGCCCCTCTGGGACCCTGCGGCTTCTCCTTTTTTGGGGGGTGTGGGGACAGAGCTTCAGTCCAAAGATTCCCCTTTTTTCCACCATGAAGACAACCGTCAGCCATGTTCATGTGGGAAAACATAAGCACCTCAGAGTCAGACCTCCTATTTAGAGAAATGAGCTTCCTGTTTTTCCCTTTCCAAGGTCTCAAGACCTCAGTCCACCAGGAGGTGGAAAACACCATCCATCAAGGTGCCGGACAGTTGTTCGGGAGGAGTCCTGCCAGGAAGAAAGCCAGAGAACATGCCCAGGTGTGGCCAGGCTGCCTCAGATCCCAAAGGAGAGCAGGGCTCCAGAGCCCGGAGCAGTGTGACGCTGGGGCTGCCACACACCAGGTTTGGGGTTGCTCGCTCCTCCTGCCAACCCACAGGCGAAGGATGCATCAGGCACAGCCTTGGCCACACCCAAGGGTGGGGAGAGCCCCAAAGCACCAACAGACAGGGGACGATTGTTAGAACTCAAGACATAGAACTCCATCTCCAATAACCTCAACCGCTCGGAGGAATTCTCAAGCTCTGCCAAAACCCCCGCTGGTGGCTCTCCAAGGAGCCCATGGTACAGGCTTTGCTTCTCCAGGCCCATCCCTGGCAACGGGGGCAGAAAAAGTGAGGGGGGGGGCCCTCCCACAGCCCCGGGGCACCCAAAATTTGCCTAATTGAACATTAACAAGTTGCTACAATAAAGTTCCTCTGTTGTGAGCAGGGAAACCTTTTTGGCAACAACAACAGAAGTCTTGTTACAAACTGCTCTGAAAGCCAGGCTTCAGCCTCGACAGGTGTGAACAAGATTTCAACACCTCCTACAATACAATGCAATCCAAACAAAGGGGAAAGTCAATCCCAGCCTCCTGAGGTTTCTCCTTGTCTAACATCTTCTTCACTCACTCAGCCCAGAGGAGCCAAGTGCATCTTCCTCAAGCCCAGCAGCAGAGCAGACCTCACCAAAGCCGGACCCTCTCCACTGCCTCAACACAGGGCCATCTCGGCTGCCCGAGGGCAGTTCTGAAAGCCTCTGCTAGGAACAGGAGTCCTTTCAATGGCTCCCACCTGCTCCTGGGACCCCGAGGCCCCTTCTATCACCTCCCAAACACAGCTAGCATCGATGAACCACACTGGCGTGTTTCCCACATTTCCTCAGCCGGGTTCGCCATCACCTTCGGCCCCTTGAGAGGTAAGGAGAGTGAGAAAGAGGAAAATGAGAAACGCTCCTTGGTCACAGGGTCCATGCTGCTCCTTCTACTAAAGGGGACACAAGAGCCTCCTAACGCTCCCTTCCCTGCAATGCTGGAGAAGAGCTGAGACCTCAGGACTGGATATTTTATTTAAAAAAATTTTGTGAGTGACGCCACAGGTAGAAACACACGAGAAGTGTGTGTTGGACAAGGGAAGGAATTATCCCTCCCATTGATTTTTCGCTCTGGAGTATTAGAGAGAAAACAGCATTTATCTGGAGATTTCTTCCCAAAGCCAACCACATAAACGGGACTTGAAAAGAGCTTATCGGACAAACGATTTGCTCACAAGGCCATCGCCCAAGTGGGAATCCCGGCAGGGAATTCGATCAGCCCCACTGTTCCTGCGTGGACATCTTTAGGTGGCTGTTGTCATTACTCAACTTCATGCCAACGACAGAGAGGCTGGCCTGGGAAGTGGCAGACGGGAGACACTGGCAAAAGTTACAATGGACAAAAAATGAGTTCTTTCTCTGTCATTTCTCTGCTCCAATAAGGAGAATGCAAAATGTCAACAAAACAACTTCCAAAAAAAGCAGCGTACACATAAACACACTCAAATCCTTCCTGATGTATCTTGGGACTCCTCTTTGATCCTCTCCTTTTCCACAAACTCTTAGGCATGTTTTATTTTAATAAGTGATAAATACTAATAACCCAACATCTAATCCAAAGCCCCATTCTCCTCCCAGGGCAAAGGAAAGGCTATTCACAGATTTTTTAAAAGCGGAAGACAGCTATAAAATATGCCAGGATAATCCCCAAGACCGGCTACTCTCAACTTTCTCTACCTCCAATCTTGGAGCCCACCCAAGGGCAAGAGTGGCCCGGAGACTTGCTATAAAATGTATGTGACCACAATGGAATTGCTTTGCCAGACATTTTTACTAATGAATCTCGTAGCATGGAGACAGATCCCATATAAGGAGTTAAGCAGGTTCATTCTCCTCCACGCTGCCCCTTCACCTACCAGATAAGCAAGGCAAGTGCCCCCAGTTCCATGGAAGGAGAGCAGCCTGCCCCCGACAACCACAAAAAGGTTAGAAGGCTCAATTCCTCTTTCCAGGTAGCTGGGAGGATGTAATTGGTGAGGCAGGAGATTAGAAATATCGGCAGCCTCTAAGTAAGACTTTAATTTACTGGCAGATCAATAGAGCCGGGGTTATATTGGCAAAGTGTCTACAGCTCTATTGACTCACGCAATGCCTCTTATCAATTTATCAGAAATCTGGAAGTCAGAAGATATTGTTTGAAGGGAAAAGAGAAAAAGAAGAAGAAGAAGAAAAAACAGGAGGCGTGAGTCCAGAGCCAGAGCAGTTAGAAACTGGGGTCCCCAATGACCAACTTGCTACCAAGAGTTCCATACCAATGTGTCTCCTGCAAAGAAGGCTAATATGATACATTCGGAGTTAACCTGCCTCCCTTGCATGCCCCTCTCAGCCTTCTCAGGGATTCCATTTTCCATAAACCTTGTATCCTGGGGAGGGGGTGAATCCTACTGAAGCTGGTTTGGGATTTTTGTTTTGTGTTCTGTCTTAGCAAGGAGCAATTCCTTCCTTAGGTTCAGCCATACTCGTCCAAGTTACAGAGTTACTCGTCCACCCCTTGTATGGTTTCCTGCTACCTCTCCATTCTACTGCAGCCAGAATTCCTAGCCTTGGCTTCTTTCTTACCAATCCATAAAAAGATTTCTTTTTAGGTAAATAGGATATTTATCTCAGCATCCCAATACTCCCAAGAGGTCACAAAGATCTATCAGACTAACAATGGCACTTGGTCTCAAGAAGCGTAAAGAAAACGAACTCAAGTTCTATAAATCATCACAAATGTTTTCACAAATAATTAATCTTCATTTGAAAAGGTTTTGAAATATCCCAGGTAGCCGACCAAAAAAGTCCAGGGCGGGAAGTAAACATTCACACTTCACCAAACCCAAATGTTCACACCAGCGAAGGAAGGAAGGACGCAGGAAAACACGAAGTTCCCGAGTGTTTCTAGCCAGTAACTCTAGGGGGCAGGTCGGGGAAGAAAGAGAGGGTTTGGAGCATTCCAGGTATCACGAGGCCAAAGGGAAAAGCGATTTTCCTTGGTTTAGAGGAACCACAACCTGCTTTTGATGATCCATTTTGGTCCCTGCCTCATACAACAAATTTCTGCTTAATTGCTGTTTTGCATTTCGTGGAGACATCGAGTAAACAGTACTTAAGTGTTTCCAGACAAAAACAATAACTCACTAATGACTAAGGCACTGCTAATTAAAATGCCCCCATGATGGCGTGACTGGACTCAGAGCCACCAGAGCAAACAGAACGAGCTGGGCCTTGAATGCATGAACCAGAACGCGGGCATGCAGGGCGGAAGATCCTCTGCTCCTTCCTCTGCAGGTCACCACGGATGCCCTGGCTGAAAAGAAGGGCCATTGTGACCCTTGCTAGAATGAGAGGGCAGAGGTGTGGAGAGAATGGGAGGAGTTAGAGTGGGGAAGGGGGGTGAGGGCACTGAGATTTCAGAGGGAAGGCAGCACCCCAATAGAATGCACATTCTAGAACCTTATGAGAGTAAGTGGCCTGGCATTGCCTCAAAACTTTATGAGCTCCTGACAGCCCCTAAAGAAAAAAAAAATGTGTCCTACTCTAGTAGGGAGAAAATAAGAAGATGTGTTAAAACTGGCCAAATAGGCTGGGCGCAGTGGCTCACGCATGTAATTCCAGCACTTTGGGATGCCGAGGAGGCAGGGAGATCCTGTCCTACAAAAAATTAAAAAATTAGCCAGACGTGGTGATGCATGCCTACAGTCCAAGCTACTTGGGTTGCGGGGCTGAGGTGGGAGGATCGCTTGAGCCCAGGAGATGGAGGTTGTAGTGCACCATGATTGTATCACTACACTCTAGCCTGGGCGACTGAGCAAGACCCTGTCTCAAAAAACACAAACAAAAGCAAAAAACAAAAACAAAAGCCTGGCTAAAGACCCTTTCCTAGTGACCACAGTCATACAAGGCATCCATTCCTAACTACCCTTTTAAAAAGAAGATTCAGAACGAACAAAAAAAAAACAGAGGTATGCTTGACCACCTGCCCAGTGCTAAAGGATTTCTTCAATGCCATAGTCAGACTTCACGAGCACATGCGACAAAGTAACAGGAACCTAGAAAACTTCTCTTCGTCCCCAAAAAGAGATCAAAATAACTAGCCTTCCCCAGAGCGGGCAGCTTTCCTCTTCCGTGCTCTTCAACTTTTAGTCCTACAGATGGGGGCCTCCCAACATCACTTTTTAAAGCTCAGCATTTAAAAAAAGAACAGGAAAAAAAAAAGAGGCATCCCAGAGTCCACACACTTGCAAAGGACTTTCTCTTCCTCCTCCTCCCCCCAGCAGGTTAAAGACCTGCTAGTTAGCAACGAGAGGGGGTGGAGGACAGTCACTGGAACCACAGGGGCCTAATACCCATTTGTATTCACACTCAGACCCTTTAAGCACATAAAACCGGAGAGGTTGACCTGTTTACATTCACCTAATGCTCCAGTAAACAAATCAGAGCCCCACTGGACGGGGTTCCAGGCAGGGCTGCGGCCAGACCCCACTGGGTGCCGGGCAGCAGGAGTAGGACGGGGAAGGAAGAAGGTAGATGCGTAGAAAACAGAAGCCAGGCTCTCATCCCAACCCACCCGAGTTTCTCCCCAAGCCTGGACCCTCCTTGACCCCACGCGACAGGGGAGCAGCCCTTCTAGGCCTGAGCGCCACCACCCTCCATGGACAAGTAACCTCAGCTACCAGATACCTCCTTACCCCCTACCCCCAGTACCCTGGAGCCCTGCCAGCACCCCCACATAACCCACCAATGCCCTGGAGAGGAGGACAGTAGAGGAACGGCCTTGCCAAGCACCTGGAGAAAAAGGAGTTAAATGCCCAGTGTCTGACTGAGGGAGAAACTTCCCCTCCCTTCCAGGAGCCTCCGAGGGTTCGTCCTCAACAACTATTGTTATTCAAGAACTGCGTCTTAGCTGAGCAGCCCCCCTGCCGCCCCCCAGCACTGGGTCTTGACAGAAGTGAAGCGGGGCTGCCTGGTGTCCCAGCACAGGGCCTGATCATATCCTCTAAAACGTGAACAGTTTCAACTTGACTGCGGGGCGGGGGAGGGGGCAGGCGGGGGGTGGGGGGACTGGCACTCCTTTTAAATGCAGATTTGAACTTTTCACCCGGGGTCAGACAGCTGCGATGCTCTGTCCCCAGCAGAGGCCAGCGTCGGGGCCCCTTCCACCTCACACTTTCACAGTTTTTTTCCTGCCTGCCAGGAGGCCAGCCTGTTAAAGGAATTCGATACCTCCCTCCCTCCAAACCCAAATCCACACCCACTTCTCAGCTTACCAGGGGCACAAATCCCACTGGCATCCTAGAGGAGACCCTCAAATCGTAGGAGGCTGGCTGGGTGCTCTGGGAACAGCAATGGCAAAGGAAAATTGTTCTTGTCACATGTATTGACCAAGGAACGCTAAGATCAACAGTGAGAAGACTCCAGGACTTCCCAGCCGCTCTGAAAGCATCTGAAAGCAGCATCTTCTCTAGGGTACATTTCACAGTGCCGCTTTCTGCTAGAAGCCAGCAGACAGTTCTCCTTGCTATTTCACTGAGAAGAGCTGTAACGGTAGCAAGGCTGAAATCATTTAGCTTTGAAAAGAAGTCACTTCTGGGTGAACAAGAAAAACTGTAACAAACTTTAAAAAAGAAAAAAAGTCTAGGATGGGACTTCTTGCCTCCCTTACACCCCTGATTCTCATGGGCAAGGTTGTTTCTGATTTTTCCATATCACCCTCTGTCCCTCCATTTCTCCTCCCCCAATGAGAGATGCCCACTGGTCCTCAACTAGGGAAGGAGGTTTCCATTCCGTGGCATCAAGACAAGGCAAGAAAGCAGAAATCCAAATAAACACTAAGAGAAGAAGGGGAGGGGAAGTTTCTTGCTGGGATCGGTGACCCTCCCAACAGTGGCAGCTCCTACAACTCTCATCTTGGGCGGCACTAGAGCCTCCAAGAGAAAGTCCCCTCCAAGCAATGCACCACACACACACAGTCCCTGGATTAGCCAACCTGGAAGCCTGTGTGTGTGGTTCTAGAAATGACTGTGAAGTCAGGAAAACCACACCAATTACCTACAGGTAAAAGGTTCTAGATTCACACCTTCCTCCTGCCACAAACTAGCAACCCACCATGGAGAGGGTGAAACGAGGCTTTCTAGAGGCTCCCTGCAGCCCTGTCTCTGATTTCAGTAACATACGTGAAGCAGTCTGTTGTAACAAACACACTAGCACTCACAGGAATGAATGAGAGTGGGGCTGTCCCCCGAGGAGGTGGCCCATGCCTTGCTGCCACTGGTCTTCTGCCTCTGGGAAGGTTTTCACAGTCAGGTGAGCACCCCCACCTGTACACCAGGAAGCAGTTTACAGAACACTGGCACCCCAATGTCACAGTTCTATCTCCTAACAATCTCATGAGCATGTCGGGGGAGCCAGGCATTTCTGACGAAACCCGCTGTGTGCAGACTGAGCCTGCACCCCTGTTCCCCAGTAAATGCAAGCAGCTGGTCACAGGGGTGATGGCTGACTCGGCTCCATCAACAGAATGTCTCAGAAGATCACAGGGCAGCAATCTTTTATTCCAGAGCTGCACCATCCACTAAGGTAGCCACCAACCCCTTGTCACTACCGAGCCTGTGACATGTGGCTTGTCTGGATAGAGATGTGCCGAAGGTAAAAGAAATACAGGACTCCAAAGATTTGGCACAAAAAAAAGGAATGTAAAATATCTCATTAACAGTTTTATTAATATTGATTACCTGTGGAAATGATAACCTTTTGGATATACTGGGCTAAATGTATTTATGAAAATTAATTCCACCTGTTTCTCATTGTTTAATGTGACTAATAGAAAATCTAAAATTACCTCTGTGGCTTACACTGTATTTCTACTGGATGGTCCTCTTTCAGAACCTCTGCCTGTCTTTCAACTTCAGATTCAGGAAGGATTCTAAGTGTTCTCGGATATGACTGAGACAGACTTCTCTTGTCTGTCTTGAACATCTCCCTAAAGCTACAATGTACTGGCTCCCAAGTGATACTTTAAAATGGGCTGAACAATCTTAGTATCCAACAACTCACTGCCAAACTCAAGTATAAACTAAGAAAAAAGGCAGGATCAGATGTGCACCCAGAAGCTAGACCAGCTCAGTGGGGTGGTACGCCTCTTCCAAAATTTTATCAATCACTTCTGGGACCCATAGCATGCTTTTAAAAAATAATAATAAGCCAAGCGCTGTGGCTCACACCTGTAATCCTAGCACTTTGGGAGGCCGAGGCAGGTGGATCACTTGAGCTCAGGAGTTTGAGACTAGCCTGGCCAACAGGGCAAAACCCCGTCTCTACTAAAAATTTAAAAAAAAAAAAATTAGCCAGGCATGGTGGCCCACGCTACTCTGGAGGCTGAGGCAGGAGGACTGCTTGAACCCAGGAGGAGGAAGGTGCAGTGAGCCGAGATTGTGCCACTGGACCCCAGCCTGGGAGACAGAGTGAGACCCTGTCTCAAAAACAAAATACAAATAAGTCATTTATTGTGGTTTAATACCAGGACTACCCACGAGGCTTGTCCAAAAGTAAGCCGTCTCCTACTCCAGCTTGATTTCTTACTATCAAGAGAAGACTTCTCCCTTTTAACTGCCCTTCTGTAAAATATGCCCAGCAGGAGCCTGGTGTCCACCTTCTCCCCCATCCCATAAACACACACCACACAGCACATGCGTGCGCGCACACAGACTCTCTCTCTCTCTCTCTAAGTGGGGAGGGCTGGGGGAGGAAGGTGCAGGCAGCACAGATGTGGCCTCTTTCCTATTAGAAAGTCCCTATTCTGCCACTAGGGATCACAAGGCCAGTCTCATTTCTCTATGTAAATGAACTTTTTAGCCACCTCCTCAAAGAAGAAAAGCTGCACAGATGCGGAAGGCCGATCCAGAGGCACACAATTACAGCCATTTGCATTCCTCCAGCAGCCGGATTAGCACAGGAATGTGCTCTGCAGCTTTGTGGGGGGAAAAGGAGTTTAGGAAGAAAGGGATGGGTGGGGGGATGTATTTCTCCCTGGTCTGTCCATCCAAAGCTCTATGATACACTTCCACTTCTGTGAGAGTCAGAAAGTGGAAATAACTCCTGCTCAGCTTCTAAAGAGGGGGAGGTTGAAAAGGCCCAGGGAGGGGGAGGGAGGGGGAGGTAGAGGGTAGAAGAAGAGGAGGGGGAGAGGGGCCAGCAGGAGAGAGGGAGGAGAGGGACCGGGTGTATTAGGGGAACTGCCCCTCCTGGCGCTTTGATCCCCTCGGTCGGTCGCTAGGAGAAACCAACTTTTCTCCTTGGGTTAATCAAAACCAAATTACTCAGGAATGTGGCAGGACAGGTCTGAACTTCCAAGTCCCTTTGTCTTTGAGGATTTAAAATGAAAAAAATAAAATTGTTAAAGCAGATGGCCGTGGCCTACTGAAGAGGTGAAGCGAAGAGTCTGAGGGAAGTCAGACCACATCTCTCACCCCCGAAAAAAACACACCTGCAAACTTCCTATGCCAATTTATCGTGAGAGAAGTTATTTTTGTAGACTACATCCAAAAATCAGAAGAACTGTCCATTTCATCCTCACTGCCGCGCAAATAAAAGACCCTCACCCCACCCTCCCATCAACTATACCTTGTCAAAGCACAAATAAAAGAGAATGCCAGATTTAGGATACACCCGTATATCACAACCCGACTATTAAAACCAGAGTCCAAACTAGCTCAAGAACATACGTTTTCCAAACACAAAGTTTGGGAGTATTTTTCAGTGTAAAGTTCTTCCTTAGGAATACTGGGGTAAGGAGGTATTCAAATATCCGGTTGCTATTCAAATGCATCCATGAAATTTCATGGTTACTGTAAAATTCTGCATCTCTTTAAGTTCTATGAAAAGTGGTTTTTAGGGAATGACTCAGAGGAGAGATGAAATGTCCCACTGAGTGACATAAGATCCCACTGCTCATCTGTCGTCTAGAAAAAGCAAGGAACCTGCCACCCAGGGCTGTTCTGTTTACTAGGAAAGTCTGCTGGGTGTGCTGGCCAGCCTGGCGACAGTTTCAATAAGTCAAGAGGCAACAGGAAAAAGCTGACCTCAGAGATGAAAGAAACCTGGGGCTTGGAGCTATATTAAGGCCTCCACACCTCCTCCCTGGCTCACAGCTCTGGCAAGCTTGTGGCACTGTACAAGATGTGGGCCTGCACTTCAGGCTCCTGGAAACTCTAGAATGCAACACCCCGGTGTGTGCTATCATTAGGGACAGTAAAAAGTGACATAGCCCAAGGCACCCAGGAGCAGAAATATCAACAGCCCTTGTGTATTATAAAATGCTGCTATGCTTCACCGTAAAACCTGGCCAACCCCCATGTCCCCCACCCACCCAAAAAAAGATAAACAAACAGAGCACCACCGGTTAAGCTACAGAGCCAGGATTCAAAAGATAAAGTGAGACCAACACACAGCCATGACTACCAGCTTGCCATAAATTGTAACTGGCCCCAGGCATACGGTTATCTGGGAAGCTGCACACTAACTTCTAAAATACTCTTCACCTTATCTTTAAGCCCAGTCAAACACACACATACATCACCCGTCTTAGATCTCAGCCATTAGTATTCCATTTAGACTTTCCAAAACAAGGTCATCCCAGAGGGTCCTTCCCCTCTTTCCAGTCACAGCTGTGGACTTTCATCCCCTTGTCCAACAAAAGGGACCTTGTACACAAAATTAACCTGAAGCATCAGTCTGTGCAGTGTGAGAGTCCACGGGGCCCTCGGAATACTGACTCCCCCCCACCACCATCCAGGCTCAGCCCAAGATCCTGTCTAGAGGGCTTCCCACCCCCCACCCCCCTGTGGAGGCTGGGGGAGCTTCCCTAGAGATTAGAGACCCTGCCCCTTCAGAATCCGCTTCTGAGCTGCAGCTGTGCAGCCAAGGAAGGCCTTACCTTTCAGAGAATAAACAGAAGAAAAAAACTTCCTCCCTGACTCAGTAACAGTAGAAAATGGCCTGACATCATGGCTGCAAAGGACCAGAATCACCTGAGAACTAAGCCATCCAATATGATGGCCACAACCGCACGCGGCTTCTGAGCACTGGACATGGGGCTGGTCCTGAGCGCTGAGACGAGAACATCGTGGTGAAATCGTGGGTTGCTGAAAATATCTGTTTTAAAGTTAATTCCACCTGTTTCTTTTCACTTTTTATGAATGACTACTAGGAAATGTACAATTACATATGAGCTTGTACTCTCTCTCTATTGGACAGCACTAGAGAGGTGAAAACGTTACCACCTCAAGTGCTAGCACATTACCATGCTAAAAGGAAAGACTCTTCCTTTTTATTACTATTATTATTATTATTGAGTCGGGATGTCACTGTCACCCAGGCTGGAGTGCAGTGGCACAATCACGGCTCAATGCAGCCTCTACTTCCTGGGCTCAAGCAATCCACCCACCTCAGCCTCCCGAGTAGCTAGGATAGGAGTACAGGCATGCACCACCACGCCCGGCTAATTTTTTTTGTAGAGATGAGGTCTTGCCATGTTGCTACGGCTGGCCTTGAACCCCTGGGCTCAAACCTTTGGGCTCAAGAGATCCTCCTGCCTCAGCCTCTTGAGTGGCTGGTACTACAGGCACATGCCACCAAGCCTAGCTAATTAAAAAAAAAAAAAAAGTTTGTAGAGACAGGGTCTCCCTATGTTGCCCAGGCAGGTCTCAAGCCCCTGAGCTCAAGTAATCCGCCTGCCTCTGCCTCCCAAAGTGCTGAGATTACAGGCTTGAGCCACCACGCCCAGCCCAGATTCTTCATTTTTAAATGCCAAAAAGACCAGTGTAAAATTGAGCAAACAGCATCATCTGGTATCAGGTGGAATCACATAGGCAGAGGCTGCTCAACTCCTAGGCTGCAGCGAAGGTGCCTAAATGGGGGGAGTGGCCGGGAACCTGCCATTGTTTTAGAGCAGGAGAAGCAAATGTAACCTCTATTTCAGGTGTTCTCAACTGGAGATGATTTTGCCTCCCCAAGAGACAGTGGGCAATTCCTGCAGACATTTTTGATTGTCACATCAAGGGGAGAAGGTGCTACTGGCATCTAGTGGGGAGATGCCAGGGATACTAAATGTCCTACAACGCACAAGGTGGCCCACTCCCCCCAAAAACAATTATCCCCAAACAACAACAGTGCCAACACACAATCAGGAAGTGACCAGGCCTGAGGTCCACTCAAGTATCTCTTTTTTTATTTTTTTATTTTTAGTAGAGACGGAGTTTCACCATGTTGCCCAAGCTGATCTCGAACTCCTGAGGTCAGGCAATCCTGCCTAGGCCTACCAAAGTGTTGGGATTACAGGCATGAGGCACCATGCACAACCCAAGCACACTTTTAATACTCAGATATCCAGGGGCAGGAGGGGACATCCCTTTGCAAAATGGCTTCTCCCCAGAGCTCAGAGCTGGTCTTAAGTTTGAGTGGTATACGCAATGTGAGGAAATGAAAATACTACTAATAACTTAAAAACTGTAATCGCTTTGTCGCCAGACTGGGTTGAGTGTCAAGGGTTGATATGTCTGGGCAGCTCTGTTTTTCAAGCTAGTAGGTAAAAATGGGGCTTAAAACTCAAAGCAACATAAGGCAGGCTCCCCCACAAGCAACAGTAGGCCTCTAACAGAGAGCCTGAACTGGGGGAGTCACTGGCATGCCCAGTTCACCAGGCCTGACCACACAGGCTAGGCCTGGGTTCCTGTGACAGGCAACGGAGCAGCAAAGGAGCTGTGATGGGGCCTGCAGGTATAGGAAGGGGCCAGGGCAAGGGACAGGCGAGGCCAAGACAGGAAGAGCGTGGTGCTGAATGAGAACAGCCCAGCCAGGCTGGGAGGCCGAGCAGGAGGGGGTAGAGGGGAGGCACATGATAATTAACTCTGCAAGTTGATAGTATTTGCATATAAATGCCTCCACAAATCACTACAAACAAGCCAGGACAAGTCAGGCCTATTAGCATATACAAGCCAGCCCGGGAAGGCCTCTCTAGGTGGGTCATTGAGTAGGCTGCTCACTTGGAGGGCCGCCTGCCAGCCTGGGGAGGGGGACAGAAGGGGAGGGCTGGGGCGGATGGGGGACACTGTATCTATTTCAGACTCTTTCACTTCTGAACACGGTTGCAAAGATGTCAAAAGGAGTTGGCTCTATTTCCACCCCATGGGGAAGAACAGAAGAATTGCTGGACCTTTTAGTTTACTTCTTCCAAGGTAGTAAGAAACGAAAGGTAACAGAGGCCACCAATGGCAAAGAAAGAAATGAAAAGGGTATGGAGATGGGAGCCAATATCCAGAGAGGCTTTTCAGTATGCGAAGTGGCATGGAGCCCTGATTCCTATTTTATTTACTTCCCACTACAAATGTAAGGCACGCATTATGCCCATTTTACAGATGAAAGAAGTGAGGCCCAAAGAGGTTAAATTACTGGTCCAAAGTCACACAGCTCAGGCCTCCCACTGATGGCCTCAGCAGAGGGTGTAAGGCCCATAGCAGAGGGAAGAGCAGAGGCTACCTTTCCAAAGAGTGGGCTTTTTTGATTCACCTTTGCTTCTCCCATCCACTGTTGAGTCCGTATTTGAAGGGGATTCACAAGCAGCGCTCTGGTCCTCAGCCAGACCCTGCCCTGTTTTATTCTGTAATTATTTCCTATCTTCAACCAGTGAGGAGGACCACACCTCCCTCCAGTTAGACATCTGGGAGTCCGCACCAGGATTTCCTCTGTCACCCAGTTTTTCCACTGTCTGGACAATTTTTATAGTTTCACCAGCAAGGGCAAAATATATTGACAGTCCTTTCCCACAAGGTGTAAAAGTTCTCTGCTTTCCCCAAATATATCTCTGGATTTCCTATCTGTTGAAGGAAAAACCAGCTTCGACTTCCTCTATTAAAAAAGGTTGTGCAGGGCTGAGGTGACCCCACTACTGTCATTTCTGCCATTCTTTACTTGAACATTTTTTAAGTGGGCAAAATACTATCTTATGAAACACAAACCAACAGGGGCCCAGGTAACACACATTCATATAGTCAGGTACACAGATTGAAAGTTTTCATCAATGCCCATCTCAATTACGTATCAAATAACATAAGGGGACACTATTCAAGATTCCGTCAGAACGGAGATGGCCTTTAAAAGCAGTCGCTTCAGTAGTGACACCAACCTCCTGCCGCACACACTGAAATTCATGAGCCTCTTCTAAAGTGTCCAAAAGTTGACCTGACACTTTAACATTGATGCAGATACTCCACAAAAAACAGCGGAGCTGTTAAAAGGGAAGCAGAAACCACTCCTCCAGTCAAGGCCAAATGTACATTAAGAACGAAGGCCTTGAGCCAAAGAGCATTTTAGGAAGCAGGGCCTGAAATGGTGGAAGAGGCTTGCATTGCTTCTTGAGTAGTTAAGAACAATTGTTTAAAAAAAGAAAAAAGAAAAGTTGGGAGACGGAGAAGAAAGGCACCCGTGTGTTCTTCAGCAACTTCCATGGGACAAGGACATTGGGAAAAGAGAAGTCATCAGAAATAGGCCACTCAGAGACTGGAAGCATGGGGAGCAGCCCAGTTCATGTCTACACATACGTGGTTTTTATAGACTTTCAGGAGTTTAAATGCTTCTGAAAAGCGATGTTTGGATACTGAAGGGAGACAGACTTCCATATTTGAACAGGCACTTATATGACTTTTTCGGGGGATGCAGGGTTGAGATCAACTATCAGATTAAGCCCCTTGGTCTTTCTGCACTCAGCTAATCTGCCTCCTGCCTCTCCACTGAGGAGATTCAAATGAGAAGACAGAGGCAGCCGCCTCCGAACTGGAATCTTCCTACTGAAATGCGGAGCCTATGATAGACATGGGCACCGGGGACCATCTATCCAAAAGCCAGCCTAACTGATACACTCTGAAGAATTTTTCTCCAGTCACACTCCTGGATGGAGTCAGGAACAACCAAGAAACAAGCAAAACTGTTCTTCTGCCTCCTCCTTCCTGAAAGAACCCCCATAAAGAAGCCTACACATGACCCCTCCAGTGTGTAAGCCCGAATCATGCCTAACCACCCCAAATCGCCCCAAGTACTCAGCCCTACTCATTAACTAACACCCTCTCCCATATACACAGAACAGGGAGTATAGGCAGTCACTGACTCCTGCCCTAGAAGCATGGGGCCAGGGGTCTCACTCCCAGATCAAAGGTTTGTGGCCAAGATAACTTTTGGGACAGTGGATGAAATCAGCAGCAGATGAAAACTCCACCGCCTTTTTCAGAGTCCAGTGGAGCCAGGTCTCCCACTTCCAGTCCAAGTCTCCCTGCAGATGACTGAAGGTGATCCATACATTCCTAACTGCTGTCCCGAAAGACCCACTTACAATTAAACTCCAGGTCACCATTTAAGAAAGCCTTTAAGCCCCTTATGTGATCCGCTTCCTCCCAGAAATCAAGCAGAATAGAAAGTGACAGGCATCCCAGCACCGGCCCATCTTCTCAAGGTGTGGCCTTGCAAGGGAGTTTCAATGGCTTCATCCCAAACCACCAGCAGCCAGGAGTAGGGGTGGGAGTGCAGCAGATGTTTTGCCCGCCTCACTGGAAGCTTTAGACCTGACACCAGGGAGGGAAAAGGATGGACAAATCTTAGAGGCAGCACATGCATTAATAATACCAAAGCTCAAAGAACGCACAGCAGAACCACCTAAGACCTCCAGGACACAGCAAGCCAAGCCAGCTAAGGCCCCTCTGGAAAGGTACACATCAAACCCCCCATGCAGTAATCCTCACGCTGAGACTGCTGTGGTGACCCTCTGGTGGACAGGGAGAGGGGGTCACCCAAAAGGCAGATGAAGCCCAGGCATTTTGCTAAGAGGCCCAGGCTGGGGTTCAAACCAACAAAACAGAAGTCTTGCTCCAAAATGGGGCTGAATCTGCCACCTCGCAAACTTTCTATGTCTCCTTCCCTGTTTTTATTTGAGCCCTTATTCTTGTAAAAGCATGAAACTCCATGAATGAAGGGTGAAAGAAAGGCAGAAACATCAAAGAAAAAAAAATTCCCTTTAAATGTTAAAAGCCAAAGTATTTTCCTTGGGCAAATAACTCTCTAGAGACTCCCCCCCTCCCCCCCGTCACTGCCTAGAACATGGCCTTGTCCTCACCCACCTGTCCCCTGGCCCAAAGAATGAAAACCAGAAAAATTCCAGTCGTTTCCCTACTTCTGAAGCTTCAGCTCAGTGCTGCTGTCAGTCGGCACCAAGCCTTGCTCTGCACCTCTGTCCTCAGTTTCTGTCCATATCAGAGTCATTTACCATATTAGCCCAAAGAAGCCCTCCAACATCTGATTGCCACTTTGCACATGTTTAAAGAGATCAATCTGGCAGTCAACTTTAAATCATAGAGAAAAGCCATCTGACAGTTGTTGATTTTGTAGTGCTTCTCTTTAATCTGGATTTTGAAAGTGGCTTGCCAATGAGCCAAGATTTCAGCCTGGGTCTCTCCCTCGGGGCGGTTTGACACAACCATAGCTTCTGTGTGCTCCTTTCTCAATCTGAGTGGCCTGAGGACACAGGACATTGTGCTTTGGACAAAACAGGCGCCCTTTATGATTTAAACTAGCTCCTGCCAAGGAATTCCCTTGCCTAGATTCTATTAAAACTGGGTTCCCATTTCCCCTGACCACAGTTTTTTAACTCAGGCAGAGGACAGTGGTTCTGAGCTGTGCTGTGATTTCTAATAATAACCATTACCACCAAATTCTCATACCAGAGCATTTGGATACCCCTATGAAGTTCACTGTAATGGAATCTGCCTTCCTGTTGTGTTTTTACAGTAACGCCCCCATCCTGGTTAATTGCACCAGCCTTAGGAACCAGAGCAAGCCAACAGGCCCAAACATCACAGAAATAGGCCAGGCTAACAGCAAGCAATCATTTTAATAACAAATGAAAGCATAAACCACAACACATACTGTACTTCTTCAGGTTACTGACAGGCATCCTCAGTGTGCAGTACGGGTGAGTCTGAGATGGAGTTTACATAAGTTTATTCAGGCCAGAATCATTGCTGCCTACTTGCAAGTCAAGGCTAAATCCTTAGAGCTGAGAAACAAGTGAGTTACTCTTAAAAGATGTGCGTATGTTTGTTTGTTTGTTTGTTTTGAGATAGAGTTTTGGAGTTTTGCTCTTGTTGCCCAGGCTAGAATGCAATGGCCCAATCTCGGCTCACTGCAACCTCCCCCTCCCAGGTTCAAGTGATTCTCCTGCCTCAGCCTCCTGAGTAGCTGGGGTTACAGGCATGCGCCATCACGCTCGGCTAATTTTGTATTTTTAGTAGAGACGGGGTTTCTCCATGTTGGTCAGGCTGGTCTCGAACTCCCAATCTCAAGTGATCTGCCCGCCTCGGCCTCCCAAAGTGCTAGGATTACAGGCATGAACCACTGTGCCTGGCCAAAAGGTGAGTTTTATAAAGACAGCTCACTTTCTTTCCCTTTAAATAATTCAAGCCAGTTCCCTACACTTTTACAAAATGTTGCTTAGTCACTTAAATATTTACTTTTTAAGATGACACTGTTACAACTCTGCAATAAAAATAATTTCTTAGGTAAGGGTCTGTTCTGAGCCCTGAAGCATTTCCAGAGTCTTA
This sequence comes from Symphalangus syndactylus, assembly GCF_028878055.3. Lineage (NCBI taxonomy): Eukaryota > Metazoa > Chordata > Mammalia > Primates > Hylobatidae > Symphalangus > Symphalangus syndactylus. The sequence goes on from NC_072433.2 coordinate 22,407,083, forward strand.
CTGATACTTTGCAGGTGGAAGAAAAAAAGCTGGTACCCCTGAAAGATACACCAAAAAGGAACAACTGAACACAGTGACAATAAGGACATGTTTCCTGGATGCTAGAACTAAGCCACATCACCACTAGCCCCAGAAATACTTTTCCAGCAGTCTGTAATCACAGATTTATTCTAATGAACTAACCACTTTTGGGTCACCAAAGATGAGCCAAGCCGGTCCTGGGAGTGTCTAGCAAGCATCATTTAAAGTCATAATGATGAAAACTAAATCTCGCTTATTTTAGCTCCTTGCCACTGGGCTGTCCAAATGGCACTGAGTTGACACAGCAGTTAAATTCAACCTCAAGGCAGCAAGAAGGCAGGCACTTCACTGTCCTGGTGGGAAGAGCCAGGCAGGGGCCTGTGGAGGGCACCGTTTTAGTTGGGCCTTTCCAACCCTCCCTTAACATTCATTTGTGCAAACAAAAAATGGAAGAAAAGGAACCAAAATTAAGTTTCAGGTGGTTGGGGAAGCAGCATGGATTTGTATTATTATTATTATTATTGACTAGTTAGCAAGTGTTTCTCAATAGTTCCCTGTTCATCAACACTATTTTCAGGAGAAATGGAAAACAGTAGCTCTATTTCATAGAAAGTACAGCCCTTTCAAAAAAAAAAAAAAAAAGGGGGGGGGATGTTGAGAGAGGGAAGTGACCCATGTCATAAAGACAGAAGGTCTCCAAGTCACTTAATTCCTTGTGATTCTGAAAGAGCTGTTTTTAAAGCGTAAAAGTGCTCGCTTCTGCATCTGCTCCATGTTGTTAAATAACACTAGTGTAATTAAATAAAAGAGCCAAGTGTGACCCCGGCCCACTCTGAGAGGCAGTTTACATGCTTTCTGAAAACTGTGCTGGAAACACCATGAGGAGAACTCCTTACTCCTGTAATTTAGCAAAGGGAGAGAGAAAAAGTTTCTTTTGGCCATCATAGCTACACACTCCCTGAAAGGGTGCCTGCAGGGTCTCTGCAAAACAGAATGAACACAAATACAGGTGTGCAAACATCCAGGTATGTACCTCTCTGCGAAGACCCCATTCTTGAAACCCTTCAATTATTTGGAACCATGGTCTCCTGACTTCCCTCACATCTCACTTTTGCCTTAATTGTTTTTCATGTCTGAGTAGCAAGAAGGATTCAGAATCTCAGGCTGCCAGTGGCTGTTCTGATAACAAGGAGCAGACTCACGTTCCTTGCTACGGCCTTTCTTGATCAGGTTACCTTGGAAGGTGTATGTTTTCCTACCCCACGCAGTCCCCACCACAGCACTCTCGCGTCCTCCTCCAGCCCAGCCTCCTGGAACTCGTGATTTTCAGGGTTTCCCTTGAAACCTATCCAGAAACCACAGCCGTTAACTGAACATGAAGATTTGACACCTCCTGAATTCAGGAATGAGGGGACTCGAGGGGCCAACTCTACAAACTCGCACCTGCTGATTGATGGCAACGAAACAGAGTTTCCCTAGCTAGGGTGAGCTTTAAATTATACTCTATTCATTTAGTGACTTGTCTCCAAGGATCTCAAAGCATAGAGAGAAATAAGACGACGTGTAACTTTCTCACAATCTACCTTCAAGGCTTTGCCCTGGTGCATTCTGACAAGCAGGACCCAGTCTGAAGGAGAGGCCTTCCCTCTGTGCCCAGGCAGAGCCATCTGTCCTCTCTGGGGTTTTCTGTCAGTGGCTTTTAGGGAGCCTTCAAGGACTGTTAAATGACACAGAGGGTGGGGGGAGGGATGACCCTCCTGGATTCACCTGCTCACGGCTTTCACTTAAGCCAGTTTAACACACGAGGTACCACTGTGCCACGCAATTCTCTCTTAGCACACACCATGCATGAGCTGCAGTCTTTGCCCTCCAGGCCTTTTCCTATCCTAACACAGGTGTGTCCAAGGCAGAAAAGACCATTTTCCAGAAGGTTCGTTTCCCTCCAAGCCTACAATGCTTCTTTTTGTTGTTATTGTTTTTCTGCTACTGACCTAAACATAGGCATTCCTCCTCCTCCTTTAACAGGATAAAAATCTTGACTCTCTGCTTTGCATCAGCTCCCCACCCCGCCCCCGCCCAAGGAAATAAATGCTCTGACTTTTCCAAGAGTGAGAAAAAACTAAAATTAGAGGGTGGACAAGATGATCTCCAAAGGTGCCCTCCAGCTCCAAAACTCTGATTCTCCCTTTAATTACTCCACAAGTGCATTCTTCACATTGTTTCGAACTGACCAGCGACTTCTCCAGGGCTGAAAAGGGTGCATTTTTAGGCGGAGGCACCCAAACTTCTAAATGACACCAGTACCACAAGTATTCAGAAGGCAGGAACTAATCCAAAAGCAGACTCAGGAAAGGAGGAGGGAGGGGAGGACAGAGGGAAGGGAAGGAAGGAGGAAGGAAGAGCTTTACTGTGTGCCCAGCGGAATTTAGGCGCTCTCACCCTAGGTAGGTGGCAACTGGAGTCTGGGAGTTCAAGTGCATCCAGCCTGCCCTTCCCCCACACGCCACAAGAGAATGGGAAGTTCAGCCAAGACTCGAAGCACCTGCCCGCGGCTCCAGGCCGGCTGCGCGAACCCGTAGGGAGGCTGCACTCACCTGGCACACCAAGCCTCCGCGCACCTCCGGAGGGAGGCGGCACTTGCAGGTCCGGGGGCCGCGCCGCCATGCGCAACAACGGGAAATTCCAGTGGCACCCGAGCCCCGAGCTCACCCACCCCAGGCGGCATGCTCCCCACCTCCCGCTGGCCCCAGGACTCGGAGGTGGCTCTGGTTCGGAGCAGGGGGCCCGGATACAGGGGAGGGGAGCTCATGGTGGCGGCGGGGCTGGCGGTCGGCCCGTCCCCGGAGGGAGGTCCCCGGGGCGCGGCGGGGATTCACCCACGGGGCGCGGCGCTGGCGTCCGGGTCCCCGGCCTGCCCGCCGCCGCCGCCGCCTCCTCCTCTGCCGCCGCCCGCCCGGAATCGCTTTATGTAAATGAAGCCCAACTCGCAGTTTGCAGCGCGCACCGCCCGGGGAAGGGGGGCGGGCGGGGCGGGGGGCCTTCGGGGATCCACATTACACAGCAACAAAGCGGAAGGTTAATTTGAAACTCACAGCCCGCTGCCGCTCGGCTCCCCGGGCAAAGCCTGACATCTACAGTTGTGCCGGGCGCAGGCTGGGTTGCTCGGCGGCGACCGCGCCCGCCCGCCCGCAGGGACCCGGGGACGCACAGGGACGCGCGGGGCCCGGGCGCTCGGCTGCGCTCGCTCCGCTCGGGGCGCGGGCCTTGGGGCAGGCCGGGGGGCCCGCGCACCCGCCTGGGGCCAGGAACCCTCGCCGCTTGGCCAGCGCCGCCCCAGGAACCGGCCCCGGCGGGAACAAAGCCCAGGCCCTCCCAGAGGCGCTGACCCCTCGCTCATCAAAGGTCAGGGGCCGGCCTAGAATCGGGCGAGAAGAAAGGGACGCGCCCTCGGCCACTAAAAGGAGCCTGGGGCCTCCGAACCGGAGCCGTCGCTCCCTGGGCCCCGTCCACGTCACAGCCAGGCCACTCTAGCATGGGGACAGGAGCCAATGTGGACAGGAATTTATTGGAAACACACACCCATCCTATTAACTGCTTTACAGAGCACTTCTGTTTTTCAGTTGCAGAAACTTATGAAAACATCCCCCTGCTCTCCGTTGAGAGTTTAAGGATAGTTTTTGAGGCCAGAGAAAGAGAAAAGAAGGAGAGATCACTAGAAAGATAGGAAGAAAAGAAGTGGGAAGAAAAGGAGCTGCAGTCTACAACGTAAGCCTCCAGGCTCCTTAGCCTCACCTTATAAAGCCACATCACCACAGAGATAGCAAAGATCGTGCCCTTTCCCAGGGAGTTCCTACCGCCAGGGTAAGATTTAAAGCGGCCACCCCAGATGGTCAAAGCGATTGCTGGGCGCTTTTCTATCTCCCCAAGTTCACCTTTTCCAGTTGGTCAAAGCGATTGCTGGGCGCCTATCTCCCCAAGTCCACCTTTTTCCATTCTCATCTGAAAGCCAGCCCCAAAGAAATCTCACCGGAAGTCCTCTGTCCTCCCTGTCAGAATCCCACCCTCAGTCTGAATTTACTCCCGATTCTCACAGCACAGAAAGGCACCTGCTTTTACCCTTTCTGAAAACCACCCACCCAGGCTGCCCTTACAGCCTGGAGAGTCTTTTCCTCGGGCACAATAATGAACCATGCAAGTGTTAGAAATATAATCAGCTCATGAGGCAAAGAGCAGTATGTACGGAATTGTATTAGCATGAGGCACACACTGACTCGGGAGAAAGAGGGATGCTTAGCTGGTGAAAACCATCACATCCCCGTATAGAAAGCTTTTTGCACAATGTAAGTTGGGTTCAGATTAATGTAAGTATCTAACCTGTTGGGTACAGACAGCCCCTCTCTACATTTTAGTCCAGAATAGATTCTGGGGAATTTTTTTTTTTTTTTTCAGCTAAGGCCCTGGTAGAAAAGACTGCCTCTAGGGAATCGTCCGATTAGGGACAAAGGAGGGCACAAGCCCAATTCAGTCACAGGTGAGAGCACGGGGGCTGGGTGGGGGGAATTGAAGAGCCAGCAGGGAAGGTGGAGGATGAGTTTGCAAACCAGACTATGGTCACTGCAGAGCTGCTTCCAGACCACCTGACTTCAGGCCCAAGAACAGGTGGTGTTTTCAAAACACACTGTTATTTATATTGGCCATATAAGTTGAGAACACCTGAAAGAAAACAATTAATAATTTAATTGAAAAAGTGACTATGAATAAGACATGAAGATGATGTATGCTAGCAGGACCGCAAGCAACATGGCCCACAACGCAGAGATGCCTCTGGCAATCTCTTCAGGAAAATGAAGATTCCTTACCTGGGATAGGCAAGGCCTGCTGGATGAGTTAAAGACAACAAGAAAATGTTGATACTATCAGAAAATCTAATTTTGCTGCTTTATCTTCACTTTTATTAACGGGACAACCTCATAATCTGGTGACATCATGATCCTGGTAGGCCCACAGACAAATACCTTCAATAAAATAAAAGCTAGAAAGCCCAAAGAACAAGCTATTAAAGTAACCTGGGAGGATGCAGCAGTGCCTGGGCAGAAGGCCCGGGCGGGATCTGCCCTAATACTGCCACTGTCCCAAGAGGCAGACCCTGCGACCTGCCTCCCGCACTTCAGAGGCCTGACAAGTAGAACTGAGAGTGACCCTGAGTTCTTTTCTTTATCTGGCACCAGCTACACACATGATGAGGCCTAGTCAAGCCTGCCTTTGTTCCAGGCAAAAATTTAACAGGTAATCCACAGGCAGGTGATCTGTGGCCTCTGTACATTATGGAAATGAGGGACTACACACAAGCTAGGTGTCACCTCTACTAAAACTCATTTTCCTTATTCATAAAAAAAATACCTCTTCAGAGGGAATTGGCAACTTCTGCACTTACATATGAAATCAGGAGTTTCTCTGAAATACCCCTTGCAAATTCTATCCTCCAGCTCTGGAAGCCCCGGCTCTTTGGAGGGCAGCTGCCTGATGTTAAACCCACGGCCTACCCAGCAGTGACAGCCTGACATTCTCATCGCTCCATCCTGAACACTGCTGACAAATAAACCCACTCTCAGAAAAGGCAATTCTTCCCTCGCAGTTCTCCATACCCAGTCTCATCTCATCTGGAAAGCGTAATTGGCAACAGCCGAAAGGATAAATATTTAAAAATAAATCAGGGAGCGCTAACCCCTTCCCTACTCCTCCCCTTACCCACTCTCCAAGCCAGAGGCCTGCCCCCTAACGCTGAGCTGGCTGGTAAATTACAATGATTCTACCGAGCCAAACCTGCTTGTCTCTCTCTCTACACATACACACTTACTAATGCTGTATCCTTCCACTTTTGCAAAGGTAAATATGATCTCTAAGATACAGTGGATGTCAGCACTCTGACTTCCAGCTTAACCTGGGCTCTCTTTTCACAGTACAGCTGGGTTTAGACAGATTTGTGCACCCTTCCGGGTTCTTCTATTTTTATTAAATTATATGTACACATTGATTTTAAAAACTAGTGCTTAAATAACCTGGAGGCTTTAACAAAGAAAAATCCAGAAGAGGGCAAGAAACAAAAACAAACGTTCCTGAAATAAGCAAGGAACCATTTGGAGCTGAATTTTGCTCTATGGCCTGAGTTCACCCCATGATTTTGAGGCAGTTATATTTAGGGGCCTGGTACCCGCTGGGTGGCCAGGCCCTCCTGGGTATGGAACAGAATGCAGACCTTCCTCAGAACAGCTCACATTTGCCTTCATAACCATTGGAAGCTGGTGTGCCAAGGCCTGCACACAGATGTTTTGATTCACATTTTTCTGCTGAAGCCTCAAGGCCTCCATCCATCCCTACAGTGCTAATTCTATAGATTAATTTTTACCCCCAAATCATAGGTGGAACATTATCTAATTTCCTTACCCACCCTCCCCGGCTCAGGTGCTAAATCTGTCAATGATATCCCACAAGAAAGATACAAATTAGTAACCATTTTTTAAAAGCTGTGATTTCGGAGAGTTTTTCTAAATTAATTTTAAGTTACAAAGCCCCAAGTTTTAAGAAAGCCAAAATACAGAAGTTGCCTTAAAACAGCTTTACATGTTAGGTAAAGAGCTGTCTCTCTCTTTCTCGCTCCTTCTTTTTTAAACAAAAATATTATTTCTAAAAGCGCAAAGGGAATTTGCCATGCAAGACTTTTATACCCAGGGGGATTCTTACATTTGTGTTTCTAAACCTTGAAATTGAGAATTTTAATGAAAAGGCGGACAGATGCTTAAGGACAGCATCGCAATCTGGGTCCATACATTACAGGAGAGAGAGGCGCTTTGTTTGGGGCCAAGTAAAAAGAGGTGGACTCCTATTTTGTTCTAGGCCATCCCCACCATCTCTGACACATCCCTTTACAGTCGGTCTGATGCTAACCACTGAATTCTTGGAGGGGAAGCAGGTTGGAAGGAGAAGAAAGGAAAAGGGAAACAGAAGAGGAAAAGAAATGGGCGATGGGATACTGCCTGTTTATATAAATTGTAGGTTTTTTTTTTAAAAATTCCCAACACAGTATCCATTCCATAGTATGTACCAAGAGCACTTTCACACGTGAGTTAAAATGATCCATTAAATGCTATATCGAAAGTACAACAACCAGGATTGGAGTTTATTTTTTTTTTAATGAAGAATTCATTGAGGTTTGCAGTTCTCCCCTATTAAGCTTCTAAGGATGGGGCGCAAGACAGGAAGATAGACAAAAGATGACCTTTTTCATGCTTTCCCCCAAATAATTCTAGAATCCTATTTTCTTATCTTTTCATTTTAGGGCATTTGGGTTCAAAAATCTGTGCTAATCTGACTTCAGAGCTCCCGAGCTGAAAAATTCACATATCCTCCAAGTCAGCCTGTGTTTTAGAATTTGGATTTCTATTGAGGCTGTTCCAATCGCCAGTGAGGCCTACGGTAAAAACGTGCTTCATGCTGTTTCGTTTGTCTCTCTGCAGACAAATAGAAACTGTGAAATTTAAAGAATGGATGAAAAAAAGAAGTCTAAAACAAAGAGGTTAAAAAAATAGGACAAATGTTTTTGCTTTTCTGTCTCCCCGGAGCAATTGTTTGGGGAAGTCTGCATTGACAATAACCATGAGAAGGCCATCTAAAGGCGATGCGTACACAAGGGGACTCCTTCCCTGCTGCCTTTGGTCTGGGAGAAAAAGTACCTTAGCTCCGTTCTCCAGAAACAAAAGGCCAGGGCCACAGAAGGGGGGAGAGGTGACAGGGGCTTTCACATGGAGCCAAGTGTCAATACTGGTTCATTTTTCACCCGTCTTAGTTGGAAAGCAGCTCAGGGAACTTCCTAATGACTGCTTTTTCCCTCTCTCCCTATTATTTCTAAACCTAAAAGAACAAAACAATAATTTTTTTTTTTAACCTAAACCCATCATTCTATTAGAGGAAAGCCTTTGGGGCCTATGCAATCAGATTTTCCTCTTTCCTCATCCTGCTTTTTTTTTTCTTTTTTGGAGGGGGGTTCCAATTGTAGATCACATGGAAATAAGAGACACTGGACATTATAGTCATTTTTAGTAACACCAGAACGGCCTTTATATCTACGAAAAGGCAGGAAATGGGGAGAAAACACACATGCACAAAAAACCCAACAGGGATAGAAGGCGGTGGTGGGGAGGCTGCGGGGGCAAGGCCTTGAAACACTTTCTTTTTTTCACAGCATGAAGCCCACTAATGCCAGCTTCAGATTTGCAACTGAATCAAAGTCTCTGAGTCGTCATTACAAGGTTTTTCAGTGGGTGGGGACACGGAGAAGTGGACAATAAGGATGTATTAAAGACACAGACAAGGTGTGGCAGGGGCAAAGTGGGGGGAGGTGTTACAAAGAAAGGAAGCTGAGATGAATCACCGCGTGCCATGAAAATACCAGGGCGAGTGGATGTCGGAGTGTTTAACCAGATTTGAAGCTGGAAGCATCTTCCCCAGCGGGCAAACCCTAGGACCAGGCACAGCCACGCGACCCTCAGCCTTTGAACCCAGACCTGGCAGCTTAGGAGCACACTCCCCCTTCCCCAGGCAGCCACAGGCTCCGAGCTGAAAGGCAAGGTGGGGGTAGGGATGAGAGGGCCCTGCAAAGAAGCACAATCAACAACTCAAATATGAACGGAAATGACGTCAGCAAAGTGAAGGACCTGTTTACTGCAGATCAAAACAAAACAAACTTCCAAACCTTTTGTGTACACAAGAAAACTCTATAAAAAACCTTCCTAAAATGTCACCAGGGTCGACACATCAGCATCCCCACAAGAAAACGCAAGACAGTTACCATGGAGGGAGGGGGGAGGAAAGGGGCTGAAGGGAAGATGATCTGGGGGGTTGGGGGGAGGAGGGATAAAACCAGAAGGAGCCAAAACCCCAGTTGCTACTGCCCCCTCTGCTGATCCTTAATATTTATTGGTGTTTATAATCTAAAAGCCATGCTCCACGTTTCACTTAATACAAGGCCAGACAGTGTTGTCTAATGAGGCAGCATTACAATCAGCTTGTAATACTGAATTTTTAATGCTGCCAAGGATTCTGTTACATAATAATATGAAAAACAGAAGCTGAAAGTGGGCTCGCAGGGGACAGGACATTCGAGGTTCCAGGCAGGCGAGCGCCACCAGCCTGGCTCCCCTCCCCCACACCCATCCCCCCTACTTTCTGACGTGCAATCAACCCTCCATCCCGATACAGGAGGTCGGTGTGGAAACCAGGAGGATTTTTTTTTTTTAGGAAATCCACACTTTTCATTATTATTGTTATCATACTCTCATCCAAAGTTTATAGCTCAAGAGTTTGAACTCTAGCTTCTCTGGGGTTAAAGGTCTAAAATGAAAATTAATTTTTTTGGAAGAGGGGGCAAAGAGACAATACAGGGGGAGGAGAGGGGTAGCTTATTTTAAGCAAACCAAGAAATTTGGAAGAAAAATCACAGAGGGAGAAAGAACTTGGTGGGGGAGGGAATAGATGTCTGCCGACCATATTCACAGCTGCCGCACTCAGTTTACATTGGTGTAATTTAAAAGCATATATATAGCCGCCGTTGCTCCTCTCTGTAATACCCCAAGACTGTAAATCTATAACCACTGCAATGATTTAGTGATTAAAAACATGATAACATATTGTGTAACTGCAAACCACAGAACCCCTGCCAACTCTCTCTCTAAGATAAAGGGGAAAAAAATACAGAAAATGTGTTGCTTGCAGCCATCTTCCTAAACCCAAAAGATTTTAATAAAAGAACCTATACAGCAGACGAATTGGAAAGGGGTGAGTGAATTCTGTGTGAAGCCAGCAAAGGGAGAAAAAAAAAAAGGCAGCTTTATGTGGGATTCTTTTCCTTGTACTAACAAATTACGACCTAAACATGCTTTTTCTTTTCTCTTTTTTTTTTTAATAGTTTGTTGTAACTGGAATAACTGGTCTTGTGCACTGTCTTGCATATTCAAAGCTGCTTTGTAACCGGATCTAGAGACCCAACCTTATTTGCCTGAACTCAATAGGGGTTTTTTCTCCCCCTCCTCCCAGGTTTTGTTTTGGATTCGGTATTGTGGGTTTTCTGTTGTTGCTGGGAGCCTATGTCTATGCAGGCACAGGCTCTGGTGCCTTTAAACCACAGACCAAACACCTGAAAGGGGGAGGCACAATTTGTAGAATGGCAGGAGGAGCCTAAAATATACACCAAAAAATAAAATCAAAGCAGCTGTAGGGGTTTTGGCCTCTGAGCAGCTGACCTGACCCCGTTCTGTATATTCTTTTATTTCCCCATTGCAGGATTCCTGCACCTTGGGTCAGATTCAAACTCAATGTGACCCTGAGGAGAAGGCAGTCACAGAGCCCTGGAAAGCTGCTCCATATTTAATAGGGGTGGGGGAAGTAAGTGCATATGCATCCAGACTCCCCCAGTGAAGACACCCACACGGTGCAGACGTACATGCGCGCGCACACGCACACACACACACACACACACACACACACACACACGTCAGGACTGCCAGGCCATGGGGCCAGCTCCATCCCAGTTTTCTTGGCCCACACCACTGAGAGCCTGAACTCTCTTTGCGGGCCCCCAAAATCCTCATACCTACAACTCTACACACACACACACACACACACACACACACACGCTTGAACACCACTCCTCCAGAGACTTTGTATGTTTAAAAAGTCCACAGATCTGAATCGCCTCCTCTCTGGACCGGAGCAGGGCAGTTTATTCAGAGAAATCAATAGGAAAGAGCATTTGCAAATATTTATATAAGCCCTGTGCGTTTCAGCATTAAGTAATTAAAAACTAAAACCCGAGGAGGGGGAAGGGAGACACACAGACAGAGGAAGGCTGCTGGCCTAGAGTGGGTTTTCCTGCCCACACCTCATCTTCCCAAACCGCAATCCTTTCAAAACTGACTCCGTGTACACTTTTTACGAAATCCTCTTCGTGCACCATTTGCTAGACTATTTCAAAATCATCTCCAAATATGGATTCACCTACCACCAAGCTTTCAAGACTGACTGTGTCTGTATTCTATCTCTCTTCTCATACACACACAGCAACTCATACTTTTGACACTGCTTCAATCTCTAGTATATTCTCTTTTATTTTCCTATCTCTAATTTACCTGCACTAGTTAAAAAAAAAAAAAAAACAAAAAACCTAACACTGTAAGATAAGAAGAGGGCCCCCAAAGTGCCCATTCAATAAGCAAACTCCCAACGCCTAGGTCTCCTGAATACCCCCCACTCCCCTCAACCCACAGGATGTCTACACTTTGGGGGTTCAGCTCCTGAAACCCCCACGTGTAAACAGATTTGGAAAAAAAAAAAAACTTCAGCAAAATGGAGTTTTAGAATGAGCTACTACGGAGTGGACTTCCCTATATTGTTCCAGAGGGCTGGGCAGTAAATTCTGGTTGTTCTGCCTCTAAATCCTCTCTAAGAAGCCAAGCAAGGCGCTGGAGCACCCACGCTGCAGATATTGTAGAAATTTACAGTAAATGTAAGTACACGATTGCAGCACGCTGCCCTATTGATTACGCAGATTGTGATCAATCTTCTCCCCTAGCCCATTGCCCAAGCCTCTTTCGGAGGACCTCCAAATAAGTTGGTCTGCAACTAGCTATTCTCCCAAAGTAGGGAGAAAAAAAGTAATTTTTTAAAAAACATAATAAATCCTCAATTGTCCCCACTGAAAGGGCTCGAATCTGTTTTAAATTCCAAAGTGAATTTATGTTCTGTAATTTGCATTACAGCCAAGCGATCACCGTCTGTCATATTCTTCAAAGGTACTTAACAAACTGCCTTTTAAAAGTCTCTAGAACTGGAGGCCAGAAAAAGGCAATCAGCATGCTCCGTCCATACAGTGCTTAGATCAAGTTTCAATAATTGAGACCAATAAAAATTGTCATATTTACCCTACTTGAAAGCAACAAGGGGGAAAAGTTAAGACCGGGTGCCTTTTGAAAGCGCTTGTAATCAAAGAATTTGCCACAGTCGAAAGAATAGCACAACATTGAACAAAAGTCAGATTCTGGGCAACAGCTTCATTCGCAAAGTGATACATATATATATTTTAATTCAATAGTTATACAAGAACCCTCCGAATACTGAGTCCATACACAACTTAATTATATACACTGCATGAAATACACTTAGATCTACTCTCCAACAGATATGCAAAAAGATGGACATTAAAATGCATAATGTAAAATTCAGGAACACGGTTTTTGCATCGAGTGGAGCCGGACGAGGGGTGAGAGTGGGGAACCGAACGTAAACAATCCCAGATTCGCGAGAGCAAAAAAAAGAAAAAGAAAAAGAAAGAAAAGAGAAAGAAAAAAAGGCATCCTCGGATGTCTCTGAGCTCAGCTGGCGGAAGAAGGCCGGCCGGGCGAGGTCTGGCCCTGGCCAGCGGCGCAGCCCCGAGCCCCCAGGAGCCCCTAGTGTCCAGGGCAGAGCCCCCTCTGGGCGCTCGCGGCGCTGCCAGTGGGGCAGGGCGGAGAGCGCGCAGGTAGAGGATCGCGCGGCCGCCTCGCCCCCTCCGGGGCTCCGGGGCTCCGAACGGGCTCCCGCGTCGCCGGCAAGTCGAGCCCCAGCGCGGAAGGCGCTCGCCCGGCCGCCCGGCCAGCGGTGGCGGCCGCGGCGGCAGCACCGGCTGCCACCGCGGCGACTGCTCCGGGCCGGGTGCGCGCCCCGCGCGGCTGCTCAGCCCGGGGCCCCGGCGCCTCTCGGGGTGGGGCAAAGTTGGGGGCCGGGAGCGGCGGGGGCGGGGGCGCTCGGCACCGCGGAACCCCCCATACTCCCCCCACTGCCGGCCGCCGCCTTTGTCTCCGAGCTGGGACCCCGGCCGCCCTCCCGCCCTCGGCCCGCGCCCCGGCCGGCCCTGCCTGGCGGCGCCTCCAAACTCGCCGCACGGGCCTCGCCCCGGGCGCCTCCACCCTCCCGGGGGTCGCCGGCGGCCGGCTGCGGCGGCGCGGGGGCCGGGGAGGAGGGGGCGGCCCGGGCTTGGCGGCGGCGGCGGCGGCGGCAGCGGCGGGAGGAGGAGGAAGAAGAAGAGAAAGAGAAAGTTTGGCGCAGGGGGAAGGCGAGCGGGACGCAGCGAGCGAGCAGGGCGCGGGCGCGGGGGGCGCGGGCGGCGGCGGCCGGGCGCGGGAGCCGGGAGGGGGCAGGACGAGCCCCATGCAAAGCAGCCCGGGCGCCCCGAGGAGCCCCGCGTCCAGGCGGTGGCGGCGGGAGGAGGAGGAGGAGCAGGCGGCGGCGGCGGCGGGAAAAAAAAAAAAAAAAGAGGGAAAAGTTGCCACTTACGCGGTTGCTTCTCCGGCGGCGGCGGCTGCAGCGGCGCTGCTGGCGACGGCGGCGGCGGCGGGAGCTGGCGGCGCTTTTAATCCCGAAAAGAGGCGCTCGGGCCGCGGAGCCCATCAAGGCAGCAGCGGCGGCTGGCGGGGGTCGGCGGCGGCGGAGGACGCGCTGCTGGCGGCGGCGGCGGCGGCGGCGGCGGCGGAGCTGGAGCGCGCTCGGCGGAGCCCGGGGCGGGAGGCGGCCGCAGCCGGGGAGCCGGAGCCGCCGCCGCCGCTGCCGCCGAGCAGCATGGTTGGCGGGGAGTTTACAGCCCCCGGAGCGGGCAGGGGCCACGGAAGAGAAGCGGCGGCGGCGGCGGCAGCGGCTCTAGGCTGTAATTGGGATGCAAAGCAGGCGGCGGCGGCGGCGGCGGCGGCTGCGGCCGGGAGGAGGAGGAGGAGGAGGCGGCGGCGGTGGCGGCTGCAGCGGTCGGAGGGGACGCGCTGGAAGTGGGAGCTGATGAGTGAAAAGAAAAAAAAGTCTTTGGATCTTTATTCTGCTAATTAGTTTCCTGCAAAAAATGGCTGTGATTAATTCAGTGCGCATGTGCTTCATTACCCAGGCACGACGGGAAGGGCTAATTAGCCACCTTCTGGATCAATAAGATTCAGCAAAAAAGAAAAGGGGGAGGTAGAGGGAGGCAGAGGGGAGGAAGGGAGGAAAAAAAAAAAAAAAACAGGGGAAAGTGATGAGCAGGGCAAGGAGAGCAGGAAGAGAGGATGGGAGAAGAGCCTAGGAAGAGGGAGAGAGGCTCCAAAAGTTTATGCATGTATTAAAAACACACACACACACACGACACACACACGAGCACACACACACACACGCACACACACACCGAGAAGTGGAATGCATAGGAGCAACAATAGGAACCTGGCTAAGAATTTTTTTTAAGATTTTTTTTCTTTCCTTTCTTCTTTCCCCCTCTTCTCTTTTATTTCTTATTATTTTCCCCTTTCTCTCTCTCTCTCTCTCTCTAAGCAAATGCAGCAATGTTTAAATTAACTAGGAAAAGAGCATCTCCAAAGAATGGGGGCATTAGTGGAGGGGGACAATTTAAAGGTTTAAGTGAAAGAGCAGAGACTTCGAATAGAGACCACTTTAAATTGCAAATCTGAGATTTTTTAACGGAAGGAAAATTACCTCCCCCCAAATCAGAGGACGAATGAAGAAAATATGGAGAAAACTTTAACACATACCATAGACTAGACAAAAAATATATGTTAATTTTGTCTTCTGAAATAAGACGCAATCGGTCTTCTCTGGTTCTTTAGAAGGAGAGGGGAAGAGAGGAGGGGTGATTGGAAGAAATAAAAGGGAGAAAGTGAATCAGAACTGAAAGGGGATAACTTTAGGAAAGACAAGAAAAGGAAAAGTTGCACTTGGAAACAAGTCCAACTTTCTACCTTTCTGGACTTAAGAGAAAAGTAAAATCAGTTTTCTCGTGTGAAACCTGGAAAGCAGATGTTTTCATAACACAGGAAGCTATTTTGCCATCAAAAGCAGGGATGTAATAAAGGCAGTGAAAAATAATTTCAGACTAAATTCATAAGAGAGAAAGCCAATATATTTAAATACAGAGGAAAGGTCTAGGGTGTAGAAAGGGGAAATTACATACCCCTTCCCTAATGCCAAAAAAAAAAAAAAAAAAAATCCTTACAGCTACCTCCAAGAGTTTGGAGCACAGTCACGAAGCTAAAGGGCTTGAAATGAGAGGATGGATTTCAGATAAAGACTAGGAGCGGTACATCCCACTAGAGCCCAAAGGAGATCCCTGGAATCAAAGACAGCAGCCAGGGACCCTGCTACTGTACCGATTGCCAGTACATCAAAGCCATCACTTAGGCTGGTGCACGGTACCTCCAAAAAGCAAGCAAACAAACGCAGGAAGAACAAGAGTCAGTGTCTGTCTGTCTCTCTCTCTCTTTCTCCCCCCCGCTTCTCTGTCTCTTCCCCCCTTTCAAATCCTAGCCTCAGCGTCACTGCTACTGCAATAGATTTTTTTAAAATGACAAGTTGTATTTATGTAAGTTCTAAATATGAACTAATACCATTGAAATTACAATGTCTGGAATAAAATAAAATGCAATCAGCACTTTAAGTAATCTGCAAACAAATGTAAAAACAACATTTATATTTTTGAAGGCATGATTAGTAAACCCTGTAACATCAGATAGCTTGCTAAAACTTATTTTTCTTGGAAAAAAATGTTGCCCTAGCCTACCAAGATTATTTATTTTAGGAGGAATTTGGGAATTAATCAGGAAATCTGTTTGATTAGAAAGTAATTCTTCATTTTGAGAGATTTTCCAGTGCTCTTAAGAGCATGCAGCTTCTTAGTCAAGACTAGAGAGAAAAAAACCGGTTTAGGATTTTGCAGGGTTACCTCATCTAATCCTTCTGAATTCACTCTAGGAATAATGCTATTTTATTTAGAGGGGGGAAAAAAAGAAAATACATTTAGAAAAATCAGGGGTTTCCTCTGTGAGCCAAATCTGGGTTGCCATTCAAACTTTTCCTGGCTGCTTTTCCATGCAGGACAGCTGATCAATAAAGCCAAGTCCAGCCTGGCTTGCTACAGGTTTCACCAGTCAGTGCTTGCAAAACCTTTGTCATTTTCTAAAAATAAAAAAGCTAAAAGTTATTGTAGAAGAAGGGGCTTTTTTTTGTCCCCTGCACAATGTGTCTTTTGTGAGGTTAATGCCATTCTGGGCTCTCGATAGCCCTGGACAATGGGGAACTCTCTAGGAGCCTGCAAAGACTCTAGCTTTTTTCTTTCTTGCTTTTTTTTTTTTTTTTTTTTTTTAAGGGAAGGATGAAACATTCCTACAGTCCAAACACAACCTCTACTTTGATTAAATAAATATTTATCTTTATTGTAGCCATTGTATATTTTTACCTTCAGTTTGTCCGGTTTCTGATTATTATTTTAAATTTTTCAATGGCAACAGTTAATCTTTTTTTTTTCCCTTTCAGTCCAAAGGGCAGGTCAGTGTAAAACGTAGCTGACTGAAGGAAGACTGGTAAATTCTGAATTTTTCCATAATACATCAGGTAAGGAAAATTGTTCAGACCCTCAGGAATATATCCACTTCCTTTTTATCTGTCTTCACGAATCTTCATAAAGCTGTTTATTTTTTTAAAGATGTAGTAGAATTAAATTCCTCTTTGTAGATCTTGAAAAATCACTTAAATACTATGTATTTATTTTCTTTTAAAATGTAAATAGTACTAGAAGTGAACTTGTAGCTGGTTTCTTATATAAAAGGGTGCGGAGGAAGTCAGTATTTCCTTTGGTATAAGCTATTTGGAGGAAATTCTGGATATAAATGTATTTCATGTTACAATATAGGAAAATGTCAGCTTAATCTGGTAAATACTTATGCTAATTTTACTGAGTGAATTCGTTATAAGGAGGAGAGGTACCAAGCTCGTATGATTGAATAATGCTTAGACGATAATCCAGCATCTATATGGATTATTTTACGTACAAAATGAAAAAAAAAAGGAAACAAGAAATTCAGAATCTAAATCTTTCATTTAGCTGGCAAGAGGGCAGAAAATTTTAGACCAACCTGTTTTTTAAGACATTTACATTAGGAGGGAAAGTGGAATGTAGGCTAAATATTGCATTGCTGTGTACATTTCTCTAGCTCTCACTCAAATGAATGGATATAGATATAAAAACAAAAATATATGCATAAAGGGGTACATAAATATACATTTGAATGACTTCAGATGTCTTTGCATTTGTGTGTGTGTGAATATATCTGTGCACACAGATATACAAGGTGTACATAAATTCAGGTACTGGGCAGAGCTGTGTGAGTGCTCGCTCGCTGGGGGCTTGTGTTTCCAGATCTGTTTGAAGCACTTCTTTGCAAATATAACATAAAAAGGTTGATTTAATGATGAAGATGTGAATGGCGAATTTGAGTAAGAATCTGCTCCCCTGCAATTATCAGAATATGGGGTTGCAATGTGAGCAGCTATTATTTGGTCCAAAGGCTAAAGAGGCAATGGGCCATCTTAAGGGGCAAGGAGGATGAAGGGGTCTTAGGAGATCTCACTTGGAAAAAGCCTAGCTCTGGGCCCTGGGTTTTCTTCTGCAGGGGGATTGGGGACACAGAAGCAAAAAAAAAAAAAAAGAAAAAAAAGAAAAAAAAAGAAAACCCCGTGTGGAGGCAGGAGAGGTTGAAAGGACGCCTCTCCGTACAACTCCAGAGCTAGATCTAAGGAAGGGGTTGGAGGGTGAAGAATGTGCGAGTCCCTTTTTGAATGTGTATTGTTGTTCTAAGTCTATTGTATGTACGTGTTGCAGTCCTTTCATTTGCCACAACATATGGATTCCATAAATGCAAACATGCCGAAGTGCATCTGTCTGGGTAGTTAACATGATCTAAACATCCCTCCTCGTTCCGCTAACTCCGGCTTTTCTTCGGGCTCCTCAGCAGCGATCCGGGCCAGCCAGCCCGTGCCCCAGGCTCGCAGCGCCCGGCAGCCTCGTCCTTTTGTGGTCTCTGCACGGGATCCAAGGTGCCGCGCGGAGGAGGCGGGCTGCTCGCAGTGCCGGGGTCAGAGGCGCCACCACCGGCGGCCTCTGCGCGCGTGGGGAGGAAAGGGTTAAGCTGCCCGAGCCCGGGGAAGGGGCTGCGCTCATCCTGGAGCGAGGTGCAGCCACCGGCAGCTGTGATTTAGGGGTCAAGTCCGAGATCACCTTTCTCCTGCCTCTGGAAATGGCAGAAGATGAGATAGGGAGGGAGAAACTAGAGAGTGGCAGCCAGGCGCAGCACGTGGGCTCCATCCATCGGACACCCCCATCGCCCCGGTCTACCCCCTGACCCCCAGACAAATCGGACAGTTCCCTTTTCTGGTAGAGATGCGGGGTGCGGTCCTTCTGAGCGTCCGGAATCGCTCCATCCAAGGCTCTGCCCTAAGGTTAAGCCACTGTGCCCTGAGCCTCAACCACCAAATCTCAAAAGTTTGCTCTCAGTGCGCCAGGGAGTGAGTAGCTGAGTCTGAGTAAAAATCACCCCCCCCTCCCCGTTTACGAAAACCAGGGGTCCCCCTGGCAGGACTAGGCCGTTTGAATGTTGGTGCTAGACCCTCAGACTCCTGTCACGGTCCCCACAGTCGTGAGGGGATGTACACAGTGGTGCCCACTACATGCAGCTTCTTGCTTTGTGCCTATATTCTTGCTCAAGATCTTGCTTTCCCCCAACTCAGGCGGACTGGGGAATACTTTTGTCAAAATATTTTTTTACACCTGAAAGGTAACCAAAAACCAAATACAGATGTGTTTCTAGGGCTTTTTCACTGGAAAAGAGCAGAGGGTCTGAAGTCCCCTTTTGTTATGGTTCAGTGTCCGGCCCGCCAGGTTGAGGGTCCCCGCGCCGAGGTGACGTTCTGGGGGCTGTAGGGATGCGCACCGTGCCCACAAAAGGCGCTTTAATTGAGAACGAGCTTCCCAAATCCAACTTCATGAGGATGGTATTTAGGACGACAGCTCTTTCGGAAAGTTACTCCAAGAAAAAGGAGTTTTTTGGTGGGAAAAGAATACTGGCTCGAAATGACAGAGAGAAAGGGGAACTAGATCCCTGGGGGGCAGGAGGCAGGTGGGGGGTGCGGTGAGAAGATAAGGAGATGAGCTGGGAAGTACACGGACAGGGAGTGTGGGGCGCGGCCAGAGAGGTTCCGCGACGCCCTCCCCTGACTCTCACTCCAGCTATCAGGGTGAGGGTGAATCACCCCGATTTTAGCTTCTGCTTCCAGGGCCAAGAGCAGACCAGCTGGTCTAGAAGGCAGCTGAGGTCTGTCTTCTGAGCCCTGCCGCCCCTAACCCTGCCAGAGCCTCCAAACCGCGGAAATCAAACCAAATTGGCCGCTCAAATCTAGAGAGGTTTCATCCCTGGGGCAAGGGGGAGGGAACAAGCCTTTTTTTTTTTTCTTTTGAACTCCCGATTCAAAAGAGACCACAACCTACTCTTGAGTGTCATCTCCAGTACATGGATTGTGGGTATGTTTCATTCTTTCTTTTTTCCTGTTTCTCAGAAGTAAAACCTTTAAAGAATGAACCCCAAACTTGGAGCGCCCGGGTCCTTGAAAGAGTTCCAAATGATAAAGCCTGCCCTTCATTTTGAATACATGGCGCATTGTGAAAATGCAGGGCAATTAGTCAGTTCCAGGGTTTGAGTCAGATTCCCAGTTTCCTCAGCTCCTTTGCAATGGAAATCTTAAATCCAACCTTGGGGCAGGAGGCGCGGAGCCGGTGGCTCTCTCGGGTTCCGCACCGCCCGCACCGCCGGCTAGCGCCTGACTTCCCTTTTGGTGACCTGGTAGGTACTAGAAGTTTGCACCACATCTAAAGCCTGGGGCGAGTGAAGAAGAGAGAGAACTAACTTCATCACAACGCAACAAAGTGAACAACTTGAGGGCAAGAGACCCTCGGTCGGGCTATGTTCGCTTTAGGGATTTCCAAGGGCATAACTTTGGGGAATGATCGGGACTTCTTGCTTGCCAGCCGGAGCCAGGAAAAAAGGAAACCCTGCGATGAGCGGGCGGCGGGCTTGGGAGCAGGGCTGTGAGTGGGCAACTGAGACCTGGCTCCCATCTGCACATAGCCTTCCTGGGCCAGCGCCGGGAGACAGTGCCCACGGTGGCACGTGCATTGTTGACACGCAGACACGCAGGCGTGCGTTAATGGAGGGATGCGCGGCTGAACAATCCCCCCACCCCACCCCATGCTTGCATTTCTTGCAGGCATGGCTTATTTAATGGCCAGGGAATTGAGTGCCTCTTACCCACCACCCCCATCCCTTTTATTTTTTGCTGAGAAATGTAAAAAGGAATCTATGCCGAGTACATATTCTGAATAAACGTGAGGGTTTTTTTTTTTTCTTGAGAAATACCTAGCGCCATAATTTTCTGATTTAAGGGGGCGAGGGAAATCTTTGAAGTGAAGGAAATCAGTCGGGGACGAACTAGCTTTTCCTGATTTGTGTGTGTGTGTGTGTGTGTCTCCCCAAAGCCAGTAATGGGATTTAAAATGAGAGATTCCCAGTCCTTGTCCTCCCTCCCATTCCATTTCGCTCTCTTCGCCCCAGAAAACATCTGCGATAACCGGCTGCACGTCTAAAGGGACGGTTTAAAGAGAAACAGGGTTTGGGGAGCGCATCAACTTTCTCTTTTTCAAATAAAATTGAAAAAAAAAATTCCAAGGACAATTTAAGCAACAAACGACATCGAACAGATATTTTTCCAAGGCAAAAAAATTCCGATTAGTTGGTTTCCCATTCTCAGAAATAGAGAAAAAGGCGAATCCGATCTTCTCGTGCGCTCATGGCACGAAATTTGGAGCCCATACTTGGTTAAGGCTGGTGAGTGCAGGGCAGGGCGTGGCCCCACGGGCCGGCAGGAGTCCGGCGCGCACTGGGCCTGGAGCGCACCGACTGGGGCTCCGGCTTGCCGGGCTCCCCGTGGGGTGGCCTACGGCCCAGGCTGTGTCAAGGCTGCGGGCAGGGCACTGGTCCCCTGTGGACTCGGGGCGCGCCCTCTCAGCCGCCTCCCTGTTTAATTCCAGAGCTCAGCGGGCTGCAGGGACATTCGACGCCAGTTTCCTCTGGCCCGGGCGTGAGACGCACCCTTCTCGTGTCTGCTCTTCCGTCCCTCTGTGCTGGATGTTGTATAGCGCAGGCCCCTTCCCTCCCCCTTCTCTCGTTTCCAAAACCTTATCATTGAGAATTCGACTGTTGCCCAGAGATGCTGATCCTAGTTCACGGAGCCAGCGTGCGCGTCCCTAATGCCCGGCACACCCAGCTCCATTTCGGGACCCTTTTTTTTCCTGTGGGCTCTGGACTCCCGGGAGGAAGCCCCGGGCCCTCCGGCCCCCCGGAGACACCGGCTGAGGCGCTTAGGCCAGTGCAGAGTCACCGCACTGGGACCCAGGCGCCCCTCACAGGTGCACGCAGGGTATGGCCCAGCGGCCCCTCGGATGGGCGGGGAAACAGGCCCGGGCGGAGCATTTCGATCACCCCATTATGCCCCTGCGGATGCCCAGAAAAGCCACCAGGCCCGGGGGCCCGCCCCAACAGTGATCTGGAAAGGCGAGGGCGCGGCGGGGGGCGCACCTCGCGCCCAGGGCCCACGCCGCCCAGGCCCCGTGCCTGCCTCCCCGTCACCCTAACTCCGCACCCGGGACTGCTGGTGGTTCCCTTCCCTTCCCGCCGTTCTCGCCGGGCTGCCTAGTCTCTTTAGGGCCACAGATGACCCCCCCCGCCCCGCCCCGCGGGACACGGAGGTGAGGGCACCGAGATGGGGACCCTGAACCCGACTGCAGGAGGGCACTGGACCCCGATGTCCCCAGGAGCCCTTTCCAGCCAAGGCCTGGGGAGGGCAGGCGCCTCTGCACCCCTCAGTCCCAGGTGCAAGAGCTGGGAGTGGAGAACCCCCGGGGCCCTGCTGGCCTCCAAGGCAGACCAGAAACCGGGCCCGCCAAGGAGGCGGGAGTGGGTGTGTAGAGTTAGCGAAGGGCCGACTGGAGGGGTGCCTGTGCCTGCGTGTTTGGTGCTGCACGTCTCCCTGCCTCTCACTCTGTCTGGGAAGAAAAAGGAAAGCGGGCAGATTTGAGCCGACCCCTCTTTCCGCAGCCTGGGAACTCTGCAGCAGGAAGAATTGCTCATAACGACACTTAAGCCCCGACACTTGAATGCTAAAGGTTAAACTTACAGTCTTCAGGGAAGGGCTTCCTGCCAACTGGAACAGTGGTGCGCACTGCCACGGGTGCTCCTCCACCCCAGCCTGGCCCCTCCAGGTACAGCTCACATCATGGCTCTTGGCATTTGTGAACTTCAGCGAAAGGAGCCCCTGGGTGCTGGCTTGTCCCTGCCCTTCACCTTCAGGGAACCTCTCCTTCCTAGTCTCCCCCATTATTTTGCCTGTGGCTGGTTGAGACCTCAGTTTGTCCCTGGGATCCTGCCCTGTGGGTCCCAACTAGTTCCTGCTGTGCAGTTGGAATGAACCCACCTTTGCAACAAAGATGCAGGATTCACACAGGTGAACACTTTGGAGAAACTGCGTTCATCCCTTTTCCCTTTGCACAGAGCACTCGGTGGCCCCTGCACCTTGGCACAGATAAAACCAAGGCTAATACACTGAATTTAGTGCCCAGCCTTGGAGGGGTCCGCAGAGAGACCCTGGCTGTAAGGAGGCAGGCGGGGGGATTGTCAGGTGGAAAGCTTCCCCCAAAGGAATAGCCAAGGTAGTCTCTATTCCACGGACCAATGGCCCCTCCCCCAACCCCACCACCAAATGATGGTAAGATTCAATTTAGCACCCCTAAAAAGTATATTCCAGTAGGAGATAGATGGTAAAGAGAATGGAGTTCAGCTCTCAGGAGCCAGGGAGGGTGGCTCTTTTCCTCCCTCCCCAGAGAGCCCACATTTGCTGAGCACCTACCATGCCTTAGCTCCCTGCCAGGCACTTTCCAAATAATTGCATTCAGTTCTCCCAGAAATCCTGGGAAACTGGTATTATTAGTCCCATCTTATAGATGAGGAATACCAGGTTCAGAGAGGTTAAGTCACTCACTTAAGGTCACACAGCTATTAAGTGGCTCAGCTTGAATTTGAACCTGGGCCTGTCAGGCTTTAAAGCTATTTCTATTACACCAGTTGCCTCTCATCAAGGTCAGGAGAATCAGGGGACCCAAGGGATGAGAAAAGATAGATGGGTAGGGCAGATGGGCTGAGGGGCAGGAAATAAAAATATTCTGGGAAGGGTGCTCTGGTTTTTTATGGATTCAGGGCTAGATTCAAGACTAAGAGACAAGTCACTGATGGGCATGGGGGATGTTATTCACTAAAGGGAAAAGGGCCAAAAGGGACAATGCAATAGAGAAATATCAACAAAATCCTAGGGTTACAGGGTTGGAACCCATGTAACAATTGCCTGGTGTGCCTCTTGGTTTTCCAGCCTCAGCTGGCCATACCAGGGGAAGTTCATACGAGGCCTTTTTGTTTTTCTTTGTAAATTTTCTGAGTGTGTCTGAAGCTCAGACAAGTTCCTTACTTTTGTGAGTCAGCAGGGCTAACAGGAAGGGATGATCAGATGACCAACTGCTCATGAAAAAATATGAGGAAATCCAGTAGACAGGGAATAAGAGCGGGCAGAGACAGACATCCAAAGGCAGGCCCCTTGGGAACTCCTGGTCACTTGAGTGCTCCATTTGCAGGCCCTAAGGTAGGGAAAGCTGTGGGTGGGGCAGCTCCACAGCTCCCTTGAAACAAAGATGATGCTTGCTTTGCCGATATTGAGGTTTGGCCACCTGACGGTTGTCCACCAACTCTGGCCTCCATGTGCACTGCAGGTACTGACCACTCCTTTGGGCGAACCTGCACAAGAGGGAAGGGTGGTCAGTCCAGTGGTATGGGCTGATCACTCCTCGCTGTGCTCGGCTGGATTGACTCTGACTGATGCTGCCCAAGTATGAGTGTGCGTAACTGGGCAGGACTGGCCAGGCCCACATGGAGGGGTTGCTGAAAGCCTTGTTAAGGAAGTACTTCTGACTAGGCAATCCAATTACATAATGCTGCAAAAATAACTCTGGGCTGGGAGTCTTGAGAGTGACGTATTTTGTTAACAGAGAGGGGTATCAAATATCTGTCTTTTAACCCAAGGGCTGAAAGTACACTTGTGTGTACTGACTGGGCTCTCACCCTCTCCCCCAATAAGGGATGTTAAGCGGGTGGCAGCGGGGAAGCAAAAGAAGCAGCAACAATGCATAGTTATTTTTTCCCCTCCTTTTCCCCAGGTGCAACTAAAGCTAGCTGTTCAGTTTAGCTATATTCTGCCAGCTCACGTGTCCATCTACAGAATCATGCATACCCAAATTAGCCATGCAGTGCTATAAACTGATCAGGGAAGATTAAGCAAAAGAAATGAGGGGAGAGAATAAGAAATGAGAGAAAAACAGAATGAAAGGTGGTTTTGTTTTATTTTTTGGTGGGTAGAGAAGGGGAAGGGGTGAATTGTCTCATTATATTCATGAAGAGTAGACTAGGACTCCCAGCTTCCTACTAAGGTGACCAACTGGTCCCAGTTTACCTAAGACTGTCCCACATTTAAAACTGCATCTTAGGAACCCACTCATTTCTGAAAAACTGAGTTGGTCACTCCACTTCCCACAGGCTTTGGCCAAATTTCCACCAGGTCAGAAAATAACTGGTCATAATGGTATATCCTGTCAATCCAAAATTGTTCGAAGAGTGATCTAAATGAGATTATTTCATCACGGACGCAAAAGCCTTATTTCCAGGCATTTGAAGAAAGATCCATACACTTCTCCCTCCCACTACCATTTTGGATTCTAGAGCTTTCCAGGTGGAAAAATTACCTGCTTTATCCAGTTTGCTTTCAGATAAAGTTTCCGGATGTCCCTTTCCCATTTTAAAATGCCCCGAACTCCTGCCATGTTTTGCTTGAGAATCTTTTCATACCCTTTTTAAAGAACCCTGCTTGAAAGTCATTGTACCTTTTTTCAACCTCTTTTCTGTTGTGGGGTCTCCATGCCCTCCTGGGGCACCAGGGTCACACACTGAACTGTATCAAACTCTTTTAATGTATTCTCATTGAATCTGTTAGCATTTTCTGTTTCCTAATGTTGATAATTATAGCATCTGATCCTTTCACTCTAAACTGCGGCCGTGCAATCCATCCTTAATCTAGATCCATCTGAGCCCCTTCCAAAGAAGACACAAAGATAAGCTATCCCTGGCCCAAGACACTCATAGCATCTGAGCTTAGATTCACATTTGTTCCCCCCTCTATTATTATTTTTTAATCAAAATGTTTCGAAACCCCTTGAGCTAATTATAAAAGCAAATAGCTTTGCCTCTCCGAATCATATTCCTTGACTTGTAAGAATGCAATTCCACTCTGAGACCACCTTGTCGCAGACGTGAAAACCTGCTTGCTGAGGACGCAGCAGAGAGGAAAGGGTAAAGCGGGTTGTCTCCCGCCCTCCCTCGGCAGGCACTGCCTTTATGGAGTCTATTTCCAGTCTGTTTACCTGGCAAGGACCACGTGACCAATCCAGAAGGAAATGCTGACATCATTGTCTCTCTCTCTCGCACATGTGCGCCTCCCTCCCTCCCTGCGCCGCCTGCATTCCGGTATCCATCCTCTCTGCCTCTCTCCAGCGCCCGGCCCCCTCCCCCACCACTCACGCCTTCCTCCACTTATTTCTCTGTCTTTCTCATGTCACACTTTCCTTTGTTTTCTTTTCCCCTTGCGGGCTGGTTCCTAGACCGTCTTGCGCGCGCGCGCGCACACACACACACACACACACACATCTGGGTGCCCTTTTCTTTCTCCCTCCCCACCCCGCCACCGCTTTTCAGTTTTTTCAGATCTGTGGCCATTGAGCCCTCACTCTTTTAAAAAAACACCTTTCCTCTTTCTCTCTAGATTTGAGATTTCTAAATCAAAAAAAAAAAAAAAAAAAAGTCTGGAGGCCTAAAAAATCTTCTGGGCCAGGGGTAGGGGGAGGAGGGCCAGGCGAGGCTGCGGAGTCCAGACATTCAATTTCCTGCTCCACTGGGCTTCGAGATTTCAGTGTTGGGGGTTTGGTCAAACATGCTTTCTTTATTTATTTATGTACAGCTTCTCTTCTTCTAGTCTCCATTCCACGTTTTCCCACCCTGCTGCTGACCAGGCTCCCCTGCCTTCCCCACTGCCAGACCACAGGTCCCAGCAGCTCCTGGCCTTGAGCTGAGGGAGGGAGGGAGGGAGGGAGCACGTGCGACTCGCTCCCGGTCTTTTCTCTGCTGCTGCTCATTCTGTCGGGGGCTGGGGAGGCTGCTCAGCATCCTCCCAGCCTGAGACCCGAGAGCTGGGAAAGCCAGGATGCAGCGAGGAGGGGAGGAGTGGCAGTCCATGCAGGTGCCTCCTGCCTGTTCAAAGGGCTATTTATAGGAAGAACCAGCAGGCAGGGCTCTGGGGTTCGGCTGCTCCTGGGCAGCTTTCTTGGTGCACGTGGGCACAGAGCCAGAGCATGCAGTTTAGAGGAAATGTTTAATAAAGACATGGGAGCCTCAAAGTGTTTATTTATTCTCACAGAAAGGTGGAGATAGGGTGTGCCTGGAAACTGCTTTGAAAGCGGACAGCAAGGTAGTGAGGCCAGAAGGTGACACCACTGGGAATCAAAGGGAACAGCTGTCTCAGGCCAAGGGGCACAAGGCAGACGCTGATGGGCCCTATTGCTTCCACCTCCCACCCTAAGCTGTTCTGAGTGGGATGATACCCCTTTTAGTTTGGAAGTGGGACGTGGAAGGAGATATGAAGGGTCACATGAGAGTGAGACTATTAAGTAGTCATTACTTACGGGCAAATTCATAATCCCCAGCACTCAGAAAGGTGGGATTCTACCTGGAGGGCATGAGTACTTTGATGGGTATGTTCACCACTGGGTTGGATAGAAAATCAGAAATGTAGGCCAGGTGGGGTGGCTCATGCCTGTAATCCCAACACTTTGGGAGGAGGTCAGGAGTTCAAGACCAGCCTGGCCAACACAGTAAAATGCCATCACTACTAAAAATGCAAAACTTAACCGGGTGTGGTGGGGGTGCCTGTAATCCCAGCTACTCAGGAGGCTGAGGCAGGAGACTCGCTTGAACCCAGGGGGTGGAGGTTGCAGTGAGCTGAGATCATGCCATTGCACTCCAGCCTGAGCAACAAAAGCGAAACTCTATCTCAAAAAAAATAAATAAATAAAAGGAAAATAAAAAATACAGTATCCTATTGGAAGACCCTACTAAGACCTAGAGGTGGGACTCTGAATGTTTTTTTTTTTTTTTTTTTTTTTTGAGACGGAGTCTCGCTCTGTCACCCAGGCTGGAGTGCAGTGGCACAATCTCGGCTCACTGCAAGCTCCGCCTCCCGGGTTCACTCCATTATCCTGCCTCAGCCTCTCCAAGTAGCTGGGACTACAGGCGCCGGCCACCACGCCCGGCTAATTTTTTGTATTTTTAGTAGAGACGGGGTTTCACCATGGTCTCGATCTCCTGACCTCTGAATGTTAATATAGTACCGGCCTTCAGTGTTTGGGTTCATTCCTATTTCTTTGTTTTTAGAGACAGAGTCTTGCTTTGTCACCCAGGCTGGAGTGCAGTGGTATGATCATAACTCATTGCAGCCTCCAACACCTGGGCTGAAGCAGTCCTCCCACTTCAGCCTCCTGAGTAGCTGGGACTACAGGCACATGCCACCATGCCAGGCTAATTTGTTTTACAAATTTTTTGTAGAGACAGGGTCTTGCTGTGTTGCCCAGGCTGGTCTCCAACTCCTGGCTTCAAGTATCCTCCCACCTCAGTCTTCCAAAGTGCTGGGATTACCGGCATGAGCCACGGTGCCCAAAGCATTCCTAGTTCGTTCGTTCTTTCTTTCTTTCTTTCTTTCTTTCTTTCTTTCTTTTTTCTTTTTCTTTTTTTTTTTTTTGAGACGGAGTCTCACTCTGTGCCCAGACTGGAGTGCATCGGCACAATCTTGGCTCACTGCAACCTCCGTTTCCCGGGTTCAAGCGATTCTCCTACCTTAGCCTCTCAAGTAGCTGGGACTACAGGCATGCACCACAATGCCCGGCTAATTTTTTCTATTAGAGACGAGGTTTCACTGTGTTGCCTAGGCTGGTCTCAAACTCCTGAGCTCTGGCAATCTGCTTGCCTCAGCCTCCCAAAGTGCTAGGACAAAGGCGTGAGTTACCGTGCTCAGCCTCCTACTTCTTAAGACACATTTCCAGTACTATGCCCATTGAAATGGCCCTGGCGGCCAGTCAGAAGAGAATCCAGTTATTATGAGGCTACCTTCTGGAGACCTATTCCTTCAGCAAAGTATAAAGATAGCAGGGAGGGGTGTGGTGGAAGAGGTCGGCCATAGATAGGTCTCTCTAGGATCAACAGGATCTAAATCCTCTTTAGATATGCTGGAAATCTAGAACTTCCTACAGGCTTTAAACATTTTGTACAAGTTCTAATTTTAAACTTCTAAATGTCATAGGCCAAGGACTTGCTGGATTTTGTTTGTTTTGTTTTTTTGAGACAGAGCCTCACTCTGTCGCCCAGGTTGGAGTGCAGTGGCATGATCTCAGCTCACTGCAACCTCCACCTCCTGGGTTCAAGTGATTCTCCTGCCTCAGCTTCCCAAGTAGCTGGGATTATAGGCACCTGCCACCATGCCCAGCTAATTTTTGTATTTTTAGTAAAGACAGGGTTTCACCATGTTGGCCAGGCTGGTCTCAAACTCCCAACCTCAAGTGATTCACCCGCCTCGGCCTCCCAAAGTGCTGGGATTACAGGCGTGAGCCACCAAGCCCGGCCTGGACTGCTGTTTTGAGACATCAGTTAGGTAGATGGATAACTCCGTTGGTCAATGAAATTATTGTTGTGGCTGTTGATTCCAAATAAAACTAGTGCTGGAAAGTCTCAATGTCATTCTCATCATCTCCGTATCTCATCATTTATGCAGCCACAGCTAAATTATGAGTACGGAAGGATAAGGTGAAGCACAGGTTTCCGACTCCCACCTGTGGGTTTGAGATGCCTCTGTCAGTGAATGTGTGCTCTTCACTTTTTACCAGTTTTTGTCAAACTAAACTCCAAGTGGTGGAAAGATATAAGAGACGGTAGAGAGAATCATACAAAGCAACCAACCCAGCAGGATTATATGACCTTTACTGTGGCATCTTTCAACTTTGGAGGGATCTGGAGAATAATACGAAGGAGGTTCTTTCTCCATCTTTGAGGCTAGCTGAAGGCTCAGGCTCACTTCCTCACGCGGACCCTGTCCCAGGCGCAATGTTGGAGGTGACCTCACCCAGCTCCTCATATTCAGCTCTCTGAGTGGGTTTCCTGCATTTGTGTAAAACTGTACGGAAACCAAAATAATAGCAACAAGATCCATTTGTTTCACTACAGAATACCTGTGATGATGTGGAAATGCATATGCATTCATGAGTAGATTTGTATTCATGTTATGGATGACCCGCTTGCTTCCCCAAGGATAGGCACCATATGGAGTGTTCACTGTACACATCTCCGTAAACGCCCACAGTGCTAATTGGTACTCAGTGCTGTACCCGTGGAGAGGAGAGGATAATGAGAATGATAATGACAATGATGACGACAATGATGACGACACTGAAGTGCAGATATCGATTCCAAGATGAAGATAGTTCTGGGCATACAGACATGCTTAACCAACGAGGAAGGAGGGAAGGAAGGAAGGGAGGGAGGGAGGATCAGATCTCATTGAAACACTCAGTGTAAGTCCTAAACTAACTTCCTTCCTTCCTTCCTTCCTTTTTTCTTTTCCTTTTTCTTTTTTATTTGAGACAGGGTCAGGTTCTGTCACCTAGGCTGGAGTGCAGTGGCACAATCTCAGTTGACTACAACCTCCGCCTCTGGGCTCAAGCGATCCTCCTACTTCAGCCTCCCAAGTAGCTGAGACTATAGGTGCATGCCACCACACCCAGCTAATTTTTGTATTTTTTTGTAGAGATGGGGTTTTGCCATGTTGCCCAGGCTGGTTTTGAACTCCTGAGCTCAAGCAATCCATCCGCCTTGGTCTCCCAAAGTGCTGGGATTACAGGTGTGAGCTACTGCACTCGGCTTTTTTGTTTGTTTGTTTTAAAGCATAATTACTCTATTATTACCTACTAAAAGGAACATAGGCCAGGCATGGTGGCTCATGCCTGTAATCACAGTGCTTAGAGAGGCTGAGGCAGAAGGATCACTTAATCCCAGGAATTCGAGGCTGCAGTGAGCCATGATCACACCATTGCATTATAGCCTGGGCAACAACAAGAGAATGATCTCCAGCTCGAAAGAGAGAAAGAGAGGAAGGGAGGGAAGGAGGGAGGGAGAGGGGACATAATATCTACTGCTGAGCCTGTGGGCTGGGCTAGAATGGCATAACAATAAAACAATCAGTTTTCATTGTTGGTATATTTTTAAAAATATGATTCAGTACCTAATACTTCTCTCTCTCATGGCAAATCAGAGAGGCAGTGTTGGCAGCTCAGGACAGATTCAGCTTACACGCAAAGCCTAAAAGTCAGAAACGTGATCTTCAGTGATATATAATATAAATAAATTAAAAATATATAGAAAAGTAAATACATACAAGAAAGAGCTACCTAGAAGAATCAAAGGCTTTTTTTTTTTTTTTTTTGAGATGGAGTCTCGCTCTGTGGCCCAGGCTGGAGTGCAGTGGTACAATTTCAGCTCACTGCAACCTCCGCCTCCTGGGTTCAAGGGATTCTCTTGCCTCACCTCCCGAGTAGCTGGGACTACAGGTGCATGCCACTATGCCTGGCTAATTTTTGTATTTTTGGTAGAGACAGGGTTTCACTGTTGGCCAGGTTGGTCTCGAACTCCTGACCTCGTGATGCACCCGCCTCAGCCTCCCAAAGTGCTGGGATTACAGGCATGAGCCACCGTACCCAGCCGGCTTTTCTTCATAAAAATGAAACAAAATTTAGAGAGCAGGAAGGCCTAGGTTCCAGTGTTAGCTCTGCCACTAACAGCTGGATGGCCCCCAACAAATCACGTAATCCTCACTGTGTAACTTCTCCTTGTAAAATGGAGATAACAGTACACACCCCACAGGGTTGTTTCAGGATTAAATGAGACTGCAGATATAAAGTGTCTAGCGCAATCCCTGGCACGTGGAGGGGGGTCAATCCATGGCAGAAATGATTAACAATCTTCTGATATGTCTTACCTGTCGGCATTGCAGGGTTGCAGCGTGAAGATCAAGTGAATGTAAAAGTACTGCATGAACTAGAGAGACCGAAACAAATCTAAGATGTTCTTTTTAGGTGTTACTGGGCTCTAAGTTAAATCTGTTAGTACTGGGAAGTGGAGCAATGAGATAAAGATACATTATCAAGGACAAACTTTCCCTATACACAGATACCTGATATACCTCATTCCAGCCATAAAGTTGCTGAAATACGAGGAATGCCAGTGCCTAACAGACTTCCTCAGGGGGATGTTGTGAAGATTAATAGTTTAGAATGATGTCACAGTTATTGAGGTGCTTGGATTCCCTCGAGCAGAGGGGATATGTAAATCCAGGGACTCATCATAAAAGTAATATCGTCACTGTTTCTCACAGCCGACTGTTTCCTAAGCTGGGATAGAATTTCCAGAAGTATCTTTCTCTTTTAGAATTACAGAGTATGACAGATTTATTTCCACACATCTCACTTGCTTTCAGAGTTATTGTTTCCTCTTATTCCCCCCACCCCTTTGGTGACAGAGAAGCCTGAGAACCGATCCTGTCAGGAAGTTCTTGGGGAATTTTCAGAAGGATGTGAACACAGGGTATGTGAATGGCTGTGTGCAGCTGCATTAGCTTTATTTTATAAAATATGTGTGTATATATATATGTATACACACACACACACACACACACACGACTGATCTTCCAACCATATCTGAATAATCAAAACCATGAATGACAAACATGTCAGACACATTCATCAGAACTCAGAGGATCTTCTAGGGGAATTCACTAGCATGTCTTCCTCTTAAAATCGGTCAGGTAACTATTCCCCTCCTTTGGGACTCTCAAAAAGGATGTGCTACTAAATCTAGGCCCCAGGATAGGAGCTCAGTTGCCCTCTAGACGTCTAATGCCAATCCCCAAATTTTCTGAATTTACTGACCAACATGTTGAATGAGCAGGTTCAAGCATCTTGCTAAACAAAATATAGATTATATTGGTCATTTCCCCTCAATCTACTAAAATCTTGTTACTCTTTCACAGAAGGAAATAAATCAGTTTGACAGGACTTGTTCTGTAAGTGATATAAGTTCCCAACACTGCATTCACTAGAGATTATTCTAGAAATAAATTGGTAATCTTTTTTTTTTTCCAGGTAAAGTTCCAGATGAGGACACTAGGCACTTCCCTGTTTCTTTTTAAAAATAGAGGCATTAATTCTGCTTTCTTTCAGTCTTTCCAAGTTGTTAAAAATGAAGTGACTCTCCAGTGATTTTAGCCAATAACAACAGCTTCCCTTATAAACAACTTTATCCTGCAAAAAATCTGCTTAGAAAAAAAAAAAAGGCATATCTACTAGTGTTTAAGAAATGTTTAAGAGTTCATCCTGCAAAAACAACGAGGAAGTAAATCGTCAAGGTATATGACCTCCACTTCGACAAGCCTATTTCCAGATCTCTCCCATAGATTTGTGTTAGATTTAGAGCTTATTTCTGAATTAAATGGGGTCAAGACCAAAGACAGGTAAATTTGCAGATCGTGTCAATCATGTAGATCTCATGCACGTCAAAGCCACTATTTTTCTTTTTTGTTTTTTGTTTGTTTGTTTGTTTGTGACAGAGTCTTGCTCCCAGGCTGAAGTGCAATGACGTGATTTCAGCTCACTGCAACCTCTGCCTCCTGGGTTTAAGCGATTCTCCTGCCTCAGCCTCCCGAGGAGCTAGGATTACAGGTGCCTGCCACCACGCCCAGCTAATTTTTGTATTTTTAGTAGAGATGGAGTTTCACCATGTTGACCAGGCTGGTCTCGAACTCCTGACCTCGGGTGGTCCACCCGCTTCGGCCTCCAAAATGCTGGGATTACAGGCGTGAGCCACTGTGCCTGGCCAAAGCCATTATTTTTCATAAATACATTGAAAATCCACTAGGCAGTAAAGGAGAAAGACAGGAGAAAACGCATGAAAAACCTCACTGTTTATTTGTCTTAAGATAAATTACAGTGGCCACAGGATCTGCGCCCTTCCTGAAATCTCAGGGCTTCATAAAAACTCAACATTTTCAGAATACGCATGGCACAGAGACAACCTCAAAGTCAAAGCCCCAACTCTGTCAAGACCAAGACGGGAGCACAAAGGCGGCATCCTTGAAATGAAATTCAGGTATCTTGGGTACTTCTGGGTATCTCTAGGGTTTGGGGTTTCTAAGCTTAACTAAGATACTTGCTTGTTTAAAGCCTCTGGAAACAGAAAATTTACACCACCCTTGACAGGTCACAGCTTGGTATTTACCAATCTTGTGAGCCTGAAATTTAAGTTCCTTTATCCTTTTTCTTTGGTCCACCATGCCAATTCCCAGCCCAGGTTACCCCCAGCCACCTGCCTCTGGACTGCTAGACAGTGCTGGGATTATAAACCGCGCCTGGCCACTAAAGAACTTTTTTTTTTGAGACGGAGTCTTGCTCTGTTGCCTAGGCTGGAGTGCAGTGGCGCAATCTCCACTCACTGCAAGCTCCGCCTCCCAGGTTCCCACCACTCTCCTGCCTCAGCCTCCGAGTAGCTGGGACTACAGGTGTCCGCCACCATGCCTGGCAAATTTGTATTTTTAGTAGAGACGGGGTTTCACTGTGTTAGCCAGGATGGTCTCGATTTCCTGACCTCGTGATCCTCCCACGTCGGCCTCCCAAACTGCTGGGATTACAGGCGTGAGCCGCCACACCTGGCCTCCTATCTTTACTCCATTTCTACTTGGAAACCTACACATGCTGTATTCTCTCCGATCAAACAAGAACAAGAACAATAACACTTCCCTTGGTTCTGCTACCTTTTTGATGTGCCATCCTTCCATTCATTACCCAACTTCCTGAAGAATCATTTAAATGTGTTCTCTGGCCCTTGCTTGAGCACCTCTGGCACTGTGGACAGATGGCTCTGACTGTTAGAGAAGATGGTCATTATTTTGAGCCTTTTAAATAGATCCCTTGTGGTTCTTGCCTACTGGTCTTAGTGTCACCTTGTGAGGTCACACAGAGCAAGTTTAATTCCCTGATGCAGACAACCTTTCCCTGTCCTGGCCTCCTCTCTCAGTCTGATCTTTCTGAGCTAGGAACTGCCAGTTTCTTCAACTCTTTTTCACAGGATCTGCCTCTGAGTCCCCCTTTGCCTTCCTGTTTCCAGTTTGACTCTCTTCTCAAAGTGTCATGGCCCAAGATTAAATGTAAATTATCCACATCTGCTCCGTCTCCCGCAGTACAGCGGGATTCTCACCTCTTTGTTCTCCTCATTACACTTTTGCCCGAGACAATTGTGAAAGCCTCCACCCATTAACTTAAACCTCTAAGGACAGCGGTTCAGAAAGTGTGGCTCACAGAGCTCCGACTTCAGAATGACCCAAAGAGCCTCATGTTATGGACTGAAAGTTTGTGTCCTCCCAAAAGAGGGTGGAACTGAATGTGTAGGTATTTTGATCCCAGCCTCCAGAACTGTGATAAATTAATGTTGACTGGGCCACATAGCCTATGATATTTTGTGATAGCAGTCTCAGCTATCTAACACACTTTAATAAATGGAGATTCTTGGACCACACCTCAAACTTGAATCTGACAATCTGGGGTAGCACCTGGGAATCCACATTTTAAACATTTAGGCCAGGTGACTATTTGTTTTGTTTTTTTTTTTGAGATGGGATCTTGCTGTGTTGCCCAGGCTGGAGTGCAGTGGTATGATCAGAGCTCACTGCAGCCTCAAACTCCTGGGCTCAAATGATCCTTCCACGTCAGCCTCCCCAGTAGCTGGGATTATCGGCAGACACCACCATACCTGGCTAATTTAAAAAAAAATTTTTTTGTAGGGACAGGGTCTTGCTATGTTGACCAGGCTCTGGTCTTGAACTCCTGGCCTCAAGCAATCCTCCTGCCTTGGCCTCCCAAAGTGCTGGGATTTCTGGTGTGAGCCACTGTGCTCAGCCAGGTGATTCTTAAATGTGCCCAAAAGTCTGAAAAGAAAAAAGCTTCAGGTCTTTTCCAATACTTCTTACCAAGCCTGGTTCCCTCCACCCGAGTTTGTGCAGATGGGTTTTCAGGTCCAAGGTCAAGACCTGCCATTTTCTTTTGTTACATTTCAACTAGCTAGATTTGGTACATTGCCTTGTTTTATCAAAAATCTTTTGAATTCTTTATTTTGCAACACATGATGTCATGATAACCATACATGGATTACCAAAACCTTACTGTCCCAGCACCAGAAATCTCCTCCACAATGATACCAATCACTAACTAATTTGTACTTCATCTTTCATCTTCTTTTCCATGAGATAAATGGGCAAATTGTCTTTCTTTCTTTCTTTCTTTCTTCTTTCTTTCTTTCTTTCTTTCTTTCTTTCTTTCTTTCTTTCTTCTTTTTTTTGAGACAGAGTTTTGCTCTTATTGCTTAGGCTGGAGTACAATGGCACAATCTCTGCTCACCACAATCTTCGCCTCCCAGGTTCAAGCAATTCTCTTGCCTCGGCCTCCTGAGTAGCTGGAATTACAGGCATGCACCACCATGCCCGGCTAATTTTGTATTTTTAGTAGAGATGGAGTTTCTCCATGTTGGCCAGGCTGGTCTCAAACTCCTGACCTCAGGTGATCTGCCCACCTCGGCCTCCCAAAGTGCTGGGATTACAGACATGAGCCACTGTGCCCGGCCCAAATTGTCTTTAACCATATTATCAAATGCCTCACTAAAGCCTGGCTCTTCTTTGTGTTCTCTATTTCCCTGTTCCACTGGTAGACGCCAATTCTGTCAAAAAAGAAAATAAAGTGTTCTCACAGGCCATTTACACATGCATTCCAGAATCTGTGGTCAGGCAATGGACTGTAGTGTGCAGAACTCACCCTCTTTTCCAGTGACCTTGTTCTGGATGTTTATGGCACTTATGTCATAGGACCCTTGACTTGTAATTATAAATGTTCTTGTCCACATCTTTTTTTTTTTTGAGACGGAGTCTCACTCTGTCACCCAAGCTGGAGTGCAGTGGCATGATCTTGGCTCACTGCAACCTCTGCCTCCCAGGTTCAAGGGATCCTCCTGCCTCAGCCTCCTGGGTACCTAAGACTACAGGTGTGCACCACCACACCCAGCTAATTTTTATATTTTTACTAGAGATGGGGTTTCACCATGTTGGCCGGGCTGGTCTTGAACTCCTGACCTCAGCTGATCCACCCACCTCAGTCTCTCAAAGTGCTGGGATTACAGGTGTGAGCCACTGCATCCAGCCCTCGTCTACATCTTGATTCAACTACAAGATAAGGAGCTCCTGAACTCTGAGCTTTTATCTTAGGTGCCTCAAAATATCTCATGGTAACTAGCACAAGATCCTACTTGGTAACTTTTCTTTGAATGAATGAATTTTTTTTTTTCTTTTTTGAGATGGAGTCTCTCTCTGTCGCCCAGCCTGGAGTGCAGTGGCGCGATCTCGGCTCACTGCAAGCTCCGCCTCCTGGGTTCACGCCATTCTCCTGCCGCAGCCTCCTGAGTAGTTGGGACTACAGGCGCCCGCCACCACGCCCGGCTAATTTTTTTGTATTTTTACTAGAGACGGGGTTTCACTGTGTTAGCCAGTATGGTCTCAATCTCCTGACCTCAGGATCCGCCTGCCTCGGCCTCCCAGAATGCTGGGATTACAGGCGTGAGCCACCGTGCCCAGCCAAATGAACGAATTTTACATTTTATTCCCACTAACTTACTTTCTTTTTTTATATAAGATGAAAGCAGATCCTGGAGTGAATACTGGAAGACAAAGCTCCCTAGGCATGAGGGAAGTGGTGTGCCTGGGCAGATCTCAACAGTCCCAGTTGTTTCTCTTAGTCACTGCTCATAAAAATCAGCTCCTTAGAATAAAAGCAGTCTTTGAAATGCAGTGTGATGAAATCACAGAAAGGATGACACAGTTTCTGAAACATCACAACATTACTGGAATTTGTAGTAATGGCCAAAGAGACACAGGAAACAGTATTTAAAACAAAACAAAACAAAACCTGGCCAGGCGCAGTGGCTCATGCCTTGTAATGTTAGCACTTTGGGAGGCTGAGGTGGACGGATTACTTGAGGTCAGGAGTTCAAGACCAGCCTGGCCAACATGGTGAAACTCCGTCTCTACCAAAAAAAAAAAAAAAATTAGCTGGGCTTGATGGCGGATGCCTGTAATCCCAGCTACTGGGGAGGCTGAGGCAGGAGGATCACTTGAACCCAGGAGGTGGAGGTTGCAGTGAGCCAAAACCGTGCCATTGCACTCCAGCCTGGGCAACAAGGGCAAAACTCCGTCTCAAAAAAACAAAACAAAAAAACCCCAACACCTTACCTTAGTAGAGCCATCTAAGTCAGCATAACATGCAAATAAAACCTGAGTTATGAGCTTACTGCTAATGAGACCTCTTGTGATGGCACAGACAAAGTGTGTCGGTAGGATGTGACATGGCTGGACAGGGACATCTGGCTTCTCTCTCCATTATGGTTCCCTTCTGTATCACAGCTGGTAACACATCTGAATAATAATCTGATGTATAAAACACAAAGGGTGAAAAGCTGTAAATGAATGGTGGAAAGTCTTGTGGTTTTCATGGTCAAGTGACTTTCTTTGTAGTCATGTCTTTCCTATTGCTTTTTTTATTTGAGACAGGGTCTTACTTTGTTGCCCAGGCTAGAGTATAGTGGTGTAATCTCGGCTCACTGCAGCCTCAACCTCTTGGGGCTCAAGCCATCCTTCCACCTCAGCCTTCTGAGTAGCTGGGACTACAGGTGTGCACCATCATACTTGTCTAATTTTTGTATTTTTTATAGAGATGGGTTTTTGCCATGTTGCCCAGGCTGGTCTCAAACTCCTGGACTCAAGCGATCTGCCCACCTCAGCCTCCCAAAGTGCTGGGATTACAGGTGTGAGCCACCACGCCAGGTCTTTCCTATTTCTTATAGGCCAGAGAAGATTCCACAAATACCTCAGAACATGCTTCCACTGGAAAGGCCACACAGCCCCAGGGTGACACACCTGTTCTACATGAGGTCTAGGGCCATGGTTCTCAACTGGGGCTGACTTTGCTCCCCACATCCCAAGGGACATTTGAAAGTGTCCGGAGACATTTCTAGTAGTGACAGCTGACATCTCATGGGTAGAGGCCACGGATTCTGATAAATATCTGGCAATGCACAAGACGCATTCCCTCCACCAACAAGGAATTATCTGGCTCAGAATGCCAATAGCAATGATCTTAACAAAAAATTTCATCAATGAAAGCCTTTAAGATCTAGAACAAGACAAGAATGCACACTTTCACCATTTTTATTCAACAAAGTTGAAGTCCTAGCCAGAGAAATTAGGCAAGAGAAAGAAATAAAGTGCATCCAAACTGGAAAGGAAGAAGTCAAATTATTACTGTTTGCAGATGACCTATTTTAGAAAAACTTAGAAACACCACCGAAATAACCTGTTAGAAATGGTAAACAAATTCAGTGAAGTTGCAGGATACACAATCAACATTAAAAAATTAGTAGCATTTATATACAACAACAGCAAACAATCTGAAAAAGAATGTAAGAAAGCAATGCCACAGCTACAAAAATATAAAATACCTAGGACTAAATTTTTTTTGTTGTTGTTTTTTGAGATGGAGTCTCGCTCTGTCACCCAGGCTGGAGTGCAGTGGCACGATCTCGGCTCACTGCAAGCTCCGCTTCCCAGGTTCACACCATTTTCCCGCCTCAGCCTCCCAGGCTGAGACTACAGGTGCCTGCCACCATGCCCGGCTAATTTTGTTTTGTATTTTTAGTAGAGATGGGGTTTCACCATGTTAGTCGGGATGGTCTCGATCTCCTGACCTCGTGATCCACCCACCTCAGCCTCCCAAAATGCTGGGATTACAGGCATGAGCCACCGCGTCTGGCCATACCTAGAAATAAATTTAACCAAATACGTGAAAGATCTCTACAAGGAATACTATAAAACACTGATGAAGGAAATTAAGGAGGACACAAAAAGATCAAAGATAGCCCATGCTCATGGATTGAAAGAATTAATGTTATTAAAATGTCAAGAGTACTACCCGAAGCAATTTACAGACTCAATGCAACCCTTATCAAAATACCAGATATATTCTGCACAGAAATAGAAAAAAAAAGTCCTAGAACCACAAAAGACCCCAAATAGCAAAGCAAACATGAACAACAAGAACAAAGCTGGAGGCACTGCACTATCTGACTTCAAAATATACTACAAAGCCATTGTAACCAAAACAGCATGGTACTAGCATAGAAACAGCCACACAGACCAATGGAACAGAATAGAAAACCAGAAATAAGTCCACACATTTACAGCATTTACAACTCATTTTATTATTTTTTTTTTTTTTTGAGATGGAGTTTTGCTCTTGTTGCCCAGGCTGGAGTGTAATGGCACAATCTTGGCTCACTGCAACCTCTGCCTCCCAGCAAGTGATTCTCCTGCCTCAGCCTCCAGAGTAGCTGGGACTACAGGTGTGCACCACCATGCCCAGCTAATTTAGAGATGGGGTTTCACTATGTTGGTCAGGCTGGTCTTGAATTCCTGACCTCTAGTGATCTGCCTGCCTCAGCCTCCCAAAGTGCTGAGACTATAGGCATGAACCACCGCTCCTGGCCTACAACTCATTTTCAACAAAAAACATACACTGGGCAAAGGACAGTCTCTTCAATAAATGTGACTGGGAAAATTAGATAACCATATGCAGAAGCATAAAGCTAGACCCTTATCTTTCACCATAAATAAACATCAATCAAAATAGACTAAAGACTAAATCTGAGGGGTGGAGCCAAGATGGCCAAATAGGAACAGCTCCGGTCTACAGCCCCAGCGTGAGTGGCACAGAAGATGGGTGATTTCTGCATTTCCGTTTGAGGTACCGGGTTCATCTCACTAGGGAGTGCCAAACAGTGGGTGCAGGACAGTCGGTGCAATGCACTGTGCGTGAGCCGAAGCAGGGCGAGGCATTGCCTCACTCAGGAAGCGCAAGGGGTCAGGGAGTTCCCTTTCCTAGTCAAAGAAAGGGGTAACAGACGGCACCTGGAAAATCGGGTCAGTCCCATCCCAATACTGCGCTTTTCCAATGGGCTTGGAAAACGGCACACCAGGAGATTGTGTCCCGCACCTGACTCGGAGGGTCCTATGCCCACGGAATCTCACTGATTGCTAGCACAGCAGTCTGAGATCAAACTGCAAGGCGGCAGTGAGGCTGGGGGAGGGGCGCCCGCCATTGCCCAGGCTTGCTTAGGTAAACAAAGCAGCCAGGAAGCTCCAACTGGGTGGAGCCCACCACAGCTCAAGGAGGCCTGCCTGCCACTGTAGGCTCCACCTCTGGGGGCAGGGCACAGACAAACAAAAATTCAGCAGGAACCTCTGCAGACTTAAATGTCCCTGTCTGACAGCTTTGAAGAGAGTAGTGGTTCTCCCAGCACGCAGCTGGATATCTGAGAACGGACAGACTGCCTCCTAAAGTGGGCCCCTGACCCCTGAGCAGCCTAACTGGGAGGCACCCCCCAGTAGGGACAGACTGACACCTCACTCGGCCAGGTACTCCTGAGACAAAACTTCCAGAGGAACTATCAGACAGCTGAATTTGTGGTCTCACGAAAATCCACTGTTCTGCAGCCACCGCTGCTGACACTCAGCCAAACAGGGTCTGGAGTGGACCTCTAGCAAACTCCAACAGACCTGCAGCTGAGGGTCCTGTCTGATAGAAGGAAAACTAACAAACAGAAAGGACATCCACACCAAAAACCCGTCTGTACATCACCATCATCAAAGACCAAAAGTAGATAAAACCACAAAGATGGGGAAAAAACAGAGCAGAAAAACTGGAAACTCTAAAAAGCAGAGCACCTCTCCTCCCACAAAGGAACACAGTTCCTCACCAGCAACAGAACAAAGCTGGATGGAGAATGACTTTGACGAGTTGAGAGAAGAAGGCTTCAGACGATCAAACTAATCTGAGCTACGGGAGGAAATTCAAAACAACAGCAAAGAAGTTAAAAACTTTGAAAAAAAAATTAGCCGAATGGATAACTAGAATAACCAATGCAGGGAAGGGCTTAAAGGAGCTGATGGAGCTGAAAGCCAAGTTTCGAGAACTACGCGAAGATTGCAGAAGCCTCGGGAGCCGATGCGATCAACTGGAAGAAAGGGTATCAGTGATGGAAGATGAAATGAATGAAATGAAGCGAGAAGGGAAGTTTAGAGAAAAAAGAATAAAAAGAAATGAAAAAAGCCTCCAAGAAATTTGGGACTATGTGAAAAGACCAAATCTACATCTGATTGGTGTACCTGAAAATGACGGGGAGAATGGAACCAAGTTGGAAAACACTCTGCAAGATATTATCCAGGAGAACTTCCCCAATCTAGCAAGGCAGGCCGACATTCAGATTCAGGAAATACAGAGAATGCCACAAAGATACTCCTCGAGAAGAGCAACTTCAAGACACATAATTGTCAGATTCACCAAAGTGGAAATGAAGGAAAAAATGTTAAGGGCAGCCAGAGAGAAAGGTCAGGTTACCCATAAAGGGAAGCCCATCAGACTAACAGCTGATCTCTCGGCAGAAACTCTACAAGCAAGAAGAGTGTGGGGGCCGATATTAAACATTCTTAAAGAAAAGAATTTTCAACCCAGAATTTCATATCCAGCCAAACTAAGCTTCATAAGTGAAGGAGAAATAAAAT
Organism: Symphalangus syndactylus; assembly: GCF_028878055.3. Lineage (NCBI taxonomy): Eukaryota > Metazoa > Chordata > Mammalia > Primates > Hylobatidae > Symphalangus > Symphalangus syndactylus. The sequence continues at coordinate 22,448,993 of NC_072433.2, forward strand.
ACTTTACAGATAAGCAAATGCTGAGTGATTTTGTCACCACCAGGCCTGCCCTAAAAGAGCTCCTGAAGGAAGTACTAAACAGGGAAAGGAACAACTGGTACCAGCCACTGCAAAATCCTGCTAAATTGTAGAGACCATCGAGGCTAGGAGGAAACTGCATCAACTAACGAGCAAAATAACCAACTAACATCATAATGACAGGATCAAATGCACACATAACAATATTAACTTTAAATGTAAATGGGCTAAATGCTCCAATTAAAAGACACAGACTGGCAAACTGGATAAGGAGTCAAGACCCATCAGTGTGCTGTATTCAGGAAACCCATCTCACCTGCAGAGACACACATAGACTCAAAATAAAGGGATGGAGGAAGATCTATCAAGCAAATGGAAAACAAAAAAAGGCAGGGGTTGCAATCCTAGTCTCTGATAAAATAGACTTTAAACCAACAAAGATCAAAAGAGACAAAGAAGGCCATTACATAATGGTAAAGGGATCAATTCAACAAGAAGAGCTAACTATCCTAAATATATATGCACCCAACACAGGAGCACCCAGATTCATAAAGCAAGTCCTGAGTGACCTACAAAGGGACTTAAATTCCCACACAATAATAATGGGAGATTTTAACACCCCACTGTCAACATTAGACAGATCAATGAGACAGAAAGTTAACAAGGATATCCAGGAATTGAACTCAGCTCTGCACAGAGTAGACCTAATAGACATCTACAGAACTCTCCATCCCAAATCAACAGAATATACATTTTTTTCAGCACCACACCACACCTATTCCAAAATTGACCACGTAGCTGGAAGTAAAGCTCTCCTCAGCAAATGTAAAAGAAAAGAAATTATAACAAACTGTCTGTCAGACCACAGTGCAATCAAACTAGAACTCAGGATTAAGAAACTCACTCAAAACCGCTCAACTACATGGAAACTGAACAACCTGCTCCTGAATGACTACTGGGTACATAATGAAACGAAGGCAGAAATAAAGATGTTCTTTGAAACCAACGAGAACAAAGACACAACATACCAGAATCTCTGGGACACATTCAAAGCAGTGTATAGAGGGAAATTTATAGCACTAAATGCCCACAAGAGAAAGCAGGAAAGATCCAAAATTGACACCCTAACATCACAATTAAAAGAACTAGAAAAGCAAGAGCAAACACATTCAAAAGCTAGCAGAAGGCTAGAAATAACTAAAATGAGGGCAGACCTGAAGGAAATAGAGACACAAAAAACCCTTCAAAAAATTAATGAATCCAGGAGCTGGTTTTTTGAAAAGATCAACAAAATTGATAGACCGCTAGCAAGACTAACAAAGAAGAAAAGAGAGAAGAATCAAATAGATGCAATAAAAAATGAAAAAGGGGTTATCACCACCGATCCCACAGAAATACAATCTACCATCAGAGAATACTACAAACACCTCTACGCAAATAAACTAGAAAATCTAGAAGAAATGGATAAATTCCTCGACAAATACAGCCTCCCAAGACTAAACCAGGAAGAAGTTGAATCCCTGAATAGACCAATAACAGGTTCTGAAATTGTGGCAATAATCAATAGCTTACCAACCAAAAAGAGTCCAGGACCTGATGGATTCACAGCCGAATTCTACCAGAGGTACGAGGAGGAACTGGTACCATTCCTTCTGAAACTATTCCAGTCAATAGAAAAAGAGGGAATCCTCCCTAACACATTTTATGAGGCCAGCATCGTCCTGATACCAAAGCCTGGCAGAGACATAACCAAAAAAGAGAATTTCACACCAATATCCTTCATGAACATTGATGCAAAAATCCTCAATAAAATACTGGCAAACCAAATCCAGCAGCACATCAAAAAGCTTATCCACCATGATCAAGTGGGCTTCATCCCTGGGATGCAAGGCTGGTTCAACATACGCAAATCAGTAAATGTAATCCAGCATATAAACAGAACCAAAGACAAAAACCACATGATTATCTCAATAGATGCAGAAAAGGCCTTTGACAAAATTCAACAACGCTTCATGCTAAAAACTCTCAATAAATTAGGTATTGATGGGACGTATCTCGAAATAATAAGAGCTATCTATGACAAACCTACAGCCAATATCATACTGAATGGGCAAAAACTGGAAGCATTCCCTTTGAAAACTGGCACAAGACAGGGATGCCCTCTCTCACCACTCCTATTCAACATAGTGCTGGAAGTTCTGGCCAGGGCAATCAGGCAGGAGAAGGAAATAAAGGGTATTCAATTAGGAAAAGAGGAAGTCAAATTGTCCCTGTTTGCAGATGACATGATTGTATATCTAGAAAACCCCATTGTCTCAGCCCAAAATCTCCTTAAGCTGATGAGCAACTTCAGCAAAGTCTCAGGATACAAAATCAATGTACAAAAATCACAAGCATTCTCGTACACCAATCACAGACAAACAGAGAGCCAAATCATGAGTGAACTCCCATTCACAATTGCTTCAAAGAGAATAAAATACCTAGGAATCCAACTTACAAGGGATGTGAAGGACCTCTTCAAGGAGAACTACAAACCACTGCTCAATGAAATAAAAGAGGATACAAACAAATGGAAGAACATTCCATGCTCATGGGTTGGAAGAGTCAATATCGTGAAAATGGCCATACTGCCCAAGGTAATTTATAGATTCAATGCCATCCCCATCAAGCTACCAATGACTTTCTTCACAGAATTGGAAAAAACTACTTTAAAGTTCATATGGAACCAAAAAAGAGCCCGCATCGCCAAGTCAATCCTAAGCCAAAAGAACAAAGCTGGAGGCATCACGCTACCTGACTTCAAACTATACTACAAGGCTACAGTAACCAAAACAGCATGGTACTGGTACCACAACAGAGACATAGATCAATGGAACAGAACAGAGCCCTCAGAAATGATGCCGCATATCTACAACTATCTGATCTTTGACAAACCTGACAAAAACAAGCAATGGGGAAAGGATTCCCTATTTAATAAATGGTGCTGGGAAAACTGGCTAGCCATATGTAGAAAGCTGAAACTGGATCCCTTCCTTACACCTTATACAAAAATTAATTCAAGATGGATTAAAGACTTACATGTTAGACCTAAAACCATAAAAACCCTAGAAGAAAGCGTAGGCAGTACCATTCAGGACATAGGCGTGGGCAAGGACTTCATGTCTAAAACACCAAAAGCAATGGCCACAAAATCCAAAATTGATGAATGGGATCTAATTAAACTAAAGAGCTTCTGCACAGCAAAAGAAACTACCATCAGAGTGAACAGGCAACCTACAGAATGGGAGAAAATTGTTGCAACCTACTCATCTGACAAAGGGCTAATATCCAGAATCTACAAAGAACTCAAACAAATTTACAAGAAAAAAACAAACAACCCCATCAAAAAGTGGGTGAAGGACATGAACAGACACTTCTCAAAAGAAGACATTTATGCAGCCAAAAAACACATGAAAAAATGCTCATCATCACTGGCCATCAGAGAAATGCAAATCAAAACCACAGTGAGATACCATCTCACACCAGTTAAAATGGCCATCATTAAAAAGTCAGGAAACAACAGGTGCTGGAGAGGATGTGGAGAAATAGGAACACTTTTACACTGTTGGTGGGACTGTAAACTAGTTCAACCATTGTGGAAGTCAGTGTGGCGATTCCTCAGGGATCTAGAACTAGAAATACCATTTGACCCAGCCATCCCATTACTGGGTATATACCCAAAGGACTATAAATCATGCTGCTATAAAGACACATGCACATGTATGTTTGTTACGGCACTATTCACAATAGCAAAGACTTGGAACCAACCCAAATGTCCAACAATGATAGACTGGATTAAGAAAATGTGGCACATATACACCATGGAATACTATGCAGCCATAAAAAATGACGAGTTCATGTCCTTTGTAGTGACATGGATGAAACTGGAAAACATCATTCTCAGTAAACTATTGCAAGGACAAAAAACCAAACACCGCATGTTCTCACTCATAGGTGGGAATTGAACAATGAGAACTCATGGACACAGGAAGGGGAACATCACACTCCGGGGACTGTTGTGGGTTGGGGGGAGGGGGGAGGGACAGCATTAGGAGATGCACCTAATGATAATGACGAGTTAATGGGTGCAGCAAACCAACACGGCACATGGATACATATGTAACAAACCTGCACATTGTGCACGTGTACCCTAAAACCTAAAGTATAAAAAAAAAAAAAAAGACTAAATCTAAGACCTGAAATTATGAAACTCCTAGAAGAAAACATTAGGGAAACACTTCAGGACATTGGTCTGGGCAGAAATTTTGGGAATAAGACTTTAAAAGCACAGGTAGCAAAAGCAAAAATAGAAAAATGGGATTACATTAAGCTAAGAAGCTTCTGTACAGCAAAGGAAACACTTAGCAAAGTGAAAAAACAATCTACGAGAATGGGGGATAATATTTGCAAACTATGCATATGACAAGAGATCAGTAACCAGAATATATAAGGAACTCAAACAACTCAATTGCAAAAAAAAAAAAAATTAAATTAAAAATGGGCAAAAGATCTGGACAGACAGATGTTTCTCAAAAGAAGACATATGTAAGACAAATGGCCAAGAAGTATATTTTTAAAATGCTATTTAAAAATGCTCCACATCATTAATTGTCCAAGAAATGCAAATCAAAACCACAATGAGATCTCTTACCCCAGTTAGAATGACTTTTATCAAAATGACAAAAAATAACAAATGCTGGTAAAGATGCAGAAAAAGGGGAACCCACGTGCACTGTTGGTGGGAATGTAAATTAGTACAGCCTCTGTGGAAAAGTGGAGGTTCCTCAAAAGTCTAAAAATAGAACTACCATATGATCTGACAATGCCACTGGTGGGTGTATGTCGCAAAGAAAGGAAATCAGTATATTGAAGAGAAATATACACTTCCATGTTTATTGTGGCATTACTCACAATAGCAAAGATATGGAATCCACCTAAGTGTCCATCAATGGATGAATGGATAAAGAAAATGTGGTATATATACACAATGGAATATTATTCAGCTACAAAAAAAGAATTAAATCCTGTCATTTGAAGCAACATGAATGAAAATGGACTATCGTTAGCAATAATTTTATGTCCAGTTCACAGTATCTAGGGCCGGGCATGGTGGCTCATACTGGTAATTCCAGAACTTTGGGAAGCTGAGGCAGGGAGATTGCTTGAATACAGGAGTTCAAGACCATCCTGGGCAACATGGCAAAACCCCATCTCTACAAAAAATACAAAAATTAGCCAGGCGTGGTGGCACGCACCTGTGCTCCCAGCTACTCGGGAGGCTAAGGTGGGAGGATTGTTTGAGTCCAGGAGGTTGAGGCTGCAATCAGCTGTGATGACACCATTGCACTCCATCCTGGGTCAAAGAGCAAGACCCTGTCTCAAAAAACAAAACAAAACAGAAAACTGAAACCACAAAACAACAAAATAGCCAGAAGAGAAGAACTGGAATGCTCCCAACATAAGAAAATACAAATGTTTGAGGTGACAGGTACCCCAGTTACCCTGATGAGATCATTACCCATAGTTCACATGTATCAAAATATTACATGTACCCCCCCAAATAGGTACAACTATTATGTATCAATTAGAAAAACACTAAAAACTTTTAAAAATTTAATTAAAAAGTATAATGAATACTTCCATGGAGAATTCCTGGTCTAGGAACACAGTACTAGTCCTAAAACTAGACAGGCTGGTCCATCTCAAAGGGTCGTGTCACTAACTAACTGTTGCGGGTTTGTGAAGTAAGTCACAGATGGCAAACACCAGAAGATACTTCACAATTCCATAGGCAGGTGAGGATACCAAGGCCGAAAGCCCCACCCAGTGGACCAGTTTGGAGAGCAGCCTGAGTAGAGATAGAGAGGTTCTGAAACATTCATGATAGCACATGGAAGCTTACTGGGAGCAAAGGCCCTTGAGGAACTCTGCTCAGAGGACAGCCGACTTCTCCGCAGATAGAGGGATGCACACTCAGTAGGGTCTTGTGAGACTCCTCAAGGAGCGTGTTCTTGGTCATGAATAGGCCCTGACTGAGAGCTTCTAGAGGTTTAACTGGGGCCTCTGAGGATCCGGAAATGTGACGTGAATATGAAACCAATGTACCCAGCGGGACAACAAGAGGTACTGCTTTTCAGGCTAACTCCAGGAAAGTCCTTGTCTTACAGCGAGACAAGGGAACCTCATTTCTCTTAAAGCCCCTAGACAAGAGATATGTTTTCCCCAAACTGCCATTCTTTTTGATATAGCCAAGATTTTAAACATCACTAGTTTTAGATATCACAGGGAAGCTGCTGGATTTAATGAAGCCTCAAGATGTCCCCTGAGAGATGATTATCACTCTAATTAAAAATGGGGGGTGACGGACAAGAATCCCCTGGGACTCTAAGCAACTGGCATTTGTGTGTCTTTTTTCATGGAGAAGATGACTTTTTAATGTCGGTTTGGGCTCTTTCCAGGAGTCAAGGATAGTGTCCCCAAAGTCTAATACATTTTGAGATTTAATGTGGTTCAAGGATCAGGAAATGTCTTAAATTGTAAGGGACAAAGAATTATAAGCCAAGCCAAAACTTTCATTTCTCTCTTTTTTTTTTTTTTTCTGAGACGGAGTCTCGCTCTTGTCATCCAGGCTGGAGTACAGTGATATGGTCTTGGCTCGCTGCAACCTCCAGCTTCCCGGGTTCAAATGATTCTCCTGCCTCAGCCTCCTGAGTAACTGGGATTACAGGCACCCGCCACCATGCCTGGCTAATTTTGTAGTTTTAGTAGAGACGGGGTTTCGCCATGTTGGCCAGGCTGGTCTCCAACTCCTGACCTCAGGTGATTCACCCACCTTAACCTCCCAAAGTGCTGGGATTACAGGCATGAGCCTGGCCTAAACTTTAATTTTATTTCTTTTTTTTTTTTTTTTTGAGAGAGGGTCTCCCTCTGCCACCAAGGCTGGAGCGCAGGGAGCGATCATAGCTCACTGCAGCCTCAAACTCCTGGGCTCAAGCAGTCCTTCCACCTCAGCCCTCTGCATAGCTGGGATCACAGCTGTGTGCCACCATGCCCAGCTAATTTTTGTATTTTGTATTTTTCATAGAAATGGGGTTTCACCGTGTTGCCCCGGCTGGTCTCAGACTCCTGGGCTCAAGCAATCCACATGCCTCAGTCTCTCAAAGTGCTGAAATACAGGCATGACCCATTGTGCCTGCCCTGTTTCTTTTATTTCATATACCTGTACTTACCATCTCCATGATTACATGAAGCCTAGAATATAAGAAACCACCTAAATGAATTCTATCTGCATGTCGATTCTGGGTATGGATAAGAACAAAGGAGGAATGCGTGTAGCAGAATGAGGATTAGAGTTCCATGCTCAGGCAAGTTTTTGGGGATCAGGTAGGTACGGCAGGTCAGAGTAGGTAGTGAGGGCATGGATCCACGTAACGAAATGAGAGTTAAAACATTCTCAGGTACATCCTGAAGTGCAAGGCAGGAGATCAGAGAGACTGAGACACCAGTGTCAGAAAGCAGACCACTGACAGGAGCTCATCTTATCACAAGAAGTCTGGTCTTCTAACCTCATAGTGCTGGCCATGCCCGCTACTCATTGGAGAGTCTTGACCCTACATAGATCCTGAAAGGGAAGTCAGACTGTTTAGTATCCATGGTGGGGGTCCAGGGCAGGTGGCAGCCAGAGAAAGCACAAGGCAGAAAGGCACAGCTCATTGAAGGCCTTAGGATTGGATGGGGCCTCTGCATTTGAACTTAACATAGCCCTGGGTGAGGATCTCAGTAGCCTCAGACAGACACTCACTTCCAAAGGCAAAGGTAATGTTACACCTTTTTAAATTTTAATTTTAATTAATTAATTTATTTTTTGAGACAGAGTCTTGCTCTGTTGCCCAGGCTGGAGTGCAGTGACGCGATCTCAGCTCACTGCAACCTCCGCCTCCCGGGTTCAAGCAATTCTCCTGCCTCAGCCTCCCGAGTAGCTGGGATTACAGGTACCCGCCACCACCCCCAGCTAATTTTTGTATTTTTAAAGAGACGAGGTTTCACCATGTTGGCCAGGCTGGCCTCAAACTCCTGACCTCAGGTGATCCACCTAAAGTGGATCCTAAAGTGCTGGGATTACAGGCGTGAGCCACTGTGCCTGGTCTAATGTTATACCTTTAGATTGTGTCCTTGCATCTCCTTTGTCCTTGCATCTCCTTACTCCGTGAACATATTTTTACCAAGGAAAAATCAAACAGCAGAGAGCTGGGCCACCATGAAGCCAACTGTGTGACCGAACAAGGGTCTAATGCAAGCAACATCAGGGATGCCACTGTGATTAAGTGATGGATGCAGTGACCACACTATCCATCGACCCTGCACTGACTGGCATGAATCAGGGCAGGTCTCTGACAACAGGAATCCTGTGATTCAAGACTCATCCCTGGATAGGATGAATGTACCAGGCAAGGCTCTCATCCTTGCAGACACAGAGCCTGAGGCACCATGTTGCCCTGGGAGACTGACCTGCAGGCTTTACTAATGATCGTCGAGCCTTTTGTAATGACTGGCAAGATTTGAAGATTCTCCTATTAGTGTTCAAGGCTGGGGAATTATCTGTAGGATATAAGGATGAAGAAATATTCCTGAACCCAAGCTGTGCTTGCTTTAAGGCTAGTGGCCCCCAACCTCATGTCCAGTCTTGATTCCTTCCCAGATCCTACACACAACACACAAAATATCTACCTGTGATGCCCAAATAGGCCATATGTCCTCTCCTGACAATGCCTTGCCCCCAACAATATCAACCCCTCCAGGCTGAGTCACTTTTTTTCCTAATCCGTGCTCTCCAAGTTCACTGTAATAACTATATTTAAACTATATCTGTGGGGCCGGGCTTGGTGGCTCACGCCTGTAATCCCAGCACTTCAGGAGGCCGAGGCGGGCAGATCCCTTGAGCTCAGGAGTTTGAGACCAGTCTCGGCAACATGGGGAAAGCCCATCTCTACGAAAAATACAAAAATTAGCCAGCATGATGGCACGCGCCCATGGTCCCAGCTACTCAGGAGGCTGAGGTGGGAGGATGGCTTAAGCCTGGGAGGCAGAGGTTGCAGTGGGCTGAGATGGTGGCACTGCACTCCAACCTGGGTGACAGAGACCCTGTCTCAAATTAAGTAATTAAATAAATAAAGTATATTTGTTGTTGTGTACTTGGTTATCTTTTTCATAAGGCAAAAGGTACTTTGAGCTCAGGGACCATTTGTTTAAATATATGAGTGCCATGTTCTTATCACAGTGTCTATCACATAGTATTTGTTCAGTAAATGTCTATGGAAGGAAGAAAGGAAGGGAAAGCGGGCTGGATGTTAAAAGAAGCAGTAAAGGGTGGGGCGTGGTGGTTCATGTCTGTAATCCCAGCACTTTGGGAGGCTGAGGCAGGCAGATTGCTTGAGCCCAGGAGTTCGAGACCAGCCTGGGCAACGTGGTGAAAACTGGCCTCTACAGGCGGAAAAAAAAACACAAAAAGTTAGCCAGGTGTACTGGTGTGTATCTGTAGTCCTAGCTACTTGAGAGGCTGAGGTGGGAGAATCACTTGAGCCCAAGAGGTCAAGGCTGCAGTGAACCATGATTGCACCACTGTACTCCAGCCTGGGAGACAGAGTGAGATCCCATATCAAAAAAAAAAAAAAAAAAAAAAAAAAAAGGCCAGGCACGGTGGCTCACACCTGTAATCCCAGCACTTTGGGAGGCTGCGGCTAGTGGATCACAAGGTCAGCAGATCAAGACCATCCTGGCTAACACGGTGAAACCCCGTCTCTACTAAAAATACAAAAAATTAGTCAGGCATGGTGGTGGGTGCCTGTAGTCCCAGCTACTCGGGAGGCTGAGGCAAAAGAATGGCATGAACCTGGGAGGCGGAGCTTGCAGCTAGCGGAGATCACGCCACTGTACTCCAGCCTGGGCGACAGAGTGAGACTCCATCTCAAAAAAAAGCAAAAAAAAAAGCAGTAAAGACCACTAATCAGGCAGCCAGCAGTGTCAGGCTTTTCCAAAAGGGGCACTGGCAGTAAGCCTGGGAGAGACAACCTGATGGAGATCAACAAAGGAGTTGGCAATGGCTTTCAGTGGCTGCAGGGCTGTGATTCCCACTGCGCCTATTGGCGGAACCCCAGGGAATCCCTCTTTCTTGGATCAGCCAGGGACTTACCTTCCTCGAAGGCCAGCACACACTCTTGTGCTGGCGATACTTCTGCAGAGCTGGCCAGCAGTAGCCTGAGGTTGGCTATATCAAATGGTCCCTAGCATCTCAGAGACTGAGCCTTGCTCAATCCCATCTTTATCCTGTCAGTTTCCTCTGAGGCCCCTGATATTTGATATTATGACCCCAGATAGTTAACCTTAGTTGTGGTGAATTGCTTTCATTTATTTTACGATCTTCATGGGATGAAAGAGTTTGTCGAGTCGAGTCTTCATCCAGAAATTCGCAAAACATAGCATTTGACAGTGCCACTTAATTTTCAAAATACTATCCAATGGCCACAAGGATCATTGTAGCTGAAAACCCTCAGAATATCTATAAGGGTATTTCGAGACGCTAGAACGTGACCACATAGGTCTCTTCTACTTTCCCCTCACCTTAGCGAACCAATACATTCGATATTCAGGATATGCAATAGAACATTCAGCACATATCCTTAACTGCTCTTAGAAATCGGTTCTGCCTACATATTAGCTATTCAAAGAAAGTGCTTTTAAGTTCATTGTTGAACATAGTAATGTAGTGTCTTGCAATCACGGAGTCAACGAATGTTTGAGCTCGAAGATTTCTTATAAACAGGCTAGTCTGAATTAAGGACACTAACGCCCAGCTAAAAAGGGTAAGTCATTTAGTAACTTGCCCAGGAACATGCTGCTAGTGCGTAGCTGAACCTGACTTGAAAGCAAACATCATGATCGTAAGCCACCTTTCTGCCACTGTGTGTTGATGGTATGAAGATAACATATATATATTTACACATGCACACACATAAAAGGATAAAGTTTTGCATCGCATAGACCCAGTTGTCTGAAGAAACTGTCAGCCCTACTGAAACAATATCCCATTTCAGTTTAAGACAGCCTGGTGAGGCCCAGAGCCTCACCAGCCCCCCAGAAAACGGAGTATTGTTTCCTTCCAAACCTTGCACTGAAAGGAGCCTGTCAGCAGGAAGTGACCTCGTGAGACAACTGTGGGGAGAGCAAAGGGCGGAGGAGAGAAAGGCCTCATTCTCACTGCAAACAGGAAAAGGAAAGAGAAAAAGCAAGCTCTGTCTCCACACAAGGTTTGCTGGGCTGGCTATGAACTGTTCCAGTACGTTCCATCAAATAGACGCCTTCATAGAATCAAGCCGAGCGCGAACGCTGTGTCTGGGGCTCCCGCTCCCGGGACACACACGCGGGCTGGCTTACACATGCTTTTGTGCTCTTGCGCTCTGGGAGAGCGCTTATATGGGCTTCATGAGGCTAAGTAATAAACACTTTGTCTTCACCCTGCTATTTATGGGTTGCTTGGGGCATCCTGTGCTCTCCACTGCCCTTACCTGAACAGACGGCTCCTGCAGACCCCGAGTTTAATAGGGACAACAGTAAATCTGAGAGGCTGTGTGTGCCCCACACGCTCCTGTTTTCCTGGCCACCCATGCTAGTTGCAGAGAAAGGCCAACCTGTATCCCTTCGGTTATGCTCTGTGTGCCCTTCCTGGAGGTGAAATCCCTTCTCCTTTTTCTTCGGGCCCTTGTTTTCTTCCATCCTTTCAAACATCTCTCTAACATATCCTTTGCTATTTGACCCCTCCCAGAGATCCCTTCATTCTTCAGCAATGGATCAAAGAACTCTGAAAACACGAGCAACCCCGACAGCTGCAAACCACCAGCCCTCGCCTCCAGCAGAGGTTTTTGGGAAACTCTGGACGACCACGCGCGTGCAGAGGTAAGGAAATGATCCAGTCCTACCTGGTGTTGACTTCCAGGTTCACTCAAAGGCCGCGTGCCACCCTTTGCACGTCGTGTTTGGGTTGCAAAGGGGAAAGATGCATGTTGAAAGCCAGAAGTGTGCCCAGGCCAACAGACGTCTGAAAGCCACAGGGGACGACCCTGAAAAAGTCTGGCAGATGCAGAACCACAGCTGATCACTTTGGTCCGTTTGAGGGCCCCTTTCGCTCAGCTCCTTTGGGGGTTCCAGGGCTCTCAGAGCTTCTAGGTCCTGTAAGAAGAGATGGAGTCATGGCTGCACCCTGTCCACTCTCAGGCTGTCACACAAGCCAGGAGCCCGGCCATTTCTCGGCCTTGTCTTCTTCATCTTGGGCTAACTGGTCGTCTCCTGCAAACAGACAAGACAGAGAAGGATGAGTGAACTCGGCCTCTCCCCACAGAATAGAGTTCGCCATTACAGCGCTGATTAAATACAGGACATTATCTCACCATAATGCCCTCCTGGCGGCGTTCCCAGGAAAATTCTAACTAATCATAAAAATAGAAAGAAAAACGCAACCTAAATTCCATTCCTCGTCTTAAATGAGTGATGTGTTCACTTTTATTTATTTTTCTGGAAGCGAGGCGGGAAAAGAAAATGAATTTTAGGGCTTAGAAAAACAAGCTACTAATAGTACTAAGTAGAGCTGGGGCGGTGGTGCAGACAGCTTAGCTCTAGCAGGGATGTAGCTGGCATGGCACGGGTGAGTCCCGGCCCTGCTCCTGGCTGAAAACGTAAGAGTTTAGAACTGGGGCACCTGGCACGGCAAAGGCAGGATGGGGCGAGGGAAAGTTGTGGGGTTGAGTGTGGACCCCCCCAACCCCCTACAAATGCACACACAAGCTAGGCACTCAATAGCTTTCTTATAGCCCAGGTAGGCAAATCCTCTTCCAATATATCTTTTTAAATAATGCCTGATCTTTCTCCAGCAGCATTCTTTTTGGAAACACAGGCATAGTTTAGGTATTTTTCTCCCTGGAAGGTTCTTTCCTGGAAATTCACCCAATTAATTCCTACTCACAGATTTTAGAGATCTGAACAGTAAGAAGCCTTCTCTAAGAACCCCTACCCTGACTCCAGTCCAGGGGTTGGTCTTGTAAACCTTCTCTTCATAAGAGCCATGTGACTGTAATTAATGCAATAATCGCATAGTTGACTGTTTAACATGGTTGTCTGTCCCCTCCCTTAGATTAAAAATGTATTTGTCTTATTCCCGACTTTGTAAGTACTAGGTATATAGTAGCTGCCCAATACATGCCTGTGTTGGATGAGTGCTGATGGGTCACGGTGGGCGCCAAAGTGGATGGTACTTTATGCTACTTTGGTGGGACTCAGGTGTAGCAGCAACAAACACATGTAGAACCAGATCACGGTGGGTCCACACCAACAAGGACCAAGGACCAAGCTTCTCCCGAACAATTTCTGCTCTTTCCTCCTGTGAAGTGGTTGTTGTTGTTGTTGTTGTTATTTTTTGATGGAGTCTTGCTCTTTTGCCCAGGCTGGAGTGCAGAGGTACGAACTCGACTCACTGCAGCCTCCACCTCCTGGGTTCAAGTGATTCTCCTGCCTCAGCCCCCTGAGTAGCTGGGACTAAGATGTGCACCATCATGCCCGGCTAATTTTTGTATTTTTATAGAGATGGGGTTTTCCTCATGTTGGCCAGGCTGGTCTCAAACTCCTGACCTCAGGTGATCTGCCCACCTCAGCCTCCTAAAGTGTTGGGATTATAGGCGTGAGCCAGTGTGCCCACCTCCTTCTGTGAAGTCTTCATAGATAAGCCATGGGAGAGTTAAAAATCCTGAAAACCAGCTTCTGAAATGCTTATCTTTTTTTTACTTTTTATTTTAAATAGAGACAGGGGTCTTGCTATGTTGCCTAGGCTGGTCTCAAACTCCTGAGCTCAAGTAATCCTCCCACTTTGGCCTCCCAAAGTGCTGGGACTACAGGCATGAGCCACCGCGCCTGGCTCTGGGATGCTTCTCTTAATATTACACCGGATGAAAAGAAAATAAAAGACATCCCACACCCATCTTGCCTTTCCCTGTCCCCACTCTGGCATTAGAATCCCACACTGCCAGGCCCCACCTTAGCTACTGCTGAAGTAATGGGCACTGTTACTAGATGGCAAAGTTCTAGCTGGGCTAATTAAGCAGACTGAGCTAATAACCTTCCATTTTGGGACCGGTGTTATTCATAATTTAATGTATTGCTGCTGAAACATTAACCTTTCGACAACTGGCATGTTGCCCACAGCGGCCCAAGTGCTGACCATCTTTCAGTAAAATGAATATTATTGTTAAAACAGGTATAAATCATTCATGGCTGCAGCTTTTGTGTCAGACCCTACGTGAAAATAAGCAGTAAGCTGGGTAATTTATTTACCTTTTGGTGATTATTTTTTATGATTTTATGATCATATTCAGTGATTCATAAACATTGGCCTGATGCCATTTGGTAATCATTTTACATTTTAAATATTGTGTGGCTGTTCTGCTTTTCATCTTTAAAAACTTCAGGATTGATACCGGGCAACTTAATTCAGACACAAATGCAATTTTATTTGAAAGAAGGTGGTGGGTGGAGGGGGAAAAGAATCCCAGCCCCTTCTTTTTAATAAACCATTTTCAACAGAGCTGTTAGGAGCTTCCACTTGTTACAACATTGCACTTACTGTAGCAAACTTTCTTTGAAGTTTAACACACAGAGGGTGCCTTGAAATCTGAATAAAAGCACAGGAAAACAGTTAACAAGCTTCTGGTTGGAAAGACGATGTGATTGAGCCAAGGGTGGAGAGAGGCCTGGAGATGCTGGCCCCGGGCCAAGAAGGTTGGAAGCCACTAGCCCTCCTCCCAGCACCTGGTTGGGGAATGTGATTACAGTCCCCCAGGGACCTGGAAACTCTTTACTGCCTGCCTGCCTGCTCCGGCTGCCTGCCCTGAACTGGGCTCCCATAACCATTCCAGAAAGTAGCTTTTGCTCCTTATGACACCAAGTCAGTGCTGGAGGCTGGGCGGTGGCTGGGTCTTTCATGGTCTGGGAGCTCACGGGATCTCCCGCCATCTCGCACGCCCTCTTACAGCAGCCCTGCACATTTCTTAAACCAATGAAAACGCAGAGAGGTCTGTAATAGCTGAAGCCAAACTTCTTTTTTTTTTTTTTTTTTTTTGAGACAGAGTCTCACTCTGTCACCCAGGCTGGAGTGCAGTGGTGCAATCTCAGCTCATTGTAACCTCTGCCTCCTGGGTTCAGGCGATTCTTGTACTTCAGCCTCCCAAGTAGCTGGGATTATAGGTGTGCACCACCAAGCCTCGCTAATTTCTTTTTTTTTTTTTTTTAGTAGAGATGGAGTTTCACCATTTGGCCAGGCTGGTCTCGAACTCCTGACCTCAATGGATCCACCTGCCTCAGCCTCCCCAAATGCTGGGATTACAGGGGGATTACAGGCACGAACCACCATGCCCGGCATTGAAGCTGAACTTCTGATGGTGGGAAGGGAGTGGGACAGGAGAAGGCAGAGAATGGGGCATCATGTTAAAACTTTCTTCAAGGCAGAAGCATGCCTGGGAGTAAGCTTGCCTTTAGAACCTCATTTCATGTCAGGTGTGCTGGGACAGAGGGAAACTCAGTCAAGAAGACTGGCACTTTTGCCGAAAACATAGGAGATGAGATCTTAAAACACAGCCATAAGTATGTGCTGTAAAGAAACAGCCACGGGGAAAGCCAAGGCAAGAGGAGAAATATTTTTTCTTTCCATCTCGTCTTGTCTCTTCTCTTTCTCTCTCTCTTTCCCCCTCCCTCCCTCCCTTCCTTCTTTTGAGGTGGGGTCTTGTTCTGTCACCCAGGCTGGAGTGCAGTGGCACCATCACAACTCTCTGCAGCCTCAACCTCCCAGGCTCAAGCAGTTCTCCTGCCTCAGCCTCCTAAGTAGCTGAGACCAGAGGCACTTGCCTCCTCACTACACCCAGCTAATTTTAATTTTTTTTTTTTTTTTTTTTTTTTTTTTTTTTTTTTGTAGAGACAGGACTTGCTCTGTTGCCCAGGATGGTCTTGGACTCCTGTTCTCAAGTAATCCTCCCACCTTGGCCTCCCAAAGTGCTGGCCGTATAGGCATGAGCTGCTGAGCCTGGCCTAGAAAGATTTCTTTCTGGACAGTTTGAATAGGGTTAGCTCTGAGACAGCCCTTACTGTCTTTTCTAACTTGTTTATGTAATTTCCCATGAATAGCTTTCATGACTCTTCAACTGGATTATCTGGTTTTAGGTTTTACCTGGATTTATATATATATATGTCTCAAGTTATTTTTCATTGTGGTAAAATATAGACAACATACAATTTGCCATTTTACCCATTGTTCAGTGTACAATTCGGTGCAGTTGATCACACTGGCAGTGTTGTGAGACCATGGCCACTATCTCTTTCCAAAATTTTTCGTCACTCTAAACATAAACTCTTTACCCATTAAGCAATAAGTCCTATTCCCTCTTCCCCCCTCCCTGTGGCCCCTCCAGCCCCTGGAAACCTCTCATCTACTTTCCGTCTCTACGAATTTGCTATTCTGAACATTTCACATAAATGGCACTGTACAATATTTGTCCCTTTGTATCTGGCTTCTTTCACTGAACATAATGTTTTCAAGGTTCATCCATGTCATAAGATGTATCTAACCTTAATTAATTTTATACCAAATAATATTCCACTGTATGGATATACCACATTATGTTTATCCACTCCCCTGTTGATGGACGACTGGGTTATTATTCCCTTTGGTTATTGGAATAACATTGCTGTCAACATGAGTGTACAAGTATCTGTATCCCTTGTGTATCTATTTTTTTTTTTTTTGAGTTGGAGTCTCGCTCTGTCACCCAGGCTGGAGTGCAGTGGCACGATCTCAGATCACTGAAACCTCTGTCTCCTGGGTTCAAGCGATTCTCCTGCCTCAGCCTCCCGAGCAGCTGGGACTACAAGCATGGGCCACCAGGCCCAGCTAATTTTTTTGTATTTTTAGTAGAGACAGGGTTTCACCATATTGGCCAGGCTGGTCTCGAACTCCTGACCTCGTGATCCACCCGTCGCAGCCTCCCAAAGTGCTGGGATTATAGGTGTGAGCCATCGTGCCCCGCCTGTTTTGTCTTTGAGATGGAGTTTTGCTCTCTCACCTAGGCTGGAGTGCGGTGGCACGATCTTGGCTCACTGCAACCTCTACCTCCTGGGTTCAAGTGATTCTCCTCCCTCAGCTTCCTGAGTAGCTGGGATGACAGACGCACGCCACCACACCTAGATAATTTTTGTATCTTTAGTAGAGATGGGGTTTCGTCATGTTGGCCAGGTTGGTCTTG
This sequence comes from Symphalangus syndactylus, assembly GCF_028878055.3. Lineage (NCBI taxonomy): Eukaryota > Metazoa > Chordata > Mammalia > Primates > Hylobatidae > Symphalangus > Symphalangus syndactylus. The sequence continues at coordinate 22,466,380 of NC_072433.2, forward strand.
AACTCTTGACCTCAGGCGATCCTCCTACCCCGTCCTCCCAAAGTGTTGGGATTACAGGTGTGAGCCACTGCACCTGACTGTATATCTATGTTTTGACCATCACATTTTTTTTCATCTGATCTACCTTTATCTTGGATGCTCTGTTTGCTAGCTTGGCAGAGCTGGCCTGGACACAAGTGGCGAAGCCATTTATGCCTGGGAATTCCTCTCTGACTGTCAACACTGCTGCTTCAAAGGACTTCTTGCAGTCATCCTCTGGCATTGCCATAGCTAGTGCCAGTTGTGAATTCTGCACCAGCAACCTCCACCGCCTACATTGGACTTGATAAAACAAGCTGCTTCTCAGGTATGCTAAAGAACAAATTAAGAAACAGAATCACCTGGGATGAGCGAAATTCCCTTTCAATCATGTCAGCCAGAGCAGAGGTTGTCATGAAATTTGATGTTAGGGATTTATTTCCTAATACAGTCTAAAAGGGAAAACAGCGTAAGAGCTGAAATGTGAATTGGACATGTCTATAGAGTGTGAATTGGATTCAAGACAAAATATTGTGAATGGTTAATAGGGTCAGTCTAAGTATACTTGCTGAAATAATCTCTTGGATATGCAAATATTCTGAGAACTACACTGTCAAATAGCTATTGTATCCTCTTATCTATGTATTCACAGAACGGCTATATGTTATAACAAATGAAAAATGTGAATTTAAAAAATAATGTCACCCTAAAATAATACTTTACTTTGAATAGTAATTTTTGTTGTCGGAGTTTTTTATTTTTGTCATACCAGACAGTTAGGTTCTTACCACAGCTTTATTTGGAAATATTAAGAGATGAGCTCTGGCCGGGCACGGTGGCTCACACCTGTAATCCCTGCACTTTGGGAGGCCGAGGCAGGTGGATTACCTGTGGTCAGGAGTTTGAGACCAGCCTGGCCAACATGGTTAAACCCTGTCTTTACTAAAAATACAAACATTAGCTGGGTGTGGTTGCAGGCGCCTTTAATCTTAGCTACTCAGGAGGCTGAAGCAGGAGAATAGCTTGAACCCTGGAGGCAGAGGTTGCAGTGAGCCGAGATCATGCCACGGCACTCCAGCTTGGGCGACAGAGTGAGACTCCCTCTCAAAAAAAAAAAAAAAAAAAAGAGAAATGAGCTCTGTGTGTCCTGCTCTCAGCAGGAACAGACATAGGGTGGGAAGGGGAAGGAGAAAGCAGGAACAGGCCAAATGTTCAGAGTCATCTGGGTCATCAAGTCCACCATATGCATCAGCCATGCCTTGGATTATCTTGGAATACCTTGGAACTTCTCCTTCTGGCTACCTGGGGCCTTCTCAGTGGAATCTCTTCCCTGGGAACCTTGCATTGTCTTGAGGACTTGAGATGCTATTTAAATGATCACCATCTCACTATGGGTATCAGCCCATTACACATGAGGACAGAGTGGGGTTGGGGGCAGGGGGAATTCAGATGAAAGATACTTGTGAAGAAGCCATAGGTTTTACTGTTGACAATTCCGGGGCTCCACCATTGAGCCTCTCATGAAAACCATTAGGAAGTAGCCAAACATATTGGGTTTCATTCCATTTCTTTTTCATTCCTTTTCCTAATTTCTGAGAGTTGAGCTAGTGAGCAGAGAAGGAATAGACAGTGCGGAGAAGATGGACAGCTGATGGATGACCCTGACATACTCTAGAACAGCCCGAAGCCCACGGTAAGTATTCAAAAACACCTTGATCAGACGAACAAATAAACATCAGCCACTAGGACTCAAGAGCTGAGATGATCTGACCAATGTGCATGCCTTTTTCTTTGATCTAGCCCAGGTTTGCTGGGTTTGATTAACTTTGCAAATCTTTGGCAGAATTTGGTTCTCAGAAATATCAGGAAGTGGCAGAGTGCAAGAGAGCCCCTTCACCATACTTAAATGGAAACATCTCCCAGTTTTCTGATTTCCAGGTTAGAATTCAATTTCCAGGAATCCCCCCCTCCCCTTTTTTTTTTGAGACGGAGTCTTAGTCTTGCTCTGTCACCCAGGCTGGAGCGCAGTGGTGCAACCTTGGCTCACTACAACCTCTGCCTCCTGGGTAATCTCCGCCTCCCAGGTTCAAGTGATTCTCCTGCCTCAACCTCCCGAGTAGCTGGGATTACAGGCACCCACCACCATGCCTGGCTAATTTTTGTATTTTTGTAGAGACGGGGTTCCACTGTGTTGGCCAGGCTGATCTTGAACTCCTGACCTCAGGTGATCTGCCCATCTCGGCCTCCCAATGTGTTGAGATTACAGGGGTGAGTCACCGTGCCCGGCCAATATCCAGGATTCTCTAAGAAAGGATTCTGAGAATTAAATATGGAAAACAAGGGATCTCCAGCACCTGACTGCTGCTTTCTGCTTTATCCGTGTCCTTAGGATCCGCCATGTCCTTGCTCTGGTGCTTCAGCCCTCCCTCACGCCCCCTGTTCATTCTCAAACCATCTAAATCCAGCTGTTCCGAATCCCATCAGCTCTGAGTCCCACTTGCCTTCTTCTTGGCCAATCTGATACAATCTCCTCTGCTTCACTTTTGATTCCTCTCCATCCCGTTTGTACCATTAGAGCATTGGAGCACCATTATATCTCAATTGTGGTCCATAACCCATCTTCTCAAAATTTCAAAATTTAACACAAATTGATGAGCCCCATTCAAGATCTACTGAATCAGAATTTCTAAGGTGGGCTTCAGACTCCTCAGCATCACTCATAAATTTGAGAACATTGTCTTTTGGCACAAGTAATATAATTACCATGTTGAAAGGTATTGTTCTAATTTTTGAGATGGAGTCTTGCTCTGTTGCCCAGGCTGGAGTGCAATGGCGCGATCTTGGCTCACTGCAACCTCCGTCTCCCGGGTTCAAGCAATTCTCCTGCCTCAGCCTCCTGAGTAGCTGGGACAACAGGCAAGCGCCACCACGCCCAGCTAATTTTTTGTTGTTGTTGTATTTTTAGTAGAAATGGGGTTTCACCATGTTGGCCAGGCTGGGCTCGAACTCCTTACCTCAAGTGATCCGCTCACCTCACCCTCGCATAGTGCTGGGATTACAGGCATGAGCCACTGTGCCTGGCCAAAGTTTGGCATTTCTTCCAGATTCTATTTCATGTTCAGATTTCCTGCTTCTTGACTTCTTTGTTTTTGTTAATGACATCGCCGTTTCACAGACCCTAGGCTTCAAACCTCAACCTTCCAGTCCTCCGCACCCAGTATACTACCCCTCCGAACCTGCACCTCACTATAGCTGGGTGCTACCTCTTCAGTAATATTTCTTCCATTCTCACCTTTTTTTTTTTTTTTTTTGAGACAGGATCTCGTTCTGTCACCCAGGCTGGCATGCAGTGGTGCCATCTCGGCTCACTGCAACCTCCGCCTCCTGGGTTCAAGTGATTCTTGTGCCTCAGCCTCCTGAGTAGCTGGGATTACAGGCACCTGCCACTGCGCCTGGCTAATTTTTGTGTTTTTAGTAGAGACGGGGTTTTACCATGTCGTCCAGGCTGGTCTCAAACTCTTGACCTCAGATGATTCGCTCACCTCAGCCTCCCAAAGTGCTGGGATTACAGGAGTGAGCCACTGCGCCTGGCCTCTTCCATCCTCACTTTTGCTCTTGCAGATTAAGAACTTGGAAATGTTCACATGAGCTCACCTCAAGATGTCAAATGCTGCCACTTCCAGTATTGAAATCCAGGGTACACATTGCCCCTCTTTTCCGGCATCTGTCCACTTTGTGAAATACATATGTATGCATGCTTTTCTGTTTCTTCCACTAGACTTGAAGCTCCTGGAAGTGAGTTTCTTCAGGTCACCTTTGCTTTTCTCTAGCATAGGACCTTGTATATGGTGCTTTGAAAAATATTTGTTGAATTGAATAGGTGAATTTCTTAATCGCAGGCCCACTGCTGACATGTAGCGATGTGTGTATAGATTTTTGACCTTCCAAACACTTTCACAATCAGAAGCATAGCTAGCCTTTCTCTCCTTGGTATTGCTGGCTGTCAATTTGTCTGCATTTGCTAATATGGAAATTTGAAAAAAAAAAACACACAAAAACCACCATCTGGGTTTGAGGTGAGAACCCCATCTCTATCGCTATTGGATGATCTTTGATAAGTTCCTTACCTCTCTAAGCTTCAGTTTCATCTTCTGTAAAAGGGAAGTAATAACAGTACCTCTCTTACAGGTTGTTATAAAGGTCAAAAGAGAAAACAAACATAAGTACTTAACATGGTTCCTGGCCTAGGTCAGGCACTCAGTGAATGGGAGCCACTGGGTACTGGTGTTCCTATATTTACGTCTTTGTTTGTTTGTTTGTTTGAGACGGAGTCTCACTCTATTGCCCTGGCTGGAGTGTGGTGGTGCAATCTCAGCACACTGCAAACTCCACCTCCCAGGTTCAATTGATTCTCCTGCCTCAGCCTCCTGAGTAGCTGGGATTACAGGCACCTGCTACCACCCCCGGATAATTTTTGTATTTTTGGTAGACATAGGGTTTCACCATGTGGGCCAAGCTGGTCTCAAATTCCTGACCTCAAGTGATCCACCCGCTTCGGCCTCCCAAAGTGCTGGGATTACAGGCATGGTCCCCTGCGCCCAGCCTATTATCTTTGAAAAGGTCTCTACTGGCTCTCAGTTCTACTGGATAAGGCTTAAAATCCTGGACTATGAGTATCTCAGGTTCCCAGCCTTGTCTCCGGGCCTTACTCATGTACCCCAACCTTGGGTACCCCAAACCAGACTCTGCCTCTTCCTTCAACAAGCCCTGTGCCCTCACACCTCTAGGCCTGTCCTCCAGCAGTTCACTCCTCCTGGAGGGTCTCTCCTCCCAGTGGTGGCCCACAGAAAGATGCTTGGCGAGAATTAATTACTTCCTTATCCTTATTTCCATAGCTCTCTGAACCTTCCTCTATTACAGCACTTTCACAATGCAGTACAGTGAATTTATTTTTGTATCCAAACTCCTCTGTGAGTCCGTGAACTCCTCAGGGGTAGGAATCATAGCTCATGCCTCCTTTTGGCCCACTCACAGTGCATGAACATTCTAAGAGTCTGATGAATATTTTCTGTGTTTACTAAGACATGGAGATTAAGCATTGAATCACCCAATGATTGTGGCTGTGGCCTCAATGCCTGTCCATCTGGAGACCTCCTATAACAGTCTGGGTGGAGACTTTTATCCGTAGGCCTCTTTACAGAGACATTTTACATAGATCATCATCTTCCTAGATCTTCAGATAAAACTAGGCTTGTTCTGGCAGATGTGGTGGGAAATAATGTAGTAAACCAAGGCAATTTGGTTTAGCGATTTGACCAAAGTTCCAAACTAACTGAAGACATTCTGATTCCACTGGCCTATCTCGCTGTCTCATGGCTTCCCATGGAAGCTGTGTGATGGTGGCCTCCGAGGAAGAACTGGCCAAGTATCTTTGGGACAAAGTAAATTGACATGTTAGGTTATGAAACGCGCCTATCTCCACCCAGACTGTTATAGGAGGTCTCCAGATGGACAGGCATTGAGGCCACAGCCACAATCATTGGGTAACTGAATGCTTAATCTCCATGTTTTGGAATTATGTGCTCCCTATGGATTTCTTTTATGTATGTATGTATTTATTTATTTATTTTTGAGACAGAGTCTCGCTCTGTCACCCAGGCTGGAGTGCAGTAGCACGATCTTAGTTCAATGCAACCTCCACCTCCCGGGCTCAAGTGATTCTGGTGCCTCAGCCTCCCGAGTAGCTGGGATTACAGGTGCATGCCACCACGTCCAGCTAATTTTTGTATTTTTGGTCGAGACGGGCTTTCGCTATGTTGCCCAAGGTGGCCTCAACTCCTGGCCTCAAGTGATCTACCCGCGTCAGCCTCCCAGAGTGCTGGGATTACAGGCATGAGCCGCCATGCCCAGCCTCCTGTGGATTTCAATGTGACCACTTGGGCAAATCTCTCAGTGAAGGAGTGGGACATTTTCTTTATGAGAGACTCTGGGGGAGTACGTACCACATGAGGCTGGTTCATAGTTCACAGGCTTAGCTTTATGAGCGTAATGGGAACACACAGGGTCTCTAGAGAAGAACCTCTCAGGGCCTCGGTTGACCTCGGTGTAGGCCTGATCCTGTATCCTCTTCACCTGGCTAACTTTTAACATGTGGCTGAAAAGTGGCTACTTCAGAAGCCTTCCTTGGCCACTCCTTCAACCCCACCATTCTGTCCCCCATGTGCTCCTATAACGTCTTACGTTCGCTTCCATCATCATATGGCTGAGTGATCAAACCCAAGTCTGTCCCTCACTTGACTGCAAGATCCCTAAAGGCAGGGACCTGTCAAGTATGTTTGTCACTGGACCATTCTGAGAAGAAGAAGTGATGCAAGCATCCTGCGGAGGGAAGAGGGCTATAAAACAGCAGGCCACTGCAGCCGTCACTCACTGTGCTTGGTGATGAGCTCTTGCACAAATATATCCTTGGCCACCGTTTTCTTTAATAGTCAGTTTTTTGTTGCTGGGCCAGGAGTGGTGGCTTACGTTTGTAATCCCAGCACTTTGGGAGGCCAAGGTGGGAGGACGGCTTGAGGCCAAGAGCTCAAGACCAGCCTGGGCAACACAGCGAGACTCTGTCTCTAATTTTATATATATATATATATACACAGACACACACACACATATATATACATATATATACACACATATATACATACACACACACACACACACACACACATATATTTTTCCCCCAGGCCAGGCGTGGTGGCTCACACCTGTAATCCCAGCACTTTGGGAGGCAAAGACGGGCAGATCACTTGAGGTCAGGAGTTTCAAGACCAGCCTGGCCAACATGGCAAAACCCCAGCTCTACTAAGAACACAAAAATCAGCTGGACGTGGTGGCGGGCGCCTGTAATCCCAGCTACTTGGGAGGCTGAGGCAGGAGAATCACTTGATTCTGGGAGGCGGAGGTTGCGGTGCGCTGAAATCGTGCCACTGCACTCTAGCCTGTGTGACAGAGTGAGCCTCTATCTCAAAAAATAAAATAAAATTGAATATTTTTGTTGTTAATTAAAAAAAGACTTCACTGCCATGGCTTTCCAAGTCAAAAATTCTTTTCATGGCCCTCATGATCATCATGATCGAGATTCCTTTAGATCCAGCTTTTCTTTCACCCCCTCATCTCTCCCACTCCCTATATGTACATGGACCCCCTCCCCCCACCCCATCTCCTATCTCTGTGCTTAGGCTTATGCAATACCCGCCGCCTGGAACACCAGCCTCAGAGCCAGGGAATCCTCTCCGCCATGCAAAACACAGTTCCAATGTTTCTTGGAAGCCCTCCCAGACCCCTCATCCCCATGACATGTTAGGGGCTTCTCTTAGTTCCCTGAGCTTTGGCTGCTGCCTGACTTTTCTCATGATATTCCAATGATTTCTGCCCATTTCCCTCAATTAGAGTGCGAGATCCTTAGAAGCAAGGATCTTGTCTTCTTTTTTTTCCCATGCCCACTGCTGGGTCCTAGTGGCTGGATGAATTGTAAAATAAGAATCTGTGAATTTAACATTCTTTGATTATTTAGTGATGGTGAAGATTTCTCAGCTCTGAGAAGAACTTCAATGCCCATGCTTTTTGCATGGTGTCAGTTTTTGGGTTCCAAGACTTTTGTTCTAGCAGGATGAGAACCCAGGATTACACAAGATGGAAGATGTACAAACTCTCCCTCTCTAAGGGTGAGTGCTCTTAAAAGGCTACAAAAGGCCAAGCAGTCAGATGGCTGCATGTTCTATCTGATATCATCCCTTTATTTTGCCCTTGGGCCTGGTCAAATCAGTCATCCCAGCTCATATGACATTTGCAGCTAGTTTTATGCAAGATGCAAAATCTTGCACAGCAATAACTAGAGAGGCTGTTGTAATTCTGTGCAAGTTGGAAAAAGCTGGGGGCCAATTTGGCCTGTGTAGATGTGACTTTGTCTCCAAGTTCCCATAATTCATCACGGAAGCCCTGCCTTGGAAAGTTTATGTAATCAAAACGTTTATCAACTATCAATTGACAATAATGACGGTGCGCCTGTCTAGAGTTAGTCGGTCCAGTTCCAAGGGTGTCCTCGTGTGACAGTTATGCAACAATGCACTTGGTCACCACGTGAATAATGACAAGTGGGTCAGGACACTGCTATCGTATCAGGCATTATTATGTTTTGCTAATGGATGGGAGTAACAGTCCATCTAACTGGTTAGCAGGTGAGTCACTTGTAATACCAAAAAAGCAAGTATTTAAGTATGTATTTTAAAAATCATTCCTCTTTAGGCCAGGTGCAGTGGCTAATGCCTATAATCCTAGTACTTTGGGAGGCCGAGACAGGCAGATCACTTGAGGTCAGGAGTTCGAGACCAACATGGCGAAATGCTGTCGCTACTGAAAATACAAAAACACTAGCTGAGTGTGGTGGTGCGCACCTGTAATCTCAGCTACTCGGGACTCTGAGGCAGGAGAATTGCTTAAATCTAAGAGGCAGAGGTTGCAGTGTGCCAAGATCATGCCACTGCACTCCAGCCTGGGTGACAGAGCAAGACTCTGTCTCAAAAAATAATAAAATAAAATAAAATATAAAATAAAACAATTGATTCCTCTTTAGTTTTATATATTTCATATCAAACCTTATTAAAAAAAAGGATATAAGGCAGCTTCAAAGACAAAAGGAGATCTATGTTAGAGGTGGGTGTTTAAATATAAGCCCTTTCTGCTCAACCAACAAATGTTGTCACATCTGCGTATGACAAGATATCACTTTACTGGGGCATCTGCTCTCCCTGACTCACCCAACAAGGTTGAGAATTCCCTCCTCCGCATCACTCCTGTGCCTGGAACAAACCTGCTCTGTAGCATAGCTCCTATGGCATTTTGAGTCTTTACGCCCACACTGTGAGCATCTTGAGGGCAGCACCACGCGTATTTGGTTTGGAAACCCAAGCACCTAGCACAGGTTTTCAATCAAGAATGATGATAATGGGCCGGGTGTGGCGGCTCACACCTGTAATCCCACTTTGGGAGGCCAAGGTAGCAGGATTGCTGAGCCTAGGAGTTTGAGAGCAGCCTGAGCAACATAGTGAGACCTCGTCTCTACAGAAAATTTAAAAATTAGCTGGGTATGGTGGTGTGCCCCCGTGGTCCCAGCTGCTCAAGAGGCTGAGGTGGAAGGATTGCTGGGGCCTGGGAGGTTGAGGCTGCAGTGAGTGGTGATCATGCCACTGCACTTCAGCCTGAGTGACAGAGCAAGACCTTACCTTAAAAAAAAAAGAGAGAGAGAGAATAATGATGATGAAGAGCGGGAGGATGACGACGAAGAGGAGGAGGATGTATATTATTTTTTGTTTGGTTGTTTGCTTTGAGGGTATTGCTCTGTTGCCCAGGCTAGAGTGCAGTGGTGGGATCACGGCTCACTGCAGCTTCGAACTCCTAGGCTCAAGTGATCCTCCCACCTTGACCTCACAGAGTGCTGGGATTACGCCCAGTGGATGTATATTATTGTGTAAACTAAATTTTGGATATCTCCTCCTCCCTCTAGATCCCCTTCTCTGCCAGTCCTGGAGCACACCCACCTCTCTGGCCCCTTCCTCATCAGGCCCTGTGGAGTGTGGGGCAGAGTCCTGAAGTGACTCTTGCTTTCTCCACTGCGGTTCTAACAGGGTTAAAGTTGAGGTTTCTAATCACTCCCATGAGGTCTTATTACCTGTTGATTAGGTCCTTTTGGGATCAGCATCAAACCGACAACAATAATAAACACTGCCTTCATTGGAACTCGGTAATGACCCTGCCTGCCCTGCAGGCCTGGTGGCGATGGGGAGGGGCCTTGGCCATTATGGGGCTGGAAACAGCAGCCCTTGGTGGGGGCATTTGCCAGCAATTTGGTGGTGCAGCAAAGAGGTGCGGCTAACAAGCCGATAGGCACCTGTTGGGGATTTCTGGCTGGCCAGAGGCACCCCTGTTGTTCCAGCACAAGGCTCTTCGGAGAGGACCCTCCACAGCCAGCCTGAGGACTTGAGAGATGGAGCCGGGTGGTCTTTCCGCAGGACTAGCGGAATTTCTAGAGAATGATCTGGCAACTGTTTCACGTATATTTTTCCAAACTTTTTCCTGTGCACATTCAAATGTGAGTGAGTGAATGAGGATGTGAACGCATGCGTGTGCATAGGTTTCCTGTCTTTATTACAAAAATGCAATCATAGGAAACATTTTGTTCTGTAAATTGCTTTTTTTTTTCACCCAACAATCCATCTCAGACACCCTTCCATGTCATTCTGTTGAAGAGCTTCATATTAATCCAGAATATGAACAAAGCCAAATACATTTAACCAACATAAATGTGATGGAACATTTTGACCATCTGCACCCATTTCTTGGTATTACAAATAAAGCTGCAGTGCTTGCTCTGGCAGCACATACACTAAAATCAGAATGACAGAGAAGGTTACATGGCTCCTGTGCAAGATGGATACACAAATTCGTGAAGCATTCCATATTATTTTGCTTATAACTTTTCATATTAGGCCAGGCATGGTGCCTCATGCCTGTAATTTGGGAGGCCAAGGCAGGTGAATTGCTTGAGGCCCGTAGTTCAAGATCAGTCTGGTCAACAGGGTGAAAGCCCATCTCTACAAAAACCACAAAAATTAGCTAAGCATGGCGGTGCGCACCTGTAGTCCCAGCTACTTGGGGGGCTGAGGCATGAGAATCACTTGAACTCGGGAGGCAGAAGTTGCAGTGAGCCAAGATCAAACCACTGTACTCCAGACTGGGCAACAGAGTGAGACTTGGTCTCAAAAACAAAACAAAACAAAACAAAACAAAAAACAACAAAAAACCCAAAAACCAAAGCTTTTCATATTTTTAAAAGTAAACAAAACAAATGATACGGCATTAAAGAGTTTCATTTGGGTGGGAAGCGGTGGCTCACACCTGTAATCCCAGAACTTTCGGAGGCCGAGGCAGGCGGATTATGAGGTCAGGAGATTGAGACCATCCTGGCTCACACGGTGAAACCCCATCTCTACTAAAAATACAAAAAAGCTACTCGGGAGGCTGAGGCAGGAGAATGGCGTGAACCTGGGAGGCAGTGCTTGCAGTGAGCCGAGGTCGCGCCACTGCACTCTAGCCTGGGTGACAGAGTGAGACTGTCTCAAAATAAAATAGTTTCATTTGTTTTGTTTACTTTTAAATCCTAAAAATCTTTATAGTTTTCTCATGTACTTGTGCAAGTATCTCAGTAGGATACATTCAAACAGGTTGTGTCTATTTGCACATGAAACAGTAGTATCTGAGTATGCCCTTTCCTTGGTCCTTGGATAATATAATTTTGTGACAATTCAATTGTAATAAAAGATACGTCAGTGATATTTTAACTTGAATTTCCCTGACATGACATTGTATTTATTATGTAATTTTAAAAACATATATAATTCAAGTTTTAAGAAAAATTACAAAAAACACTCCTAAAATTTCCATACACTCTTTACACAGGTTTGCTGATTCTTTGTATTTTGTCCCAGCCTTTTTTGGAGACAGGGTCTTGCTCTGTCACCCATGCTGGAGTACAGTGGCTCGATCATAGCTCAGCCTCAACTTCCTGGGTCCAAATGATCCTCCCACCCCCTCCTCCCGAGTAGCTGGGACTACAGGCGCATATCACCACAGCCAGCTAATTTTTAAATTTTTTGTAGAGATGGGGTCTCCCATTGTTGGCTAGGATGGTCTTGAAGTTCTGGGCTCACGTGATCTGCCTGCCTCGGCCTCCCAAATTGCTGGGATTATAGGTGTGAACCACCATGCCTGGCCTAGCATGTTAAACTAATAAAGAAACAAATGACCAAGTTGCAGAATAATAACAGTAAGGATGTATTTTATGATTTTATGTTTTTTTTTTTTTTTGAGATGGAGTCTCACTCTGTTGCCCAGGCTGGAGTACAGTGGCACAATCTCGGTTCACTGCAACCTCCGGCTCCTAAGTTCAAGCGATTCTCCTGCCCCAGACTCCTGAGTAGCTGGGAGTACAGATGCGCACCACCGCGCCCGGCTAATTTTTGTATTTTCAGTAGAGACGGGGTTTCACCATGCTGGTCAGGCTGGTCTCGATCTCCTGGCCTCAAGTGATCTGTCTGTCTCGGCCTTCCAAAGAGTTGGGATTATAGGCGTGAGCCATTGCACCCGGTCAGCATTTTTCTACTGTCCTATTCGATTCTGTTTCTGTTTTTGTTTTTTCCCTTGAGAATGTTTTCACACATTGCTAATGAAATTAAAAATAAATAAACACATTAATGGGAGGTCTAACAATCATGCCAGCTTAGGGGAAGCAGCCACTATTTAAACATTAAAGAATCAAATGCAGTTACACAGCATACACAGAATAAAAGTTGAACTGGGGGCTCTTGCCATCTATAGGAAATTGCACCAACCCATTAGAAAGGAATAAAACAAACTACACTCTCCTATGTTTCAACTGCCAAACTTGCTGTTTATCCTAAGTCTTTACAGATTCCATATTCTCTGTGAGGGAGGGAGGGAGGGAAGAAAGAAAGACAGAAAGAAAGAGAGGAAGAAAGAGAAAGAGGAAGGAAGGAAGGAAGGAAGGAAGGAAGGAAGGAAGGAAGGAAAGAGAGAGAAAGGAAGACAGGAAAGGAAAGGAAAGAAAAGAGGGAGGGAGGGAAGAAGGAAGGAAGGGAGGGAGGGAGGTGGGGAGGGAGGGAAGCAAGGAGGTGGGGAGAGAGGGAGGGAGGGAGGAAGGAAGGAAGGAAGGAAGGGAGAGAGGGAGGGATTCGCCGTGTACCTAACACATTCTAAACCGTTACCGTATATGCTATTTCATTTAGTTTTTGAAACTCCAAGAAGCATTTCTTGTCCCCATTTTATGGATGGGAAAACGAGGTTTAACAAAGTCGTGTAAGTTCTCAAGGAACCTGGATTCAAACTTAGTCCTTCCTGACTCCAAAGCCCACTGACCGTCCTCTACCAAGAATCGCTTTAGAGGGGACTGGAGGACAGGTTTGCAGTTGTAGAATCTTACACTGGTGGGTCTAGGTGGTTCACAGTCCTTTTCCTCCTTTTCTAGAGGTGCTCTGGAAAACACCCGGAGAGATGCCCCGGGCGTGTTGGACAAACTTCTCTCCAGAGTTTTCCATTTCTCTCTGCTTCTGTTCGCCCATGGCACCCGATCTCAAGAAGGATAAGAGGGAGAGAAAGAGGGAAGACAGAGAAGAAGAGAGGGGTGGGATAACGAGAGAGAGGCAGAACCCCAAGCAGGAGCCTACAGAGGAGTTGACATAATAGGAAGACAGAGAAAAACGGAAGGAAGGGAAGAAGGGCAGGGCCTGTGAGGCAAGGAGCTTTGGGAGTCCCAGTCTCATAAATTAAAAGGATGACAACAAAGCCAGGCAGGAAGGATCTAAAAAATTTTTAAAAAGGCCGAACCCAGTGGCTCACGCCATAATCCCAGCACTTTGGGAGGCTGAGGTGGGTGGATCACCTGAGGTCAGGAGTTTGAGACCAGCTTGGGCAACATGGTGAAACCCTGTCTCTACTAAAAATACAAAAATTAGCCGGGCGTGGTGACACATGTCTGTAATCCCAGCTACTCGGGAGGCTACTGAGGCAGGAGAATCGCTTGAACCTGGGAGGTGGAGGTTGCAGTGAGCTGAGATCGCACCATTGCACTCCAGCCTGGGCGACAGAGTGAGACTCCATCTCAAAAAAAAAAAAAAAAAATGCTTTCCCCCAATAGACTGAGAAAGGAGGAGGTTAGTAAAGGGTGGAGAGAACCAGCCCAGACCCCACCCACGCTCATCTGCATCCAGGGAGGAGGGTCCCGCTGCTGCCCCTGGGGCCTGGCTGACCAGGTGAGCGGCTGCACAGCCCCAGCAAAGCCAGGCGTGCCCTGGAGTTATCCTGCACACTTTGGACCCAGCACCCACAGCAGCCCTGTGCCTTGGTTCATAGGACAAGGTTCTTGAACATATGCCTTGGTTCATTGGACATGTGCCTTGGTTCTTTGGACAAACTTTGAAAATCCCTAACGTCTTAGGGATTTTCCCTAAGATCCAGCAAACCAGCCGGGTAAGTCTTTGGGAGAAAGGAGAGAGAGAATGTGAGAAAGAAAGAGGGAATGAGAGGAGGAAGAGAGAAGAGGAGTTAGAGAAAGAGAAGATCAGAAAGAAGGAGAGCAGGAGAGGAGGGCAAGAGGCCTGGAGAAAGAGAGGGGAAGATGGAACCAGGCAAGGAGGTGGAGAAGCTGCCAGAGGAAGTGAAGGGAGGAAGGAGGCATTACATATTCCTAGGAAGGAACAATATAAGATCTTTCACCACGTCCCAGAGGTCAATAAACTGGCCTGGGAAATTAAGAACAAGTTGTCGTTGAGGATTAGCAAAAGGCCTGAGGAAGTACAAAAACTCCTGCCAGCTTTCATAAAGCTGCCTCCGAGAAATTAAAAATCACAGGCCACGATAAATACGGCCCACATCTATCCACACCCATGTCCACATGACAGCCTGAGAATGAGGCATCCTTCGAGGGCTTGCTTTAATGTGAGTAATTACAATTACGCAAGAATCCCATGGGCTATAATCTCATACACCCACTACATGAGCTACTGGGAAGAGGCAAGGTGAATGCCAACAACAAATGCACAAGAAGGAATGTTCTAGAAGAGATACGAGAAAGTGGAATTAAACACGGATGGCGGGTCTTGGTTCCTAATGGGGTATGATGTGTCCATTTCTACATTTCATGGGCAGAAGTTTAAAACAAATAGTTTTTCCCATGACCAAGACTGTTTTTTGGAAACTTTTTTTTTTTTTTTTTTTTTTTTGAGACAGAGTCTCGCTGTGTCACCCAGGCTGGAGTGCAGTGGCGCGATCTCGGCCCACTGCAAGCTCCGCCTCCCGGGTTCAAGCCATTCTCCTGCCTCAGCCTCCCTGAGTAGCTGGGACTACAGGCACCCACCACCATGCCCAGCTAATTTTTTTGTATTTTTGGTAGAGACGGGGTTTCACCGTGTTAGCCAGGATGGTCTCGATCTCCTGACCTCGTGATCCACCCGCCTCAGCCTCCCAAAGCGCTGGGATTACAGGCGTGGGCTACCGTGCCCAGCCATTTTTTTTTTTTAAGAGATGGGAGTCTCACTCTGTTGCCCAGGCTGGTCTCGAAGTCCTGGGCTCAAGTGACCCTCCCACCTCAGCCTCCCAAAGTGTTGGGATTCAGGCATGAGCCACCATGTCTTGCTGGAAACTTTCAAGGGAGTGGATTTTGCCTGTATGTTACTCATTTTCTGAGGCTATTTGGTGATGGTCTCATACTACGGTTGAAGATAAGTTGGAATTTTCTTAACTAAAGTTACCTTTTTAATATTCTTTACTAATCATCCCTTAGGTTGTTATCAGAAATTGGGTAAACCGTCAGCCATGGTGGTTCATGCCTGTAATCCCAGCACTTTGGAAGGCCAAGGTTAGAGGATCACTTGAGGCCAGGCTTCTAAGACCAGCCTGGGCAACATAGTGAGACCCCTATCTCTATGAAAAAGATTTAAAAACTAGCCAGGCATGATGGCACATGCCTGCAGTCCCAGCTACTCAGGAGGTTGAGCTGGGAGGATCCTTTGAGCCCAGGAGGTCGAGGCTGTAGTGAGCCATGATTGCGTCACTGCACTCCAGCCTAGGCGACACAGTGAGACCCTGTCTCAAAAAACGTAAAGTAAAATAAAAAAATAAAACGGGAAAACTAGCAATTTTCTGCAAGGAAATAAGTTTTGCCACCTCGTGAATGGCCGGCCTGTCTTTGATCACAAGGGCAACTAACAGGCAAAGGATTACTGCTATTTCCTAATTTTAGTTTGTTTTTAAAGAGACAGGGTCTTGCTGTGTTGCTCAGGCTGGTCTCAAACTCCTGGGCTCAAGAAATCCTCCCACCTTAGCCTCCCAAGCAGTAGGGACTATAGGCGCATGCCACCATGCCTAGCTGAGTGCAGTTTCTACCCTGGGACCCCAGGCCCATCTATAGCGATTCCTCAAGAGTCTACTGTCACAGAAGCAGCTGTCTTCAGCTTCTCTCCCTAGGCCTTCTTTGTTGGCCACCAGCAATTCTTGGGGTAGCCAATGTCTTGAAGTTCAGGACCAACTGCTGGAGAAACCAGACCCTGATCTTGGCTGCCTCTCATCTCCAAGTCTCAGCAGACGCTGCTGAGTTGGTGCCTTGTGGGAGACCATTAAGTCTGACTGCAGGGATCCAAGGTCTACCACTGCCCCAAGATTATGTGGTCCAGGCCAGGCGCAGTGGCTCATGCCTGTAATCCCAGCACTTTGGGAGACTTAGGCAGGAGGCTCTCTTGAGTCTAGGAGTTTGAGGCCAGCCTGGACAACATAATGGGACCCTGTCTCTACAAAAAAAAAAAAAAAATCAGCTGGGTGTGGTGGCACGTGCTTATAGTCCCAGCTATTTGGGAAGCTGAGGTGGGGAGGATTGCTTGAACCCAGGAAGTCGAGGCTGCAGTGAACCGGGATCATGCCACTGCACTCCAGCCAGGGTGACAGAATGAGACCCTCTCTCAAGAGTCCAGTATCCATACTTGGCTTCCTTCAGCATCTCCCACCTTCTAGCATCTCCTTGCTTCTAGAACCAGATAGCAACTTTTTTGGAGCACCTCCTAAAGGGCAGGCGTAGGGCTAGATGCTTTACTTAAGTCTTTCATTTGGCCCTCACAATTATAGGAGGCACTGCTATAGACAGTTTCACAGACAAGGAAACTGAAGCTTAGTGAGATAACTTGTTCAAGTTCACATTGTTTGTGATGGAGCCACTAATCAAGTCCAGGGTTGCCTGGTTCTAAAAGGTTGCTCTGGCCAGGCGCAGTGGCTCACGCCTGTAATCCCAGCACTTTGGGAGGCCAAGGAGGGTGGATCATCTCAGGTGAGGAGTTCGAGACCAGCCTGACCAACATCATGGAGAAATCCTGTCTCTATTAAAATACAAAATTAGCCGGGCGCGGTGAAGCATACCTGTAATCCCAGCTACTCGGGAGGCTGAGGCAGGGGAATCGCTTGAACCCAGGAGGCGGAGGTTGCGGTGAGCAGAGATCACACCAGTGTACTCCAGCCTGGGCAACAAGAGCGAAACTGAGTCTCAAAAAGAAACAAAATGTTGCTCTCTGCTTCCACTGCTTCATCCTGCCTTTAGCGCTTATGCCCTTTGGGTCTTGAAAACTGTTCCTACCTTCAAGACTCTCCCAGATGAAATCCAGATACTCTAGAGCCGGGTTGAGTGGGTGGGTGGTGGGGGAGTGTCCCTTGAAAATTCCGACTACCTCATTAACGGGGATTTGCTGACAGTTACTCACTCACAGGCATTTTCCTTAGGACAAGAAGGGCTTGGAGAAAAGAGGCTAGTTCTCAAGAGGAGGAATGAGAGTTTGAACCAGAAGTGTGTAACAAACACTCCCTACATTGTGGAATCGCAAGTGGAGAAGGTCAGGAGTGGCTGGGGAGGGCGCCAGACTCCAGGCTGGGAAGCTGGAGGCCTCCATTATGCTGAGGATGAAACTGTCACTTTTTATACCTGGGGATGCAAACCGTGTACCTATCAAAGCTTAGTTTAGTAGAAAAAATTCAGGATGTTGGAGTGGGTTGGCTTCTTCCAGCAGCCTTCAGTGAAGCACTTTGGGAGGCAGGCTGAAGGTGCTGTTTTCCAGCAAGAAGTCAAAGGACTCTGATTGGCTAAGAGAGGTTCTTTCCACCTGTGGCCTGTAATTTAAATGACCAAAAGTCCTAACCCTGGGTCCTGCGGGGCTGGAAAAACCACATTTTTCTATCTCAAACCCAGTTTATTCACACAGGAACAGGGAGGGTTCTCGGAAGATGAGATGAGAACACAGAAAAAGCCTGACCCACCTCATCCTAGGCTGTCTCCCGGCTTGTCCAGGTGAACATCGTCTGTCTAAGCAAGGGGGATGCGTGCGCTTTGTGAAGTGTCTGGGAACAGTCTGAGGGCATGAAGAAGTAAGAATCTGCCTACCCAAGGCTATTGTCTTTATTTCATACAAAGCAGAGGCTAAAATGAAGGAAGAGGCCACACACTAGGCCTGAACTAAAGGTAGTGCTTCAAACTCTAGGTATGACACATTAGTGGACTATAAACTCAATTTGGCGAATTGTTACTGGCTTGTTTTTTCTTTTCTTTTTCCTTCTTTTCTTCCCTCTTTCCTTCCTTCTTCCCTCCTTCCCTTTCCTTCCTTCCTCTTTCAACAGAATAGAAACTATTAGCATGTAGCACAGGTAGTGGCCATAAATACTGTTGTGTAAAACTTATGATTTAGTTATACATAAATACATACCAATATGCACATGCATAATTGTATACTAGTTCATGAAGTAAATTCATTTCTCATCATGGGTCATGGCCAAAAAATTTGAAAACTAGTAGACAGGTGAAGCATAGAGATTTGGGGCCAGAAAGTAGAAATTTCCAGGTTGAAAACACATGATCAAACAAAACCTCTGACTATGGTTATGACCCAGTGGAATTGTCTAGAGGCAAAAATATGAAAAGCCTATTAGTTTTTGGGGGGACGTGTATTGCTAAAGAAATGGCAAGAAAGGGTGACAATAGTCTGCAATTGCTTAAATTGTTAGGCACAATTTAGGTCAATCTCTAGCCTCCTGCTATAGACCGAATGTGTCCCCACCTAAATTCACATGTTAAAATCCTAACCCCTAATATGATGGTATTTGAAGGTGAGGCCTTTGGGAGGTCATTAGGTCATGAAGGTGGAACCCTCACAAATAGGATTAGTGCCCTTATAAAAAAGGCCTGAGAGAGCTCCCTCGCCCCTTCTACCACATGAGGACACAGAAAAGATGACTGTCTATGAACCAGGAAGTGAGCCCTCACCAGAAAGCAAATCTGCTGGTGCTTTGATCTTGGACTTCCCAGCCTCCAGAACCATGCAAAATACATTTCTGTTGTTTATAAGCCATCCAGTCTAGAGTTGTTTGTTATGGCAGCCTGAACTAACTAAGACACCCCCAAACTCGCACCAGAGGTGGTGAATTGCTAAAGCAGTACAGTCCTCAGAGAACGCATGTTCCCAATGCCTTCCTCAGAGATGCCCATGGAGGACACGTGGACAAAGATAACCCTCTGTGGTCTGTATTAGATACCAAGAATTCTTTCTATTGCCAGATGTCATAATTATTTTTTGTTCTTAGTTTTTTGTCGTTGTTGTTGAGACAGTCTCACTCTGTTACCCAGGCTAGAGTGCAGTGGCACAATTTCAGCTCACTGCAACCTCCGACTCCTTGGTTCAAGCGATTCTCCTGCCTCAGCCTCCTGAGTAGCTGGGATTATAGATGTGTGCCACCATGCCTGGCTAATTTTTGTACTTTTAGTAGAGATGGGGTTTCATCATGTTGGACAGACTGGTCTTGAACTCTTCACCTCAGGTGATCTATGCGCCCCGCCTCCCAAAGTGCTGGGATTACAGGTGTGAGCCACCATGCCTGGCCCATTTTTTGTTCTTAGGATATGATATGTGCAACTTCCCATCTTCCCAGAGTTTTTATTGTATACCTCCCATTCTTTCTTTGCTGTATTGGGTGTATTGGGGGCAGATAACTTATTTCATCACAGGTCACTGGACCACTAGGAGTTACCTGTGAATTTCAAGAAGAGGAATTTCACAGGATGTAGTAATTATACAAGCCTCTGGGCTCTTGCATTTGAGTTGCATGCATTTTTATATGGGTATGGGTATTTGTAAGAGTGCTTCTGTGGAAGATAGGTATGAGTATATGTTGAGTAGCCAAAGGGGTGCACAGTACTTGACGTTTTTTGGTTGCTACCCAGCACCCATGTAACTATCCTCCACCTTAGCAGTATCCAGATTTTCCTTCAGGTAATTACATCCCCATGCAGCCCATGGACTTTGAGGTTATTCCAACTGAGAGCCCTGAATAACTTGAGCCAGGCAGCACCTTTTATTTCCTGATTACAGTCACTCCTTTCAGGGTGGGCACTGTGTCCTGGGATGGGCCTATCACATAAATTTCAGGAATCTTACTTGAAACGACAGGGCGGAAACACTCTCTTTTAAAAATTCTTTTATTTTTATTTTTTTGAGACAAGGTCTCACTTCGTGGCCCAGGCTGCAGTGCAGTGGTGCGATCATGGCTCACTGCAGCCTCAACCTCCTGTGCTCAAGTGATCCTCCTGCTTCAGCCTCCTGAGTAGCTGGGACCACAAGTGCATGCCACTATGCCCAGCTAAATTTTAAAACAATTTTTGTAGAGATGGGGCCCCACTATGTTGTCTAGGCTGGTCTCAAACTTCTGGGCTCAAGTGATCCTCCCACCTCAGCCTCCCAAAGTTCTGGGATTATGGGTGTGAGTTACCGCACCCGGCCCAGAAGCACTTTCTACTGTGGGACTCCACTCTAAGCTGGCAGCCACACTGTGACTCCAAGGAGGGCAGGCCTTAGGATAAGGGCAACATTGTGGATGATGGGGTAGAGAGGAAGAAGGGCTCTGGGCCCCTCATTACACTCCTGAGCACTTGGACCAACCAGCCGTGTGGCCTGCTTTACCTTTGCCATGTTCCATGTGAGCCAATAGGCATCCTTACTGAGATCTGTTTGAGTTGATTTCTAATAGTTACATCATAGGAAATATAAACTTCATTGATTTTATTTACATCTTTTAGAAATGGGGACTTGCTGTATCACCCAGGCTGGAATGCAGTAGTGTGATCACATTTCTGCAGCCTTGAACTCCTGAGTTCAAGTGGCTGGCTTCAGCCTCCTGAGTAGCTGGGACTACAGGCGTGCAACACCTTGCACGGTTTATATTTTTTATTTTTACATTTTTTTTAGGACAGGGGCTTGCTATGTTTCCCAGGATATTTACAACAAACAAAAAAACCTTTGTTTTGCTTGAGGCTGAGCTTTCTTATGCCAGATGTGGAATTGCAGAGCCTCTGTCCTAGGCCTCCAGGAGGCTGAATTCATTCACAGTGGGTTTTAGTGGCTCCAGCCAGGAGTCTACTCCTGAAAGTTCCTCTGTGCTCAATTTCCCCCATCGTAAGTTAAATACACAGCTCGTGTTTGGTTTTTTTGTTTGTTTTTTTCACACTCAAGGCTCTTTCTGACTGTCTCTGATCTATCCCTTCATGACCCTTGGCTCATTTCCCATTTCTAGTCCTGCCCCTTGAATCACAGTAGTATTAAGCTGCGTAGAGTTCCACATTCCATACTATTTTTGTTGTTGTTGTTATTGTTGTTAGAGACAGGGTCTTGCTCTGTCACCCAGGCTAGAGTGCACATAAGTGGTGCAATCATAGCTCATTGCAGCCTCAAACTCCCAGGCTCAAATGATCCTCCTGCTTCAGCCTCCTGAGTAGCTGGGACTACAGGCATATGCCACCATGTTCCACTAATTTTTCATATTTTTATTTTTTTGTAGAGACAGGGTCTCACTCCATTGCGCAGGCTACTCTCAAACTCCTGGGCTCAAGTGATCCTTTCACCTTGGCCTCCCAAAGTTCTGGGATTACAGGCATGAGCCACTGTGCCTGGCCAAACCCCATACCTTTCTTCATGTGCCTTTCTTCATATTGTTTTTTTGTTTGTTTGTTTTTTGCCCTATCCTCTCTACTCGTTTTTTTTTTTTTTTTTTTTGAGACAGAATCTCACTCTGTCGCCCAGGCTGGAGTGCAGTGGTGCAATCTCAGCTCACTGCACCCTCCGCCTCCCAGGTTCAAGCGATTCTCCTGCCTCAACCTCCCAAGTAGCTGGAACTACAGGTGTGTGCTACCACGCCCAGGGAAGTTTAATAGAGAGGGGATTTCACCATGTTAGCCAGGATGGTCTTGATCTCCTGACCTCGTGATCCGCCCGCCTCGGCCTCCCAGAGTGCTGGGATTACAGGTGTGAGCCACCGAGCCGGGTCCCTATCCTCTCTACTCTCTTTGTTTTACATCTATTTATCCATTTAAGCCACCACTCTCCAATATGGCAGCTGCTAGCCATTCGTGGCTATGGATTACCTGAAATGCGGCTACTGCCAGTGAGGAACTGAATTTTCTACTTTATTTCATCTCAATTAATTTAAATTACAAATTTTAAATCAAAGCAATATAATATATGTTTCCATTAAACACAGCTTTATTGCTTTGATAGGACTACATTTTACTTTAACAGTTGAAAATTTGGCATCCAAATTGAGATGTACTGTAAGTACAAAATATGCACTGGCTTTCAAAGACTTAATACAATAAAAAGAATGTATAATATCTCATTAATAATTTTTACATCGATTGCATAGTGAAATGGTAATATTTTGGATATATTGGGTTGAATAAAACATATTATTAAGATTATTTTCGCCTGTTTTTACTTTTTATAATATGGCTACTGGAATATTTAAAATTACACACATGGCTTGTACTGTGTTTCTACTGGACATCTTTGGCCTAGACCATTTCAGACAGCACCTCCTTGAGAACAGTTTTCCCAATCACTCAGGCTAGGCACAGTGGCCTTCTAACATCTTTCATGATATGTTCTTACATAGGACTTATTAGGCTGGTGCAGAACTAATTGTGGTTTTCTTTCTTTCTTTCTTTCTTTTTTTGAGATGGAGTCTCGCTCTGTTGCCCAGGCTGGAGTGCAGTGGCTCGATCTCAGCTCACTGCAAGCTCTGCCTCCCGGGTTCATGCCATTCTCCTGCCTCCACCTCCCAAGTAGCTGGGACTACAGGTGCCCACCACCACACCTGGCTAATTTTTTGTATTTTTAGTAGAGATGTGGTTTCACTGTGTTAGCCAGGATGGTCTGTATCTCCTGACCTTGTGATCCACCTGCCTTGGCCTCCCAAAGTGTTGGGATTACAGGCATGAGCCACCGTGCCCAGCCATAATTGTGGTTTTCACCATTACTTTTGAAGGTGAAAACTGCAATTACTTTTGCTCCAACCTATTCATATTAATTATATTCTCTTCATGAATATTATTATTCATGAAATTAATTCATATTGTCTTCGTGTGTCTCTCTCCCCACTAAGACTATAAGTTTCTCAGGGGCAGGAACCATATTTTATATTTCCAGGGCCTGGCACATGGTAGGTACTCTATCCATACTTGTGAAATTAATTAATGGATAGTCACATCAAGTGACTACTTTTTTTTTTAAGATGGAGTCTCACTCTGTAGCCCAGGCTGGAGTGCAGTGACGCAATCTCGGCTCCCTGCAACCTCCATCTCCCGGGTTCAAGCGATTCTCACGCTTCAGCCTCCTGAATAGCTGGAACTACAGGTGCATGCCCGGCTAATTTTTGTATTTTTTTTTTTTTTTTTTTTAGTAGAGACAGGGTTTCATCACGTTAGCCAGGCTGGTCTCGAACCCCTGACCTCAAGTGATCTGCCTGCCTTGGCCTCTCAAAATGCTGGGATTACAGGTGTGAGCCACCGTGCCTGGCCACATATAACTAATTTTAGGATTTGTTTTCTGTCTTGGGGCTTCCTGGAGGTCAAGTCTTCTGGCTGTGTCTCTAGGCTACCATGGGGTGCAGTGCCCAACTTGGGGGGCCATCAGGGGATTCCCTATAGACAAACTGTCCAGCCCTTCCTAGCATCCTGTTCCTAGTGGGGCACCAGATGGGCACAGAGCAGGAGTCAGCAGTTAAGGGTGAGCCCCAGAAGGAGCAGAGGAAAGAAAACACGAAGTGAGGAGAGCAGGAAGCAAGACTTCTCCCTCGGCTTTCCATGGCCCTGGGAGCTGAGCACTGCTGCCAAGCAAACAGTAGTGTGGAGGAGCGAGAAGGAGAGCCCAGGCTGGATGTGGTTGGCCGCTGGGTGGAGTTAAAATGTATAACGAGGGAGAGGCAGCTGAAGAAAAGAAAAGATTCTTTTAAAAATTCTGCTGAAGCCTAATTAAAAAAAAATTCCACTCTCTCATGCTACGTTTTAAGAGACTTCCCTTTCAGAATTATTTTCAGTCTGGTGGTAACAGGCAGGAAGAGTGTCAGATGTTCACCAAGCTATAAAGAGGACTCTCCCCACCCTCTAAAACACAGGGCCAGCCCCCACATGGCTTTTCTGACTTGGGCTATGAGGATACAGGATGTGAAGTTGTCAAGGCATAGATCTTTCCGGAAAGGAGTGTCCCATGTGGTAGATTTAAAAAAAAAAAAAAAAAAAGTCTGCAGTATTTTGTAGCTCCTCCCACCAAGAGGTGGAGTCAGTTTCACCAGCCCTTGAATCTGGGTTATACTGCTCATGGGACATCAGGACACCTAATGCAAGCAGAAGCTTGACAAGCAGTTGCACAGAGGGGTTTGCTCTCTTTTGCTGTTTTTGGAATCCAGCCATCATGTGAAGAAGTCTAGACTGGCTTACTAGATCCTGGAGACACATAGCCTGGTCACCCTTGTGGATCCCTCCCAGGTTCCAGGCACATAAGTGATACCATCTGGGACCACCAGGCCTCAGACAGTCCTCACCTGACTGTAGCCACATACACAAGTTCAGGTGAACTCAACAGAAGAACCTCCCAGCTAAGCCCAACCCAAACTGCCAGCCTCCAGGATGGTGAGCTAATTAATGATTGCTGTTTTAAGCCTCTAAGTTTTGGATATTTTAAAAATATGGTGCTATGGTCTCAATGTTTGTGTTGCCTGGAAATTAATATGTTGAAACCTAATCCCCAATTTAGGGGCATTAAGAGGTAGGGTCTTTGGGAAGTGATTAGATTATGAGGGTAGAGCCCTCCTGAATGGGACTCATGCCCTTACAGAAGAGGCCTGGGGGAGCTTGTTTGCCCCTTCTGCAGTATGAAGACCCAGCAAGAAGATGCCATTTATGAGGAACGGGACTTCACGAGATACCAAATGTGTCAGTACATTGATTTTGGACTCCTCAGTCTCCAAAACTGTGAGAAATACATTTCTATTGTTTATAAGTTGCCCAGTCTGTGGTGTTTTGTTATAGCAGTACAGATGAACTAAGACAGATGGCAAAACCAATCAATCAACCAACTAATACAGTTTGAGTCACAGGTGGGAAAATCCATGTAGAAATAATCACTTTACAACCTCGTATAGGAGAGCTATTATAATAGTGTGTTTTGGCCTGTTCCGGCTGCCGTAACAAAGCACCATAAACTGGGTAGCTTTTAAGCAGCAGAAATGTATTTGTCCCAGTTCTGGAGGCTGGGAAGTCCAAGATCAAGGCACTGGGGAAGGCAGATCTGGTGTCTGGTGAGGTCCTGCGTTCTGGTTCATAGATGGTGTCTCCTTGCTGTGTCTTCATGCGGTGGAAGGGGCAAACTAGCTCTTTGGGTCTCTTTTATAAGATCACTAATTCCATTCATTCATTAGAGCTCCACCCCTATGACCTAATCACTTCCCAAAGTCCCCACCTCCTGATATCGTCACATTGAGAGTTAGGTTTCAACATTCAGACCATACCCTAGAGCGATTCAGAGTGTGGGCTTTGGAGCCAGGCGGGTTCAGTCCCACCACTTAGATATAATCCTGGACACATTTGATAACAACAGTAACAGTGACAGTACATGCTTTGCAGGGTTGTAATGAGAACTGTGTCGGCCAGGGTCACACACCTGTATTAGGATAACTTGAGGAGAGTTTATATAGGGGCTATTACATCTACAAAGATGTGGTCAGGGTTCAGGGAAACACAAGAGAGAGTGCAGTGCCCTGAGGTTGTGATAGCACCCAGGTGGGAAGCAAGGACAGGGCATGGTGATGAGAAGCTGGGGACAGAGCAGGTGGGGTCAAGAGGGCTGCTTAACAGGACCCATAACCTTGTGTTGAGAAATGAGTCTGTTCCGCAGTGACATGGCTGGGAGGGGGCTGGGAAAATACAAACTCTGATCTAACTTCTTCCTCTTGCCTATTTTTGCCAGTGATCCTCATTGGCCAAATCCAACTAGAAGCCACAAGGCTTCAAATCAGCCTCCTGTGGCAAAAAGCAAGGTGGAGAAGGTGGGAGAGTAGATCTGGGGCAAATGGAAGGTATCCAGCTCATGGATTTAAAGGCAATAATGCATAGGAAAGCCCTGATCATGTACCTAGCACCCAGTCACTGTTTGCTGTAATATTATTATATTATTGGAAGAAACCAAGAGCTGTGGGTGGCAGAAGAGGAATTGAGTTTTTTTTTTGTTTTTTTTTTTTGCTAGGGCGACCTGCAGAATACTCATGGAGGAGGTCTGCTTTGAGTGGTGGCTTGGAGAGATGAAGAAAATAATAGAGCAAACATTGACATGGAACCTACTATGTGCAGGTAGCATTCTGGATGTCATACATACATTAATTTGTTTAATCTTCATAGCCACTTTATGGGGTAGGTACTGTGATGGTTAATACTGAGTGTCAATTTGATTGGATTGAAGGATACAAAATATTGATCCTGGGTGTGTCTGTGAGGGTGTTGCAGAAGGAGATTCACATTTGAGTCAATGGGCTGGGAAACGCAGACCCACCCTTAACCTGGGTGGACACCATCTAATCAGCTGCCAGTGCAGCTAGAATATAAGCAGGCAGAAAAATGTGAAGAGAGAGGCTCCCTAGCCTTCCAGCCTACATCTTTCTCCTGTACTGGATGCTTCCTGCCTTTGAACATTGGACCCCAAATTCTTCAGTTTTGGAACTTGGACTGGCTCTCCTTGCTTCTCAGCCTGTAGATGGCCTAATGTGGGAAGCTGTGATTGTGTGAGTTAATACTTAATAAACTCCCATATATATAGATGTGTGTGTGTATATATATATATATATATATACACACACACACATCTATTCCATTAGTTCTGTCCCTCTAGAGAATCTTAACACAGTACCATTATTATCCCACTTCACAGATGAGAAATTGAGGCAAAGAGAATTTAGATAACTCAGTCAAGGTCACACAGTAATAAGTAATGGAGCCAGGATTTGAACCAATTTCAAAGAGGGTGTGGGACACAGCATTTGTTTCTTAGGCGCAGAGCTGAAAAATGCACATAGAGGAAGCAGTGAGTCATTCACATGGACTAGTGTGGGGTTTGTGCTGTAGAATGGGGAAAGACAGTCTGGGGAGAGAGCCAAGGACTAGAATGATGGGCGGAGGAATTTGTCCTCCATTCTGGGAGACTCTGGGAAGCCACTGAGGACTTCAGAGAAGAGAAAGGCAATCACAGCGGGGCACCAGGAAATTTATCTGTGTGCACGGCCAAACTAACAAAGCAGGGAGCAACTGGAAGCCAGGCAATCAGTGAGAGGATAGTGCACAGGTCCAAGCACTAGGTGATGAGGGCTTGAATGGGGATGATAGCAGCCTACATGGAGGGAAGAGGCAAGGGCATTGCGCTGCTAGGGGAAGCACAACAGGACTTGGGGACTGAAGTACTGGATGTGTCAAGTGGGGGGGGCTGAAGGAACAGAAACAGATGGGAGGTTTGGGAGCCAGGTGATAGGTGAATGACAGTATCAGATGTATCATTCAGCCACACTTAGAGTACATGTTGGAAAAAAAAGTATACGTCAGCCAGTCTTGTGTGTTCTTTGGTTATAGTGCACATGTTAATAAGTCGTACCACTCCCACACACTGCAATCAGTTGCGAAATAGCAATCTATTTTGCAATATCAGCTCCTGGTAAATTTCACTTGTGAGCCTGGAACAAGGATGGGGGTGGATTCAAGGACCGCCCCCTGAGGTGGTGAGAGGACCAGGGTTGCAGGACATTGTGAGATTCGTTCTGGGGCAGCTGGAAGGATGCTTGGTTGCCCAGCGACAATGCTGCCTCCGCAGCAGCCTTGGTTTCCTGCAGTCCCGGATGCATCTCATTAAAAGGATAGAGGGATGGATGGCCGACACATTTTCTGAAGTGGCATTTTCAACATCCCGAGTCCTGGTATCTTGTTTATAAGTGGCACTTACAAAATACAAGGGAAAGAAAAAGAAAACGGGAGAGGAAGGAAGGTCTCCTAGGATCTCAAGCATGCAATGCGTGGATCTTGACTCTCCAATTTCAGCTTGTCTAAGAGACGGGGTGCAGAGCCTCCTTGAAATCCACCTGAAATGAATTAGCCTGAAGTAAAAGTAGGTGTTTATCTCAAGTCATTGCCTCAAATAGCTGACTACCTGTTGGAAGAAGGGTCTGATCGATGCAAACCAGAGCAGTCGTGCGTGAGCTGTTACACAGCGGTTAGTATCGATCAGAGCTAAAGGCTGCCGATAGGAATGTGGAGGGAACTGACAGGCAGAGAAGAGGGAAGAAGGAAACAGCCTTCGCTGGTGGCAGCCGTACAGAGGAAAGCCGATAAAAAGTCAATTGCACTTAAATGAATGGCTGCTAACTAAATATTTTGGGGGCCAGAGCCTTCCCAGGTAGCAGCTGGAGCATCTCTGTTCCGGAACTGAGACATCAAGCGAGAGCCGGGCATCGACAGGCAAGATCACTGGTCGCTGGTGATGGATGGGGGAAGAAGAGAGCCCCTGAATGCAGAGATGGGAGGCTTTGGGCTCAGCCGAGCTGACTGGGGCACTTGAGGACCGCCACTGACCACGGAGCACTGCTGACAGGCAAGAAAGGAACAGGGTGCAGGCTGGATGTTATGGAACAGTTGCTGATTAATTAGTTCATTTAAAACCCCGATGCTTTTTCCTGAACCTCAGTAAGGGCTGTTGAAACTAACGGCTGCAGAGAAAGTTGGACAATGGTTGGTCCTATCACAGACAGAAGCAGAATGGTGCCGTATAGTGTAGTTAAGAGACTGGCTGATGACTTATTTTCCTGAACTTTTATGCCCTCAGAAGCATTGTAATTCTTTTTCTTGAATTAGATGTGAACATGTAACTCGTTTGGCCAATGAAATGTGAATAGAAGTGACGCATGTCCCTGCTGGGTAGAAGCATTTAATTACTGGTGTACAACCTTCCTGTTCTTTGCTTGCCACCGTGATCCTGGGTACTAGTGTTGATATGGATAAGAGTGAAACTATCTGGAATGTTAAGCAAACGGATGCATAGTTTTCCAAAACTGCAATGAATTTTGAGTGAATAAGGAATAAACTTCTATTGTGTCACATCACTTAATTTTTGGGCTTGTTTGTTACCCAGCATAACTGAACCTTTTCTGACTGATACAGGGGGCTGGGTTTTAGAATCCTGTCTCTACCAGTTGTTACTATTTGGGTGATTTGGTCTATTTCCTAATCCACCCAAATCTTGGTTTATTTATATAAAGCACATGAAAACAGCAACAACAACAAATTACCATGTGCTGAATGTTCACAGGTGCAGGCATGGCAAAAGCTCTGCATATATTAACTTGATTAATTCTCAAAGCAACCGTGTGAAGAATCTATTCTTGTCTTCATTTTACAATTGTGAAACCTATCGCTCAGAGAGGTCGAAAGAATTCCCCATGGTCACACAGCTTATAAATGATAGGCAGGAATCCAAACCCAGGCATACCAACTCCAGAGCACTTTTTCTTAACCATTTTCCTATACTGGCTCTCAGCTTGGGTACTTAATAAATAACGGGTACTATAAGCCAAGGAAAATAAATTCACTGACTGACCCATTCTCAAGCACTCTATATGGAAGGAGAAGAAGAAAAGGTTGCATTTCTTTTGATCTTTTACCATTTTATACTCCCTATTCTCTTACAAGCCTCTGTAGAGTTTGATCCTGTCTGAAATATCCTTCTCCACTTGTTCCCCAAATCCTGGTTGTTTCTGAAACTCCAGATCAATTCCCCACTCATTTGTGATACAAACCAGGGAATTCCTTAGCATTAGAAGAGACCATCAAATAATACTTTTCGGAAGAGTTTCTCATCTATATAACAGGGATAGTAACAGTCACCTCATGAGGTTGTTGGAGTAATGTTCATCTTTTATCAATTGAACCCCAAAGAGATCCTGGGGAGAAAGGGGCATTACACTGACCAAGTGCCTACTTACTTTGTGCTAAGTCTCTCCTTAAACCTTCCCCGCACTCTTCCAAAGGGGATATCACTGACCCCAGATGACCGGTGGAGAAACTGAGCCTCAAAGAGTTGAAGCGGGCCAGGCGCAGAGGGGCACACCTGTAATTCCAGCACTTTGGAAGGCTGAGGTGGGTGGATCACTTGAGATCGGGAGTTTCTAAGACCAGCCTGGCCAACAGGGCGAAATCCCATCTCTACTAAAAATACAAAAATTAGCCGGGCGTGGTGGTGGGTTCCTGTAATCCCAGCTACTCGGGAGGCTGAGGCATAAGAATCACTTGAGCCTGGGAGGTGGAGGTTGCAGTGAGCCAAAATTGCACCACTGCACTCCAGCCTGGGTGGCAGAGACTATGACACACACACACACACACACACATGCACACACACACACACACACACACAGAGTTGAAGTGATATCTAGTGTCAGTCTCTATTTTCTCTGAGCTCATGAGACCATTTCACAATTTTGAGGCGTAACAGCCTTCTAAGTACTTTAATTAGGAGATCATCTTTGCCCTCTGCTTGTCAAATGCTGGTTACTTGAGAAATGCATTCTGTTTACTGATATATCAATGTATTGACGTGTAGTGTGTGCACATGTGTGCGTGTGTGTGCATGCACATGTGTGCGTGTGTGCATGTGCATGTGTGCGCCCGTGTGTGCATGTGTGCACGCTTGTGTATGTGCGTGTGTGTGTGCGTGCCCACTCACTAATGTCTGTGCTCATGCTCCTTTCAACCGATATTTTGGGTATGGGCTAAGGAGAGTGTGCTCAGGCTATTTTAAGTTTCTGTACTTAACGCTTAGCAATTTTAATAAACTTCATTCCTTTAGGTAGTCGACTTCATATTTTAAATATGGTTTTAATTAACCATCCTCCGTGTGTTTAAGGCAAAAGCAGGAAAACAGGGAAAGTGTCTAACCCGAGAGCATTGCCAGTGATTCCACTCTTTGTGACAATGAAGGCCAGAATTCCAGAACGCAGAGGCGAGAGCTCTCCCAAAATTGTTTCTTCGGGCATGGACTTATAATGCTTAAATCATTTCTGATTCCACTGGGTTCTGTTATTCCAGCACAGACTGTAAACATTTATTTTTGGGCTTTCCCAGAAATGTGCCTTATGGAAGGGATTAGCCGTTTGCGCATGTAAAGTTCCGAAGGTGAGCTCCTCTAACCTAACCCACATAATTAAAGTGGAAAATTTTTGGTGGAGGAAAAAAAAAACATCAGGGAAAATACCATGTTTGGAAAGAGAGCTGTACTCCTACAGTCTCAAGAGATGGCTCTGCGTTCTTGGGCACTTAATTATATCCCATCTTGCTGTGTGCTCCAATTCTTTCATCCTTTTGGTCTTCACAGACAATACCAGGATCCCTGGCACCATACACTCTTCTCCGAGAGGGTCTACAAAGTCTAGCTTTGCACTGAGACAGTAGGCAACTTGAGGACAAGGAGAGTGACACTGAGGTGGAGCCAGTGACTGGGTTTACACTATCATTTTAAAACATGATGTTCATTACTTTTTAAAGTGTGGAGTATATAGGGAAGAAAATAACAAAGAACAAAACAAAACAATAGTTTGTTTTTGTTTTTAAGATGGAGTCTTGTTCTGTCTCCGAGGCTGGAGTGCAGTGGAGGCGATCTCAGCTCACTGCAACCTCCACTGCCTAGGTTCAAGCGATTCTCCTGCCTCAGCCTCCCAAGTAGCTGGGATTACAGGTGCCTGCCACCAAGCCTGGCTTTTTTATTTTTAGTAGAGACAGGGTTTTGCCATGTTGGCCAGGCTGGTCTCGAACTCCTGACCTCAGGTGATCCATCCGCCTCGGCCTCCCAAAGTGCTGGGATTACAGGCGTGAGCCACCACGCTGGGCCCAGACAGTCTTATTGTAAAATGCAAATGGCTAGGGGCACTATTAGACATTTGTCACCAACCCCTCTGCAACTGCATCTTTGTGCCTGAGCTGGTTGTGCTGGTTCTGGAGTTAGACCCCCTGGGCTCCAATCCAGGTCCTGTCCCTTGCTGGCTCTTGTTAACTTCTTTGTGTCTCAGTTTCTCTATCTGTAAAGTGGGAGTAATAATAGGACTTGTTTTCTAGGGTTGACATTAGAATTCAATGAAAGAACATATGAAAATACCATGAGAACGAGTCAATGCACAGCATTACATAGCACGACCTGCAAAAGGTCAGCTACTATGCCTGTTATATATAATGAATGCCTAAATATAAATCATTTAAAAAAACAACCGCCTTTGTGAAGTACTTAATTTTTTTTTTTTTTTTTTTTTGAGACGGAGTCTCGCTCGTTCGCCCAGGCTGGAGTGCAGTGGTGCAATCTCGGCTCACTGCAAGCTTCGCCTCCCGGGTTCATGCCATTCTCCTGCCTCAGCCTCTCCGAGTAGCTGGGACTACAGTCGCCCGCCACCACGCCCGGCTAATTTTTTGTATTTTTTTAGTAGAGACGGGGTTTCACCGTGGTCTCGATCTCCTGACCTCGTGATCCACCCGCCTCGGCCTCCCAAAGTGCTGGGATTACAAGCATGAGCCACCGCGCCCGGCCGTGAAGTACTTAATAAACACGATACATGGTCCAGAGTGCTTTATGTACCTGACTCATACAATCTTTCATTCAACCCTAAGGAAGTAGGTTCTAGTAAAAATCCATTTCACAGAAGAGGAAACGCAAAAGCAAAATGTAACTTGTCCGAGGTCATGCAGCTAGGTCAAGCTGGGCTTTGAGGGCACGTCTGATTCTTCCTACTGGGCCAGCTAAGTAAGACAGGGTAGTTTTAAGAGGGGAACACAGAGAGACAGAGAGGCTTTAGGACCCAGAGATACTAGTCAAAGTGTGAGCTGACACAGTGAACCTCACGGGGTGGGAGGGATATCCAGAGGAGAGGGCGAAAGCATCAAAGGAGCTTTGCCTTTACCTGATTTTGCCTAGGGCCAGTACAAGATCTGATTTCTTTTGTGGTCTCCAATGTTGCCTGGAGCAAGGAGTTACCAAAAGCCACTGGATCCGAGTCTTAAAACTAGGTACTGTATTCCAGTTCTACCACACATTCTATGATCTCGGCAACTCACATTCCTTTCCCAGCAAGTTTCATTTTCTGGGAAATGGGGATCAAAAATCTTGGCTCACCTACCTCATGGAGCTATTGTGAGGCTCAAATGTTTGGGGATGTTTAACTGCTCAGTTAACTAGAAAGCACTGCACAGAGATGCTAGATATCATTATTGGCTTGATGCCTCCCTGTGATGCAAGAGAGATGAGGGTCTGGTGCAGTGGCTCGCACCTGTAATCCCAGTGCTTTAGGAGACCAAGTTAGGAACATTGCTTGAGGCCAGGAGTTCAAGACCAGCCTGGGCAACACACTGAAACCCCATCTCTACAAAAATTTAAAAATTAGCCCCACGAGGTGGCACACAACTGTAGTCCCAGCTACTCCAGAGGCTGAGGTGGGAGGATCACTTGAGCCCAGGAGAATGAAGCTACAGTGAGCTTTGAGTGTATCACTGCACTCTAGCCTGGGTGACAGAGCAAGACTCTGTCTCAAAAAAAAAAAAACAGTGGAGAGGGGATGCACTTGGTCCTTTAAAACTTTGATTTAGAGAGTACCCAAACTTGTGCCTCCCTGGAGAAAACTTTATGGTGTCAGAGATCCTGGTATTGTCTGGAATCAATTCAAGAACAGGGAAGGAGACTGGGAGCCTCGTGGATGAAGGTATTATGACAGCAGGTTTCAGGAACACGCCGTAATCAGCTCTCTCTTCCCTGTAGTTCCACTCCTAGCAATTTGGGGCCAGCTGGGGACTGGATGATGTCCTCTCTGATGCATTGGAATTTGTCCTGCTTTATGATCTGGTCTGCTATAGGACCACATATCACACAGAGACACAAAGCAATTGACAGAATCCCGGCCGTTTCTTACAGATCCAATATCCCGTGTCTAGGCTGTATTTCAGGCCAACTTTTAGTGAAGTGGATCAATGCTTGAAGCACATAATGTAACATGATTCTTCAAGAGTTTGATTAACTGTGTCACAGTCACAGCCTCAGTTCAGGTTCAACCTTTTAAAAGTTTTATTATTGTATAAAGTGATCAATCAGGAGGAGAGGGAAGACAAATGCTCGATGTTGGCCATCTCTCCCTCTCGTCTTCGTCAGCAAGTGTTCTTCTCCTGGTCAGTTCAGCCGATCGTGATGGAGAAATTCATGAAGATGCATGGCACAGCAAAATATGGACCACCAAAGAGTGCTCTGAGTGGAAGGCCAGCTGCTCCAGTGATGACCAACCTTGGCAACACTGGGGTGTTTTAAGAAGTTCAGAGCCCTGTATTTCACCCACAGAAGTTCTGATGCTTTTGGTCTAGGGCATGGTCTGGGCATCTCTTGGGGATTCTAATGTGTAACTGAGTGTTATGGTGGAATTATGTCCACAACCCCCGGTATCCCAGAATGTGACTGTATTTAGAGATAAGACCTTTAAAGAGGTAATTCGGGGCTGGGCGTGGTGGCTCAGGCCAGTAATCCCAGCACTCGGGGACGCTGAGGTGGGTGGATCACCTGAAGTCAGGAGTTCAAGACCAGCCTGGCCAACATGGTGAAACCCCGTCTCTACCAAAAACACAAAAATTAGCCAGGCATGGTGGCGAGTGCCTGTAGTCCCAGCTACTAGGGAGGCTGAGGCAGGAGAATTACTTGAGACTCTCTCAAAAAAAAGAGGTCATTAGGGTAAATTGAGGGCATATGGGTGGACCCTAATCCAATAAGACTGGTGTCCTTTTAAGAAGAGGAGATTCGGACACAGACACATAGAGCAAAGACCATGTGAACACTCTGGAGGAAGATGGCCAGCTATAAGCCAAGGTGAGAGGCCTCAGAAGAAACCAGTCCACCCAACACCTTGATCTTGGGCTTCTGGCCTGCAGAATTATGAGAAAATAAATTTCTGTCATTGAAGCCACCTAGTTTGTGGTACTTTCTTTGTGGTATTTTGGGGGTTCCTGCCCACCAACTTCTGTTTTCTCCATCTCCAGATCCCTCTCTTGGAACATATCCTGTTAGAAGCTGCTCTCACAGTAATCCCCAAGAAAGTATTA
This sequence comes from Symphalangus syndactylus, assembly GCF_028878055.3. Classification (NCBI taxonomy): domain Eukaryota; kingdom Metazoa; phylum Chordata; class Mammalia; order Primates; family Hylobatidae; genus Symphalangus; species Symphalangus syndactylus. The sequence goes on from NC_072433.2 coordinate 22,501,511, forward strand.
GCTGAACTTAATGTTTTAGCCCTCCCACAGGTACCTGCATTTTCATATGGGATTCTTACCTGGCGTAATCTAGGTAGCTGAGATGCATTTGGACTGATGGCTTTCCATTTATAATTGCTGTAGTGATAGCCAATACTTATTATGTGCCAAATACTGTTTCAAATGCTCTCTGTGTCTATCTATATCTATGTCTACATCTATATCTAATACTCATTTGCTGAATCCCCCCAATAGCCCTGTGAGGTAGGTGTGCTTAAAAGAGGAAGCTGAGGCACAAAAGGGTTGAGTAATGTATCCAAGGTCTTACAGATAGTAAATGGTAGAGCTACGATTTGAACCCAGCAAGTCTGACTTCAGGTACCATGCTTTTAACCACTCACCACTCAGATGACCTCAATGGCCCCTTGCAGGGTCAGAACAGACTTTGAGGACTAGCTTTGTTTTTCTAACAATAGCTGTTAGTGACCTTCCCTGTTAATCTTCCCACCTCTTTTTTTTTTTTTTTTTTTTAGAGACAGTCTTGCTCTGTCACCCAGGCTGGCATGCAGCGGCATGATCATGGCTCAGTCCTGGTCTCAAGTGGTCCTCCGGCCTCAGCCTCCCTAACAGTTGTGACCACAGGCACGTGCTACCACACCCAGCTAACTAAATTTTTTTTTTGTAGATATGGGGTCTTGCTGTATTGCCCAGGCTGGTCTTGAACACCTGGGCTCAAGTGATCTTCCTGCCTCAGGCTCCCAAAGTGCTGGGATTACAGGTGTGCCCCACTGCACCTGGCTCCCTGTTAGTTCTTATTTCTCTATTTCTAAGTCCCTGAGACAGTATCCTCTGTGGAAGATTTTTTTTAAATTGTTTCCAAGTATTACCCTTCCCTATGGGAGGATTATCCTTCTCCCATCTCATCAACATCAGACTTGGCCATGTGACTTGCTTTGGCTGCCAATAAAATGTAAGAGGAGGTGATGTTTGCTACTTTTGAGCAGAAATTTTAAAAGTCATCATGTGATTTTTCTCTTCTCCCTTCTAGCATGAGAATGCTTTGAAGCCAGGCCCAAGCAGCAACTTCAGCTCAGGTCTCAGAATAAAGACAAAATAGAGGGGAGATGCAATCAACCTGTGTTGATTGAACAAAAATGTATCTTTGTTGCAAATCACTGAGACTCAGGGGTTATTTGTTACTGCATCATTACTTAGTAAAAACTGACTGATACACTCTCTGAATACCAATATATTTAAGTGAAATGCCCGGACTGTTGTAAGGATAATATCTTTAATCAATAAGCATACTCTTAAATAACCAATAAACTGTATTATAGCTTATCCAAGAAATCTTGCAATAGAGCTTTCTACCCTCTGTGAATACTTTCTATGCGTCTATCCGTCTCCATCTCAGAAGGCTAAAAGATCATAAACCCTTGCCTAGCTCAGTACACACAGAGTTCATTCACCAGCTCAATATGCACAAAGAGAATCAGAAAGAACAGATGGAGCAAACTAAATGTTATTTTAGGTTGCAGGACATTGGATAGAATGGGAGAGAAAAAGGATTTATTTTCTTTCATAGATGGGAATTAGTACAAAGGCCTGATGAGACTGTCCCTTATCCAAGGACAGAGAATAAAAGAACTCTTCAATGTAAATTATCCATTCCAAACTTTCGACCCTGCTGCCATTTTTAGTTCCAAGTTGCTCACTTCTCTTAGAGGTTGCAAACTTATGACCTATGAACTGAATGTGGCCTGTGGAAGTCTTTTCACATACCAAATAAAACACTATTCTATGTGTGGATGTTTGAATCAAATTGATTGCCAACAATCGAAATTTGAGATATTTTAGGTTAAAAAAAAATAGTTCCAGCTTCTCTTAATTGAAAGCCTTGGTTACACCGGCCTTAGGAAAGTTCAACTAGAGTTGAGTAGCAGCTGCCTTTTAGGCTGGGCATGGTTGCCGCAGTCCCTACCTCTCCCTATTGCCTTATATTAGGCTCACTTCATTTATGTATGTATGTATGTATGTATGTATGTATGTATGTATGTATTTTTTTGAGACAGAATCTCACTTTGTCGCCCAGGCTGGGGTGCAGTGGTGCCATCTCGGCTCACTGCAACCTCCGCCTCCTGGGTTCCAGCAATTCCCCTGCCTCAGCCTCCTGAGTAGCTGGGATTACAGGCACATGCCAGCACGCCCAGCTAATTTTTGTAATTTTAGTAGTGACGGGGTTTAACCATGTTGGTCAGGATGCTCTTGAAATCCTGAACTTGTGATCCGCCTGCCTCGGCCTCCTAAAGTGCTGAGATTACAGGCGTGATTATTTATATTCTTTGCTTAATCCATGGAGCCACTTGAGTTTGCCACCTTGAGTATCAATTAACTCCTTTCCTTTCCTTTTTCTTGTCCTTCTTTTATTCCTATGTCTTCCATAGTAAACAAGGAGATCTTGGGAACTCCATTTTTGCCACTCTGAGGATATCACTCTTCTGCCTTGTTTTTGGAATTTGGGGTGACCCAAACTTGACAGTCCAGTTCTTTGGTTCCCAAAGAGGTTCATTCTAAACTATCTATTAGGTTGGTGAAAAGTCATTGTAGTTTTTGCCATTGAAAGTAATGGCCAACGAGCTCGGTGGCTCATGCCTGTAATCCCAACACTTTGGGAGGCCAAAGCAGGCAGATCACTTGAGGTCAGGAGTTCGAGACCAGCCTGGCCAACATGCTGAAACCTCGTCTCTACTAAAAACACAAAAATTAGCCAGGCATGGTGGTGCATGCCTGTAGTCCCAGCTACTTGGGAGGCTGAGGTAGGAGGATCACTTGAACCCAGGAGGCAGAGGTTGCAGTGAGCCCAGATTGCACCACTGCCCTACAGGCTGGGTGACAGAGCAAGACTCTGTCTCAAAAAAAAAAAAAAAAAAAAAGTAATGGCCAAAACTGCAATGACTTTTGCACCAATCAAATAAGACAATTCTAGGGGTGCAGGGAAGAGATGCTTTCTGCTGGAGATTCTGACAATGTTTATCTAATAGCTTCTACAATACTTGGTGATTTGCATACTTGTGTAGCTAGCAGGTCTTGGAGCAGCATAAGCTTCCTGCCCACTAGATAATTCTGTTGCTTAACAAACCATAACAGCTTTGATTACACGGAAAATACTAGCAGTAAATGATTGGAAAATGATTTTACTGTTTTCTGTTATGGAAACTCACATGTAGGAACATTATGGAACTGTCTTGAAATTTCTTTTGCCTTCTAAATATAAAATCACTAGACTTTGATATTTCAGCAATTCTACATTTTAAAATATCAGAGCTGATGAGATCGATACTGCTTTGTAGATACCTACACTGCAGAGAGCCAGCTAGTGCTATCTGGATAAAGTAGACAGTAGGTAGGCATTTGCAAGCCTTTCTCACCTACCCGTTTCTTTTTCTGCACCAGATTCATCGCTATACTGACCTCTCATTGACTAAAACTTTACATCAAGGCTCAGGGACTGTAAACCCACGGCAGCTTGGAATATGGAATGTGGATGTTGAGATACACACTTCAGTTCCTGAACTCAGTAATGAAATCGCCCTCAGAGTTCTCATGTCAGCATTCAGCTAGCTGCAACTTTCTCCTGCGTGCCTTCTAAGGAGATTAAGAACGGGTATTTTATTTTGTTTCCGTTTTAGTTTATTTGAAGGTTTTATGATGTCTTGGTTGAGTGGCTCGTGGGACTTGCAAATAAACATACTGCTTTTAAAAATGGCAAGTTGTTTTTATTTATTTCTTTTAGGTGCCCAGTGACCTCCGGGTATATTAGGCAGCTTTAAATTATAATTAAAATAATAACTGTGGTCCTAAAACAGTAATAGATGTTGAATGATACAAACACCAAATTAGGATATTCAGAAAATCTGGATGAAGGAAGCCAGAGAAAGCATGGAATTAAAAAAAATTATCTTTGTGGCAGTGTGACCAAAGGAAACTTATCTCAAACAGCAGCTTTGTTATAATGCTTTTGTATTGTTTTGCCTTCCTATAAGTCTACTCAAAATTTTTTTTGTATTTGCTAGATTTGGGGTATTGGGGGGTGGGGGAATAACCAGTTCTTTAGTTGATCTTGCTATGACTTTGCCGACAGAAGGAAATAATGAAAACTGCTTGTCATCGGAAAAAATCCCTGTATTCTAATGATTTCTTGACAACTTCTGAAGTCCATGGGCACAATCAGTAGACGCTGACATTGTGTTTCGCTGGATGCCAAATCCTCGGAATGCTTCTGCGTCCCTCTAAGACATACATCTGCATTCCTCCATCTGTCATCTTAGTTCATCTTCCTCTCCCAACTGTTCTTAAATTAAATGACTACATCTAATGGGAGATTTTCTCGTGAAAGCTTATGAGAATTTGTCTGAAGACAAATTAAAACATTGCAATGTAATCACCCAGCTCCACTCTCAGCTTGGCTAGTCCCGGTGCCTACTTCTACCCAAAGGAGTTAATCAATGTTTGGGCCCTGTATAGAGAAAAGCAACTAGGAAGGAAATCCATTCAAGGGGAGATGGAATCCACCCGCTGACGGTCAGAGGGTCAGGGGATGAAGACTGGATCTGCCCGCTGCAGAGACAGCTGTGAGATATGCCAGGGCTCCAAAGACCAGGGCAAGAAGAGTAGGAGGCAGGGAGTGAAAGAAAACAAACAGCTGGTTCTAGAATATCAAGGCATGATGCTTAACCCCAGGGATATAAAAGTTCCCCTTCCCTTACCCTCCACTCCCCATGGATGAGTGGATGTCTTCCTGCAGTTGTTACAGGTCACTAGGGTTGATGGGACTCTTCAGCTTGGCTGGTTATTGCCCCCCACTTTTTTTTTTGAGATAGGGTCTCACTTTTGAGATAAGGTCTCACTCTGTCGCCCAGGCTGGAGTGCAGTGGCATGATCATGGCTCACTGCAGCCTGGACTGCCCAGCCTAATGTTACAGGTCACTAGGGTTGATGGGACTCTTCAGCTTGGCTGGTCATTGTCCCCTACTTTTTTTTTTTTTTTTTTGAGATAAGGTCTCACTCTGTCGCCCGGGCTGGAATGCAGTAGCATGATCATGGCTCACTGCAGCCTGGACTGCCCAGGCTCAAGCGATCCCCCCACCTCAGCCTCCCAAGTAGCTGGGACAACAGGCGTGCACCACTATGCCTGGCTTATTTTTGCAAACTCTTTTGTACAGACACAGTCTCACTGTGTTGCCCAGGCCGATCTCAAACTCCTAGGCTCACGCAATCCTCCTGCCTCGGCCTCCCAAAGGGCTGGGATTACTGGTGTGAGCCACCGCGCCCTGCCTGGTCATTGCCCTTTTATTCTCTCCCTGTACCATGTGAATCCCTTTCAACATTTGGTTGAAGGGGACAGCATCTCCAGCAATTCCACCTTACAGAAATTTATCCTAATGAGACGAGACGGATTCACTAAGCACAAAGTTGTCCATCATATCATTGTTTACAACACCACTGCTAATTAATAGGGAATTAGTTAAATAAATGATGGTATAGCCAACACTGGAATGCAATGCAGTCATTGCAATGAAACTGTGAAAAGTCACCAAAAATTATTGAAAATCTATAACCCACTGACATGGTATATTGTTGCAGACAGTATGCATACTATGATACCACTGGCATGAAATAAAACATATGTACATGTGTATGCATAGGAGACATCTGATAGGATGAAGTCCAGGTTAACCATGTTTACTTCTGGGTGGTGGAATTTTTGGTGATTTTAATTTTTATGCTTTGATAAATTGCTTGCATTTCTCAAGATATTGTACATTATCTTTTAATCAGAAAAATAAAGCTTAAAGCTAGGTCTGTATTTGAGAGAAAAAAAGAACAGCCTTGGTTAGTGGTATGTGAGTCATTACACTGTTCTCCTAAAGTCTCCAAACCCAAAAATTTCCCAAGGCACTGAATCCTGGGAAAGAGCTTTGGCTGGGTCATGATGGGAACAGGGAGTTGGCTGCCCCCGTGATGCTCCAACTCTTTATTCCCAGGCTACGACAGTCTAATTTGATAATCATTTCCATTGAAACTTTATGATCCTTACTAAACACTCAGAGTGCTTCACTGGATCAATGCTTTCAAGTCCATCCTCACATCATCTTTGTAAGGCAGAGGTAGGTGGGGAATATGAAGAAAAGTTTCAGGACCTGAGTGGCTGTGGGACTTGAGGGAGACCATGGTACTGCTGAGACTAGCGTACTGGTTCTCAATCTCTCAGCTCAGTGCTTCCTCCACAAACCCCTAGTGCTTCACTTTCAGAAGTGAGATGGAGCCAGGCATGGTGGCTCACGCCTGTAATCCCCCCGCTTTGGGAGGCCATGGTGGGAGAATTGCTTGAGGCCACGAGTTTGAGACCAGCTTGGGCAACACAGTGAGACCTTATCTCTATAAATAATTTAAAAATTAGCTGGGCATGGTGGGCACATGCCTGTACTCCCAGCTACTTGGGAGGCTGAGGTGGGAAGGATTGCTTAAGTTTGAGGCTGCAGCGAGCTATAATCATGTCACTACACTCCATCCTGGGAGACAGAGTGAAACGCTGTCTCAAAAAAAAGGTATAAGATAAAATAACCTTTTTAATAATTCAGGAAATGAAACTAAAACCACCTGTATCTTGTGTAGGGATGTTCCAGAGTTGGATTATAATCTGGCTGTGATCGAAGTGCTCATTAAGAGGAATATTTTTGGACCTCTAATGGCTATCATTGGTCCTGATTCATCCTGATCTGCTGAGACAATCCTCTCAGGGAAGTCTGGAGTTTGGGTTAAAGGTTTCAGTTCTACTATTAACAGTGGCTAACAAAGGCAAGGGTTAACCTGACTAGGTCTCAACCTTTTCATACCTAAAACAAATGGGGAGGCTTGGTGTGGTGGCTCACACTTGTAATCCCAGCACTTTGGGAGGCCGAGGTGGATGGATCACTTGAGGTCAGGAGTTCAAGACCAGCCTGGCCAACATGGCGTAACCCTGTCTCTACTAAAAATACAAAAATTAGCCAGACGTGGTGGTGAGGGCCTGTAGTCCCAGCTACTTGGGAGGCTGAGGCAGGGGAATCAATTGAACCTGGGAGGCGGAGGATGCAGTGAGCAGAGATTGTGCCACTGCACTCCAGCCTGGGTGACACAGCAAGACTCTGTCCCAAAAACAACAAACAAACAAACAAACAAAAAAAACACGAATGGGGAGAGAAACCTTGGCCTTACACTCCCCAAGGCATCATTTGGAGGATCAAGTGATGGAAGAGATAAGAAGCCCCTCTCTCTGACTTCTCTCTAGACTTCTCAAGAGCAGCTGGTCACTCTACCCCACAGCATATTCTTGTAATATGCTGACACTTACACTCTACATCTTGAGGTTTCTGCCTCCCCAGTCGGGCTGTGAAAGAACAAAGTCAAGAATGATTCTGATTCAATATAATACCACGCCTATGACCTAATACTGTAGTTTTCAATAGTTGTTTGCTGACTAGGTGAATGGTTCAGAAATTCAAAGTACTCCACCAGTGAAATACCTTAAAGATTGTATCAGTGAAACTCATGGAACTGTCTTACTCCGAAATATGCAATGTATTACCCATTTAAAAAAGCTCACACACTTTCTGAGATTGTTAGAGTATTTGGAATGACAAAAGTAGTTGCTGACATTTGACTGATCGCTTTGTGCCAAGCACTGTGCTAATCTCTTGAAATAATTTTTTTTTTTTTTTCAGAGACAGGGTTTCGCTCCGTCACCCAGGCTGGAGTGCAGTGGCTAGATCATAGTTTATCGTAGCCTCAAACTCCTGGGCTCAAGGGATACTCCCATCTCAGCCTCCCGAGTAGCAGGGACTACAGTTGTGCTCCACCGTGTAGGGCTAATTTCTAAATTTTTTGTTGAGACAGGGTCTTGCTGTGTTACCCAGGCTGGTCTCAAACTCCTGGGCTCAAGCGATCCTCCTGCTTCTGCCTCCCGAAGCGTAGGGATTACAGACATAAGGCATCACATCACGCTCAGCTAAATAAACTTTCTCATTTAATCCTACCACCCTCCCTTTGAGGTAGGTGGCATTATCATTCCAGTTTTTCAGATTCTGACTCTGAGGCTCAGGAGGTAGTCTGCCCATGCAGAGAAAGAATAGGTCTGGAAGCCACTGCCCAGCCTGTAATGTTGATCTCTTTCCTGACTGTGTGTCTGGAGCAGATTTGCAACAAAGAGCAGGGTGGTTTAGGACCTGTTTATTTTCATTCTAACTCAGGGTTTATACTGAGTTGGCTTCTTGCAGATGCTCTTTCAACCAGCCCCTGTTGAGCAGGTAAAACTGAACAAGGCTGCGATGAAGACTCAGATGGGCTGCGTATCATCACCCCACCTTCCGACAATATCATTCACCTCCAGAGCATTAGCTCAAACATGGTCCCTCCCTTTGTTTCTTAAATGTTCCCATTTTCTTTTACTTCCCTCTCTGTTTCCTCTTAACCAGCTGAGTGACAGAAACTCAATGCTGACCACTTCATTAGCTGATGACCTTGTCCCTCTGGCTTTTTGCCCTGCCTGCTCTCCTGGGCAGGTTGCCTTACGTCATAAGTCCTTGTTAAAGGTCAGGACCTCTGAGCCATCAGCACTGGGCATGTTGTTTTAATATATATCTAGAGAAATCAGGGCTGTCGGATCACATTAGGTCCTATTTACGGACTGCACGCCAATACCCGCCTTAGAGAAGAACTGTTACCTTTGAAATACAATCATGGCTAGTTACCAGTGGGTACAGAGGGGGGATTATATTCCATCAGTGAGGCCCTTGTAATCTGTTTCTCCCCCCATTGGCAGGGCTACCCTTCTTCCTGTACAGAGAAAATCCTTATAAACAGTAGTCACATAAAGGAGTGAGGCTAAGAGATACATTGTGTTTTTAAAACCAGATGCGTTAACGAATGCCTGAGGGGTAGTGTGGAATGTGGTAAGTCAATGCCACAGGCGCTGGTGTGAATTGGCACAATGCTCTGGCTAGATGTTGGTATGGTAATAAAATGATAAAGTTAACAACTACTATTCATTGAATGATTATAGGCACAAGACTAAGCATTTTATATGCACTACCCTGTTTGAGAGTCATAATATCCTTATAGGTCAGATACTACTATGTCCATTTCACGGATGGAGAAACTGACGTCCAGAAAGGCCCAGTGATTGGTCCATATTAACAAGGCAATTAAGTGATGGGGATGGAACTGACTCCAAAGCTGCTCCTAATCCCCAGGCTTCCATGATTCTGCCAGGATACAATTTGGTCTCTTCTTTCGGGTGGAGTTTTAGGTGGTGCTTAAGGAGAACCATATTGTCATTTCCCTTCTAGGGAGGGGCCTCAAATATCTCACTTGAGCCAACAGATTTTTTTTTTTTTTTTTTAAACTGAGTCTGGGAATAAGCCAACCCTTTTCCCCCCCTTTCTTCTCCGGGATTGGTTTAAGCTCATTCTCACATCTCATGGGAGTCTGGTTGGACAGATCCCTTGACAGAGGTTAGAAATAGCTCTCATAGCCTATTTTGAAGGAAAGCATGATGTTAGAAAATGAGGCAGGAATGGACCCTGAGAAGAGAAGAGAACTCACTAGGTTGGAGAATAGGGCCAACTTCTAACGAAGGCTTCACCAAGAAATGCTCAGAGAGGAGAAGTGGGAAGATTGACAAAGATAACATTGACAGAGACATAGTAGGGTGGGTGAAACTGCTTTTTTCTTCTTCCTTCACCCGGACAGCATATTTCTGTCACATTCATTGTGTTTTGCCCACAGAAAGCTCAGCCAGGAAAGGTAAATGCTGTTGTCTTGCAGCAAACCCACTTTTCTAACTAGAGAAATACGGCCCGAAAAATGCACACAGAAATGCCTGCTTGTCTCTTTCTTGAAACCCCAGGCACACTGCAGAGGTGTCTAGTAACACTGTAATTTCCTTTGAACTGTTTGGTTTTGTTTGGTGTCCTTGTCTGGCTGGTTAGTCTTTTTTGACTGCGTTAACTCACCTGGTATAACATTTTCGTTCATTGAGAAACAAGAAAGCTGGAACTCACCTCTCTAATTCCGGCAAAGCTGGACACCATCCAATAGCGCTAGGCTAGACTTCTGGGGGTTGTAACTGATATCTTCTGAGCTGAAGAAGAAAAGAAAGGACAAAAACACGGTTGGGAAGATGTTTGGCAAACCTTCGCTGGCCGAGTGGCTAACGAATGATTCTCCCATTGCTTTTCACTTATTTTTCTTAAATAAGATTTGTTTCTAGGGTGAGGGTTTATTTAAGTCACCCCCTCATCGGCCAGTATCAAGGCAAATGACACAGTTCCCTGTATTCACTTATGTTGCCTAGGCTGTAGAAAAGCACATTCTTGAACTGGGAAAGGCATTTTTAAAAATGAAACTCAGGGCAGCCAACCTCAAGACAGCGTCTGATATTAATTAAAAATCATAAAACACTCTAAGTTGAACTACAGAAATATTGGTAGCGGGATCAGGACAAGGATGAGGGAAATTGAAAGTGAAATCCCGTCCTCATTGAATGTGACTGTTAGCCCTCGAGTTTCTCCTGGCCACCGCATTTCTGTCCATCCATCCCAGGGAAAGGATTCAAATGGTGTTAACTACTGAACACTTGCCTCGTTTTCCATTCCTCTTTCCCTGGGTAGCTGCGGTGAGTTGGCTGCCGAGATGTAGCCCTGAACCTATCCATCAAGTCTAAGGAAGAGAGAGTTAGAAAGGCAAACATTATCTGGAATCAATATCTTTACAAATCCAAAGGAAACCCCAGCTCCCGAAGGGTTAAGCCAGGGAAGGAAAAGCCATCACGCTGTTTAGTGAGCTAATGTTTTTATTGATGGGGGAAGCCTTTAAGTCCCTAACAGGAAAAGTGGGGAAACTGGCAGATTGTTTGGCTGGGAGAAAGGAGATGGGAAGGAACATTATACACCATGCTGTGTCCTACTCCACGTATTCAGACCCCTGAAATCCACTGAATGCAGAAGACATTCCCTAACCTTGAATAATATTCAACCCAAGGTGTTTTCCTCTCTCCTACCTGCCCCTCCCCACAAAGTGGAATCCACATCTTCCCCTAACAACTTGGCTATAATGCACATCTCTTGGCTAATGCCTGCACTGAAGAGCACATCTTAATTTAACAACTGTGTCATAAAGCACATCTCAAGCTAACATTCCTGGGATAATCCATATTTCAACCTAACTACCCTGGCATAACACTTCAATCTAATTCCCCCACTGTGAAGTACACTGTAGTCTAACACCCTCATATAATGTACATTTCAGTCCATTATTTTGTATTTTGTAAGCCATATTTTGATACGTCTTTTCCATTAAGGAGCAGAACTGTCTGGTGACAATGGCTATCCCTGTGCTGAAAGCCCTCATGGTTCGTACATCGTCCTGTGGTGACAGGCTGCTGACGGACATGCTTCTGAACTTTCACCTTTGCCATCTTAGGTTCAACTCGGGCTTGTTTCTGTACTTCAAGCTCAAGCCTCCTGTTGGGGGAGCAGGGGTGACCAGAGAGCCCCACTCGGTCCTGGCCAGCCTTCTCTCGAGCTACCCAGCAGGGCGGGCCACCTCACATGATCAAAGTCAGGGGTCAGGGTGTAGCCAACGTCAGGGTCCAATGCCAGGGGCCAATGTCAGGGTCAGAGGTCAGGGTGTAGCTGCTGGCTAATAGAGTGTCCGCTAACACTGTTGTCAAATTGCTGGGCTAAAAGACAATGGCAGCCTCCCGCGGAGGACCTTACCCTGGGGGGAGGGGGCGATTGGCTTTATTGGAAACCTGCCAGTCTCAGAGGTGATGGAAGTGGCTGATCACAGCTAAAGACTGTTTGATTGTTGATGGAGAGCCAGTTCTGTGGTTGGTCCCTAACTGAAAGGTCTGCAGAGCCGCTTATTGATGACTGAGTTTTCCACTTATGATGGATTTCTCTTCTGTTTCACATGCAGCTGGATTTCCATTCAGTCATGGAAGTGGATTGCAGTGATGCATAGGCACAGAATTTTCTGGAACTGAGAGCTATGACAAGCGATACTGTCACTGACTTCTCGGATGGCACCAACCTCGTATTGTCAGTTGAATGGGGCTGATTGGTTCTTGAAATGAAACCAATCTAGAATGAATTGAAAAATAGATATAAGAGGTCCTGCAAGTCCAAGACAGTTCGGCGAACATAAAAAGAAGGCAATCAATGTGTTCTGGAAAGATTTAGTATTCTAACTATCCATAGCCCAGGCTCAAATTTTCCATCTATCTCAGGCAGGTGGAAGAAAGTAGATTTCTTTATCTACTGGTGGCATATAACCAGGCTAGTAGTGCCATTAAATATTTGATGAAAATGAGGTTACAAAACTGGAAGAATTCCAAAATTTCCCAAGATAGTATGAATTTAAGAGAGACAAAAACAGGAGGAGGAAAACAAAGTATAGAGATAAAAAATGATCTGGGCCGGGTGCGGTGACTCACGTCTGGAATCCCAGCACTTTGGGAGGCTGAGATGGGCAGATCACAAGGTCAAGAGATCAAGACCATCCTGGCCAACATGGTGAAACCCCGTCTCTACTAAAAATACAAAAATTAACTGGGCGTGGTGGCGCATGCTTGTAGTCGCAGCTACTTGGGAAGCTGAGGCAGGAAAATCGCTTCAACCTGGGAGGCGGAGGTTGCAGTGAGCTGAGATCGAGCCACCGCACTCCAGCCTGGTGACAGAGCGAGACTCCATCTCAAAAGAAAAAAAAAAAAAAGATCTTCTGAAAGGCATATGGACCATGGAGGATCAGCTAATACAAACCCCTAACGCAGCCTCTGCTAAGACAGACAATAAACAACTAGAAAGCATGAATGGGAGAACAGCTTGTTGAAACTGCAAGGTTATTCTCCTCTTGAGTTATGCCTTGAGAAAACCATATGAACATGGCAGTACTAGTTTTTTAAACTCTTTTCTTTCTTTCTTCATTTTTTAATTAATTATTATGTTTGTTTTTTTGAGACAGTGTTTTGCTCTGTTGCCAGGCTGGAGTGCAGTGCCACAGTCCTGCAAACTTGACCTCCTAGGCTCAAGCAATCCTCTCATCTCAGCCTCCCGAATAGCTGGGACTACAGGCGCCGCCACCAAGCCCAGCTAATGTTTTTGTATTTTTTGTAGATATGGGATTTTGCCATGTTGCCCAGGCTGGTCTCAAACTCCCGGGCTCAAGCCATCCACCAGCCTTGGCCTTCCAAAAGTGCTAGAATTACAGATGTGAGCCACCGTGCCTGGCTGGTAGTACTAGTTCTTAAGCCTCTTATAAATAGAAGTAGTAAAACATCCTAGGGAGCAAAGTGAGGTTGGGAAGTGAACTGGAATTGTTTTTCTTGGAAAAGAACAGGTTAAAGGTGACATCAATGACCTTCCACTGTATTCCATGGTAGGATAAGCCAAATTGCTTTGGCCATGCCAATATGGTGTGATGGCATATGGGGAGATGTTGGCATGACTCGAGGTACTACTTTTACCTCTTTAAGCCCGTTTTCTTCATTGTTAAAGGGGATCATGCCATGCACCCAACACAGGTACAACGGGGATGAATTTGGATGTAGAACTGTTAGACTGTTAGACAAATTCAACCTTCAAAACACAGCAGGTTCCTTTTGCCTTAAACCATAGCCTGAAGCCTGAGCAACATAGCCAGACCGCGCCTCTACCGAAAAACAAAAATAAAAATAAAAAAATTAGCCAGGCATGATGGCATGTGCCTGTAGTGCCAGCTATTCAGGAGGCTGAGGTGGGCAAACCACTTAAGCCCCCAGGAGTTCCAGGCTGCAGTGAGCCGTGATCATTCCACTGCACTCCAGCCTCGGTGACAGAGCGAGATCCTCTCCCAAAAATAAAAATAAAAAAACCCATAGCCCAGGCTTTTCCATGATGGTCATTGTTAAATATGAGGTGTTGGATGATATATCTTCTCTTTGTAAGCAAGAAAGTCTAGTATCTATTTAGAAAGTTTAGGCAAACTCTACTTGACCACAGGGAGCTGACTTAGCCCAGAGCTTAGCAAGCTATGGCTGGCAGGCTAAATTTTGCCCATGGCTGACTATTGTAAATAAAGTTTTATTGGAACACAGCCACACTCATTCATTGATGTATTGTCTATGATTCTTTTTGCACCACGACAGCAGAGTTGACTTGTTATGACAGAGACAGCGTGGCTTGTGAAGCCTAACATATTTACCATATTTCCCTTTATAGAAAATGTTTGCCAGCCCTGACCTACAACAATGGAACACTCTTTCCTTTGTTTAAAAGTAAAATCTTATGTGGAAATTCAATATGCAAAGCAGGTTCAAGAAACAAATATTTCCCTAGGAAGCTGAACTCTTCTTTGTTTGGCAGAAATAATCTATTATTGGTAGAAATTCTACAGCAACTTCCATGGTTCCATGGAGCAGTTTGAAAACTATGAACGGGGTAATCTCTGGATACTTCTTTAAGGTCCTAGAAACTCAGTAATTTCTTCAGAGATTAGAAATGGCAGCAAATGTGCCTTCGTCTGGCAAATGCTGGGCTTTTTTTTTTTTTTTTTTTTTTTTACTATTATCTGTGTGATGTTGGACGGGTTACTTAACTTCTCTGTGCTTCCATTTCCTCATTTTAAAAATAAAGAAAGTTGGGTTGAGCATGGTGGCTCACGTCTATAATCTCAGCACTTACGGAGGCTGAGGCAGGCAGATTGCCTGAGGTCAGGAGTTCGAGACCAGCGTGGCCAACATGGAGAAACCCTGTTTCTAATAAAAATACAAAAATTAGTCAGGTGTGGTGTCATGAGCCTGTAGTCCCAGCTACTCAGGAGGCTGAGGCAGTAGAACCATTTGAACCTGGGAGGTGGAGGCTGCAGTGAGCCTCGATGGTGCCACTGCACTCCAGCCTGGGTGACAGAGCAAGACTCCATCTCAAAAAAAAAAAAAGAAGATAATTGTATTTGCTTCACAATTTGTTGTAAGAATTAAATGAGATTATATATATTTTATATATATATTAAGTGCTATATATATAAATAGAGCACTTAAAATAGGGCCTGGCTCAAAGCGCTCAGTAAATGTCAGTAATTATTGTTGATATTTTATATAATTACATTAATATTATAGATTATTATCAACAGATATTATTATACTTTATTAATAAATGCCAATATATTTTACTTTATAATAGTATGATATTTTATCATATTAATTATATTTCTATTGTTGTCACTATATTTTGTATTATATTATTTTATATTGACATTATATATTATCAGCAGATATTCTACTTTATTAATATTAATGTCATTAATATATTTTGTTATATTAATATAAATTATTGTTATTAACATGTGGGGCCTTCATTCATGCTGTAGAGATCACTTGCATATTGTTCCAAATATCCCTAATGACATTACTGCTTATTAGTTAATTAATTCAGTTGGCCACTCACTCCACACATCTGTTGTGTGCCAAAGTAATCAGGAAATGAACCAAAGTCCACGCGCTACCAGCTGCACGTCTAGTCCTCTCTTGCTCAGTCATTTTCGGCACTTTGCGTTGGTGTTTATTGCTCTACATCTTCTGCGGCGTTTCAGAGTGACACCACCGCTCAAAACAACTTCCTACTACTCCGTCTCCGACTGCTCCACAATTAATTTTTCAACTAGCAGTTTGGTTTCAACGCTTACAAAGTAATTAGACCTTAAAGGCACTTTACCTGGATTTTATCCTGTCAGCGAATGTGAAAGAAACAATAATTATTATTTAATATTTGTTGTCTTCATTTTGCTATGTAGACTTACAGATGTATCCTGCCTTACTCTTGAAGATGACAGCAGAGAGCAGGCAGGTGTGTCTGGGGGAGCAGTCGGACCGCTTTGGAGGCCCAAGTTCTCAGATGCTTCTATCTGACACCTGCGCTGTCAAAGGGCACATTTTGGGTTGAGTGGTTTCTAATTTGTTATCCCTAAGTTTGCATTTTCTACAGTTTGATTCCAGAATGGTCATTTCCAAAGATGACATTCAATGATTTCTTGTACCAAGCAGACGGAGCTTTTGGGGGAGTTACATTTTCCACCACTGTCAACAAAAGAGCAGAACAGACACAACCGCAGATGCTGCTGGATGGAGGCTCCAGGCCCCTTTGGATTCACTCTTCCCCCACCACAGACTGGTTCAGGTTATCCAGACCAAGGTGCATAGGGGCTGGCCAGAGTGGTAGGTGGACAATGTCATGTACTGGCTGCTAAGAATGTTCTCCCTGTAGTTTTGGGCTGGTGTGGCTCAGTAGTCAAATGTGTGAGCTTCTTTGAAGTAAGATGGCCCTGGGTTCAACTCCTGCTCCTGCCCCTTCCCAGCAGATGACCTTTGTCAAGTTACTTCTCATTGTCAGCCACAGTGTGTCCTCATCAATAAATGAAAGTAACAATAACTACCTCACACATTGTTTTGCATATCAAATAAAATAAATACACAGCAAGTGGCAGCTGTTGTAATTATATTATTATAACAGAAAAGAAATAGAACCCATAGTTTCTGTTTTGGAGTGGCTTAGAGGATAACAGGATACAAACATAAAAGCATGAAATAACCTTGAAAAACATTTACCCGTCTTCACCTATATAATGTAAACTAAAAGACTAGTTAAAAGCCAGGGGCATCAGAGTTACTGGTGGACACGATTTGCTCTCATGATTTGGTGTAAATAATTTGCAAACTCCCAGATAACAGAGGCTGTATACATCTTTGTATCTCCAGCACTTTCTAGCAAAGAACGTTGTACATTTTAACCCTTAACCTGTGTCTGTTGAACTAAAGTTGAACATGATTTCTTTGTAAATTCAGTAGAATTCAACCAAAAATAATCACTGGCACAACTCAAGTGTGCGCACAGATAAGAGACATGAATACAGTGTTGAAACCAGTGTCACTCAAACAAAAACAAAACAGGAAGTCTTACACAAAATGGGCAAATATGATGGAATATTATTTGGCAATAAAAAGGAATAAAGGAATGCTACCATGTAGAAGAACCTTGAAAACATGCTAAATGAAAGAAACCAGTCACAAAAAACCATACATTGAATGATTCTATTTATATCAAATGCCCACAACACAAAAATTCATAGAGACAGAAAACAGATTAGTGATTGCTAAGGGTAACCAAACCCCCGACTTTTTTGCATATCTGTATTGTATATAATTTTTATAATCAATTTATATTACTTAGGAAAGAGGTAAATGTTATTAAAATAAAACGTACAACACAAACAAAAAGTGGTGAGGGACATGGAGGGAAGGGGAGACTTGGTTACCGAGGTCAGGCATCTCAGAGGGGAAAGGAAGGTGTGTGGGGGTTGGAGAAGGCTTCCTGGTTGGGACACGAATGTCACATGTACAGAACAGCATTCCGTAGCAGGAATGAAAGGGGGAACCAGTCAGAGGCAGGTTGGAGGAAGGCCTTGAGGAACTGTGAGAAGGATATGGGTCTGATATCAGGATACAGAGGCTGCCTCCTGCTCGGTGGGAAAGAATGTCATGATTGATTGGTGATATCTGCCCAGGCATAGGAATGGGCAGTGATGAATCAATGCCACACACTTTCTACTCCTCCAGGGGCCTTCATTCTGCAAGTGCCCAAGAAATAAAAACACATTTAGGTCTGTCCCACGTGTTGAGGTCTGACGAAGTAGAGTTGGAGATCTAATCTGAATTCCTCTAAATGCCCATGAAAATATTCCAATCTCCATGGGTTCCTTGAGTCGAATTCAGGAAGAACTCATGTGATAACACTGGCCTTGCTGGGGGCCTACCCAAAGAAAAGTGAACTTTCTATTTCCAGCATTACACCAGTTAAAAGAAGAAGGCAAAAAAAAAAAAAGAGAGAGAGAGAGAGAGAAAGAAAGAAAAAAGACACCACCCCCTCCCCCAGAAAAAAAACAAAAAAGGAGAGGGGTGGAGAAGAGAGCTGGGAAGGGGGTTTGGAACCTCCGGGCCCTATTAGTTACTGAGAAGCCACTCTGTGGAGGAGACACGCAAGCCTCCATCCCTGAGACACTTCCCTCACTCCAACAAGATATTTTTAGTACATCCCAGGCACCAAATAACTGCTCATATGTCCTGAACGATGATGAATTCATTCAAACAACAAGTCAAGACCCCGGATATCACTCAACTCCAGTCAGTCATAACAGCTGACAAATAAAAAATATAATATACAGCCTGTTAGTTCTGCTTTTCCTCATTTTCAATATGCAGATTCAAGAATCTCATTCTATTCCCAGCTGTCAGAGATGGTGACAGTTGTGGGGAGTTTTCTAGCTTTATCAAGGAAGATTATTTTTTAACCCAAATTATTTTCCATTGTCAATGTTTAAATCCATATTAAGTCCAGATTAATGTAGGAAGTAGCTTCAAAGGATATTGACTGGGGGAGAAATAATAATAAATGAAATTATTAAGGACAGGGCCCATTTCAAGGAACATTTTCAGAGTAGAAAATAAAGTTGTTTGGATTTAAATGATAACTAAAGAAAATATGTTTCTTAGGGATTGCTGGCTCTTTTCACAAACACCCAAACTTTGTATACAAACTAGGGGCCTGTAGCATTTTTCTTTTTTTTTTTTTTCTCACGTGATTGGAATTAATAATGCAGATAAACCCTAAATAAATCAGGATTAGTGTTAACCACATCTTGAGGTTTAGGATGCTATAGGAAAATGAAAAGAGAGAGAGAGAAAAAAAATGGGTTGCTTAAAAAAAAAAAAAAAATTCCTGGCCTGGGCTACCAGGGTGAGGAGGGGAGGGAAGGGTGCTGGGGGGAAGGGAGGGGAGTAATCGCGAGAAGAGAGGCCCAGCTGAGCCGGGTAATCAAAGCCCTTCTAATCGCTGCAGCTCTGGAGATGTGTTCAAAGGCTCTTTCCTGACCACAGGCTGAGCAGGGTCACAAGTGAAATGCAGTTGTTGGGAAGGGGGAGGGGTGTCTGGAATTTTTGGATGGTTTTGCTATCAGGCTTTGTTAGGAGGAGGTCAGCTGGGTTGTCAGATTTTAGCATCTCCTCAGGAAGCAGGTTCAACTCTCTGGTTGTTAGGGAGAGACCCTCTCCCACCCCTCCAGCCCCACCACCCCAAACCACTTGCCAAACCAGTGAAGGAAGGGAACGTGGAAGCCTGGATGTTCATTCCCACCTGGAAAGTTTCTCCCAGAGCTCTCAACTTTGGGTGTAAGAATCATCTTCGATAAATAATTGCACCTTGGGATGAATTTTGTAATTTAAATTTATTTTATGTTTTTAGAGACGAGGTGTCTCCCTATGTTGCTTAAGCTGATCTCAAACTCCGGCTCAAAGACTCAAAGAAGCCTCCTGCCTCCGTCTCCCAAAGTGCTGGGATTACAGCCACACCTAGCCTTGGGGTGAATTTTAATGAAGCCCTTTAGATTCCCTGATATTTTTCTGCACTGGAGTCATTGAAAATGGCCTCAACACATTAACTCCAGGTTCTGTCCCCTTCCTTCCCTTGTGTGAGCCTTAAAGGCTGCAGGTGAGAAAGACTGGGTCCTTTCCCTCTGGTCACCATTTCGGGCTTTAATTTTCAGTAAATAAATATCTCTTAAGTTTAAGGGAAGAAACAAGCACTCTTTTTTTATTTTATTTTATTTTTTGACATGGGGTCTAGTCCTGTCACCAGGCTGGAGTGCAGTGGCGTAATCTTGGTTCACTGCAACCTCCACCTCCCGGGTTCAAGCAGTTCTCCTGCCTCAGCCACCTGCGTAACTGGGACTAAAGGCGTGCACCACTACACCCAGCTAATTTTTGTATTTTTAGTAGAGTCGGGGTTTCACCATGTTGGCCAGGATGAAATTATTAAGGACAGGCCTTAATAATTTAATTATTAATAATTAAGGACAAGGATGGTCTCCATCTCTTGACCTCATGATCCGCTCGCCTCCGCCTCCCAAAGTGCTGGGATTACAGGCATGAGCCTCGGCTCCCAGCCTCAAAACAAGCATTCTTAACCCCAAATCACATGTCTGCAGAGATTCTGGCTGTCAACGTGACGCTGGAGTGAAGGCGACCATTGCGAAAATGTGCAATCTTTGGTCGGCATCGCGGTCCAGATGGACTCAGTGATTGTCTTGCTTTCTCACTTCCCTTGGGTATTGCAGAACTGCAGCCCCCAGGATTTGGCATCCACGTGACATGGCTCCCTGCCGAGGCCTGCTTCCGATGGCCTTTCTTCAGTCAATGCACAGATCTCAGTGTTGTCCTAATCTTCAAGCAACCAGGCTGGTCTGAAGTTTTTCAGAAGTTTTGGAGTTTGGAGAGATCATGCCTCCCATCTGTTTCCTGTTCCGTTTTTCTGTACTTCCTCTTCTTTCTCCTGCACCAGTGACTGGGCACAGGCGGCCACTGGACAGTCACTCCCTGTCTGCAATAACCAGAGCCTCTACTGACGATTCCATTATCCTTGCAGGTCTGTCACTCAGTCTCCCCCAAGACACACTAAAATGGAAAGAAATGAATGACTTGGGGGTGGGCGGCTTTTCTTGCAGCCCAGGATGAAGCTCTTTCACAATCCCCAGGGCATTTGTGGCGACTCTGCAGCAGGTTTAAGTCCAGAGAATGCAACATACATTTTAGGGACTCTTGATAGCTACTATGGTAATTTGAGGCTTTGAAAAATAGAAATATATTCTGGGGAAAAAGTGGACATTATATCAGATGCAAAATGCTTAACCTTCAAGAGCTTCATACTGCTAAAGATGGGTGAAGAAAGGAGATGTGTGTAGTGAAGGCCATTAAAAAAATCAAAAGCTAAGATTGTGAAAATAAACAAGCATAAATTATATTCCAGCATAAAGATAAAGAAATATATTTTTGGGATTATAGGTGGCGGCTCACGTCTGTAATCCTAGCACTTTGGGAGGCCAAGGTGGGAGGATCACTTGAGCCCAGGAGTTCGAGACCAGCCTGGCCAACAAGGCGAAACCCCATCTCTACTAAAAATACAAAAATTAGCTAGGCATGGTGGCTGTATGGCTGCACTTGTAGTGCCAGCTACTCGGAGGTTGAGGCACAAGAATCGCTCGAATGTGGGAGGCCGAGGTTGCAAGTGAGCTAAGATTGCGCCATTGCACTTCAGCCTGGGCGACAGAGTGAGACTCTGTATCAAAAAAACACACACAAAAAAGGAAAAAATAAAAAGATTTTTTTTTCAGTTGGCATGTATACTCTGAATAGTTTCACTTGATACACCAAACCAAAACAGCACACGCTTAAAGGTAAATAATTCTTAGAGCTTTAGGCTTCAGTAGTCAATATAAAGGATGTTGGTCCTACATGAAGCTAGGAGCATCTCCCAGACAGCAAGGATCTTGTTGCCCAGGAGGAAACAGAGTGGAAATTCAGCCCTTGCCCCAATCCCTCAGCTTTCCATGGAAGCAGAATAGCCAATGGTGACAAAATGCAGCACATTTTAAACAAGTGCTAGTGATATAATGACACAATGATATAATAATATATATGAAGGCTGGACACAGTGGCTCACACCTATAATCCAAGTACTTTGGGAGGCTGTGGTGGGTGGATCACCTGAGGTCAGGAGTTCCAGACTAGCCTGGCCAATGTGGTGAAACACCATCTCTACTAAAAACTTAAAAATTAGCTGGGCATGGTGGCATGCGCCTGTAACCCCAGCTACTCGGGAAGCTGAGGGAGGAGAATCGCTTGAACCCAGGAGGTGGAGGTCACAGTGAGCTGAGATCGCGCCAGTGTACTCCAGCCTGGGCGACAAGAGAGAAACTCTGCCTCAAAAAAAAAAAAAAGTACACGTATATATGTATATATGACACATATGTCATTATATATAGTACATATGCATATCATACACACGTACATATATGTTATATATATAAGAATATATATAAAGTGGCTGGGTGCGGTAGCTCATGCCTGTAATCCCAGCACTTTGGGAGGCCGAGATGGGCGGATCACAAGGTCAGGAGATCGAGATCATCCTGGCTAACATGGTGAAACCCCATTTCTACTAAAAATACAAAAAATTAGCCAGGTGTGGTGGTGGGCGCCTGTAGTCCCAGCTACTCGGGAGGCTGAGGCAGGAGAATGGCGTGAACCTGGGAGGCAGAGCTTGCAGTGAGCCCAGAGCGCACCACTGCACTCCAGCCTGGGCGACAGAGCAAGACTCCATCTCAAAAAAAAAAAAAAAAAAGACTATATATAAAGTGTTCTTTTCCAGTAACACAAAAGTCAGGCTTATTATAAGAACTAGCTGATAGGTGGGTATAGGTGGGTGGGTAGTTCCCATTTAAAAAGATGATTTGAGGTACTAAAAGAAAACTGTGGTTTTTAAAAAAGATGATCATTACAGACAATGGGGTAGATTGCAAAGCAGACTGAAGTGGATCTTCAGAGAACTGTTACCATGGATCCGTCATTATTTCAAGAAGACATCTCCCAGATAGGTAGGGCTCTCTTAAACCAAGCCTTCGCTCCTGGTCTTCCTTTTTATAAGACACGTTTCTTTTAATTTAATTTAATTTTTAGACAAGGTCTCACTCTGTCACACAAGCTGGAGTGCAGTGGGGTGATCCTGGCTCACTGCAGCCTCAACCTCCTGGTTCAAGTGATCCTCCCACCTCAGTCTCCCAAGTAGCTGGGACTATAGGCACACATCACCACGTCTGGCTAATTTTTTTTTTTTTGAAGAGTCTAGCTCTGTCACCAGGCTGGAGCGCAATGGTGCGATCTCAGCTCACTGCAACCTTCGCCTCCTGGGTTCAAGTGATTCTCCTGCCTTAGCCTCCTGAGCAGCTGGGATTACAGGCACGTGCCGCCACGCCCAGCTAATTTATATATTTTTAGCAGAGACGGGGTTTCACCATGTTGGCCAGGATGGTCTCTATCTCCCGACCTCGTGATCTGCCCACCACGGCCTCCCAAAGTGCTTGGATTGCAGGTGTGAGACACCGTGCCTGGCCTCCTGGCTTATTTTTTAATTTTTCTGTAGAGACAAGTTCTCACTATATCACCCAGGATATAAGCCCCGTTTCTAAAGTGCACTCAGATGTGCCTGACTCTGAAGTCTAGCTGCCCACAGGAGGAAGGACAAGTCATGAATGTGGTCATTTGAAGGCCCCAAAGGGCTGTCTCCTTTAGTTCCCTTTCCTTATCCAGCAGACGGTACAGAGTAGCTCCAGGTATGTTTGGGTAGATGTTGCCTCTTAAGTCCTGGGTTTTCCATGACAGTTGTTCCCTCAAATACCCTCTGCCGTACTTAAACCTTGCATCAGCTCGGCTATCAGACATGGACTTGTGTTGTGGAAACAATGGTCTCTGTGGCCCAAACAGACATCAGGGCTTGCCACAGGTTAACTTCATTCTTGGCTATGATCAATGTGGAGAAATTGTCTTGGATGATTTAGGAATGTTTGGTTAAAAAAAAAAAAAATGGCCAGTCCACGATAGACATTTTATCCGAAAGATATAACAATTATGCCTTTTTTTTCTGCTCCTCCTTCAAAAAGGGGGTCGAGTCAGTATCCCTTAGCAGTTATATTGTTTCCAGTTTGGCTTCATTGAAACTGAGAAAGTTCTTAAAGTTTGAACAGCGGTAATTAAATCTGAATTGGATGGGATATTTGTAATTTTGAATGCTTGAATTTTGAGAGGAAAAAACTGTGTAATGTTGTTGGCCAAATGGCCCCAGTCATTAAGATTCCTATGGCATTATTTAGTTAGTTGGCTTTCTATAACGCCACGAGGTTTGCTGTGGGCTGCCGTGGACGCCATTGGCCTCACAAGGAGAAGAAGCATTTTAGAGAAGAGCCTCTGAGAGAGAGAAGTAGCCCCTTAAGAGTCTGCTAATAACTGGCATTAGCATTTCTGGACTTCTCGGGATGCAGGAACTGAGATGAGTTGAGGAAAATGAACAGAAATGACTGTTTTTGTGAGGCCAATGGAAACCATGTTTGGATCCAGGAAAAAAAAAAATGAGACAGGAAAGGGAGGGTCACATTTTTGGAGGAAATCATGCGGTATTTTGGTAATCCTTTGTTGATGAAAAAAATTACCAGCACATTAATTATGTCGTAAGAATGGGACACTGCAGGTCTGCATCTTTGTTCTTTCCCAGGCTGGGACAGCAGCCCCGGCATTTAGCACTCTGGGGATTAGAAACCTGGGTTCCTGGACACATACCGTGAGTACCTCTCTACAGTGTTGAAATCTAACCCAGCCAGGAGTTCAGGAGATAGGAAGCTTTTTTTCAAGACAAGTAATGACAACTGAATAGTTTAAAATCTTTATAAGACTGGTAGTATTCTGCCAGTACAAAGTAATAAAACTAAATATGACAAGAAAGTCCTTTTCTTTTCTTTTCTTTTCTTTTCTTTTCTTTTCTTTTCTTTCCTTTTCTTTCTCACTCCCTTCCTTCTTCTCTTCCCTTCCTTCCCCCTCCCTTCTCTTTTCTCTTCTTTCTTTTAAAAACTTTTTTTATGTTATATACACTTGTAAATGTTTTTTACAAGAGTTCAAACGTTTACATTTAGACATGTACAGTATAAACCAACATTGACCCTTAGTCTTCTAGATTCTTTAGGTAGGATTGAGTACATCATTGCCACTCATAAGCAAAAAGAACAAAGCTGGAGGTATCACGCTATCTGACTTCAAACTACACTACAGGGCTACAGTAGCCAAAACAGCATGGTACTGGTACAAAAACAGATGCATAGACCAATGGAACAGAATAGAGAGCCCAGAAATAAGGCTGCACACCTACAACCATCTGATCTTTGGCAAAGCTGACAAAAACAAGCAAATAGGAAAGGACCCCCTATTCAATAAACAGTGCTGGGATAACTGACTAGCCATATGCAAAAGATTGAAACTGGATCCCTTCCTTACATCATATGCAAAAATCAACTCAAGATGGATGAAAGACTTAAATGTAAAACTCAAAACCATGAAAACCCTGGAAGACAACCTAGGCAGTAGCACTCTGGACAAAGGAACAGGCAAAGATTTCATGTGGAAGATGCCAAAAGCAATTGCAACAAAAGCAAAAATTGACGAATGAGATCTAATTAAACTAAAGAGCATCTGCACAGCAAAATAAACTGTCAACAGAGTACACAGACAACCTACAGAATGGGAGAAAATGTTTGCAAACTGTGCATCTGACAAAGATCTAATATCCAGCATCTATAAGGAACTTAAACAAACAAATTTACAAGATAATTACCACTTCCTTTAGAAGAACATGATACATTAGATGTACATTGCCATTGTGGTAAAAATGGTCACGCATTTTTCTCCCCTTTTTATCTATGTCCTTGGGTGGTGCCCTCTCACAGACTCTGGTCTGGCCATATGACTTTTTTTGGCTAATGGGATGATAGCTAAGGTGACAGAAACCCAAACTGGAAAAGTATGTGTGCACCAGGGCTTGCTATCTTGCTGTCCTTTGGAGCCCTGAGGCCACCATGTGAAGAAGCTTGGGGTCGCTTGTTGAGAGATGAGGAACTACTTCAGCTGACACGGAGCCTACTCCAGGCCACCAAAGGGAGGCCATTCTCGTTTATCCATCTTGGTCAAGCCAACTCAGACTCAGAGAATGGCCCAGCTTCCCCAAGAATTGTGAGAAATAATTGATTGTTTTAAGTTACTAAGTTTTGGAATGCTTTGTTATTATGGCAAAAGCTGCATAATAAGCCATAACCAAAGTTGCTATTTTTGTCCTTTAAGCTCGATTATTATATTATCATTATTATTTTTTGATACAGAGTCTTGCTCTGTCGCTCAGGCTGGAGTGCAGTGGCATGATCTCGGCTCACTGCAACCTCCACCTCCCAGGTTCAAGCGATTCTCCTGCCTCAGCCTCCCGAGTAGCTGGGACTGCAGGTGTGTGCCACCATGCCTGGCTAATTTTTGTATTTTTAGTAGAGATGGGGTTCTGCCATGTTGGCCAGTTGGGTC
Organism: Symphalangus syndactylus; assembly: GCF_028878055.3. Lineage (NCBI taxonomy): Eukaryota > Metazoa > Chordata > Mammalia > Primates > Hylobatidae > Symphalangus > Symphalangus syndactylus. The sequence goes on from NC_072433.2 coordinate 22,527,558, forward strand.
TTGACCTCAAGTGGTCCGCCTGTCTTGGCCTCCTAAAGTGCTGGGATTACAGGCATGAGCCTCCATGCCCAGCCTAAGCTAGATTATTAGGGACTTCTTTCCTTAAATATAAGGCATTGTTTGGATATGTGATAATTAGCTGTTATGTAACTGCAGTGCTCCCTTTCTGGGTAAGAGCATTGTTCCCTTTCCTTATCCAAACTAGAAAACCTAGAAAATGTGGATAAATTCCTGGACACATGTACCCTTCTGATGCTGAAGCAGGAAGAAATTGATTCCCTGAAAAGACCGATAATGAGCTCCAAAACTGAATCAGTAATAAAGAGCCCACCAACCAAAAAAAGCCAAGGACCTGATGAGTCTTCCTGAGTAGTGAGTCTGGTGATTTGCAAAGGTTGTTTCTAGCATGTTGATGGCCCTCTTTCACAGGAAGCAGTGTTTCTCATTCTAGCTATCCTGAGCAAATTGCTAAGGATGAGAACTCCACACCCACACAGGGCTTAGCAGGTGTGGTTTTCTGTCCCCTTCTTTTTTCCTACCCCACAGTCACGTTTTCTAATCTCTGAGCCTCCCTCCATCCACATAGAGGGTTTAACCCTCCTTCCATCTGCATTTCCCTCATTACTGCCATCATAATCAAATTCCTTAATTGCTTGGTTCAAGGTAGCATCTCTCTTACCATGAGTGCAAGAAAGAAAAGATATTTGGATTGCTTTACCCTTTTAAGCAAACAGGAATTCTGTCACAGCATGCTTATCATGCTTATTCTTTTCTTTTCTTTCTTTCTTTTTTTTTTTTTGAGACAGGATTTACAAGACAATTACCGTTTCCTTTGGAGGTACGTAACATATTAGATGTACGCTGCTGTGGTGGTAAAAATGGTCACACATTTTTCTCCCCTTTTAATCTACATTCTTGGGTGGTGCCCTCTCACAGACACTCTGGTCTGGCTATAACTTTCTTTGGCCAATGGGTTGACAGCTAAGGTGACACAAGGCCTTTAGAGGTACTGACTCTGTCACCCAGGCTGGACTGCAGTGGTACCATCTCAGCTCACTGCAATCTCCACATCCCAGGCTCAAGTGGTTCTCCTGCCTCAGCCTCCCAAGTAGCTGGGACAACAGGCTCCCAGCACCATGACAGGCTAATCTTTTAAACATTTTTTTGTAGAGATGGGGTCTCCCTATATTGCCCAGGTTGGTCTTGAACTCCTGGGCTCAAGCAGTCCACCTGTCTCAGCCTCCCAAAGTGCTAGGATTACAGGTGTGAGCCACCACCCTGCCCACAGTCACTTTCTAAGGTTAGACCTAAATGACCCCTCTCCTTCATAAAGTCATCTCCAACCACCTCGGCTCATGGAGCTGCTTTGCTCTTCTGAATTCTTACAGCCTTAGAGTCTCAGTTGCTCAGTGGTAATTGATAACATTCCGCATGCATGCTCAGTTATCATACTGTCTTCAGACTTGATTATGTGCTATTTGTGGAAGGGATTATATGTCTTTGTGCCCCCAAAGTGCCTAGCAGAGGGCATTGTTTAAGGTTGGTGCTCAGTAGACATTTGGCACTTCACTGGTGTCCAACCTTTGCTAGCAGCATTTCTCGAAGTGTGGTTTGTGTATTCCTGCATCAGCATGATGAGAGGTGCTTGTTAAACACTGTCTCACCACCTCTCCGCCCCTTCTAAGACCTATTGAGTTTGCCTTTCTGCTAGGAAGGCCCAGGAATCTGTATGGTAAACAAGCTGCCCAGGTCATTTTTAGGTTCATAAAAATGTGAGAATCCTTTTCTGCAGTGGGAAAATTTAATCCAGGTGGCCTGGTGGACCCCTTACTTCTTTATGCAAAACCTAGGGATCCTAGACTTACTGAATCTTCTAGAACTCAGAATTGTGACTTTCAACTGAGAAGGAGAGGGGTGTGCCTCTAAGAAACAGGGTTTGAAAGGTATCATTTGAGATAATAATATGATTTATAGTTGGGAACAGCCCATTGTTATAATGATACAAGCTACAGGCAAGTGGAGAATGACCAAATCTCAGTTGGTGTGATGCATAAAGAATGCTGAATGATTAGCTTAATGACTATAGAGCAGGGGTCCCGAGCCCCTGGGGCACAGACCAGTATCAGTTCATGGCCTGTTAGGAACCAAGCCACACAGCAGGAGGTGAGCAGCAGGTCAGTGAGCAAAGGTTCATCTGTATTTACAGCTGCTCCCCAATGCTTTCATTACTGCCTGAGCTCTGCCTCCCGCCAGACTGCAGTGGTATTAGATTGTTATAGGAGCACAAACCCTATTGTGAACTGCACATATGAGGGATCTAGGTTGCTCACTCTTCATGAGAATCTAATGCCCGATGATCTGTCACTGTCTCCCATAACCGCCAGATGGGACTGTTTGGCTGCAGGAATACAAGCTCATAGCTCCCACTGATTCTACATGATGGTGAGTTGTAGAATTATTTCATTATATATTCCAATGTAATAATTATAGAAATAACGCACACAATAAATGTAATGCACTTGTAATGCACAAAATGATTCTACATGATGGTGAGTTGTAGAATTATTTCATTATATATTCCAATGTAATAATTACAGAAATAAAGCACACAGTAAATGTAATGCACCACACCCAGCTAATTTTTGTATTTTTTTGTAGAGACGGGGTTTCACCACGTTGCCCAGGCTGGTCTCGAACTCCTGGGCTCAAGCAATCTGCCCACCGCAGCCTCCCAAAGTGCTGGGATTACAGGCTTAACCACTCTTAACCCTGGAATGTCATATTTTCCACAAATAAAAATTTTTATTTTCAGGTGAATCTAAATGAGAAACAAAAGGGAAATTCTTCTAAACTCAAGGATAATGATGAAAGAGTTGTCTCTAAAAAATGGTGGTCATCTGTGAATTCAGAATTATAACTACATCCTCAGAAAAGAGTCAGGCTACCCATGTTGCCGGTCTTATATGGCATGATTCATGCACGGAGCTCAGATTCCAGGAACATGTGGTCTTCAGGTGTTTTCCATAGCTTTTCCCTCAGGATTTGATAGTGATTGGTAGGCAGCATTTTTCCTGTACTGATGTCTTTGACACATAGATGGCCATCTTTCATTCAGTTGGGACAACACGTATATTTTTTCTAGTTTAACTCTGCCTGGCTTGATTGCCTAAGTCCATCTATTCACAATAAATATACAATTGTCCCATGAGACAGCTTAATCCAATAAGCACGTACTGAGCCAGGTGCAGGGATTCAGAGACCTGGGGGATAGGGTATTCTAAAGACCTAACAATGAGTCCTGTCTCCGAGGTTCTGACAGTCTAATCAGGTAGACAAAATATAAAGGCACTAGGAAAGGGACTTAATAACAAAACCAGGCTGCAGATTAGGGGCTGCAAGCTGGGGCTCACAGGCCAAATCCAGCCCGTGACTTGTTTTTGTAAATAAAGTTTTATTGGAACTCAGCCATGTCCATTCATTGATGTATTCTCTCTGATGCTTCTGTGCTATAAAAGCACAGTTGAGAGTAGTTGCAACAGAGACAGTATGGCCTGCAAAAACGAAAATATTTGCTCTCTGGACCTTTACAGAAAAAGTCGGCTGACTCTTGGAAGTGGATGATCAAATACTAAAGCAAGTGAAAGGACAATAGTTAAGTGGACGAACAGTTCAGAAGAGTGAACGTTTCCTGCAACGTTTGTGTGTGTGTGTGAGGGGGTAGCTTTTTAGAGGAAGTGAGGAATGAGAGAAAAGTAGAACTTGGACAAGGAGATGAGAGAGATGGAAAATCCAAGGGGACTTGGTAACTTTCCATATCAATATTTTACATAAATAAATAAATAAATAAATAAAAATACTATTGTTAATTTTAAGGTAGATTATTTAACTGAAGCTGTATGTTTAGTAATAACGTTATATTTCCAAACACTTTCACTCTCTTTCTTGCTTGCCATAGTCTTGTGAGGTAGGCAGGGTAGTAAATTACCCCAGTTTGACAGATGACCATCGGAGAGGTTGGTTAAAAGCCTTGCTGTAGGTTGAAAGCCTTGCAGAGCTGCTGAGCCGATCCTGCAACTGCCGCAAGGTTCTGATTTTTATAGGGAGCCCACAAGAGAACTTGGCAATTTGTGACTATGTGCAGCAGATAAAACAATAAGAAATTTGAAACTAAATCCTTTTATTAATTTTTATACCAATTTTTCCGTTTCCTGAATCTCTCTGTCCTTCAATAATGCTAGGCTGTGAGAAGCTGAGTCATGCATGGGTTGACTGTGGGTCTGGATATAAGGCTATGTTTAAATCCTGCAAAGCAAAGAGAAGCCCAAAGACATGGATGTGCTTGTCACTCATCCTCTTGAAAGCTTGAGAATCTCAGATCTTTCAAGGACCAGCTCATCTCCCAAAAACAATGTGGCTGATGCCCTTAGAAAATGTGGGGCCGGGCATGGTGGCTCACACTTGTAATCCCAGCACTTTGGGAGGCCAAGGTGGGTGGATCACTTGAGGCCAGGAGTTTAAGACCAGCCTGACCAACATGGGGATATCCTGTCTCCACTAAAAGTACAAAAACTAGCCAGGCGTGGTGGCGCATGCCTGTAATCTCAGCTACTCAGGAGGCTGAGGCAGGAGCATGGCTTGAACCGGGGAGGCAGAGGCTGCAGTGACCTGAGATCGCACCACTGCATTCCAGCCTGGATGACAAAGTGAGACTCTGTTTCAAAAAAAGAAAAGAAAAGACAATTTGGAATCCACACCATCTATTTGGCTATTGCCAACACTTCCTGAAGGCTTTGCCATGGACCAAGCATTCTCATTAACGCTTTATGTGTTTAATCCTCACAGTGACTTCAAGAAGTAGGTACTATTATGTACCTATTACACACATGAGGCAAATGAGTTGCAGGGAGTTCACGCGCTTGAGGTTAGACAGCTAATGAATGTCTGAGTCAAAATTCGAATCCAGGTCAGAGCTTGCATCCTTACTGCATTCTTCCATACTGCCACTCATTGACAAGCATGAGGATGTATAATTTTGAAACATGCTCGAGAAGTTTGGAACCCAAAGATGCTATGCATAAACTGCACAGGAAACGGCCACGCTCTTTGACATGGCGAGGTCAGATTTAGAAAGCTGTGAACATGGACCTCAAAAAATCCTACCAGGTTCTCAGTCTTACAGATTTCTCAGAGGGAACACAGGGAGGGCAGGACGAATGCAAGGTCCAAGCTGGAATTACCCCATCCCGGATGCAAAACACCCCGGCAGCTGGGAGGAAAAATTGGACTAAGTTAGTATATTTGGGGACAAAGGTGGAAGAGGCTCAAGTGCAGAAAATATTTCAACAGGACTCCAAGTCTTGTACGATTGTGCTCAAGCCTCTGGATTCTTAACATACCACAATTTGCCCCACTTCAATCAGCTGCAGGGAACCCCATCCACACTTTGCCTGGGCCCTGCCTATGGCAATGTGTCTTTGCTGTGGCTTCATTCTGGAGTTGTTGCGGAGGAATCAGATATTGGCAGAATAAAATGGCAAACTCAGTCTATGGAAAATGTAACCAGACACAGTTAGAAAGTGGACCGAGCCCACCGTTCTCAGCATGGCCTGATTCAATCCCATTAACTTCAAGTCAGTGGACTAGACTCAGAAAATGGCAAACCGCTGGAGTCTTTTCTCCCTACCCCTCCTGACCAAAGCAGGAGCCCAGCTGTGGGGTAGAGGTATGTGTTCCATTACCTCTCTTGGGCTAGTCTTACAAGCTGGCCCCTCTAAAGAATAAGTTTGGGGAATAAAAAGAACTACCTGGGATATCAAAGAAAAAGAAGCCCTGGGTAAGTGAACCAGGCAGTTCCCAACAATGACATGGATAGTAGAGTTGAAGGTAGTAATTATATTTTGTACCAAATGGGGGGATAATATAGAAGAGTGCAGGACAATTCAGAATGCCTGGAATACATTAAGACTGTGGGCCTAATAACAGGTTTATGTAATTTAATGAGCAGAAATATGAACTATAAAACCAGGAGGATAAACTGAGAAACAAGAATATTCCTGGAGGGCTTGGGATGGGCTTTTAAAAGATGTGGCAGATATTCTCCCCAAATTAGGGGGAATATAGAGAGTCACATTGGGCCTAAGTAAATTATTCACTCCTGTTTAGCAGATTTTTAAGGCTTTATCTCAACACTGGGCTCAGCTTGAGCCACCTATTATAAGATACAAATAGATATGTGAAAATGGTCAGAAACCCATGCCAGAAATCGGTGTGACATGGAGATTTATGGGGCTTCATAGGCCAGAATTATGAACTGCCTGGTCTGCGGCCCTCTAAGAGGAAGAAGATTCCGAGTTGGGTTTGGACAAACAGAGACAAATCAAGAAGGAAGCTGGGAATAGTTGCAATGAGATTTTTTAGAATGATGGCTCAAGTATAAAGAACTTGAACCTGGCAGGCATTTGGATAACATTTCTGGATGCTTTAAGGAAGTTATGGCTAGACGAAGCCACCAAGAGAGCAGTCAACCCAGCTCAACCAATGGAAAGAGAGGAGGAAGAGCCGGATTGGGCAAGAGCGTGGGGCAGCATTCACTGGGAGAGAGGCAGGGAGGGGCCTGCTGCATGGTCACCCTTGTCAGGTTAATTTCCTGTGTGCTGCCTCTGATTTGGGGGAAACTCAAGGAGGATGTTTTCCCCTTCAAACATTTGAAAAGCTATTTTCAGCTGTTTTTAGGAAGGCAGGAACAAGAGTATTCCTCTCTCAAACCGCAAGAAACCTTCATGAATATGGCCGGGAATTGAAAGTAAATTTGTTATTATGTTGCTTAAGTGATTTGAGCCTTTTCAGAGTCACCTGAGGACCCTCCAGACAGGGAAAATCTTGATGAGATAAAAGTGCCATCCGAACAAAGTGCATCAGAATGTTGCATTCCTTAATGTCATTGACAACACAACACAACACAACACAACACTACACACAGCATCCTCCTCATGATTTCCCTGAATGAGATCAGTTTGATAAATTAGCTTCAAACTGGAGCCACAGCCCCTTGCCCATCGGAAGAGTTTCTAATAGCTGTTCTGTTCTCTGCCCTGCAAAGGTGATAATCTGAGGTTCCTCGGCTGATGGATGGTTAATGTTTTGTTGTTGTACTTATTGCAAAATTGGGGAAAAGAAAAACTGGCTTTGTAACTGTATTGGCCTTGAGATTCACCTGATAAACAACACTGAGTAATAGGATTGGAAATTCTCTTAAAATTTTTTGCACATTATTTGGTTACAGTTTCCATATGGCAAGAAGGCAAGGGGAGAAACTCTTCCATTCTGGACCAGCCCCCCTCCCTCCCAGCTACACATTTAATCCATGCGCTTATGTCAAACTTAATTACAGGACTTTTGGCATAAAATAACAGTCCACATCCTCAGAGAGAAGAACTTAAGCAGTTAATATGTGCGATTGAGTGAAATTGCTTTGCTGAATGTTTATGAGTAACCCAAGACTAGTGAAATGTGCTGATATTTTAACCGTTTCAGTGCTGAACTTGTGCCAAGATGCTGTGAAATAGAAAAAATAATAATAATTTCTTCCGATCTGCTGTGTATCATATTTCTTGAAACTGAGAACACTGGGTAAGACAATTTTATGGCTCTTTCACAAATAGCTTTGTGGAGAAAAAAACAATAAAGCTAGAACAATTATGGAACTTGTCACCAGCTCAGGGAACTGCAGAGATTCAAGAGAAGAACAGCAACATCAAACCAACGTCCTTTTCTGCAGAAAATTCTCTTGAATATTAGAGGTCCCTACCAGGGGCAATAATTTTTGCTTTCGGGTTTTTTCCTACCCCCTTGAACCTTTTCAGACACTTCCCTTTCCCATTCATCCCCAGTCTAATGTGAATGGTTTTAAAATATGGAGATTTCCAATCCTGAAACGACTCGATGCTTCCCACTGTCATCTTTGTTGAAATAAATTCCTACCTCTGTTTAAATTTTCTTTTGTCAAAATTGTTCACAGTAAGACCTGCTCCTTTTAGACTAGAAGAACCTCTTAGAATATAAAATCATCTGCTTATTTTCCTTCCTTTTCTAATGCTCTTCCTTATACTAGTGAGATGTAGAGCTACTTCTGAATTCATAGTTCTTTTCATTACTTTTGTTTCAAAAGACTTCTCTATTATCACCTGCCTCATAAATGCCAGCCTTTTAACATTATAGTTTCTTTTGTTTTCTTTCTTTCTTTCTTTCGAGACAAAGTCTCACTCTGTCATCCATGCTGGAGTGCAGTGGTGTGATCATAGTTCGCTGCAGACTTGAACTCCTGGACTCAAGAGATTCTCCTGCCTCAGCATCCAGAGTAGCTAGGACTACAGGAGTGCCTGGCTAAGTTAAAACTTGTTTTGTTGTAGAAATGCGGACTTGCTGTGTTGCCCAGGCTGGTTTTGAACTCCTGGCCTCAAGCAACTCTCCTACCCCAGCCTCCCATAGTGCTGGGATTGCAGGTGTGAGCCTGCAGAGAAGTTTTGGAAGCTTCTCTGCACCTAAATGTTCTACTGAGCCCAAATTCTCATCTCTCCATTCTCTCCAAACCCACACTGTCCCTCCCCGTAATTCCCCCATTCTGCCCCCAGACTGTTGGGAATGTATTCAGCACTTGTTCCAAGGGCAACAGATTACAAATGTATCATCTCCATCCACAAAACATTCTGTGCACCATCTCAGGATCTCCAGCTGCCCTCTGGGTTTCAGCAATACCGACCGTCCACTCCGCTTTACACCTCTGCTCCCTTTCAAGTCACCTCCTTGTCCATGTCTATGACCCTTGAGAGCATGGCACCCTTTCGTTTTGCCATCTTCCCTTGCTATTTCAAAATGCTTCTGAAAATGCATTTTCTCCCTTATCTGTGCCTCCAAACTTCATTCAGCTTATATTTCAGAATTATTTTTAGAACTATTGTTTGGTTCAGCACATTAGAATCCTGTCTTTGAGAAAGGTGCAATGAGGTTAGGGTGTTGAAATTGGAGGATATTTGTGAGGGTACCTGGCACATGCTTGGTCCATAGAAGACACCTATTAAAGTTCACTTATTTGTTCGTTGATATCTTCATTTATTCAATGCATATTGAGCATCTAATACATAAAACGATTACATGGTAACAATGCTTTGAGTCATGCTAGGTGGCGGGGATTCAGATATGAGAGATTTGCTGAAATAGACGAAGGGCATGCTCTGAACTTTTCCTACACTTCAAGCAGAGCTAACCAACAAGCTAGAATGGTGGTATTATGAATCTCTTGTATTATTTTTAATGCAGGTTGTAAATATGTAGGCCTGAAAGTCATACCTCACGGTATGACCTCATGGTATGACTTTTGCTTCTGGGCAGTATCTGGGCAACATGGTGAAACCCCGTCTCTACTAAAATCCAAAAACTTAGCTGGGTGTGGTGGCGTGTGCCTGTAATCCCAGCTACTCAGGAGGCCGAGTTAGGAGAATCACTTGAACCTGGGAGGCAGAGGTTGCAGTGAGGCAGAGGTTGCAGTGAGCCAAGATCGTGCCACTGCACTCTAGCCTGGGCGACAGAGTGAGATGATGTCTCAAAAAAAAAAAAAAAAAAAAAAGTAACTAGTGAGGGAAATCTTCTTTTGAAGTATCAAGGTTATGCCCAGTATGGTGGAGACGCATGGATTCTTGATATTAATGGATGACAGAGATTCTTTGCCTACCTCTAGTCATCCTTCGGGTCTTAGATCAAAGCTGCTTTTTCATGAGGGGGGCTTTCTCTGACCCACCCAATTGTAAATTAGGTACCCCTGTTGTAGGTTCTCTCCTACTCTGCACTTTTCCTTTGCTGCATTTATTTCAATTGGTAGTTGCATATTTATTGTATGATTATCCATTGAATGTCTGTCTCCCTTAGGACACTGGAAGCTCCATGGAGGCAGGGGCTATATCCATTCTGTTCATTACTCAATACCCAATCTCCAGCACATCGCCTGGCACATGGTAGGCACTAACACTTGTGGGATGATTATTAATGTCCTGATGTTAACTGCAAAAGTGCAGACAGTCCATAAATTGTTCGTTTACTTTGGAATCAGCTGTGTAACTTTTTGAAGCATCTTCCTGTCACTAGTTTTTTTTTTTTTTTTTTTTGAGACATAGTTCCACTTTGTCACCCAGATTGGAGTACAGTGGCACGATCTCGGCTCACTGCAACCTCCACCTCCTGGGTTCAAACGATTCTCATGCCTCAGCCTCCTGAGTAGCTGGGACTACAGTTACATGTCACCAGACCCAGCTAATTTGTTTATTTTGGTAGAGACAGGGTTTCAACATGTTGGCTAGGCTGGTCTCAAACTCTTGACCTCAGGTGATCCGCCTGCCTCAGCCTCTCAAAGTGCTGGGATTACAGGAGTGAGCCACCGTGCCCAGCCCTCACTAGTTACTTTGATGCAGGTTATTGTTGAAATCTTTTGGGTGTTCACTGGCCAGCTAGGAAGAAGCGGACAGAAACAGTTGCTTGCTTTTTGCCCCCAGGACAGCTTTGCTGATGGGGCTGGCAGAAGATATGCTGAGCTAGGAAAGGTCAAATCATCAGAGAGTCTGGGAGGTGGGAAAAGCTGGACAAAGGAAAAGAATGACCTCGGGATCTTCCTGTCTGTACTTCCTGTCTCCCCAGGAAGTGTCAGTCAGAGATTTTCAGGAAAGGGTGTTGTCATGGAAACCTGAATTGGCTCTTCCCCTCCAGGCTGTATGGGGACAAGTGCCCTCATGTGCCCCAGCTGTCCCCAGGCTTGGTGGAAGAGGGCAGTCAGTTTGAGTTTTCCGACGCACCGTGGAAAATCCAGAGCCAACAATGTCTGGGACTACAGAACTGGCGACAGCGTGCGGCAAGGATTCAAGTCCAGAATGCAGTGGAACCTGTTATGAACTAATTAAAATTTAATCTGCTAAAGCCATTTTCTCCATCATTTGGGAACCCTCTCTTGACTTCAGCAAGTTCCAAAGAGCCTCTCAAATAGAGGATGCCATATTTTTGCACTTTTTTTTCTCTGTGTATTAGATTTCATCCCCGCAAAAGAGCCCTTTTAAAAAAAGGGACTCTAGATAGAGTAGCCATATAATTTATCATCCAAACTGGGACGTTTTTGAGAGTGAAAAGAAGTGCTATTAATAATTACTCTGGGATAACAGATATAAACTGTGCTGTTCTGGGGAAATGCAGAGGTATCTTCAAGGAAACTGTAGGGTCAGGCACCGATCAAATGCATCCACTGGGCTGAAAGCCTTAGGCAGAAGGAGCTCTGTCTGTGTGACTCTTGTGCCTTGGATAGTGCTTGGTCTACAGTGAATGCTCAGACTTATTCAGTGAATGTGTAAATCCACAGTTGTCCTGGGTGTGCCTTCTGAACAGAAAATAGGGGGGCAGAATGAACCCAGACATTCCTTGCAATTTCACAGCCGCAAAGGGGAATCTGTGTTCCTGCAGCACAGGCAGGTACACGATGCATAAGCGTCTGTGTATTCTGTGTTTACTGATTCCTAACTGTTAGCAGTTAATTGCCATCTGTTGACACACCCTGAGGGGGAATGTTAAGCAGTTCTCGACATCTGCATATATATTCTCTGCCTACATATTTTACTAACTCTTGTTTATGGGACCCATTTCCTCAAATCCATGCTACTGTGCCCCTAATTTCATAACATACACGTACCCGGTGTCAACCTTTGGGGTTGAATGGGCAAAAATGCCCTCCTCAACTGTTCCCAACACAAAGAAATACTAAATGCTTGAGATGATGGTTACCCTAAATACCCTAATTTGATCATTACACATTATATCAAAATATCACACCTACGCCATCAATATGCACAATGATTATGTATCAGTAAAAAAATGGGAAACAATTCCCTTCTGGGTCCGCCGGAGATGCTGACTGCAGACCGGGTCCTGCCCAGACTCGCCAGCCACTCCGTTTCCCACCCCTCCTCCACCCGCCTGCCGGGTCCTTCAGGAAGAGTGAAATGGTCCATTGACCCCTGAGGAGGAAAAGGGCATGTTCGGCCTTTTTAGAGGTTATGGACCCTGTGAGTGACCACCGAGCTCAAGCCTCCAACAGCAAGTCCGGCAGCCCCGGAGTGCAGGGGCGAGGCCCGGCCTTGTCTCTGCCATCTACGTTGTAACCTGGCCCTGAAACTGACCAGCTCCGATGCCCTCCTTCCTCCTGCCCGCCAGGCGCTTCGTGTTCTTCCCATGTCTTGGGAGAGATCCATCTCCTTTGACAGACTCAAGATTCCAGGCCGAACTTTCCCATGCCACCGTCCCTCAAAATAGCCCCAGCCGAGCTGTATTTATAGCCGTGTGAGACTCTAATGGGCCAATTTGTTTGAATTTCCACTGCTTTTGTGTTGAACTTACCCCTCTCCTGTGGGCAGTCTCTTCAGGCCTTTATTGATGGGGTGTGTGAGGATGGCGTAGGCCATGTTCAAGATGGTAGCTCTATAGAGCGTGGGGGCTGTTTTGCATATTTACTGTTCTTTAAAGCTGGTTTTTTGAGAGAGAGAAAGAGACAGAGAAAGAGGTTTCTGTAAGTAGCCCGGACAATGAGAACAAGACCGGCTGTATGCCAAGCACGGGATCCCGGCCAAAACACATATCATTAGCTTGGACCAGCTATAAGCAAGGAAATGAGAAACATATGCTAGGAGCAAGGTTAGGAGTGAAGGACCATGGGTCATTGACAGTCGCCCTAAAACTTTTCCCTTGTTCTTCAGCTGTGGCCTGGCGGTGTCAAATGTCATTTCGACTGCCTTGATTTCTCATGGTGGGGCTGCCTGTGGTTTTTTTTTTTTTCTTCTTTCTTTCTCCCCCTGCTGTTTCCTGATGGGACTTGTTTTTTGGGGGGGGGGGGGAGGGGAAAAGAGAACCGGCAGGGAAGGGCTTGTGTGATAGTTTTTTCTCAGTTCTGGGAAAATAACCTTGTTTCCCGTGATGCACTCTTCAATTCCTCATTTTCTCTGAAGCAACGACGTCTCTGGGTTTGGGATCCGTACTGGTTTGAGAGGGGAAGACTGAGAGGAGGCTTTTAAAGCAGTTCTTGCTGTTTCTTTCTTAAATATAATTAGATGCGCCTCATTACCTCACACTGAAGGACTTTTGTACTTTTTCGAGCTGTGTTTTCTGAGATCTTCCGTGGGCGACGGCTTGTCGTTTCCACTTGCAGTTAATTGCATTAGCAGGTATTTCCCCCCCGCCCCTCCCGCCCCGGCATATTTGTCCTCTCTTCTTGCACTCCCCAAGATATCTGGAGTTGATTTTGCGAGTCCGAAGGCCACACCCAGGGAGTCTGCTTGTGCCTGAACGTGATGAAGGATCTGGATTCCTTTGGCCCTTCCCAGTTCCCCTTTTCTCCACCTCATTCGTTTTCCTTAAAGTCTTCCCCGGACAGTTTACTAACAACTCTCTGCTCTCTTGCACTCCAAGGTCAGGACCCCTGTTCCCTATAAAACCCAGACGAAGAACTGTATCCACGCAACTCAGAGGCGGTCCCTGGAGAGCATCCCGTGTGGCTTCTGTTCTGAAACGACCACAAGCGCCCAGGAAACTCACCAGGCTCCGACACCCAGGTTTGGCCAAAGTCACAAGAGAGCCACGGATATACCCAGCCATTCCCAAGAAGGGAACGCTGTAGAAGTGGGGGCGCAGGGCAGTTGCAAGCCTGTATGGCAGAAAGGGGAAGGAATAAAATGCTCTCCCATAAACCCCTTCGGACCTTCATTCCTTTAAGATTTAGGGAATGGTGTTGGGGTGGAACCATGTAAAATAATTAAAACATTCGGTCCCTGTTTATCTTTTGCTTCCTCCTCTGGGTCTTGTTCTGAAAATAAACTTTGCAGTTAGTTTCCGGGCTCCCAAAATTCCCAAGTGTGTGAGTGTCCTCAAGGCTTTGGGCAAAGTTAATGATCGGCTTGAGGTTCGCTGGATGTGTTTCCCCCAGGCGAGCCACCTTTTTTCCCCTAACTTCAGTTTCTGGGTAGCAGATCTCTCTTCTCTGCATGGAGACCTTCCTGGTCACAGGAGGAAACCTCACTTGCTGATGCCTTCTAAGGCCTCAGTGGATCAGGAGTGGGTGGTGCGTGTGTTCACACAACAACAACAACAACAACAACAGGAGGAATAAGGGCTGCCAAACCGCAACATGGAGGCAATGGGCATTTAAGTTTTATATTGACAGAGAGGCAGGATCCTGGTCAGATGCCTGAAACTCTTCCAATTTCAAGGAATCTGTTCCGCGACTCTCTCTTTAATGGTAGAAGGGGGCTGGTATTAGGTTTGAGTTCATGTGTTTTCTTTTTGCATCCTCACTGCTTGGGCTGCTCTCAAATCTCCACACAGCCAAAACCTGCCTCCAACCCACCATTTCCTGTCATCTCCTCCACTGTAACCCTCCTGGTCCAGTCACATCTCCTCTTGCTGGAAACCTGTAATGCCTTCTAAATGGTCCCCGCACTTCTGCCCCACTGCAGTCTGCTCTTCAATGAACGGCCCAGAGGGATCCTTTAAAACCCAAATCAGGGCCGAGCACAGTGGCTTATGCCTATAATCCTAGCATTTTGGGAGGCCAAGGTGGGTGGATCACTTGAGGTCAGGAGTTCAAGACCAGCCTGGGCAACATGGCAAAACCCCGTCTCTACTAAAAATACAAAAAAAAAAAAAAAAAAAAAAAAAAAAAAAATTAGCCAGGCATGGTGGCACATGCCTGTAATCCCAGCTACTCTGGAGGCAGGAGAATCACTTGAACCTGGGAGGTGGAGGCTGCAGTGAACCGAGATAGCGTCACTGCACTCCAGCCTGGGTGACAGAGCAAGACTCCCTCTCAAAACCAACCAACCGACCAAATACCCAAATCAGATTAAGCCCATTTCCCTGCTGAAAACCCCACTTGGCCTGACGTGGTGGCTTACACCTCTAATTCCAGCACTTTGGAAGGCTGAGGCGGGCGGATTACTTGAGGCCAGGAGTTCGAGACCAGCCTGGCCAACATGGTGAAACCCTGTCTCTACTAAAAGTACAAAAATTAGCTGGGCATGGTGGCTCGTGCCTGTAATCCCAGCTACTCGGGAGGCTGAGGCAGGAGAATCACTTGAACCCAGGAGGCGGAGGCTGCAGTGAGGTGAGATTGCACCACTGCACTCTAGCCTAGGCAACAGAGTGAGACTATGTCTCCAAAAAAAAAAAAAAAACAAAAAACAGAACAAAACAAAAAAACCCACTGGTGGCCCCTGCCTGCTTCTCCAACTTGGTCTTGAGCCATCTCCCCTTCACCCTTTATGTTCCAGCACACTAACCTCATTTTCATCACCAGTAGAGTGGGGATGTAACAACGCCCGCTGGGAGGAGTAAATGCATTAACACACACAAAGCATCTAGACCAGGGTCTGGCCATGATAGGTGCTCGATAAAGGGAAGTGCCATTAACAGTTTACTTCTTTGAATTTGCCAAGGACTTTTCCCGCTTCAAGGCCTCACAAAAGCCTCTGTCACTTATCATTTCCCCTTTATATGGCTGGCTCTTTTTTATCCTTTTCGTTCAAGTTTACATGTTAACTCTTTAGAGATCTTCTCTAACCAGTCTATTCAAATACATTCCCAATCCTTGAACCCCCTTTCCCATTATTTTCTCCTACAACACCCTGTCTGTTTCCTTCAAAGCACCTTTTCCAACTTGGGATGACAAATGATTTGTTTACTTGGGGGGGCAGGGCTATGTCTAATAGTCTTATCTAGTACAAGGAATATTTGTCGAATGAATGCATAAATTAATGAATATAACCCCTTACCTTTCTTCTTCTAATACCAGAGCCATCCCCAAACCACCTCGTTGGCTATGCCAGTTCTTCTCTCCAAATCCTGTATTTACGTATTCTCTCATCCTTTGGCATTATTGACTCTGGTCTCTTGGCAATGGAAAAACCTCTAAACCATCTAGCACCGTTCCATCACTCTAGGAGGCTCACACTTTCATTTATATGTAAATGATAAATAATAGAATATATAATGCCCAGAATAAGTTCAATGACTAATGACTCCTCATCTGCCAAGTCAGAAGGGTTTGGGGATGAATTAACTCATCAACTACCATTAAGAGATCAATGTCGATGCAATTACTCCATAAATATCCAAGATCAGGTATCTTACAGTGCTACCTGAAAGTCTCAAGTGATGATAGGAAATCAAGTGCAGGTGAAAGCATAGTTCCCATTTTTGTTTCTTATCACCTCCCTTTATGTGAGTACGCTGTATTATATTGAAGCAGTGTAACGTGAGCTAAGGAGGAGTAACCTGACCTGTCCTCATGCATCTCTCTTTTTTGCCCTCTTAGTCAAGAACACCAAGATGGAAAATGCCCTGGGCTGAATTTTTTATTATTTATTGATTGATAATCTTCTTCTCCTCCTTTTTTTTTTTTTTTTTTCCCTTAAGCCTCCATGCACCTTGCTAATTACTTCTCTGGAAATCATTTCCCTTTACCATTCTCCAGAATGCTGCCACCTTTGGGTAGGAACGTGGCAGTGTGATAAAACGTAGGCTAGACAAGAGCAAAGAGTGGAGAAGTCTTCTTCTTGATGTGCTGGTCCAGCCCTATCCTGCCATCTAATATGCTGGGAATGCAATGATGTAATAATGAGAACAAGCACAAGGCTTGCATCAGAGCAATATTTTTCATCCACAGAATAAGCATAAAGGAAAGTGCTTTCATCATTTCATCTTCGGCCCCACCTAGATTTGCAGCATCAGCATGACTAAGTCATGGAAGCAAGTTGATTTCATCAGCACATTGGAGGCACTTTGTCCAATTAATGTGACTTGAAGGTGACATTTGTATATCCCTCAGACCAAAATCTCAATGACATGAGTTATTAGAAAAAGCCCAAATAATGATTAATTCCTAAAATTAATATCTGCACTCCAGCCTGGGCAACAGAGCAAGACTCCGTCTCAAAACCAACCAACCAACCAGCCAACCAACCAACCAACCAACCAAATACCCAAGTCAATTCAAATTGAGTGAGATAATGGTTGGAGGGAAAATAAAAATATCTTCCATTCTATGCAAAAGAGTCTCCAGTGCTTTGTAGATGTTTGAATGGGTAGCAGATAAATGGGGTTTTTGGAAATGAACTTTCTAGAATTTTATAGTGAAAACTTGGGAAACAAAAGAGAATACTAATGTTAAAGGGGAAGGAGAAAATGTTTCTTTAATGTGACATATATCATCATAATGGCACCTTACATTTAGAGATTACTTTTCTTTGAAAGCATATGAAACATTATGTGCATAGCATTTTCAGCCTCAAGAATATAGGTATCCCTACTTTAAAGATGGGAAGAACGGATTCACAGATGTGATCTTTCCCAAAATACACAGAACACTGGCATATAGCCAATATGGTTATATTACCATTCAGGAGTTTCTGTGTTTCCACAGATCTCCTGACTAGACCAAATGCATTTTTTTTGGGTAGTGGACTTGAATAGAGGAGGCAGCCAATTCCTATTTAACTGAACAAATAAAGTAAATGTTGATTGCGTTTCTACTACATATAAAGAGTAGGAAAGGGACAGGCCTTGTTCTTGTTCTCAAGGAATTTATAGCTTAATGGAGGAGACAGACATATGAGCTCACTTTAATGCAAAGCACTATTAAATAAAGCATTGAGCAAGGGACACTAGCAATTAGTTGTGGAGGCGCGGTAGGCAAAGAGCTGCTGTGAACAGGGGCTGCTATGACAGTCAGCCTCACATGAGAAACAGAAAGACCCATCAGTCAGGGCAGGCTACCTCCCTGCAGGCATCAGGGAATCCTTCTAGCGTCCTTATTCTGAGCTGAAATATACCCAACTGTAGCTTCCACCAGGTGCTTCTAGCTTTGTCCTCTGAAGCAATGTAAATTAGTTTAATCCCTCTCCCACATACCATCCTTCAAAATTCTAAATGTGGATGACTTTTGTTTTTTTTTTTTTTTTGAGACACGGTCTCACTCTGGAGTACAGTGGTGTGATCCTGGTTCACTGCAACCTCTGCCTCCTCAGTTCCAACAATTTTCCTGCCTCAGCCTCCTGAATAGGTAGGATTACAGGCACCCGCCACCACACCCAGCTATTTTTTTGAATTTTTAGTAGAGATGGGGCTTGACCATGTTGACCAGGCTAGTCTCGAACTCCTGAACTCAAGTGATCCGCCTGCTTCGTCCTCCCAAAGTGCTGGGATCGCAGGTGTGAGCCACCACGCCTGACCACAGATGACATTTCTTTCCTTCTCCCCAGTGCCCCTACCCCAAAGACTCCTTCACCATTTTCCTCTTTTGGATTAAATGTGCCAATTTCTTCAACTCATTTGTCTATGGCATGATTCCCCAGTCCTTCACTCTCTGGCATTCTTCTCTTGATAAATTCCACTTTATTCATGTTCATCCTTAAACATGGCGTTGAAAATTCAACACAATAGTTTATTTTATTTTTATTTTCGTTGAGACCAGGTCTCACTATGTTGCCCAGGCTGGTCTCAAACTTCTGTCCTGAAGCGATCCTCTCACCTTAACCTTCCAAATAGCTGGATTACAGGCACAGAAGCATGGCAGAAGCAATATAATATTTTAGTTATGTGTTGACTAGCGAGTCAGTTCCACCCCATTATCTGTCCATCCATCCTCCCATCTATCCATTCATCCATCCCTCCATGCACCCACCCACCCAACGATATGTAAATAAGCTTTTGTGATATGAAGCACTGTTTAGTCACCACAGGGGATACAATGATGAAAACTGTAAATGAAAGTCAAATTGAGTGAGATAATGGTTGGAGGGAACCATGTTTACACCAACACAACCAAAGATTTTATTAGTATTTTTGGCAGCTGTAACTCATACAGTTAGCGTCTACTGACCTTGTGGATACCTGGACTTCTAATATATTCTCACCAAATTTATGTTTACACAGATTGCCCTTGTTTGGTGGCTTGGCATTTGATTTCTGGAACCGAAGTTCAGCACTATACATTGATTTTTACCATTTTAAGTTTCAGTCAACTGTTTACTTCGTTGAGATCTTTTGGGAATCTAGATCCTGTCCTCCGACATCAAACCATTCCTTTTATTTCTGGGCCACCTACAAGTAACACAAGTAGCTTAGCCCAGAACCTTGGGCCTTTCAAGACAGCTTTGACTCCACTCCCCTCCATGACTATCAAGTTTTCATTTCTTTGACCATCAAGGAGCTCATGAACACTTTTGGTCAAAGGTGATATTGAAATCAGGATGCTGAGTGCCCAAAGAATGTTACAAATTTACTAGCACAAGTACCGAATAAATAAGTGCATTAATAAAAAAAAAATAGTAGAACTAAGCACCAGGCTTTATCCAACCCCATTTTTGTAGAGGGCTCCATCTGCTCACGTGGAAATTGGCAGCTTTAGAATGTTAGGGAAGGAGGGTCTCTCTGCTCAACTCAGAGACACTAAATCAGGAGATTAAGTCTCCAAGTTGTCTCTGGGGCTAGAGGGAATGAATAACAGTGTCCTTTATAAGCATCTTGGATTTCTGCTTTTTAAATGAAATCCACTGGGCCCTATCAGTCTGTGGTTTGTCTGCTCCGCTTTTAGCAAACTCGAGATGGGGTTGCGCCGTGATTGGTTAGAGCATTTTGCCCTTCAGAAGGGGGACCCACTGACCCCTGACCACAGCCTTGTCATACAGAGAGTGTCAGAGGCGGTCCAATTACCTAAGAGGACTGAGAAAAATCAAACAGAGCTCGGGCACAATGAGGGGAAAAAACACACAGCAGGCCCAGCTTTAGCTCCACTGCTTGAATTACCACTATGTCAATAGAAGGTGATAAATCAAGGGAGATATTTACTGATTAAAATTACAGACTCCTACGGGAAACTGTATAAACAGATTGAAGAACAAAGCCTGCAGGGACTGAGCCCAGCCGAATCCATCCAGGCTCTGGCCAGTCGTTCCTGTTTCCAGCCAACTCTTGGACCCAGGGGTCACCGAGAGAGCAAGTTGCTCCATGAAACGCAGGCTTGCTGTACACAGATCCAAATATTTGTAGGGAAAATTTAAAGGCGTGTTGGGAAGAGATTCAGGGCTCATATCCATTCACAAGGAATCCTCTTATTTCATTCTTCTCTTTATTTATTTATTGATTTATTTTTGCCTTTACTCTGAAGTTTGGTCTAGACTCACTAGAAAGACCCAGAAAGCTGCTCTGTATACCCTGCCTGCCAGCAGAGGTGCTGAGGCTACAAATGCAGAAGGGAGGTGGATATAGGAGACATGAGTGGGCACGAAGCCACGCCCATCAGAGGTTCAAGACTTGCATGTGTAGCCAATCAGCTTTGTATGCCAATCCACTGTTTATCCTCTCTGGGGTGCTCATGTTGGTGTTCCCAGGGGAAATGAATCTCTGCTCTGCCACCCTAGTCCCTCAGTGTGTATCACATGCTTACTGTCATTCTGCTTCTTCTTTTTTTTTTCTTGAGACAGACTCTCACTCTATAGCCCAGGCTGGAGTGCGGTGGTGCTATCTCAGCTCACTGCAACCTCCACTTCCCGGGTTCAAGCGATTCTCGTGCCTCAGCCTCCTGAGTAGCTGGGATTACAGGTGCGCACCACCACGCCCAGCTGATTTTTGTATTTCTAGTTGAGACAGGGTTTCACCATTTTGGTCAGGCTGGTCTCAAACTTATGGCCTCAAATGATCCACCTGCCTTGGCCTCCCAAAGCACTGGGATTACAGGCGTGAGTCACCGCGCCTGGCCCATTGTGCTTCTTTAAATGGCATTCTCCTTGAGTAAGAGAAATAATTTCTGGGAATGTCTTGGAGTAATTTGTGTAGGCAGGGCTTTAGAAGCAAGGCTGCAGCTAGTTTTTTTGTTTGTTTTGTTTTGTTTTGAGATGGAGTCTTGCTCTGTCGCCAGGCTGGAGTGCAGTGGCGTAATCTCGGCTCACTGCAACCTCCAACTCCCTGGTTCAAGCGATTCTCCTGCCTCAGCCTCCTGAGTAGCTGGGATTACAGGCACATGCCACCATGCCCAGCTAATTTTTGTATTTTTAGTAGAGACAAGGTTTCTCCATGTTGCCCAGGATGGTCTCGATCTCCTGACCTACTGATCCGCCTGCCTTGGCCTCCCAAAGTACTAGGATTACAGGCATAAGCCACCATGCCCAGCCAGCTGCAGCTAGTTTTTAGAGCCCCATGGATTTCTTCTTGCCAGCTCTGCCTGTGGGAGTAGGACCATCTCCCCAAACCACTGTATCCTGATAAAGGGCAGTACAGGTTTATGTCTGACGAATGGGGGAAACCCGCAAGAGGCTGTTTAATGTCACCACTGGCTCCATTATTCACAAGTAGTCTCGGGGCTAAATTTTGCCCTTGTAACCCAAGTTCTATCCCCTCTTCTTGTGCCCTTGACTGTGAATATGCAATCATCACTTAAAGAGAACTGAGCAAATGTGTTCTCGGACAAATGGGCTTTAATGATTGGGAGGTGGGAGATGATCATCTATGCAATGTCAAGAAATAACAGAAATCTGTTGGGGATATAGTTCCCGTTAGGGCCGCTGTGTGTGGTTGGGCATTCTGTGGACTATGTAAAGGCACCAGCTGAAGAAGCAGTTGTGGGCTGAAAGCAGCTGACATTCTACCTGCCAATCTGCCATGCATGCCCTGACTCAGGGTGGCATCCACCGAGAGGGACAGGTAACTTTTTCTTCACACCGAGGAGAAGTTGGTTATTCAAGCTGGTAGTCCTTTGGGTTTTGTTTACTGAGTGGGAGCACTTTTCTCTAATTGTTCCTCCAGAGGAGGGCATCTTGTTTCATATGATACAAGGGTACAGAATAGGCTAGAGAAGGCTCAAAATCTTCTGACCTTTTCCTCAGAGCTGGGAGGAAGTGCAGGCGAAGAAAATCCCAACTAGAGCATTCAGAAGCTCATCCTCTAAAATAGTATGGAGGGCCAGGCGCGGTGGCTCACGCCTGTAATCCAAGCACTTTGGGAGGCCAAGGCAGGCAGATCACCTGAGGTTGGGAGTTCGAGACCACCCTGGCCAACACAGTGAAACCCCATCTCTACAAAAAATACAAAACTTAGCTGAGTGTGGTGGCGCATGCCTGTAATCCCAGCTACTCAGGAGGCTGAGGCATGAGAATCGCTTGAACCTGGGAGGCAGAGGTTGCAGTGAGCCGAGATCGTGCCACTGCATTCCAGCCAGGGTGGCAGAGCAAGACTCTGTCGCAAAACAAAACAAAAAAACAGTATGGAGATTTCTCAAATAACTAAAAATAGAACTACCATCCAATCTAGCAATCCCACTACTGGGTATCTACCCAAAGGGAAAGAAATCGTTACATCAGAAAGACATGTGCATTCATGTATTTATCACAACACTATCCACAATAGCAAAGACATGGAATCAACTTAAGTGTTATCCAATGAAGAACTGCATAAAGAAAATGTGTGTATATACCATGGAATAATATTCAGCCATCAGAAGAATGAAATCATGTCTTTTGCAGCAACACGAATAGAACTAGAGGCCATTATCCCAACTGAAATAGCTAAAAAACAGAAAGTCCAATACTGCGTGCTCTCACTTCTAAGTGAGAACTAAACAACGGGTACCCATGGACATACAGATTAGAATCACAGACACTGGAGACTGCAAAAGGCGGGAGGGTGGGAGGGGAGTGAGGGGTGAAAAATTACCTCTTGGGGCCGGGCGTGGTGGCTCACGCCTGTAATCCCAGCACTTTGGAAGGCCGAGGTGGGTGGATCACCTCAGGTCAGGAGTTCAAGACCAGGCTGACCAATATGGTGAAACCCCATCTCTACTAAAAACACAAAATTTAGCAGGGTGTGGTGGCAGGCACCTGTAGTCCCAGCTACTCGGGAGGCTGAGACAGGAGAATTTCTTGAACCCAGGAAGCGGAGGTTGCAGTGAGCCAAGATCGTGCCACTGCACTCCAGCCTCGGCAACAGAGTAAGACTCCGTCTAAAACAAAACAAAAAAATTACCTCTTAGGTACAATGTTCACTATTTGGGTGATGGGACACTAAAAGCCAGACTTCATCACTATGTGATATATGCATGTAGGAAGCCTGCATGTGTACCCTCTAAATATATAAAAATGCAAAAAAATAAGAAAAGAGACGTTTACCCTTTGTCTTTTAAAAGGCAGCAGTGGATAATAAAATGTCTGGAGAATGATCCTGGCTGGCTCTCTGGTCCTTTTGCAACTGGATTACTGTGGGTGTTTCTTTGTGTTTTCCCCCTGAAGGGATCCATCCAGTGCTCCCTGTCTGAGTGAGTGAACTCCTTGTTCAGGGCTGTCACTGAACCCATCTCTCTCCATCAGCCTCTGGAGATGGTTGGGGCTACAGCTCAGACTTCACACGCTGTCTTACGTTTGGGAAAACTCTGCGCTGTCCTTTATTACTTTTTTTCCTAAAGTAAGTTATGTTTACAGCTGCTGCGCCTGACTGCTCTGCCCTCTGTGAGCCTCCTCTGAATGGTTTCCAGGGTGCGTCCTTATCTGTGAGCGGAAGTGCGTTTTGGAGATGGAGAGAAATTAATAACGATTTCGGGAGCTGGGAAGGTGAGGTCGGCTCCTGCGAACTGTGGGGGCGCTCTGATCTCGTTCTTATGCTCTGCTTGCTGAAAAAATCTCTCTTTGCCCTGGCATATCATGGCCTGGAGCCCTTTAAATTAAAAACAGTTGTGAAACTGGCAGCAATTTAGAACTTTTGCCAGCGCATGAATCTGTAAAGAGCAGGGCCTCAGGGATGCGGGCCATGTGTCTCTAAAGAGGCCTGGTCTGTGTCCTTGGCTTTGAGCACCCCAGGCTTTTGGTCTACTGCGTCTTTTCTCTCCTAGAGGTATATGGGCTCTCTCGGGTTGTGACCAGACCCTCCCTCTGACCTCACCATCTGCCCTGTCCCACCTCCACGGGTGCTAAGGCTTGCCACGTGGCTCAGTGGTGTCACCAGTGTTTCCTCAGGTCAGTGATGGATGCGTCCAGGCAGGGGCCCACACCTCTACTTTCAGAGTGATCAAGAGACAGCAATGCAGCCACTTACAGATCTTTGCAGCCAATGTGAATCCAAGCCTGGAAGACCAACGAAGGTTTTACGGAAGACATTTTTGTCAGTTTTCAAGAGAAGGCAGTGGAAGTGGAAATGCCAGACAGACAATAAAATAGTGAGGTGAGGATGAGCCAGTAAAATTCCTTCTTTGTGTTTATGGCTTGGCTACTTCTAAACCAGGAGGTACTCTGCCGCTGCCCAAGTGGGGATTTATTTCAAATGGGTTCAGCCAGAGGGAAGGGCAGGTCGTGAGCCTGCGGGGCAGGTGGAGAGTCAAAATCTCGACTCTTCCTGGGAAAAGCCTTCCTAGGGACACTCTCCCTAGCATTCCGGCCACCCCAGTGTGGGGTTCTTGCTTGCAGGGCCCTAGAACATCCTCGATTGCCTGGCATCTTTAATTAAAAAGTGAAATCCATTTGTAAGGATGAGGAGGCCCAAGGATTCAATGTCAGTGAAACCCTATTTGGGAGAAAAATAAATTTCAAACGTAAACCTGAAGACATAAGTGTTCCCTTAATGAAATTCAGAGTGAATTTCAATTTTGACCTGAAATTCAATAGGTTATCCTGAGAAACATTCATTGATTATCTCCTGTGTGTGAAAGTAGGAACCAGGCTGGTGAGATCGGCAGGGCCAGTGCATAGCAGATATTGTGTGCAAAGTTAAGGAACTTGCACCATCTCTTTTTGTTTTTTTGTTTTTTTTTTTGGAGACAGCGTCTCAGTCACCCAGGCTGGAGTGTAGTGGTATGATCATAGCTCACTGCAGCCTTGACTTCCTGTGCTCAAGTGATCCTCCTGCCTCAGCCTCCCTGGTAGCTGGGACTACATGTACCATCTCTTATACACAGTCGATGTTTTAAAGAAGGGAGGACCTGAGCAGAGCTATGCTTCATAAGAGCCATATTAGAATGATGTTGAGGGCATAGGTGATGGCGAATATTTCTTGAACACCCACTATGTGCTGGGAAGTGGGTTGTCTTATTATATGCATTCTCTTTTTAAATCTCCGTGTAACCCTATGAGGTAAGCATTATTCCTGTCCTCATTTTACTGAATGGCAACCTGAGGTTCAGGGAGGTTGAGACACTTGCCCAACGTTGCACAGCTTGCAAGTGGCAGAGCAAAGTCCAGAACCCAAGTCTAACTGAATCAAGAGCCCACACTCTTAACTACTATAGATCAAACTTAATATATACAGTGTTTGCTTTATCAAGGAGTAAGTAAGTATCCCCCAAAAGCTATTCCTTCTGTGTGGAATGGGCAAACCTCTGGATTTGAGAGTGTGAGACTCAGAGGTTGGGGCTGTCAGTTTTAGCACATAAAAATGCAAGACTGGCTCCGAGTTAAATTTGAAGAATTGCTCTAATGAATTTTTGTAATGTATTAAAAATAGCTGAATGCAGGACAATTTGGGCATTTTGACAAAGTGAATAATGACACAAGATGAAATTATTAAGGACAGGACATGACTTGTACACATGGGCCCCCTAGATCCCCAGCCACAGGGGTCCCCAATCCCCAGGCCACGGACCAGTACTGGTCCATGGCCTGTCAGGAGCCGGATCGCACAGCAGGAGGTAAGTGGTGCACAAGCGAGTGAAGCTTCGTCTGTATTTACAGCTGCTCCCTATCCCTCTCATTACCACCTTAGCTCTGCCTCCTGTCAGATCAGCAGTGGCATTAGATTCTCATAGGAGTGCAAACCCTTTTGGGAACTGCATATGCGAGGGATCTAGGTTGTGCACTCCCTGTGAGAATCTAACGCCTGATGATCTGTCACTGTCTCCCATCACCCCCACATGGGACCATCTAGTTGCAAGAAAACAAGGTCAGGGCTCCCACTGATTCTACATGATAGTAAGTTGTATAATTACTTTGTTATATATTACAATGTAATTATAATAGAAATAAAGTGCACAATAAATGGAACATGCTTGAATCATCCCGAAAACATACCCCCTCACCATCTGTGGAAAAACTGCCTTCCATGAAACTGGTCCCTGGTGCCAAAAATGTTCGGGACTGCTGCCCTACCAGGTGTGTACCTTGAGTCTGTCACACCTTAGGCTGTGTGATCATGAATAGAACTCCCCTCACCCAGCCTCGCTCTCTTCAACTGCAAAATATGGACAATAGCATTTGCCTCATAGAGTTATTAGAGGGTGAACTGAGATGACATAAAATACCCAGTAGTGTGCTAGGTATATAGTAGGTACTCAAGAAACACTTTGTGGATATACCAGGCAATTCCCTAGTTTCCAGGAAAAGTTTTTTTTTTTTTTTTTTTTCACTCAAAACACTTAACTCTTATTGAGAGTTTTATGCATCAAAGAACTTGGCCTTTTCTTCATGAAAATCATATCTTTTAATGGGAGTCGCCTTTCGATGTTTCATTCATCCTGTACTTAAAAACACCAGCCATTTCTTCTAATGATAAAGTTGCTACACAAGTTAAAAAAAATAGGGCAACAGAAACAATGCCCATTATATTATCGTCAAGCCTTTATTATGTAGGTATTAAATTTGACCTCAGAGGTCGTCACTCTTGGAAAATGTTTCCATCTGTAGCACTCCATTCTCCATTCTGTCGGTTCAATTAAGCCTAAGAATTTAAATTATCTCTCTAACTCTAAAAATATGTACAGATACTACTGAAACGGGAAACTATTTCAGGGCTTAGAAGAAATTCTGTGGGAGTGAATGTGCTCACAGCTTTCAGGCCAGAAAGGTTGACCCTTCCAGATCTTTGAAAGGTTGTGGAAAGACTGTAGAAGTCAAATCAAATCAAGTCAAAATAGACAGCCTTTCTCTCAAGAAGAGGGTTTGGAAAAGAGGCGGAGGGATGGACAAGTTGTATGTCACACACACACACACACGCGCACACACACACACTCGCTCAGTGGGAAATGTATTTGTCTAAAAACATTAAATTAACAACTTCTTAGAGTGACAGCATTTCTTCCTTTCTTTCTCTTATTTCTAGTTCATTCTTATCAGAATTCTGTCAGCTCTCAAACTGACATTTTCCTGTTCTGATCTTTTCTCAGATAGTAAAGAGGGATTTTTTTTTTTTAAATTGGGCTGATGCAAACAGCAGATCAGCCTACAGAGAAACGTCAAGGACAGTTTGTAGTCCTAATCCCTGACCCCCTGCCCTCTCCTAACTAGCTATTGACATCGAACTTAAAAAACCTGCAATGCTGAGATGAGATAATGTTTTAGAGGAAAGAGAAAAGGAGTGTGGTGAGACTTCTGCGGCAGACGGGGGCATTTCAGAAGTGAATGTGCTGCTGGCCTGTGAGTCAAACTTCAGGCTTTTTAAAGTTCAGTTTTGCTTAAAGTATCTGGTAAAGAAAACGGGTCTCATCCTCTAGACCAGAAATGGAGCAGGCGAGTCTCTTTGGATGACAGCGATTTGCCCTCTTTGGGTGATCCTGGCTCCGTTCATGTGAAGTGGTGACATTTTCATGATGCTTGGTGTAAAGAAACTGTTGTGTGGTTTCTACATTGGACCAAGCACTCCTTTTCACATCATGCATGTTGTATAACAGAGTTGGGCTTTATAATGCACAGGTTTGGAATTTTTTGTTTTTTTGAGACGGAGTCTTGCTCTGTCGCCCAGGCTAGAGTGCAATGGCGTGATCTCGACTCACTGCAAGCTCCGCCTCCCAGGTTCATGCCATTCTCCTGCCTTAGCCTCCCAAGTAGCTGGGACTACAGGTGCCCACCACCATGCCTGGCTAATTTTTTGTATTTTTTAGTAGAGACCGGGTTTCACTCTGTTAGCCAGGATGGTCTTGATCTCCTGACCTTGTGATCTGCCTGCCTCGGCCTCCCAAAGTGCAGGGATTACAGGCATGAGCCACCGTGCCCGGCCAGGTTTGGAACTTTTAACAGGGATATCTTTATTATTATTATTTTCCTTCTGAGAGACAGGGTCTGGCTCTGTCACCCAGGCTGGAGTGCAGTGGCACAATTGTACCTCACTGCAGCCTCAAGCTCCTGGGCTGCAGCGATCCTCCGGCCTCGGCCTCCCGAAGCACTGAGATTACAGGCATGAGTCACCAGGCCTAGCCCTTAAAAGGGATCCCTAAAGGGACTTTTGCAGCCATTTCAAAATAGAGAAGGAGAAAGAACCTTGCCAATACTCTGTTTGGATCCCTTTGTCCTCTTGAGCTGCTGAGCTTCGGTCCACCTGCCTGTGAAGACACTCTCACCTGACATGGTGAATTTGATTTGCTTCCTCTCTAGTGGGGGAACAGGGATAAAGAGAGAAATAGTTTTTTCAGAAAACCCTGACTAAACTATTGTGAAGTCACCTGCCCTTATTTTCCTATCACTTGGTCCTGCATGTTGTAGAATAAAGCCCTGGCATCTCTGAAAATATTTCTGCTATTTTGCTACTGGTTGGAAAGGTGGCTTTGTTGACTGGTGACCAAACCAGAAGAAAACCTGAGAGAGAAAATGTTGGATTCCCAGGGGTAGGATTTGTTTAGTTTCAGAACAAATCCTGAAACACCTAGGTTCTCACTTTTTCCCCTATGGCTATTTACAGGGAGGCTAGTGTCTGGATATTTCTTTCTTTCTTTCTTTCTTTTCTTTTTTTTGAGACAGAGCCTTGCTCTGTTGCCCAGGCTGGAGTGCAGTGGCGTGGTCTTGGCTCACTACAACCTCTGCCTCCTGGGTTCAAGTGATTCTCCTGCCTCAGCCTCCCAAGTAGCTGGGATTACAGGTGCGAGCTACCACACCCAGCTAATTTTTGTATTTTTAGTAAAGACAGGATTTCACCATATTGGCCAGGCTGGTCTCGATCTCTTGACCTTGTGATCCACCCAGTTCGGCCTCCCAAAGTGCTGGGATTACAGGCATGAGCCACCGTGCCTGGCCACATCTGGGTATTTCTAAGAGGCAGTATGTTATTCTGCTTAACATAAAAGGGTGAAGACATTCTCCAACATCTCTACCTTCTAGAAGCTGCTGGGCCACACCCCGGGGATTCCAAACCCTTTCCTGGCATGCCAAAGGCCAGTGAGCAGCTAGCAGAATTATAATCACATGATCATTGTTCACTGGGGTGGGCAGACACCACTGTCTCTGCTTCCTTTACATTCATTGCTTGAGACACTTGAAATTAGGCCTGACATGGCAATAACAAATGCACTACAGGGAACGAGCCGGCACTGGGCCCTAGGGAATGATCTAGAAGACTTAATAGGTCTTTTCCGTCTTTAATTTCCATGGTTCTAAATATGCTGGCTGCTTATAAAGCGGAAGATTGATTTTGAGGCAGACTGGTTAGTTTTGGAAGCAGTGAGTGGAGAGGATTTGGCTTTTTGCAGCCATGTTCCTTAATGCCCACTTTAGGCTGGATGTGGTTTCTGAGGGCAGCCCTGGCATCTCTCCTTTCACCTCTCTTTGGTAGGGAGCAAATGGGGAAGGAGTTGTCTTGGGCATTCCCCATGAGCTCACCGATCAGGTATGAGTGTCTCCGTGTACCGGGAATTCCTCCTTGTCTGTATGGTGAAAGTGTAAGGACTGGGCAGGCATGGTGGCTCATGCCTGTAATCCTAGTGCTTTAGGAGGCTGAGGCAGGAGGATCACCTGAGCCCAAGAGTTCAAGACCAGCCTGGGCAACATAGGGAGACCCTCATCTCTTAAAAAAAAAAAAAAAAAAAATTAAAAACTAAAAGCCTAAAGACACACAATTGAGAAATGGAGGTGATGTTATGGGCTCACCAACATCTCACATCCACTCTTGAAAGAAGCCAAGTGCTCAGCGTCAGTGGTGAGCCTCCCTACGAAGAAGTCTTTTTGTTTCTTCGTAAGATGGAATGAGCATCTTGACCATTCCTTATCTGAGGCCAAGGGACTAAGACTCACCTTAAGGAACGCACCTTTGGAAGCAGGAAGCTGCTGACACGTGCAATGGTGTGACTTCGTATTACACAGCTGGTGAATTCATTTTGGAAGTGGCTGTGTGGGGGAAGAAGTTGCTGTCTTTCTTTTGGTAATTGTTCCCATTGGCTTCCCCCACCCCCATCCTCACTATGACGCAAGGAAACAATTATAGGAATAAAAAAGACACAGCTAAGTTTAGAGAGGATGGGGACAGGCACTAGGAGTTTCCAAGTTTTCTTTGAGCTCACACATAGATTGCCTTTTTCTGGACATGGGAAAGAAGAACAATTTCAGTTTTTCCAGCCATAAAACAGGGACCTTAATGATTGCTTGCATCACAGAAAATGTTGTAAGGACGAACTAGCTCACATTTTTACATTGGCCTGCAGACACACTCTATTACATAAGTGAAGAGGATCTTTCATGACAGTGAAGGTGTGCGTAAGAAGGGGACCCAGGCATCTGTTCACTTTTCTGTCTCCATTTCCAGGGTGAGATACATAGCTGGAAAAGCTACTTGTTGTGGCTGATGAAATGCCAGTGCTGATATCATGCTTTGAACTATTTTATCCGGATTTAAGGAGCCAGTTTCCAATTAATCAGACTCCAAGGTCACTCACTGAACCAGTGTCTCAGGTAGAGGAAGATTATGTGTGGGGGGAGCACAGAGTGAGGACATGAGGGACTACAGGGCAAAGGAAGAAAAGGGAGAAGGATAGAGACCAGAGTGAAGAGGGACCGGATTTTTTTTTTTTTGTAAATTGCCTGAATTTGAAATAATCATTGGTCAGGAGAAACGTGTTGGCTTATTAAAAACCCTTTTTAGTTTGCTACCCCCTAAAAATGGGACCAAATCCACGGCTGAAAAGATCCTGCTTTCCTGGTGGCTGTGTGGTGGCTCTGCCCAGCCTGATGTCATAGGCAGAGGCGTGGGAGAGGCAGAGCCCCTCTCACAGGAGCTGTTTCATCAGGATTCTGTGGGCTTTCTATGCAACCCCTTTTAAAAATCGGAAAATGAAACAAGACATATTTCTGAGGTTGTCAGCAGGTAGATCCACTGGTTTGTGGTAAGTAATCTCTCTGGGAGGAAGTCTTGGCTCTGATGTCTGTGTCGAACCTTCCGTGGCTCCCCCCGGCCGCCCCAGCACAGGTCTGTTCGCTGGGCAAGGAGGTGGTGATGATATTGCTTCTAACAACCAGACTGAAGCATAGCCTCAGGCTGTCTTGCAAAGCCTCTTCCAAACTGCCTCTAATTAATTTTTATCCTGCCATCCCAATGAGTCCCGGGAGTACAGCAACCCAACAACAGAAAAACCCTCATCAAGTCATTTGGAGAAAGCTTTGACGTAACACTTGCAGATTTTAGATCTCCAAAAGAGAAACTGCTGCAGAAAAACAAAAAACCAAACCAAACCCCTCGCGTTTAGTCACCTCCATCCTACTCGATTTTTTCCCCCCAGCTTCTCACCTTTTCTTTACAGTGGCACTAACTCCGATCTCTCTCTGGTCTGCTCTTACCCACAGCTCTTTCAGAGACAACCCTGGAGCTGTATTTTTTTTTTTTTCTGCGGGAAGAGAACCCTGAATTCCCTGTGGTCTGGGGTCAGGTACCTGCACTGGGCTGCCCTGGGAATCTCTTAAAAGAGGGGAAGGAGAGAAGCTGGCCTCTCTGGCTTGTAGCCGCGGTGGGGCCAGGCCTCCTCACGCTGTGCAGACACGCTTTAGTGGACATATGTTGGGAGCAGAGGGAAGGTTCCACAAAGAAGAATCTGACCCACCAAACACATCAAATATGCAGCACCCTGGGCCTCCCCGTTAGAAGTGCTGCTGGCAGCAGCTCAGTTGCCCTAGTTGGCTGCGTAGTGGGGGTTCATGCAAAACTGTTCAGGTTGCTTTTCTTTTTATTCCGAAGGGATCTGGGGACAGAAGGGTGCCTTCCTCCCTGGCACCAGCACACGAGCCTCACTTGCTACCTTCCCTCCAGCTCTGGAAGTCTCAGCCCCTGGGATCAGATGTCCACTGATCTCCTCCCCAAACGCCCTATCCCACCGCCGTTTCAAAGCCCTCCCTGCCCCTCTGCATCTGTTCAGGATGCTTCCCTTAGGACGTTGGAATAAATGAAAATTTAGGAAGAGTGACTGTTTGAAACGAGGCATTGAGAGGTGCTGAAACCCAAACCACCTGCCGCCCTGGCTTCCTGGGATTTCTGGACAAAAAAGGTTGAGTGACTTCTCCCCTCCCTGGGACACAACAGAGGAGAGTGATTCGGTCCCAGCGGCCCTGGTGTTAATTTCATGATCACCGGGTGCCAAAGAAAGTTCCTCAGGATCCGCTGGACTCGACAGCTCCTGAGAAATGCAGTCATTGTTTCTAATGCGTCTGAGCTGTCTGGCTCCTTTAAAAGAGTTAATCACAGAATCACAGGCTTAGAAAAAGACTTCTTTGATGGCTCCTCTGTGCTAGGTCCAAGTGAGTGAGGGCTGATCCTGTTTTTGAAGAAGCCCGTGGAGCCCCACTCCAGTGACTAATCGCTCGTAATTGTCCTCGTTAATTTTAACCTCATGTGCTGGTGCTTTAAACAGATTTCCATTTGTCTGTCCTCAGAGAAGGTAGAAAGCATTGCTCATCGTACAAACGGGGTCATTCATTTCCTTCCCTCTCCTTTTTCCTGTCTCCTTGGGCGATAGACTGGCCCAACAGGGAAGAGCAAATGGTGGGGAGCTGGACACTTGTGGGTCTGAAGTCTGCAACTTCCTAACTATGCTACTAAGCCTCAGTTTCCCTGTCTGTGAAACTGGAGGAATAACAGCCACCTCATTGGGTTGTTTTGAGGATTAAATGAAATAATGGAAGGAAAGTGCTTTGCATGGGTTCAGGGTGATGCCTTCTACAGGCTCACAAACAAAAATGTGCCCTCTGCAGGAAAGTTGGATGCACGTGGAATTCTTGCTTTTTGGGGTACCCTGTTCTTCAATGCCAAGTGATATTGGTGGGTGAGACAGCAAAGAGCAGTGGAAAGAGAATTGTTACTGGGGGCCTGAAGATGTGGGTCCTATTCGTAGCTCTGCTATAACCTAGTCTTGTGACCCTCACTCAGGAACGCACCACCTCTCTGGGCCTCAGTTTTCTAGCCTGTAACATAATCTCCACCCTGTCTGCTTTGCAGGGGAGTTGGGGAGCAATAGAGGAAAGGAGAGATGGGGGCGGAGAACTGCCAACAGAAAGTGCTAGTCAAATGTCAGGTGTGAAGAGTCCTGAAGGTCGATGCTCAACCAGCTCTGCTGCTGCCCCTGGCATTTTCCCTGGCACCAAGGAGCACGTTGACAGTTTGCTGGGATCCCCCTGAATTTCCAATATCCTGGGGGTGAGGACTGGAGTGAAGCAAGTTAAGGTATATATTATCTTACTCACTTTGTAGGGTTCACAGTTCCTTAGACTCTCAGTTCTGGTTTGTTTCGAAAGGGGACAACCCCTGGCTGGGAGGAGCTGTCAATCAAGAGGCAGTACTGCATAATGGTGAAGCAGTTTGTTAAACCCACAGACTCTGGGGCCAGACCCTGGTCATATTCTAACTCTGCCACTTTCCCTCCTATGTCCTTGGGAAGCCACCTACCTCTCTGTGTTTCAGCATCCTCAGCTGTACAGTGGGGATAATAAGAGTTCCCATCTGATAAGGATTGTGTAAGTATGCACCACATGCTTAAACCATGCCCTGGGACACGGTACACACTCAAGACGTAGTGAGAGTATAATTATCATGAGTCAAATGTTTCTGGTCCATGCAGTGATGAAGCCTGATTCATTTCTGAAAGACCTCGCTAGGACCCTCTAGTCCAGTGGGTTATTAAGCTTCTGAGGGCCATGGCTTGTATGATAAATGTTATGAACTTTCTCTGCAGAAGAGTTAACATATGCCCCTAAATTTCACATATATCTTCAGGGCGTTCCAACCCATCCATGGAATTGCTGGGGTTCATAGACCCCGGATTAGGAACTTCTTTTTTATTTTATTTTATTGCCTTCCTTTATTTTGTTATTTATTTTAAGACAGGGTCTCACTTTGTCACCCAGGCTGGAGTGCAGTGGTGCGATCATGGCTCACTGCAGCCTCGACCTCCCAGGCTCAAGCAATCCTCCCACCACAGCCTCCAGAGTAGCTGGCATTATAGGCATGCACCAACACATCCAGCTAATTTTTGTAATTTCAGTACAGATGGGGTTTCACCATGTTGTCCAGGCTGGTCTCAAACTCCTGGGCTCAAGTGATCCTCCCACCTTGGCCTCCCAAAGTGCTAGGATTACCTGCATGAGCCACTGCATCCAACCTTATTGCCTTCTTATTTGCTAGGTCACCAGGATCATCCAAGTACAGCTTTGGATATAGTAAAGATAAGTTTCTAGTCAGAAAATTATATTATGGTTACATCAACTAGAGGTCCAAAAAAGAAAGAAAATGTATGATATAATTGAACCCAAGCTAGGCTTCTTAAATCTTTTTCTTGAGTGGTATGCCTTTGATGCACGTCACTGCAATTTTTATCCACACCCAATTCACACTGTTCTGAGAGAACCCTGGAGAAACTTTCTCTTCGCCTGTATTTCCATGGCAATTGCGAATAGCCAAGAGTCACTTTGTTAAGAATTACTAATTCTGGAGAAATGGAAGGTCAAAGTCATGAACCTCTCAGTTAATAGTGGAAGTTTCCTTATTTTAACTTTTATGAAGAACTCTCTGAAGTATGGTGTTTATAGGCTAGGGTTTGCAAGAACCTGAATCAAAAACAAATAATGGCAAATATACCCTTCACTAGGATTCTATCTGGATGACTTCATTATAATTTGGTAGGAATTAAGGGTTAGACCCACAAGAGTTTCATTTTCAGGTTAGACAGAAGCATATACCAAGTCTCTCCAAATACCTGCTTAACAAATACCACCTTTTGCATGTTCTTGATTTATTTCTCTACTTCTATACCATTGGCTTTGCAAAATTAATTTGCCACATGGAAATATCTTAAATCACTTTCTCACCAAACCATGAATATGGTTTGGAAAAGGGAGAAGGGGAGGGCTCTTTGTTTTTTCTATTAAGGGCTGATAACGCACAGGAAAAACTGGTTGAAGGCTACCCCAAAAAATCAAATATCTGCATTTTCTTTTCTTAGGGAAACAAATACCTGTTTTGAAAATTAAGTACAGAGAAGATACAGAAATACTACAAAATACGGTTGTGTCTTTACTTTTTTTTTTTTTTTTTTTGAGATGGAGTCTTGCTCTGTCACCCAGGCTGGACTGCAGTGGCATGATCTGGGCTCACTACAACCTCTGCCTCCTGGGCTCAAGTGATTCTTCTGCCTCAGCCTCCCGAGCAGCTGGGACTACAGGCATGCACCACCACGCCCAGCTAGTTTTTGTATTTTTAGTAGAGACGGGGTTTCACCATATTGGCCAGGCTGGTCCTGAATTCCTGACCTCATGATCCACCCGCCTTGGCCTTTCAAAGTGCTGGGATTACAGGCGTGAGCCACCGCGCCTGGCCTGTGTCTTTACTATTATATCCAATTTAAGTGGCTAGAAAGAGCAAAGAAAAGGACAGGTAAAGGTCGGTGAAGGGGAATCAGGAATGGCAGCAAGTGCTAGAGATAGTGAGGGGCCTGACTGAACAGGTGGGAGAGAAGCGGTGGTTGCAGAAGAGATAGATTTGGGTCAGGCAGTTCCACCAATGGCGCAGACAGGAAAGAGAATGTAGCAACCACTAGTTACTGTCTATATACGTGTATATCTTTTTATCTCCCTCATTGCCTAACACACATGCCGTGTACATGTTAGGTACTCAGTAAGTTAATGAAACAGAAACAAAGAGAATGTGTAAAACACCAGAAGCTTTAAAATTAATTTTGACTTAGAAGTGTACTTTATCTAGGCTGTGATCTTACCATTATTATCAAGTGCCATCTGTTTCTCTTGAAAGAGGTTTTTTTTTTTTTTTTTTTTTTGTGGGGGGGGGCGGATGGGGGTTGGTGCAGTTTAAATGCTCTTCACAGGTCTTCAACTGCTTTAATTAATCCCAAGCTTCAGAAGCTCTACCCTGAATGGGATATCTAGAGCTTCCTGCTTGGGGTGGTGGGTAGGGCCAGATTTTCCCCAAGATTGCAACAGGAGTATGCAGAAATCATATCACGGTGACTTGGGAGCTCCCTGTGGACTTGGGTTAACAATTTCCCATCCTGATGGCTACGGACTTCGATAGATCCTAGTGACGCCATATCTGTAGATCATAGACAACTGCTTACATTTCTTCTCTGAAAAATAATTCTGAACTGGGGCTTGAAAACATAGAGTTGAGAAACAAAGGACAAGAGAAACATTAATTTTGTGCTTAACACTCAACAGTAGTGTCCATCCTGGACAGAAAAAAAAAAAAGTGTTCTCCTGGTTTTAGAGAATTCGGCTTTAGCAGAACATCTGAGTTGGAATCCCATGTAGCTATGGAATGAAAATGTGCCATATTTGAATGACTGCTCTGTCCACTCCTTATAATGACATCTAGCCCAAATAATGGACCCATACGTGTAGGTGGCACTTAAAAAATACCATTCACCAGAAGGAGGTTTCCAGAGGACTCTACCTCACTATTTCAGCTATGCTTGAAATAACTGCCAATGGTCCCATGCCACATGAAAGGCACTAAGCGGCATTCCCTGGATGAGCAGGGAGCCCAGGACTCTGATGGTAGGCGTTCTGGAGGGCCATGGAGCTGGGACACTGGTATTAACATGGTGACCCCTAGTGTTTCATGTTGGTAGCACGACTTGGAATTCCACCAGCAACCCTGGCCTAAGTAGGGCGTCTTTACCATCCTCTGATGGAAGGAGTTATTGCCCACCATAATTGTTTATGTCTTTAAAACCATCATGTTAAACAACCCCCCCTTCAACTTTAATGCATTTTTCTGCACAATATCCACTTCTAACCCCTGCCGAATAGAATTGAGTCTTGACATTGTTGTTTTCTTATAATGTGTGGCCTCCTGTCTAAGCATTTCAAAGATCAAGACATATCAATTCATTACTGTGGTTACAATGTCATAAACAATGGATAATGGCATCAACGGATGAATTGTTGGAGGAGGTGGGTATTGCTATATCCACGGCATGAGAGCGTGACTAGCAAGGATTTACTATGAGCACATCAAGTAGAGGACAAGCTAGCAAGGTGGATTTGGTGATTGGCCCAAGTACCATGTCTGTTGTCTGTTGCATTTTTCATCTTAGTACCCTGCTCCAGACACTGTAGCAAATGATGAGTAAACATAAAGCAATTGGATTGTATATGCTCATGCAAGGAGGTGAGGAAAGTCAACTAAGCGGATAATTCAAACCACCTAAACCACTTCCCCATGACTTATCTGGACATTTCAGAGAAAAGTATTTTTCTTTTTGGGATTTGATCATGTGTATTTCTACTAAACATGATAGATGTCTTCATTTCTAATGCCACATACTGTAGGCAGACACAGCCTGAGGGTAAAAAACAATAATTACAACTCATTCATTCATTATCACAAAACTTACTTGACATAGACTAAGTGGGCTGGGAATGGGCTGGCCGTTGGTTCAAATCCCAGTGCTTTTCAGTTTACGATTATTACCCTGTTTTATTTCAGGTATAAAAGATGCTTCTTGTCAGTGTTCCAAATGTACTTAGGTGTCAGTAAAGAAAAAGAAGATAAGTAGAGTATCTGATTTGGTGTTTTTGTTTTGTTTTGTTTTATTTTTTGAGATGGAGTATTGCTGTGTCTCCAAGGCTGGAGTGCAGTGGCATGATCTCGGCTCACTGCACCCTCTGCCTCCCAGGTTCAAGCGATTCTCCTGCCTCAGCCTCCTGAGTAGCTGGGACTACAGGCGCGTGCCACCATGCCTGGCTAATTTTTTGTATTTTTAGTACAGGCGGGGTTTCACTGTGTTAGCCAGGATGGTCTCCATCTTCTGACCTAGTGATCCGCCTGCCTCAGCCTCCCAAAGTGTTGAGATTACAGATGTGAGCCACCACGCCCAGCCCCTTATTTGGTGTTTTAAGAATCATGTCACCATGCCGGGCGCGGTGGCTCACGCCTATAATCCCAGCACTTTGGGAGGCCGAGGCGGGTGGATCACGAGGTCAGGAGATCGAGACCACGGTGAAACCCCGTCTCTACTAAAAATACAAAAAATTAGCCGGGCGTGGTGGCGGGCGCCTGTAGTCCCAGCTACTCGGACAGGCTGAGGCAGGAGAATGGCGTGAACCCGGGAGGCGGAGCTTGCAGTGAGCCGAGATCGCGCCACTGCACTCCAGCCTGGGAGACAGAGCGAGACTCCGTCTCAAAAAAAAAAAAAAAAAAAAAAAAAAAAAAGAATCACGTCACCATTATCACAAAGACTGTAAGTCTTTTAACTGCGTGAATATCATTGGTTACTTTATTCTCTTCCACGTTGGTATCTTTTACTTTTTTTTCTTGAAGTTTAACCCCATTGCTGGACATACCAGTGTTATGAAGAAGAAAATAAACTAAAAAATGCTTATTTTATGCAGAAAGGTATAATTCTGATTAATAGTAATAAATCAAATTAAATTGGAAGAATTTCTAAACAGACTCAAATGAGAGCTTGGGGATCTTCTCTAGCTTTCGTTGGTCTATTGAGAAACAAAGGCCAGAAACTGCATGTAAAACAAAGAGATACAAAAAGCAAATGTAATCCCATCATTTAGATGAGTTCTTGGGTGACATCTTTGTGGTTTCCTTTTCCTATATCTAGACCTCCAGATTCAGTTGGTGGCTCATCCTTGCTACAGAAACTTCCTTAATATGCCAGAGGGACATGTTAGAAGCGAACGGCTTCTGTCATCATTGGGAAGGGCAGAAATGAAAGGGGACCTTCACTCAGATGCAGGAGGGAAGCAAGTTCTCCCAGGCAAAGTCAGCAACATTGGATACTTTCCCCCAACCTGCTTGTTATATTCAAATACTTCAGCCTCTTCTTTTTATAAAAAATCAGTTCTGCCTTCTCAAAGGAAACCATCAACATC
Source organism: Symphalangus syndactylus (assembly GCF_028878055.3). NCBI lineage: Eukaryota > Metazoa > Chordata > Mammalia > Primates > Hylobatidae > Symphalangus > Symphalangus syndactylus. The sequence goes on from NC_072433.2 coordinate 22,566,680, forward strand.
AAAAACATGGTTTGGATGTCATTTTAAATGAAAAAGAAAAACAAATAAACAGATTCAAATGTCAGCTCAGGGACTCTTGAGCTTATGAATGTCCCATTCAAAACAAAGCCCTTTGACTATTAGACTGAGACCAGAGAGTTTTACCTTCCAGGTGTATATTTCTAGAGCCATCTGTGAAGTGGGGGGAACCTTTGGAAACTGATGTCCAGGTTCAACTATACCATCAAATTCTGGAGAAGATTGCTAACGCATGATCAGAAAGGAAGAAGACAGTTTGTGTAGACAACGCGGCTGGTCCCTCATAGAATGGGGCATAAGGGGGTATACTTGGGTATCCAGAGTACAGAAAACCTGCTAACAGGTAGACACCTAAGGTGACAAAGAAATTGCTATATTTATTGCTTTAGTGGGATAAAATGCATGGTTGTCTAAAATGAAACGGTAGCACCAAGTCCATGGCCCATGAAAGTGACTTTGCTGCCATCTATGCCCAAAGCCTCTTGTTTCCAAGGAAGCCCGTTTTATAGGCACGCATCAGAACATCTTCTTTTACCTTTTGACAAAATGAAACTGCGTCCTTGGGAGTTTCCCACCCATTGCTCTCTTGGCTACTTCACTCCAGTACTATTTCATTACTTATTGATTTTTCTACGCCTCTCTGCATGGCTGTAATTTACACAAGTCCTCACAGCCCTTAGCGATTCTTAACACCTCAAGGTAAGATCACTGAGTCCACTAGAGAGACATTCTTTTCTGGAATGATGAAAAATTGGTGAGTCTCCTTGCTAACACAGGCTCCTTTGGGAGGCCATGGTGGATGGAAAGTGGCATCACAGTCCCCCAGGTGCTACAGTGAGAGGGTGAACGAGGCCAACTCCAAAATGGATGTTGTTACATTCTTGTTACGCTACTGAAGTCTATGCAACTTTTATTTCGGGAGTGAAATACAGAGTTTTATAGATTGGCAGTTCTTAGTTAAAAAAAAGAAAGCCTATGAAGTAACCTGAAAGCTGGTAACATTGGATTTATTATGATCTTTTAAAAAATTAATCACCACTCTAGTCAATTTGTAAAATATGTGTTTGCCTTTGTTGTAATCAAGGTTCCACATGGAAAAAAGAAATGGAAGTAAAGGAAAATGTCAGCGTGATGAAAAAACAGAGAAGAAATTAACTGTCTTCCGGAGAGTTTTTGGGTAAAACGTATCAGTGTTATGAAGAAGAAAAAAACTAAAAAATGCATATTTTATGCAGAAAGGTATAATTCTCATTAATAGTAATAAATCATATTAAATTGGTAGAATTTCTAAAGTTTCCTATCCAGACTTCATTATTTGGCCTTCAAAAGTTTATAATTAAAAAAATTACTCAGCTATTTTGTTATCTATTACTAGGAAATGTTTTTTTGTTTCAGCCATAAAATCCCTTCATGAATTTTTATTTTATATATTTAGAATTATGGTGAGAATGTGATTTATACATTTGAAGGAAAATTTAATATTATCGAATAATCTTATGAAAAATGATGTGATGTCTTTTTAACCAAAGATAGGATTGAATTCTCTTGATGCTTCCACTATAAAATGATATTAAATAAAAGATCCCTTGAAGAAGTGTATTTTAGATTGGCCCTGTGAGGAAGCCATAGTCTGAAAAAACCGATAAATATCAGACTGTTTACACAGTATCATGTAGCTTACCTAACTCTATGACCTGAAAACCATTTCTGGATGCTTCCAAAACAATGAACCTAACCATTTCACAAATCACAGACTTTTTTTTTTTTTTAAGCTTAAAGTGAATTTAGAAAGCATCTGGACCAATTACAGTTAATTTGTTGAAATCAGGGAAAACAGTCCTATCAAAGGAACTATTTAACATTTGAATATTTTTTAAAAGCCAGTTTTTTGATGACATACTTTACTTTTTAATTATGTATTACCTGTTACGCTTATGATTATTCATCTTCACCTGATGTAAACCACCCAATTTTCCAATGCTTTGGGACTTACTGAGATAATTGTAATGAACATGGTGCTTGCTTGCTCTATATTGCTTCCCTTTCTTTTGAAATGTGCACTCTAAATTTCTTTTATGGGGAAGCACCTTTCCCTGCTCTCAGTTCATTTGGTTTGGGCAGGGCAGACCCTATTTCCTGGCTCTAGGTTGATCCAAGCCAGGCCAGCTGGACACTACACCACCTTGTCTACAGTGATGGACATGAGCTGAGACAATGGGAGCCAAAGCAAGATCTTTTGCTGAAACCATTGGCAATGGGGGGCTCTGTCCCCTTGGGGTATTTATACTGGTGGGATGTGATTTTGGGCTGCCAGGGGCTACCACACGCCAATAGCCCACCTGGAAATGAGGCAAACAGAGAGGAAAACAGAACCAAAGTAGGTGTGGGGAGAGTAGGGGAGTCAGATATTACTGTTTGAGCTGCTGAATCCAGCTAAGCCTAAAGCAGCCAACCCCATGCATTTTAGTCTATGAATTAAAACACTTCCATTTTTACTTAAGCTAATGTGAATCTGGTTATAGTTAGTTTCAACCCAAAGAGGCTTGATTAATTAGGACAATTTTGTCTGTGAACAATCTGCATGTTTCAAACTTATTCTCAAATAAATTTGGAATGTTTAGGCAGGTTCACTAAATTAAAAGGGCTTCAACAATTTTGTTGTCCATCTGAGAGGAAAATGCTGCAAAAGCATCTTAGATTTGACTGTGCAACTGCTTTGGTATGAGAAACGCTCTACTAGAGCAAGAAGAGAGATGCTGAACAATCCTTAAAAATAATAATGAAGATGAAGATTCACTATTTTTGTTTTGTTTCATTTCAGGTAATGCTGAATTACACGAAATCTCCTTAAGAATAGGCATTGTATTTCCTTAGCATCTGCAATACCAAAGAGCTAGATGCACAGTAGGCATTTACTGGACTAAACTTATTAGAAAGAATTGCTGTCTGTTCTTCATGCTTCCTACATATTGATAAATGAAAGCCACTTACGCCGTGGCAGTGTTTCTCAGGAATTTAACACGATCCACAAATGATCAGACTTCTCTGAAGATTGACAAAATTCCCAGAAAACAGCAAGAACATTAATCAGTGGGAAGAATCTTTTTTTTTTTTTTTTTTACTGTGACTCACAATCATTTTCTTAAAAAAGGCATTTGAATGTAAAGATCTGAGCTCAATATTATTCACTATAAGTCTGTGTAGCCAACCACCCATTCTTTGTCCCTGGGTGATGTGTAAGAGTATTGTCCTTGTTAGAATTCATAAATGTGGCCAAAACCTGGGCTAGACTCAATATTTCTGAGCCCTTGAAACTCTCTAGAATGAACACCATTAAAAGAATGTGTTTATTTTGAATCACCCATCTCTTAGTTATTTCCTAACCATCTCTTTCTGATATTAACTGCTGGGCAAAATAGAATACCAATCAAAAGCCACGAGGAAGAGAAATATGAAGCCTGAGAAGAAAATATGAACCTCACCCAGGGTGAATAGCTCAAAGAGTTTCTGTACTAAGGCAGCCCAGCCATATGGCCAGTTTGGCCCAGAATCAAAATCAAAGTTGTAAAACCATCGCTATGGCAGGGGAAGATGTTCGGGCTGCTGGAGTCAAAATGACTACACTGTAATGCTGAGACTGGGCCAACCAGATGGTGCTGAGGGAACCAGACAGGAATTCCACAGCAGGAAGATGGACTTCGGCCCTAGTCTAGCTTTCCAGGCTCACCTCTCTGCTACCCTCTGCTCCAGCCACACTCCACTGCTCGTTGGCCTTCTTTCATGTGATGCACTTTTCACATCTCTTTGCCTTTGATTATGCAGGTCCTTCTCTCTGGAACAACCACCTCCTTTGCTCTCCTCCACCCCCATCAAAGTCATGACCATCCCACCCACCTTACTGCGCTTTTATCCCCAGCTCTCCTGCACACTCTGAACTACCTGGGGTGCCACAAGGCTTCATCTTTCTTTTTTTTTTTTTTTTGCCTCCATGCCTTGACATAACTTTTTTTTTTTCTTTTTAGGTCCTGTCTTCTATCCTCTTCTTGATCTTCCCAACCTAGTCTTCTAAATTTAGCTGAAGCATCACCTCCTCCTGGAAGCCTTCCCTGATCTCTCCATTTAATTTGGAAGACCCTCCTCCATGCTCATACAGCCTCTCAGTGCCTATTTTATCAGCATCTACTCCGTTGTCCAGGAGTCACTGACCCACAAGTTCATCTCTTCCGTATGCCTGGAATGGCCTTGAGGGTCAAGACTATACATCAACTGACTTTGCATTCCTTTTGCTTACTGCCTGGCACTCAGTAGGAAGGGTGAGTGGAGAGATAAATGGCTGGAAGGAAGGATGACTTAATCCTTCAAGGCCCTGCTTTCATGTCGCTTCCTCTAGAAAGTTCCATGGCCCATCCAGTCCTCTTGTACTTTACATACAGACATTATTTTTTAAAATTCCCACAATTTGACTTGCATTATGGATAGGCCCTGCTTCTCTCTTTCAATAGAGTGTAAGCTCTCTGAGGTCAGAATTCAATCTCCAACTTTATATCCCTAAAGATGCCTTGTTCCTAGTGGGTGCATATTTGTTTCTGTTCCATAAATATTTATGGAAAATTATTTGGTACCGTTAGGCCAGAAAACATGTGAAAACCATTCAAACGAATTCTGAGCTGGACAGGAGACTCTTCCTAGCTTTGGATATTTAAAAAGCTGGTCCATCTAACCTAAGCAGTAGGGTGGGCTGGGGATAGGTGAACGCTCATAATAATAATACTAGCTAACACTTACCGAGCACTTACTGCAGTATATAGGCTCTACTAAGAGACTTACGTGTATCAAACCACTAATTTAGAAATGCTCAGTGGTACTTGGGCATGACTCCCATTTGAGCCAGTGACAATTGTCCATCTATACCTCAGGGGAGAGAGTTGGGTCTGGTGAGTTTCAGACTGGTATGTGAAAGCTGGAATTGTTCTAAGAATTAGCAGACAGCTTCATCAATTGCTCTCTGCCTACACTTGAGTATGTTAAGCCAAAATTACTTTGAATTCTGTTAACCTATGATTTTACAACTTGAATGGAAAAGATTCCTCTCTGAATTTCAAGGTTTCTTTTAGTAAATAAACAGTTGGTTTTTAGACAGCAAAGAAAGAGAATTGAGGTGGTTTTCTCCACTGCAGTGGTCCCCAACTTTTTTGGCATCAGGGACTGGTTTCATGAAAGACAGTTTTTCCACGGACTGTGGGTCAGGGGTAGGGGGAATGGTTTGGGGATGAATCAAGCACATTACATTTACTGTGCACTTTATTTCTATTATTATTACTACATTATAACATATAATGAAATAATTATACAACTCACCAAAATGTAGATTCAATGGGAGCTCTGAGCTTGTTTTCCTGCAACTAGCAGGTGACGGGAGACAGTGACAGATCATCAGGCGTTAGATTCTCACAAGAAGTGTGCAACCTAGATCCCTCACAAGTACAGTTCACAATAGGGTTTGTGCTCCTGTGAGAATCTAATGTCACTGCTCTTGTGACAGGAGGCGGAGCCCAGTGATAATGCGAGTGATGGGGAGTGGCTGTAAATACAGATGAAGGTTTGCTTGCTCACCTGCCACTCACCTCCTGCTGTGTGACCTGGTTCCTAACAGGCCATGGACTGGTACCAGTCCCTGGGGGAACCCTGCTGTCTCGGGAGCTCTATACCCCTTGTGTCAGGAATCTTCCACCTTGCAAGGATATAGTGCAGATTAGACACAGTAAAGAGCATAAATAGCCTAGCACAGAAAACACTTGGATGGGGAGCTGTTGCTAGTTGAACCTTCGCAATAACCTCAACGGGGTAGTCACGGCTTTCCTCATTTTAAAGAGGTTGAAAGTGCTACAAAAGGAGTTAGGCAACTTGCCCATAGTCGTTGCATGAGTAGACTGCTGAGTTTGGATTTCAATCCACGCTTATCTGAGTCTGTATTAACCATTAACTTACAAGGGAGCCTAATCTTACTACTACTAAATTGTTTTATGACCCCAGGAAGGTGATTTCCTCTCTGGGCTGCAGTGTTTATTGTCGGGTAAGAAACTAGCAAGTGGAAGAATGAGTGTGGGCTGCTCAGAGATTCAGAGTCCTAGGACTCCAACTGACCCTGATTGATGGTCTGGACCATACTCTTGAGTGAAGGGCTGAGTCCCAAAATGTAGGTATCTAATGCAATTTCAGAGGCCTCTCGAGAAAGGGTATTATCTAACCCACTTTGAGATCTCGCAGGGGTGTTACCAGAAATAACTAATAAAAAAGCCTAGGACGTGTCCAAGTGCCACAGTGACAGATATGACTATACATAAATTAGTCTTGCAGAAAGCTACTTGCCCGCGGTCATCATAAATTTCTGATGGTGCAACACAAGACTGATTGTATTTACTTTTGCTCTCTGTCGGGTTCAGAAGTATGATAGGCCAGTAAAACGATTTAGTTGGCTGGTAAATTATCTGCAAGATTGATTAAAAATAGGAAGTGAGCAATTGGCAAATTGTCAACGCACAGAAAAAAGAATCCTCGATAACGAGATCCAGAGATTAAATTAATTTAACACGGGACACCATTTGAGGAGGATGTTTCATTGAACTCTTGTGATATTATTTGGACTGAAATGACTGCGTGTGGCTGTGAGTGTGTATGTGTGCGTGAATGAAGCAGCTTTGTAACATGGTGCTCATTTTGGCTTTCAATTCAAGATTAGGAAAGCAGTAAAAATAATACACAAGGGACAGCAGTCCTTAGCACTCATCATTCTAAAAGAGATCATTTGGTGGAAATTAGAAAGAAAACATCAGCCTTGTAATAAATTACTCTGAGTATCCCAAGAATGGAAAGCTGGCTTCTATTGTTCCTTCTTCTCATAAATGATGTGCCCAGATTATACCATCACTCTAACATGATTATGTATGCAAATGATGCAGACAGTTATACAATTTACAATTTGGCTGAAATTGTTAAAGAACTGGCAAATGGACTTTGAGAAATCACAATTTGAGGTTTTAAAAATGAACTTTTATCACAGAGCAAGAAAACAACAGATATTCTGCCGTGCTTATGTAAATTCTTTGGGCAACATACAATAGAGATGCGACTGACTACATTTTGAAAACTACCATCAACTCTTTCCTGTGGTTGGGAAATGGATAACTCAAATATTGCTCTGGTTGAATCAAAGATTGAATTAATAGGGAATTATCATATATACCACACATGGATTACCAATTTTAAAAGAATTAGGCCACCAGAAAATACATTTAATTTAATATTTCTTTGATGAGTCAGAGGGCACTTCAAGATCTTGCTGTGCCCCCAGGTCATCATTATGAACCACTATTGATACTGGGGAGGCATGGGAGATAGTTAATGAAGAGATCTGGCAAACAAAACACAGGAAAACAGGGAGTCTGCTGTTTTAGACATTTATGTCAGGGTGTCTCCCTTTCAATTTTGATCTCTTTATATCCCTAGGGAAGCTTATAGTTCGCTACTGCCTTTCTTATCTAGGCCAGAGCTTGGTTACATCATAGTAAGATTTCTCAATATTTTCTCATTCGAAGATTCATATTGGCATCTGTAGTCTTCTCCTTTATCAACATGTATTCACTATTTTTTTTCCAATTAAATACATTTACAACAATTCTGCCACCCATTTTTCTTTTTCCCCACTACACATGGCCACCATCTCGATATACAATTAAACAGAGTGCTCAGAAAATATCTATTTGTAGGCCGGGCATGGTGGCTCATGCCTGTAATCCCAGCACTTTGGGAGGCTGAGGTGGGTGGATCACTTGAGGTCAGGATTTCAAGACCAGCCTGGCCAACATGGTGAAACCCCATTTCTAATAAAAATATTGAAATTATCCAGGTGTGGTGGCGGTCACCTGTAGTTGCAGCTACTTGGGAGGCTGAGGTGGGAGAATCACTTGAACCTGAGAGGCGGAGGTTGCAGTGAGCTGAGATCATGCCACTGCACTCCAGCCTAGGTGACAGGGCGAGAATCCATCTCAAAAAAATAAACAAATAAAATGAAATAAAATAAAAAATAAAAAAATAAAGTACCTATTTATGCAGAATTGTAACAAGAGAATTGACTCAGTCCCTCTACTCCAAGGTTTACTATCTCAAAAATATTGATGATCGTATATAAAGGCTGTCAAGAACATTCATGAGACTTAAACCCAAAGGAAAGAGCCAGCAAGCACTAGACGACGCACGGTTCTAGAGCTTCTTGACCAGTTAAATAAGGCCAGTTTCAAGTTTATTCTTCTGTTACTGCTCTTTTATGAAGTAAACGTTGTCCACTTTCCTCTTAAATTATAGGGCACCAAATTAGACTGTGGCGGGGTGTTTACCAATGTAGGATATACTGAGAAGGCTACCTGTGGTTTCAACATTCGGTATTTCTAGCCATTCTAACAGTGGCCAGTTGGTTCATTTGGTTAGTAAATAGGTAATGATAAAGCCAAAGGAACGAGAGCAGTACCCCTTGGGCCAGTTGGCTTCACTCATTTAATAACTAGAGTAGACATTAAGTTTTGACTGCAGTACAAATTAGCCTTCTCGAAAATAAGTGGCTCACTAGAGAGGCGGTATCAGTGGCCAGCAAATAATATTTGGGAAAATAATTTTGACATCAGTAAAAATCAGAGTCATGCAAATTAAAATAAGGGAACATTTTGTCCATTAAGTTACTTGGGAAAAGAGAAGCGGGGGAGCGGAGAGGAGAGGAAACAGTCAGTAATAAATAACAATAAGTAAGAGACAGAGAGAAAACCCAGTACTGGCCTGGAGAAGTGAAATAGCCACTCTAACATGGCAGGTGTAAATTGGGCCAACGTTTTGGAAAAAAAAATTGGCAACAGAAGAGCCAAATGTATGTCCATGCCCTTTGTCTCAGTTTTTCTACTTCTAAGGAATCTATCCTACAGACTTGTGGAAGCTGTCATTTTCCTCCAGAACATTCTCTGCACTATCTCCTAGACTTTAACATCAGCAGTGGCATTTGGATGACAAAAGCCTCCAAGAGCAAGCTGGATGGTTCCATTTTTGAGAAATAAGGTTCAAACAAGCAAGCAAACAACACACAAAAAGCCTCTAGTAAAGAAAAAAAGATTTATGTCTGCCCCAAAACGTTCCCAGAAACATTATTTGTTTTTGAAAAAGTATAAGCAATATAATAACAGTGGGATAGTTAGTAAATTATGTTACATCCATGTGATAAAATATTATTCTGTAAGAAACTGATGTTTGTGACAAGTTTTCCACTGATACAATACATGTTTCTCATAAGAAAAACAGAACATAAAACCATGTACACAATATATCATGGGTGCCAAACAACATGTGTAGATGGAGGAAAATATACCAACATCATAGGCAGGATTATACCAGATGGTGACAGGAAGAGTGACTGAATTCTTCACAGTTTTCTAAATTTTTGAAGATTTAAATGAAAATAACATGTTAATTTTCATAATTGGAAACATATTTACATCTTTAAAAATAAGGAAATTTAAACAAAATGAGAAATGTTTATAAAATAGCATTAAGTGACAAAAGTAGGAGTCAAGATGGAAAGGCACAATATGCTCTTATCCAGGCAAATATGCCTGTAAAACAGACTGAAAGTAATACACTGCTAAGAATGCTACACAGATAGCTATCTTTGGATGGTAGGATTAGAGATGCCTACTTTTCTGTACTTCCCCCAAGCCATGTATTACTTTTATAATAGGAAATAATGAATAAAATACTTGGGAAAGAAAATGTTATTTTGCAAAATGAATCTAATGAGAGTGTGCAGATAAAACAGTGAAAGTCTTTTTATCAGTACTGCCCCAAACAACTTGGAAATGCCACATGGCAGTAACTCATCTGGTAGATTAATAATATGTATCATCCTTTTATTGGGTTTTGCCAATGCAATTACCATTTTTTTTGTAAGCAAATCATCATCAAATAATGGCAATTTCATACGGTTCAACCCAATATGTGAGGAAGAAATGGCCGCTTATAAAATTAATTATCATACTCTCTACTTTTGTAGCCACAAATCCAAGGCCAAACAACACAAAAACAAGAATTTTTGTTTGTGTGAGTTATATCTACTAATATATTAGAGATTGAAATGGAGAAATATTAAAAAAATTCATTTAAAACTAAACCCATTGCATGTTAATATAAGTGATATATTTCAGTGAAAATGATTATATTTCCCAAATAAAAATAATTTAGGAGAAGAATAGCATTGTCTTAGTCTGTTTGTGCTGCTAGAACAGAATACCATAGACTGGGTAATTTATGAACAATAGAACTTTTCCCCCATGGTTCTGGAGGGTGGGAAGTCCAAGGTCAAGGCACCTGCAGGTCTGGTGTCTGGTGAGAGCCTGGTCACTGCTTACAAGATGTTGCCTTGAACGCCGCATCCTTTTATGGAGGACAGGAACACTGTTCCTCACATGGTAGAAGAGCAAAAGAGAGCAAACCCACTTTCACCAGCCCTTTTTATAGCAGCATTAATCCATGAAGCACTTCCCATTAGGTCCCATCTCCCAACATTGTTGTGTTGGGAGTTAAATTTCAACATGGGTTTTGGCGGGGACAAACATTCAAACTATAGCTGGTATTGTTTCGCATTTTTGTAAATCTTTGGTTTAAGAGAAGGATGCCAGATTCTTTGATCTGCTTTGACATTCAATCTTTTGCAATATTATACATCATGTAGCTTCTGGAAAACTCCATTGTACACTTGTGAGAGAATGAAAGTGAAAAAAGCATATAGTACCTTTATATTAATATGGAAATTGTATTGACTTCAGAGACCACAGAAACCCAGGGTCCCCAGACCACACGTTAAGAGCCAATCAATGTTCATGACTTTTTCAGGGTCATGGTTCCCCAAAAAGCTAGACATGTTCTTCCTTCTCTAAGAAAGGAGCATGCGCACATATGTACACGCGTTTGTAAATAACTTTGGGGGTTCACTAATACCCTGAAGTCTATGGACACCCCAGATTAAGAACTTGGCCTGGAAGGAAGGTAAGAATTATTCTGGCTATTTTTGCATGCTGAAGTTCCCAGGTCATGACCATGCTCAGTTAAGGTGCTTGATAAATACTGTTGCATGAAATGAAATAAAAATTTCTCAGCAAAATTAAGAAATGTCTAAAATTGCCAAAAAATTAAATGAAATTAAATGGTAAATAACTGCTGGATCTGGTTAGCTGTGCTCTAAAACTGAGTCAGCAAAATGCCTCCCCATACAAATGGCAAGGGATAAGGGCAAACTCCATCTTTCACTTCTCTCCCAAACTTATCTTTTTTCAAAGAACCTAACTGGCTGCAATTCAAAGACAGTTTGAAAAAAATATAAATATATATTTTGGGGGTAAAAAAAATCCATTAAATTTTTTTATTGCATTGAGTTGCTTATCAAGAGTGTGTGAATAATGCCAGGAAAAGATACTTTTCTAAAAATCAATACGTTGAAAGTGCTGTTTTAGGGTTGCTGTAGTTGTTGGTGGTGTTTCAGAGTTATTCCTATTGACCTGAATTCAAAAACAAGGTATTGATTTATAAAGTACCTTCAGTAAATAAATGCACATTCTTTCAGCTAACCCTAATAACCTGTAGCATACAGAACAAGGTTTCAAGTCAGCTCTGCAGAGCTGAGCTTATAGTGTCACAATTAATCCTCTCTCAGAGTCATGAGGCTCCTCTAATGTGGGTGAATGAGAGATGGCAGACAAGAAAACCACGGAAAGAGGGAAGAGGCAGAAGCATCTTAGCTTCTTTTTTTTTCCCAAAAGATTTTTTCAAATGTCATTTTGGTTTCCTGAGCAGGTAGGATGCACAGATAGCAAAACCATAGCCTTCCAATGATTGAATGATGACTCATCATAGTCTTGTACATTATGGCTCTACTCAACTTTCCCATTAAGACTGAATGGTACAGATAAGCAGGAAGGTATCTCTTTAGTTGACTCTTGGGTCCATTCTACAGAAATAGAGGATAAAGCCCATGACCCCTGGCTTTACATTCAAAGTCCACATCAGGACAATGTTGTGGGTTGGTTCTGATCTTTCTCACTTTGCCATTACTTACCAGCCACAAATATTGGTTGGTTGGTGAGGACCATATTGCCTTAAAGGTCCCCAGCTTTCTTCACAATCATTTTTTACCAATGGCAATTGACTTGCTTCTTTAAGAAGCAGGTGAATATCATGAAAGCAAGCTTGAGCAAAGTGTGGAAAAATAGGGTTTCTGGGCACTGGGCTTCTTTCTGGACTTTTCTTGAAGTCAACGCCCAATGACACTTGAGAGTGATTATTAAGGGGTTATAGGCTTAGTTTTGTCACTCACATTTTATCACGTCAATGTATCAATTCAGATAAATTTATCCATTTTTTAAAAAAGAGGCAAAACACAGGATAATATAGAAATGTGCAGAAATCCAACAGAAGTAAAAATACAAAGCAGGGAGAAATATACCTGTATCAATAATGAAGGCATCCTGCCAGATACCAGTTAGGCTGCTAGATGGAGGAAACCCCTGGTGGAGCCTATTTAGTGTCCACAGCACAGGATCTGGCAAAATTCCATGCATTTGTATTTAAATCCCAAAGAATCTATTTTTTTTTTTAACCAATCAAGTTTTCTGTTCTTTCTCTTGGTTATTATGATTTTGATTATGATTTTGATTATTTAAATAGATTTATTCCTGCAAAGCACATTTTTTGGGAGCTAGCATGATTCTCCTGTAGTGGTTGAGTGGTGTTTTGTGAACCAGGAGTCTTGGGGATGGAATGGCAGGGAGGGGGGTGGCAAGTGAGCAGTGGGCCTGGGCCTCACACCTGGTTTCAATCAGCACAGTTCTATTTGATCTGTTTTTATATATTGAGGCCAGGAGTAAGATTTTATTAGAAAAAGAATTTTGCAGCTAAAAACAATGACAATGAGAGGTTGAAAGTCACTGATCTGGGGAAACTATGTTTAGACTGAAATGGACCCTGAACATTAATAATTCTTCTGTAGGAAATCAGCAGGTGACTTCTCTCTCTTTTTAAAAAAGTTTCAAGTTATCCATATTCATTATTTTAAAAAGTACAGAGAAAACAGATAAGCAAAAAGAAAAAAATAAAAGCACCCATCCTAATCCTACTACCCTGAGATCACAGCTATAAACTTTGGCGACAACTTATTAGCCTCTTTTTTTTCTGTGCATATATATCTATACACCCTTTTTTAAATAAAAAAGAAATTAAAAACTCTGCATACTCTAGCACACGGTCACTTGATTTTTTAAATGTATATTATGAACATATTTCCATGTCAATGAATATACCTCAACATCATACTTTATAAAGGCTGTGTAGTATGTTAGCATGTAGACTTGATCCATTTCTATCATACATCCAGTTTATCCATTGCATTCTGGTAAGGTATTTATTCCGCTCTCATAAACAATCCTGCTGTGAACATTCTAGATTGCTATACAGAGCAGAGCTTCTAACTGCTGTGCTCTGGCATACTGATATATTGCAAATGGTCACAGGTGTGTGGAGATATGGAGCCACCTGGATCATTTGCTGATCTGCCCCCAACTCATGACCGTCACCTGGAGCTGTGAGCCGCCCTTGGTATTTACCTCCAGATACTCTACACATGTGCTTTTCTATGTGACCCACGACTCTAAAATTCTTGCAGAGTATTGATATGGAGTTGGAATTACAAATAAGCCCTCTGCAGCCAGCCCAGCAGACTTTGACTCTCAGGGTCACCGTCTATCAGCTGGGGGATCTTGGGTAAGTGACTTTTGTGTGTGTGTCCCTCAATTTCCGCATTTCTTGAGTGGAAGTAAGTATAATACTGCCTTCTAGTAATTGTGTTGTTTAAAAGTGCATACGTGTAAACACTTAGAACAACGTCAGAAATGCAGGAAGTAATTAAGATGTTAATTATTAGTGTCCTTGACTCTTTGACTCTTTCCAAGCTGGGATGGTTTCTGATCTGAAAGACAGAACGTGACCTTTGTCCCTGAAGATCTGTGTCTCTCCATATGGCGTAGGACATAGCTTCCCAAAAGATATGATGAGAGAGGGATTCTTTTGCCCTGAAGATCATCTGGAAAGGCCTGAGGGATCAGAGCCCCTGGGCTGACAGCACCCAGCCTTTGATCACTCCAGTGTGCCAAACAAACAATCACTTTTGTTGTGTGCAATGATTTGAGAAAGGTTGGGAAACGCGGTCATGGGCTTTGTGTTTATTTCAGATTTTACTTTGACACCCTGCCTTGCCAAGTTTTCCTTTCCTTCTCTTTTCTCTCAACTGTAAGCACCAATTATTTGGCAAACAATCACAACTAACCAGACACTTAGCTCGACCCACATGTGCAAGGAGAAACAGACCGGTTTTCAATAGTAGTTTGCTGAGGTAACTTCAATAGCATTTTGCAATATAATATGATAATTACCACTTTTTAGGGAAAGAAAAACAAGTTAATAATCCTTTACCTACATCTCATGTAACTCTTTTGTTTTCTAATACTTGGCTGGTCCCTGCAGTTTGGGGACATTCCGGGGGTAAGTGCATGATAATGAGAACTATGTACTGCTGAAACTTGAAGGTGAATTTAAAACACGGGTGATGCTTTTGTGAATAGCCATGTTTTCTGTCTTTAATTTTAGTTGCTGTTTCTCCTAGTCTTGAGGTTTTGAAGTTTCTGGCTTTCTCCTTTATGGGCCCGGGTCCCATTTTTGCTCTAGTTGAGTGCAGATACATGTCTCCAATTCTGGCTGAACATCAGCTGTCCTCTCAGTTTTCAGAAGATGGCTCTCCTATTCCTTCCATAAGCTGCTTTGGTTTTTGTTCCCCGCTCCAATCTGTAAGCCATCTGCACCCTTTATTATTAAGAACATATTTACCGAGATTTCACAACTGTTTAATAGATATGTATCTTATTACATGTTTGATACACCTCATTAAACATATGATTCAATTGGTATTTATTTAACATTCAGTAAACACGGAGACCCCTCAGCCTAGATAGGGGGAAGGGGGAGGACCCCAGCTCAGTGTCAGTGTGCCCCTTTGTCCTATAGAAACTGCTCTGCACAGCCCAGTGCTTCATCTTTAACCCTTCAACACTCCAGCTCAAATGGGCTTGGGCCAAGAGTCAAAGTCGGGATGAAAGCCTAAACTGTAGCTTACACACAGCTCAGGCTCCCACTGGGGCTACCAGGCTGGATGCAGTCCACGTTCTCCTCATGCCATCTCAGCAACAGAGCCAAGTGTGAGCTATGGGGTGCCCTGTATTTCCAGCCCTACAGTGTGACTGTGAATTTATTTTTTTTCGGTGACTTACGGTGTGGCCTTCAATACAATTCATTGCAAAAAAAGGAGGAAGATTCCAAAATCTCCCAGCTGTTCTTTCAAACCAGGCTAGATGCATCAGAGCCCTGTTAAATAAACTAGGTATAGACCAGGATGCTCTCTGAGACTATCCCTCTGCTTTGTTCTTCCCTTGCCTAATATTCACGACCCTTGATTTGTGGTGTTGACCTCTTCACACATATCCCAGACATCTGAGCTCACTTCCCATGTGCTCAAGATCTCTTAGTGTTATGATACACCTGAGTACTACATGGGGGGAAGCTCAAGACAGAAAATACAACCCAACACAAGAGCCTTTCTTCAAATGGAAATTTTCTGGCATGAGTTTCTCATCCCTGCCAGCTTCACTTTCTTCTAAAGCAGGGCTTTGGAGAAACATTACTCCATTGAAACGCTGGAGGCCTTTTTTTTTTTTTTTTTCTGTTGTTGTTCAGGGTTTCCAGGATTCAAGGTGAAGAAATCCAAAGAAACCACACCAACTCCTGTGTGGGAAAACTTTTCCTTTAAGAAGGCCACAAGTCTTAGCCAAACAACTGATTACAAAGTATGGAACTGCAATGCTTTCTGTAGAGGGGGCAGGAGGCAATTTAGTTCTTAGTTCTTTGCCATAAATAACGGATTAAAAAGCTTAGCTGATGCTATAAATTAAAAATGTGAAACTAATTATACCGGTCCCATAAAAGCAAAACAACCAATTCATAACCAAAGTATGGGATGTGACAGCATCTACTGGGTATGACAGCTCTAGAGAAGCCGAGGAGACCCAGTAATCCTGCAAGAATCTGTCCTCCAGCCCAGAACCACAGGCCTACTTCCATGTTACAAAGCAAAACAGTAGTAGCTCTGTTGTTCTCTCTACCCATTTTTCATCACAACGGCTTCATCGTTTCTCCACCCCTTCCATGCAGGCCCATTACTCAAAAGAAAGGCTCACCCATACCAACAAGCACAGCTGCTGTTTTGCCAATTCAAACCAGATGGGTCTGAAAGGCAGCTGCTGCCAAGACTATAATTCAACTGGGAATTCCTAAATGTTTCAACCAGCCATTTAATGATGTTCTAGCTGGAGTTTTCTCCCTGTTCTAAATATATGAGTGAGGCCAACTTGGTAGGACCCTACAGTTTCAGAAGAGATCTCTGTGTTGCTCAATGGATTGTTTCCTTCTGTTTGACATGGCCCCATACTCAATGTATCACAAACTGCTTGTGTTTTCTCCACTCCTAGCTTGTCCTCCGCCGATGCAGAATGAATCACTGTTCACAACTGATCATGCCCTCTGTGTATAAGAATTATACGTTACACATTTTGCCTGTGACTTTGTGGTTCTTTGCATTAAAGGTGGAACATATTTCTTCATTGCATTGGTCTGTTGCTCAATCACATGACTTGATTTGGCTAATGGGGAGAGAGAGGTTTGTGTGTGTGCATGCACGTGTGTGTGTGTGCATGTGTGTGTGTGTGTGTGTGTGTATGCTGGGTCTACATTGAGACCTCAAGAAACACTACATATTTCTGTTCATTCTTTTATACTCAGATGATCTCGCATGAGAATGATATGATCTAGATAGTGATTGATCTGAGAAGAACGAGAAAGCACAGCTAACTTGAACTCATCTTGCAATGCGGAGTCAAGCTCGGCTGATTCCAGTCAAGCACAGAAGAACCAAGGCAGGCCTATAGATACACAAGGGAAAAATAAATGCTTGCTGTTTTAAGATGCTAAGTTTTGGGAAGCTTTGTTACACAGCATTATTGTGGCAGTCGCTGACAGATACTCTTGCCACCTAAGTTATCTTTCCAAAACTGCCATGGGATTATGTTAGTCCTTTAATTTGTGGCTTCTTGCTGCTTACAGGTCAAGTCCAAACTCTGTGCCATGTCATTCAAGGTCCCCAGCAATCCAGCTCTAGTTTAAGCATCAGTTTCTCTGCAAATCCTTCTCCAAGTGAATTGGTTCCCCTCCTCTGGGTTTCCATAGTCCTCCAGTGATCTGCTGCAACAGTACTTGTCAAACTGGATATCGCTAGTATTATATCCGTCTCCCTCAAAAGACTGTGAACTCCAAAGTCAAGAGTCAACTTATTCATCTTTGTAGTCTCAGCATGAACCTATGGTAAACAAACTGAATTTACTTAGCAATGATTACAGCCTGCCTGATTTTGATAGGAAACACTGATAGATCATTTGACTACAAAAGACACAAATATTGTCCCAGCTACTCAGGAGGCTGAGGCGGGAGAATGGCCTGAACCCAGGAGGCTGAGCTTGCAGTGAGCCGAGATCGTGCCACTGCATTCCAGCCTGGGTAACCGAGCGAGATTCCATCTCAAAAAAGAAAAAAAAAAAAAAAGGACTCAAATATTATCTGAACACTTTCAAAAAAGTAACTAGGACTCTGTCTCCCCTTGCTCTAATTTTCTAATGCAGGAGTTCAGCTTCCTGAACAATGGTCTGGGTTTCAGTAGGAGACAGACAGTGGTGCAAATATCCCCGAAGGTCGTAAAGACATGTTCCGAAAGCAAGGCCGTGGTCCGCTTAAGTTCTCCCTTAGGAATTCAGCCTGATCCTTGCTCTAATGTTGACCCACTGCCATTGCCCAAATACAGTGAGCTGAAAGGAGGCTGAAGTTTGATTTTCCCAGTTGATTTGGTCATAGTTTTGCCCGTAATAATGTAGCTGTTTTCCCTGGGCTGTGACTGTTGCAGATGAGTCAGATGGAGCAGGGCTGTAGCCCTCAGATGGGTCGATGTTATCGATCCTCAAGGCTCCATGTCATTTCCAGGGGATTTGCTAAAGAAGCTACTTATGTTCCTTTTTCATTTTCACCAACTCATTACCAGCTGCTGCAGCCTTCGTATGCCTCAGCAACACCTGGAGAAGTGGAACATGACCGTCCGATTTGAGTTCAGACACCTTCCTTTGAAATTCAACACAAGGCAACATGCAACCCACCAAAATCTGAGTCAAATAAGGAAGTCAGGTCACACTGGCCCACAGGGGTTTGGTATTTTTTGTTTTTTTTTAAAAAGGGCAGGCTGGCCCTACACTAAGCAATTGATCCCCTGGCTTAACTTTTAAATTAAGACCATTGTAAATTTGGGAACTTGAGAAGACATAGAGAGGACACCCATAATACTTCGCAAATGTCAAGTGCCTCTCGATGTTGGTTACTTTTCAAAGGTAGCTAGGTTACAATGTACCCTGGTAATGAAAAAACCCCGTCAGGCCCACTCCACGGGGTTTCAGTCAATATACATAATATTATTGGGCTTTGCAAGGATTAAAGGTTGTTTCTCTCACAGCCTCACAATAGGGCTATTTATTTTTTTCTACCCAAGGCACAAAAGAAGCCTCCCTGTTTACAGAGGAGCCCAGGACATTTTGGGGCTCCAACGCGGTCCAGACTTCTCTTTGCACACTTCCCCCTGCTGGTGGCTTTGTAGTTAACCTAAAAAAAAAATTAAACTCTTTTAACCTATAGACACCAGGATTGAAAAAAGCCAAAACTAAACAATATTTATTAGGGATTGATATGGTCCATAAGTCATTTCTAGAGTATAGAAGCTCTGATGTCCTCCAGTTTAATTCTGAGAGTAAAAGCTTTTTGTCACTCCATCCTCTCCCCACAAACCTAACGGGCCTTCAGTGATTCCATATTTAGTGTACTGTGGAACCGCCCATCTTGCAAAATGGGGTACCCAGAATGGAACCCAGTACATGGTATGGCCTTATCGATATTTATAGACATTAGGAGGCTAGAGATGGCACATCAGAAAAATTTTGTAGTGTGTCACAACCGTGCCTAAATAAGAAAAAGGAAATTCTTTTTTCATTCAGGTTCAGTTTGGCCTGAATGATTAAAAGAAATTCCAGTCTTAAAATCTCATCACAGAGATGCGATGATTAGTCTGTCCAGTGAAACTTCTTGGGTGAGGAAATACAGCATTATGGAGAATAGTGCTGAGGTGGCTGCAGGGATGACCCAATTAACTCTTTTAAGCATCTCAACAGTGCCAGAGCTTTCTTAAAATCAGTTTGATTTTTTAAAAAAATATAAATACAGGCCAAGTGTGGTGGCTCATGCCTGTAATCCCATCACTTTGGGAGGCCGAGGCAGGCAGATCACTTGAGGTCAGGAGTTCGAGACCCGCCTGGCCAACATGGCGAAACCCTGTCTCTACTAAAAATACAAAACTTGGCTGGGTGTGGTGGTGTGCACCTGTAGTCCCAGCTACTCAGGAGGCTGAAGCAGTAGAATTGCTTGAACCCGGGAGGTGGAGGTTGCAGTGAGCCGATATTGTGCCACTGCACTCCAGCCTGGGTGACAGAGCGAGACCCTGTCTCAAAAAATAAATAAATAAAAAAGTAAACACATACAACATAAAATTTATCATTACAATCATTCTAAGCATATAACTCAGTGTCATTAAGTACATTCACAATGTCGTGCAACCATCACCATCTAACTCCAGAATGTTTTCACCACCCAGGTGGAAACCCCATGCTTATCAGTAGTCATTCTCCCATCTCCTCTTCCCCCAGCTTCTGGCCACCACAAATCAACTCTCTGAATCTATGGATTTGTCCATTCTAGATATTTCACATAAATGGAATCTTACAATATGTAGCCCTTTGTGTCTGGTCTTTTACTTAACCTAATGTCTTCAAGGTTCCTTCATATTGAAGCATGTATCAGAAGTTCATGTTTTAAATAGCTGAATAATATTCCACTGTATGGATAGATCACATTTTGTTTGTCCATTCATCTGTCAATGGACATTTAGGTTCTTAGATGGGGTTTTTGCTTCTCCTTATGGCAACCAAAATTCACAGAAACAGCATACAGACCTATGCTGTTGTGATTGTTTCTAACACGCCATGTTATTAACAGATCGTACTGTCAATCACCATTAATAAGTACTAGCATGATAGGCACTCAACTCATGCTGCTTGATGAGAGTTCACATTCTTGTCTCTAGGGCTGTGGTTGGGCAGGCCAGAAATGAAGAAAGAACTACAGGAAATATTAAGGAATGGTGCAGGCAGTATCTGAACATGTCATACTGTAGAGATGCCCTACAACTGGGGCAGGATAATACTGAGGCATGCCCAGTTGACAGTCAAAGCCCTGTTGCATCTATGAGACCCTGCTGTCTGAGGAGTACTGCAATTTCCTATCAGTATTTTGATAAATGGTCGCTGATAAGCGATTCTGAAATAAAGGATTGGCCCACAGGCAGTGAGTAGAGAGTACTGTGGTGGCTTCTTCTGGACTGGTCCTATCTTGGAATCAGGTTGGTGAGAGTTGAAGGCTGCCTCCTCCAGTCAGTAGGGTCACAGGAAACTGGGCAAGACTTCTTTTGAAAAATATGTTTGGAGGCTGGGCATGGTGGCTCACGCCTGTAATCCCAGAACTTTGGGAAGCCAAAGTGGGCAGATCACCTAGGGTCAGGAGTTTGAGACCAGCCTGGCCAACATGGTGAAACCCTGTCTCTACTAAAAACACAAAAATTAGCCAGGTGTGGTGACACGTGCCTGTAATCCCGACTACTCAGGAGCCTGAGGCAGGAGAATTGCTTGAACCTGGGAGGTGGAAGTTGCAGTAAGCTGAGGTTGCACCATTGCACTCCAGCCTGGGCATCAAGAGTGAAATTCCCTCTCAAAAATTAAAAAAAAAAAAGAAAAAGAAAAATATGTTTGGGCACTGGGTATACATAGACATAAAGATGGCAACAATAGACATTGGGGACTACTAGAGAGGATAGGAAGGGAGTAGGGGGCAAGGGTTGAAAAACTAACTTTTGGGTACTATGCTTACTACCTGGGTGATGGGATCCATTGTATCCCAAACCTCCATATCTCACAATATTTCATGCAACAAATCTGCACATGAACCCCTGAATCTAAAATAAAAGTTGAAATTATAAAACCGTAAAATATGTTTGACATTAAAAAAGAAAATATGGGGGAAAGCTAGGTGAAATGTAAACCAATAAAAAAAAAAAGGAGTGGGCTTCCATTGACGAGTCAGAAATACTATGTCAAAGGATGTTAAATAGATGCGGTTTACAGGCCTTCTCAGAGGCTTTAATATTCCGGTGTGCACCCTAAAGCTCCAATAGGCCAGACACAGTGTGCAGTATTTTCTAAAATTCTTTGACTGTAGAATCCCTTCATGCTGCTAGGTTCATTGTGCAGTTTTTGTGCTATACAAAGGCATCTGGTGAAGGGGGCTAGTGGGAGCTGAAACGTATGTACCCTGCATTTTGCTTGCCAAGGTAAGGGTCTGTGGGGCTGTGTTCACCCAGAGGGGTTGCATTCTTTGTGTGTGTGTGTGTGTTTAAAGTTTGTCTTCCAATAATGTCCTCCAGTTTCTAATTTTCATAAGGATGCTCTATAGGATAGTGAAGTCCCTGAACCCTTTTTGGTGGAACACGTGGGATGGATGTTTTTGTGCATGGGAGGGAGGTGTACTCAGGGACAACAGTGGTCCAGGGAATCTCTGGGCTTATCCTATATGGGGAAAGCTCTAGAGCTGGGGAGAAGCACTGTTATCAAGGGCAAAGGAACTCAAAGATTGATCTCTAGGGGCATTGCGCCATGGAATTCATTAGGGACAAAGAGTCTTGGGAAGCATAGCATAACCCTGTTGGTGTAATCAAGTCATCATATTTGAGGTTTTGAACTTGACTTGCTTCTGACCTCTGTAGAAGACTGAGCTTGAGAATGTGCTTTTCTATATATTATACCACGTCTTATTTTTTCTGCTTACAAAAGGTATGTGTGCTCGTTGTATAAAATTTGTAAACTGCAAAAAAATACAAAGAAAAGTCACTGTTAATACCTCTATTCATGGTTATAATTTTGATGTATCTATTTTATACATCTTCAAATATAAAGATATATTTTATTGTTATAGATTATTTATACATGAGTATATATTTTATTTTAAAAAGTTGCAATCTTTTTATAGATTTTGAAATAAAATTGCGATCTCCTATCTATACTAATCTGTAATCTCTTAAAAAATCACATATCACATTGGGTACAGTGTACACAGCTCCGGTAATGGGTGCACCAAAATCTCAGAAATCACCACTAAAGAACTTACTCATGTAAGCAAAAACCACCTGTTCCCCAAAAACTATTGAAAAAAAAGATGTATGGGAACTCCCATCTTCTCTGAATTGTATGTAAAATTGTGTTTGTATACATAACGTACTGTTTCTTGTTTCTGAAAATAAAATCTGTAGTTTTTGTCAACTTCTCAAAGGGATCATGTCCTAAAAAAGATCAAAGTCTTTTAGTAGCAGTGATTTGTAAACTATAAAGTACTATTCAAATAAAAAGGCCTTCTATTGTACTCATTCTTAAAAAAAAAAATGAAAAAATCACATATCAATATATAGTATATACTTTCCGTATCTTTAAGTATCACTTCACAACATGGCTGCAAATGTATTATTGTACAGACATACCATATTTTATTTAATACAGTTAAATATTTAATTGTATTTTATTTAATATATTGTTGGACATTTAGGTTATTTAAAAATTTTTCCTATTATACATAACTCAGTGATGAACTCTTTTTTTCACATCTCTGATTGTTTCTCAGAGCTTCTTACGTCTTTTCTTCATACTCCTATAATACTGCTAACCCTGATGTAGTCACTTCTGGTTATAATTATTTTCTAAAGATGAATAAGATACTAAGTGTGAATAATCTCTCCTGATATGAGTATTATACACTAAGATAGACGATGCAAAATTATGCATTTAAAGTACTTAGCTTTAAAGTATTATTACTTTCCTTTATATCATAAGATTTTTTCACAGATGATATTGTCTATGTAGGAAATCTGAAAAAAATCAACAAAAAGCCCTCCTGGAACTAATAAGTAATTATAGCAAGGTTGCAGGATACAAGCTTAATATACAAAACTCAATCACTCTCCTATATACCAGCAATGAACAAGTGGAATTTGAAATTAAAAACACAATACTGTTTAAATGAGCATTCCTCAAAATGAAATACCTAGGTATAAAATTAACAAAATATGTACAGGATCTAGATGTGGAAAACCACAAAACTTTGATGGAAGATCAAAGAAGATCCAAATAAATGGAGAGATACTTCATGTTCATGGATACAAAGACTCAATATTGTTAAGATGTCAGTTCTTCCCAACATGATTTATAGATTCAATGTAATCTCAATCAAAAGCCTAGCAGGTTATTTTGTGTTTATTGACAAACTGATTCTAAAGTTTATATGAAGATGCCAAAGACCAAGAATAGCCAACATAATACTGAAAGAGAAGAAAAGACTTGAAGGACAGGTACTAGCCAACTTCAAGAGTTAACGTAAAGCCGCAGCAATTAAGACAGTAAAGTATTGGTAAAAAGATAGACAAATAGATCAATGGAAGAGTATAATAGAAAGCCCAGAAATATACCTGCATAAAAAGTCAACTGATCTTTGAAAAAGAAGGAAAGGACATATGATAGAGGAAAGATAGTCTTTTAAACAAATGTTGGTGGAACAACAGGACATCCAATATAAAAAAATGAATCTAGGCATAAACCTCCTTACACCCATCAAAAAAGTTAACTCAAAATATGTCACAGACTTAAATGTAAAACATAAAACTGTAAAACTCCTAGATAACAACATAGGAGAAAATCTAGATGGCCTTGGGTTTGGCGATGACTTTTTAGCTATAACCCCGAAAGCGTGATCTATGAATGAAGGAATTGATAAACTAGATTTCATAAAAATTAAAATTTTCTGCTGTGCCAAAGACATAGTCAAGAGAATTAATAGACAAGCCACAGACTAGGAGAAAATATTTGCAAACAAAATATCTGATAAAGGACTGTTATCCAAAATATACAAAGAACTCTTAAAACTCAACAATAGGAAACAACAGTCTAATCAGAAAACAGGCTAAAGACCTTAACAGACGCCTCACCAAAGAAGATATATAGATGGTAAACAAGCATATGAGAAGATGCTCCATGTCATATAACATCAAGAAAGTGCAAATTACACACCCATTAGAATGGACAACATCCAAAATAACGACAACATCAAATGAAATATTGGTGAGGATATGGAGCAATAGGAACTCTCATTTACTGCTGATGGGAATGCAAAATTGTGTATCCTCTTTGGAAGACAGTTTAACCATTTCTTACAAAATTAAACATACTCTTCCACATGATCCAGAAACTATTCTCCTTAGTATTTACCCAAATGAGTTGAAAACTTATGTCTACTCAAAAACCTGCACACAGATGTTTATAACAGGTCTGTTCATAATTGCCAAAACTTGAGAGTAACCAAGATGTCCTTCAGCAGGTGAATGAATAAACCATGGTACACCCAGACAATGGGACATTATTCAGTGCTAAAAAGAAACACACTATCAACATAGATGTATATTTCTAAGTGAAAAAAGCAAGTCTGAAAAGACTACATATTGCATGATTCTAACTACATGTCATTCTGTAAAACGCAAAACTGTGGAGACAGGAAAAAGATCAGCGGTTGCTATGGGCTAGGGAGGAGGGCGGGATGAGTAGGCAGGGCATACATGATTTTTAGGGCAGTGAAAGTACTCTGTATGGTACTATAATGGTAGATACATGTCACTATAAATTTGTCCAAACCCAGAGAATATACAACACCAAGAGTGAACCCTGATGTGAACTATGGACTTTGGGTGATACTGATGTGTCAATGTAGATTTACCAGTTGTAAGAAATGTGTCCTTCTCGTGGTGGATATTAATAATGGCAGAGACAACATACGTGTGAAGACAGAGAGTAAATGAGAACTCTTTGTCCTGCTCCTCAATTTTGCTGTGAGCCTACACTGCTCGAAAGTGTATTACAAAAAGTAGATTTAGCATCACAATGTACACATAAAATAGTTGGAGGTTTTTCTTGTTCAAACCAGCTACCATATTATGTGGTTATATTTCTTTGCTTGACATGGAGTTTTCCAAGGACAAGTCATGAAAAGCAGATGGGCCTCATCTGACCAAGACAAGTCAAGGAACACAAGCTAACATGTCTCAAAGGCTGTTTCTGAGTAAGTGCCTGGCACCATATTTCTAGAGATTTTGCAGAAACGTGGCCAAAAGAGTCTCATTTATAGGAAAAAGGACCCTATTGTCTCCTGACTGATGAAATGCTATAGTAGCCATGTAGAATTGTTTGCTAAAAAGATGTCTATTAGGTGTCTTTTTCAAACACAGGCTCATGTGTGGAAACCTGAATGTTTCAACCATATAGACAAAGATAATGAGGGTGTAACGGTAACTGGCACAAGGTCAAAAAGGAAAGTTGCTTGACATGAACACAGACTACCTTCCACGATCTTCTGCTTGGAAAGTCTGAATGGTGGAGGTGGCTGAATTGCAGAATGCTCTGATTTAGAGATACCTCTTAAAGCTTAAGCTGGTTTTCCTAAACTTCAATTATCTGCCTAGCACCTTCATGATTTTGCCCTATTTCTGCGTCACCTTCACTGTGATTATTTTTCTTGCAATGGACTCACACTTTCATTTAAATAGATTTAGCCTCATCCTAAGAGATAATATCTATGAAATCATGAGATTATGTACTGGCTATATATTTTTATATATGCATACATGTTAAAATTAAAAAATTATTAGTGTACTGCCAAGTCTTGCCTTTCACATCACCATGGGTATGTATTACACACTTGGAGAGGTACTAGCTTAAAGAATCCTTTTTTTGGGACACATACGGAAAATATGACTGTCTGCAATAGACAGTAAACATTTGAGGCTTATTTTTCTGAACAGCCTAATAGGCTATAAATCAAGCCAGGGTTAAAAAGATTTGAGGGCCTGGTGTGGTGGCTCACACTTGTAATCCCAGCATTTTGTGAGGCCGCAGTGAGAGGAATGCTTGAGTCCAGGAGTTTGAGACTAGCCTGGGCAACATAGGGAGGTCTTGCTGGTATGGTGGCACACACCCATGGTCTCAGCTACTCAGGAAGTTAAAGTAGGAGGGTCATTTGAGCGCGCGAGGTTGAGGCTGCAGTGAGCTGTGATCACACCACTGCCTTCCAGCTTGAGTGATGGAGCAAGACCCTGTCTCAAAACAAAAAATAAAAAAATAAAAAAATTGAAAAGATTTGAATAAACATCTAGAGGTCATATCCGCCACAAGCTGTTCAGGCAGGGGTGTTGAAGATACTAACTTGGTCCTTTGATGTGATGTCATGACCCACGAACACTGTATTCTGTATAGTATCATCTGAACACAGGCTGAATATTGGCCCATATGGATTTTTGCTCCCACCCTAACGTTGCATTGCTTGTCTGTGGGCTCCTTAAGCAACAGCCACTTCACTAACTCACTGAACTGACAGTCACCATCCATTCCCTTTGGAAGTCCTATTGACCGACACCTACTGAACTCCACACAGTCCCAGGTAATACCCTACACTCTCCAGCACCTGAGCTCCTGGCCCCAGAAGCTGAGATGTATCCTTCCTAGGAGTCCAATGTGATTGCCCCCAAGCCTCTTCATGGAAGTAATTCTTGTTCATAAAATACACGACTTAATGAAATAAAATATAAACTGGGGACACAGGGGCACAAAAAGAGTTGCTTCTGTGACAGCTAAAGTAGCTCTGTGAAAACACTCAGGTCATTCACTATAAATAGCCATGTAGGCAGGACAACTGTAACTGAAGGATTCTGCACTCAGGGCCTCCCAAGTGCCTCAAAATCTCCCTTCCTGTCAAAGAAATGGAAACAGGGAACTGTAGACAAGCAACGTGGAGCTGGTTCCTGCAATAAGACAGTGTGGGACTCTAAGTGGATCACTCACAGAAATGGCTTCATCCTACATCTAAGAATCTGTGAGTGAATGTACACATGTTGTTCTAGGCTGAAATGTTTAAAGTGTATGCTATTTTAAAAAGTGCGCTCCTGCTTTAGTCAACATTTAAAATTAATTGACCAAGTACAGGCTCATGAGAGGTTTCCTATGAGCATGTAGGAAAGCTGTTTTCACTGCTGGGCCTGAAATGTTAGGCATATGTGTCTTGGCCTTGGCCTGTCTCATAGGATGTGAGCTCCCCAAAGACAGAGCGTGTATTGTAGCCACGTTTGCTGATTGCACAGAGAATAAGGCCTTGTAGTTACGGATCAGTGTTCTTACACTTGAACTCCAATGTCTTTGTTTTCATATATTTGAATTCTTCCAAATCGATGGCACTTCCCACCTTAATCTTACATATTTTTTTCTCATTGCCAATTACATCAGTCCATTTGGGATAAGGAAATGCCTTTGATTGCACTGTTCATTCGTCCAGGATTGGCTAGTCAGTGTGAAACAGAGGAGGGGTCTTCTAGCAGCCTTCGCGTGACTGAGGTATGTCTTGGCCAATTAAGTATTTCATACTAGAATATTCCACGAATGCTATAGGATAGTGAAGTAATTAATCACTTATATTTAAAGTTCAATTTACTGATATTTTATGGTATTAGATATTATTTCTATTAACATTTTATGCTGAAATTACAGAATGATTCGTGAGTACTGAATTTTTGATTGCTTTTACACTTGCTGGGACACTATTAAACTTGATTTAGGTTAATAGCACTGTAAGAAGATATTAACAATGAATTTCCAAAAGCACTTAGCATCTCATAATTGGAGTTAAATGACAAAAAAAATGAGGAGATAATAAAGTAAAGAGAGAAAAGGAGAGAGAAAGTTTTGACAATATTCTTTTTAACCTGTGGTTCTTAATAAGATTTTTGCAGGATTGTTTTAGGTTAGCAAAGAATCAAATCCCCGATCAGGAGAGATGACGCTGATTTATTAAAGGAGTTTTATAATACAGAATAAAGACCTAGCTCCAGGTAGAGTGCAGAACTTTCTACTTACAGAAGAGAAAATTTTCTGATTTTCAGAGTAGGAAGGAAACTTCAATCACCACCTTTTTCTTCCTTCCATGGTGACTAGAAGATAATTTAATTTTTTTTTTTAAGAAAAGGAATTGATTTGGTCATATCTGCTGGATTACAGAGAGATAGGCTTTTAAGGCAAAATCATACAAGCTAGGCCCGGCAGGGTGGCTCACATCTGTAATCCGAGCACTTTGGGAGGTCGAGGCGGGCGAATTGCTTGAGCTCACAAGTTCGAGACCAGCCTGGGCAACACGGTGAAACCACATATCTACTAAAAATCCAAAAATTAGCCAGGTGTGATGGTGTGAGCATGTAATCCCAGCTACTTGGGAGGCTGAGGCATGAGAATCATTTGAACCAGGGAGGCAGAGATTGCAGTGAGTCGAGATCGCACTACCGCACTCCAGCCTGAGCAACAGAGCAAGATTCTGTCTCAAAAAAAAAAAAAAAAAAAAAAAAAAAATCAAAGCTGAAACAACAATAACAACAATTATTATAACAAGTTTTATTTAGCCTTCATTATGTATAGACTCTATACTAAGCAACTGACATCTATAACTTTATTTAACCTTCACAACATCCCTGTGTATTAGGCACTATTATTATCTCCATTTTAAAGATAAGGAGAGTGAGAATCAGAGAAAGTACATGACTTTAGCACACAGTGCCATCAGGATTTGAAGCCAGGCAGTCTGGCTCCTATACAAGTACTTAGCCATCATGCTTTTTGGAGCATAACAACTAAGTTATGCATAATCTGGTTAACATTGAAGCGACATTACATATGGCTTTTGCAGGCCCCGTGTGCTTTTACCTACAAGGGCCCCTTCCTTTCTAAAAATTATTAAACTTATATTTTATGACTGCATTGGTATAAAGATAAATATTAAAATTAAAAATATTATGTGTTAAAACATTTTCTCTGACCTAAAACTTTACTTCTTAAATGACTTTAAAAGAAACCAAGGCCACGCGTGGTGGCTTATGCCTATAATCCCAGGACTTTGGGAGGACTACGTGGGCAGATCACTCTAGGTCAGAAGTTCCAGACCAGCCTAGGCAACATGGTGAAACCCCATCTCTATGAAAAATACAAAAATTAACCAGGTGTAGTGACATGCGCCTGTATTCCCAGCTACTTGGGAGGCTGAGGTGGGAGGATTGCTTGAGCCTGGGAGGTCAAGGCTGCAGTGGGTTGTGACTGCACCACTGTACTCCAGCACGGGTGACAGAGGGAGACCCTGTCTCAAAAAACAAGACCAAACGAAAACCACTTTTGAGGCCCCTTAAAAATGTTGTGTGGGCCTGAGGCACTGAGTTACTGTAGTTCATGGAAAAGTCAGTCTTGGTTAGCATCACAGATAAAGCCAAGACCAGAACCTGGGATTATGTGGTCTCATTTCTGATGACAATGGAATCTAGAACACTATGGGGACAGAGTAAGTGTAATTAACAGGAGAAAAGGAAACAGCTGGTTTCCTTCTCCCTTGTGTTTTTGGAAGACGTCGTGGCTTGGGTCCCTGCCTGCTATTTTAGGACTACAACTCCAGAACTGATGTGGTCTCTAAGGACTTTACCTCAATATACTCAGTATATACTCAATATACTCAATATGTTCAGGATTCTTAACTGATAATCCTGCCTACAAGTAATAGAATGTTAGAGATGGTCAGTATTGTCAGAGATAACAAGATCTGCTGCTCATTTAGGATTCTGACTTGTGCTACTGCTTGGGAAGTGATTCTCCGGAAACACAAAGAAAGCCCAACCAAGCTCCCCAGCCCTCTCTGCTCACAGCAAAAAACTGGGGATTCTGTCTTAGACAGAAATACGATTTATCCATTAGAATCTTTCCCCAACCCAGTGACACTTTGCTTGAAACATTGTTTTTGGAGCTAAAGGACTAGAGGTCTCTCTGAGAAGGTGTTGAATCATAAGGTTTGGTCCAGACTTGAATATATTTTGAATAAAAGTAATGAGGGAGAAAATAACTATCTATTTTTAGTTTCCAAATTGTTCCTCAACTCCAGTCTGGAAATAGGAGAAAGCTAAACATTACAATGTATAACTACATTAGAGTTTTAGGGTTAATATGTTTTATGATAAAAGTAATCTCAGTTAAGGTCTGCTTGAATTGGGTCCCTTTCATGAAAGTCTTTCAGTGCTAGATATAACAGACAGAACGAGGTTTACATGCAGACATTATCCGAAATTCCCCTCTTTTAAGGGCAGCATGGTTCAAAAGGGACTAGTAATGCATGCTTTTATTCAGCAAGGAAAATATTGCAGAAATCCAAGATAAAATAGTTTCCTTGTAATTTTTAATTAATTTAAAATCATGTGATTCTAGTGACTTTAGTTCATAAGACTCTTTGAAAGAGGACAGAGAACCAAATAATATAGCCTTTATAGACTTCATTTGGAAATTGGGCATTATTTACCTTAAAAATGATTGAGAATGTGAATCTAGGATTCTGCTAAGATCACAGCTAACAAAAGGCACAAAGTAAAGTAAAAAGGGATTGGTAACTGATAAGCAAATGATAGATGATTGAGTGGATAGATACATGAATGGATTAATGAATAGATAGAAAAGCAGATAGATGGATAATACAGACGAATGAATTAATAGAGACACAAATGGATAGACAAGGA
Organism: Symphalangus syndactylus; assembly: GCF_028878055.3. NCBI lineage: Eukaryota > Metazoa > Chordata > Mammalia > Primates > Hylobatidae > Symphalangus > Symphalangus syndactylus. Next base: position 22,597,749 of record NC_072433.2, read on the forward strand.
GATGACAGATAATAGAAAGATATTCATAGATCAATACATGGTTAGAAAATGAGTAGCGGGATGCACATGGATGAATAGATGACTTGGAAGCAGAATAAATAGTTGATATATAAATGAATATTGCTAGATGAATGGATAGATGCTAGAGATTGATGAATGTAAGGGTGAATTTGGAATGAAATTGTAGATAGATGCAAGGGTATGACAATATTATGATTGTACCCAACTGGAATGGAATACCAATGAAGATAATGACATTTCTTTTCATGGAACTATTTTAAATAGTTTAACTGTTTGGGGAACGTATGGACTGGTGGCAGAAAATTAGTCAGTCTCGAAGAGCCCTGAAGTTTCATAATAAGTGTCGCAATGATATAAAAAAAATACATGAGTGTGCCATGATTAGGCCACTTCTGAATCCTCCCTAGTGCCCCATTCTGGCCCATTTGGCCTCTTTAGAACAACATGCAAATGGAGGAAAAAAGTGACTTCACTGGGCAGCCTTTATGCATCCTTGGTGATACACACAACTCATCCCTTTTTGCCTCTTCTTAACTCTGATATTCACCTGTACCTTCATCAGTAGACCTACTCGGGAAGGCCTGGTGCTGTAATTAATCCATGTCACAGGCAGATGTAAGATTGGCAGAATTTATGAGTGGGTTTGAGCTACTGTGATGAGTAGGGGCACCTCAGCCCGTGTGATATAAATTCCTCTGCTAATTGGATTGCTAGAACTAATCAGAAGCCAGAAAAGGAATAAAAAATCAGTGTTCCTGCTGCTGCTGCTGCTGCGGCTGGCTGATAAAGCAGACAGCTCTTTTCAGGACAGGAGGGCGGGGGGAGCTGGAATTGAATCCTCATGTGGAGGTCTCACTCTAGACAGCTATCTCAAAGGCGACACAGCCCTTCTGTCGCCAGGCCAGGAGGAGATAGATAGGGCAATGGGAGAAAGGGTGATGTGAGCCCAGAGAGACTGTATTACCAAATTGCAAAAACGGAGTGAGTGGGGAAAGATGAAAGGAGCCGAGACCAAGACTGGGAGTGGGGACCACCATCCAATGGCCTGAGAGAGCTGGAAGGCTTTTCTGAAATGAGGTACCACTCCCCGGGACACAGGTGCATGCCCAGCATCACCGTGGGATATGACTTCAGGAATCTGAGGCCTCATCCCCAAAGCCAAGAGGCGCTTGCAGGAGAAAGCCATCTATATCTTGTCGTTTAGCTTAACACGCTCTTGCGTTCACTTTCCTGAAGACGAGAGAACCGAGGGGACGATGCAAATCCCATTCAATACTAGGGCAAGTGCAATTCAGGGAGCTTAGCTGAACTGCTCAAGGTGAAGGGCAAGTGAGGGAAAAAGACCACATTTAAAACCTCTCACCTGCTGGAAAACCATCAGCGCATAGCAGCTGAGAGGGAACGCTCTATCTATCTGTGCTCACTCTTTCTACATTTTGGAAGTGGCGAGGGGGTGATAAGGCAAGTTCGTGTTCATTGTCCTGCATACCTTTTCCTCCAGAGATCAATAGTTCGTTCCAGCTGAGAGCGTGAAATGTGTCTAACAGGGACACAGGTTAGATCCTGGTGGTCCTTATCTTTACTTTGCTTGTCTAAGTCTACGCCACTTCTCCAAGAAGCAAACGTATCCCTAATATTGGGTTGCACCACGCCGAGTGCCCTTCAGTTCTTGTTAAATTCCATTCTTTGTCTCCTGTGTTCTTTTCTCTCTGTGATAACCACTTCTTTGCGTATTTCTTCTGGAGCTCTCTACATAGGATCCAAAGCCCTGCCTTGGAGGTAAATCCTTAGCCTCGATGAGTAGGCAGCAAGCCCCTCTTGCACACAACAAAGACTTCTATTTTTTTTTTCTATCTTTTGGGCGACACGATAAAAAATAACCCTGTATTTATGCAAATTGCAAAGTAGCGTGTGATAATGAAAACAAAACAGTGCTGGCCCGCAGCCAAGACATGGCGCTGACGGGAGCTCCCCGACCATTTGGCTCTTGATTCTTCGGGGAAAGCAGCTGTAGAGAAATGAGAATACAGGACCCCCTCCTCACACGCGCACACCCTGGTTCGCACGCATTCCGGTACCCGTCACCTCGGAGCCAGCGAGACCTGGGATCCAAATGCGGTTCTGCCTCCTCTGGCCGTGGAGCACTGCGGTGTCGTCCTCCACGAGCCTCCCTGCCCCTGCTCCTGATTCCCTTTCAGGAATTTACAAACATTTTCCCCAGATCAATATCCGTATTGATTATTCATTGTGAGTGAGTCGTGTGTCTTTGGTGATCCAGCTTGCAGTGGTAGCAGGCAAAGGCTGCTGCAGGGGGAAAAAAATAACAGAAGGCGAGAGGGACCCAGCTCTTTCTTGCTGGGTCTGCGGCTGTCGGCAACACAGAAGGGAAGAGGAAAAGAGAAAAGCACCTCAAAGCCAAGGAATGGACAAGGGTGGAAGAGAAAGAGGGAGCAATAGCAAGAAAGAAGGAATCGATGACCGGACATCTGGTCCCAGGGAATCTCGATGGCTTGGAGGAAACCCCCATCTTGGGTCTGCTGTTACGTGCAGGACGCAGTGGACTTTCTCTGCTCTGGGAGTGAAAAGTGACTCACAGTTTTGGTATCTCCTACGTAAGAGCTTTGGGGGGATCCCTTGGCTTGCTGACAGGCAAGGAAGACAGCGGCAGCAGTGAGGTAAAACACGATTACTTCCAACTGCCTTGCGGAGGAGGCGCAGTCGTGTGGTGTGACTTGAACAGCTTGCTGCTCTCTGATGGCACGCGGAGGGAGAATAATTAAAAAGGCCAGCATCACTTACTAAGTGAGTAAACACAGAGCCGTTCCAATCGTGCTCTCCAGCTAATGAGAAGCTGTAATTTCTTATACTTCAAGGCAAGACGAGACAGTGATGGGTTCAGTGGAGGGTGTGTTTGCGTGGATATGGGGGTGGGGGTAGTGGTGGTGGTAGAGATAGATCGACTAATTGTTGGCAATGTTTAAGAAAGGGATTACTGGAAAAGACAGTGAAATGATGACAGGAAAACATCTTGGAACAGAGCCAAAAAAAAAAAAATTGAGGCAAATCAAGTCTGCAGCTCGGAGAAAACACCCGTCGCTCCGGTGGGAAGCTCCGACAGGAATTGCCCGATGTTCCTTAGCCAAGTATGGAATATCGTGTGAGCACAAGGGGACAGAATTAGGGACCACCAGAGTCCAGAGGAAAGAGCTACGGTATGCCAGGGTACACAGTGATGTCATACATTGAGAAAAAACATGAAAACCCCAAAACCAGACCAGATCAAACCAAAACAATAAAAACCAACCTGTGTCCTTTCCTTTTTATGGGAGGCTTCTGCTTCAGTTTATTAAAAGCAACCCCCAAATGTGCCTTCTGATAGTAGGAGCTGCTGATTCTGTTTGTCTGCAGAAGCTGCTGCAAGGTTATAGAAAGACGCTGGAAAACGGAGGTAGAGGAAATTAAGTTTTCCATTGGTTGGGTTTCTGGCAAAAGTGTCAGGCGATCGTCTGCCATTTGGACAGCCATAGGGGTGCCAGTTTGGGGTTCCTCTTCTGTTGTCACCTAGCTGTGGCTTGGTGAGTCCCCAAACCACCCATAAATAGCACCCTTTTAATACAGTGTTCCAAACACACATGACAAAGTGGGGACACCAAGTAATAAAATGAGCTGGGTTTTCTTTCTTTCTGGGTGTTCAGTTAACTGAGCTAAATGGTTCTCTTTCACATGAGTGGAATTGGGGCTCTTTAAGGATTTCTGGGACTGGAAGGTCACCCTTTTAAGATATCCTCCTTCTTTTCTGATTGAGGTTTTAATTTCATATTGCTTCTTTATTTAGAACTCCCCAGTACATTCCAAGTTTCCTGAGCAGGAGACATAGATCTTGCAGAAGTGAGCCGCGGAGACCCAAATGAGGAGGAAATAAGCCAGCTGTGGATGACCCGGGCACCCACCATCGCATGTGTTTGGCATTCATAGAGACCCGTGTCTGCAGTGTGTGTGTGTGTGTGTGTGTGTGTGTGTGTGATGGCATCGTGGGGAATGTGTGCTTGCATGAGTGTGACTCCGTGTCTGTGTCTCTCCGAGAGGGAGGGAAAGGGAGCGAAGTCAGAACAGGCGGAATGTTTGGGTATTTATGTAATTCATGCAGAGAATGTTCAATGCTGCAAGGCAGACAGTCACCCATCCCTGGACTCTGTGGCTGTGGAGGGCCTGTACAGACCTGATCTGAATGTTAAATGCAGGAGATGAAATTAGCATACTAACCAAGGATGTCAACGCCTCCTCACAATCAGTAAATGGCCGTCTCCTCTCTCTAAAGCCGGCACAGCCATGCGCGCCAGCCACTTAACTATGTCCTCTGTCAGATCCTTTTTTGTGTTTGTTTTTTTGTTTTTGTTTTTTGATGAAAGACTGGAAATTCATTAATGAGGAGGGAAGGAAGGGCTTCAAGGGGCTGTAATGAAAACAAATGATCCTCTTTAAACCTCATGACGGCCAAAGCCAGGCGGGCGGGGATTGCTTTCTGCTCTGGGGCTGGAGAATAGGAAATTGCACAGACAGCAGACCACTTGACGAGAGCCAAAGAATGCTTTGCTTGGGAATATTTCTTCTGTGTGGCACAGATCGGCCATGACCGGTGTGTCTGTGTTAATAATACCGAGAATGAACTTTATCTTCCTAACTGTAAAAGAGAAGTGTGGTCTACCAGATGTCTCTCCACTGGGCTCAAGGTTATCAAAGTTTTTTGACCTTGTTGGGGTAGAAAGTGCCTTCTGGACTTTTTTGGCCAATTGCCTCAGCCTTTGAAGTGATAGAAATTTTTCTTTTGGGTTGTGCATTAGGCCTTCCCCAAAGATAGTACTTGCTTTTATTTTAGTCTCTATCATACAAAGAAGTACACAGAGAAAAAGATTTGATGTCCACTTTTAGAGAATCTCATCCTGAAGCAGACAATGCTGTCTAGAAGCTGAGAATCAGGCACACTAGCCCCAGTATTTAAGCTGGGAAATACTTACTTCTTTTTTCTTTTTTTTTTTAAATTTATTTACTTTTTTTGAGACAGAGTCTCACTCTATCACCCAGGCTGGAGTGCAGTGGTGCAATCTTGGCTCCCTGCAACCTCTGTCTCCTGGGTTCAAGAGATTCTTCCACCTCAGCCTCCCGAGTAGCTGGGATTACAGGTGCCCGCCACCACGCCCGACTAATCTTTTGTATTTTTAGTAGAGGCGGGGTTTCCCTGTGTTCACCAGGATGGTCTCAATCTCCTGACCTTGTCATCCACCTGCCTCAGCCTCCCAAAGTACTGGGACTACAGGCGTGAGCCACCACACCTGGCCACTTTTTCTTTATTTTAACCACCCTATCCTCAGAAACAAACTTCTTTCTTTCCACTGTACTTCACTGCTTTGGCTTTAAACCAGGCGTCATACCCTCTGAAATCTCCAGGGACCTGTGCACACCAGCCTGAAGAGATGATGAGGAGGAGTGGGGCTTGGGGTGAAATGGACCGGAGAGCCACTCGGCTCTGGTCACCTGATGTTTGGGGGAATAAAAGCCCTGCCATGTGTTGCCTGATCTTCCACTGTTCCAAGAGGTGGTAGAGAGTGGTATGTGCAAATATCAAATATATCAATTTTTTTTTTTAGATAGCATCTCGCTCTGTCACCCATGCTGGAGTGCAGTGGTGCAATCATGGCTCACTGCAGCCTTGACCTCCTGGGCTCAAGTGATCCTCCCGCCTCAGCCTTCAGAGTGGCTGGGACTATAGGCATGCGCCACCACGCTAGGCAAAGTTTTGTATTGTTTGAAGCCACCAAGTTTCACCGTGTTGCCCAGGCTAGTCTTGAACTCTTGGACTCAAGCAATCTGCCCACCTAGGCTTCCCAAAGGGCAGGGATTACAGGCGTAAGCCATTGCACCTGGCCCAAATATATCAATCTTTTTAAAACCATCTATGAGTTAAGTGAAACATATTCGCAAAGACAGTTTTAGCCTACAGACACTACTCTGTAGTCTTTGTGTTAGTCTAAAGTTTCTAGCACAGGTGTTTTGGCTTTTATTCTATTTTGTATTAATTAAAAATATAGATATTAGCAAGGACACAGCATACGTCAAGGGAGTATGTGTTCTGCTGGACTAGGAGGGAAATGCTAATTTAAAACAATAAAGAGAGGAAGGGAATAGATGTCAGTGTGGCCTGCTTGCCCTGTGGTCACCATCATTTTAGCAGGCATGATGTAATGCCATCTTTCTTTAAAGTAGTGATCTCTGGCTGGGCGCAGTGGCTCATGCCTGTAATCCCAGCCCTTTGCAAGGCCGAGGCAGGCGGATCGATTGAGACCAGGAGTTGGAGACCAGTCTGGCCAACACAGAGAAACCCCACCTCTACAAAGAATTAGCCAGGCATGGTGGCACGTGTCTGTAATCTCAGCTACTTGCGGGGCTGAAGCACGGGAATTGCTTGAGCCTGAGAGGCGGAGGTTGTAGTGAGCTGAGATCATGCCACTGCACCTCAGCCTGGGCAACAGAGCAAGACTCCTTCTTAAAAAATAAAATAAGTAGTGATCTCTGCAAAGGGTTTTTTCTCCCAAAGGGTCATAACTGGGAAGCTTAAATATCTAAAGAGAAATGCATTCACATAGTTTTGATGCAGATCTACATCCATTTTAAAAACGATTAGTGATGAGTGTCAGTTCAACATTTTTCTTTTTGATTTTAAAAAATGTTCTTCTTACCCATCCACAGCACTCTTCATCTCAAGTGAGTAAGAAAAAAAGATAGAAATCCCCAGAAAAGAGAGATCCTGCCTGTAGTTTGGAAGAAGCCACACGGTACCTGAGATAACTTCAACAGCAAAGGGCACTTCAGCAAATGGTGAAGGCAGCAAGAAGGCTCCTCTTGTCACACAATGACATCTCACAATCGTGCAGGGCTTTCCAATTTCCACGGTGCTCTTCACACATATTACCCTGTTTAATTCTCACTACAACCAGTGATATAGGCGAGACAGATAGTCTTTAGCTGACTTTACAGATGAGGGTACTCAGGCTCACAGAGAGAGGACTTGCCTAAGGTTGAAAGATAATAAGAGACAATCGCAGGTCTTCTGGGTCTTAATCTGGTGCCATTTTAGCATTTTTCATAGGTTCTTATAAAAAACATCCTCTTTAGAACCCGTGACTTAAAAGTCCCTTGATTCTTAAAAAATAACATTCTTTAGAGATAGGGTCTTGCTGTGTTGTCCAGGCTGGAGTGGTCACAGCTCACTGCAGCCTTATTCTCCTGGGATCAAGCAATCCTCTCACCGCAGCCTCTTAAGTAGCTGGGACTACAGGTGCACACCACTATGCCCAGTTAATTTTTTTTAAAAGATGGGGTTTTGCCATGTTGTCTGCACTGGCCTGGAACTCCTGTCCTCAAGCAATCCTCCTCCAAATTGCTGGAATTATAGGTGTGAGCCACCAAATGCAGCCTTTTTTTTTTTTTGGAGAGAACAGGGTCTTGCTTTGTTGCTTGAGCTGGTATTGAACTCCTGGCCTCAAGCGATCTTCCTGCCTCAGCCTCCTAAAGTGCTGGGATTACAGGTGTGAGCCACCATGCCCAGCCCCTTCCTTGATTCTTGATCCATGCTCATCCACACCTCACTTCTTCACCATGAGGTTTTTTATCTCATAGCCTATATTATTTGTAGTTATGTGCACTTTGAAAATACCTCCTGTATCCTGCCAGCGAGGAAGAACCACAGCTAATTTCCACTGGCAAAGGCAGAAGCCCTCCTTAACTTCCCATTCTCCTCTATTTGTTCCTCCTTTCCTTGAAAGTCAAGTTTACCCATGAGCTGGTCTACATTTGTACTATTTTTACTTCTTCGCTCCGCTTTGCATCTCTACCCAGGGCTATCTGCTTTCATTCCTACTTTCTCATTAAAACTGCTCTAGGTCATTAACAACCAATTCCACTGTGCCTTCCTCCCTGAATCATTGTATTCGGTGACCACTCCCTCCCGCAAGACGTCTCCTCTGTCATACCTGGCATCATTCTATTCCTTCTTCATTTCTGGTTACCTCCTCTCTAGCTTCATGTCAGACTTATCTTCCCTTATTAATGCCTTAAATATTAGTGTTTCTGAAGAGGGTTTCCGTGGCCGCCTTCTATTCTTAACTGCAAACACTGTGCTTTGTGTAATATAAAGCCTTGGCTTCAAGGATCATCTATAGACAGATCATCAGTTATCATCTCCATCCCAAACCACTCTCCTGAATTCAACCCAGGATCTCTGGCTCCCTGCTGTTACCTCCTTGGGATGGTCCATGATCCCTCCAATTCAGGGCACCCCAAATCATCCCCAAACCTGCCTCCCTTCACGCTCTTCTCTTTCTCCCTCAGCTGCTCTTCAAGTTCTCTCATTTATTTCCCTATTTCTATTTTCTCTCTTTTACTGTATTCCTACTGCTCTTCTCTTATTTTCCTAGTGGCTTTTCCAAAAGCCTAACTGTTCTCATCATTCTCAGATATGCCCTGCCCACGATGCATTCTCTGTACTATGTCTAACTGACCTACAGAAAGTGCAAATGTGATTAGCTTGCTCTCCTCTGTGAGATCCTTCTGAGGATACCACCTTCTTACATGGCCTTCCAGGCTGTTCATGACCTGGGTGCTGTCTCTCCCTCGCCTGCTCTCTTCTAACTCATCCATTGCCCATGCTGTGCTTCTAGGTCATAAAATGCCCCATAACTCTTTCATGCCTCTAGGGTTCCATATGAGGTTCCTGCTTCCTGGAACGTTCACCTCGGCTTCCTTCATTTGACCAACTCCTCCTCCCCTTTCAAGACTGTTCAGCAAGAAGCATTTCTCCCCTGACCGAAACCTCCCACACTGAGTTACGTGCTGCTGCAAGCCCCTATTCCTGCTTCCCTCTCCCACGGCACGACTCCACTTTCCCAACGACCAAGTTTTCCCATTTGACCATGAGACACATAGAGGCAGAGACCGTGCCTTTCATCCCTGTCTTCCCAGCACCCAGCACAGATCCCAACATAAACTGTGTGCTTAATAAATTAATATTACTATTTTTATTCCAAGTATCATAAATAGTATTTTTCCAGCTGTAAGATTACAGGCCTCCAAAATAATCAAGCTGAGGGAAATACAGCGACCATTTCCCATAGAGAAAAAAGGATTTCCTATTGGGCAATTCTCACCTACATCACTTTTTTGACTTCTGTCAGGCGAGAGACAAGCAGTGGGGTGGTCTTTAGGTGTTTGCTGATGTGGTAGAAACTTTGGAGTTAATTAGAAGCTCTGGCTAAGGCCGAACTTCCTTTGCAGAGTTCCTGGGAGGAAACACTAAATTAACAGTTCAAGGTTACTATTAGAAAAGTGGCCTGTTTCCCTATGTTATGCCTCAGAGAGTTTGTTCTTCTCTCTGCCATTTCTAAGATGTTTCCATTTTCCTTTTTACCTGGGTACGTTTGCCACCCTAAGCCCAGTCATTCCAACACAGGTGAAAGCTCTTGAGGTCAGGGACTGATTCTTTGCCTGTCTTCCAGTAGCAGTAGATTCTGGGGCACTCAATTAGTACCTGGTGGAGTTGAATAGTGAGAAAATCTGCTCATCACGGAAGAAGGAATGGGGATGATTTCGTAAGTTCCCATTTTCCACAAAGCAGAAAATGGCATGAGATCAGTAGTACCAGACCTCCCCGGCAGTGCTAGAAATATCTCAAGATACTATGAGCAATTTCTAAATTTGGAAATGCACTGATTCTTGTTATTTGCAGTAGTTATCCTCTGTAAATTTGCCACAGACACTGAGTTAGTGAATACTGAACCATCGCTCCTAGGGGAAATAGAGAATTAGGTTCCTGCAAGGCTCTGGTCACAATGTTTTCATCAATGAATCAATACAGAGCCTCGTTTTATGTGTGTTTCTGTTTAAGATTTAAGAACCTTATTTTGTGTGTGTGTGTGTGTGTGTGTGTGTGCGTATCTACACATATAGTTACTTAACATTGAACTCATGGCCAATAACACTATAACACACACCTGAATGAAGCTTAATTTACACGTGTGTTTTCTTTGTAAGGAACACCACAGCCTTCTTGTGTTTAGGACCACCAGACGGCACTTTTGCACCATGCTTGCAGGGTATTTTCTTTTCTTTTTTTTGAGACAGAGTCTCTCTCTGTCACCCAGGCTGGAGTGCACAGGTGCCATTTTGGCTCACTGCAACCTCTGCCTCCCGGGTTCAAGTGATTCTCCTGCCTCAGCCTCCCAAGTAGCTGGGATTACAGGCACATGCCACCATGCCTAGATCATTTTTGTATTTTTAGTAGAGACAGGGTTTCACCATGTTCGCCAGTCTGGTCTCGAACTCCTGACCTCAAGTGATCTGCCCGCCTCAGCCTCCCAAAGTCCTGGGATTACAGGTCTGAGCCACTGTGCCCAGCATTGCAGGGTATTTTAAATGACAAAATCACCAACTAAAAGCACAAAATGTCAACAACATGGCATTGTGAAAAGAACACTTGTTTATAGTATGAGAGATAAAACAGGAAGCAGACCCTTATTTGACCTCAGCTGGGAACACACACGTTGGGTGATTTGATGTTTTCACCTCTCTTCACGTGTCTGTGAATAATGATGAAAGTGCTGCAAGTATTGATTTTGAAGTTACAACTAAATTTCAGTGAGTAGGTGAATTTGCAAATACGGAATTTGTGAATAATGAGGATTGACTTTGAATAATGAGGTAATATATACTATCAGGATATACTAACGAAAGGGTAGAGCTTTTGCTTATTTCCAAATAGAGAAAAGGATCATCAAACTCACAGGGCATTTCTGACTTTGAAGTCCATTCTTTAAATTGTACAAAACGTCTACTTTCTGGCAAAGTTCATCTGTGCTTTCTTAGAAGTTTTCACATAAATAATTGGCACTCACCAGAAGTTGTCTAATTGTTGGGGATGAGGTGGTGCATTTTTCTCAAAGAAACAAAACTGGTTTGCTGCCAGGAGAGGCAAAGACTAGGCAATTGATGAGACCCCACTGGAAGCTGAAGAACCTGCTGTTTATGATTTAAAGTTGGCCTTGGCGAAATGACAGATGACTCACGTTAGGCACCTGTGCCCATATAGAGAGGATTATACATGATAGTCTGAAAAGTATTCTTTTGAGCTAAATCTTGCCCTTTTTGAGCTATACCTTCATGACATTTCATATGGAAAGCAGCTGATGAGAAACTCATTTTTGTTTTGCTTATTGAGTCCCATCTTGTTGCAAAGAATGGATATGGAATTCTAAAACACAATGCTACCCTTTTCACACTAACCAAAGGCACAGAGGTACCTGTGTTTTAGATGTCAGGAAAGGGGGTCACTTAGGCATGCAGAGTGGACTGAGAGGAGAAGTGTAGTGAGATTCAGAAACTAAGAGTAATAAAAGGAGGGTTGGGGGCCGGGTGCGGTGACTCACACCTGTAATCCCAGCACTTTAGGAGGTCCAGGCAGGCGGATCACCTGAGGTCGGGAGTTCAAGACCAGCCTGACCAACATAGAGAAACCCCATCTCTACTAAAAATACAAAATAAGCCGGACATGGTGGCACATGCCTATAATCCCAGCTACTTGGGAGGCTGAGGCAGGAGAATTGCTTGAACCCAGGAGGCGGAGGTTGCGGTGAAGCAAGATTGTGCCATTGCACTCCAGCCAGGGCAATAAGAGCAAAACTCCATCTCAAAAAAAAAAAAAAAAAAAAAAAAAAGGAGGGTTGCGAACTTCTTACTACGTCTTACTAAAAGTGTGTTTGGAGTTAGTTCCATCAGGATCAGAATCTCTGCTCTCTTATTTATTAGCACTGTGATCCTAAAACATTGAGTGACCCCTTTGAGACCTGCTCTCTCTTCTGTGAAATGGTACCCTAATACCAACCTCTTGGAATCACTGTGAGGCTTAAATGAGATAACACATGTCAAGTGCAGGGTTCTAAGTCCAGCAGAAAGTTGGTAATCATTGCTTTTGCTAGCATCTTCTGGGTTCCTAACTAGTCATCTGACTTTTTGTGCATATTCATGGAGATATGGAAGACTGGAGTTGAAGAGACTTGCTCTGGGTCAACTTCCTTACTTTACAGGGGAGAAAGCGGGCTGAGTGGGGTCCAATCAGCACAAGTATCACAAAGGTAGTTAGGGCAGAATCAGGAGAACCCAGCTCCCTGAATCCCAGTTCACAATTATACAGTAGGGTTCTGTGTGCCTAGATTTCCACTCCAGATCCTCCTTCTACACCTATGAACTGTCTGCCACCCCCACACCTGCCCCAATAGCCTGGTAACCACTGCTCCATGGGTTAGTGTCTTCTTTGGCAGAAAGACTTGGTGCTACTTCAGCCAAGTTAGAATTTTTTAGAGCAGGACCCACTGAGTGTGAGTTTTTCATGTCTCTTGACTATACATATAAATAGCTATGAACAGATAATATTCACAGCATATTAATGTAAGACAAAGCAAAATGGATCACAGAAGCTACAGAAGGAATGCTCCTTTTAAAAGAGATCAATTATTTCTTCAGTTCTCTGTAGCAATTTGCAAGATGCTCCCTTGGAAAAGCCCACGGGGAAATTCTGCTTGATATATAAACCCTAAAGCTTATAACTGATCACGCAATAACGAGACAAGAAAGCTGTGCTGGACAAACTGGATGAGGCTGGTTAATTTCCACCAAGCCTGTCTTAACCAGTGGAGTACAGGCTTAACACGGGCCATTTCAAGGTGCCAGCAACCTTGCCATCAGTGTGGAGGTGTGGGGTAGAGGGTGAGATAGCACAGTCCTGGGGAAGCCATTGCAGGAACTGAGCAGTGCTATGGAATAATGAATCACAAGGCATTTGGGCAAGAAATTATAACCAGAAGGACGTGGAAATAGCAAGACAAATCACGATGCACTTAGTGGGTCCTGACAGCGAAGAGGAGGTCAGAAGCTAGAGTGTGTGGTTAAATGAGTAGGGTCTACCACTGTGCAGTTCAGCTAGGAGAGCTGAGTGGTCCAGACAGCTACAGAAGCACCAAGATTGGAGCTAGTGGCGTGGCTCAGGCTGGCTCACCTCTGCTCAGCTAAGTTGGGTTATATAAGCAGGTATCAACATTTTGAAGTGGTTATATAGGCCTGGTGGGAGGGGTGTCTCTTCACCCACTTCATCACGTAAGAGATAAATCTTTGCTATAAATTGCTTATGCTTCAGCAAAGAACAATATTTCTTAGTGGGTATTGGAAGGTCTGGAGGCAACAGGCAAATCCTATTTCTCCGTGGCTATGTCCCACTCACTCTCTATTCTTCACCCATTTTTGTCCTCATTGTACTCATAGCCAATTGAACTGAGGATCCACAAAGGCTGATATCAGATGTAACTTCATCAGAATATCCTCCTTGTGAAAGATCTGTAACTATATTTAATCTGCCAAGGTAATAGGTTTAAGTGAAACACAGCTGACATATCCAACCCACTAAGCTATTATATTTGCATTTTATATTGAACATCCCTGTAATATTCTCGTTGCTAGATGGAACTGACATTTCCATACGACGGTAAGTGCTAAATTGTGAATAGCTTTCATCAGGGTTTTGCTTCAGTGATTTCACCACCCTATAGACATAGGAAAAAAATCACAACAAATACACATAAGTATCCAACACGATTTTGTGTGTGTGTGTGTGTATATGCTATCCAGTGGCTTAATATGGACTTACGCAACAGATCACCCACCCAGAATTTAATAACTCAGCAACCATGTTACTTATCTGGAATTGATAATAATAACAAATGTTTTCTAAGAAGCTGGAGAAGTTGTCACTGAAATGACATGATGGACATTCAGAGATGGTAGAGAATGCCGGTAGAGAACGCCTCAAGTGCTTGGTCCCAGTTGGATGTGAGGTCTGTTTTAAGAACGGTACACTGATAGCCAGGAGCCCTGGAGATCATGCACCATGCTAGGCAGCCCTCCTTTCAAAGAAAGGCTTGTGAAATCAGGACTTGGGATCTTAGATCTTTTTTAGTGTGGGATTTGCAGGAAGGCAAGTTTGGCCTTTGCACGGATGGGAAACGGCAGCACTGGTCCATTGGAGGAGGTTTATTGGGAATATTTTTGAGTGGCAGATGAAGGATTCTAGAAAAGTATTCATCCTGAGGAGAGGGTCAGACACACAGGCTTGACTTAAGAAGGATGACACAGTAATCAAAGGGGTGGGCGGGTATGGAGTACAGGATGCCTTCCACTGTGAACAAGACAGATTATCCTTCTCTCCTCCATCCTCCAAGCCACCTCCCAGCACACAGGCTGAATCTCAGTGACAAGTGAAAGATTCAAGAACGATTTTCACACGAAGCCTCTTTGAGGGACAGGACATGGGGACCAGAAGGGATTTGGGAACAAGGCAACCGATTATGGCATAAAAGTCAAGGAAAGAGATTCTTTCCCAGCTATGGAGGAGTTTCCAGGCTGTGGAAATGCCAAAGGTGAAAATGACAAAATGGAATTGAGGGAATTTCAACGCGAAGCAGACACATGTGCTCATGGCCATACCAGCCCCATCTCCAGCGGGATCCCTTAGTGACTGGAACATGTGATATCACCAACTATGGCAGCAGGGAGATGTTGGCACACAGTGATGCCACCAGCTTGAGGAAGGACAGGAGAGACTGCCTTTACACGGACAGCAACCAAGAGATCTCCCAGCAGCAGGGACAGAGCAGGATGAGGCATCCTCACAAAGACTGATACGTGGCAGAGGAGTTAGAAACCAGCAGGGGCTGAAAAGACTGATGTGAACACATGTGACATCCTCTTCCCCAGTTCACTCCCCAGAGTACCTGGGGGAGATTTGGAGCAGAAGTGGGGGCCTACAATTGCAGGTGGAGGTCAAAGCCACTTATATTAACAGAGCCCAGCTCTATAGAGCTGTGACCGGAGAAATTGGTGATCTCAGCAACCTACTCCTGGAAACTCTGTGAAGGGAGGATGGGTGGTCAAACTCCACTTGTATGGACAATGATAACTAATTTAGAACCTTGTGCCTACATTTCCCCTAAGCTCATAGCAGTCACCACATTGTCCTCTCATTGTTGATTTACTTATCTGTCTCCTCTTGCAAGATGTAAGCTCCTTGAGGAAAGGAACTATATTTTCTTCATCTTCACATCCCCACTTTTCTGGGTTTTTTTGTTTGTTTCTTTGTTTAATACAGTCTCGCTCTGTCACCCAGGCTGGAGTTCAGTGGTGTGATCATAGCTCACTGTAGCCTCAAACTCTTGGGCTCTGGCAATCCTCCTGCCTTGGCCTCCCAAAGCACTGGGATTACAGGCATGAACCACTGCATGGGGCCCACATCCCAAATTTTTCAACACTGTGTCAGGCAAACAGCAAACACTCAATCCAGGCGTGTTGGATGAATAAATAGATAATGCCTTAAAAAACAGATGACGAATAAGTCATAATAATGAGATGGCCTGAAATGAGAGGTAGGTTATGTAAATAAGCAAAGATGGTGTCCAAGGATGTTGCTCCAAAGATGTAGGGCTCCTTCTGGGGAGGCTGTCATGGGGAGTTAGGAGGAATTTTTTGGTCCAGAGCTGGCCCCTACCTGGGCCCTTCCAGAACCCCCTGGAAACTCATCAGATTGTAGCCCCTAGTACTGATCTAGGTGTCCTTGAGGTGAGCAGAGAGGGTAGCTGGGCCACACCTCAACTACTTTAAACTCTTACTAATTGAAGAAGTGAAAGCATAAGAATAAGGGTGCTAGAAGGTGAGAAGAAATGACAGATGAACTTGTCCTGCCTCTTTAGGTCTGCGGACCTTAAGAGGGTTGAGTCCTTGGGCTTGGACCACGATAGGTCATACTTCAGTGAGATGTGGGCCTCAGGCTGCTGTGGGATGTGCACAGAGACTATTCCACAGGACAAAGGTCACTCCCCTGTTTCCTTCTCTTAGGATGTAGTATGGAAGCTCCACTCCTGTGAGCAGTCCCAGGGTCCCAGCCAAGGTTTCTTGGTTATGCTTCCAATAAGGGTGGCACTTTGGCCAGAGGAGCTTCACTAGATGACAGGGCAGGCACATGTCTGTTGATTCCAAGCCGCAGAGTTGTGACCTTTTTGGAGAGAGCCGAGGCATTATGAGCCAGGAGTGAAGCATCCTGAACACCAAGCATGGCTGGCAGCACTGGTGAGTGCTGGGGACTAGCTTTCCCCTCCTGGCCAGGAGCTTGGGAGAATGAGGCTTGGCCAGTGAAATGCACATAAGTCACATATCTATGAGGTCTCTGTCCCCATCCAGCTTTGGAGCTATGAACACAAGACTCAGGATCAGAGCTCTGTGGGTAATGGTTCAGAATCCAGGCTGACTGCACCCCTAAACAGCCAGCTGGGTCATTGCCAGCCATCGAACCCCGAGGTGCTGGGTGGGCCAGGCTTTTGGAAGCTGTCTTCTCCATGACCATAGCCTCGTAATGAAAGGGGTTTTTCCCAGCTGAACATATCTCTTATTAATCTCTATTTGCTGTTCATCTATATTTATTTAAAAAAGGAGAGAGCCATAATAACACAATGTCCTTCTAGACGCTCGTATCTTAAAGCAAGTCTACATATTCTTTATATATGATGTGCTTAAAATAAGCAGCAATTTAGGGTACACTTTTTCACTTTTAAAACTTGCAACTGACTTCGGTTCCTATATAATAAAGTTTTATACAAACTACTAATTCTAAAATGATTCTTTCATTCTTGACTGGTTGAGAAACTGAGGGTTGTAGAAGTTTTGTAACGTTTAGTGTCCTCAGAGGAAGTTATGTCCTTTTATACTCCTCCATGTATGTGTGTATTTGCTTCAAGGTTTTCAGGCACTAAGTGCCAGTGTGGATGTGTATGTATATATGTGTATGTGACACGTCTGTGTGCATATATGTGTGTGTGTATATAATGTGCATATGTGTCTGTGTGTCTATATACCTGTATGTGGAGTGTATGTGTATGTGTGTGTACTGCGTATATAATGTGTCTGTCTATGTGCCTGTATGTGGAGTGTGTACTGTGTATATAATGTGTCTGTGTGTCTATGTACCTGTATGTGGAATACATGCATGTGTGTATACTGTGTATAAAATGTGTCTGTGTGTCTATGTGCCTGTATGTGGAGTGTATGTGTATGTGTATGTGTGTGTACTGAGTATATAATGTGTCTGTGTGTCTATGTACCGGTATGTGGAGGACGTGTGTGTGTATACTATGTATATAATATGTCTGTGTGTCTATGTGCCTGTTTGTGGAGTGTATGTGTAGGCGTGTGTATACTGTGTATACAATGTATCTGTGTGTCTATGTGCCTGTATGTGGAGTATATGTGTGTGTGTATACTATGTATATAATGTGTCTGTGTGTCTATCTGCCTGTATGCAGAGTGTATGAGTGTGTATATACTGTGTATATGATGTGTTTGTGTATATGTGCTTGTATGTGGAGTGTGTGTGTTTGTATACTATGTATATAATGTGTCTGTGTGTCTGCGTGCCTGTATGCGGAGTGTATGAGTGTGTATATACTGAGTATATGATGTGTCTGTATATATGTGCTTGTATGTGGAGTGTATGAGTGTGTGTATACTATGTATATAATGTGTCTGTGTATATGTACCTATATGTGGAGTGTATGAGTGTGTGTATACTGTATATATAATGTGTCTGTGTATATGTGCCTGTATGTGGAGTGTGTGTGTATACTGTGTATAAAATGTGTCTGTTTGTCTATGTGCCTGTATGTGGAGCGTGTGTGTACTGTGTATATAATGTGTCTATGTGTATATATGTGTGTGTGTATACTGTGCAATGTGTCTGTGTGTTTATGTGCCTGTATGTGGAGTGTTTGTGTATGTGTGTGTATACTGTGCATATGATATGTCTGTGTGTATAAGGGCCTGTATGTGGAGAGTGTGTATGTGTGTGTGTGTGTATACTGTGTATAAAATGTGTCTGTGTGTATATGTTCATGTGTGTGTGTACACTGTGTATATAATGTGTCTTTGTGTCTATGTGCCTGTATGTGGAGAATGTATGTGTGTGTGTGTGTGTGTGCGCGTGCATGTGTGTGTTGTGGCTCAATGGAGGCTATACTGGATGTCTCCCCTATATGCTGAGTATGCACTAGAATGGAATGTCTGCTTTTCTAGACCACATGAGTGGTCTAGAATGCAAAAGATTGCATTCAATCCTTATGTTGAAGTTTTTTTTTTTTAATTGAAAAACATGTTTTTATTCCAAAAGACTGAGTAGGATGGTACTTTAAAAATAATCCAAGTAATTTAAAGACCCTAAAAAAACTGTCCAGTCTGTGGTCCAAATCTATTCTCTGGCCAGCGCCCAAGGCATTTTCATTAAATTGAGAATTAGATACGTTTTCATTCACCTTAAACTGTTGTTGCTCAGTGTTTTGTTCTTCAGAGACAAGCTAACAAGTGTCAGTGGTCACACTGGCCTCAATAATACACCTCCTTTCTTTGAATAATCTATTTCAGTTGCATTATTGCCACTTAAAGATGGTACTGTACTTGCAGACACATTTTCAGTGGATGTATGGGGAATGCTGATAATTCCCCTACATGTTTTTGCCTCTACAGTTAGTAACTTGTTTGAAGAAAATGTCCCTAACTTACTTTCTTTGAAGCCATTTGCAAAAAGAGGCTATCAGAATAATTCTCTAATTTTTCTTGCTATTATTAAAGGAGATTGTATTAGTTTGTTCTCATGCTGCTAATCAAGACATACCCAAGAATGGGTAATTTATAAGAAAAAGAGGTTTAATGGACTCACAGTTCCAAATGGCGGAGAAGGCCTCACAATCATGGCAGAAGGTGAAAGGCATGTCTTACATGGCAGCAGGCAAGACAGAATGAGAGCCAAGTGAAAGGGGAAACCCCTTATAAAACTATCAGATCTCATGAGACTTACTCACTACCACGAGAACAGTATGGGGGAAACCACCCTCAAGATTCAATTATCTCCCACCAGGTCCCTCCCACAGCACATGGGAATTACGGGAGCTAGAATTCAAGAAGAGATTTGGGTGGGGATACAGCCAAACCATATCAGAGGTTTTGTCACACTATACTAAGATTTCTTCATGTTTTAAAAATTCATTAGTGAAAATTCTACTGTGGTTTCTTCAATAAATAGTACTGACATATAAGTAAGAAAAAAACCCGGATAACTCAAAGAAAAATGGGCAAATGACTTGAACAGGCACTTCACACACACACAAAATTCAAATGACCAATAGGTACAATTAAGGAAATGCAAATTAAAATCATAACGAGGGACCATTCCCATACCAACCAATTTGGCAAACATTGAAGTCTGACAATAACAAGTGTCAGCATGGATGTAAAGGATGACAGCAACTTCCTACACTGTTGGTGCTAGTTGGCTTATACTTCAGTGTTGTCTATGTAATGCAGAAGGTACTTTTCAAATGATTTTGAAACCAGGTCCTTATTTTTCTTTTCTTTCAATGAAGGCAGGTGTACTTTCCCCACAAGTCTATGATATGGTTGCACTGATAGCTTCTTACCCTTTCAGGTACAATAGCATGCTTTCATCAACAGTAATGTATCACTTGAGTACTAATACATAAAATAGCTACATGTCGTGATATACCAAGCATGGTGCTTGTACACAGTAGATGCTCAATGAACACTAAGTTGACATAAGCATATCTGTCATATAATAAAACATTCCTGAAATAAGATGTTATCAATTGCCATGTATTCTAGCCATTCAGTTTTCTTGGGTGTGTGTGTGTGTTTATTTTTTGTTGTGGTAACATTTATATAACATAAAATTTGCTATTTTATCCCATTTTAATTGTACGATGCAGTGGCATTAATTACATTCACAATGAATAACCATCTAGTTGTCCAGTGTCAACCTTCATTTTATTAATTAATTAATTTATTTTTTGAGACGGAATCTCACTCTGTTGCCCAGGCTGGAGTGCAGGGGTGCGATCTTGGCTCACTGCAAGCTCCACCTCCTGGGTTCACGCCATTCTTCTGCCTCAGCCTCTCGAGTAGTTGGGACTACAGCCGCCCGCCACCATGCCTGGCTAATTTTTTTTTTTTTTTTGTATTTTTAGTAGAGACGGGGTTTCACTGTATTAGCCAGGATGGTCTTGATCTCCTGACCTCACGATCTGCCTGCCTAGGCCTCCCAAAGGGCTGGGATTACAGGTGTGAGCCTGTGAGCCACTGCGCCCGGCTACCCTCATTTTAATATGTGAATTATTAGAGTCAACTTTTATATTTCAAATTTCTTCTTTTTTCCCCTCCTTCAGTACAGCCCTTCCTTCTTCCTACATTTCATCTTTTAGTATCTTTGCCAACTCCTGGTCTCATTTACAATCTGAGTCGTGTGTACTATTATATGTTTGTGTGACCAGCGATCTCTGTGTCAAAAGAATTTATTTTCTTCTTCAATTTGACTTGCAGTTGTCTAGTAGC
The DNA here is from genome assembly GCF_028878055.3 of Symphalangus syndactylus. Taxonomy (NCBI): domain Eukaryota; kingdom Metazoa; phylum Chordata; class Mammalia; order Primates; family Hylobatidae; genus Symphalangus; species Symphalangus syndactylus. The sequence goes on from NC_072433.2 coordinate 22,618,305, forward strand.
AGATGCTGCTACATGAAACTATGGGCAGTTAAAACTCAAAAAAGGGTCCCTTCTTACTAGGAATAATGTAGACTCTTGGTTTGAGAATCCTCTGAGACCCCTCACAGATAATCCAAAGTACCAAAAATGACTAGCCCGAAGTCTTAGTGAGGGTACTATGGGTACTAACTCACCAACTGGGTACAATCCCCGAGTTAGTCTCTCTTGCTAAACAGTGAATCATTAAGCTGTGGATAACGTCACACCGCAAGTGTGATAAAACGATAACGATGATGATAATGACCACAGCGAGCACGGAGCACTGTTAGGGGCCAAGCGTGGCTCTAAATCTGTTACGTGTATTACCTTATTTGGTCATCACGATAATCCCATGGCATACGCACAATTACTAGCCTATTTTATAGATGGGGAAACTGAGGCTCAGGGAAGTGAATCATGATAATCCCAGAACCTTGGTCTTAGTCACTACACCGTGACCCCAAATGAAGAGTAGAACCCAGAAGAATGCTCTACTTTCTCATTCTTTCTGGAAGGCTGGATATTCCAAATGAAAAACAGATAGATTAGGTTAGGGACAAGAGTAAAACACACATTCTCACACACATACACACACACACACACCATGCACACACACATACACACCACACACACACAAACACACACATCTTTATGTCTTTGGGGGTCAGTGAGGGGTGGGGAGGGAGCTTGGGGAATTAGCCAGTCAGTAATAACTGCTCAAACAAAAACATTTAGAAAAAATATGGCAGTTTAGCTGGGAAGAGATTATTTTTAGCTGCTGGGCAGGAAGGAGTTGAGTATACAATGCAGGGCTACTGAAGGATTTCAGCACAAAAGGGACATAATGAAAGCTATGCTTTTAGGAAAATAAAACTGTGATCCATGAGTATGAGGGCCTGGAAGAAGAAAAGACTTGAGGTGGAAAGGCCATTGTAGAGGGGTCTACAGGAATGTGCAGGGCAGGCAGTGATGGCTGGAGCCGGGGTAGTGGCCTGGGGACAGAGAAGCTGAGAGAGACCCTGTAGAAGCAGAACAGTTAGAGCAGTGGGTATGGAAGTCAAGTTGACTGCAAGATTTTAACCTGAATGGCTAATAGGCCGTGGGGGTCTCATGAAGAGAAATAGGAAAGCTGGGAGAAGATGGGAATATGAGGGCGGAAGTGCAGACACAGAATATGAGGCCCTGGCGAGGATCACAGGGGCGCTGGGAGTTTAAGTTTAAGAAGGAAGTCAGAGCCCCGTGCAGAAGCAGCTTCAAAAGCTCAGGGTGGGAGGAGATGGGCTGGGGCTGAGTGTTTGGTGAGAAAGGGGAGGAGCAGCAAGTGTAGAAACATCGGTCACATGGACTGACGATGAGGAAAGAAGAGAGACGTCAGGACAGGTTAAAGGGGTGGAAGGAGCCAGAGAAAGTCTAGTGGAGGATAAAGGAGCCAATGTTCATAGACCAACGGGCAGACTCCAGTGGAGCAGAGAGAAAGAAAATGCATGAGAGAGGAGGGAACAACCAATGCAACCAAAGTACGCTGGCGGAAGGCCACCGGAGTCCAAAGAGAGGGGAGCTTAGAGAGAATGACCTTTTCTCCAGCAGAGAAAGCAGAGCAGGAAAGCAGTTCTGGAAGCAGAGCTGATTGACAGCCTCCAGCTGTCTTTGCACCTTTGGATTCGCCCAGCATTCATTGCAGGTCATGCTGCTCCCAGGCTATTCCAGGCAATGACTGAGCATGGCAAAGTGCTAGAACTGCACCATTCCACCCCCAACCCCATGGGACTCCTCTAACAGGCAACGTTTGCTCAAGGACTCCTCCTTGGCCTGGCTGAGATTTAAAGAAAGAAGGAGAGGATCAAGAAAGCTACAGATCCGGAGCAGAGAGGTGAGGAATACTTAGGGAGTTCATGAGGGAAGGCTATGTCCAGAAAACAGCAAGAGTGTGGGTGTAATAAAAGGAGAACAGCGTTGCAATAAAGACTGTGAGAAATGAAATCAACAGGAAAGAGAAAGTGAAATACACCAAGGAACACTGAGGACCACCTGATCTTGGAGAACACACAAATGGTACATCAGTTTGATTGGTTGTATGATTTTCTTTTTTCTTTTTTTTTTTTGAGACAGAGTCTCACTCTGTCACCCAGGCTGGAGTGCAGTGGCATGCTGCAAGCTCTACCTCTCAGGTTCATGCCATTCTCCTGGGTCAGCCTCCCTAGTAGCAGGGACTACAGGCACCCGCCGCCACGCCTAGCTAATTTTTTTTTGTATTTTTAGTAGAGATGGGGTTTCACTGTGTTAACTAGGATGGTCTCGATCTCCTGACCTTGTGATCCGCCCACCTCGGCCTCGCAAAGTGCTGGGATTACAGGCATGAGCCAACACGCCCGGCTAGTTCTATGATTTTCTTTATAATGCACAGTGTAGGCAAGGAGCAGAGACAGAAGGCACAGAGTGGATGTCACCCTGGTTTGGGAGATTGATTATGCGGACAACAGAGGGAGAAGGAGTCAAGGTCCTTAAAGGGCAGGTTAGAAATGCAAGAAGACTAAGAGAAAAAAAAAAAATTGCCTGCTAATAGTGGCCTTGGAGGTGCCCAGTTCAAATCTCCCTCTAAGATAACCTGCTCTGGAAGCAGAGCTGATTGGCAGCCTGCAGTTGTCTTTGCACATTAGGATCCATCCAGCATTCATTCCAGGCTGTTCCAGGTAATGACTGAGAACAGTGGGGGTACCAGAACTGTGGCATTCCATTCCCAACCCCGTGGGACTCCTCTAACAGGCAATGGTTGCTTGGGGACTTCTCATTGGCCCAGGTGAGATTTTTCCCTGAATTACATACACATGGTCTGAGGCACTTCTTACTGGATCCATCCTTCCCGCTATCCTTTCACAAGTGTTGGAATTGCCTAGCAGGTTGAAGCTCTCCCTGCCCACTCCAGCTCCCTTTCACTTTATGATTCATAGTAAATTTCCTGCAATACATCTCTTGCATGTCTAATTGTTTTGGCTTCTGCTTGTTGGAGGTTCTGAACTGACACAACTGGAATTGCTAATTATTCATGGAGGGTTTAGTAACTGAAAAGTGTAGTTAGTGAGGTGTGACTACAAAGATGTGAGGCTGACGGGAAAGAATCATGGGATTCTTTTTTGAAATAATGATAGATTCACAGGAAGTTGCAAAAATAGTACAGAATCCCCTATACTCTTCACCCAGCTTCCTCCAATGGCAGCATCTTATATAAGTCTAGAAGGATATTAAAACCAAGAAATTGACATTGATATAATATTCACAACCAGTTTATATGATTTTATGCAATCAGATTCTCATCATGTTTTTGTCTCATAGAAATATTCATCTCATCTTCATTGCAAAAAGTCACTTAAGTAATAGTTTATTTCTAAGTAAACCAGCTCTATAACCACAAAGTTTGTAAGACACATAAATAAAGCTGCAGGTGGAAGGGGAAATAGAATACGAGATGTCCATTGAGGAAAGAGGTCTCCATCCACCTGTTTATCCATCCATCCATCTATCCATCCATCCATCCATTCACCCACCATCCATCCATCCATCCATCCACCCATCCATCCATGTTTGCTAAGCCTTTCCCTAGTGTCAGGAACTACGCACTTTCTATTGCACTGAGATACTAACATCAAAATGGTAGCAGCAGCTATTGTACTTCTGTTTGGGCCCAGACGCAATGAGGAACCAGGGTGTCTAGCCGGCAAGGAATATCCAGATCAGTCCTGAGATTATGTCCACATTGGCAGTAATTCAACTGATAGCAACCTTATGCTTAGCGGCTAGGATCATACCTTTTTATGAGTCATTGTAAAGTGCCAAGTGCATTGACATATACTTCATAAATGCTAAATAATAACAAGCCAGTGAACCTAGAACTATTGGATTCAGTATTTGAGACATTAAATCCAAGTTATGCTGTTCTAGAAGCAAGGCAAACAAATAAATCAACCCCAAATCAAATAAAGCCCACATCCATCCCCAGCCAGCATTGGGTGTTGTATGGAATGCTGTTTATGGGTGAGTGGTTATCTCATGAAGGGGCACTTGTTAGTATTTTACCTGACAGATCACACACAATGCCTTGCCTGGGATTTGGGAGAAGAGTTTTATATTCAGTCCACAGTAGACAACAGCAACACTATATTCTTAAGGCTCTAATTCCCTTTATTTGATGCCAGAAAATAATGTCTGCTGAAGCCCTGGAGAAGAGTAACAGTCACCCCATTGAGCAATTAGACTGATCCTGGTGGAGAGTCCCTGTAGGCAGTACTGGGAGACACTGTTTGTATTTCAAAGCCAGGATTTAGTTTTCCTTAAAGATGTAAGTCTTTTTAGGGGTCCCTGTGATTCCTTGAGGGTTTAGGCACACAATCTGCAAAGCCTGAAATGCCACATAATCCTGTATTCGCAACTGAATTGGATACAGCATGGTCTGAGTGGTTTTCTGATTCACAGCCCAGAGCTCTGAACATGGCTTGGTGCTGTTTGATCTGGGGTCTCTGGGCATGGCCCCTTCTCTCTAGGATAGTCTGCCATCTTGGTTCTACATACAAACATGATTTCCTAGGACTCACATTCCCTTAGTCATTTCACAGTGATGACACCCTGAGGAGCAAAGCCCAACCATCCATAGCAAAAGACCGACGGCAAAGCTCATTGCAAATTAGGAGGTGATGACCATGACATCTCAGGGAGTGACACAGACTGGCAAGATCATGCTCGAACATCGTCTAGGAGGATATGCCATTCTTCAGTGGTCACTTCCAAAACAATTTTACTCTCATTCAATTGCAGTCAAGGGAAGCAGAGCCAATGAGCCTACACCAGACAACTAGATCTGTCAATGAAGTACTGAGTAGAGGACTACAGAGCTAGGAATCAAAAGGTAATACAGGCATTAGGTACTGACCTTGCTACATTTTCTACAAATAGAAGATGATTCCAGCCAGTTTCTGCATGGTGCAGGCCTAGCTCATCACGTCTTATAGAATTGAATGTACAGGTGAACAATAGGATGTTTTCAATGGTTAGGATGGCAGTTCTCAAACATTACTGAGCATCCCAATCACCTGGAGAGTTCAAAAAAAAGCAGATTTCTGTTCTACAACCTCAGAGATTCTGACTTGGTAGATCTGGGATGAGGATGTTTTTAGCAGGCACTCCAGTGATGGGAGCAGACGGCCTGTCCACCATGCTTTTGGAAATCATTGCTTTAAATCAGTGTTTCTCAGTCTTTGCAAGGGTGCAATGTAAAGAGTTTAGGGAAATACCTTCAAAATAATCCAGTATAAATTTCTTATTTTGCAGACGAAAAAATTGAGAGATCAAGTAACTTTCTTAAGGTCACTTAGTCACAAGTACAAAGTTAGGATGACAAGCAACATTCAATCATAGTGCCCTTTGTACCATTTCATTTGGTGAATCTCCTCTCTGTCAAGTCCTGTTGGATATGTACACAAGTAAGTAGAAACTAGAATGCATTTGGATTATCATCCAAATGCGTTATAATGATACTATCGAAATTATAATATAATCATACTGATGTGGATAATTTTTATATCTTTGAAACAACTGGTGAGAACTTCAGTGTTGCCAAAACAAACACTAGAAAAAATGAATTCAGAAAGAAACGGCACCTACCTTCTCCAAATCGATGGTGAAGATGAAGATAGCAAGGACTCAAAGTTGTCCTGTTAACAAGCACAACATCTGGGTTCCCCAAATCAGAGTCTATAACAAAGCAAAAAGTGAATAGTTTCAAAAAACTAATTTTGGTACATATTCCTGATACTGTATCAAAACAACAGTACATGTTTTCCACAAGCTGTTCTAGAGTCAAACTAGATTGAGGTGCTATAAATATGGTCATCATCTCTAGGTCAATACCTCACTTGACTTTCTGTCGCCATCGTCAGTTTAAGCTGAAGAGTTCTGTGTCTCAGCAAATTCCAGATGTGTCTTGACAAGGGCCATTGGAAGATTAGCCCATGGACTTGACTCTGAATTGTTATAATAGAAGACCCCCTCAGACATGGGCTATGAAGCTCTGAGAATTTTGACTCATTTTTTTGGTTCCCCTCTTAGAAGAGAGTGAAAACTGAATACAACCTCATTTCAAATGAATGGGAAGTCAGAGAAAGCAAGCCAAGAAGAGTGACTAGATCTTTATGATTTCAGAGTTTATATTTGTACTCATTGATGGGTTGATTGATTGACTCCATTCATTCATTCAAGAACGATTTATGAAAACTTTTCATGAGCTAGGCAGTTGTTCTATTCAGTAAGATGGTAGGTTTCACCCAATGTGAAACAGATTGGCTGAAAGGAGGGTAAATACCCATCATTAGTTATTAATCCTGCAATAATTTAGAAGAAAGGCCAAGGCCTAACAACCTTACAGGTTGGTTATACAGGCAAGAGCACTTAAGTGGGAGTAAAGTGGCCTGGGTCAAGTTCTGGGAGACCTTGGGCTATAGGAAGGTTTCTCAGCTTCAACAGTAGATATTTGTGGCTGAATAAATATTTTTTGGGTGTGTGGGCTGTCCTATGCACTGTGAAATGTTTAGCAGCATTCCTGGCCTCCAGATGCCAGTAGCATCTCCCCACCCTCCAGTTATGACAACCAAACACGTCCCCAGATTTTGCCAAATGTCCCTGTTAAGAACCACTGGAGTATAGTAGTAACTACTATTTTTTAAGCACCTTTTAGGGGCATTGTGCCAGGGTTTAATATATATCTTCACATTCAGTCTTGACACCAGCTTTTCAAAGCAAGCATTCTTATTTCTATTCAAAACATGGTGAAACTAAGGTCTAGAGATGTTAAGGGAATCATCCAATATCACACAATTGGCAAGCATTGGAAAAGATTTGAGCCCAGAATTATTTGACTTCAAGGCTTATGTTCATCGTTCCCTATTATTTTGCTATGACATATATACATATATATATATATATATATATGTATGTTTTTTCTGAGACAAGGTCTCGCTCTGTTGCCCGGGTTGGAGTGCAGGGGTGCAATCTTGGCTCACTGCAAGCTCCGCCTCCCGGGTTCATGCCATTCTCCTGCCTCAGCCTCCTGAGTAGCTGGAACTACAGGTGCCCACCACCACGCCCGGCTAATTTTTTGTATTTTTAGTAGAGACGAGGTTTCACATGTTAGCTGGGATGGTCTCGATCTCCTGACCTTGTGATCCGCCCACCTCAGCCTCCCAAAGTGCTGGGATTACAGGCTTGAGCCACCGTGCCTGGCCACTATGACATATTTTAAGCATTTGGAAAAGTACAGTGAATAACCTAATAAAGACCTATATACTTAGAACTCTATTTTGATCGCTGCTAATATTTTCTCCCATTGCTTTATATCTATGTTTTTGGACAATAAAATGGTATAAATGAGATGGCTCTTTCTTTTAGACTTTCTCAATTCTTTCCCTCTCACTTCTTCCCCCAAATAACCATTCTACTGAGACTGTTACCATGCCCTTCCCGGGAAAGAGTTTATATTTTCTTAAATGTACCTGAGTAGTCTCATAAATGATATCTAGCACTTGAAGAAAACTACATAAAGGTACAAATTCTTGTGCAATCTGTTTATTTAAACTCAATGTTAAGTTTTTGAGTTTTTTATATGTTGGAGCTACAGTTTCAATTCCTTTATTTTAACTGTATGAGAATAAATATACCACAATGGCTTGACATTTAGGTTGTCTCCTGTTTTTCACTGTTACAAGTCACAGTGCGGGGAACATGACTGTGTATGTGTATGTGTGTACACACGTGTGAGCGTTTCCCTAGGAAAGACAGCTAGATGTGGGATTCCTGGGTTGCAGGATGTGCATATCTTCAACTTTATTAGATATTGCTAAATTGCTCTCCAAAATGATTGTACTAAATTACACTCCCTCCAACACACTGTAAGATTATTCATTTCTTCACATCCTTGCCAACGTTCGGTATTTTCAAACTTTATAATGTTTGCCAGTCTGATTGGGGTGAAATAGCATATAATTATTGTTTCAAAAGCCTATGTTCTTAACCACTACTCTTACTGTCTACACTTCTTGAAGCTTCAGTTATGTAAAATGGAGAAAATACCTTTTTCGATTTCTCGGAGTAGTAATAAATTCTCCTGGTGTAATATGCGAATGCATTTTGTAAATATGAAGTGCCACTTTTGTTCATTGCTGGCAGTGGCAGAGAAAATGTGCAGTTTCTATAGCAGGCAATTTGATGAACTCTATCAAAATTTCAAATGTACACGTATTTTCTTTGGACGTAAAAAAATAATTTCAAAATTATAGAAAAGTTGCAAAAATAGCGAAGATAATTTCTATACACCCAGATTATCTAAACATTAACATTTTAATCACATTTGAATTATAATATTTATGTGCATGTGTATTATATGCACACACATTATTTTTCCAATGATGTTAACTCTGACAATTTTCTATAAACATTCTGCTATATAACCATGGAAAAGCTGTCAAAATCAAGAAATTAACATTGCTATAATACCATTACCTAATTTGTATATCTTATCTAAATTTTATCAACTGCCCTACTATTGTTCTTAACCGTAAAATAAATTTTTTTTTCCTTTCCCAGGATCCAATCTAAGATCGTTCATTGTACTGAGTTGTCAAGTCTCTTCAGTTTCATTTAGTATGGAATAATTCTTTAGTCCCTTTTTTGTCTTTCAGAACCTTGACATTTTTGAAGAGCGCTGGTGAGTTATTTTGAAGAATATCCATCATTTTAGGTTTGTCTGATGTTTCCTCATGATTAGATTCAGGGTATGCATTTTTGACAAAAATAACATGGAGTTGACGTTGTGTGCACCATATGTCAGTTTGTCCCAATACTGGTGATACCATTTCGATTGCTTGGTTAGAGTGGTGTCTGCCAGGTTTCTATTGCCCTTTTTGTAATTGGTAAGTATCTTTTTGGGAGATATTTTGAGACTCTGGAAATACCCTGTTTATATCAGCATGGACTAATGGATTTAATGAGTTATACTGTGCTACTATCAATGTTTATTTTGATGCCCAAATGGTTCCACGCTTGGCCAGTGGGGACCCCTTCATTCTTGCTCCTGATATGTGTCTTCTGACATGTCCCCATTTTTCCGTGAGCATTTCCTTACTTTCTGGCACAATAAGATGTCCCAGGTTCATCTTCTGTTTTCCCAGCTCCTGTCCTGGAATGGGCCATTTTCCAATGAAGTAGAGAATAATATTTAGAAATGAATATCTGGGTGCTAGACATGTTCTTTGTTAGTGGTGCACCTAACTTTTTTTTTTTGAGATGAAGCTTCGCTCTTGCCGCCTAGGCTGGAGTGCAGTCTCGGCTCACTGCAACCTCCGCCTCCCGGGCTTAAACAATTCTCCTGCCTCAGCCTCCCGAGTGGCTGGGATTACAGGAGCCCACCACCACACCCGGCTAATTTTTATATTTTTAGTAGAGACGGGGTTTCACGATGTTGGGCAAGCTGGTCTCGAACTCCTGACCTCAGGTGATCCACCTGCCTTGGCCTCCCAAAGTGCTGGGATTACAGGCATGAGCCACCACGCCCAGCCTATGCACCTAACCTTTAACCTAGCAATTTCTCTTTCAGGAATTCTTGCAGCAGATACACCCACACATTTGTTAAAGGATTTATGTGCAAGGTTATTAACTGTAGCATTATATAGCATAGCAAAAGATTAGACGTAACCTAAAGATCTATTAATAGGAGACTGGTTAAATAAATTATTTGAATCCATACAGTGGAATATTATGTATCCATAAAAAATTAATAAATTGCTTCAAAAATATATTGTTAAATTAAAAAAATACAACTTTGTGTATAGTACGTTATCATTTATGCACTAGTAAAAGGAGAAATATATATACAGTTACATGTATATGTGTATATGCTTGCTGATAAAAGCAAAAAATATCTCTGGAAAAACGCACAAGAATCCAATAACACTGACTGTGAGGAAGAGAATTGGGTAGCATGGGGAACAGAAGGAAGATGATGTTTACTATAAACTTTGTTGTACCATTTAAATTTGGGACTATATGAAGTATTAAAAATAAAATACTATAAAACATAAAATAAATATAGCATTAATAAAGCATTATTTTAACCTAAGGTATTCATTGATAACTCAAATATCAGAAGGGGAATTCTGTTTTCTAAGAAAATTGGCTTGCTAAAAGTGAAACTCCAATTTGGTCACTATTCCTTTGTATAAATATAAACATTCCTGTGATTCTTCTTTTTTTTTTTTTTTTTTTTAAGACAGAGTTTCACTCTTGTTGCCCGGGCTGGAGTGCAATGGCGCGATCTTGGCTCACCGCAACCTCTGTCTCCCAGGTTCAAGCGATTCTCCTGCCTCAGCCTCCTGAGTAGCTGGGATTACAGGGATGCACCACCACGCTTGGCGAATTTTGTATTTTTAACAGAGACGGGGTTTCTCCATGTCGGTCAGACTGGTCTCAAACTCCTGACCTCAGGTGATCCACCCGCCTCAGTCTCCCAAAGTGCTGGGATTACAGGCGTGAGCTACCACGCCCAGCCCTGTGATTCTTTTATGACTTAACTTCTCCATCTGTAATACGGTATAATAACATCACTAACCCATATACCAGAGAAAATGAAACTGAAACAGTAGAAATAAGAGAAGCAGTCTAAAAACACAAAGTGCCAGGTTACTGTGACTATTAATAATGCCACATTTTCACATTTAAGTGAATTTAACCAATATTTGTGAATGAAAGAATGAATGGATGGATGGGTAAAGTTATAGGAGAACAAAGATGGGAGGAGAATTATGTTGAATTGCTTGAGTTTCAAGAAAAACCTTTTAAAACCACAGGAATAAATTTAAGGAGCAGACTTAAGGTAGACAGATTGTGTTAATGCATTTTGTGATCCAATACTTCACTCTTATGAGAATTGTGATACTCCAGGGAAGCAACACAGCCTAGCAGCTGATGCCATGGGTTTTAGAGTCAGGAAACTTACATTCGTAGTCCGACTCTGCCACATTAGTTGTGTGACCTGGAGCAAGTTATAAGTTATTCAACCTCTATTTGCCTGTTTCCTCTAGAGCTAGAAGGGTTCTCAGAGGTGATCTAATCTGTGTCTCTTATTTTCCAGATGATGAGACAAGGTAAAAAAGGGCTTGAGGAGACAAAGTGGTTGCCCAAGGTGGCATCATCAACCAGAAGCAGATTCAGCCCTAGAACATAGGAGGTAGATTGCAGACAGGCACAAATTGCTTGCAGCTCCTCTCATCAAGAAAAAGAGTGTTTTTCTCTACCCCTTTAACATAGTGAAAATGAAGTTGTGTGAGAGTCAACCCGGACTGTAAGGGGTCTTTGAGTTTCCTTCTGCTCCTCTCACTCTTGGAATGCTGCTGCCATGTGAAAAAAAACCGGGGTTAGCCTGTGGGAGGATGAGAGACCACATGGAGCAGAGACAAGAATCCCCGGAGGAAGCCCTCCCATGCCAATCAGCTGGCTGACTGCCAGACATGTGAGTGAGTGGCCCCAGAGCTCCCAGCCCCAACCAAGCCACCGGTAGGCTACAGAAACCAACCTAGTTGGTTCAGATTAGAAGAGCTGCCCCAGCCATCCAGCCATCCCAGCCACCCCAAGGAACCATGAGATAAATCAATAAAATGCTTGTTGTTTTAAGTCTGGAGTGTTTGTTACACAGTGAAAGCTAACTGATAACAAACCCAATGATAGCCTCTTTTCAATGAAACTACATTTACAATTCATTTTTAGGAAGTCCTTTTTTTTTTTTTTAATTTAGAGACAGAGTCTCACTCTGTCACCCAGATTAGAGTGCAGTTACTACAGCCTCAACCTCTTGAGTTCAAATGATCCTCCCGCATCAGCCTCCCGAGTAGCTAGGACTACAGGCAAATGCCACTAAACTTGGCTAATTTATTTTTATTTTCATTTTTTAAGAGATGGGGCTCTCAATATTGTTACCCAGGCTGATCTTGAACTCCTAGCCTCAAGTGATCCTCCCGCCTCGGCTTCCCAAACTGCTGGGATTGCAGGCGTAAGCCACTGTGCCCAGCCTCTAGGAAGTCTTGGGTGACCAATTCTCCACCTAGATTGACTGTCTCTCCCCAACCACATGTTGCCTGGTCCATGTCCCTCTCCTCCCAGAAGCAGCTTCTGTTTCTGCCTGGGATCCTACGAAGGGAGGGATAAATGTATGACCTCCAGAGTCACAGACCATCGTCCTTCTGCAGAAGCAGCAAGAGAGATTGGTACAGGACCCAGAGAGCTGCTAGTTGCAGGAGTCCTCCTGTCCCACCTCTTACTTCACAGACTCTAGACCCCTGTTACTGGGTATGCCAATTACATTTTCATTAAATTATTCAGGATTAGAAGGAAAGGTGCTTATCTGGCACTGGCTGGAAGGTGCTAAGCAACAGGGAAAGAACATCCTATAAAAATGAGAGCCCTGATGGCCAGGCATGGTGGCTCATGCCTGTAATCCCAGCACTTTGGGAGGCCCAGGAAGGCAGATCACTTGAGGTCAGTAGTTCAAGACTAGCCTCACCAACATGGCGAAAACCCATCCCTACCAAAAATACATAAATCAGCCAGGTGTGGTGGCGGACGCCTGTGGTCCCAGCTACTTGGGAGACTGAGGCACAAGAATAGCTTGAACCCGGGAGGCAGGGGCTGCAGTGAGCTGAGATCGCACCATTGCACTCCAGCCTGGGCAACAGAGCAAGACTCTATCTAGGGGGAGAAAAGGGGCCCGGGAGTGAGTTTCTTGAGTATCAGGTTTCCAAGTCTTCATTCCCCCTCTTCTTTTTATCCCTCATTTCCCTTTTCCTTGACTTCCATTAATATTTTCTTTCCTCTTCCCTCAAGGTATCCATATTCATTTCCAGAAATAAATGAAGGGTTTCCTGGGTTTCCATTAAATTTAATGCCCATATCCGCTACTCATTCCCCTTCCTTCCAACTTTAGGAATCTTTTCATTTTTCTCTTTTACAACTTTCCCCCTAACTGCCCTCATATAGGAGATTCTAGAAATGCCAGGCTCCTGACAAATGCCCCAAGATTCTCCCAATCAGAATCTTATGAAGTTCTGCTACTCTATTATTACGAAGAGACCAAAGACACATGGACAAAGAAACACCCGACTTTTTTTTTTTTTTTTTTTTTTTTTTAAGTTTTTTATTTCTATATATATTTGGGGAATGGGTGGTATTTGGTTACATGAGTAAGTTCTTTAGTGGTGATTTGTGAGATTTCAGTGCACCTATCACGCAAGCAGTATACACTGAACACAATTTGTAGTCCTTTATCCCTTACATCCTTCCCAACCTTTCCCCCTGAGTACCCAAAGTCCATTGTATCATTCTTGTGCCTTTGCATCCTCATAGCTTAGCTCTCACTTACGAGTGAGAATATACAATGTTTGGTTTTCCATTCCTGAGTTACTTCACTTAGAGTAATAATCTCCAATCCCATCCAGGTTGCTGTGAATGCCATTAATTCATTCCTTTTTATGGCTGAGTAGTATTCCATTTTACATATATATATGTGTATATATATGTGTGTGTGTGTGTGTGTGTGTATCACCTCAGTGCATATGTATGTGTGTGTGTGTGCACGTGTGTGTATATATATATATATAAAACAAAACAGTTTCTTGTTGATTAATGGGCATTTGGGCTGGTTTTATATTTTTGCAATTGTGAATTGTGCTGCTATAAACAGACATGTGCAAGTATCTTTTTCGTCTAGTGACTTCTTGGGAACACCTGATTGTGGAGACAAGGGCAGAATTGGCTGGGTATCTGGAAATCCTGGGGCAGAGCTGCAGTCATGAGGAGGAGCCATTCTGATGGGAGGAGCCATGCTGGCAGGAGGAGCCATGATGGTGGGAGGAGCCATGATGATGGGAGGAGCCATGCTGATGGGGGGAGCCATGCTGGTGGGAGGAGCCATGCTGGTGGGAGGAGCCAGCTGGAGTCAGCTTTGCTGCAGTTTTCTTCTTGCCAGGGCTAGTTCCTATGCTGCCTAACTTGGTGCTAGATACAGTTCTCAGAATTCCATGACCCTTGAACTCTAAAATGGTGGGTTTTGTTTGTTTATATGTTTTTTGTGAATGCTAATTTTCTACCCAGGACTCTTGGAATAAGCTGAGGTGCATTGACCATGCAGTTTGGAACAAAGTGGTTTCACCCATTCCCATCCACCTGTCGGGTATTTGGTACTTTTGAGAAATGCTTTAGAAGAGGAATGAGGAAATCTGTGTCATCGCCTGGAAATTCTGGTCCATGACCTCCACAGCCCTCCTGGAATTTCCCTAGTCAGTTTTCTGTCCTAAATGCAAATCACCTACATTAATAGAAGATTCTGGGCATTTGTATAAAAATGGCTGCAGCGATTCACAGTGTTCTGTTTGGTGACAGAGGACAGCAGTTCAGGCTCTATTCTATAGGGACATTAAGATATGCTGGTCAAAGCATAAAGGGTCCTGAAGGGAAAAGCAAGCATTCCCAAGGAGAGTAAGGAAAATGTAAACAGCTACCAGGCGTGGGTGCCATCTGAGCGATTTCATCTTCCTGCAGGAATTTCCCAAACCTGATCACTTTCTCCATTGCTAACAGAGAGTAGAGGAAACACAGCAATGCGGAAGTCCATTTCAACAACAAACCACTTACTCTTTACAGCAAAGGGACTGAAGTTTTTCAGGAGAAAGATCTAGGTGCTCTCGCATTCATCAAAATGTGGCAGGGCAGTGATTACAAATGCAAATGTAACCTTTAGGTCCTATAGGCAAAGACAGTGCTCACCGCCTGTATCCAGTGGGCAGTTGTGGCTGGGTTCTCTTCTCAATTTTAGTATTTTTATAAACCTATCATCACAAATTCTGCATTTATTGGTGGGTGGGTATGGAATGTTACTGCTATACATTTTAAATAATTAGTATTAGTTAATATTTAGTTTCTATTTAGTATAGTTTATATTATTTCTATTTAATATTAGTTGCTAAAGCAAACTTACATACAATATAATATCTATACATCCCTTTTGAGATTCAAGAACTAAATGAAGAGCTAGGAGGTGCCAGGCATCATGAGAGATATTAGCACCTGGAATTTTTACAATGCTATTGTGAAGGAGTAATATTCATCCACGTCTCCATTTTGCAGACGTGAAGACAGATTTCAAGCATGTAAGGGGCTTGGCCATGATTACTTGGTGACGTGGTTTGGCTGTGTCCCCACCGAAATCTCATCTTGAATTGTAGCTTTCACAATTCCCACATGTCATAGGAGGGAACTGGTGGGAGGTTATTCAATCCTGGGAGTGGGGCTTTTCCGTGCTGTTCTCATGATAGTGAATAAGTCTCATGAGATGTGATGGTTTTATAAGAGGGAGTTTCCTTGCCCATGCTCTCTTGCCTGCTGCCATGTAAGATAGGTCTTTCGCCTTCCGCCATGATTGTGAGGCCTCCCTAGCCACGTGGAACTGTGAGTCCATTAAACTTCTTTTTCTTTATAAATTATCCAGTTTTGCATATGTCTTTATCAGCAGCATGAAAACATACTAATACACTTGGGTACTGCAAGGCAGAAAGGAGATGTGAACCTAGATATACTGACTCCAATCCCAGTTTACATTCAGGATACACTTGTAGTCAAGTGCATGGTGATAAAAAAGCACAAGCATGACCTGTGGTTTGATTACACTTTTGTGAGAGCCTCAGGGCTGTGGTGTCATTAAAGAGGGAAAAATATCTATGGCAGATACATTTGCCTGGGATTAGTGGAAGGGCAGAAGGAGAAGGGGGTTCTGATGCCTCTTTCTGCTGCATCAAGCACTTCACTGAATTGCCATCTCTCCCTTGGGCCTGCGGAATACGCATTTCCTTTGTAACTTCATCTTGGGTCTGGGGCACAGGGTCTTGGGGGTCATCTTGTTTACACAGGAAACACAAGCCTTCAACATGGCCACCCCCAACTATGATGGAACAGCTAGGTTTCAGCGGGGAGAGTACTTCTGACTCGGCTTGAAGAAGTGGAATTTGGGCATATGGAGTCATCATCCCTGGTGATGACTAACCAGGCTCAGATCTGTATTTATACAGCAACCCAGTCTTACAAACTGAACGTGTACCAAATCATGGGGCATTTTTATACAAAAGGGACAAGCCTCGATGACATCGGGTGGTGGCTTCCTTGCTACGGGATGCCTTTTCCCTCTTGAACCCTGACCACCTGCTATGAAACCTTTGCATTCTGTGACCCCTCTGCCTGCCAAAGCCCTCCATGGGCAGCTTGGTCTAGCCTGAGGTAGCCTTGAGAGGTGGCTAGGCTAGACCAGTTTATCCCAGTAGATTCTCAAAGACTCAGCATTGCTGTTTCCATTCATCTTTAAGATGATACACAAATTTTCATTAAGTGAACTTCTTCCTCATTTTATTTTCCCCCCCAGAGTTTGATTTTTAACTAAAGGAGAAGTAATTAAGGGCCCCAGGATGTGTATTTATTTTTTCAATTTGTGATGTCCCCTCATCACCGCCTCTCAGCGTATCTGTTGGTAAAAATGGAAAGTGATATTAGCGCTATGATTAACCCCCATCGTTATACTTGGAAGATTTCAGAAGATTTGATTTACCCAATATTTCCATCTCTGTATGGCTATGGTGATAATTGGGAAGTCAAGAAGAAACACAAAGTAGGATGTGAATAAATCCATTTTTTTCCACAATAAATGACTGAAATCATTCTCTTCTTCCTTTTTTTTCCCTAGACTTGGGTTTTGTAAGAAGCATGGTGGTGTGAGTTAAACTTGGCCTCCAGTTGGTTTTGCTTGAGCACAATTATTCCCATATGGAGTAGGAAATTCTCTGTACTGCAGAGTTCTGGGGGAGATGCTTTAGAATGTGGTGCACTATTCCCCTCAAACTTTACATGAATCTGAAGAACAGAACAGAATGCTGAGTGCATTGCAGGGGAGAGACAAGGGTGTGTGGTTGCCCAGTTACCCAGCGAGAGTCACGTCCCAGACCCTACCCATAGGAGACTGACATTTAGACAAACTTGTTCTCAGCCACCGGCGCCGCGCCCGACGCAGGGCATGGCTCTGAATGGCTCTGGCATCTGTTTTGTCTTGCCTCAAGCCCACACACTGGGACTTGCTTGTTTTCATCCAATAGCAATTAGCACCGTGGTAAATGCCTTGTGCACTGTGCTAATTCAGAAGAATAAGCCTGTCGCAACTCTGCCAAGAATTACAGCTAATCACAGAGGGCTCGGGGCGCACCTGCCCTTTCATCAGCCTTTTGTTTTAAAATGAGGGGTTGGTGCAACCTGAAACACTGCATTCTCTCCTTGGTCAGGGATAACCATGGAGACCCAGGGGAGACCTGGAGTGCATCCTGGTGGTCATCCCTGGGACATGCTTCCTACAAAGGGGCACAGCGAGCAACAAGGAACCCAAGCAGCTATTTACTGTGGGCAACTGCAGACAGGGTGGGCCCCGGGGACATTCCACAGAGGCGCAGAAGCTTGGTCTACAGCAGTGCCCGCCACTGGAGACTGTTCAGAAGTCACTGCAGATGAAATACTTGGGAATAAAGACCTGGGCTGCCTCCACTTTTAAGCTAAAAAGCTTTTTGGTTATTGTTTTCTTTTAGCCTCATCATCTAACCTAGTACCTGGGCTTATTCTAAGAATATACCTTTTGTCCAAATTTGGTATTGATCATTTATTGATTTTTGTGCTTTTTCCTTTTAAAGTTAGGTTTGAAAAATAACTTATGTTCAGGAAAATTCCCCCCTTTAAAGTGTATGGATCTATGAGTTTTGACAAATGTCAACAGGCACATCACCACCACCACCACCACCAGGGAGCCATTGGATGGTTCTATTGTCCCTGAACATTCTTTGTTGTTCGTGTCTTGTCAGTTACCCTTCCCTGCCCCCAGCCCAGGAATCTACTGATCTAATTTTTATTCCTATTATTCTGCTTTTTCCACAATGCCATATAAATGGAATAATTCAGTATTTTTTGTTAGCGACTTCTTTCACTTAGTATAATGCCTTTGAGATCCATCTATGTTCCCTTGTGTATCAGCAGTTTGTTGTTTTATTGTTAAGTGGTATTTCATGGCATGGATATACTGTAGTTTATTTTCCAACAAATGGACATCTGGGCTGTTTCCAACTTTTAGTTATTATTAATAACCTTCCATGAATATTCATGTACATCTTTGTGTGGGTATATGTTTTTATTTCTTTTTGGTAGATACCTAGAAGGGGGATTGCTTGGTCCTTCATCATATATTTAACTTTACAAGAAACTTCCCATATAATTTTCTTTTCGAGATGGAGTCTTGCTCTGTCACCCAGGCTGGAATGCTGTGGTGTGATCTTGGCTCACTGCAACCTCTGCCTCCTGAGTTCAAGCGATTCTCCTGCCTCAGCCTCTGGAGTAGCTGGGATAAGAGGTGTGCGCCACCATGCCCGGCTAATTTTTTATTTGTAGTAGAGATGGGGTTTCACCATGTTGGCCAGGGTGGTCTCGAACTCCGGAGCTCAGGTGATCCACTCACCTCCGGCTTCCAAAGTGCTGGGATTACAGGTGCGAGCCACCATGCCTGGCCTGCCCATATATTTTTCTACTTGCATTGCTATCAGCAACATATGCAAGCTGAAATTGCTCATCCTTGTCAACACTTGGTATTGGAAGTTTTGAAAAGTTTAGTCATTCTAATAAGGATCTAGAAGTATCTAATTGTGATTTTAGGTTGCATTTTCCTAAGGACTAATGATACCGACATTCTTTTCATGTTATAATTTATTTAAAAAATCACTTTAAATCTACTCTGCTCAAATTCATGTTGAAGACAGGTCTTATGCAACTTACTTCAGTGGAAATTTGTCAAATCTCTCCCACGTGCTTAAAAACACGCAACCCAGGAAAAGGAAAACATAGCCATGACCATCGATGTGCTTGGAGAACAGGAACTGCTTTATTTAACTTTTCTTCCATGCTGAGCTCATCTCAGGGGAGGAACTGAGGCTCTCCATCACCCACAGCACCCAGCCCAGGGTCAAACACAACAGCAGGTGCTTCAGTAAATATTTGATGATTGACTGAAGCAAGATGGTGGCTCTTGTTCCCAGTGGACATGACTAGGGTATGTGCCTGTGTAGTGGGAGGTGTTAGAACTAGAGAGGGCTGATTGACCACTTAGTAAAAGATCTGCCCAGCGGAAGTCATTCATGGTATATGGAGGTCAGCGGTCCCATACCAGGCTGCTCATTAGAGCCAGGGAAAGAGTTTAAAAACATATGCATGCCTAGGACCAGAGGCGGATTTACCTTGACACTAATGAGATTCGAGTTTCAAGGCCTCACTTGCATGGTACCCACTAGGTGCTGGGAGGTCCTCGGAGTTCTAGAGTGTTCCAGGTATGGAGGGGAAGAAGCCAGGTTGCAATTAGAACACTCGAAAAGATCTCTAAACCAGGGGACCTGACTAGGTAATGTGTCTGATTTCTTCCCTAATTTTAAAGCAATGCTAAGCATCGAATTTTTTTTTAATTGGTGATTTCATTTTGTTCTGTTTTTCATTAAGTTCTCACAAAACCTGGAACTGCCCCTGCTGGATGTCACCCCAGAGGTTGTGATTTAATTTTTCTGGGGTGTGGCCCAGGCCCTGGCAATTTTTAGAGCTTGGCGTTGAGTGGAATGTGCCCCAGGGTTGAGCCACATGTTTACAGTGTCCACTAATGACCAGGTGTAGGTTACAAGCCACCGGGAAAGATCGCGGTCACGTGTGAGCCCCTGTCATTTTAAACATCAACTCTTCAACCAAATGGGCCCTTTTTGTTTGCCTCTAAATCAGTCTTCTTGTTTTGAGACCCTCCTATTTCAATGCGTCCCACAGGCCATCTTCCTATGGCACCAACTGGCAGGTCACACCCCCTGCTCACTCCTCCCCAGTGGCTTTTCCCGAGCCACTGGTGAAAGCCCAGGCTGCTCCGGAGGGGCAGCACAGCAAGCTGTCAAGAGCTTGGGGCAGACGCTCGAGTCCACACTGCAGCCCCGCTTCTGAGTCAGAGGGAACTGGATCAGAATCCCGCCTTGGCCACTGACCAGTATTGTGCCCCTGGACATGTTCCTTAACTTCCCTGTGCCTCAGTTTCTTCATCTGTAAAATGGGGATGATAATAGGAACAGCCGCATAGCTTTCAAATGAAGATGAAACGAGAGGATGGTAAAGCTTCTGCTGCAGGCCCAGGAGCATGGCAGGTGACTGACAAAGGAGGAATTCCGTCCGGCTG
This sequence comes from Symphalangus syndactylus, assembly GCF_028878055.3. Classification (NCBI taxonomy): domain Eukaryota; kingdom Metazoa; phylum Chordata; class Mammalia; order Primates; family Hylobatidae; genus Symphalangus; species Symphalangus syndactylus. The sequence goes on from NC_072433.2 coordinate 22,638,676, forward strand.
ATTGACACCTACCCGTCCTCTGGTCCACCCTATGCTATGCTTCCTCCCCTCCACCAAACTGCCTTCCTTCTCTGACAATGTTTTGTCTCCACTGGCCACATTGCTGATGGGGCATTGTCTCATCACCTGCTTCTCTTCTCAGTTAGATGCTGGGTTCTTAGAGGGGAGAGACGAGGTTTTACACCTTTCCTTCTATAGTGGTTGTTCCAAGGCAACAATATCGTCATCCACAAAATAATAATAGCTAACATTTTTTGAATGTCTGTTTTTCAGACAAGCAACCCATACCTCAGGGAGGCTGTATAATCATCTAAGGTCACACAGCCTATGGGATAACATTCATCCATGTCAAAGTTTTCACCCATCTGAGGCAAAAATGAGGAAAGAGAAGGTAGAGCTAACTGTATTTATTTAAAGGATTGGCTTTTATTTGGAGATTATATTACCCCCTTTTTTAAAAATTTTAAATGCTCTTTCATTAACGGCATGTGATAGTGATAGTAGGTTGCAGTAGATTTTTTAAAATGACTTTACATTGCAAAGTAAATTATTGAGTATTCTATATTTTTCTCTCCTGGTTTTTTTCTGGTAGAATGTTATTGGTCTTTGAAGTAAAAAAATCTGAGACCTGTTAGTCTGAAAAACAGCTGTATATAAAATGATGCTCAATCTGTATTGGTTAAGTCAATAAATATGACATTTTACATTAACTCCTGATGCAAACTTGTTGCCCATAGAAGGAAGGAAGAGAAAATCTTTCAGTTCCTAATTTAATTTCTTCCACCAATATTTATTGAGCATCTAATTTGTACCAAGCACTGTGCCAGAGCCTATGGACACAAAACAAATAAAACGCAACCGCTGCCCTCAAAGAACCTAGCGTTATTCCCAACAGCGAGGCCGGGAGAAGTAAAAAGGAAGACTGCTGCTAGAATAACCAATCAATATTTCAACAGAAATACCAATATTGTAAAAATATTCAATCAAGATCAATATTTGTTAAGAGTATCTTTAATGCAATGTTGTTTTTTTGAGACAGGGTCTTACTCTGTCACCCAGGCTGGAGCACAGTGGCGATGACACGGTTCACTGCAGTCTTAACCTCCTGGGTTCAAGCAATCCTCCTGCCTTGGCCTCCTACATAGCTGGGACTACAGGCAGGTGCCATCACACCTGGCTAATTTTTAAATTTTTTGTAGAGATGGGATCTCCCTATGTTTCCTGGGCTGGTCTTGAACTCCTGGGCTCAAGTGATCCTCCTGCCTCAGCCTCTCAAAGTGCTGAGATAACGTGTGTGAGCCACCGTGCCCAGCCAAGGGTGTGTTTTGACCGTTAGAAGAAAAATATCACTAGACAGGGCACAATGTGTCTATCTCTCCACCAGTCTATCAGCCCCTAATGAGATTAAACTGATAAGGGTGTTCTAATCCACATCTGGTAACATTAGTGGGGTTCACTTGCTACAAGGAGGAAGTGCAGATAGCAATAAGACTCCTAACAAAAAAGCATAGATATAAGGGCTATGGATCATTTGTAAAACATTTATGAAAATATAAAGAATATTAAAATATAAAGAAAGAACCATAAACCTGCTATCAAAATAACTCCTGTTGGATATGAAAATAAAAAGCATTTCATCATGTGGCTAGAAAATTCAACTTAAAAATAGGATGACATAAAACAAAAATGAGTTCTGATTCCTCTCAGTAGGCCATCTCCATGTACCTGTTCGTACATATTTTCCATGCATATACCATCAAAATTTATATAGAAAACACATATAATACAATATACATAATCCATCCATTTTTTCTTTTGTTTATGCAAAGGACTCATACTGAACCACACTCTTCTCCACTGCTTTTTACTTGAAAATATATCCCAGAGATGTTTCTGCATCAGTTTTTTAAGATCTAGCCCCCTCTTTGTAAAGGCTATATAGCATTCTATCAGAGGATATTCCATACTTTTTTTTTAAGCCAATCTCCCACTTGCCAGATACTTAATGTCTTTTGTTACAAATAATGCCTTAAGGAGTGTCTCTATATAGGTATTTCAGTGTACTTTTAAGGCATATCTGCAAATTTCTACAGGTGGAATGCTGCTTAGAAGAATGTATGTATTTAAATTTGTAGGCCGGACACCGTGGCTCATGCCTGTAATCCCAGCACTTTGGGAGGCCGAGGCGGGCGGATCACCGGAGGTCAGGAGTTTGAGACCAGCCTGGCCAACATGGTAAAACCCCATCTCTACTAAAAATACAAAAAATTAGCTAGGCATGGTGGTGTGCACCTGTAATCCCAGCTACTCGGGAGGCTGAGGCAGGAGAATCACTTGAACCCAGGAGGTGGAGGTTGCAGTGAGCTGAGATCACACCACTGCACTCCAGCCTGGATAGCTGAGTGAAACTCTGTCTCAGGAAAAAAAAAGTTTAATAGTTATTACCAAATTGCCTTGCAAAAAGGTGCACAAATGTGTGTTCCTGTGAAGAACAGTGGTGTAATTCTTTGCCAGGGATTTGTGCTCTGAAACTTTTGCATTTTTTCCGATTTGTTAGTTGACTTTTGATATGACATCTGTGTTTTACATTGCTTATCTTCATATTTGTTTGGTCAGCATTTCTTTATTGGTTTGTATACAGTCAAACTTACTAATCTTTTCCTTTATGGCTTCTGGGCTTCATCTGTGTTTTAGAAAGTGTGCCCTCTTCAGTATGCTGAGTTCACTTATGTTCTATTCTATAACTTTTATGCTTTTGTTACTTTAAAGTCTTTGATCCATTTGGAATTTATTTAGGTTTATTGATGTCACTTTATTTTTCCTCAAATGTTTAGCCAGGTGTTCCATACTATTTATTAAGTAATTCATCTATTCTTTCCTGACCTGATACCCTATTTTTATGTTTAAGTCTACATCTGGATTCCACCCACCTGTTTAGTTCTTTAGCAATACGAAATTGCTTTAATTATTGTTGCTTCTTAATCTGTTTTGATAATCTAATAGGCACAACTTACTCCATTAGACTTCCCTACCTCCTCCCTGAAGATTCCTTGCTATTTTATGTTTATGCCACAATACTTACCAGTATTATTTTCTGAACTTTCTCCACCCAAAGGAAATGTGTTTTGGAATGCTGTAAATATTCTGTATGACATCTGGTGCATATTTCTGATAGACACCCTTTATTGGTCTAAGAAACTGTAGTTCCCTATAAAGCTATGTCCACAGGCAGTAAGCAAGCAAGACTTTTGTCTTTAATTTTTTTTTCTGTTTTAAAACTTGCTTTAGCCTCTGGATTCAAGCACAGAGATGTAAGAGCCTGCTAATATCCCACCTTTTATGAAGCACATTTAATCTATGTCACTGTGCAGTAGCCCGATTCCAGGTTGCCATTGCCTGTTTCTGGACAGAGAGTCTAGAGGTCCCTGGCTTTAGTCTCACTTGTTACTTTGTATTTGTGTTCCATTTCTGGCCCATAGGGAAACCTACCATGCTTTTGAGTCCAGTTACGTATTTACCTTTCTCTTCCTCTATTTTACATGTTAGAACAGAGGGAGTGAGTCAGTGTGTGAATTTACCATGCCCTCCTGATAGGAAATCTGTGTGTGTGTGTTTCCCTCTTAGATTTTTAAAAGGAGATTCTCAGAATCCAGAAGCATCACTTGACGAAGCTTCGGGTGGTCATGACTGCTGGGGCTCAGGGACAAGATCACATTGTCATCTTTCACTAGGGGTTTTTTTGGAGGTTTGTTTTTACATCCAGAAACTCCAATATGTTAAAATCCCCATGCATCATCAAGACTTCCACTATATACCTCAGAGATATTCTGAGTTCGATTCCAGACTGCCTCAATAAAGTGAGTAGCACAATAAAGTGAGTCACACAATCTTTTTGGTTTCCCACTGCATAGAAAGGTTAATGTTTACACTGTTGTCTATTGAGTGTGCCATAGCATTATGTTCAAAGGCCCAATTTAAAATACTTTATTGCTAACAAATACTGACGCTGAGTCGCAAAGGGAGCACGTGCTCTTGGAAAAACTGTGCCAATACACTTGCTTGATGCAGGGTCGCCACAAATCTTCAATTTGTAAAAAATGCAGTATCTTTAAAGTGCAGTAAAGTGAAGCACAATAAAAGAAGATATCCTGGCATATATTTTTGCGCAGCCTTACAAGGAGACTTTTGAGCTTTAGTCTATAGACCGTATCCTTTGCTCCACATCTAACTCGAAAGTTAGGGGCGGTCAAGAGTGATGGGTGGGGATAGGGAAGGATGATATCGGGAACTTATTAGATGATGAAGTGTCCATGCCTCATTTTAAAAACTCTTATCATTTTTCCTACACAGTAGTTGTGTAATATGAATTCTCTGATCTAGTTGGTTGTGCCGTTTGTTTAGAAAACTGGGCATTGGAGGGGCTGCATTTCTTTTCGTTTTTTTTTTTTTTCTGAGACAGAGTTTCGCTCTTGTTACCCAGGCTGGAGTGCAATGGCACGATCTCAGCTCACTGCAACCTCCACCTCCTGGGTTCAAGCGATTCTCTTGCCTCAGCCTCCCGAGTAGCTGAGATTACAGGTGCACATCACCAGACTGGCTAATTTTTGGTATTTTTAGTGGAGACGGGGTTTCACCATTTTGCCCAGGCTGGTTTTGAACTCTTGGCCTCAAGTGATCTGCCCGCCTTGGCCTCCCAAAATGCTGGGATTTACAGGTGTGAGCCAGTGTGCCCAGCCCCAGTGGCTGTGTTTCTTACAGTATTGTTGCTTACATGGTACAGGTTTACATAATATTGAAAACGATAAAATGTAAAAAAATTATACTCTTCCATTTCTTTGGTTCTTTTAAAAATATTTCGTTTTTTTAGTATGTGTGTTTAAAGTGTACAAAACGATGTTTTCATATATTGAGTGAAATGGTGTTTTGGGATCTTAAATGTGAAATCTTGTCATATTTCTGCTGTGGTTATTTTCTTATTTTTTCAAAGGTAGAAATGCTTTCATATTCTCACAAGGAAACCACTTAAGACAAATGTCAAATTTTCCATGAATGTGGGAAATAGTCGATTACATGAGGTGAAAGGATGTTTGGGGATGAGACAAACATTCCATCACATGGGCTAAGTCAAACTGTGACGTCCTGAAAACTATCCTCTGCCATGTTCCTTTCTACCTTCCAAGGTTTAGGAGGAATTTCTCCCCATTAGAACAGGTCAGACATGGACAAAATGCCATGTCTTTTCTAAAGGAGATATTGTATAGAAACCGAGAAACTGGTTAATTTACATAATGCATTTTTGGGTATCCTGAGTTATTTTCATTAAACATACTGGCAAGATCCTTAAGAGGAGTGATTATGCGTCACACTTTAAAAAATGTTCTCCAAAGGACTTGCTAAGGGCTTGACAAACACTTGCTAAGTTGACTTACAAAACACGGTTGGCACGATCTCAGCATTTTAATCATGACAAATCTCAGGGCTGACAAACAGCATGTTGATGTCCTTGTTTTCTATCTAATGAAAATATTTAATTTTCAGAATGAACTGAAAGTCACCCCGGGTTTACTTAATACCAACCTTGCCTCAGATGACAAATCATTCTCAAGGGCAGCACTGTGTCTCCAGAGGCCCAAAGCAGGGCCAGGCTCTCTGGATTGTAGCTCTAGGTGTCCTCCCATTTGTCTTTCTTACTGGGTAGATGAAATCTTTATTAAAATCCGAAAGTATGAAAGTATTTATCTTCAGGGGCTACCATTTATAGAGGAGAATAACTCCCCAAATTGTGGACGAATTAAATCCTCATGACTATGTCCGCTTTGTAGATGTCTCCCAATGCAAGCATTTCTGTCTGTAGGTCACCAATGTACCTAGTAAAGCTGGGGAATTCATTGCTGAAGATTTTCTGATTCACTCATCTTTGAATTCATCTGCCTTGCTTATGGTGGAAAGGGAAATGTCTCTGCATGAGTCCATTCTTGCATTGCTATAAAGAAATACTCGGGACTGAGTAATATTTAAAGAAAAGAGGTTTAGTTGGTTCACGGTTCTGCAGGCTGTACAGGAAATATAGTGATTTTGGCTTCTGTGGAGGCCTCAAGAAGCTTCCAATCATGATGGAAGGCAAAGAGGGAGCCAGGTGTCTTACAAGGCAGCAGCAAGAGAGAGAGGCAGGGGAGATGCTACATACCTTTAAACAACAGGATCTCATGAGAATTCACTTACTACTACAATAATATTAGCAAGGGGAATATCTGCCCTCAAGATCCAGTCATCTCCCGCCAGGCCCCACCTCCAACACTGGGGATTACAATTTGACATGAAATTCGATGAGGACACAGATCTAGACCATACTAGTCTATTTAAATTTTTGTGTCCAAAAGGAAACATTTTTGGGTACTTTTTTCTTTTCCATTAATTTGGTAAATGATCATTTAAACCCAAGGAAGAAGTCTCTCAAAGCAAATAATTATATGGATATTCTCCTAAGTTAAAATAAACTTTTTGTTACTGTTGTAGCAAATCTCTTGTTAATCAACTTTATCATTAGAGTCTCAGTCAAAAGTGTGAGTTAATCCCAGCGTGCACGTTTTTGGTAAAGTGTAACGATGGAGGAAGAAGGTTGTGGTTGGTTGCTTGCCTGCTTGCCATGTGTCTGGAGTTGGTTCCTTCCAGTGGGTTTGTGGTCTCACTGACTTCAAGAATGAAACCACGGACCTTCAAGGTGAGTGTTAACAGCTCTTAAAGATGGCACGGACCCAAAGAGTGAGCAGTAGCAAGATTTATTGTGAAGAGCAAAAGTACAAAGCATCCACAGTGTGGAAGGGAACCCCAGTGAGTTGCCGGTGCTGGCTGGGGTGGCCAGCTTTTATTCCTTTATTTGTCCCCTCCCATGTTCCATTTTTGTCCTGTCAGAGTGCCCCTTTTTCAGTCCTCCCTGCGATTGGCTACTTTTAGGATCTTGCTGATTGGTGCATTTTACAGAGCACCGATTGGTGCGTTTTACAGAGTGCTGATTGGTGCATTTTACAATCCTCTTGCTACAGAGCGCTGATTGGTGCGTTTTATGATCCCCTTGCTAGCTACAGAGCACTGATTGGTGCATTTTCCAATCCTCTTGTAAGACAGAAAAGTTCTCCAAGTCCCCACTCAACCCAGGAAGTCCAGCTGGCTTCATCTCTCAGCAGGACGGCTTCAAAAAATTTTCACCTGTCTTCTGTTTTTTCTGCTACTAAGTGAGGAGCATCTCCATACTTCTCAGTTAAATGTAATACAACTTCCTTTATAGTCTTAAACTTCTGGTCTATGCATTCTTTTTGTAATCTTTACAAATTACAATGCTAATCGTCTTAGGGATTTTTTTTCTCACCTTACAGTTAATTCATTTTGCACAAATTTTAAGCTAGGACAGAAGTTTTGACCCAAGGAACCCATCAAAGGTATTGGTTTTTCCCTCCAAGGAGTTTTCAGAAAACTGAGTCCCAGATAGCAACCAGATTTTTGTTATCAAACATCCCAAAGATTACTATATCTGTCATAAATAAAATACCCATAAATTATTGGGTATTTTATTCTACTAGGGGTCAGAAGTATACAATATATTTACATTTTATCATAAATTAGGGATCTCAAAGTGACATACTACTTTATGGTTATAAAGAAAAAAGAATGAGCTCATATTCAATGGGACGTTGCATCTTTTATATTGAGAAAATAATTTTAAGACAAAGGTAATGAGGAACCCAATAGAAATTGCTAGTAGACTCTCTAAGGTGTCAGTACTGAGTGATTCTTTTGTCTGTACATTTCTCATGTCTTACATGGCATTGTAAAGGCAATCAGGTCTTTTCGTGATTTTGGATCTTTTCAACAATGGTATTATTCTTTGTACTTAGGAGCTTGGCAGGCACTAGAACCCATCTTTCAAGCAGAACAGGCTGAAGACATGAGGACATACAGCTGCAGCTTGAAGGAGTTTGCACGGAATATTAACCCTGCTTCTCTCAGAACAGAGTCCTGCAACTGAGCAAATGAAGCAATCGCTAGCTCCACAAATAAGACACTGCAACAAATTAAAAAGTACCTAAGATGCTCTTGTAGTCTGTGATAACAACTACGTATGACAGAAAGGTTTGTGAAAAACAGATACATAGACTAATGGAGCAGAATAGAGAGCCCAGAAATAAACCCACGTATAGATGGTCAACTAAATTTTAACAGGGTACCAAGAATACACAATAGGAAAATGACAGTCTTTTCAATAAATGATGTTGGAAGAACTGGACATACACATGCAAAAGAATGAACTTGGACCCCTGTTGTACACCATACTAAAAACATCAACCCAAAATGGATTAAACACTTTAATGTAAGACTTGACACCATAAAACTCTTAGAAGAGAGCATAGGGGAAAAGATCCTTGATATTGGATGTAACACCAAAAATACAGGCAACAAAAGCAAAAACAAACAAGTGGGACTCTATGGAACTAAAATGCTTCTGCACAGTAAAGGAAACAATCAATAAAATGAAAAGGTAACCTATAGAATCAGAGAAAATATTTGCAAACCATATATCTGATAAAAGTTTAATATCCAAAATACATTAAAAACTCATACAACTGAATAGCAAAAAACTGCACAAACGACCTGATTGAAAAATGGGCAAAGGAACTAAGTTGACATTTCTCCAAAGAAGACATACAAATAACCAATAGACACAGACAGGAAAAGGCGTATACCATCACTAATCATCAGGGAAATGCAAATCAAAAGCACAATGAGTTATCACCTCATGCTAGTTAGTATGACTCATATTTTTTTTTAAAAAGGTAAGTGTTGGTGATGATGTGGAAAAAAGGAAAACCTTGTATATTACTGGTGGGACTGTAAATTGGTACAGCCATTATAGAAAATAGTATAGAGGTGGCCAGGCACGGTGGCTCATGCCTGTATCCCAGAAATTTCGGAGGCCAAGGCAGGCAGATCACCTGAGGTTGGGCATTCAAGACCAGCTTGACCAACATGGAGAAACCCCATCTCTACTAAAACTACAAAAAATGATAGATAGGCGTGGTGGTGCATGCCTGTAATCCCAGCTACTTGGGAGGCTGAGACAGGAGAATCTTTTGAACCTGGGAGGCAGAGGTTGTGGTGAGCCAAGATCGTGCCATTGCACTCCAGCCTGGGCAACAAGAGTGAAACTCCATTAAAAGAAAGAAAGAGGGAAAGGAAAGGAAAGAAGAGGGGAGGGGAAGGGAGGGGAGGAGATAGTATAGAGGTTTCTCCAAAAAGTAAACATACAACTGCCATGTGGTCCAGCAAACCCACTACTGGGTATATATTCAAAGGAATTGAAATCAGTATGATGGAAAGATATTTGCACTCTCATGTTCATTGCAGCATTCTCAATAGCCAAGATATGAAAACAATCCAAATGTCAATTGATAGATGAATGGATGAATAGATGGTGGTGTATATACACAATGGGATATTATTCAGCCCTGAAAAAGAGGGAAACCCTGCCATTTGTGACAACATGGATGAACCCAGAGGACCTTATGTTAAGGGAAATAAGCCAGACACAGATAGACAAATATTGTATGATATTACTTATATGTGAAATCTAAAAGAATGAAACGCATAGAAGCAGAGAGTAGCATGGTGGTTGCAGGGGCTGGGAGAAGGGGAAGACTGGGAAGTGATGGTTACAGGGTACAGAGTTGCAGCCTAGTGCCTGTAGTTAAGGCTGTAGCTAACAATACTGTGCCTGTGCCTATAGCTAACAATACTGTATTGTGTACTTAAAATTGCTAAGAGGGTACATCTTATGTTAAGTCATCTTAACAAAACAAACAACAGTCATAATAAAGGGTATGGGAGGAAACTTTAAGAGGTGACAGATATGTTTATAACTTTGATGGTGGTGAGGGTTTCATGGATGTTTATTTATCCCCAAACTGATCAAAAGGTATATATTAAATATGTATAGCTTTTCATATGTCAATCATACCTCAATTAAGTGGTTTAAGAAAAACAATCAAACAAAAGGCTTGTGAAACACACTATTCAGAGAATATAAATATCATCAGGGGTTGCAGAGGCCGCATACCTGATTACTCGGCCTGTTTTGCGGCCAGACATGGGGAAGCCAAGTTTAGGGACAACCAAATGAGAATTCATTAAGACTCACAGCACAAAGCTACCTCAAAGGAATCCAGAACGCCAAAATGACACATAACATGAAAAAAAGTAATTGCAATTCTAAAGAAAACTGAAGTCTGCAAATTGTGTGTGTGCATTTGTGTGCATCTTTTATTTTTCCAGATATTTGTTTGCAAAGTTAACACACTTTTCCCTTTGTATTTTTCCCCCATTCCACAGGTGCATTTCTTGTTCCCAGTCCTGAGCAGCATTTACCCCCTTATCCATCAGTAAGCAATGGTTTGGCAAAGCCAAGAGGTTATCTGATCTTCATCCTGGAAGGATGGTGATCCTTTGCTGGTGACTTGCATTTTCTGCTTAGAAATCTAAACAATTTTTCTTTGTTTTCAAGGTTAAAAATTTTAACCAGAATATAGCTTAAGGTTAGTATTTCTCTACAAGTCTATTATTAACTTGTTTTTTATCTGTAATTCTGTTATCTCTTTATTTTAGGGAATTCTTTTGGCTATTCTATCTTTTCATTGGTGGGTTCTCTACTTCAGGAACACCAGTTGTCTCTATATTGATGACTTTTTGACTGTCTTCCATATTGATTACATTGTCTCTTGTTGCTTTGTCTTTTGCTTTCTGCACTCACTACGATTAAATTAAGCCTTTTCTTTATAACAGAATTTTAATTTAGCTAATTGTATTTCGGTCTTTGCTGTTCTAATTTATCTATCAGTTCTATGGTAGTGTTGTTTTAGCCCCCAGTTTCTTCTTTAACTTTGCAGTCTTTCTTTTCTTCTTGTTTCATTGTTTTATAATCTTTGATTTCCTTTAAAATATGTATGTTATTTCATTAACAACATGATGCAGTTGAATAAAATTGTCTTCCTTTCCTTGGCTTATGTTTTCTTCCAGATTCAGTCCTTCATTTGTCATTTTTATGTTCAGTTTTATTCATTCAATATTGAGTTATTGAGCGTCTACTATGTGTCAGGCACTGTTCTTAATGTTAGGGAAAGGCCTGCTAGGGAAACCACATTCCTGCCCTCATGGATATTACATCTCAGACAGAGAAGTCAAACAACAAATAAATAAATCTGTACTAAAACATCAAGCTGGTCAGGATTTTGGGTTTGTGAACTCCTGGCTAACTGCTCAACTCTCAACTTCTCCATTGTCACTGCCTCGCAAAAGCAGCCACAGACAATAGGTAAACTAACGAGCGTTGCTGTGTTCCAAGAAAACTTTGCTGACACCTGCTTTCCGGCAACGATTTACGTCTGCCGATGTTATTCTCATCCTCGTTGTGGTATTGCTTTCTGAGGTCATTGCGCTTACTGATGTTAAGACAATGAGGTACAAAGTCCAGTGAAGAGAAAAGAGGATGATGATCATCCCCAAGACACGTGTTGAGCCCTTTCCTTTACTTACAATTATTTCAAGACCAAGGGGAAAGGGTCATTTTGGCCTCTCCTGGCCATGACCCATTTCTGGTTGTCTGTATATAAGAACCTGAAGGTTGGAATCTGATACTGGCTTCATCCTGCAACTCTCCAGGCCTGCTACTGGGGTGACTATCAACTAATGGGGGACCCAGATAATAAGAAAACATAGACATCCACCAATGAAATTTCCCTAATGGAGTAAGAAGTCACAGGCACATTGTAATGACACCTGCTGACTTAGTACTGCTTCTACTGCCTGATTTCTTTTATGAACGTGATAGACTTAAACATTTAAGTGTCAGCTTATTTTTCTAGGCCACAAAAATACTTTAAAAATAAATTTTAAAATTCTTATTACCAGCCTGTGCAACATAGTGAGACCTTATCTCTACTAAAAGTGAAAGAAGAAAATTAGCCGGGCCTGGTGGCACATGGTTGTCATCCCAGCTACTCCAGGGGCAGAGGCAGGAGGCTCACTTGAGCCCAGGAGTTCGAATTTGCAATGAGATATGATCGTACCACTGCACTCCAGCCTGGGAAGCAGAGCGAGACCCTGTCTGAAAAAAGTCCTCTTATTTTAAAAAACAGTTTTTATTCACTGCCGAAACAAATGCGGATAGGCAAAGAGAAGAAAATAAATATGATCCCGGCCAGGCGCGGTGGCTCACACCTGTAATCCCAGCACTTTAGGGGGCCGAGGCGGGTGGATCATGAGGTCAAGGGTTCAAGACCAGGCTAGACAAGATGGTGAAACCCCACCTCTACTAAAAATACAAAAATTAGCTGGGCACGGGGGCAGGCACCTGTAATCCCAGCTACTCAGGAGGCTGAGGCAGGAGAACTGCTTGAACTCAGAGGGCAGAGGTTGCAGTGAGCCAAGATTGTGCCACCACACTCCAGCCTGGGCAACAGAGTGAGACTCTGTCTCTACAAAAAAAAAAAAAAAAAGAAAGAAGGAAAATAAGTACGATCCTGAATCCACTATCCCAAGATGACTAATGTTAATATTTCCAGATATATTCTTCAAAATATAAATCTATATAAAATACTAATATATGTGAAATGTATTATTATAAACTAAAACACTAAAATTAAAATGGACTCATTGAATACGTAGCACTTTGCAGCCATCAGTAAGTAATACATGATAGCAATAACATACATCACCGAGTATGAAATACTCTCAAATTGGCCTGCTTTATAAACTGTTTTTTGCACTTACGAATATATCATAAAAACTTTTATAAGCCTCTGTTTTTTTTTGTTTCGTTTTGTTTTTGTTTTTTGCAATGGTCGCATAATATTCCACTGCACGGATGTACCATAACTTATTTAAAGAATCTCTTCTGGTTGGAAATTTACTTTGCTTCCATTTTTTCAATATTATGACCAACACTGAAATGAATATCCTTTCACCTAAATAGGCATATATTCTTTTTTTTCCCAGGGTGCTTTGTTTTTGTTTTGTTTCTAAGACACGGTCTCTCTCTGTTGCTCAGGCTGGAGAGCACCGGTGTGATCAGCTCGCCGTAACCTTTAACTCCTGTGCTCAAGGGATCCTCCTGTCTCAGCCTCCCAAGCAGCTGAGTCTACAGGACTGCACCAGCATGCCTGGCTAATGCTTTTTAAAATTTTTCTTTTTGATAGAGAAGGGGTCTCCCTTTGTCGCCCAGCCTAGCAGTATGCACTGTGTAAAAGAATTCCTCTTTACAAACATGCTTTACCTCATTTGGGAGCTGGCCTCATTCCTGTGTTGAAAACTTAGTTGCAACCCAGGAGAAAGGGTGGTTTTCTTTGCCAGTTTTGGTTGGGTGGGAGGACAGGTAGACAACCCTGGATTAGGATTAGGATATCGATGCTCTGTGAGGCAGTAACCCCAAGGTGATGGGGTCCACATAACAACTTGAAGAGATTAAGGGACCGGTAGAGGGTAATGGTGTGAGTCAGAAATCCCATTGTGACCATTACTACCTAACACCAGGAGAGTGTCATTAAACCATTAAATACTAAAAGTGGCATGAAAAAAATCCAAAGGGTGTCCTCAGCTGACAAAGGGCACAAAATTCATACTCTGGGTTGACATTTAGCCCTTAACACACCATGACAGCACGAGGCTCTGTGGGGTGCGTCAGGACGGGGGATCTGACCAAACTCTCCCCTCTCTTGCCATCTGTGGCTCTGCCTCATGGACTAATATTACAGAAACCTCTGCGTGAAGACCATGAAATGCATATTTTTTGACATATGAAGCCTCGGCTGGTCATGTCCGTCAGGGAAATATATCCCAAGATGGGCGGAGCTTTCACATCTTACTCATATTTACACTTTTTATTTAAGCCCCTGTTATTTCTCTGAGAGTCTAGGATACAGCAGGCTCTGGGGAAATAAGTATTGTAAAGTTGGCAGGTAGAAGGGGTTTTTGGCTGTTGTTTTTCAGACATATTACACATATTTTTACATTATTAAAAACACACGCACCCGCACAGCACCATTTCCCCAGAAGCCTCTCTGGCTGACTAGTGTCAAGCCTGGTGATTTATAAGATTGTTTGCATATATTATATTTTAAAACACATATTGCTTTTGTAAAACGCATATTTATTATACATTTTGGAATTCATAATATGCGCAGAAAAGCAGCCTCTGCCTGGCTGGATCTGAGACAGTCTGTCATGTAAACACATTTCTGGAAGGGACTTCATACAAATGCTTTAGACGGGGCCAACCAATTCTTCCCTCCACAGCTCCCATCGTCTCTCCCTCTCTCTCTCTCTGTCTCTCTCTCTCACACACACATGCCCCTCTCCCCCTCCTCCTGCATGTCACACCCATACAAATAAATAATAAAAACAGTAATGGAACAACAGCCCCAGAGGAAAGCTCTGTTAGGAATAAATCTGATTTACAAAGCTGCACAAAAATCATCAAGCGAAGTAACCTTGTGAAAAGCAACAATTCAGAACCCTATAGATTGGGCGGCCCCAAATTAGGGAAATGGCTCTGTGAACCTCGGTCAAGTATGTTCTTCAAATACCCCAAGCTGTGACCTTAAGTACAAGACTTGATCTGAAATCAAATTGTGTGGTTCGTTTGTGGGAAGAATGCTCCAGACCCTGGTCTCCTTGGTAAGGCTGTGTGGGTCAGTGTGTGGCTGTGTGGGTGTGTGGGTTGGTGTGTGGCTGTGTGGGTCTCTGCGTAGCTGTGTGGGTGTGTGGGTCTGTATGTAGCTGTGTGGATATATAGGTTTGTGTGTGGCTGTGTGGATGTGTGGGTTGGTGTGTGAGTGTATGGGTGTGTGGGTTCATGTGTGGCTGTGTGGGTTGGTGTGTGGCTATGTGGGTTGGTGTGTGGCTGTGTGGGTCAGTTTGTGGCTGTGTGGGTTGGTGTGTGGCTGTGTGGGTCGGTGTGTGGCTGATGGGTCGGTGTGTGGCTGGTGGGTCGGTGTGTGGGTGTGTGGCTGTGTGGGTGTGAACCGGCAGCAGGCTCATGAAAATCCAGGAAAACAAACATCCCCACTCAGGAGGAGCCCTGCTCCAAGCCATCTTGCTGTCCTCTCCGCTCCTCCCTCTCACAGGATGGAGAGCGTCCCCAGCATCTGGGCTGGCGGAGATGGACTGCCTGTGCCCCCATTAATGCTCTGACCCTGCACATTTGCTCTTAGCCGTTCAATCTCAGCAGGGAGCCAAGGAGGAGGGTGGGGGTCTGGCTCTTTATCAGCCTCTCCTGCCTGTCACCCCATGGAGGGAGGGAGGGAGAGAAGGGGGACTTTGGGAGCTGGGGGTGGAGAGGTGGGAAGGAGATGGAAAAGGAGATGAAAGCAGTCGGAATTATTTCTCAAATAAAAATCCGGCCAGGGGATTGCAGGCTCCCAGTCCCAGACAGAAGCTGGACATCCCTCCATGTGGTTCTGTTTCTCGATCCCGTCCTATTAGTATAAAAAGGAAAAGGAAGGCCAGGTGCTGAGACCTCTTTGCTGATGGGCACTGACAAAATGGAAGGGATGAGATTGCACAGACCTGCCCCTGCACTGATAGCTGAAGGTGCTTTTCTTCACCTACAGAAAATGAGAACCAGCTTGGAAAAACAAAAAGGGCCTGGGTCCAGGCTCTGTGACTTGGTCCAGATGTGCCAACTTAGCGACTCCCTTCGCTGTCCGCGGCGGAGAGGGATTTCTTTAGCGTTCGTGTTATCAAGCCCTCGTGTTTGTCGCCCCCAAACTCAGTTTCTCCCAGATGTCTTGGACTGCTTCGTTTGAGGCTTCTGCAGCAGCTGCTGCCGCTCTACACAAAAGGCGGCTCCGAGAGCCAAGGTGATGTCTTCAGTGCATTACGGGCACATGCAGTGCGTATATCTTCGGTAAATAACCGCCCGTTTTCACATGGATTATTTAGAATTTCTGATGAAACTGCAGAAATGTCAATGCGGGTTCTAAGCCACCAATCGGAGAGCAGCTCCGCGACCCCTTTCTTCTTCAGCAAGACTGCTATTATCTTCAAGGGGGAAAAAAACCCTCTTTGTCTCTTGTTATACCTTTTTTATGATCTAGGATGCTGTTAATAACGACTTTGTGTTACATAAAACAGATAAATTAATGTCACCAAGTCCCCAAAGTACTGAATCAACCCGACTCCTTCAAAAGGAAAGCAGAAAGTGGATGAACTGAAGGCCAGGACTGAAGAGGGGCTCCTGTCTTAAAATGGGAGAGGTCCCCCGATCACTGGCCCGTTCCTATTTGAAATGCAATGTTTAAAAACCGTGTGGCTGGGGAGGAAAATGCCGCTGTCTGGCTGAACACCCCTCCAAAGGGGAAATCGAGCGTGTGGTTTTAGTTGGTGATTTAAAGCTCCTGTAACTCATTATATGTGTGTGTTCCTGCTCCAGCCATTCAGAACGAGGGCAGGATGGGGGGAGGTAGATGGTTCCCTCATCAGCAATTACTCTACCCTTTTGGTGGGGATGTAAGAGGGTGACTCAAAACAGCGTCTTCAGGGGAGCCCAGCTGTGTGTTTTCAAGGTAGAGAAAAAACCTCCTGGCTTTGCACGCCATGTGAAGAGCCCCAGATAGGTATCTCTAACAAGGAGGGGATGGGGCACATGAAACATTTCTCGGCAGCTCAGAGGTACTGTTCTCTAATCCACAGCTGAGGTCCTAGGCTGGCAATCCAAGCCCTGTCCCCAGGGCACCCTGAGTGCCATCCCCAAGCAGGAGCTGCATCATCCTTTCCTAGCACACCCGCTCTGCAAAGCCAGTGTGGCTGGTCTCGGTCCTGCTGGTCAGTGGTGGCTAAAGAGACAAAACAACCACCCATTTACCATTCTGTTGAGACCCCAGGGAGCAGGAGACCCTACCAGGTGCACCGAAATGTAGCTACAAACCAGGAATCCAGGAGGGAGTGTGAGAGAAAGGGGCTCTGCAGAAAGCCTTGTTGGGTGGGACGTCCACACCAGGCCCCCTGTGTCAAGTTACCCGGGGACCCTTTGGGATGCCCCCTTCAGGGGTGCTGAGGAAAGGTGGTTTCTGAGCCTCAATTCTAATATGAAGATTATAATGTGGAAGTGATAGGTATTAATTACAGAGAAATAACCACACACACACACACACATTTATATATGAACTAAGAACATAAGCTCATTTCTGTAAATCACAAGGTTTCAAACAGTATTCATTGAGCGCTCGCCATATTCCCCAGGGCTAGGCACAGGGGAATCAGGGATGAGTCCAAATAGACTCTGTGCCTTCCCTGATGGAGATTATAGCTTCGTGAATTCCCTAATCAACAGCCCCTAACCAAACAATGGGAAGTGAGTATACAACTGCAGTGTTCAGCACCATGAGAACCTGAGAGAGAGACTGGAAGCTTCTCTGGGAGGTCAGGAAAGGACCCTCAAAAAAAACACACTAAAGCTGAGATGGAAAAGATGAGTTGGCATGAAGCAGGTGAAAAGGTGTTCCAGGAAGAGGGAAGAGCCTGTGCAAAGGCCCTGGGGTGGGCAGGGGCCTGTTTAATGCAACAGAAGGAGGACGCCATGGGGTCCTCAGCTAAAAATGTTCCAAGCATGAAGCCTAACTTGTAGGTTTCAGCCTAAGAGGTTTCCAGAAGGAATAGAGGTGGAAAGGGAAGAGAGGTGGAAAAGGACCCCAACTTGGCATGGGCTCGGAGCATGGGACTAATGGTGAGATGGGTTTATTCTATTATGCTACACATCACAAAGGTGCCTGGCTTTCACTGGGGGCCTGCCCTCTTCCCTGGTGCTTTTTGGGTTTCAGGGTAGATAGAGGAGGAAAGAGCCACCAAGGTGCTTCGCAGAGCCACCAGCCTCTCAGGCTATTTCTCAAGTTCCCAGATAGCTTGGGGGATAAGCTGTGTTGGGAGTAGAATTAAGGAACCTTGGTTAGTGGGGTAAATTCCTATTCAGAGCAAAGCCATGAGGATCTTTTGGGAGCAGATGGGAAATGCAGAACATAGAGAACTAGAAAACATGGCCTTGGGAAAAAACATCATGAGAAACTTCTGACCAGGGCTGGTGACATCTGCAGCAGATCAGGAAGGCTTAGAAGATGTAAAACCATTAGAAACACATTCCAGTCAATCAAGTTGACCTCGCCTGCCACAACAAACCTGATCCAACCAAATCCCATGGCACAGAAGTGCAGTTTGTGAAGCTGATGCTCAAGTGCTCTCAACGTCTGTAGAGTTATCCCATTCTCCTTCCAACGTTACCCATGGTTTAGGCTTCCTGACAATCAAACCCCACACCAGCTCTGTATATGTTCACCTAGACATGGGCCTTCCCCATCTTCATCCCCACTGATGTCTCTGGCTGCCTAGGGTACAGCGGGGCCCCTGGCCATCATCAAAGGGAAGGCAGGGTTGAGGAATCTGGAGAGCTGCCAGTGAAAAAAACCTCTTGGAGTTTCTAGGTACTTGGACATTTTCTCTGGAATGAAGGTTTATTGGCTCCTTGCTGGTTACCAGATTATACCCCAGTCCTCCAGAGATACGGGAAGGATCATGTAAATCCCACATTCTGGCAGAAAGAGACAAACGCTAATTTTTACATTAATGACATCTCAAAGTGGAGTTGCTCAGGAGAGCATCTGCTCACCCCTGATTAGAAAGCCTGAAGTGTGAACAGCATCTGCCCTCTCGCCTCTCCCTCTCTGTAATGGACGGCCACGAGAAGAGGTCTAAGCACCTGGTGAGCAGGTATATTGCCCCTGAAGGAATAGGCAGGTACCTTTAACTATATGCATTACCCAGAACCTGTCATGAGCCATCATGGCCATTTCTAGAAGGCTGGATAGGCTTTTGAGAAGATGCTTTTGATCATTCTACATGAGAGATCTATATAAACTGCCAAGGTTAATAGGGCCTGGCTTGGGGGCTATCTCTGAGTATGCCACATATTCTGGGAAGAACTTCTGGGTGCTAGTCACCTGGCAAGCATCTCACTTTTGTCTTTGTTTGATAGTGTTTTATTTACATTTGTAGAAATGGTCTGGATAGAGCGCTCTGTACCTCCCCTCTGGGTAAGTAGAGGGCATGCCTAGAACTGAAGTTTCTAAGTATTGATATTAGTGAGGTTCTGAGATGCCATGTAAGACCATGTCCAAGTTCATTATGTTACTTATCTTATAGATAGTTGTATAGATTGGGGAGGAAACCCTAAAAGCAAAAATAAAACAAATCAAAGGGAAACATTGCCCATGTTAGAAGACAGAAGGAAATTTATTATTAACAAGAGAAAGAAGTGGAATCAGGGCAGGTTAATGACCTTGGCTGTGATTAGTGTCCTTTACCGAGCACAGCACAGGGTGTGACATGTGGGTATAGATATTTCTCCACGGAGATGGCTAGGATGTCTCAGGCCTGAAGTAAAGGCATTCAGAGCCTGCAAAGAAGTTCTGACCTTCCCTACTCCAGGGTGATGGCCCATGGCAGTATTCTGTGGCTTTAACTTCCAGCCCAAATCTAGAACCCCTTGACATTGTGAGTTATTTTGTAGAAATGCCAGGTTTTATTTTAGTAGAACACTTCTAGGAGGCTAAAATGAAAACTCAAAATATGTAAATTCTGGAGGGAACAGAACAATCACCTGAAAAAGGATCCTTTATGTCCATGAGCTCCTTTCAAATCTTAAGGTAAAACATTTTCCTGAAGCTTCTAAGAGAAATTGCCCAGCTCTTCCCTTGGTGCAAATGCTTCCTATTGTGTTATGTGTGTGTGTGTGGTGGGAGCGGGCCTGGGAGGGGGCTACACATAAGAAGGGGATGGGGTTCTTGATGAGTCACCAGGGAGAGCCTGAGGCCATGGTGAGGGGTGGCCTCTTGTGCCCAGGTAGGCTTGATTCCAAGACACATCAGTCATCTTTGTTCTGTTCATGGACTAAAGCTAGGAGGTATTCCTCGGGCTGGAAGCAGAAACTTTCTGGTATGTTCTACAGGGGACCTGCATTTTGAAGAAGGTAGAGAGTCTGCTGAGAGTTTTGGAAGAAGCCAAGTCACCACATCTGGGATTCAGAGATGGCATCTACCATGGAGGCAACTGGCCTCCAGAGAGAGCTTGTCCTAACTGCCTTGAAACAAAAGGGAAGAGGCACTGTGCTGTGTCTAAAGGTAGAACCACCTTCAAACCCGGCTGTGATGTGTGTTTTAGACCAACCTACCAGAAGAGGAACACAGGTTTGCATGAGGAGATGGGGATGGGGACAAGAATCACATCAGAGGCAGGTGTAAGAAACCACTGCAAGGTTAGAATTTTTGAGAGAGAATACCTGGGCACTACCGGAGTCACAGCTGGTAAAAGTTTGGGAAAGAGGGTATGAAGGAGACTGTGAACACCGCTAGACCAGGAAATAACTCCACAAAGCCCTTGATGAAGCACCCAACACCAAGAGGGTAAAGACTGACTGATTTGCAGGAGGAGAACTACGAGTTTCCGTTGGAATTTCTAGGAAGGGGATTACAAATCTAAATGAAAGCCAGGAATCATTATAAATAGTACTTTTAAAGATTTTGGTGCCTGTAATGTCCCTGTAGTTTAATGAACTATCTTCTATTCTCCTCTATTTTCTGCTATTAGTGCACGAAGACAATAGTGAGAAGATTCCCCCATGGATCTGGGAATGAGGAAAATGAATTAAAGGAGTGTGGATTCTAAAGTTTAACTCTTTCTGGGCACAGTCACTTCAAAGAGACAGACTAAAGCCCAGGCCAGCATGGCCATGCCCATTGGATGTAATAGAAGCATGTGTCCATCAGAAGCATGGTGGGTCAGGGTTGGGCAGCACAGGGCAAGGTGATTCACGGAGGTGGGTAGTAAGAACCATTCACTGGAGCTGAAACAGTACTAGAGTATTATTGGCAAAGTCAATGTGGATAAAGATTCAGTGAGTGTTGGCCAAGGACCTCGAGGATTTGGGGTCACTGGCAAGGCCTTCCACTGTACATTTGTTTCATCCGTTTTACTTTGATCAGATTCAATGCTCACTAGAAAACCTTTGCATTATTCCTTGTCTTTCTAAGTCAACATGCCAAAAAAAAAAAAAACAAAAAAAAACAAAGTTCAGTATTGAAACTCTGAAATATCTAGTTTCTGGAAAAGTTATTCTCACTGTAAATTAATACATTTATAGTTTGATTATGACTGTAGTGACAGAACTTGTTGTGTTGGGATATTTATGACAATTGGATATATACAGTACTGTACATTTGTAAACTGTCCTTGTTTTATTTCACAAATGTGTTTAAGGGAGTCTGTCCCTGAGAGGAGGAGGGCCCATTCCTAGAAGGTGGGTGTCACTGGTTTCTTAGCATAGAAGGCTGAGAACCACATCTGGGAAGATCATAAAACCAGCCAGGTGAGGTGAGCCTCAAAGCCTCTCCCAAGATAAGTAGTCCCTCTCTCACAGGATGGACATGTTGTTCATATTTAAGTTTTCTACAAACAGTGGCAAGGATTCTTAAAACTATAAAGTTGAGGGGCTGGATAATGTGCTTACTTTGGAGATAGTAGAATACAAGAAGACAGTGCTCAGTAACATAGTTTAAAAACAGGCCTGGGGGCTGGGCGCGGTGGCTCACGCCTGTAATCCCATTACTTTGGGAGGCCGAGGTGGGCAGATAACCTGAGGACAGGAGCTTGAGACCAGCCTGGCCAACGTGATGAACCCTGTCTCTACTAAAAATACAAAAATTAGCCGGGTGTGGTGGTGGGTGCCTGTAATCCCAGCTACTCAAGTGGCTGAGGCAGGAGAATCACTTGAACCTGGGAGGCAGAGGTTGCAGTGAGCCAAGACCGTACCACTGCACTCCAGCCTGGGCAACAAAGTAAGACTCCATCTCAAAAAAAAAAAAAAATCAAATCAAATAAAAATAAAAATAAAAGAAAAGAAAAGAGAAAAAAAAAGACAGAAGAGCTCATATTAGCCGTGGAAGAGGCAGAAATGTGAATTCTTACAGTTTTCTTTCATGGACGGATATTAGTCTCAACTTCCACAGCCACGGCCGGGCGCGGTGGCACACGCCTGCAATTCCAGCACTTTGGGAGGCCAAGGCGGGAGGATCACGACGTCAGGAGATCGAGACCATCCTGGCTAACACAGTGAAACCACGTCTTTACTAAAAATACACAAAAAAAATTAGCCGGGCGTGGTGGCAGGCGCCTGTAGTCCCAGCTACTAGGGAGGCTGAGGCAGGAGAATGGCGTGAACCCGGGAGGCGGAGCTTGCAGTGAGCTGAGATGGCGCCACTGCACTCCAGCCTGGGGGACACAGCAGGACTCCATCTCAAAATAAACAAACAAACAAACATCCACAGCCACGCTCTTCCAGAATGGCCAACTCTTGACTCTTCAAGCAATGAGCCAGTTGGGGGACGATTTTAAATCTCTGCTTCTCCCTATTCCAATGTCCTGTTTCCTCATTGTTTAGTGTTAGAAAACGAAACTTGGTAGTGGCTGGGCATTTGCTGGTTTGGAAAGAGTGTCAAATGTAAGGTGTGAATTTTTTAAAGGTTTAATTTGTGCATTTGTTAAACATTTCTCATTGGCTTTGAGAATTAAGCTCCAACTACATTTCAGCACACTTTCTGAACGTTGACAACCTTTTGCATGCACAGTCTGCAGAATTTTTAGGGTTGCCTGGTTTCCATTTGTAGAACTGGGTAAGAACGTTTATGATGTCAGCAAGTCCATTTGATTTTCAGTTAATGGCACAGATGGGAAGCTGCTGTGAAGTGGCTGATGGAGGGTCACCAGGAAAAAGCAGGGAGTGGGGGCCCGGGCTGGACAGGGGATGGATGACAAGGCAGCGGCTGCCCTTTCACACTTTGTCAAGGGACTGGGGGGACAAGGGATGGTAAGGATGGAAGAGATGCATAAGCAAGAAGAATAGAGGACAGAAGGAGACCACAGCTCTGGCTGGGCTTTACCCAACAGGCACCTCCTCTGCAGGAAGTAGCTTTCTCCAATCCTACCATGGAAAACCACCTGTGGCTCTTGCCCTAATTCCAACGCCACAGCAGGAATGGTGCCCCAGCCACTGTGGGCTCCCTGGATGGAGTCTAATGGTTCAGCCACAGTCCTTGCATCATCCCCAGGGAAATTCACAGTTCTAGCCCTTTCTTGACAATCCCGTGTGTGTGTGTGTGTGTGTGTGTGTGTGTCTGTGTCTGTGTTTCAAAACACAGTATCCTGACGTTTGCATATTCTGTTTGGACATAATGTAGGCAATTGGTTCATATAAACAGCTAAATGCTTAAGAAATTTCATTTAAGATACATAACTGAAAAAGCATAAAAATGTCCAAACTCTCTCATTTAAAAACATCACTACAAGCTAAGACCTTGTATGATAATGGGTAAGTGCAATGTTACAACTGAATTAAGAAGATGGCAGAAATAAAGTCTGTGAAGGGAGGATGGGAGAACTTTAATGGGCCTTCCATTCCCTTGATGTGGGGAATGAATGCTAAACAGCAGCATTTCTAGGCCTCACTCTGGAAATATACCCAAGAACAGTACTGTCCTAATATGATGATAATCTATGTGAATACAATTAGAAGATTACTCTCTTTTAGCAATGTTTAAGATTGACTTGTACATTACAAGGCCCAACAAATTTACTAGACAACAATTCTGTTAATGGCTTCCTTCTTGCTTTTCACTCCTCTATTCCCCAGTCCTGTATTCAGAGAGATGTATAAATAGAATTCACACCCTTTATCTGTTACCTAAGATAGGCAGTTATGTATTGGATCATGGTTACAGGTAGATTCTTTGCACTGATTTGTCTAAGACAAATACTACTAATAATGATATTGACAATGATAATGGGAATAAACAATAACAAAGTGACAATAAAGCACCTATCATGGGCCATCTACTATTCAAAGGGCTTCAGAGGCATCCTCTAATTTACTTTATAATTGCCATGTGAAGCAGGAATGATTATTATTTTTTTTTTTTTTTGAGACGGAATCTCGCTCTGTCTCCCAGGCTGGAGTGCAGTGGTGCTATCTCGGCTCACTGCAAGCTCCGCCTCCCGGGTTCATGCCATTCTCCTGCCTCAGCCTCCTGAGTAGCTGGGACTACAGGCGCCCACCACCATGCCCGGCTAATTTTTTGTATTTTTAGTAGAGATGGGGTTTCACCGTGTTAGCCAGGGTGGTCTCGATCTCCTGACCTCGTGATCTGCCTGCCTCGGCCTCCCAAAGTGCTGGGATTACAGGCGTGAGCCACCGGGCCCAGCCAGCAGGAATGATTATTAACCATTTTTTAAGATATGGAAACTGAGGTTAAGAAAGGCTAAGTAATTGATCAAGGTTGCCAAGCTAGCAAGTGGTGGAGCCAAGATGCAAACCCAGGTCTCAAAGCCCACGTGTTTAACAATGAAGAGCCCTCTTACGTTCCTGGTGCTGTAGCCACTGATTCTAGGACAAACCTACATGTGTGTTGAAAAGCACTGTCCTTCCTCAGACAGCTGGTAACCCTGATCTTACATGGACACAGTAGGAGCCCTACAAACATGTATATTTACAACAAATATCCAACCTCTATTTTTGGTCTTATTTATAATGCAGCTTGAGTAGGTAGACCTGGTAAATGTAAGATAAACTACTAAAGGTAGAAGTAAGCCAAATCCTTCTATCCGCAACCTGCTTGCTTTAGCATGCAGGAATCAAACAGGACACATGTAGCCCTGATACCTCGTGGACTTCTCATTTTAAAAGAGAAACAAGAAGGAGTGTAAGTAGAATGCTGATGAGTTTGGAGATGGGCAGACCAGATTCAAATCTGTTCTTTTATTACGTGACCTTGGGCAAGTTATAGAACCTCTCTGAGCCTCCATTTCTTCTCTGGAAAGTGTCCATGTGATCATAACCTTATCTCGTAGGGTTGTTCAGCTGAATAAATGAGATAGCACTTAGCACAGTTCCTGGCACATAATGAGAACACAATTCATATTAGACTTTGTCCAGGCTTGGTGACTGACACCTATAATCCCAGTGCTTTGGGAGGCTGAAGGGGGAGGATCGCTTGAGTCCGGGAATTTGAGACCAGCCTGGGCAACATAACAAGACCCTGTCTCTAAAAAGAAAAATGAATAAATAACAATTAGCCAGGCATGGTGGCATGTGCCTGTAACACTAGCTACCTGGGAGGCTGAGGTAGGAGGATTGCTTGAATCTAGGAGTTTGAGGTTACAGTGAGCTATGACTGAGTCACTGTATTCCAGCCTGAGTGAGAGAGCAAGACCCTGTCTCTAACAACAACAACAAAAATCAGATTTCTATTTTTTTTTTTTTTTTTTTTGAGACAGAGCTTGATCTAAGCTCACTGCAACCTCCACTCCTCCCAGGTTCAAGCAACTGTCCTGCCTCAGCCTCCCAAGTAGCTGGGATTAGAGGTATGTGCCACTGTGCCCGGCTAATTTTGTATTTTTAGGAGAGATGGGGTTTCTCCATGTTGGTCAGACTAGTCTCCAACTCCCGACCTTGGGTGCTCTGCCCACCTCAGCCTCCCAAAGTACTGGGATTACAGGCATGAGCCACTGCGCCCAGCCTATTTATGTTGCTGTTGTTGTTGTTCTCACTTCTTTAATCAACAATTTTAAGAGAGACTGTTGTTGATTGTATAGAGGGCAATCAGGTAGCAAGCTCACAGAGCATATTTTAGACTTCTGGGCCTTACCAAGTGGTTGCAGTGGCCAGCTATGATGCTCTTAACTGTGAGGCTGATGGATGGAGGCTGAGCTCAGCAATGTGAACTGACGGCTTTTTACCGAGAATCTCCACTTAGAGGGGCATGGGGGCAGGCAAGGGAGACGCTGTAAGCAGAAGAGAAACTAGCATTCCAGGAATACCTAACATATGTCAATTAACCACAGTGAAAATTTGTTTCATTACTGACAACGATGCCTGACATAAGGTAAGGTCTCTACTTTGCAGAGCTGTGAATACAGTCAGAACAATTTCACTTCAGTTTGTAAATGCATGAAAACAAAAGCTATGTGTATTTCTTAAAGATCTCAAACAACACCAGTATCTGTGCAGACAGGGAGAACTACAAGGGGATGAAGTTCCAGAAAAGGGTGCTATTACTTTCTTATGTCAAAAAGTCTCTAAAGTGACTAATTTTCTCTCTAAATATAAATTATTATGATGATTATTTTACAGACTGGGGTCCGGTCACCAGCCCCTAGAGTCACATACAGCATCTGAGCCCTACTACAACAGTCCTTAGACAATCTAGTACAATCTATACATTTGAAACATACATTCCTTAATTTATTATTGCAGCCAGAAATTGAAATAAGTTATAGCATCCGAACATTGTTGTTCAGCCCCTAGAAGAGAAAAAGCATTTTCCAGGGACATTTCGCTTGGAGTCCCTAAGAGGGTGAAATAATGTAACAATAGAATCTCCATCCCCAGCCACCTCCTGACTAGGCAGTTCTACCTCCAACATCAAAGCTGCCGCATTAAAATTTAATTTGAATTTAAAATCCCTGACAGGGCCCAACACTGGGGAAGCAGGGGTTAACCACTGAGATAATGAGGCCACCGCTGCCACCGCTGATTCTGTTGACAGTATTGTATCACCTAATGAATGTGGCGATATAAATCTTGATGAGGGGCAGGACTGAGTCTCTGGAAAAGTAATGATCATGAGGAAGAGGCAAGAGCCCATGCTGCAGATGAAGAGGAAAACCAAGAACGCGCCCCAGCCCAGGAGGAGCAGGCTGAGACCTGGGCCCGCAAAGGGCAGGCTGACCGGCCCTGTTTATTTACCCAAAATGCCCCGTATTTCACCGTGCAAGTTATAGGGCCTACCACATTTGCAGGATTTGACGGAAGCAAACAAAAGGTAATGAGAAGCATTCTATGCTTCTAAGTCAATTCTCCACTGGCCCAGCAAAGCAGACCTATGACAATTACCAAAGACAATTAGGGTAGTCTCATGATCTCTCTCTTTCTTCTGTGGCAGAAGGAAAGCAATTTACAAATCTGAATGATTTGTGTTCTCACCTGAAGTCTCTACTTTATTTTGACTGTGATGGATATCACCATGAATTGCTTTGGCTTTTTTTAGTTAACAAGTTTGGTGGGATTCCTTTGCAATTGTTCCTTCCCGTATGTGCTCCAAGGGCTACTTGGCAAGACAAAGGACAAAAAGTAAACTAATCAGCTGGGCATGGTGGTGTGCACCTGTAGTCTCAGCTACTCGGGAGACTGAGGCTTAAGCCCAGATCTCTGGAGCCCAGGAATTTAAGGCTGTGGTGAGCTAGATTGCCCCACTGCACATTAGCCTGGGTGACAGAGTGAGACTCTGTCTCTTAAAAAAAAAAAAAAAAAAAAAGACTCCCTGAAATGCCCCATTGTAGAAAATAAAGACTCCATGAGGCCATTATGAGGATGAGGTTTGATGTGTTTCAAATAGCATGTGAACACTTCAGCAGCCCCTCTGGACTCTACCTGGAGGACACTGAGGCATAAGGACATCCTGCAGGTGTGGCCCACAGGTGGCCGTGTGTTCCAGGATATGGGATGCTGGGAGTCTAACAGCCAAGAGTGCTCCTTGACTTTCTTTTTTTGGACAGAATCTCGCTCTGTCACCCAGGCTGGAATGCAATGGTGTTATCTCGGCTTACTGCAACCTCCGCTTCCCAGGTTCAAGTGATGCTCATGCCTCAGCCTCCCGAGTAGCTGGGATTATAGGCGCATGCTACCATGCCCGGCTAATTTTTGTATTTTTAGTAGAGATAGAGTTTTGCCATGTTGGCCAGGCTGGTCTCGAACTCCTGACCTCAAGCGATCTGCCCACCTTGGCCTCCCAAAGTGTTGGGATTACAAGCATGAGCCACCATGCCCAGCCTAGTCCTCTTTGACTTTGCAGACCAGTGGTCCAGGCTTTACTGGTTCCGAAAGCTGTGACACTGGGAGGTGTCCAGCACATTGACGCTGGAGCAGTCTCTGATCTTTGGTGGAGAAGGAGACTGTGATGCTGGAGAGCTGACAAGATGGGCCTGCATTGCTGTGGGCTCTGTCAGATCGGTGGACCCTCCTCCAATTCTAGAAGTCAGGAAATAGATTTCTGACTGAAAGAAATCTGGGCACGTTCAGCATCTGGACACTCGATGGCATCCTGAAGGGACCAGCTGTCTTTTTCCAGAAGTCTCAAATCTGGTTGTGTATCAGAGTCCTTTGGATAACTTCAAAATAGAGATTCTTGGGGCCATCCCTAGAGAGGCTGGTTTAGGAGGACTTGGACAGTTGTGGCCTGGACAGAAGGACATACTTTGTCTTTCCTTTTTATTCTCTTATTTGTAAAGAAACCTCCTAGAGTTGACTATCATATGTTTCTGGTGGAAGAAAGAAGGGTTTGAGGTAAAAGTGTGGAGCAAATAGGACAGAAAAAAATGGGAAGTCAAACTTCTTCAGAGCTTACATCAGGGCCACTCCATCTTGGATCAACTGACACTTCAGACAGGATGATTTTTTACTGTAGGGGGCTGTCTTGTGCATTGTAGGATTTTTAGCAGCACCCCTGGCCTCTACCCTCCAGATGCCTACTAGAACCTCCATCAGTTGTGACAATCAAAAACATCCCCAGATACTGCCAAATGTCCTCTGGATAGGGTTAGGGGGATACAAAATTAGCCCCAGTTGAGAACCACTGGCCTAGACAGTCCTAGAGGCCTTGCAATGTGGGCACCTCAACAAGGTCCAGGTACCGAGAAACAGAGAAAGATCATTGCCAAGTCCCTCATGGCTTAATGCAATAAGCCAGTCTTTCACCTCGTGATTATATTTGGAAAAGAAACTTGATTCCAGCCTCTTTTTTTTTTTTTTTTTTTTTTTTTTTTGTTACAAGCACTCATTTAAGATTCTCTTAACACTAAAGAGAATCTTGCAGTGTGCATAAGCCTTTCTTACAGCTTCAATCTGATCCGGCAGGAGCATCCTCAAGACCTACCTTTGCAAAGAAGCAAAGATGAAACCTGGACAAGGGCTGTGGGTGCTGCGACAACCACAAGGCCCGACAGAGTCCACGCAAGCCACAAACCCACACAGGTGCGCCCCAACCTGTGCACCAGCCACATGTGGGGACACCCTCTTCTCATTCCAGGTAGTGTTGACCAGGAAAATAAAAAAAAAAAAAATCCCCTTTTATTAACAAAGGGAGACAGAAGGCAAAAGGAGAAGATGGAAATCCTTCAAGATCTCTCTTAGCAGAAGAAAGCTCCCTTTCTCTTTCTTTTCCCCCTTTCTATGCCCTTTCTATTTTTCGTCTCTCTTGTTTCTCTCTTTCCGTTGTATCTTTTTCCCTTCCTCCCTTCTTTTTCTCTTCTCTCTCATCCCCTCCTTCCCCTCCCTTTCTCCTCTCTCTCTCCCTCTCATTTAAAAATCCATTCAATTGGCTTGCCCAGCAACCTTACAGAAACTTCTCTCAAGAGCAGCCTATTGAGCCTGGCTCTCAAATTGCCCCCAGAGCCCACTGGATATTCCTTCAGATGTCTAACAAGCGTTGAACACAACTGAGGTTTAGAGAGACACAGAAATCAATACTGCGGCTTCCACCAGTCACGCTGAGGGATTAGTTGTCCCAAGGAAAAGCACAGACAGTTGAATAAGAGAATCATGACTCCGAATACCCTAACAGGTTTATGAACTAGAGAGCAGCCTCTGGCCTTGATAACCTCCAGTTGGCCTGGAGAAAAAGGAGGCTGTGAAAACATTCACTTAGCTTTCTCCCCTTTTGTATTAATGAGGTCAAGCATGAGATCTCACGGAGTCAACAGTGGTACTCTGAGGAACGACTGTCAAGACCGGTGGGTGACGATGACCATCTGAGCAGTGGCATTCAGAGGCTCTGAGCATCCTCCTCACTGTGGAGAAGTCAGTGGCCACATCCCTCAGGACAGAGCTTGCAGGGAGGCTAGAACTGAGAGCAAAATAGAAAAATAGCAATGCCTTGGACTATTTGCTTTGGGCAGGTGGCATTAAACAATGGCAGGTGTTTACATTTTGAAAATCACGGATGGGAGAGATCAACAGAGTATGCAGATGATTAGGGGACTCTCTAAATGGGCAGGATTCTGAAGGAGTAAAGAGCAATGGAGACTTTTTTTTTTTTTTTCTTGAGACAGGATCTTGCTCTGTTGCCCAGCCTGGAGTACAGAGATGTGATCATAGCTCACTGTAGCCTTAAACTCCTGGGCTCAAGTGATCCTCCCACCTCAGTCTCCCTAGTAGCTAGGACTACAGGCACACACCACCATGCCTGGTGAAGTTTTAAATTTTATTAGGGATGGGGTCTTGCTGTGTTGCCTAGGCTGGTCTTGAACTCCTAGCTTCAAGCAATTCTCTCATCTCGGCCTCCCAAAGAGTTGGAATTATGAGCATGAGCCATTATGTTGGGCCGAGCAATGGAAAAATGTTAACAGCTTCTCCACTTTGGTAAGAATATAATGAGAGAAGGCTCATTTCGATGTATAAAAACTCTCACGCTCCTACTTCCTATGGTTCACATTCCGGAGGCTGACCTTACAATTGACATGGACATTCCAAACAGCTCACACAAATAAGACACCTGGTTGGAGACTCATTTAAAAACAGATGGAGCCAAAGGCCTCAGTGATGTCAGTGTCAACAAAAGGAGAAAAAGTCACTTTATAACTGGATCTCTGGGTTTGAGTGAAGAATTAAAGCTATTATCTGTATAAGACAAACCAAAAACCTACCTTTCTATGAATTTATAGGACAATTTAGGTCCTAGCTGAATAATTCAGAAAAAGATAATCACCTCAATTATTTAGATGGCCATCTCATTCCCTTATATACTCCATCTCTCTAACCTGGATGTGGAAAGTCAACAGCAATTAAGTCTCTTAACCAAGCCACCAACAGGAGGCCACCGATTTGGACTACAAATGTGGTACCTTCGAAACAGGATCAGTGGAAAACGACCAGGATTAAGAAACTGATTTGGAAGACATTGGCTCTGAATCACTAAGTGATGCTCACCCAATCTGATGGGGGCTCAAAAACCACAGACGCAAAAAAAAAAAAAAAAAAAAGAAATGCAGGAAAGTCATCTTTCTGTGTTGTGCATCCCAGGTTACCTGCTCTACCCTTGGTCCTGCGTAAATGTCACTGATTCCGGAAGAGAGGAATTCAGTGCCCTTCTCTGGCAGCCTCCCACCAGTCTCAGCCTCACGGAGCTTGCAAAAGAGCCTCATTTCTGGTCTGTGTCCGGGTTCAGGGTGTGAGTCAGAATTTGTGCCTCCAAGGCTGGTTAGCCAGCAGCATGGGAAATGATGTCATGTAAATAGGGCAGATGAAGAGCTGGGAGACCCCTGATGAAGTTCACAGGGGTCATGGGAAAAAAGCCCTTCCTCTGGGTGACTTTGGAACGATAGTGAGGTCAAACTGGCTGGTGGGGCTTTGCCATGCTGTTTCTATCTGGGTGGAGACATATGCACCTTGAGGTCCCCGCATGCCTCTGTGTGTTTGTGTGCACGTGGTCTTATGTGCAGAGAGGCAGGGTTGTCTGCTGTATCCAGGCTGGTGGGTTCAGCTTTCCTTTGTGCAAGTATTAATCTGCCCGGTCCCATCCCCCACTCTCTCCCTGCACATTAACCTAAAATATGAGCGCATGCTCCCGTCTCGCCTGTGTTGGCTGCTCTAGTGCCCACAGCATCCCTGCCCCCTTCCTCCAGCCCTCTTATCTAAAGCAGCATGTCACTGCAATTTTATGGTCAACATTACAGACTCAAGCCCTCCTTTGAACCAATCAAACTGCACTGAATATGTTAAGGGAATCCAGGCGTTCTGTGAGGAGCCTGCTTCCTGAGCCGCACCGCCTGACCTCTCTAAGAGCAGCCTCCATAAATCTGCCTCACCTGATGGGAGATGGGCTTTTTAGGATCTCTCAGGGTGCTTTGAGGTAGCACTTCTATGAACTCCTTGCCACAATAAATAATGCTACCTGCAATATGTCTTTGGAGCATGTCAGTAGCTGCCGTCCTGCTATGAATTTTTATTCTTGTGCCGTCTGGAAGATAGATTCCAGATTCAGTATTTCCCTGCACTTAGTGTCAGATCTCTTTACCCCCATGCCCCGGCAGAATGACAGAGACCACAAATAAAATAAAATAAAAAATTAAAAAAAAAGCAGCCTAGGAAAAATGGCCCAAGATTGGAGAGAAAGAGCCACGCTCACCTCACAGCAGCGGCATGAGCTGCCAACATGAGGCGGGGTAGCCAGGTGGGAGGAAGGCTGGTGTAAGCTGGGCAATTTCAGAGTCCTCAGGATGGAAGCAATTCACCAGGGGAGCCTGGAGGAAGGGGTCTCTTACTAGGTAACGTTGTCAGATAAGAAGAAAGCCCAAGTTTAGGTCAATACATCATTATAAAGGAGAGCAACAGAAATCTGTTCACAAACATCAGTTAGGTGGTCATTGCCCTGGTAAGATACCGGGCAATCAGTCCCCACAAAGAGGACAGTGGATTCAGAAATAGCCCAGAGATGACTTCCAAAGTGAGTTGTTGTGGTCAGAAAGATGAGGAAGAAAGACACCCCCGTAGCTTAGGAATAACAATCAATTGGTTCCCAGATTCCACTAACTCACATGTCTTTGCTGATCCAGAAGCGAGCGCTCACATGGCCATGTGCATTTTCCTAGTTATCAGCCCTGCAACTTGAGACCACTTGGCAGACCTGAAGCCAAAACTCACCGATGCCCAGGAATTTCCACTTCCTCGAAGTGCCCCAAGTCCCTGGGAGTTTCTGCATTTCTAACTTGCCAGCTATATCCATTCCGGTGGGCGAGGTGCCCAGGAAAGGAAGAAAGAAAAGCTGGCTTTGATATGTTAACATCTCATGATGGTAGAATATTTTATGTTATAAGCCACTTCCTCTTTGGAGAGGGTACAGTTCAGCATCCTGGCAGGAAAAGCACATAGGCCTAGCTTCTCTGTGCATGGAGAGCCACACAACCACAGACTACAACTTTGGCAGACTTTTAAATGAAAGTTTTGCCAACTGTGAAACAGACAGGAATTGCCTGAGGATCTTCAAATGCGGATTCTGGCTCAGTGGAACCTGCAAGTCCTCATTTCTTACAAAATCTCAGGTGACGCTGATGCGACCTGTGGACCACACATTAAGGAATGAGGTTTTAGGTTCTACCAAGTTTCTACTGCGTACCTACTGTTCTCCTGCCCTAGAGTGTATATGTGGCTCCAAACCCAAGAGAACCCAGTCTGTTTCTCTGTTCTCAAATTGTTTGTTCTTTGTTCTTCACATCTTAAAAAAATCAATATATATCAAAACAGAGTTTTAAAAATTGTGATGATTTGAATATCTGCATTTAACACATAAATACTTGTTTTTTGTTTGTTTGTTTGTTGTGAGACAGAGTCTTGCTCTGTCGCCTAGGCTGGAGTGCAGTGGTGCCATCTTGGCTCACTGTTACGTCCAGCTCCCAGGTTCAAGCGATTCTCCTGCCTCAGCCTCCCAAGTAGCTGGGATTACAGGTGCCCGCCACCACATTCAGCTGAGTTTTGTACTTTTTTTTTTTTTTTTTTTTGGTAGAGATACGGTTTCACCATGTTGGCCAGGCTGGTCTCAAACTTCTGACCTCAAATGATCCACCCACCTTGGCCTCCCAAAGTGCTGGGATTGGAGGCGTGAGCCACTGCATCTGGCCCGCATGAATATTTTTAATGCCTCCAAATGGAATATGTCATCTCACTTGGAGATGATGACAAGAATCCGTATTTGAGGTTCTCTGTAAGATCAAGGCCAATTTACCTTTGGGCCCAGCAGTGACAGGCTGCTAGACCCTGCCCACAGGGAATCAGATGGTTTATATAGAATGTTGGCTTCGCGTGGTGGCCAATGTTCTACCCACAGCCAATGCTACATTATCATATCTAGCCTCCTGGGGCAGTATGATCAATTTCCCAACTTGGACATTACTGAGAGAAGGGTATAGAGTTAGGTGAAGGCTAAATGAAAACCTTCGCTGATCAAGTTACCATTGGTGGGCTGGTAAGTGGGACCAGTTCATCTCCTACACAACAAGAACAGCAAGACCACAAAATTGACAACCTAAAATGGAGGTGATAAGATCGCTGACAGATGCCTT
The DNA here is from genome assembly GCF_028878055.3 of Symphalangus syndactylus. Lineage (NCBI taxonomy): Eukaryota > Metazoa > Chordata > Mammalia > Primates > Hylobatidae > Symphalangus > Symphalangus syndactylus. The sequence goes on from NC_072433.2 coordinate 22,672,924, forward strand.
TTTGGATGATAAAGTCTCTTATGGTTAAGATGATCTTTGGAGTAAGAAGTGCAGAAGCTTTTCATACATCCCAACATGTTTAAATAGAGTAGCTGAGGAGACAGCAGCCCCTGTCCATCAAGTCATCTGAGGCCAACCATCGTACACATGATCACTCATTTGTAAACTGGGCTTCCTGCCTGCTGAATACCTTTGAAAAACAGAAGTTCTCTCCTAATTGCCTGGGCTGACCTATATTTAGAAACCTGAAATGTGCTGGTACAGTGGAGAAGCCAGAAAAATGCTGGAGTTAATCACTAAATCAATGTGGGCTGACCCCATGAGGACAGTGAGCACTGAAGGTTGTTGGCCAAGGAGCTTTTGGAGGCTGGACTTAAAAGAACTCTCTTGTTTCTCTGAAACGGGAAAAACTGCTTCATTCTGCAAAAACATATTCTCGGAATAGAATTTGGTCTGTTCTAGGATAGTCCTTCCAAACAGTCATGCCAGTAACCAAGTCAAGGTTAAGTTCATTTTGTTCTGGTGTACACAGGTGGGTACCACAGCCGGAGAAACAAGAGAAATAGGCTCATTCTCAAGAGGAACCCAGCGACGAGATCTTTCTTTTCTTCCCTTCTCACCCTTGGCCGTCTTTCCTTCTTTTATATCTTTTTGGTTTCTTAGTATCCTGAGTTGTTAAAATTCACAGTTGAAGTTTTCCTTAAAATTTTATACCCACAAGGTGATGATAATTTCCTAAAAGTTCAGAGTTTGAAAAATTGGGGGAAGGCACAGGAATTATTTGGCACTGTTTTTAGTTTAAATGAACTATGGGATGACATTTGGAAACGGGCACCAGGTACCTTGAAGATGAGCAATTGCCTTTACAGGAACACTAAAGAGAAAGTTCAGGAAGCTGCTTAATTCTGTAGGACCAGCACTCACCCCCAAATTTGCCAGCTTCTGTGATTTCTGAAACCTATGCTAAATGATGGCTTAGGTTTGAAGGCTAAAGGATATAAATAGCCAAAGTGGGGGAAAAGGCACCTAGAACTAGAGAGTTACCAATCATTTGATTTCTGTAGAAAATACTTGTCAGAGAGATAAGTAATGAAAAAATCTAGCACAAATTTTGAGATTTAGGTTTGGATGTCTACCTAGTTAAAAGTTTACATTGAGTTATCTGAGCCATATGCATGCATATATATTATTTATTTATTTATTTATTTTTGAGACAGAGTTTCACTCTTGTCGCCCAGGCTGGGGTGCAATGATGCAATCTCCGCTCACTGCCACCTCCACCTCCTGGGTTCTCCCCTCAATGCCACCTCCACCTCCTGCCTCAGTCTCCCTAGTAGCTGGGATTACAAGCACTCACCACCATGCCTGGCAAATTTTTGTAATTTTAGTAGAGACGGGGTTTTACCATGTTGGCCAGGGTGGTCTCAAACTCCTGACCAGGTGCAAGTTCACCAGGTGGTGATCCACCCACCCTGGCCTCCCAAAGTGCTGAGATTACAGGCGTGAGCCACCACGCCCAGCCTATTTTTTAATTCTCACATTGAATTTTGTAGTGCTAAGCTAGGAAATGAGGAAGTTGATTAAGTGGTGTTAGAATGGAACAACTTAGGCATTTATCATCAACAATTTATTGAGTGTTTTCAGAACCATTTTTGAGAAGACATATGAGTATTAGACTTTTTTTTTTTTTTCCTGCAGGAAGTTTACATTCTTTTTTTTGTTTGTTTTTTTTTGAGATGCAGTCTCGCTCTGCCGCCCAGGCTGGAGTGCGGTGGCGCAATCTCGGCTCACTGCAAGCTCCGCCTCCCGGGTTCACGCCATTCTCCTGCCTCAGCCTCTCCGAGTAGCTGGGACTACAGGCGCCCGCCACCACGCCCAGCTAGTTTTTTTTTTGTATTTTTAGTAGAGACGGGGTTTCACCGTGGTCTCGATCTCCTGACCTCGTGATCCACCCGCCTCGGCCTCCCAAAGTGCTGGGATTACAAGCGTGAGCCACCGCGCCCGGCCTGCTTTGGGACTCTTTCTAACAGAGACAATGGCAAAACCATCTGAGGTGGTGATGGTGGTGGTGAATTGGGAGCATCCTACCCTGGCAGGAAAGCTAGTTTTATTATTGACATTATTGGCACAAGATGATAATAAAAAGTGACCAGTTTTTAGCTGGTTTATGATTGTTGTAAAACTCTCCACTGACAATGCATTCCTTTGCTGTCTGCACTCGGGGCCACTGCTCTGGCTCTCTCCTTTCCCGCATATGCAGCTGAAGAGACAAAGACCAGTAGCTCTCCATGGGGGCAATTTTACCCCCAGGGAAATTTAGTAACATCCAGAGACATTTTTTGTTGTCACAACTGGGGTGGCAGCAGTGCTGCTGACATCTAATAGGTAGAGGCCAAATGTGCTATAGTACATAGGACCATCTTCACAACAACGAATTATCCAGTCCAAAATGTCAATAGTACTGAGGCTCAGAAACTGATATATACAAAGTTGCTCAGTGAAGCATTATTTGTAACAGCAAAATTCTGGAAATAATCCTCATCTCTAACAATAAAGGAATGGTTAAAAATTATTGATTATCATATGTCCACAGGATGTACTTTGCAGTCATGTTTTCAATTATAACTTGATATAGGCTCACCCTGTAATATTATATGAAAAAGAAAAGAATCAAAGCTGTGTATACATGCATTCCCAATTTTGTAACAACAAATGCATCACACACACGTCATAAACACGAACACCCTAGCTGGGCGCAGTGGCTCAGCCTGTAATCCCAGCACCTTGGGAGGCCGAGGCAGGCAGATCACCTGAGGTCTGGAGTTTGAGACCAGCCAGTCCAACATGGGGAGACCCTGTCTTTACTAAAACAACAAAAATTAGCCGGGCATGGTGGCAGGCATCTGTAATCCCAGCTACTTCGGAGGCTGAGGCCAGAGAATTGCTTGAACCCAGGAGGCAGAGGTTGCAGAGAGCCAAGATCGCACCATTGCACTCCAGACTGGGGGACAAGAGTGAGACTTCGTCTCCCTCCACAAAAACAAAAACAAAAACAAAAAAAACACAAACACCCCAACACAGAGGACTGTTAATAAGTAACCAAAATGGATGGACGCGGTGGCTCACGCCTGTAATGCCAGCACCTTGGGACGCTGAGGCAGGCAGATCACCTGAGGTCAGGAGTTTGAGACCAGCCTGGCCAACATGGTGAAACCCTGTCTCTACTAAAAATACAAAAATTAGCCAGGTGTGGTGGCAGACGCTTGTAATCCCAGCTGCTGGGGAAGCTGAGGCACGAGAACCATTTAAGCCTGGGAGGCAGAGGTTGCAGTGAGCAGAGATTATGCCACAGCACTCCAGCCTGGGCGACAGAGACAGACTCCATCTCAAAAAAAAAAAAAAAAAAAAAAAGAAGACACCAAAAAGCCAACGATGGTTGTCTCTGGATTGGTAGATATAAATGTTTGTTCTCTTCTTCGAACTTTTCTGTATTTCTGAAATACGATAAGCATGAATTAATTTTCTGATCAAAATATGTTTTTTTTTCAAAACATCTCAGTGATTTGAAACATAGACCAAACTTAACAAGATGAAATATAATTGGACCGTGCAACATTTACGTATAGGTTCAAAGTGTCAATTGTCAAAGGCAGGAGTAAGATGCTTTTGCTTATGACCCATTTATGTAAAAAGGGTGTGAGTCAATGGAAGCTCAAAATCAAACAGAAGAGACCTGATGAGGTTGCTGAAAGAGTGATCCAAACTTAGGACACCTTAACGAAAGGTTGCACTAGGATGGTGCGTGCAGCAGTCCTCTGTGGGGCACTCATCTGGACTGCTGAATGCAGTCGTGTGTGACGTATTTTAAGGGGGCTGTTGAAAACCTGGAGTAGGTCCAGATGACAGCAACCAAAATAAGGAGCTTGAAATTGTGACATGTGACAAAAGGATGAAGGAAGTAGTAAGGAGCTTGAAATTGTGTCACGTGACAAAAGGATGAAGGAGGTTGGGATGTTTAGTCTGACGACAAGAACACTTAGGAGAGGTGTGAGAGCTATCTTTAAATATTTGGAGGGCTGTCATAAGGAGAGGGACACATGTGCTGTGCATGGCCCAGACCACAGAGCTGGCACTAATCACTGATGAGAACTGATCACTTATCTTCTCTCACATAACTTCCAAACACAAATTAAAAAAAAAAAAAACTCTTCTAAATCTCAGAGTTGTCCAAAAATAGAGTGGCTGACTTGGGAAGTCATCCAGTCCCAATCACTGACTTAATGATAGCGTGTCAAGGTTGGTGCCGAGAGGACGGTGGGCTGGGAAAATGAGAGAGCAGTGATGCTACTCATACATTCCTGGTGCCTATTGCTCAACGCATGAGCAAACGCAGAGGAGTCAACATTCATTGAGGGCTTTCAGTGGGCCGTGGGCCAGGAATGGCACCAAATGCTTCACACGCTCTGTCCAACTTGTTCCTTATAGCCACCTTGCAAGAAAGGCACAACTCTACATTTGCCTCGTTTTCCAGATGAGGAAATACAGGCTCAGGGAAGTTTAGGGGCATGCTCAAGGTCAACAGCTAGTTAATGTATCAGATTCTATAGCAATGCCAATAATAGTAATAGTATTCATCATAACTGTAGTTGCAAACATTTGTATAATGCGTACTATGCATCAGAGTTCAAAATGTTATGCCTCTATCCTCATTTTACAGATAAGTTTTGGGTAGGTCAAGAATCTTGTCCAAGGCCAAAAAATGGGTCAGTGACATGGTTTGGCTCTGTGTCCAAACCCAAATCTCATGTTGAATTGTCATCCCCATGGGTCAGGGGACGGGCCTGGTGGGAGGTGACTGGATCATGGGGGCGGATTTCCCCTTTGCTGTTCTCATGATAGTGAGTTGTCCCGAGATCTGATGGTTTAAAAGTGTGTGGCACCTCCCCCTTTTCTCGCTCTCTCTCCTGCTCCGCCATGGTAAGACATGCTTGCTTCCCCTTCACCTTCCACCATGACTGTAAGTTTCCTGAGGCCTCCTAACGATGCTTCCTGTGTAGCCTGTGGAACTATGAGTCAATTAAACCTTTTTTCCTCATAAATTACTTAGTCTTGGGTAGTTCTTTATAGCAGTGTGAGAACAGACGAATACAGCCAGATTCTGTAGTAATGCTAAAAGAGTAATAGTCATCATCAGCACAACCACAGCTACAAACGCTCGTATAGTATATACTATGTGTCAAAAAACACAATTTGGAATGCTGCACCTATAAAACTTTATTTACCATAACACCCTAGCAGATGTCTCTCTTATTGTCCCTGTTTCATAGATGAGAAAATGTAGACTCGAGGAGGTTGAAGATCGTGCTCAAGGTCACACAGCTAATGAGCGATAGAGCTGGGTTTTAAAACCTGGCATTTCAGACTCCATAGAGGTGTTAGTAACAATGCTACTAGGAATCCTCATTATCATCACTGTCATTTTCCCAGTCATAAAAATGGCACAAACACGTACATAGCTCACACAATGTGTCAGGCAAACACAACAGCTCTAGGAGGTAGTATGATGCTTAATTTTATGTGTCAGCTTGGAGAGTGTTTTTGGATGAGATTCACATGTAAATTGGTAAACTTCAGTCAGGCATGGTAGCTCACACCTGTAATCCCAACCCTTTGGGAGGCTGTGGCCAGTGGATCTCTTGAACTCAGGAGTTCGAGACCAGCTTGGGTAACATGGGGAAACCCCATCTCTACAAAAATTAGCTGGGCATGGTGGCACACACCTGTAGTCCCAGCTCCTTGAGAGGCTGAGGTGGGAGGATGGCTTGAGCCCAGGAGGTGGAGGTTGCAGTGAGCCAAGATTATACCACTGCACTCCAGCCTGGGCAACAGAGAGAGACCCTGTCTCAAAAGAAAAAAAAAAAAATGGTGAGCTTTGAGTAAGCAGTTGTCCTCTTTAAGAGGCGGGCCTCATCCAATCAGCTGAAGGCCTGAATAGAATAGGAAGCTAGGCCTCCCTGAGCAAGAGGAAATATTTTAGCAGGTTGTCTTTGGACTTCATCTGCACTGTCAACACTCCTGAGTCTTGAGCCTCCTGGCCGACTCTGCAAATTTTGGACTTGCCAGCCTCTACACTCACCCCTTGTGAACCAGTTCCTTATGATAATTCTCCTTTTCTGTCTATACATTTCCTATTGGTTCTATTTTTCTGCAGAACCCTAATACAGGTAGGTACAACTATTATCCTCCTTTTAATGAGAGACTCAGAGACATCTAAGAACTGGGTCAAAGTCACATGACTAATAAATGGCAGAGCTGGGATGGAAACTCCAACCACTGGGCTCTGTAGTTCGTGCTCCTACATGGCATTCTCTGGAGCTCCTTCCTCTCTCAACTGCTGCGTGTGTTATGGTCTAGGTCACATGAAATGAGGGGACGAAAAAGGTAAACTCTCAAGGCAGGAAAGTTGCTGTTCACAGAGAAAGAATGACATCCCTGAGCTGCTCCTCCTACTAGATGGCCGCTTATTCATTCTTCCAGATAGCCCTTGTCAGATTAGGACATTTCTTAATATTTGACAGATTGAGGGGTAAAAGATCCAACAACTTTTCTTCCTCCTGTTACTGTTCAATTCAACAGAAAAAGAATTTACTGAGCACCTTCCACTTTCCTATAAGTTAGAGGCAACTGTCTTGTCTCCTGACTCTTGATTCTCATTAGATAATTTGTGATTTGAATACAGAATATTTAAAATAATTCAGGCTGGGCGTGATGACTCACGCCTGTAATTCCAGCACTTTGGGAGGCCGAGGTGGGCAGATCACCTAAGGTCAGGAGTTTGAGAACAGACTGGCCAACATAGTGAAATCCTGTCTCTACTAAAAATATAAAAATTAGTTGCATGTGGTGGGGTGCACCTACAATCCCAGCTAGTTAGGGGGCTGAGGCAGGAGAAGCGCTTGAACCTGGGAGCTGCAGTGAGCGCCATTGCACTCCAGCCTGGGTGACAAGAGTGAAAACTCCATCTCAAAAAAAAAAAAAAGAAAGAAAAAAGAACATTTAAAATAGTTCAAGTGACATATAATGATACAACATCTCCTCGGCTTCCCCTACGTGCTGGAAATGCACAAGTACTCACGTTATTGCCTTTCCAAAGTTTTGAAGCCTTGCCCTGATGTCAGCAATTTCTATGGTAAAGTTTCTACCTTTTAGTTTACTAAACCTCTCACTGATAGGAAAATCGCTCTTGATATTCTCAGTTTAATTTCACTTTTGCCAGATTTCCATTAATACCAGTATCTCTTTGGACCATCCAAAGCTATCCTCCTCTGGAGGCTTATCTTTCACATAATTTCCAAACAAAAAGACAACACAGACAAAAGCCGCACAAAAACATGCCACGGGACCAGGTATTGAAAAAAAAAGGCATTGAAACAGACCTAAACAGAAATACAATGGTTTTATTATATGAGCCTTCAGCAGTAAAGAAGAAAGGAAAAAGCAAGGTTAGCAAAAGAGGAAAGGAAAGCAAAATGACTAACAAACGCAAAGTGCCTAAGGAGATGGTGTTTTCTTTGTATGCATCAACATACACTCAAAGAATATTTCCCTATAAGGGTGTCATTGCCCACTCACTTCCCGTTTTCAGTTATGTGTAAGAGAAGCTTTTAACTCTATTTTCAGCCCCCCTGGGAGTTGCAAGGAAGAAGGTGTTGCTACTAAAGTAGGCGATGCTCAGCCTGAAAGTCAAGGATACACAAGATGCATACCCGTCGGCCTCCTCGTCCTGCCTGGACCAGCCCTCCCTGACCTCTTAGTGGGGGTTGGAAACCGCTAGCCTGCACTGGCCAGACCATGGGGAGAGGCTCTCAGGGGACAGTGTCTCCTTTGTTGGATGTTTTATCACAAAGAAGGTGATACCACAGGAAAAATAAATGCGGAAGCTTCTAGTCTAACCCAAACCTCAGGTGTTCTAGCAAAGACAGCAGGAGAAAAATCCCCATTGCAAATCTCTATCTTGCAGTATAACCCTGAGGTCAGTGAATGTCATTGAGGAAAACCAACCTGAATGTAGAGAAAAAGCATGGTCTCAGGCAATACAATTTAAAGGTGACAGGACACGAGGCTTTGTTTCCAGGCACAGGCTGCCTCCCTTTCTTGCGGTGGCAGCCCCTCCAGACCTGCCCCTTTATGTCCACCCCACCCTCACCCCCAACACTCTTGACTGTCCACAGGTCATCACCTATGCTGGGCCTTCCCTGTGGCTGCCAATTCACAATGGCCTGTTCCTTCTCTGACCTCGGATGATTTAAGTCATCTCTACCATTCAACCTAATACTTAGTAGATGCTCTTTGATATTCTTTTCCAATGGTTTCATGTATGCAGGTCTTTTCTACCAAATAATATTCTATGTGCCTTGAAAGAAAGGATCTCATCTTATACTTGTTGGGGATCCCCCACTCCACTAGATCCAGTACTTTGGTGACCTCAGCAAACTCTTGTGATAAAATGCTTGATTTTTATCACCTCCATACCTATACTTCCAAACGGTTGCTATGCTTAGACCTTCACATTCACGTTGCACTCCTGACCAGTGAATACAAACACCCAAGGCATCATTTTGCAGGAAAAATCTGGATATGGTGGAGAAAGGAATTGTCATTTCTCAAGATTCTTGGTTTGTTTCTTGAGCTAAGGGGAGGGAAATGCTTGCAAGTGTTTCCTGGATGATTTTGGTATCATGCTGTTGGCCCTTTTGTGAGATGTGTAAAGACATTTTACTCAATCTGTGAGAAACTTTGACACAGACAGAGGAACTTGGAGACTAGCCAGGCCTCTTTTTAATAAACACAGGAGACATGAGATGGGCAGGTCTAGGGTGATGGGAAGAGGTGATATTGAATTTCATTTCTTAGCTATATACAAGGGAATAAAGATTATTCTTAAGAGGGGGATGGATGGTGGTGAAAACAATACCCACCATGACATTGATGGGCAGGTCTGGTTGTGTAACTACTGCTGAGGTTCAGGAAGCTCCCAAGATGAGACTTCCATGTTCCAGGGCCGCTTTCCCTTTAAACAGAAGCCGAGAGGTGGGGGTGGTGGTGGTGGTGGTGGTGGTGGTGATGGTATTGTTCTGGCTTCAGTATTAATCTTGCTTTCTTCCCACTTGCACCTGCTAATGTTACCTGGCAGAGTCACAGCCATCGCTGGGCCCTTCCCCCACTCCAAGTTTATTTATTGTGGCTATTTTACCAGCTATTGGCTCAACACACTACACTCAAATATTCATCATGTAGCTCTCTGGGTAAATCGTATTTAATCAGCACAGGAGAGAAAATAGCATAATTATAGATGCCGGATGCCATTACACTCAGAAGAAATTAAACCCTGTCTCAAGCCGACCAGCGGTTGCTGTGATTGCATCACCGCTGGGGTTATGAAGAGGTTAGTGGCCATTGGGGGCCAGCAGTACCTCATAAGGATGCCAGACCCAGATGAGCCCTAAGGAGACCCACTCGTGCACATACACATGCGCGGCATCAAATACTCATCAAACGGCAGCCAGTAAATTAATCTTTCATTGTTTCGAGAATGTGATAAATGAGAGGGATAATAAAGCCAGGCTCACGTGTGGAGATGAAGGGATGGCAAATAAATAGGCCCAGAGAACTCCGGTCCTAAAAGTGGATAGAGGGAATTCCCATTCCCCATCTTTCCCAGAGCATTTCTTGCCAATAGCCAGAGTGATACTGACAATTAAGGCAAAGGAGGGTGACAACCTTTACAATGAAGCAAAAGCATCCATTTGGGGTATGAGTCCTTACAGAGAATCCTCCAAGCCACAGAGGATAAGAATGCAAATGCCAAACCAGAAGTGCAATTAATTCTGGTCCTTTCCAGGCAGACTTGAGTGTCTCACATGCAAAAGTTTCCATGTCAGTAATGCCAGTGAGTTGTTTTGTTCGGGGAAATGGAGAAGGTGAAAAGTTGCAAAGACAAAACAAAACAAAAAAACCCCCAAACCCATCCATAATAAAATATCAGAGCCCTACCTGCTGAAATGGGCTCCTGGAAAAAGCTGGAACCATGGGGTCAATTTTCTTCCAGCCATTCTTGGCCCGACTTCTTCCCACACACATCCAGGGCCACCTGCACTTGTCCAGGTTGCAGAATTAGAGTCACCTTTAATCTCACGACACAGCTTCTCTCCCCTGGACCTAAACCCCAGGTCAGCAACCCCATACAGTGTAGAGCACTGTTTGTAAAAATTCAAAAATGTCCAAAGATGCAATTAGGCTTTACTTATTACTATTGGGTGACTGTTTTTGCTTTTTTTTTTCTTTATTCCTTTTTCTTTTGGCTAATAATGCTTCTGAGGTTTGGATAAGTAACTAAGAGGAAGGAGATCTCCTTCTAGTCCATCCTGCTGCCGACAATTAAGAAACCTCAAAGTAATTTTTGAAAATGTCAGCGTCTCATTTAGCAAAAGGATAAATAATAAATGAAGCGTAATCACTGTCCTGTGCTGGTGGTACAGCTTCGCGGTGTCATTAGTAAACTAACGGTATAATATCTTTGTGTCACAGTTTAATTATATCTTGTAATTAGTTTCAGCAATGGATTGCATAGAGTCAGGCCCCCTGAGCTAAACAAAAGGTAATAGAACTTTCAGCGCCCCAGCATAAATCAATTATGAAAGTGTCCTACGTTATTTGAAGCTTGTTTGCTGTAATTTTATGCACAAAGCCCAACTGGCCCTTCTTGCTTGTGGAGGGCTGTTCACCCCACCCCACACTTGTCTGCAGCTGAGCCTGCGGTCGGCCCACACGCAGCCTGGCCCAATGGTGCATTTCTCAGGATCAGCTCAGCAGTATATACCATGGAAGGGGTGAGGTGCTGAGGGAAGGGGAGGGGAGGTGTGGGATGGGGGGCAGAGGACGCACGACGACCGGAGCAGGTAATAGATGCGCCATGTGCAAGAAAGCAGGGAATCAAATAGGAAAAGATGTGAGGGCTTGGAAGAATGATTCTTTATGCTTCCCTGAACAAAGATGAGAAGGTTAGGGGCATCAAAGGCCGAGCAACGTTGATGAATATGGGCAGGCAGACGAGATACATGTCCCTTTATCATTTTATCCTTTCAACATCCCCACTCTCCCCACGTGGTTGGAATTGGAACCAGCGCAGGTTACTTGGCAATAGGGGATAGGGAAGGAGAATCCACGTCTTTAATTGGGTCTAATTCGGGTCCCACAGAGCTCAGAAACTGTAAAGGGCTTCCGAGCATCGTTGAGGGCTAGCTGTGGTCACCAGGCCCAGACGGGAGAGTCACGGAGTCCCGCTGGGGGAAGCTAAGAAGAAACTCAGGGGCGGGGGGTTGGTTAAGTCCAAATGCCACCAATACGTGTGATCATCTCTTTTTGATCAAACTGTAAGGCATGGCAGAGAGTGGGGGTGGGGTCCACATTCAAAGTCCTCATCAAGTTGGCTTTGAAAGTAAGTCTAGTGCCACACTGGCCTTTCTGTTTATACAACAATTTATAGGTTTAAACGAAACCCCGCTTGAAAAAGCAGACTGAATCTTCCTATTGTGAGCACTTCAGCAAATTTAACAAAAGAAAGAGCCCAGGCGAAGAAGAGAGAGAGAGAGAGAGAGAGAAAGGTCCAGTCCTCAGACTGGTGTGCTGCAATCTGGCTGGTTGCTATGGCGACGTGATGGTTTGTTCACATGGCAACATACCTTAGGTCCACTATTAAAATGATGAGAGTGAACTCGGTTGCATTAAGGAGAGTGTGCTGTATGCTAAAGCGAGTCTTTATCTCCAGAGAGACCTGGACAGAGAGTGGCATCCAGTGCAACCGAGGGAGAAAAGGAGGAGGAGGTAAAGGTTGGAGGTCTGGAAGAGGGAAGAACCGCAGGGATGCAATCACTATGAAAAGAAAGACCCTCAGTTCTGTGTCTCAATCGAGGGCCTGGGATTCGGAAGGTAGACAATGAGTTTTGTTTGACATGGAATTCATCGTTCAAATCAGCCCATCAGGCTAATGACCGCTTATTTAAAAAAAAAAAAAAAACATATTCCAGATGAACCTGCTGTACCTTGGCTCTAGAAAACATCAACAGTGAACAAAACCCAACCCATGAGCCGTGGCTGTAACCAATAGCCAAGCGCGAATGCCACTTAAATAAAATACTCTAATAACCGCGAGGGTGGCAAATTACACGGCATTTATTTATTGAACATAAAAGTCCATTGACAGCTACAGATCCACATCATCTCACATTAGAGCTAGTGGGGAAGATTTCCTTTGGAAATCGGGTTTCCTCTTTCCTTTAACATACTGACAATTTTTCCTCCTACTGATGTCGAAAGGGTGGTGATATTTCAGCGGGTATTATCCCAACAGCCCTACATACCTAGCTGTGCTTGATTTCTTTCTGCTATTTAGCAAGCACTGCTGTGGCACACCTGAGACAGCCAGGAGTCTCTGGGCTCTGTCATCCCACTGCGGGCTCCCAGTGGCACCATAAACCATCTGTGGGATGCCTGAGGCCCCAAAATTCCCACACCCCTCACTCGTTCTGCCCGCTTCCCACCTCTCTGTGGCTGACCATGCTTTATTTGAAAATCTCATTACCATAAAGTGAAGTGAAGGCTTCACACCTGCGAATGTCTCTTGAATTGGAGACATGGCAGAAGATGAACTTGGCACTGTCATAGATTCTGATGACAGCGATCCTACCAGCACAGGGCTCAGTTCTAACCATGAGCCACTGACTCAGTTCCTTCTTTGTGGCAATGCTGTAGATGCCTGGGTGCCAACAGAGGGATCTGACCCCCAGGAGCTCCTGTCGTGGCAGAAAAGGGGGAAGGCACAGTGCTCTAAGACCTGCAGAAGGAGCTGAATACTAGGACAGAGAGCAAAGCCAACCCCACTCATAAACTGCCTCCTCCACTCCTATCCCCACATTTCTCCTGAGTCCTACGTGACAGAACATTGCTCTGTAAAATTTTCTAGGGTTCCGTAACACGCTCTGGCTTCCTTAGCAGTCTATGTAAGCAACACAGGGAAGCAGGATAGCTCAGGAGACGAGACCCTAAACTTTGCAGCAGAGACCTGCTGTCACTAGCTAGCTGGGTGACCTCTCTGAGCCCCACTTTTCTGACCTGAAAAATGCGGTCACAGCAGTACCTGACCTCCTCAGGTTGTGGGAGATTTAAATGAGGTAACAGTTATAAAGGGACATAACTCAGTCCAGGGCATGTGCATTTTATGAATTATTGTTATTCCCTTTGGACCCAGCCAGTTGTGGCATACAGCATTGTTTCCATTGCAATTTTAGCAACAGACAAAAACGTGACTTTCAGATGATAAGCTCCTGAACAACAGGTCAACGGCTATTCACCTATTTTGGAAGGGTCCAGAATAGGATGCAGCTTGGACATATTTATTCCAGAACCTTCTTCTCTACATGCTACAGGCCACCAGAGAGAGGCAGGCCTGGCCTGCAGCTCAACTTGCCTTCTGCTAGATGTCTTTCCTTTTGTTTTATATTTTGACTACTGACAAAACACCAGCTTTGTCCCTCTCCCCCAAAGGGTGGGCGGGTGTCTCTTCCTAAGCATGGTAAACTGTATGTACAGAAAAAGACAGAGAGAGAGAGAGAGATTGAGAGAGAAAGAGGGAAACCTTCTGGTGCCTATCAACTTTCCATGACAGCTACACTCATGTTCCCTCCTGAGGACCAAAATAACTACAAAGTGTATGAAATCGTTAAGCACATAAAAATCCCGGAGGTAGATGCTGAGAATAAAACTCGTGATTTCCCAACCAAAAGGCATCAAAGCCCAGCTCTCACAGTTCATTTGCTTCCCTCCGTCGATCTGACTTTGCTCAGTAAGCTGGCAATATTAGCCCTACACACAGCTCGGAGAGGAGAGAGAGGAAGGCTGGGTCCCTGACCTGCCTAGTCCACCAGCCTGGTCTGCATAATGAAGGCATGGGGGCATTGGGGAGCCCAGAGGCAGATGAAATCAGCCAGACGCACTGAAAAGAGAGAAGGCATTTGAATCTTCATGACTTTTTTTTTTTTTTTTTGCAGCTTATGATATACTTTTCACACGTTTAATGGCAAGGCAGCTAAGTTTAAAGAAACTTTCCCATTTAAATGTGCCATAACAGAATAATAAGGTTATGCAGGATGTCTTGATGTACGGTCCCATCAGGTAGAATGGTGATGGAAATATGCTGTGATATGGAATCTGAATAGGACACGTAGAGAAGGATGTTTAGCTTCGGGTGTTGCAGAACAAATGCAGGAATAGCAAACATAGGAATAGCCCTTATCTTGTAGGCAGAATTGCTCTGAGTTTCCAGTCTTCCCCAATAACCCTTGGCTTGGGAAGTGTTTTTGGAGGAAGAACAGCAAACAGAAAAGGCTGAACTCCGAATGTGTGGTGAGAGCTATGCTGGGTGATCTAACTAGGAAACATCCAAAGACATAGACCATTATAAGTTCTGTCTCCACATTTGACCATTCCCTATTTACTGAATGCCCACTAATGTTTATAAAATCTCTTCAAGTGCATTTCAAAGCGCTAAGAAGTATGAAAAAGAGTTTCTACTTTCAAAGAGTTTATAATTTAGTTGGAGAATAAAATGGTCTAGCTGACAGTCAGCAAACTGCAGCCTGGATGGGCCCAAACTGGTCTGCCACTTGTTTTGTGTAATTAAGTCCTATTGGAATACAGTTTCAATGTGTTCGAAGACACATTGTTTAAATATTGCCTATAGATGTTTTTCCTTACAATGAGGGGGATGAAGAGCTGCAACGGAGACCCTGTGGCCTGCTTAAAATATTTACTATCTGGCCTTTTACCAAAAGAGTTTGCCAAGAACAAGAGTTGTTCTGGGTTGGGAAGGAGAGCGATCATCGTGGCTGGGGGTGGGGGATCATGAAAGGATAATGGAAAGGATGGCCTTTCAGGAGGGCCTGGTGGGACCTGGACAGACCCAGCAGAGTTAAGAAGGCATCCTTGGTAGGGGAAACAGTACAGGAAAGGGTGCAAAGGAAAGAGGGAGCATCACTGTTTGAGGGATGGCAAGAATAACCATCCAGCTAGGACAGCCTGTTACATTCCAAAGCAGTTGGCAGGAAGGATGGTCTGATAAGTGGGAGGCACACCAAAAAAGTATGGGATTCCTGAAGCCAAGGGAGAAGTGGATTTTCAAGAAGTGAGGGAACAAGGGAGATAAGCAGTGTCTGTTGCTATCGTTCGAAGAACAAGAGTGTGGAAGATAAAGGAATCGAAGGAAAATAAAGAAATGGAACTAATAAGTATGGACCACTTGCTAGAGAAGTTGGACCAAGACATGAAAGAAGAGATGCAGTTTAATAATGTGAGTAAATGGCAAAGTCGACTGCAGAATTTGCCAGGTTAAAAGAGACTGTACATGTCTTTGGGTAAAAGAGGAACAGCAGATAGGAAGGGGCTGACGATCTGGGAGCTAGAAAGTCTGGGGAATGGAGGAGGAGGAGGACGATCACTTCCAGCCTCTAAGACCAGTGAAGACTCTGAGAGAGCAAACAGACACTCTGGATAGAGCAGTGGGTGGCTAGGCAATGTTCCCAGATGGTCTCCTTCATCTCATAAAGGATGAAAAACAAAAGTGATCAACCCATCTGAGCTTCAGAGGATTGGCAAGTGAATAAAATATCTGTTTAGGAGCCAGAAGGGCTCTTCAAGCATCAAAGCAACCTTTCATGGGAGCCATGACTGCTTACTGTGATAACACCTCTCAGCAGAGGTCTTTGGCTTGGGCCCGAGTGTATAGTAGAGGCGGTTCAGGTTGATGTTGACATAGAAGAAAGCCCAGTGAATGGGATTATCTATCACATGAGTGAAAAGGAACTGGAGTAGCTGACAAGAGCTTTTGAGTTGGGCATGGAGCTAAATGTAGCCAGACTGGACCTAGTGGACCACATGGAAAGGAATGGACTCATACTCACAGTAGCAACTGAGTCAGATAGGAGGCTTGCTGAAATTCACCTGGGATTAGTCTTTGATATTGCTGGATTTTTTTTTCCTAACAGTGTCATTCTTGGAGGTGAAGACGCTTGGCCCATGTTTCAATCATCCTGAGTAAATTAGCAGTGGTATATTTTCTGTTGTAGGCTCATAGGATTGAGCTTTGAGTGTGGTAGACTTGACTACAGTTAACCAATACCCATTCTCCTCTACTTCTAGACACATGAAGGGCTGTACTTCCCAGCTCCCCTGAAGTAAGGTATTCATTTTTGTGGGAAGATCATCAAGAGAGGAAGTGATATGGTAGTTTTCACAAAGCAAATTCAGTAAGTAAAGTGGCCCTATGAGCTTTCTCATCGCATGATGGAGAACAAGAAGAGAATGCAATGATGAAAGTGGGTTGAAGAAAGCCATCCTGGTGATTTGAGAATGGGTGTGGCACCAGCCACTACTTGCAACATGACACACAGAAGGAGAGGCCTTTGGTCAAGGGAGTATTAGGCTTCAGAAACTGTACAAATTAGCGAGGCTTCACCTGAACTCTGTGATTTCAGGTCCTCTGGCAGGAGTTATAGAACTTCTGGAGAAGATATCTATGAGGACCAGAAGGGTCAAGTTAGAATTTCTAGGCCCTGGGTGTGGAGCACAGACCTGAGAGAACAATCGTGCCTCCTGAAGTTCTCAGCCTCGGTTTTGTGACAGTCCAGAGTGCTTCCAATTATCTCAGGGGGATCAACATTTGCTCTTTTCTTGATCACTTTTATTCTAAAAATCAAGATTGGACAGGCGTAAAATTAAATAATAAAAAACTTATGTTTTTGTATAGTGCTTTTGGAATTTGCAAATCTCTTTTGTGTATGTTAGAGCTCATCTGACTCTTTCACAACCTCTCTGGCTGCGAAGTAGAGAATGGATCATAGGACAGAAGAAAGAACACAGGGGGCCCTGGAGTAGTCCAGGCAAGAGGCAATATGGTAGCTCAGTCCAGGATGGTGCCATGAGGATGGGGAGAGGTGGATGGTTAATTTGAGGTCAGTTCCCTCAAACTAATTAATTTGTAAGTTTAACAAATATTTATGGGGCTCTACTATGGCCCAGGCATGGGGTTAGGTTCTGGGTGCTTAGAGGTGCTCTGTATTAAGATTGCCTAAAAATGGCATGGGCAGTGCTAAGACAGATGTGTGGGTAAATAGCTATGGCACAATAAGAGAATGGCTCTAATGAATCTAAGTGCCCTAGGATCTGGGGTGAGTCCGGTGACTCTGCCTGGTGAATTTAGAGAAGCTTTCCACAGGGGAGGTGGCCAGTCCAGTGATATGGATCACATCCATTCTCATTTCATATCATATGGCCATGCCTTGCTTCAAGGTAGGTGGGAAGTAGCTCTTCAAAGCGTCCAGAAGTAGAGGAGAATGGGTATTGGTGAATGATAGTCATGTCTACAACATTCAAAGATCAATCCAACAAGCCTGCAACAGAAAACATACCACTGCTAATTTATCCATGATGATTCAAACATGGGCTAAGCCTCTTCACCTCCAAGAATGACACCGTTAGGAAAAAAAAAAAAAACAGCAATATCAAAGCAATATCAAAAAGAAGTGATTTTCCCAGAAGGGAAAGTTGGAAGGGCATGCCAGTTAGAAGGAGCAGCATATACAGAAATGCATGTGTCCCAGAATTACGGAGTTTGGTCTAATACTACACACACACACACACGGGAGAATGTACTGAGGAGGTCAGCTGAGGCTATATTGTGAGAGCCTCATGTGATTACACTAAGAAGGTGGCATTTGATCACCAAGTCATGGAAGTATCATGGAGGTTTGAAGCCCAGGAAAGGGATGGTCCTTTTACAGTTGGAGAGATAGAAGCTCAGAGGCTGAGTGGCATGCCCATGGTCTCAAGGTCTGCAGTATTGACAAAATACTTTATCATTTATTCAATGCTACTTTGTATTTCCTAACACAGATAAATCATAAAGAATAATATATCATATGCAACAGCCATTTAAGAATTTGGAAATCTGGAAGGCAGCTAAAGGACAGACCAGAAGACACTGAACCACATACAAAAAGCCTTAAGTCCAATAATGGGCTAATGTTCAACAGTCAGTAAGTTCAGAAATCCATTCTGAGCCGGCTTTCCAGTTCTCAGTGCAATGCAGTGTGTGCTCATGAGTTTTAAAACTGAAGTTGTAAAGGAATGTAGTTCTGACACATACTACAAAGAGGACGAACCTTAAAAACATGATGCTAAGTGAAAGAAGCCAGACACAAAGGGCCACATATTGTATGAGTCTATTTATTTGCAATGACAAGAATAGGTAAACCTATAGAGACAGAAAGTAGTCTAGTGGTTGCCAATGGTTGAGGGGAGGGAAGTATAGGGTGTAACTGATAATGGGGATGTGGTTTTTATTTTGGGGTGATGAAAATACTCTCAACTTAGATTAGGGTGATGGTTGCACAAACCTGTGAATATACTAAACACTCTTGAATCCTATACTTCAAATGGATGAATTTTATGGTAAGTGAATAATATCTCAGTAAGGTTCTTAACAAAATCTGAAGCTATAGCCCCTATTTGGGTCTCCAGCATATTTATTTAAATATTGAAACTCCCAATGTCACCATACCTTGGAGGCGATGCCATCGATTCCTTTGCCAAACTCATCAAAGTCCATATTTTGGCATCTTAGCTCTCCACACACATTTGTGGTTCTAAAGAATAGGACATAAACATTCCTGGGGATAAGAGAAGTCTCAGTCCTGAGGAAACCGTATCTCACAAAGGCTGTTTGAAAGGCTTTGTCTAAATAACACAAAACAGAACATTTGGCAGAAATGAAGCCCAGACAAATGGTCATGGGTCTTAAGGATCAAACTATTTTTGTTTTTATTTGCTGGGAGAGTAGTATTCTGAGAAGCCTTTTGGCTTACTTGTTCTTGAGTTCTGTGTATACTCTACATTCCTCTTATGCACGTAGAACAGGGAGAAGCAATCCATGGCATGTGAGCTGATTTTAAGACCCAAGTAGGTTGGCTTCTACTGCCACGACCTACCACAACTGCAGTAACTGCTGCCCAATATTCCAAGTATTCCACGAAACCAGGTATGACGACTCATTCCCTAAACCCACTCCTACCCTTCAAAGAGTCAGTGCTGAACCAAACAACCCTCTTCTATTCCCTCCCCAACTTCCCTAGAAGCAGATCTGGGCCTGCCATATTGAAAACATGGATGACCGATGGTTGGATGAAAGCACAGTCTTCAGGTC
Source organism: Symphalangus syndactylus (assembly GCF_028878055.3). NCBI lineage: Eukaryota > Metazoa > Chordata > Mammalia > Primates > Hylobatidae > Symphalangus > Symphalangus syndactylus. Next base: position 22,692,236 of record NC_072433.2, read on the forward strand.
CCTTCTCCTATGATGCCCACTTTTAATAATATACTTCCTTACAAAGGTGGCACCTGGCAGATGAATGAATGATGCTCCAAGGAGAACCTAAATTGGACTTCTTTCTGAAAATTTGAAAGACAATGACAAGATTCAGCAAGTATCTTGCCTTATTATTCAAGAATACCAGTTTTATGTCAAGAAGCTTTGACCCAGCAGGCTGGAGTGTCATATGTTGAGTTGCCCTGGAATAGAATCTTTGTGACTGATCACAACTGCAATCTCACATACACCCATGTGTGGTTTAACTGAATTTTGTGCACCGTAGACAGTTTTCTTTCTGTCATTTGCCCCCAGGGGACTCTTAGGACCTTGATGGTCTTGCTGGCCTGGAATGTCTCAATTCTCCATGGATTAATAAAATCCCAGAGAATGTACTGTGCAGACTCAGGGTGAACATAGACACAAGCATTTAATTTCCTTTACTAGTCATCAACCTTTTCAGCTCAGGATCGGGGGGAACACCAGCCAGAATGCTGAACTTATTTGACCATTTTCCTATGCTTTTTAAATTTATTTTTATTTATTTTTATTTTTTAAAGGCAGAGCAACTCAGGGTCTTTTAAACAACGAGGTCTTAAATTGTTTTAAAAAGAAAATAGTCTTGGATTCTTGGATCCATCTGTAGTGCGTATTATAATCAACTGATGTTACCAGATCTTCGGTGGGGAACAGAGAAGTGGTAAACCGGAGAGGTGGTGGTTGCACAGTCATCCATTTTAAAGGTCTTCCTTAGATACCTATTGGTGTAGATAGGTAAATCTGGTCAATATCAGGAACTAGTATTCCCTGTATTTGGTCAATGAAACATCACTGCTTGACCAGATTGCATTCCACAAGACACTAGTAGTAGCCATCATTTTTGAGAGTCTAAGACATGAGTTATAGGTTTGGTGTGGATTAACTCAATCTTCATGACATTTTAATGAGGTAGGTTTAATTCTTATCCCTGTTTTAAATATGGGGAACAGGAGAATCAGAGAAGCCCCATAACTTGCCTAAGACCACATAGCTAGAAGTTAATGAAGCTGCAAGGAGAGCTCAGACTCACCTGTATCCAGAGTTCTCTCTCAGCTATTATTTGATCCTGTCTCCTGATGAAATATACAGGCAAACCAAATACAATGTGTGGTGGACATAAGAGGAGACTTGTAACAGAATTATAGATAAGTGCTCAGAAGGATAAAACCAGGGTGATTGTTGCAATATCTATTCCTTATGAAAATATTCCGTTTGCTTCCTGTTGAAACAGACTAACAAGGGACAGGTTGAAAGCAAATATAAGCAAGCAGATACTTCATCTTTCTGATCTATGCAAAACCCATCCCAAGTGGGCAGTGGAAATCCACACTGCTCTTCCCTTCTCCTTTCCAGCGAATTAGCACATCGACAGACCTCTCTGTCCTCCTTACATTTGCAAAGCTACATGAACTCATTCTTTTCCTCTAGGACTGTTGGTCACAGGTACATTCAGTTCAGACTTTTTACCCTCCTTTCCTTGCTGCCTTCCTTCTCAAAATCAGCCTCATTGGTAGTTTGCAAGCAAGTGTCTAGTTAAAATAAAACCTTTCCAAAGGGCAGAAGAGTAGGTTTTGCTCTGCTGTTTTGATTTCTAAACGTAAGGGTGGTGAACTAGATTCACCTCTGGTGTTTCATTGTGGATTCCACAATTCATCATGCTCTTAGCAAGTGGTTGTGCTTCACACAGTGGGGAGCAGCAGGGAGGGATTTCAAGGATTTTAGACAGTGGGCGGTGTTGATGAAATATCTTCCTACCCTTTCCACCCTCTTGCTTGTGTCGACTATATTTTCGAGTTTCACTCAATGATGGAGTTGTTTCTTAGCGTCTTGTGCGCTTAGCCATTTAATTAAAGCAATCCATATTGAATTCATGTCCAGATGCTTTGACCGGCGGAGCCAGATCCTCATTGGCATGCCAGCTGCTCCAAGAGGAACACAGCCCCTTGCATACTAATCAGGAGAGGAGGCAGTGATTCATCAGCCCATGATACTGCTCCAGCATCTACAAGCACTTATGACATGTAATTGGTGGTGCATAAGCAAGCCAGGCCACATTAAAAACCCTACAGATAGTCAGAGATAAAAATTAATGACTTTTGCTTTGTGTAATCCTGCATGCATTGGTGGGAAAGCGGAGGGGGGGGGGTTGGGATTAATGGGCAAATCTAAGTAGGCACCAAGGAACAAAGGCCTTCCCGGCCTTGTTTACATATCGAACAATAAAAAACACAAGTGACAAGTTATGGGAAAGGCGAGTGTGAATTTTCGGCACGAGTGAGTTGAAAGACTGCTTGCAGTTTATTACGGATTCCAAATTTCCATATTCATTATTCCAAAACAAACGTCCTCAGTGGGCTCTTCTGGGACTGGCTAGAGCAGTTGTTATTATTCATCTTTCACAGGGGCTGGGTTGTCATGATTAGGGCCGGGCTGGGCTCACTCTTCATGGCATGCCCCAGCTACTCAGGGACACAATGCAGACCTTTGACAAGCCCAGAGGAATGTGACAGGGATCAAGTAGAGTCAGTCTGAGCAGGCGCTCCAACAGAAGAAGGAGCCTCATACTTAGGGCAGGAAGGGGGAAGAGAGGAGAGAGTATTGAGCCACCTACTGCTAGAGAAGGGAAATAGCCCAGGTGGCCCAGGTAGTAGCTAATGACTAGGAAGGAAAGGAAGAAAGGAAAGTAGGAGGGGCAAATAAAGTGGATTTCATAATTAATCTGGGCAGGTTAATGAATATAGTTATTGGGATGGTATCAGTCAGGTTCTGGTTAATATGGATATTAAAAAAGGGATTGATTACAGGTGTGGTTCAGAATAGTTTTCGATTGTGTTTGTTAGAGGATCATGCAAAGTGAAGGCAACAATTCATGCATGTGCTGCAAGACAGTCTTTTGCACTGAGTATCACATAGGGAATGGAATAGGGGCAAACGTCAGGATTTTGTAGTCAGAAACTGCATTGGTTGTTTATTTAAGGGCCTTCTTTAAGACACACGTGGCCTGGCTGAACTTTGAAGTGGGCTTGAGCAAGAAAAAGCTTCTAGGCTGATGGGTGGATGTGGATATGTTCAGCTACTGTGATCACTGAACAAGGGGGAGGCAAGGGCATGTTGATGCTGAGGTTGAGGGGAGGATGGGTCATTATCAAATATTTATGATTGTGGTTTGGTGGAGGCAGGGAGGTAATTAAAAGACAGATACTAAGATAATAGGCTTAAGACATGATGATTTTCCCAGTGGTCTGGCTTTGTCCTTTCTGAAAGGAAGAGTAACATCAACCCTATACTCATTGGTGGCTTTCCTCTTTCTCTCCATGATGGCCTTGTTCTGATGAATCCTTATGCTTCTAGTGTTCTTGTTGGTCATGGACTAGCTTAGTGATCCTCAGGGGAAAAGCTGTGGGCAGCTGTGTTAGTCCATTCTCATGCTGCTATGAAAAAATACCCAAGACTGGGTAATTTATAAAGGAAAGAGGTTTAATTGACTTACAGTTCCGCATGGCTGGGGAAGCCTCAGGAAACTTACAATCATGGTGGATGGGGAAGCAAACATGTTCTTCTTCAGATGGCGGCAGATTGAGAAGTGCAGAGTGAAGGTCGGGGGAAAGCCCCTTATAAAACCATCAGATCTCATGAGAACTCACTATCATGAGAACAGCATGGAGGAACAGACCCCATAATCTAATCACCTCCCATGATGTCCCTCCCATGACATGTGGGAATTATGGGAACTACAATTCAAGATGAGATTTGGGTAGGGCCACAGCCAAACCTTATCAGCAGCATTTGTAGAAAGGGCATCCTGAGAGTAGAAAATGTCCAAGAGAGATGATTGGCAAGAATGTGTTAACTATTCCTCAATGTGACAAGAACCATGCTTTGAGTTGAGCCATCCCTGGCCTTATGCCTAGAGTCCTTTGTTCTTCTGTCACCACAGAACAAAACCATGCTACCTGGTCTGTGCAGACAGTACATCCACAATTGTGCTTTCCTAAGTGTCATGATGTACCCACGAGATGTAGTTAAGAGGAGTAACTCATTCGCAGTGGTGAGAATGCCTAGAAGTCTTGGTACTTTCTGTAGAAGATCATGAGCTGTTGATACAGTATATTAAAATAACACATTTGTATGCAAGTTCTGCTACATTCCCAGGGACCTGGAACTTGAGTCTTATGCAGAGAAGATGTCAACATTTAAAAACAATAGAGGGGTTGGATTTCAAGAGATGACATTTCTCTTTAATAACTTATATCTGGGGGTTAGAAAAAGACACGCCATGAGTAAAGCTTTCATCTGCCATAGTATCCTTGTTCTAAAAGAGGACAGCTAGCATCACACAGGAAGAGTTGGGAAATCAGTGGTTAAAAGTCCTATACCACATACCCAAAGAAAAACAAGTCAGAAGAAAAAAATAAGATCTCTTGAGATTCTCTTACCCATGTTCAACTCCATGCCTTATGCTAAGTGGCTTCAGACAATGTGGCTTTTATAGAGCCTGAGCCATCAAAGTAATATTGATTCTCTCTTTCTCAAGGTTCCTTCTCAAGGAAGGGCTGGCTGGGAGACATTTCCAGTATCCTGAAAAAGTTGACTACATAATAAAACCAGATGATGATAGAAACGAAATTTGGGAAAACTAGAGCTATTAAACAAGTGGGAAGTCATTGAGAGACAGAGATTACACACTGGGAGAAAAAAATTATATAATGAAGCTCTGTATCTACTAGAGAGAAAAAGAAAAGAACCGAACCTGTGTTTGTGAGTGATTAAATAATTTACATGACAGTGTAGGGGCCTGAGCTGCCCTTTCCTCCTGCAAGGATGTCAGGATGCCCAACTTGCTCATGTCCACTAGCTGCACATGTTTCTGAGCACCTGGAGTTACAGAGGGTTATACATCTTCCCGGCAGCACAGGTCTCTGGCTGAACTACCACCCAGAGAAAAACTTACTTACTTTCTTTTTGCCTCTTTAATTTCCTTTAGCAAATAAAGTCCTCTCAGGATTTTCATCCAGTCAGGATTTACACACCTTTGCTGGTGTGTAAGAATATTAACTGTACTGGATGTGGGAAGACCACAGGACCAGCAAAAACTTATGTGGACCTGGGACTAATTCAAACCACCAACAAAAGTGATGAGGCAATGGCATGAACAAATACATAGTGATCTCTTTCCATGAAAAGCTCACAGAGCCCTCAAGGTAGTCAATGAACATACTCCGTGCAGCAAGAGTGGTGGCAAGAGTTTGTACAGTTTCCAAGAGAGAAACTGACACATAGTCAAGACTAGTGATTTTCTAGAGACCAAATAGGCAACAAACCTAGAAATCTATGGTTGCTGTCTTGTACTTCCTTCTTTCCTTTCTTTTTTCCTTCATTTCTTTCCTCTTTCCTTCCTTTATGGCTTCCTTCCCTCCTTACTCCTTCCCTTGCTCCTTCCACCTCTCTGTCTTCCCCCTTACATTTACTTACTCTACAGTTTTAGGAGAGAAAGATTTTAGATAGATAGATATATAGACATATAAATACATAAATAGTTACGTAGACACATAGTAGATAGACACATAAATACATAGATACGTAGACACATGGATAGTCACACAGATAAACACATAGACACATAGACACATAAATAGAAAGATAAATATATAGATACACAGACACAGATAGAAAGATAGAGTTACATAGACAGACACGTAGTAGACAGACACATAAATACATAGATATATAGACACATAGATACATAGACACATAGATGGATAGATACATAGACACATAATAGACAGAAAGATACATACATACATAGACACATAGAAAGATACATAGGTAGACACATAAACAGGTAGATACACAGATACATAGACACACAGATAAACAGACAAAAGGAAAGCAAGAAAGCAAGCAGACAAGCAAGCCAGTCAGCCAGCCCAGGCTAGTGGTGTCTTGATTATAATCTTGTTGAAGAGCTATTCAGTTGATGGTGGGGTATAGGATGAGTTGACAAGGGACAATAATGAGGGTGGATGTGTGGGGTAGTCAGAAAGCATTTGGATTTTCTAGGGGTAACGAGGGCTCTATACTAGGCATAACCAGCAAAGGAACTGGAAAAGGAGAAGGCAGATGTGAGATCTGCTTCAAACATAAACAGTGAGACTTGGCAACAAATCGATGTGGGATGAGGTCAAAGGAAGTTTTCACCCCAAGTGACCCCCAAAAAACAAAACAAAACAAAACAAAAGGTGGTCCTTTCACAAGACAGAAGGTACACAAGAGGAGCAGGTTAAGGCCCACTGCTGACTTCCACCTTGTATCTGGCACGCTGAAGATCCTGCTGCCAACGCAGGTGGAAGTGTTGAGCTGGTGCAGTGCAGTCTCAGATAAGTCAAGTCTGGGATGCTGTTTTGAAAATGGGTGATGCACCCACTCACGAAGGAGGGAGAATGTCCAGGATGCAATCAGAGAAGAGGATGGGGTCAAGGACATGGCTTATGTGCTGAAAGAGGAAGGAGAAAGGGGACAGTAAGGTCTGCCCCAAAGGCAGCAGGGACAGGAGAATGGAGTCACCAGGGCCAGAGGAGGGCATCGTTCTAGGGAAGCAGAGGGGGCCACGGAGGGTCACCAGCTTCATCGCTGCCTCTCTGCTGAGAATACGCCACACGGGCTGAGCAGGGAGAAGAGGCTGTTGAATTTGCTGATCCGTGGGAGGGCCGTTTTCATGGAGGTAGGCAAGAGGACAGACTGCAGGGGGTTAAGGAGGAAGGGGATGTCAAGGGCATGAAGGCAGTGAGAGCTGAAAACTCATTAACTGCCCTAAATGCTGAGGACAAATAGAATAATAAACTTCTAGGCAAGAATGAAATGCAGTTTTGCCTCCAGGAGACCACTTCAGCTCGTGGAGCTGAAGGAAGTGGGGCTCTGTGCCTTCCCCCGCTGTCAACTTCCTGTCCGCTGCAGCCCCCGAGGTTGGCAGAGGGGCCATTGTTCTGCCCGCTCCTCAAAGGACCGCCAGCCGAGCGGCGACTCGCAGTCACTCTTTGTGCCCGGAGAGATTAGAAACGAAGAACGGAAGCTCAAGAGGCTCCAAGACAGACGCTCGGGGCAAGTGGAAGCGTTTCAGAGTCCCCAAATTTGAACCTGGCCCCTCCTCCTCTCAGTCCTGTGATCTTCCATTAAATTGGATAAGGAGATCTCTTTTCCTCCTTTTCTTTCTCCTTCCTTTTTTTTTTTTCTTCAAAATGAATGCTTTCTGAATCTGCTTGACATAAGAACTTTCTTTGTTCCACCCTAATATTGATGGCTTGTTTTGTTCTTGAGTTCTTGAGTTTGCCTGCTTTGCACAAAGGGGGAAAAATATCCTCAAAACTAAACTGAATTCAGCAGCTCTACTCATGGCCAAATTTAAAACATTTAAAGGTAAATTCAGTTAGCAAAGGTAGAACCAATTATTAGGTGATCAAACACTGTTTTCAACATCCAAAATGTGGGTCTTTTTCAGAAAAACCAAGACATACATAAAGAGTTTCATTCTCCTAGGCTAAGAAGATAAATTTTAGTACGGAAAGAGTGCCAAACTGTTGAAGTGATAGCTATAATAATATTTACCAAGTGTTATGTGTTAGGCCCTGGGTTTCTCCTCAGAAAACAAAGAAATCAAACAAATGAAGACAGGTTTCTTTTCCCTGTGACTTCGATTTTTCCAGAAATTTTACAATTCTGAATTAAACAAACACTGGAGTGAATTAGAACTTAAAAGATAAAAAGTGATTTTAAAACACCCAACAACTGAGTAAAGGACTCATCTTTTACCTCGTGTAACTTTGCTGAATACATCCAGTATTTCCAGGAGTAAAGTTTCCACTGCAGAATATTTTTCTCCTTTGATATATTTAAGGCACTGATGTAACCATCCATGGCTTTATAGTTAAAGCCATCAGAACAAACTCAGATACAACTCTGACAGCTATTTCTACTGTTTGTTGCCAATGAAGATTCATGATCAGGGTATCAGTCACCTTTGTTTGGGCTAAATTTCATGAACGTAATAATAATGTCCCTGAACGTCCCCAAGGTCCTGCCATTTGATTCTCCCAATAACTAGATTCAACATCATGAGCTTTTGTGATTTGAATTGAAAGGGGCTGGAAGTTGACAGTGGAGGAAGGCACAGAGTCCCACTGCCTTCAGCTCTGAGAGTGGAAATGGTCTCCTGGAAGCAAAACTGCATCTCATTCTTGCCTAGAAGTTTATTATTCTATTTGTCCTCAGCAATTTGGGCAGTTAATGAGTTTTTGACTCTCACTGCCTTCACGCCCTCACCATGTCTTGAAATGTCTGGGCCACATTTCTACAAACAGCACATCACAGATTCTTCTTCTTGTAGTTCAATGCTCAGTTCTGCCTTTAGCCATTTGCAGCAGTGCACGTGTTCTAAGTTGTGTTAACGGCTGGAGATGGATCTTTACTGCTCCACACCCAGGCTCCCATTCATTCTGGGGTGTCCACCTATGTGCATCTGGGGCGGCAGTTGCAGGCAGTGGAAGGGAGGGAACTAACTCTATTATTAACCTGCGAAGCACCAGGGACTGTGCAAAGGCACTGGGTGTTAATTATCTCATTGAATCTTCTTATATTTTTAACTTTTATTTTAGTTTCAGGGGTAAATGTGCAGGTCTGTTATATGGGTAAATGGTGTGTCACGGGGGTTTGGTGTACAGAGTAATCCATCACCCGGACAATAAGCATAGCACCTGACAGTTTTTTGGTCCTTACCCTCCTCCCACCCCCCACCCTCAGGGAGGCCCCTGTGTCTATTTTTCCCTTCTTCGTGTCCATGTGTATTCAATATTTGGCTCCCATTTACAAGTGAAAACATGTGGTGTTTGATTTTCTGTTCCTGCATTAGTTTGCTTAGGATAATGGCCTCTAGCTCTATCCATGCTGCTGCAAAAGACATGATCTTGTTCTTTTATATGACTGTGTTGTAGTTCATGGTGTATACGTGCCATATATTCTTTATCTAGTCTACCATTGATGGGCCTCTAGATTGATTCCATGTCTTTGCTGTGTGAATAGTCCTGCGATGAATATATGTGCTCATGTATCTTTAGGGTACAATCATTGAAGCCTCCTAACAATTCTGGGTTCAAACCTTTCGTCCACTAAAGCAGAATCTGTTCTCTGCCATCTTTGCAACCTCATCCCCTGTACTCTCAAGGGTCATCAACCCTTAACCAAGTTTAAAACAATCACAATTTCAAATTTCCTTCTCATGATCCTGTCCCCCACTTCCCCAAACCTCTACCATTTATCCATAAGAGCACCCTATCCAGCCTTAAGATCACCCTCAGAAAGATTTATGGCAGACCTACAAGGTTCCCTGGACTCCTGGTCTGACCACCGTTTCTTACCACCACTGCCTGCCAAAGGGACCTCCCAAAAGTGAGGCATAATTTACAACTTTCCCCTAAAAAGCATTAGACTCAATACAATCATGTTTCAAAATCCCCAGTTATTTCCATTTACCTGTTAGTCCCAGGCTTTCAATCATCCATGTTCCCAGATGCTTATCCTTCATGGCTGTGGGCTCCTAATCTGACCCAATCTTCCATCCATTCCTAACCCCCCAAATCCTTATCCTATGTCCTGTGGGACTCCTGTTCTGTCATCACTAAAATCCCCTCTCCCTGAACCTCCCCTCTACATGTTCTGGTGACTGTTTTGCCCCAGTATTCTCTGGAGGCCACTGCTTTCTCTGAGGCCCCTTCAGTGGTGAGCTTTGTTCCTTCCACATCCCAAATACCATGGTGCCAGGAGGTGGGTGGATGTCTTCATCACCTCTCATTACTGCTTCCAGGCTACTGTTCTCCAAAGCCTCCTTTGAGGCACATCCCATCACACTGTGCACTGAATCCTCCTCCTCATTGCAGCCTTTGATCACCTTGCATAGCACATCTGCTGACTCATGGAATCTTTTAATGCCTGACTCACTGTCTTTGTCTCCATCCCTGCTTGTCATTACTCTTGATGACTTCAATACCCATAGACAATCCATCTAATGTGCTGGCCTCTCTGCTGCTTGACTTGCTCACTTCTCATGACCCTTTTTCCTACCCTTTCTGGGTCCCTGCTGTCCTGGTCACACCCTGGACCTTGTCATCACCAGCAACGTCATCACTTCTAAAATGCTCTTTTAGAAGCATCCCACTCTTTTTGAACTTTCTATCTTCCTAGCTTACTCTTTCTAGTTTTCCAATTTCAACTAGTCTTCATCTTTTCTTGGGGGGGGGGGTCCCTAATCCCTTTTATGCCCGTCCTCTGCCTCATGTTTTGCTTCCGTTCTTACACAGTTTAGATTCCAGGGTTCATAACTAAAACTAAAACTCATGCATACTCTCAGCCTCCTTGATCATCAAAACCCTAAGTTGCTCAGTCAAAACCCTAACTGATCTTGCTCATCAAAACCCTATGTCTGATAAAGTAATTTGTTTCCTAATCTGCAGATGAGCATCAGAACGTGCTGAAGAAAATAGCACAGCCAGGCTGCCTGACCTCACTTTAAATGTATGACCAGAAGTGTCACGTGGACCCTCAGCCCTGCCTAGCAATTCCCACCACACCATGCTAGGCAGCCCCTAAGGAGTCTTGTCACCTACCATCTCCCCTGCCTCCAGCCCACCACACACACTACTGACAGTTTTATCCCTTTGAAAGATGACTGTGTTCTCAGAGCTTCCCCAACTGGGAGGCTGGGCACATGGTAGGGCCTCGGCAAATATTTGATATCTAAGTAATTAAATGAATCACACTAAATAAAGGTCAACTTTTTTTCATTTTAACAGTCAAAATCCTCTGCAACTTGGTTCAGCCACGTCTCCTATATGGGGCCTCTTAACCCCTTCAAATTGGTCTATCAGTTCTATTAGGTCTACAAACAGACTATAGTATCCCGAAATATGATCGATTCGATGGAATCATGCAAACTTGCCAATATGTGACTGCTTTGACCTACAAAACAGCAATTTCACATGCACCCCCACCCCTGCCAATATGTTTCTGCCTCTCTGATTTTGCTTAAGCCATTTTAAATGCCAGATTATCTTTCTGGGTGATACAGTTTGGATGTGTGTCCCTGCTCAAATCTCATGCTGAAATGTAATCCCCAGTGTTAGAGGAGGGGCCTGGTGGAGATGATCGACTCATGGGGGCAGATTTCTCATGAATGGTTTAGCACCATCCCCTTGGTGCTGTCCTTGCCATAGTGAATGAGTTCTTGCAAGATCTGATCATTTTAAAGTGTGTGGCACCTACCCCCTTGCTCTCTTCCTCCTGCCTTCGCCGTGTGATGTGTCTGTTTCCCTTTGCCTTCCACCATCGTTGTAAATTTCCAGAAGCCTCCTCAGAAGCAGATCCCAGTGCTATGCTTCCTGTACAGCCTGCAGAACTGTGAGCCAATTAAACTTCTTTTAAACTACCCAGTCTCAGGTATTTCTTTATAGCAATGCGAGAATGGACCAATACACTTCAGGCCATCCAACTTGGGCTTCCGAATCTGATTTTAAGTCTCATCTCTTCCAAAGAGGCTCCGAATGTAGAGCTTTTCTCTTACCCTCCCAAAGCACTTTGCAACTTTTTCTTTCTTCACCTGCTCTCCTCTGCCTTGTAATGAAGTTGTTTGTGCCTATCTCTCTTCTCTCATTATCTCCTCCAGTTGTGAGTGAACTCCTTGAAGACACCATCTTGTCTTATTCATCTTTGAGTCCCTCACAGGTTCTATTACAAAGCTCTACACAGAGGAGCTGCTCAACAGGTATTTGTTAAATGAACTCAAATAGTGGTTAATTGTTCCAAGCATGTAACCTTATATTCTACCATCTAACAGTGGGAAAAATAGGTGTATAAAGTCTATTTTGTCTTTTTGTTCCACAACAATTTTAAAGCACTAATATATTTTTCTATTAGATGTTTTGCCACCACACCAAGAGTAGGAGAGAAAATTCACTGGGGTGGGAGCGGGTTGCTTATTCAACCACTGAGATAAGCCAACTAATCAACCATGAAGAGTAAGAGGCCTATGGTAATATTTATCCTGGCAGGATGTTCTCCTGGTCAGTTCCAGACATGAACTGACCTACAAGGGCTTAGGACTTTGGATATTCCACAAATGAAGCCTTTCTTTGGGGCATCAGCAGCTCTTTCATTTGCTCTAAACAATAGGTGAAAGAAAGGTAGCAGCTGATGCTTCAGCTGCTGATGATGATGACAAAAACGATAATGGCGTTTATATGATTCAGCAGTGCTCGACCAGCAAATTACTTGTAAAGTTGGCAGTCAGGGCTGTCAATGAGAGAGTCACCTTTGGGCCAGAAAGCAGCAGCCACATTTGCATAAAAAGAGGGCGCTCCTAGCACCTGACAGCTCACAGGGAGGTGAGCAAGGAGAACTCTGGGATCAGGGAGACTCACGGAGGAAACAGGCTTACGTTGCAGTAGGGAAGACTGATGCTCAGACACAAGGAAGAACTTCCGGAGAGCTAGGGTCTTAGCAGAGGAACAAGTGCTCAGAGGAGGTTATTGAACTTGCTCATAAGAGTTAAAGCAGCACATGGTATTGGTGGCTGAATACACAGACCGCTGGAATAGAGCAGACAGTCTGGGAATACAGCCAAGTGTATATGAAAATTTAGGACATAATAAAGGTGGCACTGGCAGTCACTGGGGTGCAGATGATCTTATTTATTTATTTAGAAACAGGTCTTGCTCTGTCACCCAGGCTGGAGTGCAGTGGCATGATGATCGTGGCTCACCGCAGCCTTGCTGGGCTCAAGCAATCCTCCCACCTCAGCCTCCTGAGTAGCTGGGATTATAGGTCCATGCCACCACGTCCAGCTACTTTGGTTTTTTTGTGTGTTTTTTGATTTTGTAGAGATGAAGTCTCACCATGTTGCCTAGGCTGGCCTTGAACTCCTGGGCACAAGTAACATTCACTTCGGCCTCCTAAAGTGCTGGGATTACAGGTGTGAGCCACCGTGCCTGGCAGATCTTTTTACTAGGTGGTGCTAGGATGACTGGCTAGACAGTTTTTTGATAAAGTTAGTAAAGTTAGATCTATCCCTCCAACCACATAAAAGACTATCTTCCAAAGTGGATCAAAGAGCTATGTGAATAAATGAACCCTACAAGTACTGGAAAAAAATATGGGTGAATTCTTGGGTGTGAAGAAATGACTTCTAACTTGAGTCAATATCCACAGTCAATAGAAGATTGATAAATTTGATTATATGACATTTAAAAAAAATTGCATGGAAAAAACATCATAAGCAAAATCAAAAGATGCATGACAAACAGGAGAAAATTGTTTGCAATTTGTATCACAGGCCAAAGGCTAATTTCTGAAATATACAAAGGCTTCTTAAAAATTGAGGGAGCCAGATGCGGTGGCTCACACCTGTAATCCCAGCACTTTGGGAGGCGAGGTGGGTGGATCATGAGGTCAGGAGTTCAAGACTAGCCTGGCCAACATGGTAAAACCCTTTCTCTACTAAAAATACAAAAATTAGCCAGGTGTGGTGGCAGGCACCTGCAATCCCAGCTACCGAGGAAGATGAGGCAGGAGAATTGCTTGAGCCTGGGAGGCAGAGGTTTTAGTGAGCTGAGATTGCAACACTGTACTCCAGCCTGGGTGACAGAGCAAGACTCCATCTCAAAATAATAATAATAGAGAGGAAAAGGCCAATAAAAAATAGATGAAGGACATGAACAGATGATTCCAAAAAAGATATATAAGTAGCCTTTAAATATAAGAAAAAAATGTTCAACTTCATACGTAATAAGTGAAATGCAAATGAAACTACATTAAAACCGTTTGATGGTTCCTCAAACAATTACTCACAGAGTTGCCATATGACCCAGAAATTCTACTCCTAGATGTACACACCCAGGAGAAATGGAAACATCTGTCCACACAAACATATATGAATGCTTGGAATTGCATTATTCATAATAGACTAATGGTGGAAACAACTTAAATAGATAACAGATAAATTGATAAATTCCACAGATAAATGGATAAACAAGATATGGTATATATACACAATGGAATATTATTGGGTCATAAAAAGGAATGGAGTACCGATATATACCATAATGTAGATAAGGCTTGAAAATATAATGCTCAGGTAAAGAAGCAAGTCACAAAATGCCACATATTGTATGAGTCCATTTATACAAAGTGTCTTAAATAGCCAAATCTATAGACAGGAAATGGATTTATGGTTGCCTAGGGCTGGGGGTTATGGGACATTAGGAGAGTGAGAAGTAAATGGTACTAGGTTTCTAAAATCGGCTGTGGTGATGGTTGCAGATATACGTGAATATAGTATAATTCACTCAATTGTGCACTGTAAAATGGGTGAATTGTATGGTACATGAATTATATCTACATAAAGTGGTTTTTGAAAATCTACCTTGAAATACTATTTCTCACTTATTAGACTCATAAATATTAGAAAGCTTGATACATTCTTCTGGTGAGGCTAGGGGGAAACAGGACTTTTCATACCTTGTTAGAGGGAATGCAAATCAGTACAATAGTTAAGGATGGGGCCTTTGCAAAAGCTAACAAAACTACATATTTGTACACCTAGTGACCCAGCAATCTCACTTTTAGGAATTCACCTAGGCAATTTACCCTGAAGATACCTGTCCAACAATATAATACATATTCACACGGTCATATATTGAAGCATGGCTCACTATGGAAAGATATTGGAAACAATCTCAACGGCCATGAATAGAAGACTGGTTGGATAAACGATGGTGCAATCAGACAGTGCAGTACTACTCGGCTGGAGAAGAATGAGGAAGAGCTCCAGGAGTCGATGAGGAATGATTTCCAGGATGTGTTGAGGGAAGAAAACAGGATGCAAAAGATCATTTCTAGTATTCTCTATTTTTTATAAGAAAGAAGAGGAAATAAACTATACATGTATCTACCTATTTTAACAAAAGGAAACATTGGGAAGAAAATCAGAAATGGAAGAGACCGGTTTCCTGAAAGAGGTGGGTGGGTACAGGTGGGAGGGCTAGGAAGGAAAGTGGCACTTCTCTGAATATGCCTTTTTACTTAGTTTTGACTTTTATGATCATGCTAATGTTTTATGTACTCAAAGAATCCACAGGGATGGGGAGAACACTCCTAATAGAAACAAATGAACCAAACAGTATTTCAAATGAGCAACACAGTGACACTGTGTGGGGGCTGGGGAACTGGCCCAAGTGACTTTCCAACAGAGAGTTCTGACCAGGTACCCTCAGTCTAAACACTAAATAAAATATTAAAGTCTAGTTAGCAGGTATGTTTTTCACAGTGGTATGCATGAACAATTCCAAAACAACTTCCTATGTATTTCAGGATTGAACAAATCAATGAATCTATTGAGAAACATGAGAGCTAGGTGTCTAGTTTCTTTTAGGGAAGACATGCTTTTTCTTTTTTCTTTTGTTCCCCTAAATATACAGGAAGGGGAAAGCTAAAATGTTGTAAGACTGAAATGGAAAGTATCAGTATGTTTCCTATATATGTGTGTGTGTGTGTGTGTGTGTGTGTGTGTGTGTGTGTGTGTGTGTGTATGTATATATACATTCTGTCCATTAAAAGAGTCTTGAATTAATGATATCCCAGTAGCCCTGATGCTCACATCTTTAAAATTCTCTTCTTCCTCAAAAGAATCCGGGACTCTTTGGAGAGATGGCTGAATTCCAGCTCAGGTAAGTTATAGCTGATCCCGAACATCTTGCTCCAGAAAACAACAAAGTGCTCAAAGCATGAAGAGGAGGCCACATGCGGTGGCTCACACCTGTAATCTCAGCTCTTTGGGAGGCCGAGGTGGGAGGAATGCTTGATCCCAGGAGTTTGAGACCAGTCTGGGCAACATGGCAAGACCCCATCTCTCTAAAACATTTAAAAAGTTAGCTGGGCATGATGGTGCCTATCTGTAGTCTTGGCTACTCAGGAAGCTGAAGTGGGAAGATTGCTTGAGCCCAGGAGTTAAAGTGAGCCATGATAATGCCACTGCACTCCAGCCTGGACAACAGAGTGAGATGCCATCTCTAAAACAACAACAACAACAAGACATGTGAAAAGAACAGAAAGGGCTCCTGTTGTCCAACTCTGGGACAATTTGAGTATCAAAATAAATCATGATGGTAATGGATTACAATCCCTTGAATAATCCATCAGAATCCATGAATTCATACTGATATAAATGGATGCATAAATATATCATTAAATGAAGAGAAGGGAAAGCTCTTTCTTGCAGTAGAATTTAACTAATAAATGTGAAATGATGGAATTAGAAAATCACTGGACAAACATCACAGTAATAACTGGTTCAAACAAGAAGTGTCCATGGATGCTAAAACTAGTAGGTGAATGTTTGATGACGATCAGGATATTTATGTCGCTTCAAAGTATCGCTCCACAATTTCTTATTAGTTGCAAATGGAAAAATAGCAACCTTATAATGGAGAAACCTGGCACATAGCACCTCAGCCAAGTCATTAAAGATAACATCACAAATAATGGCACTGACCCAAAATCATATCCTCTGACTTCCTCACTAAGGAAGACACAGCATCACTTCTGGGGTGTTTCTGCCAAAAATTCATCACCTGGATCTAATCACGAGGAAACATCAGACAAACCCAAATTGAGTAACCTTCTACAAAATAAATGATCTGTACTCTTCAAAAATGTCAAGGTTAAAGAAAGCAAAAGAATGGGTGAAGATAAAGAATGAGGAATTGTTCTGGTTTGAAAGAAACTAGAGAGATGTGACAACGAAAGGCAATATGTGTTTCCGGATAAAGCACATTATTGGAAGGATGGAAAAAATTTGAACTTGGACTGTGGATTCATTGATGGTATTGTATAAATGTTCAATTTTCTGATTTAGATAATTGTACTGTGATTAGGTAAAACAGTGTTCTTGTTCTTAGGAAACATACACCAACTTGTTTAGGGATAAAGAAGCACAAAGCCAGCAATTTATTCTCAAATGACTGAGAAAAATTACATATCTACAGAGAGAGAGAGAGAGAGAGAGAGAGAGAGACAGACAGACAGACAGACAGGGAGACAGGGACGTGGGGAAGAAGAGAAAAGGCATGAATGGTAAGAGAATGGGACAAAATGTAAACTGCTGGGGAAGCTGGATGAAGAGTGTGTCAGTAATTTTTCTACTAGCTGCTGTTTGTAACTTTGACAATAAAAATGAAAAGTCAAGAAAGCATTGCTCACCGATCTTTGAGAGTGGGCGACTGCTACATCTCAGTTTTGACACTTGCTTGTGAATCTGGGGAGCTTCAGAGAGAACCTGGGTCCCTTGGGACTTTGTTTTTCAAGCTGCACCAACTTGCCCTGTATCCCTTGTCCTGTTCGTGGAACTCCTCGGCCTTACTCAGCTTGAAGGGGTTGAATGTGAATGGTTTGGAGCAAAATCTTTTCCTAGTTAAAAGCATTTTTTTTTCATAGCCCTGGATTTAAATCCTTTTTATACAGAAATATCCAATTAGACACAGCTATTTTCTTTTATATTCAGACAATAAAAAGTCTTATTTTGTTATTTCTTTTTAAAATTAATTTGAGTTTTTAAGTTCCAGGGTACATGTGCAGGATGTGCAGGTTTGTTACACAGGTAAACAAGTTCCATGGTGGTTTGGGGCACCTACCAACCCATCACCTAGATATTTTTTTTTTTTTTTTTTTTGAGACGGAGTCTCGCTCTGTCGCACAGGCTGGAGTGCAGTGGCGCGATCTCGGCTCACTGCAAGCTCCGCCTCCGGGGTTCACGCCATTCTCCTGCCTCAGCCTCTCCGAGTAGCTGGGACTACAGGTGCCCGCCACCACGCCCGGCTAATTTTTTGTATTTTTAGTAGAGACAGGGTTTCACCGTGGTCTCGATCTCCTGACCTCGTGATCCGCCCGCCTCGGCCTCCCAAAGTGCTGGGATTACAAGCGTGAGCCACCGCGCCCGGCCTTCACCTAGGTATTAAGCCCAGCATGCATTAGTTATTTTTCCTAATGCTCTCCCTCCCCCCACCCCACCCCCCTGACAGGCCCCAGTGTGTGTTGTTCTCCTCCCTGCATAGATGTGTTCTCACTGTTCAGCTCCTACTTATAAGTTAGAACATGCAGTGTTTCTTTTTCTGTTCCTGTGTTAGTTTGCTGAGGATAATGGCTTCCAGTTCCATCCATGTCCCTGCGAAGGACATGATCTTGTTCCTTTTTATGGCTGCATCGTATTCCATGGTGTATATGTACCACATTTTCTTTATCCACTTTATCACTGATGGGCATTTGGGTTGATTCCATGTCTTGGCTATTGTGAGTAGGGCTGCAACGAACATAGGGTTGCATGTATCTCTGTAATAGAATGACTTACATTCCTTTGGGTATATACACCCAGTAATGGGATGGCTGAGACCCAGCTATTTTCAGTATGACGTTGATCTGAGAGTAAGAAGTCCTGAAAGCGGCCCTGTGGTGCTCAGTGACTCCAACCCAGGGCCCTTCTTCCCTAGGGCACAGATGGGTCCCTGACCCAGCTGTGGCCAGAATTTAGAACATCTTGGTTCTGGGTTGTGAAACTGAGCCATAAAGACACTGGGATTCTCTACCTTCTGGGCTTTGTATTATTCCTTGGGGAGGGCTCCCAGGCCAGAATGAGGGAGCTGTCCCTCTGAGACCCTTCTCACCCTTGGGTTATTTCCCTCAAGGCTCAGGGACCCTGCACCTTATGATCAGCCCCTCTCCTGGCTGTGAGTGTTGAGAGACCCCCAGTCGAATCGTCCCCATCTCGATATCACATTCAGATGCCCAGACCAAGTGTGATGATCCAATGGATACACCCTCTGCCTGCCTTTTGGAACCTTTCCAGCATTTGGGAAACATCTGTCCCTCCCAGACCACTGACAGCTTGTCTTTGAAAGCCTCACACACCTGGAACACTCTGGGCTCTCCCACCGTCTGTCCTCTTGCCACCATGGATGCACAGGGCCCCCTTTGTCTGGGCAGGCAGCATCTGCCCACTCAGCCCAGCCCTGTGATACCCAAGGTGAAGAGGAATCACTGATTGGCCAAAACAGCTATGGAATGGGTCACCCCCAAGTTGTCATGCACTTTATTTACTTATACAGAGTTTTGCTTTGTCACCCAGGCTGGAGTGCAGAGGTGCGATCTCGGCTGACAGCAACCTCCACCTCCCAGGTTCAAGCGATTCTTATGCCTCAGCCACTGGATTAGCTGGGACTACAGGTGTATGCCACTACGCCTGCCTAATTTTTGTATTTTTTGTAGAGATGGGGTTTCACCATGTTGGCCAAGCTGGTCTCAAACTCCTGACCTCAAGCGATCTGCCCACCTCGGCCTCCCAAAGTGCTGGGATTACAGGCTTGAGACACTGTGCCCAGCCTGTCATGCTCTTTGGACACTGATAATGGGGACCGCAGACCTAGCCAAAGAGACCTGTGACCTAAAGAGGCCAAAGAAGAGGAGACTTCTCTCCCTAAACCATGAAGTTAACTATTTACCACTGTTGTAATTATCCTTATTATTTCACTTCAGAATGATAATGATGATTCCAACTAATGTTCACGTTCACTATATGGAGGTATGGTCATTCCTATGTTACAAGGGGAGGAAATTGAAGCCCAGAGCCATAAAATAACCAGCAAGGATCCTGGAACTGCTAGATGCCTGAACCCAGATTCAAATCTAGGTCTCTGTGATGCCGGAGCCATATAGAAGACACACAAATAAATATGTGCTCTTTCAAATGATTACAAAGCCTATGTTTACACAGTTAAGTCCCCAATTCATGTCATCCCAAACAAACTTCTTCCATCTGATTCTACTTCCTGACACAGCAGGGCCCACAATCGCAACCATTCCTTTTACCGGGAGTATCCTCAGCCCGGAGGGAATTGCTACCTTTTCTTAGCTTCATTCCTGTCTGCTCTCCAGGACTGGATGCCCCGTAACAGGTATTCCTGCAGCCCACAATGGTGTCCACAGCTTTGTTGGGATACCCAGTCCTGGAAACACACTTTGTGATATCAGCATCTGCTCCATCTGGGGCATCAGGGACTCAGCCTGTTCCTCACACATAACCTCCTCGCCCAGTGGGTGTCTCTGCACCGTCCTCACCCTTCTCAGAGGTAGATACCAGCAACCAGGAGCAGTGAGACTCAGTGAGAGAGAAAGTCATTGGTATTGGCAGGTGGCTGAGGCTTGACTTGGAGCTATCAGTTGTGTTTAAGCATGACTGCCGCGGTAACACATTTGCGCTGAGAACTAAACTCTCTATTTGTCTGTTACAGTAGTTAATTTCATCTGTTTTGCAGAAATATTTACTAAGGGTGAGTGATGGAGGCAGGCAGCTGTGGCTGCATCCACTGTAACCATATGGTTTATTTACAACCAGAGCTCCATGGTGCAGATAGCTCAAAGAGGATTAAATTATCCTTTGTAGATTAAAGTCCCGAACACTATAAAACTCATAAGCCTTTGTATGCTAAGCAAGAACTTTGATTCCCATTGGACTTGAAGCTGATATTTTGCACACACAGAAAGAGTGAAAACTTTTGATATTTAAGTATTTTCTTAAAAAGCTGGCAGAATATCAAGCTTGTTCCTTAGGCAGTTGACTGGTTAAAGAGGAAAAAAGCAGCTTCACAAATACCTTTAAAGGAACTGTGTGGCCTGCTTCATTCTCACTATAAACAAGGCCTCTCCATCTCTGTTTACTAATCTTCTTGAACTTGGGCAGGCCGACTGCTTAAAAGGAAACTGCCTCCAACCAGCCAAAGCCACGGTTTATTTTTCTGCTGGCCACCAAGACATACTCCATGTAATTACATCCGAAGCACTCGGCTTCTCCAAGTTTCCTTGACATTGGAGAGAAAATCAGTCCTAAGGAAAAGCCTAGCATTGTTAGAATCTTCCATGCAACTGGGAGCGGCTCCATTAAGTCTCTCTGCGATGGGTTGTTAATCGCCTCTCTGGCAAGGGTCCTTCACCCTTGAGGTGGGTCATTTGCCCTCCTCCCAGCCCCCCAACCCCAGCCTCCATCTCTTCAGACCCTGAAAGAATTCCGTTCAATGTAGCCTTCTCATTCATCTTTAAAGTTTCACTCTTAGTCACCTTCCACTTGAAGCCGTGTTTGATGTTTCCACGGGTGTTTCTACTGATGGGCTTCACCCGGAGAGCTTTGTCGTTGACTTTGAGAGTCTGGCGTTCAGAGGATGGACTGATCTTCGCAGGTGTTATTTTCTGCACACGGTGCAATTAGCCACACAAGCCCAATTGGCACAAGCAACACACTCATAAGTTCTTTGCACTGAACCCTTGGTGCTCATTTGGGAGGCTCTTGTGGGACCCGCATTCCCAGTTAAAGATGGGAAAGTTCCTCGTGGATGACCAACCCTCAGCAAGATAGGTGTAGAGGCAAATTCAGCCGCCAGAAGCCCAGGGACTTCTCATTCACTGGAGGCAAGTCTTATGTACCTATGTAGGAAATCAGATACCGTCTTGTGGCATTTCAATACCTTGGTTCGGTGGAAAATCAATGACTTCATTAAAACACAGTGGGAAAATATACTTTTAAAAGAATTTGGAGCAAGAATGGGAATGGTTTTATTATCCTGGGAGTCCACAGGACCTTGTGTGTCTCAGCCTTCTCTTGGGGGCATCAATTAGTAACACAGATCAAAACAGAACAGATTCCCAAGGAGTATTTTTCACACTTTCCCACCGAAGGATCTCCCGTGGGATCTCTTGTGGCTTCCTGGTACCTCTAGACTTTTGTTCTGCCACAGCAAAGGTATCAAACATCTTAAAATCTGGAAAGGAGGCAGGGCAAAGGCTTGGAAGGCAACAATCCCCGGGAATTCCCCCAGCTGCTTGTCACACACCATCCTCACACCCTTCCCCTGGAGTCACACTGGAACCCCAACACCTAGTTGGAGATTGATCACCTGATCAGAAGAATTACCTCTAGCCAAATGCACAGTCAGCAGCCTCATGCAGGATTTGTGAGATCCCATACAGTGTTTAGTGCGCTCTCGTAGGAGGTGTTATTAGCAGTTGTGTTAATCAAAGGTGACTGTAACTGTATCTTTCACTGGGGTGATCTTGTTTAATTTTCACAATCATTTCAAGAGATAAGGAGTACAGATGTTATCAGTTTTTGCAAGTGAAGAAGCTTGGGTAGAGAGCTTGTCTATCACTTTACCTCCCTCCCTCCCTTCCTTCCTTCCTCCCTTCCTCCCTCCCTCCCTCTCCCTCCTTCTCTCCCTCTCCCTTCCTTCCCTCCCTCACTCCTTCCTCCTTCTTTTTCTCCCTCTCTTCCTTCCTTCTTCCCTCTTCCCTCACTCCATCCTTCCCTCCCTCCCTTTCTCCCTCTTTTTCCCTCTTCCTTCCTTGTTCCCTCTTCCCTCCCTCCCTCCTTCCCTCCCTTTCTCCCTTTCTTCCTTCCTTCTTCCCTCCCTCTCTTCCTTTCTTCCCCCCTCCTCTCTTCTTTATTCCCCTTCTTCTTCCCTCCCTTCCCCTCCTTTTTCCTTTCCTCTCCTTTTCTCCCCTTTCCATGGATCCTTGAGAACTCAGGCCTGATACTCATGGCTTCTGCCTTTCCAGTTCTTTATTCTGAAATAAAGGCAGAAGCCTTTTTCCTTGTGTAGGGAAGGTCGCCTTTTGCCACACAGAGAATCTGCCTTCTTTTAAGCAAAACAGTTTGAGGGGGGATGCTGAGTCTTCATCAGCCTAGATTCCAATTATAATGGACCTATAGCAAGCTGCACTGAAATCACATCTGATTTATTCAACCCCTTTTCCCTGATGATTACCTTCTCCATTCTGAACAAGAATATCTGCTCTTTCTGGGTGAGGGAGCAGCCTGATGATAGCCTCATTAGAAAATGCGGCCGCTCCTTCTTGCAGTCTAATTGGCTGACAGGGTTTGGGATGTGAAATGTAAATTGCTGACAGTGTGCATGGCCCTACTTTTATCACAGTGAAATCTTCAGCTGTCAAAGCAAATGGATATGTGGAGTGGTTCATTTTATGTGTCACTAAAAGACCCATAATTCTGGCCATACGTCTTTCCTGGATGCTTTCAAGAGGTGGTACTTGGGATTCCCTGGACTCCTGAGTGTCTCCTTGACACCCTACACAACTTCAGGCATGGTGAAGGCAGCTGTTGCAGCTTCAGGTAGCGAAGACTCAACTGAGAGAGTTGGCCCTATGTGGGATTTCTCCGGCTTCTCATATAGGCTCATGTTTCACTCATCACTTCTCCTGCATCCTGACCCTTCAGTCAAGTGATGGAATGTTCCAGAAGATGAGATGGTTGGCTGCTGTTTATGGTCCTGGTGGCTAGAGGCATTGCTACTCAAGGGACACTGGCTGGTGAGCAGCTTTGAGGGTCTGCAAGCCAAAGATGGTCTCTCGGGAGAAATCTCTTTGTAGGGAAGCAGCATGTGTGCAAGGAAGTCTGGGCAATCCCAGAGCCTGAGTTCTGCTTCCTGGAAAGCGTATCACAAGCTCCTCAAGGGAGCATGTGGGCCAGCTCATAGGGATCCAAACCCATGCACTGGTCCAACCAGTGACCTGAAAAATGGAGGTGTCAGCATCCGATGACCTTCCCCGCATAAGAAAGGGAAGTGACACTGGTGGCATTTGGCATTAACTGTCCGAGAATACGTAAGGATGGCAAGTTAAACAGTAATCACCAGGTAACCATCTCAGACAGACAGAAAGAGAGGGGAAAAAACCCAAGAGTAGCTATCTTTAAAGAGAACAAGCAGATCGGAGTAATCCAATTTAGGGGAGATAAGAGCCTGCTGCTAGTACTGTCCTTTAACTGGACAAACGCCTTCGTTCAAGTGTCAACCCCAATCCGGAAGAGGTCACCGCACTGGGCCTGCTGCCTAATATACTCCTGAATTGGCTGAGTGACTTTCCGAAGAAACACACTGGTCCAACGGAATTGATTTTCAACAGGCCGTATTGGTCCCTAACGTAATTATCCAGCAGTGAGTCAGTTCACAGCGGCCCCTGCATTTAAACGCTGCTGGTCAGCCCGGGAGAGGGGACAGCTGTGCAGAGGGGCCTTCTCTAAACATCACTTGGGAACCCGTTTCTTTCCCCCTGGCTGCTTTTCTCCCGGCTTCCTAAATAATTTAAACAGCGATGGGGATTTTGCGCAGCTCCGTCTTAACTGGACGTTGTCTTTGAGGCCTTGGTCTCATGTGCCAATGGATATCAAGTCCTGGCTGTTTGATAGGTGAATTCAATTTACGATAAGGAATCAAATGGAATCCTTTTAAAACGCTTCAATGTTTAACCTCTTCCTTTCTTCAAAGCCTCCTTGGCAGCACAGTTTCCATCACCTCTGGGTCTCCAGGCTTCCAGGGGGGCAGATCCATGGGGTTGACCTCCCAGTATGGTGCCCTCCCCCAAAAGACTGTCACTCAAATCCTCTGGCCCAGGTCCTTGTCTGTCAAATGTAGTATGACCTTTAAACTTTCAGCTGAACATTACAAAAGTACCTAAATGTCAATGGGTTCCCAAAGCTGGGAGATCCATTATAAGAAGTATGAGAACTTTTATACCATTTCTAGGATATCCAAATAAAAGAACTTCTCCCTGGATGCAGGAATAGTGGCAAGCCTCAAAGACCACAATGTTCCTTCCCATTCATCACTTCCATTCAGACTGAGAGAAACTTACATATTTCTTTCAGTCTGGGGAATCACCATACTGGTACTATCTTTTATACACAGCCTTTTAGCTCATGCCTCTCACCCGCAGAGACGGCAGGAGTCAGGTTTGAGGCATCCTTGTCCTCCTGACACCCAGTGCACTGCATAGCCTAAAGCAGTATTCAGCAACTCTGTGGAGTTGAATTAAAGTGATTTTTAATGACAAAAGGACAGTCAAATAGCTGGGTAAGCACGGGCAATAGCTTAACCTCTCTGTGCCTGGACTGCATTTCTTCATCTTTGAAATGAGGATAATAGAGGATGTGGAGAAATAGGAACACTTTTACACTGTTGGTGGGACTGTAAGCTAGTTCAACCATTGTGGAAGTCAGTGTGGCGATTCCTCAGGGATCTCGAACTAGAAATACCATTTGACCCAGCCATCCCATTACTGGGTATATACCCAAAGGATTATAAATCATGCTGCTATAAAGACACATGCACACGTATGTTTATTGCGGCACTATTCACAATAGCAAAGAGTTGGAACCAACCCAAATGTCCAACAACGATAGACTGGATTAAGAAAATGTGGCACATATACACCATGGAATACTATGCAGCCATAAAAAATGATGAGTTCGTGTCCTTTGTAGGGACATGGATGAAACTGGAAACCATCATTCTCAGTAAACTATCGCAAGGACAAAAAACCAAACACCGCATGTTCTCACTCATAGGTGGGAATTGAACAATGAGAACTCATGGACACAGGAAAGGGACCATCACACTCCGGGGACTGTTGTGGGGTGGGGGGAGGGGGGAGGGGCAGCATTAGGAGATACACCTAATGCTAAATGACGAGTTAATGGGTGCAGGAAATCAACATGGCACATGGATACATATGTAACAAACCTGCACATTGTGCACATGTACCCTAAAACCCTAAAGTATAATTAAAAAAAAAAAAAAGAAATGAGGATAATAATGATTCCTGTGACATGAGGTTGTTATAAGGATAAACTGAGTCACTATTTGTCAAGCCTTTGGTTTTTTTTTTGTTTTGTTTTGTTCTGTTTTTTTTTTTGAGACAGGGTCTCTGTCACCCAGGCTGGAGGGCACTGGGCAAGATCACGACTCACTGCAATCTCTGCCTCCCGGGTTCAGGCAATCCTCCCATCCCAGTCTCTCGAGCAGCTGGGACTACAGGCATGTGCCACCACGCCAGGTTGATTTGAAAAAGTTTTTGGGGGTAGTGATGGGGTCTTGCTATGTTGCCTAGGCTTCAATACTCATCAAGCTGTTGGAACTGCACCTGGGACACATAGATGCTTTAAGTAAGGGACACAATTAGCCACTGACAGGGTAGTACAAGGGGTGTCCAATAGAAACAGCCTTCCTGAAGCTTTTCTTCATCTGGGACTTCATCTGCTGTGAAATCCTCAGCTGCACTTGTCAATCAGCCGTGCTATCCAGCCTGCCCTCCCTAAACTGGCTTGGTTCAGGACAGGGGTCCCAAGCCTGTGTGTATGCCTGACCAGAAGCCTCATGGTCCACAGATAGAGAGTTGCTGATGGGGAGATGTGGAGCAGGACACGAAGATATGTGTCCCTGCCTGCCCTGCCCTAGTTCCAGGGGGAATCCACATAGGCAGTGACAATGAGTTCATGGTGGCAGTGACCATGAGAGAAATTGATCATCTAAGTTCTCAAGAAACACTGCATTCACAATTGACCTGCTGGAAGGCTCTGCTCAGGCAAACGGTAAGACACAGTTAGAACCGGTCTGCAAGAGACAAGAAAAATATTCCCATTTGTTTAAAAACACTAAAATCGCCCATGGGCTCATTTCGCCAAAGCTGTTTTGGTTTTCACCGAGTTCCCCTGGCCAGAGCGGAGCTGTGAAAACCAAAGCGAGGACTCCCATCCATTTACTCACTCTGGGTTGACCCAGGATCCTGCTTGGCTCAAGCGAGCTGACTGAAATGAGCACGGACCAGATCATTTCTGAAGCCCAAACTAACACATAAGTACTATTAGCAATAAGATTGATAATGTGCTGGATACTATTTAAGTGCTCTTCTTCTATCAGTTCACTTAATCTGACATGTAACATCACTGTCATTTCATCTGAGGAAAGCAAGGCACAGAGGGGTTAAAGAGCAGGGCTGAGATCACAGATTTGGGACTTTGAACCAGCTCATAGCCACTTAGCCATCCTGCCCTCTGCAGAGAGGAAAGCAGATGGAGACGCTGCAGTTTACAAAATCACATGAATGCTGTTAGTACAGATTCAGTGTACGGGGAAAAACGAAAGGAAGCAGGAGAAAAAGAGGCAGGAGGAGAAAGGAAGAAAGACGTTTGGTATAAAGAACAGGAGGAGACAGCAAAAAGATAAATATATTATCAATACTTAATATTGTTATTTTTATGTATCAAATTAATAGTATTCACGATAACGACAGGTAACATTTATAGAGAGCATAAAATATGCCATGCACTGCATTGTATGAAGCACTTCACATTCAGTTATTTCATTTAATATTCATAATGAAGCAATCAGTTATTACTATGAATCTCATTCGGAGAGAAGGAAACTGAGGCTCAGAGAGGTTATAACTCAGTCAGTATGGGACCAAAATCTAACCAGAGTAGGGCTGTGGGATTTAGCAAATAAAAATACAGGACACCCCGTTCAATCTGAATTCCAAAGAAACCCCAAACCACCTGGCACACACTTACACTAAAACTAAAAATCATTTAGGACATTCTTATACTAAAAAAAAGTATCCATTTATCTGAAATTCAAACTGAACTGGCATCTTATATTTCATCTGGCATCCCTAGACAGGCATTATGAGGTTGTCTCAAGTTTTTATAGTTTTAAGCTGGCAGGAACTTGAAATGTAAGGTCCTGAGTGTATTCATCTGATCAGATTCTCAGTGCATCTGTGTAGATGCCAACAGGATCCAAAGTTTTAAGTGCCCGAGTAGAATCTCAGGCACGCACAATGACTGCCCAGCTCTGTGCTGGGGGGCATGCCCGTATGCAGCCCTCATTTCACGAAGTCTCCCTTCCACGCCCTGTTACCTGCAGACTCCAGCATGGCCTCTGGACCACGTGCATTTGACCTCCTCCCCAGTCCAGCGTCTGCCTGCATTCAAGCTCTTTCTGCCCCAAACAGGAGGCCAAGGATTTTCCCACTTTCAGTGTGCACAGCTGCCTGGCAGCCAGAGACAGCGACCTCATCCACCCTTCTTCCTGCCTGTCCTTCCCCTAAAGTACTCCTGAATAGGGTCAGGTTCTGGCTGTATTTTTCAGTCTCTAATTAGCAGATTCCAATTCATCACCCTGAGTATCTCCTGGCATCAGCCCCGAGATTCCCTCCTCTTGCCTGGTGAATCGGTCTTCATTTAAAACCCTCTCTCTTAGTCCTAAATGGAAATCAATTCTGCAAGTTTAGCAAATAGTTAATTACTCCACAAAGAGGATTGATTGGCCTTTGATCACCAGAAAGCTCTGCAGTGCTATTAGTCTCTTTCATCTGTGATTAAACCACAGAGAGAAAGAAACAAAAACTAAATTAGGCTTCTCCTGTTATCCTACAAATATTTAATGATGGGCTAATCTCCTAGAGGTGTGTTCGGGGGATACGTGTTCCATTAGGAGCCGGCTTCCATTCCACCTTGAACCCAGATTCTATCTTTGTGGAGAGCACAGCAAAGAACTTTACAGAGGAACAGAGCTGGGCTCAAAGAAACGCTTTGTAGGACACACTCTTTTCTGCCTTTTCTTCTCTCTTCTTCTTATGTATGTTTTAATGCAGATAAAGATTTTCCCAGTGGACTCCTGACATGAATAATAATAATAAGAGGAAACCTGGCTTAAAAAATTCCATTTGGGTTTTTTCTAACTCTGTAACTGGAACCAGATCCTGTCCCCTTGATTTGCACACACTGAGGAGTTCTTCTCTCGAGCCACAGACTCCTTCAACTAGGGGCAGAAAAGGCAGGTGCTATGGAGTTTTTGGTGGCTACCGCTTCCTAAATAGGGACACTAAAGAGGATGGCAGGAGCTGGGGTGGTCTGCTTCATCCAATCCTCAACATTGTCATGTACAGGAAATGACTCTTTAGAAAAGGCACTTTCTGTGATACAAGAGTCCTATAAAGGACATAAGGAAACTGAGGCACAGCAGGGAGGACAGATCAAGGACCTTGGAGTCAGGCAGAATTGAGTTCAAATGCTCCCTCTGCTTAATATCTGGGTGACCTTGGGCAGGTCGCTTCACATCTCAGACTACGTACAAAGGTGACCATAATGCCTACTTTCCAGGGCTGTGCCGCTGATCAGTTCCAACAGAGCGTGAGGGTACCAAGGACAGGGCTGGATGCATAGTAGGAGCGTTTGTTGCTAGGTTCGCTCCCCTCCCTTTCTCTTACTCAGGGTCACACAGCTCCTTACTGAGATAGTTGAGCCTGGAGCCATTGTTCTTCCCAAGTCCAGGGTTTTTCCTCCCTCACATTCACGCTGCCTCTCTAGCAACCCTTCCACCGCACACTTTCCATTCTGCTTAGAATTCACCCCAGAGGCCCAAATTTCTGAAATAACATCAAGGCTTCAGAATTAAAGAAGAGATCCAGGCCAAGAATAATACAGCCAAGAAACCAACCAGGTTTTTGTTGAATGGGCACTTTCTGAATGGCGGATTCACCCCCCGCCGACCATTGCCAACCCACTGGATAAGCTACTTGGGTCTCCAGAAACAAACATAAGACAGGACCTAATTGATTGCTTTTCAGCCTGGTATGGCTGGCCCGATGGAGACAGCTGGCATGCACTTTGTAACACCCTCATTTGTTCTTCCTGCAGTCTCATGTACAGCCCCAGGGGTCATTCTGGGGTTTTCCTCTTCATAATTTTATCAGACAAACCCTGCTAATTGGACTGACCTAGAGCAAGATGGTGATGTTGGCAAAGTCGGTGCTCTGTAATACCAGTTCCAGCTTTGTCTTCAACTTGTCCCCACGCTGAGATGGGTCCCCTCACGGTGGTGACACATTCCTTGTTCTACATGCTAAAGACCAATGGACTCTGCACCAGATCATCCAGTGGGAGTTCCAGCTCCAACACTTACAAGCTGAGCGACCTTGGACAATACAATGGCAATGCTAACAAGTTTAATTAACATACGCTGGGCACCTTCTTGCGTCAAGGATGGAGCCAGCATTTCCATGGGGATTAAGTAGACTAATTACCTGAAAGTATTTGTGGCTATCAATATTATCATTAGATTTTGTTCGGTTTCACTCACATCCTTTCAACACTCATCCTATACATGAAGGCTGTTTGCTGCAAACACCTATGATGCTCACCTGAGGGCTTTTTTTTTTTTTTCTTTCTTCCTGGCCATGGGAGTCCACTAGGCCTGTGGTGGGAGGTGCCCAAGAGCTAACAGCGTGGGAAGCAGCCGTTAACCAGAGACTGACTGGGATTTCCTCCTCCCTCGGGTGGGACAACTCTGAGTGTGTGTCCCATACCACCTCCCAAAGTTACCCAGCAGAGCTCAGCTCCAATTGGCCATGGTGGAAATGTGCTAGATAATACACATTTTATGGACTTCTTTCCTTCCCCTCTTTCCCTTTCCCCACTCCTCTACTAGTGTTTCACCTTCCAAATAGATGATTTCTCAAATTTTTGTCTCTGATTCTATTTCTGGGAAAACCCAAACTAAGAGAATAGATCTTAATAATAATAATAATAGCCCCCACCACAAAACCCCAGCGAGAATACCTGTTACTCGACTGAAAATTTTGGGCACAAAATGCATCAGCAGGTTTGCATCTTGAAAGAAGGTTAAAATGAAATTAATTACAAAAAATAACAAAAATTGAGAAAGAGAGAGAAAACAGCAATATGGAGAGGCAATGGTAACGTCTTCTGGGAGCAAACAAACGGTGACAGAAGTAACCTAGGGCAACTGAGATGGCAAGTAAGAAGAGTATAGGGAAGACCAGAGCCTTCTAGAATTGAAAGAGAGGAGAGAGACAGAGACAGAAAGACCCCCTTGGAGGCACCCTGGGCCCTGTTACAGATGAGCTACTTCAATGTCACTGTGGTTTTGCCAGAAAACAAGAGGGCTTACCCTATAGGCCCCATTCCTCCAGGTTCTAAAAGGAGCCTAAAATGATAGGTTCCCCTTGGACCAGCAGACAGGGGAGTGGTAGGGTTCAGGCTGCACCTGGCAGGAATTTTTAGGGCATGAGAATTTGAACCGTGGCCTGTGTCGGGAGGTGTGTAGTTTGAGTGAATTTCTCTTCCAGGTCACTCTCTCAGACTCCTCACATTCCTTCGGCTCCATCTGGAATTGCCCATTTCCCTCTTCCAGGCTGGTCTGCTCCAACCCACTTTCCATGCCAACCCACTGCTGTCTAATATCCTTCAGGGACTTCGCACTGCTCTCAGGAGAAGGAAAGGTACCCTGGGCCCACCCAGCAACATCTGGATCTTTCCCTGTGACCCTCCCCCATCCCCTCTCGGGAGCATCTTGCTGTTCCGTGAATCAGCCTTTCTCCTTCCAAGGCCTCCCATTGCCTCCCTCTGCCTGGCTTCCCAGGCCTGGGCGTAGGCCTGGGCGTGGACCTGGGCCAACTCTTCTGTGTCTGTCAAGTGTCAGCTTAGGAGCTTCTTCGAGAGGCCTTGCTTCGTACGGATTTGTGGTAGGCAGCTCCCGAAATGGCTCCCAGCACCGTCCACTCCCTGGCATCCGCACTCTCTTGCAGTCCCCTCCCCTCGAGTGTGGGCTGGACTTAGTGACCCACTTCTAATGGATAGAATATGGCAAAAATGAAGGCGTGTCGCCTGCAGGATTAGGTCACAAAGGACGGCAGCCTCCACGCTCTCTTCTCCGTCACTTGCTCTGATGTGAGCTGCACTGGGAAGCGGCTACGAGGCGGGAAACCGAGGGCAGCCTCTGGCCAAGAACCCATGAGGAGCTGAATCTTTTTTTTTTGTTTTGTTTTGTTGAGACGGAGTCTTGTTCTGTCCCCCAGGCTGGAGTGCAGTGGCGTGATCTCTGCTCACTGCAAGCTCCGCCCGCCGGAGTTCACGCCATTCTCCTGCCTCAGCCTCCCGAGTAGCTGGGACTACAGGCGCCCGCCAACACGCCCGGCTAATTTTTTGTATTTTTAGTAGAGACGGGGTTTCACCGTGTTAGCCAGGATGGTCTCGATCTCCTGACCTCGTGATCCGCCCGCCTCGGCCTCCCGAAGTGCTGGGATTACAGGCTTGAGCCACCGCGCCCGGCCTGAGGAGCTGAATCTTGCCAACGAGCCGGCAAGTGAGTTCAGAAGCAGATCCTTCCCTATTCAAGCCTTGAGATGATGGCGGCCCTGGCTGACACCAAATGTAACCTTGTGAGGAACCCAAGCTAAGCTGTGCCCAGATTCCTGCCCTGTAGAAGCTAAGATGGTAAATGTTGTTTCAAGCCACTAGGTCTTAGGGTAACTTGTCAGGCAGCAACAGAGAACTAATGCAGATGACCTCTCATCCATATATGCAGACAGTGTATGCTTTAGGGGACAATTTTGCAACAGGTATGGACTGTAAAACAACTTGTGTCCAGCTATGGGAGGCATAATGGCCTAGTGGCCAAGAGCAGGGTCTCTGAAGTCAGACCACCAGGATCTGAATTCTGGCTCCATTCCTTGCCAGCCAGAGGACCCTGTGTCAGTTACATGACCTCTGGGACTCAGTTCTTCATCTACAAAACAGAGGTAATAATAACAGTCACCTTATAAAGTGGATGCAAGGATTAAACAAGATAACACTTGTAAGTTATTTCAAACAGTACCTGGTCCATAATAAGTATTTAATAAATGCTGCCTATTATCATTCTTATGAGGATGATAAGAGAGGGTATAATATAATTTTTGGAAACTGAGCATCTTGCTTTCTGCCTAGGGAGATGCCACAGCTCGTAAAGGAAGATCATATAAGGTGATAGACAATTAGGTGCTACATCATGTTCATTAGGTTCTAAAAGAAGGAGTTTAGAAGGTTTTTTTTCTTTTTTCTTTCTTTCTTTTTTTTTTTTTTTTTTTTTTTTAACAAAAAGGACTCGACTCCCCTGGAATGTTTCATAGTGAAGCTTTACCTAGGCAAGAAAGATTATTAGACTCCAAGTGGGCACAAAAGGAAGGAGTAGGGAATAGCATGAGCAGAGAAGCAGAGGTAGGGACACAGGGGTGAATAAGAGGGCAAGAGGCTTGACTGGAGTGGAAGGTGAGTGGGGGAAAATGACATCAATTAGCGTAGAAACTTAGACACCATCGGCAAAGGCTCAGTCTCAACTCTGTAGGATTGGGGAACTCTGTGGCTAACTCAGTATTTGTGAAAAGTGCTGCAAACAAGAGAGTTTAGAGGCGGAAGAACCTGAAGGCTGAGAGGTGCCATGTTCTTAGGACTGGAGACCAGAGGCTGGCTGGCTGTGTCTGTGAGCCCAGAGGCATTGGGAAAGAAAGGCCCCACGTGGGGATGGAGAGTCCACCCCTGCCGGACCAGCTGTGGCATGGAACGTCTGGAGCTATCTTCTCTCTGGAAGTGGGTGAGTCTGAGAGTAGCTCCCGTTACCCACAAGCCACTGAAGCCCCGAGGCATGACTGTTTGCAAGTTGGTGCGTGTTTAAGGTCAAGGGAACATTGATTTCTGCCCTGAGTTGTGGGAGAAGCCGCTAATTTGATAAGACAGAACATTAAAGATTCAGTGTGGATAGGTATTGATCATGGGGGGCGGTTCATGTTAGATGGGATTTTTTTTTTAAATGATCAAATAACTATTGGTAGAAAACTAAGTAAGAATTACCCACCTGAACCTACCTTGTTTGAGGTGCTGTAAACCTGAGTAAGACATAATGCAGTGATTGAGTGCACAGCTTTGAAGGCAGAGAGACGTGGGTTTGAATCCTGAGTTTATCACTTATTAGTTGGGTGGCATTAGATACGTTACCCAAATTCTCTGTGCCTCAGATTCCTCAGGTAGTTAATATCTACAGCAAGAAGTCATTGTGAGAATTAAACAGCAAGATACACGTGACAATAATAGTATAATAATAATTGCAACAACACAACAGTGAGTTGTGCATAGACTAATTTAATTATCACAACCACTCAATGAGGAAACTTGCCAAAGCTTACACAGCATAAAGCCGAGATTTGTTTTGTTTTGTTTCGTTTCGTTTTGTTGTGAGACAAAGCCTTACTCTGTCGCCCAGGCTGGAGTGCAGTGGTGCAATCTGGGCTCACTACAGCCTCTGCCTCCAGGGTTCAAGTGATTCTCCTGCCTCAGCCTCCCGAATAGCTCGGATTACAGGTGCCCACCACCATGCCCAGATAATTTTTATATTTTTAGTAGAGACAGGGTTTCATCATGTTGGCCAGGCTGATCTTGAACTGCTGACCTCAAGTGATCCACCCACCTTGGCCTACCAAAGTGCTGGGATTACAGGCATGAGCCACCATGCCCGGCCCTATAAAGCCAGGATTTGAAGCTGGGTAGTCTGTGTTCAGAGCTGGCACTGTTAACTCTGAAGAATACAGTTTTAACGTAAGACTGCAGTGTCTGGTATATGACACTAAATAGATACTTAATAATTGACAGCATATATGTTGATAGGAGACCTAGAAGTTCATGCTGTCTCTTACATTAAGTCTTTGCAAGCTGCCGAAATCATAGTTGTGATTGTGGAGGGCCTCACTGTTTTTCTGATGGAACAATGCAGGGATCCATGCAAAAGAAAGTAATGGGGGGTCATGAGCCACCCCAGCCTCCATACTGGATGATGGAGAGAAGAAAAGAAAAAGTAAGATAATGAAAAAGCAAAAACACACATATAAAAGCAAATAAGGAAATGGGGGTAGTTTTGGCATTTTGAGTTTGAGGATCTAGGAAAGCTCGTCAAAGCTTGGAAAGTGTCAGCAAATGCCACATTGCATACCTAAGTCCCATTCCCAAGAACATCAATTGGTCTGGAATAACTAAAGGACTCCGGTAGGCTGGCACATTGGTGGCCCCCAGTGAATCATACTTCTTGGGATTCGTGCCCTCATTTGCCTCCTCCCATACCAACTCTGACCTTGGCTGTGTGACTTGCTTTGGCCGATCAGACGGTGGCAAGCTCAAGGCAAGTAGAGGCTTGATAGGTGCTTGCACTTGGGGCTTGCCCTGTTGGAAGCCAGCCACCATCCTGCAAAGATGCTTTGGCTTGAGCGATGAGAGAGAAAACGTGGAGAGGGACCACAGAGCTCCGGCCTAGCTCACAGCTGAATCACCCAGCTGAAATCATGGGGAATAATACCACTGTTGTGGTTATAAGTCACTAAATCCTGAGGTGTCTGGTTATGCAGAAATAAATAACAGAATCAATGACTTTATTTTCTCTCTTAAATATAATTTTCAATTACACAAGATACATAGGAATCTCTTCTTTTTTAAAAAATAGAATACTACAGATAAAGGCTGAAGTTCCATCCCCAATCTTGGTCTCCTTCCCCGCACTGTAAAAGTTAGCAAATTAGGGGTCTGGTGTCCATCAAACCAAGATTTTTAAAGAAACTTTCACATACACAAATATGTACTCATAGATAATATAGTGGTTTTTGAGATTACTTCCTACTGCAACTTTGGGGCAATATTGTAAGTGACTGCCTTGATGTATTTGAAGATGAAGGTGACAGTTCTCCCCCATAACACATGGGACAGTTTGGCCAATAGGAGGGATTTCTCTTCTTCAACACTGACATTGTCTGAAAAAAAATCAACTTGCCCCTAATCATGCTGCCCATCTGTCTGCTCTCATGCTTGTCATGAACCTAAATCAACGAGCCAGGGGATTTAGGCGCCAATTGTCATTTCTCATATCCTCATGGAGAAATCCATCTGGGACAACTTGTTCCAGCATGATTTGGGAGGATGACAGCCAAGAATGGTTTGGTTTTCCAACCCGGGCCACGTGCTTCCTTGCCTTCCTTGCCAACCCCCACCCAGTACCTCTGTTCCCTACTACATTCCCTGTGTAAGGAATATTTGTATCTGGGGAGAGGAATCAGGAGAAACTCAGGTCTCTGAGAGGCACAATGTTTTCCTGAGTTTGCAAACGGGACGTGGGGGCTTCCGGAGTTCCCCCCATTATCTACTTTGGAATCTCCTTATCCTGGGGCAGCCAAGGTCAGGCTTGCTGCCTGGGGGCTTGGCCACCCATGGGATGGCCCAGGAACAGAGTCGGAGGCCAGAGGAACGGTTGAGGGTGTCTCTATCTAATTCACACCTTGGCACCAGCTCACAGGGGATGGCGCATCCAATTTACAGCAGGAGCGTCTAATGGGTGTTAGGCCTCACCAGACGCACACCACACACTTCACAGAGTGTAAAGAAGGATCAGTGAACATCCTGCAAATTAGTCACAAAGAAACACTCAGAACCACCGATGAATTCATCTAATATTTCAATACCTAGAATGT
The DNA here is from genome assembly GCF_028878055.3 of Symphalangus syndactylus. Classification (NCBI taxonomy): domain Eukaryota; kingdom Metazoa; phylum Chordata; class Mammalia; order Primates; family Hylobatidae; genus Symphalangus; species Symphalangus syndactylus. Next base: position 22,728,566 of record NC_072433.2, read on the forward strand.
GAGCAGAATGTGTGGCATAATATAAGACAAAGCAGGGCAAACAGGGCACCTGCCCACCAGCCAGTGGCACTGTCCTCATGACTGCACAGTTATGAAGCCATCCTTATCTCCTGGAGGTGAAAATGAATAATAACATCACTGTAATGTGAAATTAGGGGGAGGGCAGATAGGCTGTCTGAATTAGGAAGCTAAAATAGCAAACAGAGTACGATCAAACAAAACTCCTGGCAGCTTTGTATCTCTTTAATTATCATGCTTAGTTTATATACAAGTAAGAACTACTAAAGTAACCGATAGGACCTAAAACATTTTTGGTAAAGGCATTATATTTGATTAAACAAATGATCACAATACTTTGTAACTCATTCCATCAAGAGGTGGAGTCTATTTCTCTATCTGGGATCTGGGCTGGCCTCATGCCTTTCTTTCAGCCATAGAGGACAGCACAAGTGACATTGTGTGAGTCCTGGTGGCCAGGCCACATGGAATAGAATTGAGGCACCAAGCTGATGGTCAGCCAGTCCCCAGCCAACCTACCAGTTCACAAATGAGCCCAGCCGTGATTGACTGAGCCTGGCTCAGGGCAGCAGCAGAACAACTCAGAGGACCCGGATCAAATTGCTGACCCACAGAATCACAAATTAAATAAATGATTGTTGTTTCAAAATAGAGAGTTTTGGGGTGGTTTGTTATGCAGTGAAAGCTAACTGTTACGCATTCTAAAAACGATTCCAAATTCTGTTGACTTGTTTAGCTGACATCATTTCAATACTGTGATCTATGAAGAAGGACACTCGGCATTGTTTTTCTCCCATTTTATCTCCATCTCCTCACCCTGTGCATGTCCCTGAATATGCACTCAATGAAGACTTGTTGAGTAAAAGAATAGTGGGAAATAGACTTCTCTTGCTGACACTTTAATTTTTTTTTCCCAAATGAGGCAGGGAATAATGATAAATACAAGATAAATAAATAAAATAGAAAGGAAAAACATAATTAGACTATGTCTTAATTATGCAATATTCTTAATTAATGGGGCACGGATTGATGAATTTTAAAGCATCTGTGAGCTCCTTCTATCCATCCTTCAACAAATATTTATTTAGTACATAATTTGTATTTCGCACTATGCTCACCCCCAGGATATAACAGATAAGCAAGACTGATAGTATCCCTGGCCTCATGGAGCTGTAGAAATGTACACCATTAATTCTGCCTAACACAGAATTAATTTCATGTTAGAACTGTAGGTAGCTACAGTTCTGGGCACGGTAGCTCATGCCTGTAATCCCCACACTTTGGGAGGCCAAGGAGGGTGGATCACTTGAGATCAGGAGTTTGAGACCAGCCTAGCCAATATGGTGAAACCCTGTCTCTACGCGCGGTGGCTCACGCTTGTAATCCCAGCACTTTGGGAGGCCGAGGTGGGCGGATCACGAGGTCAGGAGATCGAGACCACGGTGAAACCCCGTCTCTACTAAAAAAAAATTAGCCGGGCGTGGTGGCGGGCGCCTGTAGTCCCAGCTACTCGGAGAGGCTGAGGCAGGAGAATGGCGTGAACCCGGGAGGCGGAGCTTGCAGTGAGCCGAGACTGCGCCACTGCACTCCAGCCTGGGCGACAGAGCAAGACTCCATCTCAAAAAAAAAAAAAAATAAATAAATACAAAAATTAGCTGGGCATGGTGATGCATGCCTGTCATCCCAGCTACTCGGGAGGCTGACACACAAAAATTGCTTGAACCCAGGAGGTGGAGGTTGCAGTGAGCCGAAATGGTGCCACTGCACACTAGCCTGGGTGATGAGTGAGTGAGACCCTGTTTCAAAAAAAAAAAAAGAACTTTAAGTAGGAACAAGTAAGGTCATGGGTACATATAACCATAACAAATGCCGTCTCATCCTGGTACAGGTATTTTCTTGCCTGTGATTTGATTTCTGACTGGTGTATCTTTTTCCTATTTATTTACATTTTATAATAAATTCAATAATAATAGTAATATTACTATAACATAGTAATAGTAATATTACAATAATAGTAATAATAGTATATAACAGATATAGTAGTAGGTATATGTAAGAGGAATTGAACAAAAGTATTTCCTGACCTCATAGTTCTTTCGGTCTGGTCAGGGAGACGGAGATTATATGTATAATCACTCTACTAAGCAAATAATTACAAGTTAGCCAAGTGCCACAAAGGAGAGTCCCACAGTATGATCACAGGGTAGCATGGCCCAGTCTGACCGGGGATCTCAGGCACAGCAAGTGGCTTGGTATGATGTCATCACGACTCTAGCTGGTGAGTTTTAGGACATTCTTGTTATATAAGGTTTTGAGGCCTTGGGACTGAGTTTTATGGAGTCCATGGACTTGAACTGTTAGCTTGTAAGCACCCTGGGACCGTGTGGTTCCGTCTCCCTTTGTCTCCCAACTCACAGTTGCCATTTGTGGGCATTTTTCCATTCATGGGAGTGCTATAGCTAAAGTCTAGATATTGGGACAGGAGATCATGGATTTGCTTCCTGTGCCCCATTTCCCGCGGGTGAGCCACTGAAACCTCTCTCTGCCATGGTCCACCTGTAGAATGAGGACATGTGTCGCCTCCACCCCACCCCCTTCTTTTTCATTATCAGCCCTCCTTTGCCATGTGCCCTTGGGGCATCTGGGGTGCCCTGTGGCGCCTCGCCCCCCTCCCAGGCATGTGGTGAAGATCACTGAGACGATGTTTGTGAAGTGCCACACGTTTCGAGAAGAGAGGCATTCTCCAGAGGAATTCCATGAGGGATTGTGATGATTACTGAGCCTCTGTGGAGAGACCTCCGGTACTTGGCACGGTGCCACCCCCTTATCTGGAGACAGCTGCTGCCTGGCCGCCCGTGCACTTGCAATCACAGACTTTTCTGCTTCACATACAGATTGCCTGGGGCTGCAGCAGGCAACAGGAGGGGATGCAGACGAGAGCTGGTGCCCACACCTCTGAGCTATCAGGCCGTGTTTATTCGTTCAACAAATATTTATTGAGTGTCTACTATGAGCCCTTACATGAGTCTAGACATTGCTGGGGCATGAAAGCTTATAATAGAGGAGAGAAATTGTTTATGACTTGCTAGCTATGGGGCTCAGCACCAAGCCAAATAATATCTCATTAATCCCTTTACAGATGAAGAAACTGCTGTTCAGTGACATACAGAGGGGCACAGAGTTAGTAAATGGTGCAGCTGAGACTTGGTTTGATGTCAGCCCAATTCTAAACACTGCGATCTTTCTAGTTCTGCTTCAGGAACTTACAAAGATGCCCAAGATCTCCATCTCTACAGAAGCTGAGATCCCTAAACGTGGGCACAGATCTGTATCAGCCCTCTGGCCCCCAGCTCACCAAAATAAACACAGCCTGTAGAAAGTCACATTCTTCCCCTCCTGATCCTGGAGCCACCTTCTTAAAAAACATCTTTCTTAGGCTCAGGCTTGATAGAGATTCCCAGGTGCAGGCAAGAGGAAAGAATGTTCCAGGCAAGGGAACCAGCACATACAAATTCACAGGAACAACAACAGAGATGTATCTACAAGAGGGGACCTGGGTCTGCTTGGTGAAAAGGGAAGAGTCCAGGAAAGGGAAAGATCAAAGGTACAGGAGAAAACAAAAAGGAATAATTGATGGTGGCAAGATGGGATCAAACCAAACATCCAGCTGAAGTGATAAAGATGTTTTCTGCGCATGCAGGAAGGTTAGATGCAAGAACATTCAAATTAAATAAAGGCAAGTGATGATCACCAGGATACTTTAAAAGAATAGAAAAGATTTGGCAGCTTGAGTGGGGAATGGGAATGATGTTGGCAAATCATTTGCTGAAATGTTATTTAAAATAGCAAAAAAGTGGAATGACCTCAGTGTCCAACAATAGGGGAGTACTTAGGAAAATTCTGAGAAGGATACTGGATGGGATACTATGTAGCTATTAATAGAGATCATTATGAAGATTTTGTAGCACCATTTTTAAAAGGCTCATGATGTCATACAGTGGGGGAAAACTATAGAAAATAAAATTCTGCTCTATTTTGATTCCTAAGTGGAAAAAAATAAATAGATGAAAAGAGAAAGGCATGGGCTGGGCATGGTGGTTCACACTGATAGTCCCAGTACTTTGGGAGGCCAAGGCAGGAGGATTGCTTGAGCCCAGGAGTTTGAGACCAGCCTTGGCAATGTACTGAGACCCTGTCTCTACAAAAATACAAAACCAAAACCAAAAAAAATAAAAAATAAGGGAGAGAGACAGATAAGCAAGTCCATGGAGCAATGGTTCTAGAGTAGCCCACAAGTCCCATTTATTATGTGATATTGTCGGCAAAGGCGTGTGTGTGCACATGCATGCATGTGTATGTGTTTGTGTGTGCATGTGTGTGCGCACGCGCACTGCATGGGTAAATTTTTCCTGAGATAAGGTGAGAGCTCCAAGATTTCCTTACTTCCCAAATGGGTCTATGATCACATCAAGACTGCAGAGGAAAGCTCGAATCATTGTACCACAGAGAATGTTCATTTTTGGTTGGGATTCTAAAGTTCCTTGAAATAGCTGAAAAGTATTTTTGCCTAACATCTAACTCCCAACATTCTGAGGACCCACATTACAAATGATTTGTGTGCGGGCCCAGGCTTTCCCTCTGCTGGATTCAACGCTGATACACTCATACGCACTCACACACAGACACACACACACTTTCTCTCGCACTGTGAGTGATTTTCATCTGGTCTCCCAGTTCTTCTTGGTTCTCCCTCACTAGGGAACTCTTCTGAGGAATGAGGGAATCTCTTACGTAAAATCATTTCAGGGACCTCATAGGGCTTTACAAAACATTAAATCCCTGCCCAATGCATGGTCATGGGAAAATCGAGCTCCATGGCTTTGGAACCAATCTGAGGTACTCAAGGCAGAAAGAGATCTCATGAGGCTATTGAACCAAGATGACTCACCACCCAGAAGACCACAGGCCCTTATATCAAGGTGGCACACTTCACAGCGTGGAGCAGGAAGAACAATGTGCAATAAAGAAAAGAAAAATAACCACTTAGAAAAACAAACATTTCACGGCTTTTGAATAATTAAAAATAATGGTACATTTGACTGGGTCATGTGTTCAAGCTGGCCCACAGAGACATGAAAACATTCTGGTGCTGTTCTGATCCAGCTTATAGTCCTTCAGTCACCAAATGTTTACTGGCCACCTCCCACATGCTTCATTTCTCCCTTTCCATCAAAGAACAAGGAAATCGTGTGGCTGTGGGTGTGGAAAGAATGAAAGAGACTTAAGGATTACAGATGCTGTCCAGCCCACCTTGGGCTTGAATACCTCTGCCACCAGGCAAATCAACGGTATCCTCTGAGCCTCATTCCTCTCATCTATAAAATGGGTGGCATTACTTATCATGCAAGTCATATGAGAACTCCGTGAGTGAATGTGTGTATGGCACCAAACACAAGATACAAGCACGTAGTGGGTCTACTTTGGCGTATACATAGAGGTAATAATTAAGGAAGGTCTTTTTTTTTTGAGATAGAGTCTCACTCTGTTTCTCAGGCTGGAGTGCAGTGGCATGGTCTCAGCTCACTGCAACCTCCACCTCCTGGGTTTTCAAGCAATTCTTGTGCCTCAGCCTCTTGAGTAGCTGGGATTACAGGCATGTGCCACCACACCTGGCTAATTGGTTTATTTTCAGTAGAGTCAGGGTTTCACCACGTTGGCCAGGCTGGTCTCGAACTCCTGACCTTAGGTGATCCACCGGCCTTGGCCTCCCAAAGTGCTGGGATTACAGGCATCAACCACTGCACCCAGCTGCAAAGAAGGTCTTAACACTACATCCCCTTTTATCACCCAGGCTGTTGGGCAGATTAAATGAATTAATGAAGTATGCAAGAGCTGCAAAACAAAACAAAAAGCCTCTGTAAAATGTTACAGAAATATCATGACATGAGTATGCTCCTAGCTTGTGTAGGTGTGAAGCTGCCTCGTTTTCCAAAGGTCACAGGCTCCCCGTTTTACTTATGGTCTTTTCTTGTGCTTCCAAAGAGTGTGAATTCAGTTGCTGTGGTGAGCTTTTTTTCTAGGCTCTAGCTGAGGCTTGGATGAGCTTTACCATGCTAAGGGTCAACATATCCCCAGACAGAATCGTATTTTAATTCAACAGCATTCAGTAGTTATTAAACTATGATAAATGCTAAAGTGGGAAAGATTACACTTAGACATAAGAAGTGTCACTTGAATCACTTAAAAATATTATAATGTATGGCTAATTGCACCTTGACTATATTATCCAGTGCTGTGAAAACACTTCAGATCCTTAAGTAAGGTACCATTTAAATACCTATTTCGGTATGTAATGGGTAATATTCTTGAGTGCAAAGGTTGTTAAAGGACCCAATATTCATTGAGTATCTATTATGTGCTAGGCACTTTGTCCACATTAATTCATTTAATTCTCGAAACAATTAACTCATGGAGGCAATTATTACCAGCCCCATTTTACTGGTAAGGAAATTGAAATTCAGAGACGTCAAGTAACTTGCCTAAGGTCACACAGCTGATAAATGGCAGAGCTGAGATTGGAATCTGGGAAAGCCATCTCCAGAATCCACTGTCACAGACAGATACAATGTGACCTCTGTGACTTCTCTGCCTTAGTGTCCTCACCTATAATATGGTGACAGTAATTATACTAGGTTTTTGTGAGGATTGAGATGAGTGAGAAAAGCTCAGAACACAGTACTCAGTAAATGAAAGCATTATTCTCTGTTATCATTATTGTCTCCTAAAATGCCATTCTAGCACACTTAAGCTAACAACTCCAGGGCTGGGGTTTGCTTTGGAGAGAAATACTTTCTATTCACCAGCATGGATTTAGTAGGGTTGAAACAATACAGTGCACAGGTCTAGGCAGCAGAACTGGCTACATAATTTCCATGGTCCATTGCAAAGTAAAATGTGGTGTCCTTGTCAAAAAACATTAAGGACTTCAAGATGGTGATGGCAGAGCATTGAACCGAGCACTGGGCTTCTAACCATCAGAATCTTTGCAAATGCACAAATCAAATGCCCGTGAAGCCAGCACCCATGGTGGGAATCAAGGCTGCCTTAGCTACAGTCTGTGGTCTTGGGGAATGCAGTGGAACTTTTTGAGTCTCTCTGATTGCTCATCAGTAAAATGGAGACCATTCCTGCCTCACAGGTTATAGGAAGAACCAAACAAGCTGTTGGATGAAAAAGTCTGGCTCCACCACAAAACAGCATGCCAGTGGTTCTCAATCCTAACCATGCACCAGGACCACCTGTGAGCCTGCTAAAAATGTAGATGCTGGTGGCTTTTGCTCCTGAAGATTTGGATCAGGAGAGCAGGGCTGTGCTTCTGTGTTATTAAAAAGTTCAAGGTGATTCTGATTGTGCTAACAAGACAAAGATATTCCTGAGTATAAGAACACTAAGCTTAATTACTTAGAATTAGGATGGTCCTTTCTCTCTCTCTGTCTCTGTCTCTCAAGATTACAGTCAAGGCATATTTGAAGAGCCAATCTTTTGAAACTCACCCTATGAAACTGTTTCAATATATCACTTGGTCAGACTGTTTGTGATATGCCTCCAGGACACACAGAAGATCCCTTTTATACCACCAGACTTGGATGATTCCTCACTTGCAACTATCACGTCGAAGCCAAAGTTTTCACACTGAGGTCAGCGCCTCCCACCCCCAGTCTTCCGGCTTCTTGCTGCCAAATAACCAGAACAGACCAGTGCCAGTGAGAATGGATACACCACAGCAGCCTTTCGCTGGAAACACTTCAGTCAAGGGAGAAAACTGATCATATGGTGATGGCTTTCATGCCACCTGGCACATGCTGCTGTAACTCAGCTGCATTTTCACCTGGGTGTCAGCTTCGGGAGTCAGAATGGCCACATCTGACAAGTCACATGCATCCTCTCATCAAAGCCATTTGATTTCTTTATTTTTATTTTTTAGCAGACTGCGTTCTCCCTGAACAAAAGTATTAATGAAGGTTCGAGAATATGGGAGGCAGGTTTAAGACATGTGAGAGCTTCAAGGCAGTGGGGACAAGGCGAACCTGGCACATGCATGTGCCATTAATGGGGTGTCATTTGGGTGGCACATAAATATGAATAGGAAGCTCAGAGCTCCCTGGAGTGGCTAGCTAAGGGCCAGTAAAGCCCATGTGCTAACCCCATAATATGATGCAAGCTCAACTCAAATTTCCAGGCTGTAATTTTTCCCCTACTATATATACTGGGGCCGTCAGTGTGATTACCAGGTTATGATGGTCAAGTGCAGGAGGCTTCTGTCCTCATGGTGCCATGCACAGCTCACCATCCTGATTCAATCAAAGGGCCATCTTGGACTGTCATGGAGACTGCTGGCTCCTTTCTTTTGGCACTTGAATGCTTAAAAACTCAACCAATATATGCCTCACTGGCCACAGGTCTGTCCTTCACTTTCTCTTTTTCCAGTCATCTCGGATGTAATGGGTTCTTCCCTGTTTTCTGGACAATCTGTGATGGATGTGTGGGTGGCTGACAACCCAGAGGTGAAGATGCTTGGGAACGAAGGGAGCAAAGAAGCTCTTTGAGATAATGCTCTCCTGATTGGAATCCTTTTGGGAAGCCAAGTTTTTCTCTCTTAAGACCTCATCATTGGCCAGGTGTGGTGGCTCATGGCTGTAATCCCAGCACTTTGGGAGGCCAAGATGGGTGGATCACCTGAGGTCAGGAGTTCAAGCCCAGCCTGGCCGACATGGCAAAAACCTGTCTCTACTATAAATACGTAGTGGTGCGTGCCTGTAGTCCTAGCTGCTCGAGAGGCTGAGGCAGGAGAATCACTTGAATGCAGGAGGCGGAGGTTGCAGCGAGCCGAGTTGGCGCCACTGCACTCCAGCCTGGGCGACAGAGCGAGACTCCATCTCAAAACAAAAGACCTCATCATTGAATTGTAGAATGTTGCATACGCAAAGGTTCTTAAGGTCAGTCATTCCAACCCCCAATTTTTTATTTTATTTTTTGAGACAGAATCTCGCCCTATTGCCCAGGCTGGAGTGCAGTGGCGCCAACTCGGCTCACTGCAACCTCCGCTTCCTGCCAACCTCCAATTTTATAGGTAAACAAACTGAGTCCCAGGTAAGTTAAGTGAGTTTCCCAGTGTTAAATGATAAGAAGTGGCACAGGCAGGGCAGGAAGCTCCATCCACCAACAGGAACTGGTGCACCTGGTGTACCCCTCAGCCCATCTTGGTTTGCTGTAGCAAGCACTAGTGAGGCTTACAGAGGCAGCTTCTATGGAACAGGAGCTTTCCTTTATCATGCTTCCTTTAAATATGGTTTCTTCATCCTCACGCTAAGCCCATTTTCCATACCTGGCTCCACTTCCTGGTTTATTGCTGCCTGGTTTGGGGCCCTGAAGTCAATGTCGCTGGTAAATAGTTCAAAGTCTCTCTCGCTGATCGCGATGCCCTTTCCCTCCCATTCAAGGTCTCGGCCCAGCCCCTCTGGGCGAGCAGTTAAGATTTTCAGTGGCTATGAGCCCCCTTCCTGGACCTCTTCACTCTTTTTCAAGCCTAAACATCAGTGCTGCGTTCACATGCACATGTCACGCGAATTTTTCTACTCTTTCCACTTCCAACATAGCTTCTATTTCCAAGGAGTCAAAGGGCTTTTCAGAGTCCATAAAAGTCTGTGTACACAATGGCATTTTATACTCAGCAGTCTTCCCTAGGACTTTTTCATTTTCTGCAGGTGATCCCGAGTTGAGAAATGACTTCTAAATCCTGTCTACTCTCATGGCTGATTAAAGTCCAGAAGTCCCTGTAGTCCGCCTACCAGTACTTTTGTGAAGATTTTGCATAACTACTGAAAACAGTTTAAAAGATCATGTCTGTGATCTATTAAACAAGGGTTTTTTTTTTTTAAGGGCGATAAAGGGTTTAAAAGGAACATGTGAGACAGAAATATCTGCGCTCTGCTTATTATACATTAGAAATTATAAGAATAACACGTTTACTACTAATTACACAAGTCATTTATCACGAAGCTCTTGCCAGAAAACGTATTTGAATTCCCCCAAATTCAAATAAAGAATTAATGGGTAAATAATTTATACTCAAGTAATTATTTGCAAGACTTTATTTAAACTAGAATTTAGTCAAAGTTAATTCAAAGGTTTTATTCCTTGCATCCTGTAATGAAGTTGTTGTTTAATTAGAATGACAACTTGCTCCTCTAGGTAAAAGGAAAGGGAAATGTAAATTTCAGAGATGATTTTCTCTGGCTGCTCAGAATAACCATGGCCAAAATGGCCCATGATTTTGAGGAAGGACAGGACCTTGGATGATTTGACACTGGAGAGAAGCACAGAATTCCCAGATGAATCAAAGTCTTGGGGCTTAGGGGCATTTCTTCAGTAGGACCGACACAAAACAAAAATAGTAATGAAACCCTCAAAAAGCTCGCACCCATCCATTAACACAAACTCAGTGACACCCACATCTGAAACATACACCCTCGCATGCAGACACCTTCACACACACCTCTTCCTGGCTAAAATAAATAACAGTCCCATTCCCACTCCTAACGACAAAACACATCCCAGATGCTGTCAAATTGCTTTCACAGAGTTTAATGAGTTGAACATCCAGAGACACACCTGTAGTTTCCACTGGTCCTGAGGCTTCTAACTTTTCCAGTGTGAAGAATTAGAGACACCTGGGCCTGGGGACTTAAATTTGTGGGGCGCTTGTGGGGCGGGGGTTGGGGGTGGTGGTTCCAAATTCTCCAGATCCATTTTCTTTAAGAGAGAGAAATTGTCGACTGCTTTTCACCTTCTACTTCTCAGCAATTGGGTGGCTATTCATTTCCTAGCCCTTTGGCCGAATCGTGCTGTGTTTTATGAAGCATCGCTCTTAGGTCAGGAATTTTGGGTGAGACGGATCAGATAGGAAGAGACCAACTGCATTCTACCCCCATTGACCTAGGAGCCATGAGCATGCAGTGGCAAATGGCCCTCAGGAGATGGACCTTTGTGGGCAATATGGAAGAGTCTCTTAATACTGTCCTGTCCACGACAGATGCCTTCAGGGGTGACCCCCAAGAGTCTTAGCAGATCAAGATGTGGAAACTCCACGGGGATCCTGTCCCCTTCCAGTTCAACTCCTGCTAGCCAGAAAACCAAGCTACCACCAAATGAACTGGATTGCTGAAGGATAATGAAAGCAGAAAGTATAGGTTCTGCTAAGGACAGGTGCACGAGATTATCTGCGTTCAAAGAATAAAATGAGGTGGTACATGATAAAATTATCCTTCTGTGCCTCAGGCCATGCCTCTGAATACGTCTTTGGTTCAGAAATTTACAAAGAGGGCTTCACAAACTCCCATCTCTGACATTACTGTGATGTTCGATTTCCCTACACAATACAAGAAAGTGTAGCTGGAAATTTTGAGTTAACCCTTCAGACTATTAATGATTGTGCAAACTTTGGACTCAAATGACTTACAAAGCTATTGAAGAAAGTTATGCTGCTAAAATAAACGCTATGTTACTGCACACGAGATTGACAGGATCTGCAAAAATCAAAGCTACATAGTACGTGCACTCTTGGGATGAGGACGGGGATGGAATGCAGCATGCACGGGGTAAATTGGGATGCGAAAGATTTGCCAGCTCCTCCAGCCCTTCTGCGGGTCCATCAGAATCACCTATCCATGCAGAGGCAAGAAAAGCAGTTAGCGGAGAAAATGAGGGCGCCGGCGACGGGAAAAATATGAAGCAAAAGAGAGCAGGTGGGTTATTTCTTAAAGAATGACATGTTTGGAATTTTTAAACATATATACAGACATATATAATTGTATAGTATATGAAATTATATAAATTATGACTTAGATTTTTTTGTTATAGAAAATAACAAACCTCCATGTATTCATTGCTTAGCTTCAACAATGATCAAGGCCAGTCTCGTCATCGGCCATTCAAGGCCAGTCCTGGTTCATCTATTCTTCCCACTCCCCTTCACTTTATTATTTTGAAACAAATCTCAGACTTACCATTTCATCTGTAACGATTTCAGCATGTATCTCTAAAACAATGATACAGTTTAAAAACATAACCATCATACCATGATCACACCTAAAAAGATTTCCTTAATGTCATCAAACATCCAGGCAATATTCAAATTTCTCTGATTGTCCTATACATTTTACTTTTGAAGCCTGAATTAGGATCTAATAAGGCCCTTACATTGCAATGGCTGATAGGTCTTTTTAAGTCTCTTTAATTAACGTGGTAAACTTTCAATCTCTTTTTGTCCTGGATTTTTAAAAAAATTGTTGTTGTTGAAATTGGGTCATGAATGCTATAGAGTTTCACACAGTCTGATTTTGCAGATTGCATTCTTATGGTGGCGTTTACATGTTCTGCTGTCTCCTTTCTCTCTGGTAAATTGGTGGTTAGATCCAATGGCTTGACCAGGTTAACTTCTTTGGCAAGACTGTGTCATAGGTGGTGGTATGGATCTCTATCGGGGGTTTCATTGCCTGCTTGGATCTCTTTTCTTGATGTGAATAGTTATTTATAATCATTGCTTACACCCATTAATTCTTTAAGGTTCACAAAATGGGCATCTTAATTCTAACATTCTTTCTCTTCTTCCTCTTTCTCCTTCTCTTCTTCCTCCTTTTTAATAAAGCTGGAATACTTCTGTAAAGAGAAATTTCCCCCCATTTGGTTACCTTGAGGCTTTGGTTTTCCTTTATTCATTTTGAATCATTATAAACTCCTGGATTTAAACATATTTGATCTGTGCATTTCAATCAATTGAAATTCATGGTAGCTATTATTTTTGATAATCATTTTGTGTTGTCTTTGGCTAATGGCAATTCAAGTTGACTCATGCATCCTTGCTTTTTGATGTGACAAAATGTTCTGGCCTCATCTTGTGTATTTCCTTCCCGAGATTTGAAACTAGCCATTTCTCCAAAAAGCCCTGGGTCCTTTTGGTGAGAAGTAGTATTTAGAAGCCATAATTTGGATGTTAGGGTTGGTCACTGCTAATGGGTTAGTCACTCTTTCCAAGCCTTTTCAGTGAACACAGCAAAAATTGTAGACACACACACACTCCATATAATATATAAAATTATATAACTGTATAGGAATTTAGAGATATTTAAGATAAAATACATTATAAGTTTATACTGATACTTCCCATTCAAATTCAGAGTTACAAGTTTTTACTTAATTTTATTGATCCTTCAGCTGTATCTCCTTTTCTTCATGCTAAAAAATCTCAATTATCCATGGCAATAATCCAAATACTTATTTGCTTTATCCCACCCTAGACACCCAATAGTCCCAGAAAAACAGAAATCCAACTATCAGCGATATCATTACTGAAAACAGCTTACTATTTTTTAGAGGTCTTTTTGTCCTCAAGGATGTACATCAAATTACTATGCTTTAAAATAGTAAATTTTACTATTTTATTTGCAAGACTTTATTTAAACTAGAATTTAGTCAAAGTTAATTCAAAGGTTTTATTCCTTGCATCCTGTAATGAAGTTGTTGTTTAATTAGAATGACAACTTGCTCCTCTAGGTAAAAGGAAAGGGAAATGTAAATTTCAGAGATGATTTTCTCTGGCTGCTCAGAATAACCATGGCATGATCTCTGTGATCATGCCATCCATTGGATACACCGTTGGGTTCATTTATTTCATGTTGATTTTGATTTGAAGGATGGCTTTCTAAATTTTACTTTCAGTTTATACCTCTGTAAATATTTACACGTGTCCGAAGTCAGATGTACAAAACAAGGTATATTCAGAGAAGTCTATCTCCTTGCCATCATGGCTATCCTATTCCTCCTCCTTTCCACTACAGGTAACTTTAAGATAAGTTATAGCTTATTCTTCATTTGGTTTCTTTTTAACAATATAGACAGCTGCCTTATGTTAGACTTTATATAATTTTTTTGTTATAGAATCAACAGTTTTTTATATTATACAATCAAGTTATCTAAACTGTTGCTGGATCATAATTGCCAGTACAGTTTTAAATCCTAGAACAGTTCAAATTTAAGAAGGTCATTACTGACTTGTTACAATTCTTTAACATCGTAGAAAATGCTTGAAAAATTCTTTTAGGTTCTGGACCATTTTCTGTCTCTGACCTTTACTCAGCTCAACCATAGAATTTTTCAGCCATGTCAGCAAGGCTTCTACCACCTACTTGCTGAACTTTAATTCATTTCATTTTCATGAAAGGAAGGAAATCCCTTGAAATCATTTATTAGTTCTTCTAAAAAGGCACAGCCATCTGGGACTTTTTCATGTTTGTTGTGTGAGCAGCCGTGTCGTGCTTTTTGCATCATTGGCTGGAGTCAATGTTGAAATCTTAATTCATGGTGTTTATAATGGCAACAACTGTATGAGAAGATTTATGCTTTCCAGGAGGCGTGGTTGAGAGGCAGATGGAATGTGGCAGTCGTGAGGAGGAGGATGTGCATCCTCTGTGTCAATGGACAACATAGTAGATGACCCACCTTACATTCAATGTCCTGCTGAGCAACTGATTTCTCTGTCTTGGTAATTATAAAACTGGTCAGAGAGTTGCTCCATGATCTAAAACATTTTACTAAGCTGCCAATATATTGGGATAAGACCTTCTAATTTTTGCCCTTTAATATCCTGGGCTTTGCAAAATAGTAACTCCAATTTTTTCAGAAATATTTCCACTACCATACTACCATGATTGCTTTTTTTTTTTTTTTTTTTTTTTTTTTGAAAGAGAGTCACTCTGTTGCCCAGTCTGGACTGCAATGGCACCATCTTGGCTCACTGGAACCTCCACCCCTCATCTTCAAGTGGTTCTCCTGCCTCAGCCTCCCCAGTAGCTGGGATTACAGGTGCGTGCCACCACACCTGGCTAATTCTTGTATTTTTAGTAGAGATGGGGTTTCACCATATTGGCCAGGTTGGTGTCGAACTCCTGACCTCAAGTGATCCACCCACCTTGGCCTCCCAAAGTGCTGGGATTACAGGCATGAGCCACCATGCCCGGCCCATGGCTACTTTTGATTGCTGCAACAGTGTCCCCAGTGGTCTCCCTGCTTTCACTCTGTCCCCCTCACCCAAATCTGTCCTGCACATAGTGACCATCGAGGAGGACTTAGACCTACCAGGTATTAAGACTTACCATAAAGCCATAGTGATTACGACAGTATCAGCACAGAAATGGACAACTAGATCAATGGAACAGAACTGAGAGCACAGAAACAGACCCTTGGACATTTAGATGCTTGCTGCATGATAGAGGTGGTATTGGAAATCAATGCATAAAGACGAGCACACTCTCTCTGCACATCTTTCCATCTCAGCTGCCATTCACAGACATCACTTTTAATAGCTACATGGTACTCAGCCGTATGAACATACCATCATGGTACCACCATTTATTCAACCAATCCCCATCCCTTAACATTTAAGTGACTCCTGTTTTTTTTTTTTCCTATTATAAACAATGCTGCAATGGAGATTTTTGTATTTAAATATCTTCTACAGGCCAGGTGTGGTGGCTCACGCCTGTAATCCCAGCACTTTGGGAGGCTGAGGCGGGCAGATCACGAGGTCAGGAGATTGAGACCATCCTGGCCAACACGGTGAAACTCCGTCTCTACTAAAAATACAAAAAATGAGCTGGGCGTGGTGGCGGGCGCCTGTGGTCCCAGCTACTCGGGAGGCTGAGGCAGAATGGCATGAACCCGGGGGGGGCGGAGCTTGCAGTGAGCAAAGATTGCACCACTGCACTCCAGCCTGGGCAACAAGCGAGACTCTGTCTCAAAAAAAAAAAAAAAAATCTTATACACATTCTTATGTCGTTAGTTAGGATTAATTCATCAGTTGGAGCTAATAGGTCAAAGGGCTCAGATATTTTGGGAAAGCATGGTCCACCTTTGTCTCCTGAAAGGCTGCTACTCCCACTAACAGCCTATGAAAGAGTCAACGTGCTTCCTCTGACAACATGGAATATCATTACTTTAAAATCTTTTTGCATTTCAGGAGTAAGGAAGGGTAACATAGTTGTTTTAATTTGCATTTACTTGATAACACATAAAGCTAATCATTCATCCCCACCAAATGATTGGCCCTTTAAGGTTTTTCTTTTGTAAAATATTTGTTTTTGTTCTTATATGGTTACTAAACTGCTTTTTCTCACACCACTCCAATCCACCAGGTATGCCACTGTGAAATTACTATCTCTAAGCAACTCTTGTGTACCAGGTTTCGCTGTTCTAAGAAATTCTAAAGGTTAAATGCTAAAGGTTAAAAAAACTATAAAAACACATACAGATAAATTTAAGATAAAAGACATGCTTCTTGCTTCCCGCAAGATAAGGGCCAAAGTCTTTAACCAGAGGTTGATCTGCACCAAACTAACCTCAGTATTCTCTTCCACCATAACCCTCGTCCTTGACCAACTTGGTCTGCTCTCTGTTCCTTCTCCATGTGACATATTCCTCCCCCCATGCTTTGGCTCTCATTGCTCTCATCTCAGAATTTTCTTTTCACTTGCTCAGTTTCTTATCTCCCTTTATGCCAAGCTCAAGTGCATTATCCCCTTAAATCTTTCCCTGGGAGAATATCACCTCTGACCTTCCGAGATACTTACTGTAGTACCTTCCCATGCTTCATGCCATCTACCTTTTTAAGATTATCCTTTTGGGGGCACATGTTCTAACTGAAGTGTAAAACTCTCAAGGAAGAAGACAGTACACCTTGAGGCTCTTTTATGCTAGTGTTTCGTACAGTCCCAAGAACTCAGTGTGTGGATGATTCTGATGATCCCATGAAGGAGGATCTGTCAATGGCATGTTGGGGAGGGGGAGATGAGATTTCTATACCCTTATATCTGCATAATCCCAAATATTTTTTAGGATGTTTTCACTGAATTTTCAGATGTTTAATGATAATACCTGATTTCTTGGTCATGGCGGAGTAAAGGTGTTAAGGGCAAGTAGAGGTTATAGTGAAGTCTGCTGAAGTTGGTAAGTAGCCATTATTGGGTCATTCTGGAATGCTTTGGCTTTCTGCTTCTATTGACCCCCAAGCCCCAGTCTCAGCACAGGCCCCAATCTATCACCCCACAAACCCCAATCTCAGTTCTGTATTGTGGGCTGGCAGACTCTGGACAAGGGAAAAGCAGCATACAAGGTACGATGGAATAAAAGCCAAGTTCCACCTCTGCTACTTACAGGCTGTGTCTCCATAGGCAGGCTACCTAACTCTCTTCGCCCACATACCAGAGACAGTAATATATTCCCCAGGATTCTTGTGAGAATGAAGTAAGACAATGTGTATAGAGTATGAAAGTTATCTCCACAGAGCCAGAACTCAATGCATGGGAGGTATTAATGTAAGCAGAAAGGAAGAGGACCCTACTGGTCATTTCTGTCTTGGCATGAAGCAAGAGGTTGGGTCAACATGAGCAAAAATAAAATCAGGCACGTCCAAGGTAATAAGGGACAAAGGATGGAGTCTTATTTGGGGTCCACTGCTAAAGCGGTTATCCTACTCTGTAGGGCACTGATTCCTGTGCCAATTCAGGGGTAAATTAGAATGGAAATTGCAGAGTGTATGTGCATGCTTACTTCTGACCGAAGGTAGCATCCAGGGCTACTTAGAGTCACTGGAAACAACAACCAGAACTTTTGGAGACTAAAAACACAGTAACTGTGAACATTAATTGATTCTACAATGAAAACTGGCAAACGAGGGTGAAAACAGAAAGTATAGATGAAGCATAACCAAGCAACAGAGAGAGCAAAAGTAGCAATGTGGACATCAGAAAGAATGAAATTTAAGGTTGAAGGTATAAAACAGAATGGAGAATGACATTATACAATGTTAAAAAGCACAGCTGAAAAAGGAGATATAATATCCATAAACCTCTATGCACCATACAACACAACAGTTAAGTATATAAGGGAAAAAAGAACTTAAAATACAAGATTTTAATGAAAATAAGAGTTGGAGGTATCCATACACATCTCTCAGAATTAGACATATTTACAAGACAAAAAATAAGACCAGAGGGAATTCAACATTTTTAAAAGAACTCAGTAGAAGAACTCAGTAGAATAGATAACTTGCTAAAGTTATGTTATCTGCAGAACTAGTGAAATGCACTGACACAAGAAAATAAAATCACTGGCATCAATATTGAGAAAAGTAGATAAAATTCTCACTTTTGTATTGATATATCTTAATACCTAGAAAGCCCAAGAGACTCTAATGAAACACTAGTCAAATAAATTAGACAACTTAGTAAAGACAGTAAAGATAAATACACAAAAATCAATTGCTCCACTCTCTACTAGCATTAAACACCCAGAAATGAGAATGGGAAAAAATGACAAGAGATTAAGAGGTTTAAAAAACTTTAAAAATACTTAGAGAGAAATTTAACGTAAGAGGAACTTGAGTGGCCAGGTGCAGGGTCTCACACCTGTAACCCCCAACTGTTTGGGATGCCGAGGTGGGAGGATGATTTGAGCCCAGGAGTTCGAGACCAGCCTGGGAAACACAGTGAGACCCCATCTCTACAAGAGGAACTTGGACCCAGAGTTATATATTCCTGGGGTCACTATATCCTCACCAGTGAGGTCTGAATTTCAGCCCTGGGTTCTCTGTTCTATCTTTGCTTGCTCTCTTTCAGTCCTAGATATAGTAGCTGCTTCTTGCATTTACTATTCCTATCTTCCTTAGAGTCTTCTTTTAACTCTTTTAGTAGTTAACCACTATTTTACTAGATAAAAATCTTACATAAATTTTCCCTGTTTAAATTAGTGGTGTGGTTTCTCTCTCCAGACCCTGACTGATGCAGACCTATATGAATAAACTATCAAATCTTATTGAAAGACCCCCAAACAAGAACTAAATAGGTATTTTCTCAGATAGACTTAATGCTATAAAATATCTTTTATTCCCAGAAAACATATATAAATTTAATGATATTCTAATTAGAATTCCAGTAAGATTTTCATTATTTTTGGAAATGGATAAAAATATCTGAGATTCTGTTGGTAGGGTAATTTCATGAACAGCTATGAAAAGCATGAAAAATAAAAATTATGATGAGGGATATGACTAGCTGTATATAAATCCACAGTAATCAAATCGAAATGGTTTGGGCAGAGAGAGATAGACAAATAGATGAGTGGAAAAGAATGGAAAAATCCTGGCAAAGATCTTAGGATACATTCGAATTTCATCTATTACAAAGACAGAATTTCATTTCAGAGGGCAGAAAGTGGTTTATTTAAAAAAAAATGGGCTGGCACAAATGGCTAGTCATCTAGAGCAGAGGTTGGCAAGCTTTTTCTATAAGGAGCCAGATAGTAAATATTTTAGACCAGGGGTATCCAATCTTTTGGCTTCCCTGGGCCACACTGGAAAAAGAAGAATTGTCTTGGGCCACACAAAACATACACTAACAATAACAATAGCTGATGAGCTAAAGATAAGTAACTAAATAAAAAATAAAAGTCCATGCATAAATCTCATAATGCTTAAAGAAAGTCTACAAATTTATGATAGGCCACATTCAAAGCCATCCCAAGCCGCATGCAACCCGTGGACTGTGGGTTGGACAAGCTTGTTGAGACTTTGGTCCAAAATATTATGGTCTCTGCTGCTAGTACACAACTCTGCCATTATGGTGTGAGGGCACAGCTAGACAATACCTAAATGAATGGGCATGGCTGTGTTTCAATAAAACTTTATTTACAAACACAGGCAGCTGGCCTGTGGGCCATAGTTTGTCAACCTCTGGTTTAGAGGAAAATAAAGTAGTCCCCCATTTCTGACCAAATACAGAAATAAATTCCAGGTGGAGCAAGGACTTAAATGTAAAATATAAACCTCTTAGAAGAAAAATCCAGGTGTGACAAGGTACGATTATATTACAAAGGGTATCCATCGTAAGTCAGAAAATTCAGAAGCCATAAAAGAAAAGCTGGACCTATTTGAATTTATAAAAATGTAAAACTTTTATATGACAAAGATGTTATACACAAAGTCTGAAGATAACAGATTTGAGAAGAATGTTTGCAGTACGGATGACTGCTATCTCTAATCTACAAAAGGCTCTTACCAATTGGCAAGAAAGAGACAAACAACCCACCAGAAAAATGAACAAAGGGTATGGATTTTAGTTTAAGTGCGATTGGAGCCCTTGGAGGTTTCCAGCAAGAGGATAATATGATTTATGTTTTAAAAAGCCGACTCAGGCTGCTGTGCGGGGAATGGATTGTTGGGGGCGGGGGGGCAGGAGGTAATCAGGAAACCAGGGAGGCTGGCTGGGATATTTTTGCAGAATACCCCACTTCCCCCAAGAGGAGGCTTAATAGATGTTCAATAAATGTAGGCTGATTTTTGATGAAAACATCTGTGCCACGCCCCGCTACGGCATCCAGGCCAAGCGTCCTTGAGCTGACTCCTTGATCCTTCCCTTGAGGGTATGTGAGGTTCAGAACGTGGTAGGACTCTTTTCAACTTTCAATGGAAACAAATGTGTGTCTCTGGTTGATAAAACCCAAGAGCTTGGATGAGGGCTACCCCTGAGAAATCCTGCCATACTCGTCCACAGCTCAGTGCGGTTGCCCCTCTTGGCTCTGATTATGGAAAGGGGAGGCAAGAAGACCTGTTGCAGTCTGAAGGAACTGGTGAATGCTTAGTCTAATGAGGCAGTACACAGGAGGCAGGGGATAAAACTAACAAGGACGGGGGATCCTAAACTAACACAGGAGATGACAGAGCACATGCTTGGCCGCTCCCCACATCCCCACATGGGGAGGAGGGGGTTGCACTGAATAATCTCTTCTCTTAAGGCTTGGGGACCCAATGACTTAACTGCAAGTCATTTGTCTGCACATGAAGCCAACAGTTTTCAAGTGACAAATGGTCAAAACGAAGTAACGACTTGCTTCTCCTCAGCTAGGAAGCGGGTTTGGAAACTCTGGCCACCCATCCAGCAGCAGGAACAGCAGCTGGAGTGACAGGCAGCACAAAGAAACGTCCCTTCCTCCCTCTGCAAGGTTTAGGAAGCCCGAGGCAAAAAGCCGAGGCTGTAGAGCGGCACTGGGCCTGGAGCTTGGAACTCAGGCTCGGTGGCTCCGTGCAGAGCCTCCGCTTTTTCAAATGTAAAATAAAAAACATCCTGGACAGGAGGGATCTCTGGAGAAAAATGAAAGAACGCACACAGACGAGAGCTGCTGGGGAGAGGCAGCGGAGCTGACATTTTCTGCAAAGGGAAGAGAATAGCATTGCCGCAGAGGGACCCTGCATCCAGCAACAGAGCTCTTGTGGCTTATCTTTGTGGAGGCCTCTCTGTTGCCTGAAATCCCTTGTGGAGCAAGCATAAGAAAGTGGATCCGAAGGAACTGGGGGGGTGGGGGGTGGGCAGTGTTAGCTCCCCTCCAACTCTGCCCCTCACAGCTGCATCCAGGCAAATTGAGGATGCTCTATTCTCCATGACCAAGCCTGTGTCTGGTTTCCCAGGGAGATGGGCACAATGGACCCTGCTTGCCAACGATGCTGGTCTTTAACAAAACAGCAGTGCCTCGTGCTCTGCACAAACACACATTTCTGCACACCCAGAAGAATGCATGCCTTCCAAAGAGTATCTGCCATGTGGTAGACGCTCAGGAAATTCAGGATCCTGCAATCATTTTAAAGGCCTCCCAAATGGCGGGTGCTCCACAAACACACTTCAAAGAAATAAATGAATGAATGAGCAGATTATTTTGGAATCACGTTCTAATAATCCATCTGGATATGTAGACCCCCAAACAGAGGCAACAACCATGTGAATTCAATTCCTGCCATGATGTCAGATGCTCTTGGCCAGGAATTGGCAAACTGCAGCCCAAGGACCAAATCTGGCCTGCACCCTGTTTTTATAAATAAAGATTTATTGGAACACTGCCACACCCCTGTGTTTACATATAGTCTATGGGCTGTTTTTGAGCTGTTAACAGTAGGCCAGCTTGAGTAGTTACAACAGAGATCATGCGGGCTGCAAAGCCTGAAATATTTATTATTTGGCTCTTCACAGCAAAATTTGCAGACTCTTGCTCTAGGCAACTTCCTGGATTTAGCAGGTCTGAGTGAGGTCAAGGATTTCATGTTTCTAAGCAGCTTTCACTTGAAGTTGATGCAGTTAGTCTTGGAGCCACCCCTTGCAAAGCAAGGTTTTAGGCACTCTCTTTTTCCAAAACAAACAAAAGTATGATGAACCATTAA
The DNA here is from genome assembly GCF_028878055.3 of Symphalangus syndactylus. Taxonomy (NCBI): domain Eukaryota; kingdom Metazoa; phylum Chordata; class Mammalia; order Primates; family Hylobatidae; genus Symphalangus; species Symphalangus syndactylus. The sequence continues at coordinate 22,750,899 of NC_072433.2, forward strand.
ACATTAAGTACCAATCCTGTACACAGCATGAACTTGGCCCTGTAGTATCACATAACTTGAGTCAGCTGCAATCAAAGAAAGTCTTGGATATCCCTGTTTCTCACCTCATAGGCCTCACTTACTGATACGAGCCTAGCAGCATACACCAAGGAAGAGATTGGAACGTTCCTGTTTAGTTCATCAATAGCCACAAATCTAGACAGACAGCTCAGTGGACATTCATTGCCTTTTGACTTCCAGCATCCATTCATTCCCCTCCTGATGGCAGCAATTTTGAAATATTTCTCTCTTCCCATTTCCATTACTGTGCCTTGGGCAGGGCTGACTCCAGGCTCAGCCCAATCAGCATCTTGCATCCCTCCTAAGTTACCCTGATTGGTTCAGGGGTGAGCATGTGACCCAGTGGGTTCCCATGGGACTTTTGTGGAGACTTCCGTGAAAACAATGTTCTCTCTTTCCTAGAGCATCTGTAGTGAGACAACATAGAATCTGAGCTGCTGTAGGCATCTCATGACCCTAAGAAGGGACTCTAAGAAGGAAAAGAACAAGCATGGAGGGGACAGTTCCAAGCAACACGAAGGAGAAGAAACTTGGTGACTTTGTTTAGGCTCCTAATCAAATGCTACCGCTAGCCACAGGATGTTCCCATGGGTTTTTCAGTTATATGAGCCCACACATCCCTTTTTGCTTCTGCCATTTGGAGTTGCAATTTCTGTGCTTTGCAATTGAAAAAAAAATTCAGATAGGAAAAATTACTAAAACTTTCCATCTGGCTGTGGCTGAGCAATTAGGGCCATGAACACTCCTGCATGTTTGGACACATTTTGGCACGTCTGCAGGAGGAGCATGAGTAAACGGCTGCCTGTCTTGGAGCTGAGGCACTTGCTGCCTTGGCCATCACCAAGGCTGCTATCACTTATAGACCTTGGCAGCTCCAATCTCTCCAACCGCAACCAGCTCATGCCAAAACAGTCCCTCAGTTTCAAGAAAAAGGATCCTGGGAAAGGGTTCAGGAATCCTGCTACAAGTCAACTGAGCAACGTGTTAGGTTTTGAAGGGAAGGTGAGGGTTAAAGAAAGACACACACAGAAAGTGGCAGCTCTACAGCAAATGCAAGCTTTATGTCCAGCATAAGACCTCCAGAGATGGAGGACCAGCCTAATGCCAGTGCCCACCACTGCTTACAGGCTGGGGTACTTACAGGTACGGGCAGGAGGGGCCTGGGCAGTATGGCTTGCTGCCCGGGATGATATTGATAAGACATTCCCATGATGAGGCAGTTTGGCCTTTGTTCCCATGGAAGGTGATGTTCCTTGCACTTTCTCCCAGCAGGGTATGATAAGGATGTTCCTGTGTCTTGTGGTCAGGTGGTTGGGCAGGATGTGTCTCATGCCCCGAACCCCCATGGAATGTTTCACTTGACCAAGATGTGTGAAATGGTGGGGGGGGTGAGGGGTTACAAAATGATGTGGTTTGATCTAACACAAAGAACCACTGAAGAACCTACCAAAGGGTAGGTCATCTCAGTTGAAACTATACCAGGTAATGTTTTCTTTAGCACCATTCCACGTTCTCTTAGCATCTTCTTGACCCTAAAGTAACCAATGCTCGCTCTCGCTCTCTTTCTCTCTCTGTTTCTCTCCCCCCATCTCTCTCTCTCTCTCTCTGTTTAACTCTCTTACCAAAACAACTTTCAACTAGTAAGCAGATAGGAAATGACCCTATTAAACAACCCACAGGAGTCAGGTTCACCAGTTTTTTAACCAGATAGATCTGGATTTGAATTCCAGGCTCACCCCTTACTAGATGTGCATGTATAAATAAGCAACTTAAATGCTCTGAATCCCAGTTTGCTTATTTTTTTAAATATATGCTTTGCTGAGTTATCATAGGGAGACGAGATAAGGCATATAGTGGTTAGGTGTAAAACTATTATCAAACCATAAAAATAATATTACGGACATAACATTAATATTGTTTTAGCCTCCTGGAGGTGTTTGCATTTTCATAGGGAGCAATTCCTTTCTTAACCCAACATTAGGAACTGTAACGTCAGAATTTCAGCCTCGGCGACAGACCTATTGCTAGGTTTATATCTGACAGGTGGCTACTTAAAGAAGGTGTTCAAGAGCACTGCACAGTCCTTAGGCAATTACCCTGAGAATCAGAAACTCAGGCCATATATGTAGAAGCAAAAAAAAAAAAAAAAAAAAAAAAAAAAAGATTCTAGAGATTGGAGGGGTTGCTGAGTGACAATCAGGCTGTCATCACTGAATTCTGATGGGCTACCTGGAACTGGCTTAGGGTGGGATTACATATGCCTCCTGCCACATCGGATTTCCCTCTATTTGATCAGGGGTAGCATCATCCAGTGAGTAAATCTATTAGTGATCTCCCTCGCATAACCTAGGAACTCTCTCAGGATCCATTTTTGCAGTAGTTTTGAGAAAACGACCAACAACAGCAAAGAGAGTAGTTCTTCCATTCCAAGAGCAGCCATCTTGCTTAACTGACAAACTAGAGAGAACTGCAAGGACTCAGTACATCCCTGGCACAATCCATTCGCTCTCACAGCATATTATATGAGACTGTGTGAGCCCTGCTTCCACGGTACACTAAAAACCCATGGTCCCTGCATTATTTGAGCAACTGACAAGCTTCTGAAGTTAAGATTCACAAATGCTGAGAGCAGTACCCAGTGGATTTGTGGCAGGTGAGCAGATCCTTCTCATCTCCCATTTTGGAAATTTCACATTTCATTCTGCTTTGTGAATCCCACAACTTCATGACAATATAGATTGACATTTTGCCAAAAAAATAACAAATAATGTTCTGCTTGAGGGAAAATCAGACATTAGGCTTCTTATGAAGAAACAAGGGGTCATGTTGAAAACTTCAGGATAACATATCTTGGAGAAGAAAGAGCCATTCAGTGGTTCACTCCCCAAGTCTGTGGGAGGGTTTTTTTTTTTTTTTTTTTTAAAAAAAGGTTATTTTCATAACTTTGAGACTACAATTAATTACTGCAAAACCCACGGAAAAACTGCCTCTTTTCAATAATTTTTCCCCCATCTTTTTCCCTAAGAGTCTTCAAATATGACAACATTCTTATTTTCAATTAAAACAAAAAATTGAACAGATGTGCCTCAAGAGGGCTGGCAGTGCCTTTAAGAACTGGTAATAATTTATTTAGAACCATGTACAGTAATATGATATATCTTTACACACAAGTTGCACAGAAACACCCCCTGCTTTTGGTGTGGTACTTACTGTTCCTTGTTGGAACACCCAGGAAACTTCCATATGTCAGAGATCATGTATGACAGTCCTATCTTCTGTGTAAAAGGTCATCTCCCAGCAGAAGAATAGCTCGCCTAGTTAAAGGGATACCAATTTTTAAATGCTCTGCCAAGCTGTAGATGGAGAGAATGAGTGAGAGAGGGAGATGTCAGATTTCAAATGCAGGGCATGCTCATTGTGCCCTCGGATGCTGAGCTGGGAAGAGGGGGAGAGAAACCTCTATTTAGAGATGATTGGAAAAAATCAGTGCCACACAGTGCACTTGAGAAGCAATGTGGGAGGGTGTTCTTGCCCTCTCCTTGGATGTGGCAAAATGGCCACCATGGAAACAGGAAGCAGCAGCAAATGGCTGCCACGGGTCTTCTCGGATGCTTGAGGAAGTATCTATGTGTATCCAGGCCTGTGTGGGGTATTCCTAGGGTAGCAGGTTTTTAAAGTCAGGGTGAAGAAAAGGGAGGCATTTAGAAGGAATGGACAATTGACAAAGAAAGTGGTCAGACAGCACCAAAGGGTAATGATCTGGGAAAACCCAAGGCTCCAAGAAAGTACGTTGACTCCAAGAAAGTACGTTGACCACAAGAAACTTAGAATTTACAGTATTTTAGCCACCTTGAAACTATATAACCATGCCAGCTCAAGTAACCAAAAATATCCTAGTCCCTGCACTAGCTGCTTTTGAAATATCCTGTTTAAAATGACCCCCTCACCACCATGGGTAAGTTGGCAGGGGATTGGAGGCTCCATGGAGGGCTATCCCTAAGCCAACCTGCCAGGCAGGCAGGCAAGATTCTGCCCTCCCCAACCTCCCCCTGCTAGCTCCATTCCTCCTGAGAGGCAAAGACTTCCCGATGTTCCTGGTTGCATCAGACACCAATCTGGCCCAACTTCCCTATTAGAAGGCCTCTGTGACAACCAGCCAATCCGACGCACCAATCTGAGTAACTGTGTTTTCCCTCCTTCAGGACATGGTTACATTTAGTTCGATCTTTTCCTTCCCAAGGCAGATGCCCAAAGCAAAGAGAGTGAAGCAGTCAGAATTTCAGACACTGTGAACAACTCCCCTTGGGGTACCTCTGGGGCTGGTGTCTTTACATCATGACGACAGAGAGCTGGCCCGCGCAGACTATGGCCACGGCGTCTTAGAGGTTTTGTTTCTCTGCAGGCGTCCACGTGCTCTGTTTCTTTCCCTCCTCACCACTCTCCAAACCACGCTCACACAAATACATGTCCCCATATGCAAAGATGCACATATGTATATTGTATATCAGTGTGACACTCACACGCATGTGGGGTATTAGCATAGCCTTCCCCCCACCTCCCCCGAGTCCCTCTTGTGCTTCCCAGCACCCAGCATCCTCCAAAGCAGGCAGTGGCACACTATGGCTCATAAGCTAAATCCAGCCACTGCCTGCTTTGTAAATAAAGTTTTGCTGGAACACAGACCTGCTGATTCGTTTGTGTATTTTCTGGCTGCTTTTGCAGTAGAACAGGGTGGAGGAGTCACAAAAAAAGACCATGTGGTCTGAAATATTTGCTCACTGGCCCATTAAGAAAAAGTTTGCTGCCCCCTAGTCTAAAGCAGCATCTTATACCTAGAAAATCTATTTCTTAAAAATTGTCAACAGGTCTTTCTCTTATCTTAAAAGTAATTCATAAACCTGTACCTTTTAGAGTCATGGAGCCATGTAATTAGAAGGTGTAGTTTAGAAGATTAGTCCTACTTATGGCCTAGTACCTGATTATCTTCTAGGATACCTGTGGACGTCTCATCTCTCTTGATGGTTCCAGTAAAAGGCAACACACAGCTGCTCACAGGGAAGCTGTGATGTTTCCCAACAGCTCTATTGGAAAGTTCTTTTTTATCTGCAGTGAAAATCTGATTTCCTATCATTTTCACCCACTGGTTCCCATTCTGCCCTTTGGGGCCAGTCAGGAAAAGGAGGACAATCCACTTTGAAAAATCGGCCAGGCATGACAGCTAGTGCCTGTAATCCCAACACTATGGAAGGCAGAGGTGGGTGGATCACTGGAGGTCAGGAGTTCGAGACCAGCCTGGCCAACATGGTGAAACCTCATCTCTACTGAAAATACAAAAATTAGCCAGGCGTGGTGGTGCATGCCTGTAGTCCCGGCTACTCAGGAGGCTAAGGCAGGAGAATCACTCGAACTTGGGAGGCGGAGGTTGCAGTAAGCTGAGATTGCACCACTGCACTCCAGCCTGGGTGACAGAGCGAGACTCTGTCTCAAAAAAATAAATAAATAAAAAATAAAAAAATAAAGCATCAAGTATCTGGAGATAACTGGCATGCCTCACCTTTCTATTTTGGTTCTCCAGGTTAAAAAATAACTCCAGTCCCTCTACCTGTTCCTCGGGTGGTGTGGTCTCAAGGCCCCACCACCTCTGTAGCGTCTCTTGGTGGCCAATATCCCTCTTAAACTTAGAAAGCCGTGAGTACTGTGAAGACATCAGGTGCTTTCTCAAGATAAGCATTCATTCCTGGTCACCGTGATGCTGAGAGTTCACCAGGGAAGTGTTAGAAGCTTCTGGAGGGCAGGAGCAGAGGCTTGCTGCTCTCTTTCTGGAGCAGCAGGCACAGGGTAGCCCCATCATCTAACAGGGTCCCAAGATGCCCTCTGAAGCTGGATATGCCAAGCCTTTGCACCAGTGGCTGGAGGCCTAGCGGGGATTCCACCGGAAATCTGGATCTAGAGAATGGTATATTTTGAATTAACCACTCAACAAATCATAAAGCAGGATTGTCAGACTCATTATGGGAAAAGCTGCACTGAAAATAATGCCTTAAGTATGTGTTGTTGCTGCTGGGGATACAATTGGTATTAGTGGCTTAAAGGGCTCAGGAAATTTCCATGAGACCGTAACAAAGGAACAGCCAGCATTTGGTGGGAACAATGGAGGATGAACCCTTTTTTTTCATCGATGAAAGGACATCTTTCTTATTATTTAAAAATTTGCTTCTCCAAACACCCACTTCTCCCCCGTGTACCATGTCAGAGTTACTGAGGAGGTTTAAAAAAAAATCATTAAACAACCCCCCCAAAAGAGGGCTCAATGAGGTCTAATTCTGTGGTAATGAGCTCCAATTTAACGCCATCATTATTTCTGACATTAAAGGCCCGAGAATAGTGTCACGTGCCCAGAAGCTTTTTTTTTTTTTTAAACCAGCTAATCCCAGAAATAAGAAACTGCCATGAGGGACAGTGAGTCAGGGCCTGTAAAAGTGCTTTAGGAGAGGACTGTGGCGATAGACTGACCTGAGCCTGGGAGGCACAGCCTGCACGAGGCCCTTAGCCACCTTGGGCGGACGGGGCCCAGCTCGTGCAGTGACTGTCCAGTGAGTCATTAAGAGCCTAGGTTTTGGCCGGATGTGCTGGCTCATGCCTGTAATTCCAGCACTTTGGGAGGCCAAGGCGTGCAGATGAGTTCAATACCAGCCTGGCCAACATGGTGAAAACCTGTGTCTACTAAAAATTAGCCAGCCATGGTGATGGGCACCTGTAATCCCAGCTACTCAGGAGGCTCAGGCAGGAGGACTGCTTGAACCCAGGAGGCAGAGGTTGCAGTGAGCCAAGGTCACACCACTGCACTCCAGGCTGGGTGACAGAGTAAAACTCTGTCTCAAAAAAAAAAAAAAAAAAAGTGTCTAGGTTTGGTGTTAGATTCTAAGTTTGAGGCTTAGCTGTGCTGCTTGTGCCAAAACCTTATGACTTTAGGGAATTTTACTTAAGTTCCTCATGCCTTGGTTTGGCTCATCTGTGAAATGGAACCCACAATAGTACCTACTACCAGGTGGAGACAAAATTAAATAGGATGCAGAAAACAGACTCTAACATATCAAAGAGAAGAAAGGAATCCACAGGATGATGGACAGGGAGGGACGTCTGGAAGCAACAGCTGGGCTCCAGGCTTAGAGATCAACCAGTGCCAAAGGGGGCAGATCAGAGGCTCTAGAAGAACTTTCGTAAGAAGACGAAATTAGTGGAATGCCCAATATATTTGGATACATTGAGAGATGACGCATACAACCGGGAAGACTTCAGGTATATGTCAATGACAGAAGACTAAGAAAAGCAAAAACAGAACCACTGAAAACAGAGTCATTCAGGAAAGGAAGAGTAAACAGAATACACTACATGGCTCAGCTAGGCTAAACACCGATCTGATAAAAATGGCAACATCATGATATTGGCAAGATGGGAATTTTATGAGGGTTTTTTGAAGGGGAATTTAAAAGAGAGCTGGACCCTCATTTTTCACAGTGGGAAGTCAGTAGATAATGCCTAGAAATAAAAATCAAGAAATAGCAACAAGGCCAGGCGCAGTGGCTCACACCTGTAATCCCAGCACTTTGGGAGGCTGAGGTGGGCGGATCACTTGAGGTCAGGAGTTCGATTACAGCCTGGCCAACATGGTAAAACCCCATCTCTACTCAAAAACACAAAAATTAGCTGGGTGTGGTGGCGTGTGCCTATAGTCCCAGCTACTCAGGAGACTGAGGCACGGGACCCTTGAACCCTGGAGGTGGAGGCTGCAGTAAGCTGAGATCACACCACTGTACTCCAGCCTGGGTGACAGAATGAGACCCTGTCTCCAACAACAACAACAACAACAAAAAAAGAGTGAAAGAAAGAAATAGGAACAAAAGTATTTCATTGAGAGATATGGAGGTAAAGTTCTAAGGAATCAGTTTAAAGCATTAAAAGAATTTATCCATAAGGGAGTAGGAGCTAGATAGGGGATTTTGGGGGAGAAATTATATATATTTTTGCAACAAGCTGGAAGGACTGTATGAATCTGAAAACTGTCTATATAAGTAACTTTGATAACAGTAAAACTAAATAAAATTCCTATTGAAATGGATCCCATCAATTGATTTCACCACGAGTTCCTCTGGATTTATTAGGATTAAGACCAGATTTAGCAGTTTCTCTGTTGGCTCTCTCAACCTTCTAACAGATGAAATGTTGAATAAGGCAGGTCAAGAGTGTTTCCAGAAGCATATCTTTGGTTTTTCTTTTTCTTTTTTTTTTTTTTTTTTTGAGACAGTCTCACTCTGTTGCTCAGGCTGGAGTGCAGTGGCCTGATCTTGGCTCAATGCAACCCCCACTTCCCAGGTTCAAGCGATTCTCCTGCCTCAGCCTCCTGAGTAGCTGGGATTACAGGCACCTGCCACAACCCCCAGCTAATTTTTATATTTTTAGTAGAGATGGGGTTTCACCACATTGGCCAGGCTGGTCTTGAACTCCTGACCTCAGGTGATCTGCCCACCTCGGCCTCCCAAAGTGCTGGAGTTACAGGTATGAGCCACCATGCCTGGCCAAGAAAGAAGTTTCATTGGCTCACAGCTCAGCATGGCTGGCTGGGCTCAAGCAATACTTCCATCTCAGCCTCCCCAGATGTTGGGATTACAGATGGGAGCCATTGTACTTGGCCCTTCCCTCCAATTTAAGCTGAGTATTTCTTTGATCAAGTCAGTACGTTGCTTGTCAGTACGTTCTTGTCAGTCTCAATGGGCTGACGATTGGGCCCATGACGTCCCCCATGATCACTGATAGTATTTTGCCATTCCTGATACTGCAGTTCCTGGTCTTCCCCCTTCCTCCATATAAACGTCACATTCAGTACTCCCAATCTAGACAGCTGTTCATACGCTAGTTCCTTTGAGATCAAAATTATGAACTCAGATTTGAAGCAGAGATGAGCACATACCAAAGTTGTTTTGTGCTGTTCACAACTTTAAAGTCACTTTAAAGGCGAGAAAATCGAGTTGCTACTGGATGTATGCATTCCTTCTCACATGAATTTTCCTTCTGATGCTGTGTGCCGTTTCCTGGCTCTGATCACATTGAATAAACTATGAAAGTTGGGACCTAATCTCCAAAACGAGAGGACAACGATTCCTGCAGGAAAACACATTCTCAGGGAGTCACCATAGTATCCAGTGGGTAAAAGCACTGTTTCAAAAGGAAAAATGCTAGAAAATACTGAATTGTTCAATTAAGAACATTAATTCTTTAGTGGTTTTCTACCTGTATGCCAACACTACAGATATCCTATTATATATATATCTCTGTCTCATGTATATCATATATATGATATATATGAATATATGAGATATATATAAAGTATATATTGTATATTATAGAGTGTATATGATATGTATACATATATCAAATATATATCATATATATACATGTATCACATATATATAAAATTTTCTTTTTGAGACAGAGTCTTGCTCTGTTGTCCAGGCTGGAGTGCAGTGGTGCAATCTTGGCTCACTACCACCTCCACCTCCTGGGTTCAACTGATTTTTGTGCCTCAATCTCCCAAGTAGCTAAGATTACAGGTCCCCTCCCCAACCATGCCCAGCTAATTTTTTGTATTTTCAGTAGAGATGGGGTTTCACCATGTTGGCCAGGCTGTACTTGAACTCTAAGCCACAAGTGATCCACCTGCCTCGGCCTCCCAAAGTGCTGGGATTACGGGTGTGAGCCACTGCACCCAGCCCTATTTAATATTTTAAAATAATACTTTACATGAACAGAGACAGAAGGACACAGATACGCTTGTAATGGTACAGAAAACCCTGTTGAAATTGTAAAAACTGGTATGGTAAATAACTTTCTAGATTTTATATTAATCGAGGCTTTGACATGGTCCCAAAGTAAATTGCACTCTGTACCCCTTAGATAACATTTTCAGTGTACTTCTATGTGCCAGACACTGACCTAAGCATCTTACATTTATCATATTATGTCACATTCTTATTAACCCATTTGGCAGACAAGGAAACCAAGGCCCAGAAGGGTAAAGACATTTGCCTTGGGATTGAAAGTTCACATTAGTAAAGTGAGGACTTGAACCCAGCTCTCATCACAAAGACCATGCTCTTTATCACTAGAGCAGCAGTTTTCAATAAGGGGTGGTTTTGCCCCATGGAGGACATTTGGCAATATCTGGAGACATTTTCAGTTGCCATGCCTGGGGCTGGGAGTGCATCTGGAATCTAGGGTAGTATCTAGAGGGGAGATGTCAGGGATAATGCCAAACATACTACAATGCACAGGGCACCCTCACAAAAAAGAATCACCTGTGCTGAGCACAGTGGCTCATGCCTGTAATCCCAGCACTTTGGGAGGCGAGGCAGGTGGATCACCGCTGTCAGGAGTTCGAGACCAGCCTGGCCAACACGGAGAAACCCTGTCTCTACTAAAAATACAAAAATTAGCCAGGTGTGGAGGCGCTTGCCTGTGGTCCCAGCTACTCAGGAGGCTGAGGTAGGAGAATCACTTGAACCTGGGAGGCGGAGGTTGCAGTGAGCTGAGATCACACCACTGCACTCCAGCCTGAGTGACAAAGTGAGGCTGCGTCTCCAAAAACCCCCCCAAAAACCAATCATCTGGCCCCCATGCCAAGAGGGTCACCCTGCACCGTGCTCTGCTTGTTTTTCTTTAAGAAATTCTGAACTAATTGCCCATTATCCTATCCACAGCATCTAGAGCTGTAGCTGGCACATAGTAGGCTGTTATCCCCTAACTATGAGCAAATGGATTATTTTTCTGAAATAAATAAATAAAGCCCCTATATGGCTACATAAAAAGACACCAATTGTTTTTCTTTCATAAGTGATTATGTGCCTAATACTTTAAAAAGGCCTATAGACTTGAACCTCACCACAGGTGCTTGGAACAGGGGCCCTGATATGTAAAACTCCCCAGGGACGGTATACAAGTCCCATGAATAGACCCTAATTACTTACCTTAAGTGCAGATATATAAGACATCTACCAATTTGTTCCCCTACACACCAGTTGTCCCACAGGACTTTGTTAAGTATGCTTATATGTACATCTTAGAGTTATACTTTTAACAAGGTTTAGAAGAAAACAATGCTTACTATACACTTCTTGGGTTTTCTTTTCCCTTTGTTATTCCATAATCATCACCCTACCTGGAATAAATAGGCCAGGGCCTTAGAGGAATGTAGCAATTCTGTTGAAGTTATGGGAAAGTGGCTGAAGGGCCTAAATGGAAGATGGGGAGTTAGAAAATGGAAAGACACAATATTCCCTGTTAGCCTCCCAGCGGGCATCTTTCTCCACACCTTTCTAGTTTGTACGATGGGAAGAGGCTTATGTGGAGGAGAGGACAGAGAATTAGGTCACAACCATGATAACTGAAGATTGGCTTATTTATGAATGTCTTGCACGGTGCAAGTGTACTGTGTAGGCTCAAACTGGAGAAGGCTGTATTTTAACCTCCTTTTGCAGCTTCAATGAAAGTTTTCAAAGGGGAATTGACATGTTTAATTGTTAACTAGAAGACTCATTTATTTTTTTTTCCATTCATTCATTCAACACATACTAAGTGTGTTAGTCTGTTTTCACACTGTTATGAAGAACTGCCTGAGACTGGGTAATTTATAAAGGAAAGAGATTTAACCGACTCACAGTTCTACATGGCTGGAAAGGAAACTTACAATCATGGCAGAAGGCAAAGGGGAAGCAAGTACGTCTTACATGGCAGCAGGACAGAGACAGACAGAGAAGGGGGAAGTGTGCCAGACTCTTATCAAACAACTAGATCTTGTGAGAACTCTCTCACTATCACGAGAACAGCACGGGGGAAACCATCGCCATGATCCAATCACCTCCCAACAGGTCCCTCCCTCGACATGTAGGGATTACATTTCAAGATGAGAGTTGGGTGGGGACACAGGGCCAAACCATATCACTAAGCACCAGGGTATCCTCCTGAGTACACAGATGGCCTACATTTCCTAACCTCATTTGTGGTGAGGTGTGGCCATGTGGATGAGTTCTTACTAGCACAGATGAGCCTAAGTGATGCCAGCTACTTCTCTGCCCAGACCTTAACACTGATCCTGTAGGTGGTGGCAATGCCCCTGCAGTGTGGAAGCAGCATAAGGAAATGAACCTAAGCGGCTCTCTTGTGAGCAAGACATTCACTTCTTTGCTTATCCAGCTGCTTTATTTGGGGGCATCTTTGTCATAGCCTTTGTACTTACTTACATGGATGTCTAATAGCAGTCTATGCACTCATGGAGTTCATAATCCAGACAGACAGTAAATACCAAAGATAATCGGGGAGGCCTCTCTGAGGAGGTGACATTTATGATGAGACCTGAAGAGTAAGGATTATCAGCCATGCAAAGATCTGGGTGCTCAGGCAGACAGAAAATCAAATGCAAAGGCAGAAATTAACTTGTGTCTGAGGAATAGAAGAGTGACATGGCTGGAATGCAGTGATGAGGTCAGAGCATTACTGGGTGAGGTTGAGAGGAGGCAGAGGAAGAGTAAGTGGAGGCAGTTCTAAGTGTGACGTGAAGCCACTAGAGTGTCTTAAAGTGGGTATAGGCGTGTGTGTGGAGAGAGAGAGAGAAGGAGAGAAGGAAAGAGATAGCATTTGATTTGCATACTGAAGATCACCTTTGGCGATGGCATAGAAAACAGACAGCAAGGATCAAGAATAGAAATGAGAAAAGTGAAGACAGAATTGCAGTGGTTCAGTGAGCAGTGATGGTGGCTTGGATCAGGCTATTAGTAGTGGGGATGTGGGAAAGGGCTGGATTCAGGGATGCGTTTGGAGAGAAAGTCAATGGGTCTGACTGACAGATTGGAAGTGGAGGGTGAAAAACAGTTCTTATCTTGAGCAGGTGGGCAGTGGTGGTATTTATTAAGCTGGGCAAGACTTTGGGGGGTCTTGGAAATGGGGGGACATGAAGAGGCCTGTTTTGTTTTTGCTTTTGTTTCTTTTGGAGACGGAGTCTCCCTCTGCCACCCAGGCTGGAGTGCAATGGTGCAATCTTGGCTCACTGCAACCTCTGCCTCCCAGGTTCAAGTGATCCTCCTGCCTCAGCCTCCGGAGTAGCTGGGATTACAGGTGTCGGCCACCATGCCCGGCTAATTTTTATATTTTTAGTAAAGACGGGTTTTCACCATGTTGGCCAGGCTTGACTTGAACTCCTGATCTCAGGTGATCCAGCCGCCTAGGCCTCCCATAGTGCTGGGATTACAGGCGTGAGCCACTGCACCCAGCCAAGAGGCCTGTTTTAAAAGTGCTAAGCTTGAGACGCCTGTTAGAGGTTGACATGGAGAGTCTGGGGTTCAGGACAGATTACTGAGGAGTCTTCAGCAAATCAATAGAATTTAAAGCCACAGACCTAGATGTGTCCTCTTAGGGAAAGGGAAATGGGAGAAAAAGAGAAGACCTGGGAAAAAGTGTCTAGCACACATTTAGGCATCTTCTCACCAGTGTCAAGGATAAACAACACATCAGCATTTCTAGGGAAGCGGGGAAGAATCTGCACTGTTGGTAATTCCAACTGGCACCATGAGAATTTCTTTCTGTGAGTGCTGGTGCCAGCCTGCACTGGCTCATGATAGCTGTTTGTTAAATTTTCAGGAGTCATGTGAGCCAGTTATTAAATACAGCTATTATTGTGGAAGTCAGGATGGAGCATTTATAACACAGAAATCAGCAAATTATCCATAGGAGGATCTCTAAAAATTTTTGAGAGCCTATTTATAAGCACACCACTGGTCCCCCCCATACTTTGTGTCCAGACTTATCAGAGAAATGGCATGGGATCCCCAGATGCCATCTGACTCATTTCTTACACAAGCCGACCCATAAGCACATCATTTGTAGTACATGATGGCATGATCCCATTGGCTGGGAACTCCTATAACACTGTGACCTCCATCCGGTGTTGCTCTCCTGCCAGCACAAGTACACTGTAAGTGGCAGTGTTTTTTGTTTTTTTTTTTTTTTTTTGAGATGGAGTCTCACTCAGCTGCCCAGGCTGGAGTACAGTGGCACAATCTCAGCTCACTGCAACTTCCGCCTCCTGGGTTCAAGCAATTTTCCTGCCTCAGCCTCCCAAGTAGCTGAGACTACAGGCGTGCACCACCATGCCCTGCTAATTTTTTATTTTTTATTTTTTGTATTTTTAGTAGAATCGGGGTTTCGCCATGTTGGCCAGGCCAGTCTCAAACTTCTGACCTCAGGTGATCCACTCGTCTTGGCCTCCCAAAGTGCTAGGATTACAGGAATGAGCCACTGTGCCCGGCAGTGGATCTTAAGCAGCCCTACAAAAATGTTAAAGGGAAGGGTTAGGAACCTGAGTATCTGGATTTTTGTGGAATTAATTCTTAGAAAAGCAGAATATTCTCTTTACTAAACAATAGTCACAAACGATCTGGAAACTTGGGGAGTTCCTTTCCTCTGAGGCATGGGTGGAAACACTGAGGTAAATACTTTGCCCCATGAAAGAAAGCAGAGGGGACTCCAGTTTCTTGGATATTCGAGACATCTCTCCAACCTTGGGGACACATAGGACCCCATGATAGCAAGTTTGTTTTTTATAATCCTTTCTTTTTCTCCACTCAGTCTTGGTATTTTCTCCACCACACCTATTTCATTGACTCTAAGATGTGTTTTCACAAAGGTGCAAATGGGTTGATTAGTTTATTCAGGAGTATCGACATGCTACGGTGCACTGGAGCATGCAGCCAATCTCCCTGCACGCTTGAGTGGGCCGTGGTTACCTCCACTGCCTCCAACGGGAATCGAGTGCTGTTTTGTCTCTGTGCTAGGGGACTGGAGAGATGTGTCATTCCAGCATCACCCTAATTATGATTTTCAGAAGATGTAGCTGTCTGGATATAACAGGACCATCAAAAGTGTGTGGAAAGAGTGTGTGTGGTGTGTGGCATACGTGTGTGTGTGTGTGTGTGTGTGTGTGTAGATAGCGGAAGGTACACCCTCAGAGGCTGGGCTTAAGAATGAAATGGAGTTATTGCATTACTGCCTGTGCAAAGCTGGGGCTGCACACACAATAACAGACATACAGACATAGGTGCTCATATGCATATGTACAAAACCCACGAGCTTTCCTGAGCGAGGCTTTTCTTTAGAGATGAATTTAGTGAATCAGAGAATGTCAAATCTGTAAAAAAAAAAAAAAAAATCACCAAGGTTATCAAATCCAAAGCTTTGTTGTTGTTGTTGTTTCAGATGAGGAAACTGAGGCCCAGAGAGGTTAAATGATTGCCCTGAAGCCACACAGCTAACCAGAGAAGATATAAGTTCCTGCCTTTCTTACTTCCAATTCTCATAAGCAAGTTTCTGCATGAACAAGGTGGCAAGTCTGAGCAAAATGCTAAAACCGTGGCCCCATTTTGTTTGTGCACGTGTGTGTGTACATGAGCTATTGGTGTGTGACGGGAGTTTGCCGGGATATTCTCTCCCTGTTTCACGTTTTCACATCTCCCACAAGATGGGAATGAAAAGGAAGGAAGAGCTGAACCATTCCCTCAGGCAAGTAGATCTGTGGCAAACAAAGAGTCCACAGCTCGGTCTCCGCGGGGTCAGTCTGACTTCCTTCTCTCAGAAGCATCCCAGGCTACATTTTCATCTTTGCCGTCTTCCAATCTTGCATAATCTATAATAATATGATTCCAAATGCATTTTAGCAAATGCAAGATGGAAGGGGACTCCCCCGGCTGCTCCCAAACATCTGATCTGTGAAACCTGTAAGGAGCTGCAGTGAAAAGTTCACTGATAGAAAAAAAAACAAACAAACAGACATTTGCCTGTGTCCCTGGTTAGGGGCAAGGCTCTTCCGGGTTGGTGGCTCTTGGTCGTCTTTGTTGTCCTTAAAAAAGGGATAGCGCTGAGGAGTTGGCGGTTCACCTTTGCTCTTGTGTTTAATTGCTGCAAAGGCCATTTATTACCTTGTGTTCTTCCGCAGAGGGGACACTGTCTTTCCTAGCCACGAGGCCTGCTGGTGTTTGGCTTCTCTACCTGCCCCGGAAGCCAACCCCGTCACCTCCGAGTAATTCTGGGTCACTTCCATGGCAAGGTCTGTCTGGCTCCGGTACAGGAAGGCCCTCATGAAAGGAAGAAGGGCGGAACTGGGATTTTTTTTTTTTCTTTCTTTGAATTTTGCATAAAATTCCGTCCCCAGCGACCTAATGAGAAAACATCCATCATCTGTCTTTCTCTGGGAATGTCGGTGGCCATCTCCAGCCGGTTTGTGGTCCTGCTCATCTGTACGCAGGCAGGGCTTGTGAAATTGCTTTTCCTTCAGAAAAATATGTTCATTTCCACCTTCCTCAGATGGCCCTCACAAATGAAAGTGCTTTGTCATTTTTAATGCCCGGTGTTCCCTTTCTCCTGCACTGCCTCCAGTCACGATCCAGCCGATAAAACCCACAGGTACTTTAAAAAAAAAAAAAAAAAAACCACGCGCACACACACACACACCTCAAAAGCCCAGAGGACTGTCAGATTCCACCGGTGTCCCCTTGTGGGTTTTCCTGGCACACAGAGCAAAAATGGCTGCAAAGGGAGGTTCTCTCTGTTCTCTGGGAATCTCCTTGGGCCTTGTGCAGCACTTAGACGGACACGCAGCGACAGGGGACGTGCTGAGTTCGAGGTAACAGACGCCTGCCTTAAAATGGAGGCACAAAGCCCAGCCCTGTCCCCTTGGCTGGCCGGCTCTGAGCATCCTGAGAATTAACAGAGGTACATGTGCTTTATAAAAACTGGAAAGTGTACTAAGAATTCAAAGTTATTATTATTTCTAAAATGTCTCCAGCCTACGATTTGTCATAGACACCTATCATTCTGCTTAGATAATTGGGTAATTGTTCCTCATGCCGGAGGGAACAAACGTCTCTCTTTGAAATGTGCGTGGAGGCTTACACATAGAGAGCCCTGTTATAACAAGGGTCTGACTCCACAGAGATTTGTAGATGCCAAAAGACTAACAATAACCTCCTCCGAAAAACAACTGCATCCAGTTTTTCATAGGCAGGTTAGTAGGACCACCTGATTCCAGCATTTTAAAAGAGTCACCCTATATATGGAAATGGGGTCAAAATACTAGGCCAGGAAAGGAACATGACAGATTTGTTGGCCAAAACTTATTTCAAAGGAGAATCTTTGTAAAATATGATTTTTTCCCACATATCTGCATTTCAAGACTGGGTTATCTTTGTTTCTTCATGATTGTTATTTAAATATATATTAGTTTTAACTTTTTGTGCCTTTTCTTGATCACACCATCCACTCAGTTAAGGATCTGTAAACAAAGCTTGAATTGAGCCAAAATGATCTAACTTCCAAAGGGAACCCTTGTTTCCCCGGGTAAACTTGAACGTCTTCATTGATGATGGAGAACCTTGCTTCTCAAATAACCTGGCATGAAGGGCAACTTGATTGTTGTTTTTGTTGCTAATATCCAATTCCCCGTGGCCTGATACTTTTGTAAAATACATAAAAGTTGAATTACTAGAAAAATAAAATGTCACTTGAATGTTGCAGTCATGTCAGATGGCTATAAAAGTCTTTAAATTCTTACTCTGAGTTTCTGCACTTAACTTGTTGAGAATCCCTATCAAATGGTTCACAGACCAGGAATGACCTGTGGACCCGCTTTGAGTAGCACTGAGGTTGAGACAACTGTCCTGCCATCTTACCCATGGTGGCTCATTTTCCAGCTATGAAACTGCTCACTCCTTAACCTGTAAGAGTTTGTCAATCCAATGTTTTAATACCTTTTTTAAAGCAGGGACAGGTCTGTATACAAAGCCTCCAAGCTAAGTAATCAATTGATAACTGAGAGGGAGGGCTGTTAATGTCCATATGAGTTATACAAGTCATTGTCCAAGAATAAATCAGGAAGTTACCCTAAGGTATGGCAGAGGGAGGGGAGGGCTTGGGGGTGGCTGCTGTACATATGGAAAATAAAATAAAAAAAAATTACAGAGAAGTAATTCTTAACCTGTATTCCATAAGGCAGTAGATTAAGAGGTAATAGAGAGAGCTAACACTAGGCTAGACTAAAGAACTGGAAGCAGAGAACATACACCACAGTGTAAATAGGCACACACACGTGTGTACATGTGTATATGTGTGCATGTGTGTGCATGTGTATATGTGTGCATGTGTGGGCGCACGGTCCACCTGGCGGGCTGGCTGACTGGAACTAAGGAAGGGTGGAAAAAAAGGTTGAGGGAGCATTTTCAGAAAGGGGGTCCAATTTATATCCGTTGCAGTAATTGGTTTGTTTGTGTAGAGCAGGAAGAAGGGGCAGTGGGGGACGTGATGGAGTGAAACACCGAGGGCTGCGATTCCCCTGCTTGATGAGTTGGAGAGAAATTGTTAGTAACCAAGACTGGTCCCGCAGGGGTTCATTAAGTGACTGGCTCTCCACCATATCCTGTCATTTCCAACCTGGATGCATCAACATTAGCCCGCTTTGCGGTATGCAATTGTGCTTCTGCAAGGGTGTGTGAAGGCGCAGGAGCATCTGCGGGCTGGGTCTGTGTGCATGTTTGTACCTTTCCTTGTGGATACAGTTAAGTTTTCCGTGGGAATTAGAATCATGAAGGCCACATGCAATTTTTTTTTTTAAAGGCAAAAAGCAAAAGGTGCTTTCTTACTGGAAACACAAATTTGCTTTGACACTTAAAAAGTACCGTGGAGTCAAACAATAGGGAAACTAAGAAAGGGTCTGAACTGGGCGGGCTGGAGGGAGCTGAGCACTGAAAGGCTGGCCGGTGGCGAACACATCCAAATGGTAACTTCTTAAGTCAGCCCTGAAAGGGACAGTGAGCAGTGTTTGTCTCTGGATTGTGAGGCCTGTCAGCCCCTGGGAGGCAGGGGCCCAGAAACTGGAGTTCAGGCCAAGAGCCAGGAAGGAAGTATCGGCAAATTTGCCAAACATGCAGACTGCCCACAATGTCCGGGTGCTGGTGGCATTTGGAGTCACGGATGCTCTGCCTTTGGATCTTAGGATTTTTTTTTTTTCCAGTTAAGAATGGAAGAAAGACTTCTGTGGGGAGTTTTAAGGGTAGGAGTCCCTTTGGGAACCCCATAAATTCAGATCTTAGAAAAGCACTAAGAAAAAAACCAAAAATGCTTTTTGCACCAGTGGGAACTCTGAGGATTCAGTCTCCTAAGTGCTCTGCCTGTCTGGGTTAGCCAAGAATCCAGCTTCAGGGGCTAGGGGAAAGCTAATGCCTTCTAAAGGAGGCCAGCCCCTCCCACCCCCTCAACCCACTTAGCTCAGTCCTGGACAAGGCTGGCCTGTAGCCTCTGGACAGAGGATCCCCCTTAAGGCACAGAAGAGGGCTGGACTTCAACCTCTATTCTGTGGTTTGTAATGGTTTCCTGGAATGAACAATCAAAATGTAAAACCTGCAAGACATGAAAGTGACCATCTTTGAGTGCTTTTTCTACTTCCTAAAACGGGGATGCACTCTATCTGTGCAGAGGAAAACTCGTAGGACCTCCTAGGATGCATCTTGGCTCCAAGTTCGTGCAGTGTTATTAGGAAATTACAAGTCGAAGCAGCCCCAAAGAGACCATTAAATCACATCACCTGCAGGTTTGCAAATATACGAAGATAGGCAGAGCTAATTGCCGTTATTGTTGTTGGTATCATTATTATTAATAGATGCCATCCGTTGATACTTCACATCTTATACATGTCTCATTTTCATCTTCATTATAAGCATGCAATAGAAAAAGGCAAGTACTATTATTATCCCCATTTTACACATAAGGACACCAAGTCTCTGAGTTCAGGATGCCCCCGTGAGCCCAGACCACCTGAGTCCACAGCCACGCTCTTATCAGCTTGTTTTGCTGCCCCTCCAAGTCCTGTTACCATTTCCTAAGTGTTTCCCAGGTGGAAGGCCCATTCGAAGCACTTTACATACATTATCTAATTATCTCATTTGGTCCTCAGAGCCACAAATCAAGCTAAGCAGACTGCCCAACCTCCAAGCACTTATGAGCTTGTTGTTCCCACGGAGTCACATCATCCTTAGACCATTTGCAACGGTCCAATGTGGCAGAGAAATCACTTCTGGGCATGAATGTGGTCATTACCAATGGCTGTGATGGGACCTGGGGCTGTTGCTCTTCAAGGCTGATATGAGCCTCTAGATAACTCAGGAAGGAAACTTTTAATCGTCATCATTACAACCATCCATGTTGTTCTCAGCATCAGCGACCAAAGCCGGAAAGGAAATAAAGAAGGACTTTGAAAGCCATGTGTGTTTTGCAATGAACCAAAGGCAAATGGGGCTTTCCTGAATTTTTTAAATTTAGGGGCCAGAATGGAAATTATTCTGTTTTTTTCCACGTCTACCAAGAAGGACTAAGGCTTAGCTGTACTGCTTTCTACGATCCTGGCTGATTTTTCTTTTTCAATAGAATAACATAAAAAAAGAAGGCCAGGGTGCTCTCCAAACAGAACCCAGATCTAATGAGGGGATTTTGGAGTTGTTTATATAGCATGTCTCTTTATCTGTATAAAGCAAAGAACATCTCCAGGTATTTTCAGTGGATTGATCTCATCAAGACACAGATTTATTAAAAAGAAACACAGATAGAGGGAAACAGGCCACTGTAATTTATACATTAGTTTGTTTTTTTTTTTTAAGAAATAAAAACTAACTCCAAGTTTTTTATTCATTGCAACGGGGCCCTGCACATCATGTATGTAATGTAATGACAGCTTCAGACTAGGGATGCTTTTGATGCATTATTAACCATAAAAAAGACATTAAATACCAGGCTTGAATGCCATGGGGATGCATATTTCACTAGGAATTATTTTTCAATGTATGCTTAAAGTTTATTTTGGTAAACAGATGACTGGAGGCTGTCAGAGCCGGAGTAAGATTTATGTTCATTTGGAATTTTCTTGAAAGGAGCGGAAATGCCTGAGACTTGTGGAACACCCACAGCAAAATGTAAATCTTTTCTTGGCCCCAGGGAAGGTTGGAGAGTGCCACACAAACAATTCCTCCTAGGGATGTGTGGTTTCCAAGCAGCATCAGCGTAGATGCCCGTAGGGGCACAAGCCAAGGGGAGGGGTAGAGGGAACACACATTCCATCGTCTCTAGGAGGAGGGAGCAGAACCAAAACATCTGGACTGGGAAGCCGGCCTCAGGATGCCCCATCAGATGCCTGTGCATCAGCTGCAAAGAACGCCCCGAACTAATTCCTCCGTTTCACAGTCACCCCCATGTTGGCTCTAGGAGCTGTTTCCTTCTGTGCTGACACAGTTCTAAAGTATTTCTGGTTGCAGACGTAGAACTTATTGACCATGTGGGTTTTCCTATCCTTTGTAAATGATGGAGGCATCACTGCATCCATCTACAAAGCCCTTCCTTGGAGCTTCTACAGCCCCAGGAGCTGTCACAGAGTTACAGTCGAGGCAGGACCAATGGGTACCTTTCTGAAACTGAAGACAATTTCAGATGATCACAGCGTCCACCTTTAGGGCCTGCTTCTGCCTCTTTACTATTTGATATTTAATAAGTTTCATCCTAAAGACATAGCCATTTTGGCAGATACTGACAGCTTCATGTAGCTGCTCCAGGCTCAACAATTCATATGGAAAGCTGTAAATTCTGTTTAACATTTGTTACATACTTAGCTACAGATTCAGAGCCTAATGGGCACACCTAACCCATATGCATCTGTAAAATACTCTCCTGTCCAAATCCTGCCTGTACCTGGAACACTCTGAGTGCTCCGAAGATGTTACTACAATTTTAGGGCTGAAGGATGGTCTATTTCAGGTCAATGATCTGTGATTTGCACTAACAGGATATTAGTGGCATGAAGATGTCTGCAAAAGAACAGAAAGAAGGACTTGGGAATGTGTTTCCTTTTTGCAGCCCTATCATCTTGAGCTTTGGCTGGAGCTGGTTTATATTATCTGGTGACATTCCCGTTTTTAAATATGGCACCGAATTAGCCTAGGCACTCATGTTTCAGTTTCTTAGAGTAACAATTAATTGAATCAGGGTTTTTGTGACGCCCTCCTCCAAGGATGGCTGATTCTGTAGCAGCAGTTCTCAATAGAAAGGGTGATTTTGTCCTGCTGGGCGTATTTGGCAATGTTTACATATATTTTTGGTTGTTACAATTTGGGAGTGCTAGAGATATTCAGTGGGTGGAGGCCAAGGATGCTGCTAAACATCCTACAATGCACAGGACCTCCCTACCTCCAACCACCACGGAGAATGATCCAGCCTCAAATGTCAGTCATGCAGAGGTTAGAAGCCTCGTTCTAAGGGACTGTAAATGCGGCTGCTATGCTTTGTGACTAAAAGTAGCTGGAATGACAGTTCGGCTGTGTACAATCCAAAACCGATTGCATTGGAAAATGAGGCAGGGGCCCGAATGCTGGTTTTCCACTGAATGGTGGTTCACCCCTTGGGTCCTTTGTTCCATGGCCTGTGGTATGATGTCATCAACGCTCTGAGACCCACACAGCTTGGCAGAGGACACATCAGTAGTCCAAGAAGGTGTCACTGTGCTCATTCCATGGTTCGAGAAATGGAGGCACAGTCGAGTTCAATGACTTGCAAGAGATCACAGCATGAGGGAGTGGCAGTATCAGGAAGAGACCACTGAGCCTTCCACCTTTAGTCTCCCATCTCCTAGTCTGGTGTTAGAACCAGGAGATCACACTGAACACACACACTCACTCCCTCCCTTCTTCTCCTGCATATAGAGATATAGCAAAATGCAGGTTAAGTTGACTTTAATCTTTAATTCATACACAAGGATGTGCAGCACAGAGTGAAATAAAGAGTAAACTCCAGAGGCAGCAAGTTCTGTAGGTTTGGCCAGATCTTCCTTTTCAAAGACAGACAGCCTGGGGAATCGTGCGAATGGCCTTCCACTGCCCTCTTAGATTCTTTTTATGGCAAAATGCTGGCTTTTATCAATTCCTACCCCAACCTCTGATTCCCACAGGCTGGGGAAAGCAAACAGCAGTTGGGGAAAGTGCACCCACCTTCTCTTGTGATGGAAACAGGAGACTTGGACCCCTGGGGAGGCCAAGAAGGATGGGAGTGAAAAGGGGTGGGCTGCAGGAGTGGATGGGGGTGGGTGGGGGAAGAAGCTCTGGTTGCAGATGCCTGTGAAACCCAATTTTTTTTGCTTGGGTGGAGGGATTTGGCCTGGGACCTAAACAGATGGTTGTTCATTCTGACCCCCTAATAGGCATTTCTGCATTAAATGATATCAGAGTGGACACAGGAGACAGAAAAGTCTATTGTTGTGTCCACCATAAAAATAGACGTGTGGATGAAATGATCTTGGAGCAGAATCGACTAGAGAGGGTGAATTTGGGCACAAGAAATCAACTCGGAGAAGCCGGAGTCCCTGACAAGGTCTTGAGGTCTCAAGCCAATGGGGTGACACAAAAAGGGATTTGGACGCCAGTAACTGTAACCAGCAGCAGATGCAGCTGCTACTGGTTGCTCACTGACACATCTGCCCTTCTTTTTCATCCCCAGTGCAGTCCAGCCAAGAAATAAAGGCAACTCGGAATCCCAACAGCTGGAAGTGCTGTGGTTCCATATGTGTCAATTGTCTGGAAGCCTCTGGGCTGGGAATACTTACTCCTCTGGGAATGAGAGGAACACGAGCAGAGCGGGGCTTTGGAAATCTGTTCCCAGCTAGCCGAACTTGGCGCCCTCTAGGCTTGAAGTCAGGACAGCGGTGGCCTGGACATTTCCAGGGAGTGGCCCAGAGGGTTGGGTCATTGGCCAGATGCTGCTGTGTGCCAGGGTCCGAGCCCTTGCTCAGAAGAGAGAGGCATGGCTTTGCATGGGACTCGGGTGTTTAGTCCTCTCCCATGGGAGAAGAGCACAAGCGGCATCAAATTCCAGTGAGGCAACCAAAGTTGTCCTCATCTGCCAGACCTGCTCAAACTTTATAGATATGAACACCAGAGATTATCCCATCCCCCCCAAAAAATGTTGGCTCTCTCCCCATTCATTTCAGGATGGCCTTGTGCAAGGGACTCCCACTGTTAGTTTAAACACTTCTTTCTATGCATTCAATACAGGGATTCATTCATTTGGTCAAGTCCAGCCGCAGTAAAGTAGAAGTGTTAACTTATCTGCTACATGAGCATTCACCCAAATGATCAGCTTACTTGCTACCAAACCAACTATTAATACCTTTTGGTTTATAGCGCCAAGATACAGCATTGCAGGCAATAAGCCAGGAGAACATGTCCTGACCTTTAAAAGCTTAGGGTTCCCTGGAGACCCCAGTGATATATCTCAGCAAGGAGAAGACTTATCCTGGCTGAGTCCTCAACCCTGGGTATGGCCAAAGACAAGAAAATATGGTTTCGTTTGGTCTGGGGACAGCCATGCCTTGGATACATGGTAAGAAATCTTGACTCCTGGAACATGCTTGCACCTTTCCTTTTAAGAACTGTCTTCATGCCCCAGTTATAATGGCTTTTATCCAAAAGACAGACAATAACAAATGCTGGCAAGGATGTGGAGAAAGGGAAATGTCGTATACCACTGGTGGGAATGTAAATTAGTACAACCACTATGGAGAACAGTTTGGAGGTTCTTCAAAACACTAAAAATAGAGCTACCATATGGTCCAGCAATCCCACTGCTGGGTATAATCCCCAAAGAAGGGAAATCAGTATATCAAAGAAATATCTGCACTCTCACGTTTATTGCAGCACTGTGCACAACAGCCAAGATTTGGAAGTGACCTAAGGGTCCATGATGAATGGATAAAGAAAATGTGGTTCATAACACAATGGAGTACTATTCAACCATAAAAAGAATGAGATCCTGTAATTTCCAACAACATAGATGGAACTGGAAGACATTACATTAAGTGAAATAAGCCAGGAACGGAAAGACAAACTTCACATGTTCTCACTTACTTGTGGGAGCTAAAAAGGAACAACAATTGAACTCATGGAGATAGAGAAAGAGAGTAGGTTGATGGTTACCAGAGGCTGGGAAGGGTAGTGGACGGCGCCGGGGAGTGGGTGCAGGTGGGAAGTGGGGATGGTTAATGGCTACAAAAATGATGTAGTTAGATAGAATAAATAAGATCTAGTGTTTGACGGCACTGTAAGGTGACTAAAGTCAACAATGATTTATTGTACACTTAAAAATAACTGCAAGAGGCCAGGCATGGTGGCTCACACCTGTAATCTCAGCACTTTGGGAGGCCCAGGTGGGTGGATCACTTGAGGTCAGGAGTTTGAGACCAGTCTGACCAACATGGTGAAACCCCATCTCTACTAAAAATACAAAAATTAGCTGGGCATGGTAGCAGCTGCCTGTAATGCCAGCTACTCGGGAGGCTGAGGCAGGAGAATCACTTGAATCTGGGAGGCAGAGGCTGCAGTGAGCCGAGATCGTGCCATTGAACTCCAGCCTGGGCAACAAAGAGAGACTCTGTCTCAAAACAAAACAAAACAACAAGAGTATGATTGAATTGTTTGTAATACAAAGAAAGGCTAAATGCATGAGGTGATGTGTACCCCATTTACCCTGATGTGGTTATTATGCATTGTATGCCTGTATAAAAGTGTCTTATGTATCCCAAAAATATATATATACCTACTATGTACCCACAATTAAAAAAAAAAAAAAAGTCTTCCATCTGTAGCCACAGCCCAGATGAGTGTTGTCCCATCTCCTGCTCTTGGACCAGTGTGATCTGAAAGGATAATATCCAGTAGATGGAGGAAGGACCCAACAAGAGAGGCTGCATCCTCTGATGATACTAATGGTATTCCTAAGAATGAAGAATCACAGCGTTTACTATCTACCAAGTATAAAACATGTGTGCTACACACACAAGCATGATTCCCTCTCCTTCCCATAACAACCCATGGGTGATGGGAAACTAAAGCACACAGAGTTGAAGTGACTTTCCCAGGTTCACAGTGGCAGGCCCAGAACTACAGCCCACCACCGAATAATCAAAATGCCAGGCTGTAAATATCCAGTTGTCATCCCACCGACATAGCACAGAGCTCTGATACAGAAGATGGATACGGGTTGCTGTCCTAGAGCTGCCCATGGCATTGAGCACTTCTGAATATGTCACGGATGGCCACCAACTGGACAGCTTTCATGCTGCTGGAATTTTAAAGACAGGGCCCTGTGATAGAGAATCCGAAGAGACTGGGAATAACCACGAGCTAGAGTTGACTTCAGAAATGCTGATGTGAATTTCCGTCTTTAGAATCTCAGTCCTTGGCCAAAAATGTCCTCAATTTTTTGACTTCTTCTACAGTGGGATTTAAAGAGGTTAGCAATTAAATTTAATGGGAGATTGGTGCATTATTGTTAAAATTTCATCAGAAATTGGCACCTGCCTTTTGAAATATTTACATAAACTATTCCCTGAAGTATGATTTTTCAAGAGTGTTTTTGAACAAAAATCTTTATCTGTGGGAATACCTTTCTGAAATTTTAATGGCCATCAAATGGGAATATATGATTCTCTCCACAAAAATTCCATTTATACTTATTTTTTTTCAGGATCACATTAAGTGAAATATGACCATATACAGCAAAGATGTCATGGGTAGGACCCATAAGTGTATCTGTATGCCTGTGAGGGTATTGGGGTATGTGTATAAGTTTACCTTGTTTTAAAATTTTAAAATTAACTATCAGCATATAAAATCCAGGAGATAGTACATAAAAATTCAGATTGATGGCTTCTCTTAAAAACAGGAAATATTTTGAACCCTGGGTGGACATGTGACTGAAGCTTAGTTCAAGCTGGTCCTTTTTATGGGACATGTACCCTGCAGGTTACTGCCATGCCCGGCATCATCACTCCCATTCTGTTTCATGAATTTCCATGGCCTGCCTGCCCTCTTAGACATTTGAGTTTGTGACCTCCAGTCTACATGATAGCAGGTGCCTCCATGTGTTGAAATAAGTCTTTCTTGGTTTCTTTGTTGATGTATTTAGTTTCTACTGGGGCTAAAACTTAAGGAAGAGCAATTAAAGACCTCTAAGACAGATAGGTAGTCTTCCAAAGACTTTCCAATAAAAATAAATATCAGCCAGGATCTATGGCTTATGTCTATAATCCCAGCACATGGGAGAGGGAGGCAGGTGGATCACTTGAGCCCAGGAGTTTGAGACCAGCCTAGGTAATATGACGAAACCCAGCCTCTACAAAAAATGCAAAAATTAGCCGGGCATAGTGGTG
This sequence comes from Symphalangus syndactylus, assembly GCF_028878055.3. Taxonomy (NCBI): domain Eukaryota; kingdom Metazoa; phylum Chordata; class Mammalia; order Primates; family Hylobatidae; genus Symphalangus; species Symphalangus syndactylus. The sequence goes on from NC_072433.2 coordinate 22,778,290, forward strand.
CACACCTGTAGTCCCAGCTACCTCAGGAGGCTGAGAAGGGAGGATCATCTGAGCCCGGGAGGTCAAGGCTACAGTGAGCCATAATCACGCCACTGCACTCTACCCTGGACAACAGAGTGAGAGACTGTTTCAAAAAAAAAAAAAAAGTAAATGTCAGAGAATGTGTTTGTCCCCTGAAGTCCCTGCACTAGTGCACACTGTAGCCATTCCACCTGAATTGCCATGGCAGACCAGACGGACTCCCTTGCTCAGTTTGTCATGGCCATGTTCTTTGTGCTTACCTCATTCTTGCTTACAGTAGACAACTCCCTCCCCTCCCCTTCCTTTTCCTCCATCATCCACCTTATCCTCTTCCATCCCGGCCTCGTACTTTGCCTCAGGGCAAGGTCTGTAGTGTTAAGACTGCCGATGGCCTGAGAGAAGAGGCCGATGAACCCCTGGGGCTGCTATTAGTATCGGACTTTAGACACATTACAAGTTAAATAGGCTTTTGTGGGCTGGCGGGAGATACAACCACCACGCGTGATACTGTTTCTAGGGGAATATTTCACCCAGGTTCCGAACGACAGACTTAAAATGAACTTCTGCAACATCGTAGCCTATTAGTACATTTGATTCTTCCAAATTCTAGAAAATAATTGGGCTTTCTTATTTGTGACATGTTTTCTTAGGGCAAGATCTATGTCTGTCTCTCTGTGCTACACTATTGAAGAGCAATAATACAGATGCATTTATGGATCTTAACAGGAGTGCTCAACTCACCACCTATCAGCTGAGGGCCCACTGTGTGCAAAGTACTGGGGGAAAAAAGTATAGAATGCTGCCTTGCAGGAGTTCACAATACAGTGTGCGTGTTGGGCAGGAAGGTGGAAATGGGGCAAATAGATGGATTACTGGTGATTTTGAGTGATATCAGAGAAGGCCACAGAGATTCAGAAAATAGCAGGACTAGAGACATTCTTAGGAAGAAGATGGTTTGGAATGAAAGTGAAAAAATAGGTAATAGTTCAAGAGGCCCTTGCCATCAATGACGTGGGATTCCCGAGGCATTCCAGACAGAAAACAGAGCAAAGAACAGCACAGGAGTGAGAAAGTTCAAGGAAACTTGGGAAACAGAGGGGAGGCTGGTTTGGGTGAAATGTGACCTGTACATAAGGGAGTGAAGGAGGATGAGGCTGGAAGAGTGAGTTGGGACTGTGTTGGAGAGGGCTCTGGGCACCTTGCGGAAGGACTGCCATGTAATTGACCCCGAGACATAGCAGGCCTGCGTGTGGACAGATTGGAGGGCAGTGAGACCAGATGTGGAAACAGCACTTAGAAGCTCCTGAAATTAGCAAAAGGCAATGAGTAGCTCTATGCTGGGGGCTGGGGTGGAGGAGAGAGGCAATCAAAGTGAGAACATTGTGGTTTTGGGGAAATCTCAAGAACTCTCCCAGATCTTGGTGCTGATAATGTCATTTATCTAACAATATTATTCTGATATAGTCACTAAACCATCCATCCATCTATCCATGCACTGAACAAGTATTTGTGTACCTAAGGGCATTGTTCACATTATGCATTCGATTTGGAAATTTTTCTACATGTATGTAATGAGTTCAAGGTCGAAGACTGGAGAAACCAAATGTTCTAGGGTGATTTACTCAAGTAAAAGTGCTCTTCATATTATAAACAATGTTTCTCAAATTGTGATCATTGGATTATTAGGATGAAGGATGCTTTAAGAAAACGAAGATTCAATATTCAAAGTTTTTATGCCTCCTTTGGTAAATCCCAACACCCATGCAAACGGTCAAAGGCCCTGACAAGGCCTGCAGTTAAAAACAAAAGTAAACAAAAAAACTGTTTAACCTTTCGCAGTTCACACTTTGACCACAGGACTCTTTTACTGAATAATATCTACTAACCTTCCAAGAAACACATTATGAAAAATATTGTTACAAAGTAGTATATAAACTTAAGGCATAGACCTTCAAGTGTAGTTACTCCTTTTAGGTTACCTCTAGCTCCAACCATTACCTGAAAGGTAAACGAAAGGGACCATAATTCAGGGTGCAATCCACACAGAGATAATTTCTACCTTTTAATCATTTATTGCTGCATCACGGATTATTGATCACCTACTACGTGCCAGGCACTATGTATGGAATTCACAGTACAGCAGTCACTAAGAGATGTTCATCCCTGTCTGTAAAGAACTAAACTTACAGTTTAATCAATAACACCGAATCTTCACTACAAGTTGTGACAAACTGGCCACTCGTTCTCCTACCCTCACTTTCCTTGTGATTCTCCAACTTATATTTACCAAAGCAGTTTTATTACAGTGATATTTCAAAAGTTCTTTATTTAAAAAGGGTAATTAAGAGGTAGGACCCCACTGGGGGAAATGGGAGGCCAAGATGAGAGAATTGCTTGAGCCCAGAAGTTTGAGACCAGCCTGAGCAACATAGGGAGACCCCCATCTCTACAAAAATTTAAAATAATCCACCAGGCATGGGGGCACGTGCCTGTGGGTCCCAGCTGCTTGGGAGGCTGAGGTGGGAAGAACTTGAGCCTGGGAGGTCGAGGCTGCAGTGAGCTGTGATTGTGCCACCGCACTTTAGACTGGGTGACAGAGTGAGAGCCCGTCTCAAACAAAACAAAACAAAATAAAACAAGAGGCTGGATCCCAAACCAGTACATTCCTCTGTTAGCCAGCAGATGTGAGAACAGACTAGCTAGGAAAGGAGTTTCACAAGAACTGGCTCAAATAACCCCAGCTGGGGACAAATTTTGATTTCCTCATCTCTGGATTCTTCTCTCTTTAACAAAGACCACTACCCATGATCAATTCCTGGGTGTCTAGCCCAATCCAGCATTCACAGTTCACTCCTGGGAGCCAAACTTCCCTTTTATAGTTCCAAATGTTTCTCTCTCAGTTTATTTTTTTTAAATAATGACCGATGTTCTAAAATCAGCTAGCAAGATAGGCAAAATAATCGGTAATTTCTAATTGTATATTTAAAATATCAATACAAAGTGGCTCTGGGCTGCAAACCAGAAGAAACAGACTTGGCTTATAAGACATTAAGAAAATTTTTAGTCTTGAGGTCTGCATGTTTTGTGAGCTTTATATAGAGGATGAAAGTGAAACTTCAGCTTTTAAGCCATGCTGTTAAAAACTATATTTACATCCAGTATAATTCTGCAACCATTAAGCCTTAAATGGGTATTAAGCCTGATTCAAAGTAATGAAACAGATGGTGGAAACACACACTATGGATTCTTCAATCTGGGGAGAAAAGGGCTGATTCATCTGTTTCAAGGGCCAGGCAAAGATAAAAGACCTCATCCCAAATGGAGCTGCTTCCTCCTCAAACCTTAGCATTCCCTCCAACGTATTTCTCCGTGTGAAAAGTATTATTGATGTCAGTATCCCTAGTGCTTGTAAAAGATTCATAGACCATTTCCTCCCCTTCCTGAATTCCCCTGTCTGTCCTGTCACCACCCCATGTTTGTTCATCTCACTGTTGGGCAGTTTGGTGACGCCAGTTGCAGATTCCATCACAACCCAGCTGCCTGTCATAGGATCACAGCATTTTAGAGCTGGAAGGGGCTTAGAGATGGCATTCTCAGAAGAGAAAATGGGGCTGGGCACAGTGGCTCATGCCTGTAATCCCAGCACTTTGGGAGGCCAAGGTGGGTGGATCACTTGAGGTCAGGAGTTCAAGACTAGCCTGGCCAACATGGTGAAACCCCATCTCTACTAAAAATACAAAAATTAGCTGAGTGAGGTGATGGGCACCTGTAATCCCAGCTACTCGGGAGGCTGAGGCAGGAGAATCGCTTGAACCCGGGAGGTGGAGGTTGCGGTGAGCCGAGAGATCGTGCCATCGCACTCCAGCCTGGGCAACAAGAGCGAGACTCCATCTCAAAAAAAAAAAAAAAAAAAAAAAGAGAGAGAGAGAAAACAGAAGCTCAAAGGACAGTGACTTGTTCAAAGTCACACAGTGAGCACAGACTGGGATCACTGTAGGCACTTTTATTCCTTTGCTTGTCTTTTTTCTCCTCTTCTTTTCCACTTCTGAAAATATTTACAGAATCGTTTATAGGGACCAGGGTGGGAGATTAGGAGAAATTCTACAAGGTGAGAATAAAAATGTTGTGGACAGTCAGCCCAAAGGTTGTGGGAGTGCTGGTGAATAAATGTAGATGGAATGGAAGGATGAAAAACCAGTATTGGACTCATTCATTAAGAAAATTAATTTCTAACTTTAGGGAGAACATGGAAAAGTCCCTGTGAGGATACCACAGTCATAAATGTCATAGGCAAGACCGGTGCTGCCAGGGGTACTCAATTTAGCAGACGAAAGTTGAGAAGTAGGATATTATCATCTCAACGTATCTCCCAAAATATACTTAACAGTTACAAAGGGAAAAATAGTAACTTTACGGCATGAAAACCTGGCAGATACCACCTTACCCAAGTGACCAAAGGCACTATCAGTTATAAGCCACACTGACCTCACGCACCCTCCATATAACACCCTGAGAAGGGCATGTCACCTCTGTTATTCCTGCCCAAAACACACGAATGTCTTCAATCAAATCATGAGAACCTTCAGATGTATTCTATCCAGTCATGGAACAATACTTTTCAAAAGTGTCCAGGTATGAAAAACAAGCGAAGACTGAGAGGCTGTCATAGATTAAGGGAGAAAAAGGAAACATAGCTAAAAGCTGTTCTACATTTAGGATTGTGGATAGGATCCAAGAAAGAGGACGTGAGTGAAAACACTGGTGAAATCCAAATATAATCTGTGCTTTGGTATTAGTATTGTACCCATTAATTAAGAAAAGCAATTTCTTTTTCTTTTCTTTATTTTTTTCTGGAGACGGGGTCTTGCTATGTTGCCCAGTTTGTCTTCAAACTCCTGGTCTCAAGTGATCCTCCTGCCTCAGCCTCCTGAGTACCTGGCATTCCATGTATGCACCACCATGCCCAGCTGATTTCTTAATTTTGATAGCTGAACCACAGTTATCTAGGGTTGTTATCATTGGGGAAGTTGGGTGAGGAATACACAGAAACTCTCTGAACAATTTTTGCAAATTTTTTGTTGTCTAAAATAATATCAAAATAATTTTTTAAAAAGGAAAAAGAGGCCAGGTGCAGTGGCTCACGCCTGTAATTCCAGCACTTTGGGAGGATGAGGCAGGTGGATCACGAGGTTGGGAGATCGAGACCATCCTGGCTAACACGGTGAAACCCCGTCTCTAAAAAAATATATATAAAAAAAAAATTAGCCAGGCATGGTGGCAGGCGCCTGTAGTCCCAGCTCCTCGGGAGGCTGAGGCAGGAGAATGGTGTGAACCCAGCAGGCGGAGCTTGCAGTGAGCTGAGATTGTGCCACTGCACTCCAGCCTGGACAACAGAGCAAGACTCCATCTTGGAAAAAAAAAGGAAAAAGAAAAGGCTGTGGTATGCAAGGAAAGACAGTAGGTCATGGGATGGAGCTATAAAGCACAGCAGCTGACCATTCCTTCTAGAACCTTCTAAATCCTAAAAGATGGACAGAGGCCACTGGGAATTCACCATTTCCCTTTTGGGTTAATCAGAACTTGTACATTATTATAGCCATAACTTTCACAAGTTAGATAAACTTGTGAGAATAAGCCCCAGGGCATGGAAGGGATTAAGGAAGAGTCCGATTTCCTCATCAGCTGCAGCTGGTAGATGGTGGTGCCAGGACTGCTGTTGAGTGACTTTGGGGCAGCCACCCTACAGGCTCAACTCCCAGAAGCTACCTGGCCCGATCACCTGGAATGGGGAGTCCCACTGTCACGGGAAAGGATGAGAAGTGGGTACCCAGGGAAGGAGTGGTAGGGGGAAGAGGACATCTTTGTTCAGGCTGTGTTTGTTCTACATGGTGTGTATATGTTTCTGACAATGAAATGTGTTCTTGGAAATGTCCCCTTCATTTATAGATGTATCACTGCAGAATATGTGTGAGAAAAAGAAAGAGACTTGTCAGAATCCCAGAGAAAACAGCTTAGCCCTGCTTTCCATTATATATACAAAGCGTTGTGTACGTTAGTGATACATTTGCAGAAGGGGTGGGAATGTGGCTTTGTTGGTACTTCCAAATGTAAAACAGGTCTCCCATCCCCTCTGTTTGGTTGTCGCTGTTTCCTTACAGAATGAAAACACCGGCATTGGAGGCACTGTTGCCAGAAACTTGCTTGGCAAAACATTTACATTCCTTTGTGTGTGTGTATATATATATATATATATGAAAATCACTTCTTCCAATGGGTACTTTTCCACGTCCTCCCTGATTTCTGTGGTAATAATGACCACATTTGGCTCCAAACCTGGGGATGTGGTAGAGAAAGCCACCTCCCGATTCCAGATCCTGAAATCTCGTGGAAGATTCACATGGACGTCAAACTGACGTTACCAATTTAAGGGATTTAAACACTCAGCTCTAGAGTAAACAAAATCCAGTGGCAACGTTTTGGACAACTTCAGCAACGTTTGACAACACAACCCAGATGTTGGGGAGTGCAAACCTTGTAAATGTAGGCTTTCCACTGTGTTCTGTACCAGCAAGATGTGGAGTGGGATAGACCGGCTAATGAAGGAAAGAAGCACTGATAATTATTGAGTGACTTTTATGGGGCAGATAGTATGCTAAGTGCTCCACAGACACTGTCTCACTCACCATTTGCAATGAGGTAGCTATTATTTATTGATATAGACATGAGGCTCAGAAATATGCAATTTGCCTCACTTGGCAAGTGACAACATCAGTATTTGACTCATGTGAGTGTGACTTTAAAACCTTTGCTGTTTCCAGAAGTCAACACTGACTGTATGCAACATTCCTTTGCTTAAAACCTCCCAGTTTATCTCATTGCCACTAGATCAGTGAATGTCTTAGCTCAGACTTTGATGCCTTGGTGGTCGCCCCTGCTGCCACACAGAACTGAAAATATTTACCTAAGGCTGGGGCTCTCTTAAAAATGTGGTTCCCTTAGTCTTCCCACCTTTGCTAGCATTTAGTATATGCCATGTGATTTTTTTTCTTTTTTGAGATGGGGTCTCACTGTGTTGCCCAGGATGGACTTGAACTGCTGAGCTCAAACCATCCTCCCACCCGCCTCAGCCTCCCAAATAGCTGGGATCATAGGTGCACCCCTCCCTGCCCAGCTTTGGCTATGTGATTTCTTCATTCACAAGTCTGCCTGGAACTCCTTGTCCATGAGGGTGTTGATACTTTTTGAATCTAATGACACTATGTGCTTAGTGGTTAATACCTGCTTCTTGCCAAATGAATGAATGAGAATTAACAGACATATATTTTTATATATATATATATATTTTTTTTCTTTTTTTTCTGGAGACAGGGTGTCGCTCTGTCACCCAGGCTGGAGTCCAGAGGCATGATCACAGATCACTGAAGCCTCGACCTCCTGAGCTCAAGTAATCTTCCCACCTCAGTCTCCCAAGTACCTGGGACTAAAGGCACGTACCACTACTCCTGGCTAATTTTTTGTACTTTTTGTAGGGACAGGGTTTCACTATGTTGTCCAGGCTTGTTTCAAACTCCTGGGCTCAAGCCATCTGCCTGCCTCAACCTCCTAAAGTGCTGACATTACAGGCATGAGCCACTGTGCCCAGCCAGGAAATGTTTCAAATACTTGAGGTAATAAATATTTTTAAATTTTATATCAGATTCTATGTAAGCACTATGAATGTTACAACTCATTGTGAATAATTTACTAAAGCAGAATTCCTAAAGATTCATATTAGACAGTATTTAATGGTTTTATTTCAGTGGTTCTGAGCCAGGGTTATTTTGACACCCCCGCCCAGGGGACATCTGGCAATGTCTTGAGACATTTGGGTTATCACCACTGCAGGGAAGGCGGTGTCACTGGCATTATCGGGTAGACGCCAGGGATGCTGCTAAGCATCCTACAATGCCCTAGAAGCTCCCTCCAATGCCAGTCCTACCAAACAAAGCCCATATTGCCAAGATTGAATAACCCTGCTTTGTTTGATTTAATGGCATGGCATATACTTGAAGGCAGTCAAACTACGGTTCATTTGTTTTTTTTTTTGTTTTAATTCAGATTTTTGATTAACTAAGCTGGCTGGCGTTGCCTCAGTTTGTCTAAATTACCAAGGACCGCTGGAATTTTCCTGGGAATATGTTTCGGGAAAGGTCAGAAACACTTCAGTTGTCTTCACGCTTCCACTCAGTAGCAATGTTTTTGCACATTCATTGACTATCAACTGGTTGTCTATGACTCAATTACATAATGAATCCAGCCCATGAATTATTTACTCAGATTTAATTCCAGCAACTGTTATCTTTGTATTTTTTTTCCCCTCTGCCAGCTAATCTGGCTCATTTCATTGGAATTTTGGTCATGCCCATTCTCCTTCTGCACTAAATTATCTCCATAACGTAGTATAAACAGAACAAGCTTGTGTGTGATATGCTTAACTGTTAATTTACCTAATTAAACTAATTCAATTAAATCATTTACATCTTTTTGGTAACATGCCAGTTGATACCACAGCAGAAGTGGGATGTTTCAGAAGATGATTGTTCAGCAAATGAATGGAAAAAAAAATAAAAGGAAAACAAAATGAGACAACCGTCCAAATCTCTTGGCTTGAAAATTAAATGATACTGAAAAAATGCGGCTTTCACGGGGTACTGTGTTTAGATATTTTTCTAAAATCAATTTTCTTTAGAAATTGGTATTTTAACAGAGTGATCACAATTTATTGTACAAAATATTTTAAACACTGTTTGTACATTCACATATTTGGTATGTTTAAGTAATGTGTACTTGTTCCCACTTTAAGGTGTGATTTGTGAAATGTTTTGTGATGCTAGCAAGACGTGAACTGAGCAGATTCTTTTGAATGAATTTGCAAAACAATTTTGCTAAATTACATAAATATCTTTAGGATACCTCCATATTTCATTTACAGTCATCATCTAAACATCTATGCCATAGTGATAAATGTACAAAATGTCCAACATTTTATGACAGTAAAAATCAACAGAAATAAAGACAAGAAATTCTAGGCAGGACAACCTAAATAAACTGTCACCTTTGTGGATCTCCATAAACCTCCTGTATCACTTGACTGATACAGAATCTGCACTTGTGGCGGAACCTAGGTTTGTTGATGGAGGGGCCACCCAAGTTTCATCTCTCCAGGGCTTTTGTCTGGGTGTGGTACGGGTTTGTTGGTCAGGATTTGGTTTTATCTTCAGGAGCACACATGCCCAGGGCAAAACTTGAGGCAAAGCCCTGCCTTGACTTATAATGGGGGAATAAAGCCCTAGATTTCATAGAACTTCAGAAAAGCTTACATGAAACCCACCTAGATTCCTCCATCTGAGCAACCTCCTGATGTTTCCTGGTAAGGCCTACAAGATTCCAAGACAAATCACAACATACAATAAGACTTGGCACCTGCTTGGAGCTTCCTCATCCAAAAGGTACATTTCCTCTACCACGCTTCAGGGGCAAACAGGCAGCACAGTTTATCTTCTGGATGTTCTTGCTTTCTACCTATTTCTACTTTAAATCCAAGCATTTTTTCTTTTCTTCTCCCATTTGAGAAGCCCAAGAAGATAATGTGTGGAAATAAAACAGGATGTTTTCAGAAGATTTTTTTTTTTCTATTTGGGAGGCCACCTCTGCAGATACTTTCCTCTGCTCAGCCCTTGGATGGGGTCATCTGTCTTTACAAATCAATGGCTCCAGCATATCCTAAACTTCCCGACAACAGAGCTTTGGAGGTTGGCAATAAAATGTCTGAAACTAATCTTCCTCCCACCACTCATGCTAAACTTATTCTTTTTTAGTAAATACCAATTCCTTGAAGTCACGGGGCGCCCTGTCTATCCATTTCACAGCCCAAGCACAGTGACTGGCACAAAGAAAATGCACAAGTTATTGATTTCACAGTTGACAAAGAATAAAGAGACTTTTCCCCAAATCAAAGTCATTTTTCTGCCCAAAGCAACTTTCCCTTCCAACTTCCCAGAGGTCAGTGGCCTCATGACTTCCTGGCACCCAGACTTACGTCTAGATTTACTGCCCAAAGGGTCAAATTTCCAAAGGCATTCACATTTCCTCTCCAATACTCATGTGCCCTCCTTCCTCTGCCTCTTTGCTCTATTCCATCCTCCTGATAATTGAAGTTCTCCTCCCAACTCCTTCTACCATCTCTGTCATTCCCAATCTCCAGTAAATACTATGGATTTGAAGGAAACTGTGAAACAGACAACCCTCCTGGGTTAGTTTGCTTGGGCTTCCATAACAAAGTAGCTCAGGCTGCAGAAATTCATTTTCTCTGTGAGAAAGAAGGCTACAGGTTCTGGGAAGGAAGACATCTGAGATCAAGGTGTTGGCAGGGTTGGTTTTTCCTGGGGCCTCTCTCCTTGGCTGTCTTCTCATTGTGCCTTCAAATGGTCTTCCCTCTGAGTCCTAATCTCCCCTTCTTTCTTATAAGAATCCCAGTCAAATTGGATCAGGGCTTACCATTCTAACTTAATTACCTCTTCAAAGACTCCATCCCCAAATCCAGTCCCTTTCTGAGATACTGAGGGTTAGGACTTCAACGTGATTTTTTGCAGGGGCTGAGGAGGAACAAAATTCATCCCATAACACCACCCTTTGCTATTCAAGAGCTGTTAGGAAAAAAAAAAAAATCAGAATTCCTTCCATTTTGCTGAGTATTGGATAGGCATAGTTTTATAGCTAGAAGACTAACATTTCCTCTTTTGCTATCAGAGAGTGTTGGAGTCTTGGCTGTGGCTGACAATGGTAACTGTTGCCTCAACTCCCAGTTCCCCTTCATCCTTTTTCGACTTGCCCTAGGGTCTTATCCTCCACATTCCACCATGCTGGGTGCTGGTGAGACTGGGCAGACTGTGATCTCATGCATTTGTCAGTGATGTGTTTCAGTCTGGTCATGTGTCCCAGTGGAAGGAAAGCCTGCTGAAGGATTCTGGGGAAAAGTTTGCTGTTAAGAGGTTTAGAAATTGGCTGGGCACAGTGGCTCATGCTTGTAATCCCAGCACTTTGGGAAGCCGAGGCAGGTAGATCACCTGAGGCCAGGAGTTCGAGACCAGCCTGGCCAACGTGGCACAATCCTGTCTCTACTAAGAATACAAAAATTAGCCAGGCGCGGTGGTGCACACCTGTAATTGCAGCTACTCAGGGGGCTGAGGCAGGAGAATCGCTTGAACCTGGGAGGTGGAGGTTGCAGTGAGCTGAGATCACACCACTGCACTCCAGCTTGGGAGACAGAGGGAGACTCCATCTCAAAAAAAAAAAAAAGTGAGAGAGAGCTAGACATTGATGCTTCCTTTGTATCTCTGGACAATATTGGGTCTCTATGAGATGTTCATTTCTGTGCCAATATTACCATTCAAAGGGGACCTGAAGGAAGGGCCAGCTAACGCATCAAGGAGAGAATTATCCAGAAGAAACGGAAAAATTTCTTGATGACACCAATGAGCCACTGAATCCACCCATCTGAGAGCCCACCCTACCACTACATTTGTTGTTTGGTGAGATAAAACTGTTTCATATTATTTAAGCCACTTTGAAACAGATTTTTACTACTTTAACCCCAAAAGCATACTGACCAATAGAAATGCTTCAGACCACTTACTAGTAGTAGTCACTCACCAGTCATGCTTCCTGACTCAGTTGTCCCATTTGTAAAACAGAGGTAATGACACTTACTCCGTGGCATCACTGTGTAACTTAAGTGAAATCTGTCATGCGAGGTGCCCAACTCAGTGCCTCATAAGGAGAAAGTGTCTGATACACAGAGGCCATTTCTAGCTTTTGCTCTTCCCGGGGCTTCTGGTAGCTTGAACATGGCTATCCTTGTACCTCCTGCATATGTACTCACAAGCAGAGCAGCTCAACAATTTGGGCTACTGATAGTTTTGTTCACAGCACTTTGGGAGGCCCAGGTGGGAGGTTCACTTGAGTCCAGGAGTTCGAGACTGGCCTGGGCAATGTAGCAAGACCCTGTCTCTACAAAAAATGAAAAATTGGTGAGGCATGGTGGTGCATGCTTATAGTCTCAGCTGCTTGGGAGGCTGAGATGGGAGAAGCACTGGAGCCCAGGAGGTTGAGGCTGCAGTGAGCCATGACTGTGCCACTGCACTTGAGTCTGGGAGACAGAATGATACCCTGTCTCAAAAAAAAAAAAAAAGAGAAAAGAAAAAAAAGAACTAGTATGAACTACTGACTTAAAAGTAATCACCATCTTTCACCATCTTTTTTTGTTTGTGTGTTTGTTTAAAGCAAAAGAGTTTGTTATTCTACAGAAATCTCCCTTTCCTGAAATCATTCACTGGGCTGGACTTTCTTATCTGGAGCTTTCTAAAGCGGGACATGTCCACGAAGGGGTCTCATAACTGGGCCAAAGACCACCAGCGGGAATGCGTCTTACCTATCCCCACCCTCTCTTCTGCTGTGTTTCTGTCACTGCCCTTTTCCCGCCTCCTGCCCTCTCTGCCCTGACCAGCGCATAGCACCTAATACAGTGCTTTCCAGTGGAATGATCAGCAAGTACTTCTTGAGCAAATGCTTGGCTGTAGGAACCACTGTAGCAGGAGGGTGGAGAGGGAGAAGCTGGGGAAGTATATTCCTGGGAAGTACTTTGTAGACATCTATCTCTTTGGTTCTCTCTCTCCCCAGTCTTGTGCCTTGGTATGTGTGCTGATGCTGGGGAAACTTGCGGGTGCCCAGACAGCCTGACCCTTACAGAATGATTATAGAAATACATACATAGGTACCTTACACACCTAGCAATTTATGAATTGCTTAATCTATGCCAAGCATAATACCCCAAGTTTTATAATCTCATATAATTGTCACAATTCTAAGGGCATGAAACCTGTTTTATAGATGAAAATACTAAGGATCCAAGCGCTAAAGTGACTTGTCCAAGGCCTTATGGCTGGTATGTAGAAAAAGCCAAAAGTGAAACCAGAGTCTCGGTGTTTATACCCAGGAGTTAATGGGTTTGATGGCTGTTCTGTAGTCAGGGCATTGCAGGAGGACTCAAGGGTATGGCAGATGGGTCAAGCTGATGGACCCCTCTCGTGTGTGATGGAACAAAAGAAGCTCTAGGGGAGGAGGTATAATCATCTGGCTGTGGGCAAATCACAGAGATCCTGGCACTGTTTATCCATCCGAAAAATTAGCATACAGATATCAGCTATATCCTTCTCTTGAGATCACTGCGAAAATCAGATGGGTCAAATCTATCAAACCGCTACCAGATTAAGGGACAATATCTTGTTCACTCTTGGAACACAGTAAGTGCTCAATAAATGAGAAACCCGTGAAAGAAAAACAAAGCCTACTTCCTTATCATTAAAAAAAATGCTTCTGCTTCTCATCTGTCAACTGTGATCCTCTTTTTTTCACTTTTTCTTCCTTTTGTGTCCCCCTTCTTCCTTCCAGCCAACCCACAGCACTCACCCTTGGGTCCTGGCTGGCCACACCTCAGTGGGTACTAACTGGTGAGTCCCAGCTGGTGTGCACTGGGCCGCCCATGAGCCCTGGACAGCCTGGTTGTGATGGCCAGAGCTCACTGGTGACAAATGGGCTCTCTGTGACCTGGTGGGGCCAATTAATCACTAGGAGGTGCTCTTTCTGCATTATATATGGCCAAGAGCACCCCCTTGGAGTCAGGGAGGACAAAGCTTTAGGAGGGTTGGTTTGTTTGTTTGCAAACTAGAGAGACAAAAAGGAGGTGACAGGGGTAGGGGGAGGTTTGAGAGAGAAAAAAGTAAAGGTCAAAAACTAAAATGGAGCAAGAAAGGTGATAAATGGCCTGGGCTGGAGGGTGGCTATCCTGTTTGGCCTCAGAAAATCACATTAATGGGGATCAGTACAGAACTGGTCAGAATTATGAAAACCATTCTAATAATGACACAGTTTGAATGCAGTTCTGTAGCCAGAGTACCCAAGAATGTCTTCAAATTATAATCATAGGGTATGTGTGTGCATGTGTGTGTGTGAGAGAGTGCCATTCATGCGTACGTGCACTGATGAAGAAATCTGTGTATGCGGGAGGTTTGCAGGAAAAAAAAAATGATGGCTGCATGAGCTGCATATAAACCAACATGCTATTGAGAGATACTCATTATATCTGTTTTTAATCACAACATGTAAATGTGGGGAAAGCAGTCACTGCATACTCAAAAGATACACCTTGAAGATTCTGTTTGCATCCTCAGAAAGTGCCAGAATCTGCTGTAAGCAAAATCTCAGAGCAATCCAAGTCAGCGCCTTTTCCTTTCCCGAGTTCTGCCCACATGCATAAAGATGTCAATGTGTTGATTATTCTGATTAGACTTTTAGTGTAATTTACGGGGTCCAGTCATTGTGCCTGGGTGTCTGGCCTGCACTTGCTACCCTGACGATGCCATTTTTAAAATGTCAGCTCAGCCATGATTCATGGCTGATGCTGGTGACATTGCTGCTGACCTGAAAGAGTTAGGCGGCAATATTTAATTAAAGCAAAAAAAGAGGAGAAGAAGAACAAGCCAAAGGAAAGTAGAGGGCAAAACCGAAAAAGAACTAAATTTTGTTGCTGGAAAGATCAGCATCTCCAAACAAGGAAAAGACACTGCAAATGCGATGTATTGTCACTTATTTGTGGCTCTGTGTCTACCTGTCATTCCTGAGTGGTAGGTCATCCGTAATGAGTGAGAGTTGTTTGCATCCCATTCACCATCATTCTGGGGCCCTCATTCCCTCTCTCTGTGGGGATTTGCTGGGAGATGGAGCTGTTACTGCCTCTGGCTTTTGTCCTCACCGTGTGTGTATCGGCGGCCTGCCTACCACCCGGCTCGCTAATGGCAGTGGTACCTGAGCACCAGCTACCTGCTCCCACCCAGATAGCGTCTTCCCAGCTTGCAAAAGGCCATGCTCATTTCCAAGCTCCTAGCTCCAGGATGCTGTGCAAGACCTAGGATGAAATGAGTCCTGCGCCCTGCATGTTGATGGTACACATCCAGCCCTACCAGCAGCAACAGTAGCCACTGACTAGCATTAAGATAGGTACTTGGCCAGGCAAAGTGGCTCATGCCTGTAATCCTAGCACTTTGGGAGGCCACGGTGGGCAGATCACGAGGTCAGGAGTTCAAGACCAGCCTGGCCAATATGGTGAAACCCTGTCTCTACTAAAAAAAAAAAAAATACAAAAATTAGCTGGGCGTGGTGGCGCACGCCTGGAGTGCCAACTACTCGGGAGGCTGAGGCAGGAGAATCGCTGGAACCCAGGAGGCAGAGGTTGCAGTGAGCCAAGATTGTGCCACTACACTCCCGCTTGGGTGACAGAGCAAGACTGTGTCTCAAAAAGAAAAAAAAAAGAAACATGTACTGCCCCAGGCCTCGTGAATTTAACTGGGAGACAAATTACTCCTTAAAATACACACACATGCATGCACAAACGTAGACACACACATATTATTTGGTAGGTCTATTAAGCTGGGTCCCTTTGCCAGGAGTGAAAGGACAGAATTTCTCATTAATGGGAAGGCCACAGTGAGCTGAGGTTTGAGAACCAGAGCCAGCCTTTGTCCAGGCCTACAGGAGCCAGGCTATTGTCTTCTAGATTCCCCTTCCCCAGTGACCCCAGGGTCGGGGGCACACATGCCGGCCTTGAACTCTCCGTCTGTCTCTCCCACCATATTAATTACTATTCCCTTTGGTCAGGCTAAGAAAACAGCCTCGACTGCATTAGGACTAATTAAGAAGAGTGAGCTTCCCATTCTGGCAGCCTGCATCGGTCCCTGCAACGCACGAGCCAGGAAGGGGCCCTGACAATCTTATTACCGCAGAAGAAAATACCTCCCTGCGCTCCCTCGAACCCCCGACAGTGAGTTCACCTCTTCCATTACGAATGCATTTGTCCCCAGCCACCAGACACCAGCGAGGACAGCCTGGGTCAGCCAGGCATGCAGGGCCGAGGAATAGCCATGTTTCCTTAAACCAAGGGGAGTTAGCAGAGCAAATGCAGGGTCATGTCCATTTCTAACTCCATCTGTTGCCTTCCTCCTCCCTCCCCACCATAAATAAATAGACAGAGAGATAGAATAAATATGGATCACTACATGTCATTATCCCTTAAACCTGCCACGCTCTCCATTGAAACTCACACATTTACAACCTGCTCAGGAGTTGAATCCAATCCTCTGGATTGCAGAGGGTCTGAGGCCCTTCTGTAAGGATCTGAAGACAGTAATTATGAGAACTGTCTTCTCTATTGTGTTCTCCCCGTCAGCCTCACCATGTTAAATATCCAGTGAATACTGCAGGGGCCTCCAACAGACTCCAGCCACTGCCTGCTCCCATCCTTCCTTCACGAGGCCACCAGAGTCATATTCTAAAGGACATCAGGGTATGCCACTGGCCTGGTTTACACAACACCCTGTGGATCCCTCCATGTCTAGAGGAAAACCCTACGCATGGTTTACAGGCTCTTTACACCCAGGGCAGGGCCTTCCTTTCTTTTTCATCTTTTGTCAATTTTATAGGCCGTGTCTAGCAACTCTCCCAATCAGCCTACTCTGGGGATAGCAGCACAGAAGTTCTACGGTTCAAGAGAACAAAGTAGGTAAAGTAAGCTATAGGAGAGTGAAGCCGATAGAGTCCAGCCTCCCCCCATGCCTGAGGGGACAGCTGCTATTCACCTCCTATCAAATGTCATTTGGAAATAAAGACCTTCAGATATATATATATATATATATATATTTTTTTTTTTTTTAATGAGATGGAGTCTCACTTTGTTGCCCAGGCTGGAGTGTAGTGGTGCAATCTCGACTCACTGCAACCTGTGCCTCCAGGGTTCAGGCAATTCTCCTGACTTATCCTCTTGAGTAGCTGGGATTACAGGTGCCCACCACCATGCCCGGCTACTTTTTGGATTTTTAGTAAAGACAGGGTTTCACCATTTTGGCCAGACTGGTCTCGAACTCCTGGCCTCAAGTGATTCACCTGTCCTGGCCTCCCAAAGTGCTGGGATTACAGGCATAAGCCACCACACCCAGCCAAGACCTTCAGATTTTTTTAAGCCAATTTTTAAAAATGTAAAATTGCCAGATTTTAAACGTTGAGAACTAATTAAAATTTGAAGATGGAACAAAACATGTCGACCCCTAGGCCCCCGGTGGGAACTCTGCTCTCTACTCTGGTTGTCTCTACCAGGCTGCTCACAGCTGAGCTCCCTGGGAAAACCATCCTCACTCCCCCACAGCTGGCTTGGGGCTCTGCCTTTCCTGACTTGTGTAATTGATGAGAGCCTTCTCTTCCACTCTTTCTCGTTGGTTCAAGACACGGCCTTGCTCTGTCACCCAGGCTGGAGCACAGTAGTGTAATCTCTGCTCACTGCAGCCTTGACTTCAGCTGGGCTCAAGCGATCCTCCTGCTTCAGCCTCCCAAGTAGCTGGGATACAACATGCACCACCACACTTGGCTAATTAAAAAACAAATTTTTTTTGTAGAGACAGGGTCTTGCTATGTTGCCCAGGCTGGTCTCCAACTCCTGGCCTCAAGTGATCCTCCCTTTTTGGCCTCTCAAAGTACTGGGATTATAGGCACGGGTCACCCTGCTGGCCCTTCTCCACTCAACTCAGTACAACCTGCCATCCACTGCCTTGGCTTGGGGTTGCCAGGTACACTAGAATGCCCAGTGCCATTTGAATTTCAATTAACAGTGAATCCATTTAATTAAAGTATGCCCTAAATATTGCATCAGACATACTTAGACTAAAAATGATGCATTATCTAAAATTTAAATGTAAACGGGTGTCCTTTATTTCCTCCGCTAAAGCTGACAAAGCTACCTCAGCTACACCACACTCACCTTACATTGTTTCTGGGCACTGTTCTAGGTGCTGGGGATACAGCAGGAAACAAAACAGATCAAAAGAAAATCCCTTTGCACATGGTGCTTCTGCTCCGCGGGCAGAAGAGAGGGTTTCCTCTTCTATTCCAACATCATTTTGGCTCAAGAGTTATAACAGGAGTAAGGACAAGAAGCTTTGGTTTGGAGCCCTGGCTCTTCTGTCTGTCAGTTGTGCTGCTGAGCCTGTGGGGCATTAATGTCCCCATCACTGAAATGGGGCAACAGTGCCTTTGCTGCAGGTCATGAACAGAGGAGATGACACATACACGCTTAGGACAATGTCTGGCATGAAGTAAGTGGCCAGTGCATTGAACGAGGTGACACATGGCACTATTTCTTAATTGTTTCCATTTCTGTGCCCCACTTAGCCCAAAAAGTCCCTCAAAAGAAGGGATGTTGCACTAATTACCTTTGTGTTTCCAGTGCCCAGTACATTGTTGGGACTTACTGGGGACAAAATGGGTCAGCTAGTGGGTCACAATTGTGCCTGCTCTAGAATCTAAGGTGTGGATGTTCACTGTCTCCATAGAAGTAAAGAGAAATGGAAATTTGAAGCAAGTTTTGTGATAAAGAAGGAGAAACATCTAATGACAGAGAAAGAGTGGATTTCTTTTTAGCCTGAATTATGCAATTTGTCTATTAACCCTAAACGGCATTAACAGAAAATTCACCTTGCTTTTCCTTTATAGATGGTGAGGTAGTCTGTATCTAGGGATACTCTTAAAAATAAAGCACTCTAATTTTTATGGGAATCTGTTTTTTTGTATTTTTTTTTTTTTTTTTTATGTCAGCCAGGCACGGTGGCTCACGCCTGTAATCCCAGCACTTTGGGAGGCTGAGGCAAGCGGATCACCTGAGGTTGGGAGTTCAAGACCAGCCTGACCAATATGGTGAAACCCCATCTCTACTAAAAATACAAAAATTAGCCAGGCTATGGTGGCACACACCTGTGATCTCAGCTACTCAGTAGGCTGAGGCGGGAGAATCACTTGAACACAGGAGGTGTACATTGCAGTGAGCCAAGATCGCACCACTGCATTCCAGCCTGGGTGACAGAGGGAGACGCTGTCTCAAAAAAAAAAAAGTCTTCTGATTATAAAAGTACATATATATTCCATAAATGTTCCATTATTTATAAATTTAATTACTGATTGTTAGACATGCAGTTAGTCCCAGTTTTTATTATTTAGAATAATGATGTAATGAATATCTTTTATATACAATTCCATGATTTATTTCCTTGGGAGAGAAAATCCCAGCAATTTGGTCAAAGGGATGTACTTTGATTACAATACTGGAAATGTATTAAGTACCTGGCCCCCAAGAATCCTCAAACCAAGTGTAAGGAGGCAGGCGATGGCCTTCATGGGACAAGCTGGGGTCTCCCAATAGTGTCATTGGAGGTGAGTCTCTGTGTCTGGAGAAGCAACTAGACCTTGGGACTCTAGTGTCATCCCTGAGATTCTCCTCCATTTGACAAGGGGAACATTCGGGTTTGAGTTTATGAAGGCAGCGTGTTGCTCTCTTATACCAAGAGGTTCTTCAGAACTGCTTAGTTGAGTTCCGAGGTTACCCTGAGCACAGGTGAAATTCACCTTTAAAATCAAAATGCATCTCCCCCTAGGTATGGACGAAGATTTCTGTCTAAGCACAAGAAATAGAGTCTCGTGGTCTTCAAACTTTTTACAATCTCAGAGCCTTGTCTTCAAAAGAAATTTGATACTAGGGACAGCAAATGCATGGTTGCTAGGCCATTATTCTCCCATCCTGTACCTACTGATTACAGTGCTCTCTCTCTCATACAGCCAAGACTTGGCCTTGGGGTCTTCCACACAGCAATCTAGGCAGCCCCTATTAGGTGGCTGGAGTTAGCATATAACTCCATTTGATAGACTGGATATTGAAACAAACAATATAAAGCAGATCAATTGGAGTGAGACTCTTTGACAAAGGGGTGAAGAGTCCAGAGCCCAACACACTTCCTTCCCCTCTGAAAAGACTCTTGGGAATCCTATGTGATCCACTGATCTAGTTGATCTGTTCTGATCCCTCCAAATCCCAGCACTTCAAGATTCATGCATTCTGTTATTCACATATGAAGAGAATGTTTCCCATATGCAAGAGCTGTTGTCACCTCATGCCTCTTTGCCATGTAATTCCTGTTCACTGGATCAAGGTAAAAGTAGAAGCCATTAAGATACAGAAAAACCCACTGCTGCACCCACAGCAATGTCAGCATCAGGGACCGAGCAGCAGAAACCGTCTGTGATCCTAAGAGCATCTTAGAATCGTTCGGTGTGTGTGTGTGTGTGTGTGTGTTTTTCTTTTTTTTCTACCTTGGGCTGCAAGAGGCTACACAAGGCTCTGGATAGATGGGTTTTATTGAAGTCACGTTCAAGCTCCCCACAGCTGACCTGACAGAGACAGTTAAGAATCATCTAATTAAAAACACAGATCATTGCAGTACCAACTAGATCATATTGAGATAATCACTCTACTAGCTCCCAGTGAGGTCCTGCTGAGACTAACACCCAGCCAAGCCACAGCAGGGAGAGGCTGGGGCCTGGCCACTGTCCTAAGAGCCCTGCTGTGTCCATGGGTTTCTCTCCTGGCTGGGTGGATAGAAGGGACAGGCAGGACCATTTATTCAGCTCAAGGTCCTCCGTGGAGCAGAGCATCTAGGCAGGTCAGGGAAAGCTGCCATGGAACTGCCACTGAGTATTACTATCACTCCAGACAGCAGCATGTCCCCCGCAAAGAGAGACTTGAAACCCCACAAGCTCAGCCCTCCACCCCCTTGTTCTCCCAGACTTATAAAAATAGAAAGAACACATGTTCCCATTAGTCACTTGCTTGAGGGCTGCTGTGGGGTATATGCACGCAGCCTGTACACTGGAACCAAATTTGAATATCATTTGCATCTTGCAGGTAGACAATAGATACCGCATCAAAAACACGCACAGCACCCCCTCCTCAGCAAGGCGCCCAATGAGGCAGACCAGATGACATTTCCTGGGAACAAGGACTATCGTTTATAAGTTTTCAAATCCACTTGATAAGGCCCCTCCTGGCAACCGAGACCCACCCCAGCTGGAGAGGCATTCTGAGAGGCTTTTAATTAAACTTTTGCTTGCCAAGAGCGGTTTGCATACACACAGGGGGACCACGCTCCTAGGGGAGCCATAAAGCCTGCCACTTCCTTTGCCTCTGTGTGTCCTTAACTCTCTGAGGTTACGAGGCAGACGCCCAGCCTGTGCTGGCAATGATGCTTCTGGAAGGGCCTGGGGAGTGAGCCTGCAGCACGAGACAGAGCTGAGCCCACTCTGCGGCTGCACGGTGCCTACTGGGTGAGCCGTGGCTTCCTGGCCGCCTGTGTGACTCCCAGGGCAATGGCCAGAGTAAAAGCCAGAGAGGACGAGGCTGCACTGGGGTTATGTCGTGGCACAGCCAGAGGGAGGAAGAGTGGAAAAGCCTTCAGACCCTACAGGTGGCTTAGTTATTGACTTGCGTGTCCCTTCTGGGAGGGGGGCGAGCTGCAAGAGGAGGAGGCATCCTTTGTGGCTCTGACCTCCCTTGACCTGACCTTTGTAACTCTATCAGGACTAGTGGTCAGTAGTTATCAACTGTCAATAAACCGCCCAAACACACACTGTAATTCAGAATACGGGGAGGCCCATCTATTTGCGGATCGATCTTGGACTCGAAAGTTGACAAAATGCAGGGTCCCTTGTCTTCTTATCATAATATTGAAAATATGTGCTGCGACAAATTGAATGATCTACACCTCTCGTGCCCCACTCCTGGGGCCCTTAGTAAATACAAGCGGATTGATTGAGACGAAAGGTGAACGGGAGGTCTGTGGTGTTCCTCGAAGGAAACCAAAGCCCCTGAAGCAGGGGCTGAGGACTAATTAGTCTATCTGACTAAGTTTCTCTACTAAGGTCCTACGAAAACAGGCTACGGCTACCCTGCCCCAGTTATCTGCGTAACTTAAAAACAATCTGCATCTGCTTGAATAACTGAGGCAAAAACAGATTTTGGAGGCTTTAACGATGTATTTTAATAGAAATTTCAAGTTCCTGGCTTCTCTCCCTACCCCTTTCCACTTGACTTTGTGCTGTGTTGACTCATCTACGGATGGTGCTTTTTTGTTGTTGTTGTTTTTTCCTGCAGAAAACAACAATGTGTTTTTGGAGGTGATGAGACAACATCATTGAGGTTGATCTCAAGATGTGGAACAGTGGGCTGGGAGCGCCGGGCTGGCCTTCTGTTCTCCAGTTGCTGGGACAATGGCGGAGGTGAGGAAGGTCAGTGACTTCAACAGTCCTCTGGGTGGGTCTGACTGAGGTACCCACTCAAACTGGGAAAACAAACAGCTTGGCTGACGCTGTCCAGTCAGTGGCCGGCATGGCTATTTACACGGGGTATTGCAGGTAAAAGTCACCCCTGCCTACTAGAGTCATGGGGTGGATTAAAAGAATGAATACCTCTGGAATGCATCAGTAGTGCCTGGCAGGAAGTAAACAGGACTCAATACATGTTAGCTGTTATTAGTGATATTATGATGTATTAGGATCGTGGAATCATCCTCATTATTGTTTGAACTGGCTGACTGGCTGGCATTGTGTTCCGCTTTCACGTGCACCTAGGCAGAGATTTCCCAGGTCACACCTGCATGATGGATTGGCACAAAGGAGGTAAAGTAGGTTTCTCAGGCTTGGGACTCTTGATATTTTGAACCAATTCGTTCTTTTTTGAGACGGAGTTTCGCTCCTGTCACCTAAGCTGGAGTGCAGTGATGCGATCTTGGCTCACTGCAACCTCCACCTCCCGGGTTCAAGTGATTCTCCTGCCTCAGCCTCCTAAGTAGCTGGGATTATATGCACCCACTACCAGTCCCGGCTAATTTTTGGCATTTTTAGTAAAGATGGGATTTCGCCATGTTGGGCAGGCTGGTCTCGAACTCCTGACCTCAGGTGATCTACCCGCCTCGGCCTCCCAAAGTGCTGGGATTACAGGTGTGAGCCACGGCGTCTGGCCCAATTCATTATTTGTGGTGGGGCTGTTCTGTACTCGGTAGCAACTTGTGTCCTTAGATGCCATTAGCACTTCTCTCCCCTCATTTGTGACAACCAAAATTACCCCCCAGGCATTGTCAAATGTCCCCTGAAGGGAAAAACTGCCCGTGGTGAGAAGCTCTGGGATAAAGCCACGGTCATGAGTCATAGTTCCCATTTCGTGTCTCACCTGCTATCCTAGAACCAAGGCCTCCACTCAAGTTCTCCCCCGTTCTGGGTTGGGGCTCACAGGTACTCACCAATGAATCACCCTCAGGACCTTAGGAATCTGCCATTTGGGGTCAGGGGTATCTGCTGCTGAAGCCTGGGCAGCCTCTGCAGACCTCAAGGGCATCCTCCCAGCACCAGTGTCTACACCAGAGCCCTGTTACCTGCTGAGGCTCCCTGAATGGGTGGTGAGTTCTCCCACGGCCCAGTGCACTGGGGATGGTTGCTGTATTAGTCCGTTTTCACACTGCTGATAAAGACACACCTGAGACTGGGTAATTTATAAAGAAAAAGAGGTAGCCCGGTGCGGTGGCTTACGCCTGTAATCTCAACACTATGGGGGGCCGAGGTGGGTGAATCACCTGAGGTTGGGAGTTTGAGGCCAGCCTGACCAACACGGAGAAACCCCGTCTCTACAAAAAATACAAAGTTAGCTGGCCATGGTGGCACATGCCTGTAATCCCAGCTACTTGGGAGGCTGAGGCAGGAGAATCGCTTGAGCCTGGGAGGTGGAGGTTGTGGTGAGCCAAGATCACACCATTGCACTCCAGCCTGGGCAACAAGAGTGAAACTCTGTCTCAACAAAAAAGAGGTTTAAGGGACTCAGAGTTCCACATGGCTGGGGAGGCCTCACAATCATAGTGGAAGGCAAAAGGCATGTCTTACATGGCAGCAGACAAGAGAGAATGAGAACGAAGTGAAAGGGGTTTCCCCTTATAAAACCATCAGATCTCGTGAGACGTATTCATTACCACGAGAACAGTATGGGAGAAACCACCCCCATGATTCAGTTATCTCCCACCGGGTCCCTTCCACAACACGTGGGAATTATGGGAGCACAATTCGAGATTTAGGTATGGACACAGCCAAACCATATCAGCTACCCACCCACTGCCACTGCTACCAGGGTTAACAAGAAGCTGTGAATTCTGCTACCATCAACTCACCAGGACCTCCCCTTGCTTTGGCTGCACTGTTCTTTGTGACTTTGATGCAAAGAAGCCAGGTGACATCCTGGCTGAAGTCAGGGGAGGGTGGGGTGGGGAATGGCTTCCTCCCTGTTTGTTTCCGTGCTCTGGTAGATGGACACGAAAGTGGTCCCGCCTTCTCCCTGCATGAGGCATAGAGCTTCCCAGGACAATCCAGTGACACAGACTCCCCTGAGTTCTAAATCACACCTTTCTTCCCTCCACGGATGCCTTGAACTGATTCAAGCTGGTCTTGCTTCTCTTAGATTGAAGCTTCTTCAGTTGTTTGGCTAGACAGGCTCTGGGGAGGCCTGGAGCTCAACAGTCTGCCTGACACCCCAGTCTGGAAGCTCTGATGTGTAGGAAGCACATGACTTCTTACAAATAGTAGAAACTTAATTTTGGAGTAATATTAGGATGGTGCAAAAGTAATTGAGGGTTTTGCCATTATTTTCAATGGCAAAAACCGCAATTACTTTTGCACCAATCTAATACCTTATTGTGCAGATGAAAAAACTTACGGCCAGAGAGATTAAATGACTGATTCAAGGTCACACCATTAACTAGTAACAAAGGCAAGGACAAAATGCTCAGTTCCCTTTCTGGTGTCTATCTTTAACTAGCAAACTACAAAAAGTATTATACCAATTAACTAATTTTAGGAAACGCATTTTGTATAACATGCCTTATTATCTGACATTGGAATAAGGGATTTTCACATGTTATTGTGGTGGGAAATTGAAGCGTATATCACTTCATGCCTCAAAGCATTATTTTTATTTTAAATATTTTCAATGAAATATTCCTAAGATACATTAAATGAGACTCCTCCGAAGATTTTTACCTCATCAATATTAGTGTGTGCATTTTGTGTTACATCCTTTTCTTCCTATAGAAGACATTTTCCCCCATTACTTTTGAAATTTAAATTCTGTTCCAAATAGTCAAAATTACTATATATAATCTCTACGTAAATGACATAATCATTATTATTGGTATTTTCACCAACAAGTCTATGTGTACTAGTATGTGGAGGCTAAAACTGTTTCCAAGTGGGAAATATTTAATCAAAAGAAAGTCAAATCTCACTATTTTCCAGATCTGCCCTGTTTGCAAAGTTTCTCCACTAAGCATGAATGTGTTTTAAGTTTTCAAAATATTTGCAAACCAAAATGGTCCTTGCAAACTCTTCTGTAGTCTTTCTTATCATCATGCTACTTTCTGAAGCCATTGGACACCAAATATAATAAGGATGATATTCTCTTTCAACATCAACGTTCAACTTTTTACTTGGCATCTTTTTCTTGAGTTGGGTGTTCTAATAGAGTTTGATCTGAATGTCAAGTGGTTCTGGGATTGCTCTAAACCTAAAAAAAAAAAAATGGCAAATGTGGGTCCATCAATTTTATGTCCAAGACAGAGGAATGTCAAAAGGGTATTTGCCTAATTCTCTGGTTCCAGTTTATCACTCTCTCCCATGCCTGCAACTCATAGCTCCAGAGAATTTCAGCTCATCAAGAAAAAGTACAGAATAAGGCTTGATGACATTATCACAAAGCCAGATTAACAGCAAATGGAGGAAAACAAAAATGGGCTCTTCCCTGGTAGAGATGTTTCTCTGCAGAAGGGTGGATGCTGATAATGCAGTCACTGGGATAAGTCCATCAATCACTATGAACTCATAATGGCTCAAATACAATCTTGGGCATTTGAACCAAAGCAACAAAAATCAGAAAGAGAGAGCATGTGAAGCAAGTTACAAAACACACATAACTAGATAAAAGAAATAATCATCCAAATGTATTTTAAACTGTAATGCATTCATACTTTTCCATGTTGACAGGGAAAAGCAATAAACATCAAATGCAAGTTACATTACGCATCTATGCATTGCCTCTGGATTGTACAAAGTTCAAGAATGAAGCAAAATTCTTGATATAGTGATAAAGTAGAGGAATAATCACATTAATGATAACCCTTAATTATTATTACTAAATTTGTGTTAAATTAGAATTTCAGAACCTCCAAACTCTTTCCATATTTTCAGCATCCTCTTGAAAATTTGAGAATAAAATGTGTGTTAATTGCCCCAACAATTTCCTTTATGGAAACTTCCTGCCTACCTAGAGAGTGATGGTGTTTTCCATTGGAGAGAAAATCAGACTCACAAAACAGCAAGAGAAGTGACAGCCAGGACCAGAGACAAAGGTGTCAGAGGCTCAAAGCAGTGAAGCCAGCAGCTCCCATTGCACTGAGAGTGCAAACCTGTAAGTGATAGAATGCCAAAAAGGAAAGGATGGAGATGTGGACAAGAGCAGCACATCTGTCTCAGACCATCACAGGATACAACCTTGGGGGTTTTTGCCTTCCTCCCCAAACCAAAGCAAATTAATAGAATCTAGCTTTCTCTTTCCTGGAAAACTCTCTGAGGGTCTAGTGTCAGCAATAGAGGCGGGGTGAGAAATCCATCAGCTGTGTTACTTGCTAGAAAGTTAAAAGAGTCAGCCAGCAGAAGGGCAATGCTGACCGGGCTCCTTAGTTGAACAGGCTGCTGAATGATGAAACACAGTTTGGAATATTAAAAGAGCCAACTGGGAGATGGATTAGTGGCTCTGTTTTTTCATGCCAGCCTTGTTCATCTGATTTTGCTACCTTTGAGCTCAGAGTGCTATTGCAACTGACCTTCATCTTGAGATGAAGTGCGCGTTTAGGAATCACCGGCATGGAATCCTCCAGCCCAGTTTGTTTGGACCTCTACTTGTGCCAAAGAGCAACTAAATGCAAAATGCATACTATGCATAAGGGAAATCACTGAGCTACTTCCCAATGCTACCACTCTTTCAGTCCCTGTGTGATGTATGAAAAGCAGACTGCAATTATATAATTAGACTGAATATACATTTTTCTCATTAGTGTTTATTTTTGTTGCCAGTCAGGTTGCCTCCTGGAAAATGGAGGCTGTTATTCTACGTGGTCATACCTCCTTCCCCCTTTCAAGATGTTTTTCTGATCTGCTTTGATTTCTTTTTAGCAGCCTGCTGATTCTTCTCTTTACGGGTGCTCCTTGGAGTTTGAGGGGCTCAGAGGTGTGTGGATTGCTGAAATTGGACTTATGTGGCATATTTGCCTTGAAAGGCTGAGGCTTGTATAAATAGGCCCCTGGCAGCTGACTGTCAGTGGGGCAGGAAGGGGAGAGGGACAAAAAACAACAACAACAACAACAAAAAAAAAAAAAACAAGGAGGAGGGCCAAGGCTTAAAAAGAGGTTACGGTGTAGGCACGAGGTTGAGATGGAGGAACACACATGGCTGTTAGCAGTCAAGTGCGTTGTTCATAAGTACATGGGAACTAAGTGAGGGTTCATTGATGGGAACAGTATACAATTCGGAGGAATAGCCACAGAGTGTTTACCGAACTGCCAAACTGCCTGGCAGCACCCCATCTGACCATCCGATGACTTTCCCAGAAGCGCAAATCAGAAAGTCAATAAGACACCACCAGTTTCCAAATTCTATCTCATTGCACATAAACCGAAAGTCTCAACAATCAATACCGTGTTACTGAATTACAATCAGAATTCAGTGGAGCAACATCCAGACAAACGAGTGTGTCCAAGAGGCATTTGAGTCCATGGGTGAACTCCAAAAATTTTACATGGGATGAGGTGATCAGACCATCAATTTGGGAGACAGAAAACAAACACAAGACAGAAAAACTGTAGTCAATCTGCTTTTTTGAAAAACAGACCCATTTGGCACCAATTAACCATTCCCATTTCTCCATGCCCGCCATGGAAAGTCTCCAGAAGCTCCGACTTTGTGTTAATTTCATCAGCTTCATTTCTGACAGATTGAGAGTTGGATTTCTAAGTCGGAAATAGTTACTATTGACTCACAATAGTGCCTGCCTCTACCTACCTTAGAAATGGTTCCAACGAGATCTGTGCAGCTAATTCCAATTCATCAGCCACTATTTTGGAAGAAGATGAACATTTTCAGGACCTAAGGGAACCATCATGGCCAGCCTTTCAAATGGCTTTGAAAAAATCCATCAGTCTCTCAAAATCTGTTTAGCTGAACAAATTCCCGCAGCTCCCATGTGTATAAACACCACCACTCTGCTTTTCCTATCATCTGCCCCTTCCTCTTTATTGCTCTCATATTAGTAGATTAAAAGATCAGAAGTGCCAGCTTTTAGCAAATAGATTCATCTTTAGTCACAAACAGATTTCCATGAGAATGAACACAAAGTTATTAGGGAAGAGAGATAAGCACATTATTTGTATTTTAAGCTTGCTGTCTGATTTCTGTTTGGCATGCCCTGATTTCTTTTAAGCACTGGGAACACGTTCATTTTCCAGGTTTATATAGGGGATGTTACATATCTAGAGTGCCATTTAGAGGATTACTAATTTACTAAATGGTACCCCAGTGCCCTGAAAGAGTTAATTCTTTTCCAAGAGATAAGCAATTTATTTTCTATTTAGCAGCAGGATAAGGCCCCACTGCTTACAAATGGACTATGAGCCCCTTAGAGAGAGGGAGAGAGAGATGCTGTATAAATACAGGGCATAATAATTATAATTATTGTAATATAATGTCAATCCATGGTGTTATTTTTATACATTCCCCCTCCTAACCTTTGTCTAAAAGACCAGATCAACATCCTGAACTCCCTGTCATTTTTGCATGTGTCTTTGAAAAACCAGATGCCAACAGATGTGCTGTATCCTTTGGTAAAAGAGCCCATCCAGCCAACCAATCGATCAACAGATATTCCCTAAACACCGTAACTAAACAGCAAGCACAGCCCAAAACCTGCCTCCCAAGAGCTTCCGATTTTGTTGGGGTAATAATGATTCACAAGCAAACTCCAAGCCAGGGGAAACGACGCATGCCAATAGGAAGTTCACACAAGTCCAGCTCAGAGGAGAGAGAAATCAGCCACCCCATAAAGCAGCCATCGCCTATCACCCTAAGCTGGGAGTTAGTGACAACATGTATCTTCTCCTTGGTTCAAATTCCAGCTCTGCCATTTCCTAGCTGAGTAATTTCCATCAAGTTACTTACCCTCTCTGAGTCTCAGTGTCTTGAAAAACCATTGACTTGAAATGTGGAGAAGATTCAGCTAAGTCAAATCTGCAAAAAATACTTTGTAAACTGAAATGTGCTACAGAAGCACAAATGCAAAAAGCCTCCCTGAAACGTGTACCTTTTTATGAAAAATGAAAATGGTGGAACGCAACGTCGTGTGCGGATGAGAACTTTCTCAACAGTTAGTGTCTTGGGATTCACTCTTAACAGGACTCCAGGTCTCTCCCCTTCTCCAGATAGACCTGGGTCAGGCAGGCAGGCAATGACTGCTCTGAGTACCAAAACCTGAAGAAGGGAGGGTGGGTGTGTTTACAGATTACTAGAATGAAAGAAAGGTCAGGGAGCTGAGACAAGTTTCTCCCAAGAGAAGGCAAAGGGAAGGAGGAACCTGGAAGGGAAAGGACATTCATGTTAGTTTGCAGGGCTGCTGTAGCTACAGGGCTACAGGCTGGGTGGCTTAAACCCATTCATGCCTGAGGTTGCAATTTTTTGAATTTCTGCAATCAGACTTTGGCAATGACCTTGAGCAGTAGTATATAAATAAGTCCCATATTCTTAGCATTCCAATAATGGAACACTAGGCATAAATGGGTTAAAGAACTAGAGACATTTACTGTATCATAATCTGGAGGCTAGAAGTCTGAGATCAAGGTGTTGGCAGGGTTGGTCTCTTCTGAGACCTCTCTCCTTCATATATAGATGACCCTTTTCTCCTTGCATCTTTGTATTGTCTTTCCTTTGTCCATTTCAGTATCCAATTTCCTCTTTTTTTTTTTTTGAGACAGGGTCTTGCTCTGCTGCCCAGGCTGGAGTGCTGTAGCATGATCATAGCTCACTGTAGCCTTAAATTCCTAGGCTCAAGGAATCTCTTTTAAACTAAAAAAAAAAATGTGAACAATATCTTTAGTGTAACTTTTGTGTGCATAGATAACCATGTAAGTAAAAAAAATCCATGAGATGACTTAAGTGATTATAATAGAAAAGTGGAAAAACAACTAGTGTCTCAGTATTGCATTCTGGATAGAATCCCTGATATATGGTAATCTTAAAAGAGACCTGTTTCTTCAGGTGAGTAGCTGACCCACCTCAGGGCCATGCCCGTCTTCTCTTTCCCCACAGCCTTAATTTTTTGCCAAAAGGGCCAGATTTGAAGAAAGGGGAGCACCGTGAGTGCAGGATCCAGGCATAAGGACTGCAGTCTGTTGAGCTTTGGCAATGGGTGTTTGGGAAATTCTTGGGCTCAGAGAAATGGAGGCTGCAGTGAGCTCCAGCTCAGCCTCCCGAGCAGCTACAGATATGTGCCACCTCACCCGGCTAATTTTGTATTTTATTTTTTTTGTAGAGACGGGGTCTCACTATGTTGCCCAAGCTATCCAATTTCCTCTTCTTCTAAGGACACCAATGATATTGGATTAGGGCCCACCTTAACAACTTCATTTTAACTTTATTACCTATTTAAACATCCTATCTCTGAATCCAGTCATGTTCTGAGGTATGGGGATTAGAATTTCAACATGACTTTTCAGAGGGCAGAATTCAGCCCAGAACAACATGTAAATTCATGGCTGGATCTGAAGCTTTCTTTATATGACGATAACACAAAGAAGAGAAAGAAACAAATTTGCAAGCGTGGGGAGCAGCCCAAATGTTTATGACATACTTGCAAAGATTTGAAGAGTAAGAAAATAGCTTTGTGGATGGAAGTTACAGAGATGTGTGTCTGTGTGTACATTTTTCTTAAAAAATAGACAATCCCCACTCAGAGAATAATCAGAGTTCCCGGACATGATAACGATGTACAACTTATTGCCTAGATCTTTCATGCAAACTTTTTGTAAAAGATGGTAGTTTCTTCTCTAAAAGTCTCCTCCAATGGACACACGACAAGATCCCTTGGAGATCCATGGTGATCATTTATCACTTTGCCTAACAAAAAGTTATTCCTTATGTCTGACCCAAATCTCTTGCTAATGGAAGCCAAAGGTCAGCATTTTGAGCCTTATGACTTTGGTGCCTTCCTTCTCTTTCACATTCCCTACAAATCTATTTTCCTCCTTCCCTCCTTCTCTCCCTTTCTCTCTCTATGGATATGGAGAATAATGATTCAAAAATATCCACATAAAATTCCACCATATATTTAGCCAGTTAAGTTACTCCTTGGCTTTTTTTTGTTTTTCTGGAGACAGTCTAGCTCTGTTGCCCAGGCTGGAGTGCAGTGGCATGATCACAACTCACTGCAGCCTCTACCTTCTGGGCTCAGCTGATCCTCCCACCTGAGCCTCACAAGTAGCTGGGACTACAGGTGTGTGCCACCATGCCCAGCTAATTTTTTTTTTTTTATTTTCTGTAAAATAAAATAATTGTATTATTTATGATGCCCAGGCTGGTCTTGAATTCCTGAGCCTAAGCAACCCTCCCACCTTGGCCTCCCAAAGTGCTGGCATTACAGGCATGAGCCGCCACGCCAAGTCCTTCGCTTTCTCTTAGTCAAATAAATATTACACATTCTCCCACCGCTGCCACCTGACATCCTAGATTTAGCTTTTCCTCAATAAAATATTAGACAAAATACTCCTACATTTTAAAATAATGATTTCTAGTATGGATAATTTTGTCAAGTACCATGAAGTGAACAAGCTGCTGTTCCCTCTACCATGAATATACACAGAGATCTGATCCCTTGGGTGGGACTTCTGAAGTATACTTGCCTGTTAAAATATAATTTTCTGTATATACACTTTATTGTGCAAAACAGCTGATTAGAATCCCTTGACTGTATTGTATCTAAAATGGCCATTTTTCTCTACCATTTCTCTCTACCTTATTCAATGAGTCTGGAAATCTTCTAAGATTTTTTCCCGTAGATTTAATGTAATTTGCCACTTTTTAACCACAAGGTCAGATAGTTCACACAGCATAAATGGGATGCATTTGTAAGACTCCATTCAGATATATGACATGTACAGCAACCAAAAGTTATGCTCCTTCTAATATTAAAATCAGCATAATATCTTTATAAAAGGGGATTACTTGAAAGTTGAATTCCAAGTGAGCACATTTATGTGAGTGGCCTCCAAAACACATGTGCTCTCTTTGGTGCATGTCAGATAGCAACTGAAGGGGATGCAACTGAGCAACACTCTTAAAGCTCTCAAGTGAAGTGCAGCACCCATGCAGCACGTAACACCATGCCATGCACGTTTATTCTGTATGTGCCACCTGACCTGTGCTCACCTCTTAGAAAAATCTATTCATGGCCGGGCGTGGTGGCTCATGCCTGTAATCCCAGCACTTTGGGAGGCTGAGGCAGGTGGATCATGAGGTCAGGAGATTGAGACCATCCTGGCTAACATGGTGAAACCCTGTCTATATTAAAAAAAAAAAAAATTAGCCGGGCGTGGTGCCAGGGGCCTGTAGTCCCAGCTACTCGGGAGGCTGAGGCAGAAGAATCGCTTGAATCCAGGAGGCAGAGGTTGCAGTGAGCCGAGATCATGCCACTGAACTCCAGCCTGGGTGACAGAGCAAGACTGTCTGAAAAATTAAAAAAAAAAATCTTTTCATATATAATGAATATAGATGTATATATACAGTTCTATATGTGTATATTTTATGTATGTATATGTATATACATAATTCGTGTGTGTGTGTATATATATGTATATATGTGTGTGCATATATATGTGTGTGTGTATATATATATATGGAGAGAGAGAGAGAGAGAGAAAGAGAGAAAGAGAGAGAGCATGGTTTTTCCAGTTTTATTGACCAAAATAGCACCCCTTCACCATTTTTCAGGCCTCCCAAGATATTTCCCCTGACTTTTTCATTGAATTTAAAGAGATTTTATAACCATATCAACTAGAAGGGATCAATGGTCAAGGTCTCTACTTGTTATCAAGCAGGAAACCACTCAAATGGAACTATCTGAGCAGCCCTGAGAAGATCTTCCTTCCTCCCAGGCCTGCTCTACCCACATGCAAGATGCCTGAAATTCACAATCACATAGTGTGCCCCAGCATAGGGGAAGAAATGGTAAAATGTTCCTCTGGATTTGATCATTTCAGGGCACAGAAACCCAACTTCCAACTTCTGGAGTCTCATTCATTGAGAGCTTTGACCTTCTGAGGCTTCTGCACTGCCTGTGCCTGCAGTAGGCAGGAAGTGAGAGGGAATTAACACCTGGGAGCAGGTGTCCAAATGCACAGCAGGGTTAGTGTGTAAATAAAATATACCAGCTCCCTTTCCCCTGAAGTGGAATAACTGTGAGGTGTGAATTCTATACTTTTCCATGAGTTTTGTCTTGAAATGAAGTTCCTGTTGCCCACAGTTGAAACTTGCTGGATAATGTTCTCTTTATTATCATCCTTCCCTTTTCTTGTTTGTTCTTCATGCTTCTCCCAGTTCCTGGGATCACCTTACAAATAAATGAATTTTACTTGAATGCTTTTCTGAGGATCTGTTTCTAAAATGAAGATAATGCAGTCATTCATTTGGCATAGCCTCAGTATCACAAAGTTATCATCTATTAAGGTGTGGAATCTTAAATCTGAGGGGGAAATGGTGGAGTACATTTGATCACAGAATCTTCCTGCTCTGGAACATGGATGGAGCTGGAGGCCATTGTATTAGTCCTTTCTCATGCTGCTATGAAGAAATGCCCCAAACTGGGTAATCTATAAAGAAAAGAAGCTTAGTTGACTCATAGTTCCAAAGGGCTGGGGAGGCCTCAGGAAACTTACAATCATGGTGGAAGGGGAAACACACATGTCCTTCTTCACATGGTGGCAGGAGGGAGAAGTGCAGAGTGAAGCTGGGGAAAGACCCTTATAAAACCATCAGATCTCATAAAAGAACCCACTGACTATCATGAGAACGGCATGGGGAAACCTCCCCAATGATCTAATCATCTCCCACAGTTTGGATTACAATTGAAGATGAGATTTGGGTGGGGACACAGAGCCAGGCCATATCAGCCATTATCCTTAGCAAACTAACACAGGAATAGAAAACCAAATGCTGCATGTTCTTACTTATAAGAGGGAGCTAAATGATGAGAACTCATGAACACATAGAGGGGAATGACATGTACTGGGGCCTACCAGAGGGTAGAGGGTGAAAGGAGGGAAAGAATCAAGAAAAATAAACAATGGGTAGGCTTAATACCCAGGTGATGAGATAATCTGTATAACAAACCTGATGACACAAGTTTACCTATCTAATAAACCTGTACATATACCCCTGAACCCAAAAGTAAAACAAAAAAGGCTGGGCGTGGTGGCTCACACCTGTAATCCCAGCACTTTGGGAGGCTGAGGTGGGTGGATCACGAGGTCAGGAGATCAAGACCATCCTGGCTAACACAGTGAAACCCCATCTCTACTAAAAATATGAAAAATTAGCCGGGCATGGTCGTGGGCACCTGTAGTCACAGCTACTCGGGAGGCTGAGGCAGGAGAATGGCGTGAACCCAGGAGGCAGAGCTTACAGTGAGCCAAGATCACGCCACTGCACTCCAGCCTGGGTGACAGGGCAAGACTCTGTCTCAAAAAAAAAAAAAAAAAAAAGAGTGAAACAGAAAAGAATCTCTCTGCTCCAACATTTAATAAAAGGAACAAGAAGTAGTGGAAAAAATCAGGAAAACACCAGCAACAGTCAAACAAAGAAAATGGTAAAACTACAAGCCATAGTCTTCAAAAAAAGTCAGCTTGGGAAGAGTGGGACAATGATTTTGGTGTACCACAATGCTGCTTTTAAATATACCATGAATCCCAGAATGAGTAAAAAGTGGTAAAGAAAATACTTAGAATGTTCCCTGAATACCCCACAGTTCGGAGAAAAGCAAGCCAATGAGTGTATAGGCATCTTGGGTTGAGTCAGGAACATAATTTCAGGATTAGAAGCTCTCTACCTCTTGCTAGAGGCAGGAACATTGCCTCTATAAGGACATTTAACAGAATTTCATGAAAAGGAGCAGAGTCCTTGGTTCTTTGAGACACAGCCCATCAGAGCAACTCTTCCCACTAAAGACCCAATATAAACAACAGGTAGGACACATTAAACTGCAGCTAAGAGGAAAGAAGGGTCTCAGGTAAAGCAGGAAGTTGGTCAATAAGAATTTATTCAATATCTATTAGCACAAAGAGGTCTACACGGAGCTCCATATATTAAGCAAGAACAGAATAAATAAGAGCATGAAGGGAACTCTATTTTTAATAATGGCAAACTTGTCCTCTCAGACTAAAGCTTCAGCTGAAAACAACTTCATCATTCTGTAAAAAATAGTAAACACACCTTAAAAGCATTGAGGAGTTGGGGTGAGATAAAGGAGCTGGTCAAACTGAAGGGCCTGCTAGAGCACTGAAAGAAAAGAACAGGAGAAACATTCTTTATCCACAGGCAGTTGCCAATAAGGACATTTGCCGAATGAGCACATTTGGATGTTGGTTTTGACAGCCTTGCTGTGTTTGTGGGGGCAGGGGGCAGGGGCAGATATTAATGCTCAGAGCCCATTCAGGGTAAAGAATCTAGCAAGAAACCTCTTCACATTAAGCCAGGATACCAAAAGATTTTACATTAATGTTGAGGACAATAACTTTAAAAAGAGAATGAGGCATACAAAAGAGACGAAACACCCATCTGGAAGAAAATACAACCCAAGGGAAAACAACTATCTTTTTTAGTACTATGCCATAGAATAGTTAAATATGGCACATATTTACCAAAATAGAAACTAAGTGGTAAGCTATCAAAGTAACATAGTGATTTTTAAAAAGACTGTGGAGCTTAGGAAACAAACTGGGGACTAAAACATCATTATAGAACTAATAAATAAATTAGCACAGATAGTATGGAGTAGACATGACTGAAAATAGAAAAACTGGTACAGGGAAAAGGCATGAGAAAGTCTTTAGTGAATGGAAAGGGAAAGAGAAAAAATAACGAAGGTAATAGAAAAAGAAAATAATAGATGTTCCCAGAATACAGACTGCAACAGACAGAAAAAAATCATATATAGGAGAAGCAAGAATGTGCCTTAAAAGGGGAAGGTATATATATATATATATATGTATATATATGTGTGTGTGTGTGTGTGTGTGTGTGTGTGTCTTCCTCTTTTAAGGCACATTCATTTTTTCCTATATATGAATTTTTTCTGTTGATTTCTCTACTCACAGTATATTCTATGAGAAACTTGTATGAATTGTTTGATCCTGAGTACATCTTAGTTTAAAGAACAAAGACAAAAATTCTGTATTTATTCAGAAAGAAAAGTACTCTATAAACAGGAAATTTAGATAAGCCACAGTCTTTTCCGTAACATCCAAGAAAGTCATATTTACAAGTTTCTAAAGAACAAGGAAGTATCTTTCATAGAATATAATGTCTAGTCAAGTTGATGTTTAAATATAATCTCAACAGTGAAATATTCTCAAACTCAGAGTATGACACCCATGAGCCCATGTATTAATCAAACAAAATATAACAACTGTGTAGTTAGAGGACAGTATTCAGTACTGTGAGACAACGGACAAAGGTCTAACATATTTTGAGGGAAAGAAAGTATGATTCCTCAAATTTTATACCCAGCTAGTGTGTCCTTTCATTTATTCATTTATTCTTGTGTGTTTATTTTTATTTTATTGTCTATGCCTTCACAGTGTACCTTGGGTATAAAGGTAATAGACATTCTTAGGCATGCAAGAAATGAGAAAAGAGCATCTAAAGATCTTCTAAAAGTCTTCTTAAAAACAAGCTGGGCACAGT
This sequence comes from Symphalangus syndactylus, assembly GCF_028878055.3. Lineage (NCBI taxonomy): Eukaryota > Metazoa > Chordata > Mammalia > Primates > Hylobatidae > Symphalangus > Symphalangus syndactylus. The sequence goes on from NC_072433.2 coordinate 22,815,362, forward strand.
GGTTTGTGGCTGGAGTCCCAGCTACTCAGAAGGCTGAGGCAGGAGGGATTGCTTGAGGCCAGAAATTAGAGATCAGCCTGGGCAACAAAGCAAGGCCCCACCTCAAAAAATAACAACAACAACAACAATAATAACGTAAAATCTTCTTAAAAATAAAATTCATCTAACTAAAGGTAAATAAAAAAACACAACAATGAAGAACATGGATCTAAAAAACCTGAGCACTTAATAATTATTTAATATAGAAGTATAAAATATGACAAAATGAATGTGGCTTGAGAACAAGATGACAAATATTACAAACCTTGATGAAGTAAAACAATAATAAAAGGAGGCAAGGGAAGGAAATTGAGTAGCTGTGTGCTAATTTTCTCATCTTTTAAGCAAGGAGTCAGTCAATATTGTCTAATACTGAAGCATGAAGTTAAAGTAATTGATCTAGAAAAAGGTTTTTTCCTTTTTTTTCTCTTAATCATAGATAGTTTCAGAACTATACTCTGTCAAAAAAAAGTTTTCTTCTGAGGATCAGAAATTCTTCAATTTCACATCTATATTTATTTTTTGTTAAATTCTAACCTAACAACATCTACTCATTAAATGCAATACTTCTGATCTTTGTCATGCATAACCCTATTTTAAAATATTTAAATAAAAATTGTACATATTCAAGGTGTACAATGTGATAATTTGATATACGTATATATTGTGTACTGATTACCACAGCCAAATTAATTAGCATATCTATCACCCACCTATAGTTACCATTACTGTTTGTGTTTGTTAGGGGTGAAGGTACCTTAAATCCACTCTTATCAAACTTCAAGTAAACAACACAGTGTTGTTCATTACAGTCATCATCATCCCTTTTTAAAAATCTGTTTTTCTTAATCTTGTTGAATCTTTTATTCTCTGTATCTGTCTCACTGTTCTCTTTTCTTTCATGTATTCATGGTAAACAAATGCTTAGAAAGACATTCACCAGATTTGAAAGACTTTTTTAGGTGGTAGAAGTTTTGATGAAATTTTGCTTTCTTTGTATTCTACCACTTTTAATTTTATGTAGTGGACATGTGTCATTTTTATAAAAAAAAGTCATTATTCCATAAAAGAAAAAATATAGGCTTTTAACACCTTGTTGTGAATGTGTTTGTGGTTTTCATCTTCATGTTTTTCATAATTTTGCTTATGGTATCAAATGAAAGTAGCAATCACTTGACTTTACTACATTTTTTAAAACTCTGCTATTTTCTTTAGAGATCTAGCCTCTTGGAAACTGATGCTTCTTTTCTCTTGATGTTGCCAGATCCCTAAGTCTGACTCTTTGATATTTTAATCCTCAAGGTTTCCTGAACATGTCGAAGGAGAACTCACCAATGCCTGCATGCATTTGCAGATTAACAGCTTCTGCCATTAGCAAATTGGAAATTCCTTCTCCCATCTTTTTTACAGGGGGCGTCTTTTTCTCCTAATAGTACTATGATTCCCATTTCTGCATTTTCTTATTAATGTAGTATATAGAGCATTTTTATTTTTCTTGGCTGCTTTAGCCTTCTGTTGAGTTTCATGAGTATTAAATGGAATGGCTTATCTGAGGGAACAAAGCAAAGCAAAAACTCTACCTTCAACTAATGGGAAGACGGATCCTTAATACAGAAGCAAGACACCGGTAGGCAAACAGTACATGGGTCATGCTCTGTGTTCCGCTAAGTCATAAGGCTCTCATGAGGCCACAGAATACATGTTTGGAGCAATGATGCTGCCTAAGTGGGTGAGATGAGACCAGTCAAGGGCCTGCAGCTTCTGATTTGAAAACGACAGGAACCTGATCTGAACGGGGGTGTTTCCAGAATGTGAACCAAGCTTTCAGCTTACACTAGGGGATATACTAGACTTGGTAAGTGGAAGGACACAGGCCAGATCCATCAAAAAATGCTTCACAATGGAGGGTAACTAGGAGTCGAGAATCCCTACGATGCAATTCCTTTAGACTACTTGTTACTTGAATTGAGGTGACTATTAGTGGCACCAAGTAATGAAAATTTTTTCTCCCTAGTATTTTGTAACATCTGTGGCTTCTCCTGTAGCCAGTACCTGAAGGCATCTAGTCAATGCATTAAATATCCTGTTAACATTGATAAGCATCCTTATTTCTAATTACCAGATGAATATATGAAGGCATTCTTGTTCAAGAAAGCATCGGTATTTTTGCTACTACTGAACAATTAACATAGTTGACGGAGTGAGCCACCTGCCCTCTGGGTGTTTTAAGCATTTTTCTAAATTATTATTTTGGTTATTACTAGTCTCTGAATAAGATTTTTGCTTCTTTTAGTATTTCTGTTAACTGGGAAATGACCCCAGATGGGAGATCCATAGCTTTTTGGGGATAATTTTTTTAAAAAATGGAACTAAATACAGGAGAAAATGACTATAACAATAACATACATGTGTGCATATTTTGAACATATTTTAGGGGAGAACTGTTCCATGCAATAAACACAACACCTTCATTTTGAGCCCAACTTTCTGCTTGAAAAATATCAAAGATTTTGCTTAAGTTGCCATGGACAAACAGACTTATAGACAATTCAGAATCATTTGGAGAGATGAGGGCTATATACTGTATTTAACTTTCAAAACACAGCAAGTAGATTGAGCTCAGCAGTACACAAAGAGCTGAGAGTTTCTGGGATAAACACATGGGAATCAGTGGGAGAGGTAGAAAAAGGAGACTAAAGATTACAAAATTCAGTCACATTTCAAAATTTTCTGCTACAGTAATTCACTTTATGTAGAATTAATGTGTCTGATTGAACGTTTGTGCTGTAATTTACTTATAATTAACATTTTATGGTGAACAGATTTCACCACCTCCTTCATGCTGTGAACTCTAAGCCATAGGTCAAAAATAGAGATGAAACAGATAAGCACAAAATATTCTCACTGAAATATTAATGAGATTTTAATTTACTGCTTTAAAAACACATCTTTCATCAACGTCTGTATATAAAAATCACCATTTTATTTTAATTTTTTAACCACATTAAAAATATAATGAACTCTTCTAGCTGGCAGAAAGACACTAAAAAATCTGATGCAGGCAGGCAGTCCTAGGTAGTTAAATCATTTTCCATCTTGTTCAGGAGCCAAAAATATTGTCTCGTGAAGAGGTGATGGTTTAGTTCAACTCAGCCAAGAATCTCTTCTCAATTAATCAGTGCGTTTTGATAGGTAAGAATTTCTTGCAAATGATGACCCTAGGAAAACCATTCCTACTCCCAAACTAAGCCATTTGTGGAGACCAAAATCTGGGTGGGCCTTCCATTTGTTGGATTTACTTACCTTAAGGGAGAGGCTCATGCCTGTCTAAAGTTTCAAGGTAGACCAACAGGATTTCAAATGAAGCGAGGAATTGAGGGCAAGAAATTTTCATTTGGTACTGAAGTTATTACAAAGTACTGCCTTCCAACCAATGATTACCATTTCTATTAACGCACCAGACATGAAGTCATTAAGTCTCTTATTACTCCTTAAGACTTGGCCTAAATCTTTCTCAAAGAGGTTACCTTTGGTCCACTTTGCTTCAAGCATCGATCATATTCAGTCCTTCTCTGTTGGTTGGACTGACCATGAGACATCTGTCTGTCTGTCTACTTACCTACCTACCTACCCACCCACCTACCCATCCATCCACTTAATGTGTGTCTTTCATGCTAAATTATAAACTCTAAGAGGACAGTCCCACATTTGAGTTACTTATCACTGTAATTGGCCATTTGTAATAGGTACAATAAATACGTGTTGACTGATGGAATTACCGGGTTGTCGGTTGTCCCTCTGGGCATGAAATCCAATGTGATTGGTTGTTTCCAAAAAAGTTGTCATTAGTTGATTCCCCATCGAGAAGTAGAGTCTACTGTTCCATCCCCCTCAATCTGAACTGGCCTGTGACTGCTTTGTGTAACGGGATGTGGAAGAGGTGACTGTGCCAGTTTGGGCCCTGCTTTTAAGAGGACCAGCAGGTTCCTCTCCCCTCAACATGGCACATTTGCTCTGGAGAATGTCAACTGCCTTGTGAGAAGTCTCACTACCCTGAGACTTCCATGCCAGAAGGACACTCAAGCTGGTCACCTAAAGAGACTGTGTCAGAAAACAGAGTGTAACACTAGCCACCTTCAGCTGTTTTAACCATCCTGGCCCAGGAGCCAGACATGCAAATAAAGGAACTGTCTCAAACATTTCAGACAGTCCAGCCCCGCAGATTCCATATGGAAAGGTGAGTGTATTAGTCTGTTTTCATGCTGCTGATAAAGACACACCTGAGACTGTGCAATTTATAAAGAAAAAGAGGTTTCATGGACTCACAGTTCCACGTGGCTGGGGAGGCTTCACAATCATGGTGGAAGGTGAAAAGCATGTCTTACATGGCGGCAGACAAGAGACAACTTGTGCACGGAAACACCTCTTTATAAAACCATCAGGTCTTGTGAGACTTATTCACTATCACCAGAACAGCACATAAAAGACCCACCCTTATGATCCAATTACCTCCCACCAGGTCCCTCCCACAACATGTGGGAATTGTGGGAGCTATAATTCAAGATGAGATTTGGGTGGTGAAACAGCCAAACCATATCAGTGAGGCTCTGGAGTGAGTTGCCCATCTTACTGTCACCCTGAGGCATCCCAGCTCAGCCTTAGACATCAGGGAGCAGAGGTAGGGCATTCCCACTGCATCCTACCCAAATTCTTGATTCTTTATTATGCTCCGAATCCATGAGCATAATAAAATCACAGCTGTTTTACACCATTGTGTTTTGGGATGGTGTGCATGGCAACAATAGATAACAGAAACATTCTAAGAGTCTACAGTATGCACCATGTCTTTGTCTCAATTTTGGTACCCATGACTTTTTATTCTAGAGAGAAAATCCAGACAGAACCATGTTCCACCCGAATCTCTTTTACAGATGATACAAAGATGGTAGGTTCTTTGAAGTAGACTTGACAGACTTAGTGGAAATTTTGAACCTGATGCAGATCCCAAAGGAATAAATATCTCAAGAGGAGTTCATTCGTGTTCTTTGAATTCCCTAAGACAGTAATGGGACCATTCAAGCTACCAAATTCAGCAATTTCCTCAGAAATTTGACTTAGGTTAGTTAGCAAAAATGAGGCTCTGTCTCCTCACTCTCACAGCCAAATTTCTCAAAAAAAAAAAAAAAAAAGCCATTTACACAGATCTCAATTTATTTATTTTTCTATTCACTCCCCAGTCCATTCTAAGTGTTCACAATTACTGCTTCCTTTTCCCAGTTAGAAGGGTATCACCACCCCCTCCCCCGCCCGCCCAATAAAGAGTGCGTGTGGCTCAGGGAGAGGAGCGAGACTACAAACACAAAAGCAAAGATACATCTGCTTTGCATAAGTTACATCCTGTCCTTTCAGTCACAAATCTTCTATAATGTTATGCAAATATTCAAGACTTTTCCATCATTTATGATAACAGTGTTGGGAAAGCTAGGATATTCAAGTATAAGACAGTTAAAAAAAAAAAAAACTACAATAGAAAACTAACCTGGGCTTTGATTTATCTTCTCCAAGTTCAGACCAAATGAGAATGAAGACCTTTTATACCAAGAACATGCTACTTATTTTTCACACGATTTACAAATGGAAGCTTGTCATTACAAATCCCGATGTGACTCTTTTTTGAACATCATGACATTGTCAGGTGTCCATCACAGATGGAGTAGCTCATAAAATTAGAATGACCCCTTGATAGAAACCGAGACCTACACAGACCTGGTTTTCACACCAGCCACACCTGCTTTTGGAACAAAGGTGAATGCATTTAGTTCATAAAAATAGCACCTCTTATCTGAGAGGTCCAAATGCTTCCCAGGAACTTTACATTTGCATTCTTAGAGTTCGGAAGAAGTGGAAAATTGATTGCGAGAATAGAGATCATTCATCCAGTTCCTTAGTGCATCATAGGAACATGCAAACTAAAGAGTGAAAATAAAGACCCGGGGGCTAAACAAAATGGAACATACATGATGGTTCTACATTCTTCCCACCCCAGAGGTCCTTTTGTTGCCTGTTTCAACTCAAGAACATTTCATGAAAAGAAAGGTGACGCTGAAGAGAGACCCAGGATGTGTATGTGGAAGCCAGCAAAAGCCCATAATTCAATGAAGTCATTTCATTCCCTTTACTTTCTAACAAGCTCCAACCCATTCAAAGGACTTATTAGAATTTCAAATGAAAAGCTGAATACTATGAGCATTGTAAATCAGCTACAAACAGCTTTTAAAACTGTGTCAGGAGAAATACACTTGTAATTTTCTTCCTTTTTTTAAAAATATTGCTTTTTTTTTTTTTAACTTCAAAGCTTTGTTTGTTAAGAAGCAGTTACCAATTTATTTCTACAGAGGGATTCTGATTTTGGTTGGAGTGAGGGGGCCCAATTGGAGCAATCCTTTCACCTGGGTTGGTACACACTCCCAGCATTATACCTATCTGTGGCACTTGCCCTACTACCCAGGTGCTGGGTGTCCCTTGACAAACCACATTGCGTTATTTATTTTGTTGTTGTTGTTCTTCAGATTTCTTAGAACCCGAAGAAGAAATATCCCTTACCTGGAAAGAACTGCGATTCAGACTCCTCCCGTCCTGGAGACCATATGTGGTCTTTGAAAAGCTCCAAACAAGAATAGGATGCCAGGGGAGCCGTCCGTCTAACGGGGCCAGCGGGCAGCAGGGTCCTCCTTAGGAGTCAGGAGCCTTTCGCCTCTTTTGGGAGGATGTCCCGCAGCCTCTCATATGTTCATCTCCCTGAGAACTTGACAGGGTCATGAGACAGGGATATTTTATACTTGTTCCTTGTTCTCTAAGTCCCTGGAAAGAAAAGAAATAGATTTCTTAATTTGTAAACATCTTAAACTGAGATTAATATTCAAACAGAAGAGATACATTCCTCCCTGCTTTCTCCCTCCCTTCCTTCCTCCTTTATCATCTTCTGCAGCATAGAAGACTCATGTGGTTACATAGATCACCTTCCACACTACCCAAAGCAAAAAGACAAAGTATCACAGCAGCTATATCCATAGGAAAACATCCACAGCAATTGGGCCTCCTTGGTGAATGTTACTTTCTTTACACAGAATGCTTACCACTAACGACTTTCAAAAGATAGGACACTTTCTGATAGGCAAGACCACAGCCAGCTTTGGCAGAAAGAAGGTGCTACTCAGAATCACAAGCTTCTCTCTCTCTTCTGTTCCAGTTCTAAAGAGTAGCTGCTCCAATGTCAAAATGAAAATTACAACCCCCAAATTAACAGAGTGTCGCTCCAAGGCCTGGAGAATGGGATCCAGATGTACCTTCTATCGGGATGGAAAAGATTTAATCAAGCTGCACTGACTATTTATTGAACACAGAATTACTAAGCATCAACTACTGAAAACCATATGCATGCCCTTTAAAAACTGATAATTCTCTGCTGGCCTCCCCTTTAAATCTTGCAATTATATTCCTGGCAAAATACTTGAACAACCAAGTCAGAGGATTGCCCCATAACTCTGCTTCAGCCAGGTGTAATAGAAGGGTCTGGGGCTGTTGAAAGGGACAGATTGGAGATAACATTCAGGTGGAAGGAAACCTACTGATTACTTTGGTTAGAAATGGAGGTAAAACCACCACATACAGAGGGTAGCGGAGCCTTGTGCTTCTGAGCAAACTGGAAGAACCACTCTCTTCCCTATCCTGCACCACCTCCCCCAACCAACATAATCCTCTTCCTATTTTGGAGAATTTTTATAGAATTTTGATAGAGACCAAGAGGTAGCGTCTCTCTGGAAACCATCCTGGTGGACAAAGCGATAATGATGAGAGGCCCCCGTGAAAGAGAAAATGCTGGCATCAGGAATGGAGACCATGAGGTCTGGTCTTTCATGGACGGTTTCCCCCATAGGTGGCAGCCCCAGAGCGCCTGGCTTTGACTGCATCACGTGAGCTGGAAAGTTTCCTTCTGTGCAAATCTGCATTATTAGTAGAAAGGCCTTGAATAAGCTGCTGAACCTCTCTGAACCACATTCAGACACTTATAAAACGACGGAGTCGGTCGGGCGCGTTGGCTCACTCCTGTAATCCCAGCACTCTGGGAGGCTGACGTGGGTGGATCACTTGAGCCTGATCAACATGGTGAAACTCTGTCTATACTAAAAATACAAAAATTAGCCTGGTGTAGTGGCACATGCCTGTATTCCCAGCTCTACTGGGTAGGCTGAGGCATGAGAATCGCTTGAGCCTGGGAGGCGGAGGTTGCAGCGAGCCGAGATTGCACCACTGCACTCCAGCCTGGGCAACAGAGCAAGCCTCCGTCTCAAAAAATAAAATAAAATAAAATAAAATAAAAATGAGAGAGTCATACCTACTTCACGGTGATGACTCAGTGAAGGAACGCATGGGAACTTCGCAGCACACAGCCTAGCTCCAAAAAGCTTGATTGGAGTTCTTTTCCATCCCAACTTCCTTCCCGGGAAGACGGAGACACTAGCTAGGTAAATAAGGGGCACTTAAGCTCAGGTGTTTAACAGATTCTCCAGCACTTTATAGGTGCTGGCTTCACAGGAAGGCGCTTGAACCATTTTGTCCTGCACCATCTCACAATAGACACCTGTTCTCGAAATGACTGTTGGTTTTCATTTCTCTGTTTCCTGGTTAGTCAACAGAAACATCTATCTTTATAGAAATTGCTCTCAAACCCCCTTCTCTCTCTTATTATGCCTCTTTCTCTTTTTCCTTCTTCCTTTTCTATACACATTTTCAGCCCCACAGTGGTTACCTGCCAAGACACCCAAGTAGAATTCTTTTTTCTTTTCTCCTTTCTCTCTCTCTCTTTCCTTCTTTCCCTACCTTCCTTCCTCCCTCCCTCCTTTCCTTCCCTCCCTCCCTGAGTCTTACTCTGTCGCCCAGGCTGGAGGGCAGTGGTACATCTCGGCTCACTGCAACCTCCACCTCCAGGTTCAAGCGATTCTCATGCCTCAGACTCCTGAGTAGCTGGGATTGCAGGCACCTGCCACCACACCCTGCTAATTTTTGTATTTCACCATGTTGGCCAGGCTGGTCTCTAACTCCTGACCTCAGGTGATCCACCCACCTCGGCTTACACCAGACCTTTGAACTGCTCCTTAGACCCCTGCTTTTTGTCTTGATGCAGGTTGGCTCCCTTGGTCACCTCCCCCTACCCCAGGTCACCCCCAACCTTTATCTCATTTTCTTATGCTTTTGTATGATATTTTTCCTTCTTAGTAAAAACATTTAAAATGATTTCCGATTGCCTGCTCTGTAAACTCTTTTCCCTGTTTTAAATAATTAAGGAATCAGTATCATTTTAACATATCAGTAAGTCTTTATATTAGTAACAACTGAAACCTCCCTACGATGACATGGAGAATAAACATCCCCGTCTATGGCATTCTAAGCGACTTACCCAAGAAGCTCATTTGCCTAACTACTGGAGTTAATAAAACTCTTCCATCGGCTTTCAACGTCTCACTTTCTATCACACCTATCTGCCCTGTTGGTGGGTATCAGTAAGATGAGGAAATAACAAAGAGTAGACACGTATGTGAGACATACTGAATAATTCCTCCAAACAGACCAGAGAAAACACAGAAAGTTAATTTTAAATAGAAAAGTGCATGGAGTCCCTGGATGTGGTGAGTTTCTTTTTATAAAAACTAACGTTTTTATTTTGCGATGATTGTTGATTCACACACAGTTGAAGACACAATACAGAGCTAAATGTATATGTATCATTTGCTGTTTCCTCTGTATTAGTCCATTTTCATACTGCGATAAAGAACTGCCTGAGACTAGGTAATTTATAAAGGAAAGAGGTTGTCTTTTTGTTGTTGTTGTTGTTTTTTCTGAGATGGACGGAGTCTCACTATGTCGCCCAGGCTGAAGTGCAGTAGCACTATCTTGGCTCACTGCAACCTCCACCTCCTGGGTTCAAGCAATTCTCCTGCCTCAGCCTCCCAAGTAGCTGGGATTACAGGCACATGCTAACACACCAGCTAATTTTTATAATTTTTTTTTTTTTTTTGAGGCGGAGTCTCACTCTGTCGCCCAGGCTGGAGTGCAGTGGTGTGATCTCGGCTCACTGCAAGCTCCGCCTCCCGGGTTCACACCATTCTCCTGCCTCAGCCTTCTGAATAGCTGTGACTACAGGCGCCTGCCACCGCGCCCGGCTAATTTTTTGTATTTTTAGTAGAGACGGGGTTTCATTGTGTTAGCCAGGATAGTCTCGATCTCCTGACCTCGTGATCCGCCCGTCTCGGCCTCCCAAAGTGCTGGGATTACAGGCGTGAGCCACCGTGCCCGGCGTAATTTTTTTTTTTAAGTAGAGATGGGGTTTCACCATGTTGGCCAGGCTGGTCTCGAATTCCTGGCCTCAAGCGATCTGCCCACCTTAGCCCTGCAAAGTGCTGGAATTACAGGTGTGAGCCACCACGCCCAGCCAGGAAAGAGGTTTCATTGGCTCACAGTTCAGCATGGTTGGGTAGGCCTGAGAAAACTTTAACAATCATGGCAGGAGATAACGGGGAAGCAAGGCACCTTCTTCACAAGGTGGCAGGAAGGAGAAGTGCTGAGCTAAGGGGAAAGAGCCCCTTACAAAACCGTCAAAGCTCCTGAGAACTTACTCACTATCACAAGAACAGCATGGGGGAAACCACCCCCGTGATTCAATTACCTCCACCTGGTCTCTCCCTTGACACATGGTGATTATGGGGATTACAATTCAAGATGAGATTTGGGTAGGGACACAAGGCCTAACCATATCACCTCCAATGATAACATTTCCAAAACCACAGTACAATATGACAATCAGGATAGTGACCTTGATACTGTCAAGATACAGAATGGTTCCATCACCACAAGGAGCTCTCCTTTGGGCCACACCCCCTTCCCTCCCACTCCCACTCTCTTCTTAACCCTTGGCAACTACTCCTCTGTTCTCCATATCTATAATTTTGTCAATTCAAGAATGTTATGTAAATAGAATATTACAGTCTGTAAACTTTTGAGATTGGCTTTTTTCACTCAGCGTATTTCTCACATGATTCATCTAAGTGGTCGCCTGTATCAATTGTTTGTTCTTTTTTATTGCTGAGTAGTATTCCATGTTATAGATATACTACAGTTTGCTTAACCATCTACCCACTGGAGGACAACTGGATTGTTTCTAGTTTGGGGCTATTACAAATACAGTTGTTATAAATAGTCATGTACAGTATTTTGTGTGAACACAAATTTCCATAGATGATCTTTGTGGTGTAAATATCCAGGAGTGCAGTTGTAGGGTGTTTCTTGTAGTTGCTTCTTGTTGTTGTTGTTGTTGTTTTTAAGAAACTCCCAAATTGTTTTCTAGAATAGCTGTATCATTGTACATTCCCACTAACAATGTATAAGTCACTTGATTTTTCTGCATCTGATATAGTTTAGATTTGTGTCCTTGACCAAATCTCATGTTGAAATGTAATTCCCAGTGTTGGAGGTGGGGCCTGGGTGCAGCTAATTGGATCATGAGAGCACTTTCTCATGAATGCTTTAGCACCATCCACTTTGTGCTATCCCCACAACAGTGAGTTCTCGTGAGATCTGGCCATTTAAAAGTGGGTGGCACCTCCCTGCCTCTTTCTTGCTCCTCTTCTGGCTACGGGATACACTTGCTCTCCCTTCGCCTTCCAACATGATTGTAAGTTTCCTGAGGCCTCTCCAGAAGCCCAGCAGATGCCAGCATCATGCTTCCTGTACAGGCTGCAGAACTGTGAGCCAATTAAATCTCTTCTCTGTATAAATTACCCAGTCTCAGGTATTTCTTTACAGCAATGCAAGAACAAACTAATACAGCATCCTTGCCAGAATTTGGCATTGTCACTGTTTTTAAATTATTTATTATAATAGGTTTGTCATGATATCTCATCATCCTTTCAATTTGTATTTCCCAAACAGCTGATGATGTTGAACATTTTTCCATGTGCTCATTTGCCATTTGTATACCATCTTTGCTGAAATGTCTCTTCATGACATTTGCCTATTTTCTAATTGGACTGTTTATGTTCTTACTGTTGAGTTTTAAGTGTTCTTTATATAGTCTAAATACTAGTCCTTTGTTGGATATGTGGTTTCAGATATCTTCTCCCAGTCTATAGCTTATCTTTTTGCTTTCCTATTAAGGCCTTTCATAGAGTAAAAATTTTTAGATTTTTTGGAGTCTAAGTTACCAGTTTTGCTTTTATGGATCATGCTTTCAGTGTTAAGTCCAACAAATCTTTTGTAGTCCTAGATCCTGAAGATTTTCTCTTCTTTTTTCTAAAAGTTGTATAGTTTTATGTTTTGCATTGAATTCTGCAATCCACTTTGGATTCATTTTCATGTATGGTGTAAACCAAGATTGAGGTTCACTTTTGTTTACCCATGGAAGTCCACGTATACAAGCAGCAGTCACTGAAAGGCTAGTTTTCCTCCACTGAACTGCTTTTATACCTTTGTTAAAAATCATTTGTAAGTATTTGCGTGGGTCTATTTTTGGGTTTTCTACTCTTCTTCATTATCCGTGTAACAATACCACACAGCATTGATTCCTGTAGCTATTTAATTAGTCTTTAAACTGGCTAGATGATTCCTCTCACTTTATTTTTCTTTTTCAAAACTGTTTTAGCTATTCTTGTTCCTTTGTCCTTCCATAAGTATTTTTGAATAATTTTCCTATATTAAAAAACTTGCTGGAATTCGGGTAGGAATTAGACTAAGCCTATATATCAATTTTGAGGAAAATTGACATCTTTCCTATGTTGAGTCTTCCAAATCATCAACATTGAATGTCTCTCCATTTATTCAGGTCTTCCTTGATTTCTTTCATCAGCACTTTACAGTTTTCAATATACAAGTCCTGTACATGTTTTGATAGATTTACACCTGTGTATTTTTTTTAGCTATGATACATGATGTATTTTTAATTTGGTTTCCATGTGCTCATTGTTAGTATACAGAAATGCAATTGCTTTTGTATAAGTTTATCTTATGCCCTGCAACTTTGTTGAAGTAACTTATTCATTCTAAAAGCTTTGTCATTATTATTTTTTGTAGATTCCTTGGGATTAAAAACATTTTTATTCTAATCCTAAATTTCCTTATCCCTCGAGATTTTCAATGTTGACAATCATGTATTTTGCAAATAAAAATACTTCTTTTTCTCCCTTTCTTATCTGTGTACCTTTGATTTCCTTTTATGACCTTAACACATTGACTAGAACTTCCAGTACTATTTGGAATGAGAGTGTTAAGAGTGCACATCCTTGCCTTGTTCCTGGTTATAGCGGAAAAGTGTTCAGTCTTTTATCATTAACTATAACACTGGCTGTAGGTTTTTGTAGATGCTCTTTATAAAGTTGATGAAGTTACTATTTCTTTATTTCTAAGAGTTTTTATCATGAATAGGTATTCAATTTTGTCAAATACTTTTCTGCATCAATTGATATAATCATGTGATTATACATTCCTCTTCTTTAGCCTGTTAATATGGTGGACAATATTGACTGATTTTTCAATATCTAACCAGTCTTACATCCCTATAATAAACGCCACTGAGTCACGGTGTATCATTCTCATTATATAATGTTGAATTCTATTTGCGAACACTTTTTTAAAGATTTTTGCCTCCATATTCATGGGAGATACTGGTCTGTAGTTTTCTTTTGTACTATTTTAGTCTGGGTTTGGCATCAGTATAGTGTTAACATCATAAAATGAATTGGAAAGTGCTTCTTTGCTGGATAATATTGAAATTGTGTAGAATTGGTGTTAATGCTTCTTTATATGTTTGTTAGAATTCTCCAGTGACTTTTCTGATACTCCAACTCCCCTTCCAGATCTTACTGCCCCAACTCCTCCCACAATTATGCAAGGTCTGATGTCTATAATAAATATCTTAGTCCATAATACTCATAGTTTCTGCTTCCCTGATTGAACCCTGATACCTTAAATAATTTGCTATTACAGTGGAATAATAGTTAACATTTACTGAGTACTTAAAACATGCCAAGCACTTTACAATTGTTATTTCATGTAAGTAATCCCATAAAGAAGGTGATCTTGTCCCCTCAACTTTACAGAAAAGAAAACTGAAGTACAGAGAAGTCAAGTAAGCTGTGAACAGTCACACAGTAAGGATCAGAAGGAGGACAGAAATCAAACTCTTAGCCAGGCTCTCTACTAACGTTCTTTCTCTTGACCTCTAATTTCTCTTAGAAGACCAGAGCCTATGGTGCTGATACAATAGAAGGCATAGATTTGAGCCTGGATCCCATTCATCGTTTCTGGTATAACCTGTGCTTTTCATTTTGTTTGCTTTCCCTTTATACCCTCCTGCCGTTTCCCTTCTTTTCGTTATCTCTTCTTTTCTCTGCCCATTGAGGATGTTTCCTCTGGACTTTTTCCCCATCGAACCCCTCCCCCCACCTTCCTATCACCTTTTATACTGTTGGAAAGTGAAGACCCACAGGTGTGTGTTCTTCCAGATTCACTGGCCCTCATATCATGAAGCACCAGCGTAAGAACAAGGGCAAGCCCTGGCTAGGGAGGTGGCTGGATGGATGTGCAGTGCACTGAACAGAAGGGGTGTTCGTTACAGCAAGAGCAAGTGCAGCAGACGCACACCTGCTGGAAACCAGAAGAAAATGGTCCGCAGTGACTCTGAGAAATTACCTTTCTTGTTCTGACTCCTTTTTTTGCTCACTTTGGGGTCAGTCTATTTATTTATTAAAACGTCTACCATGCCTTAAGAAACAGTATTAACGCATTAAAATAAACAATACTTTGGATGCAGAAATGAACATTTAAGTGGATGCAAACCAGATCCATTCCATTTTGAGTGTGTGTATTTCTGTATTTTTTTTTTCTCTTAAGTGCCTTTGCTTAGTAAAAAGCCATCAAATATTACTGGGAATTATTACTAATTTTTAAACAGTCCTGAAGAATTAAAGGGAGAGAGAAAGGGAATGAGTAAGTGGAAGAAAGAGAGAAAGAGAGAGAGGGAGAGAGAGCTTAAGCTCAAAGGCAGAGAGAGCGAAATGGACCAGATTATACAAAATTAAAAAGCAAATACGAGGAGACAATTTGTGCCGAGTGATTGCAAGCAATTACAGTCCAGCTCTTCTGGAGGGAAGATGGGGGAGGGGGTTATTTCAGCTTAAAAGGAGACTTTATTCATTCCTGATCAGCTTCTCCAACCATTCTCTCTTTTATTCTTGGATATCAATTTAAGAAAAAAAAAAAAAGTCAGCTTTCAGATGTTGCATGTTCAACCCTGCGAATCCACCCCTGGGCAGACAGTGAGAATTTAAGCTTCCAATCGGTTCTTTCTATAGCCCTGAAAACCAATTTGTTCATAAAGAATAAAATAAGGAGTGGGGGGGAGAGGGGAAAACACAACACGAGCATGTGTTTCTTTTAGAGGAGAGCTTCAATTTTACTATAATTGTCTAAGGACGGAGCTGCTTTGATCTGAAGAATTATTATTGTGCCTCAAATGCCGGCTGCCAATGTCACAGCTGTGCTGGGGCTCGGTCACGCCAAGGGGCTTGGGGTCCAACTTAGTCCCAGACCCGCCTTTGGGTCCTTCTCTCTTGATCTTTCCTTTGTCAAATGGGAAAGTTCATTTTCCTAGTATGTCCATTGACCATCGAAGGCTATGGCGTGGTTGATGCTGTACGGGTTCCTTGGAAGGCCCGGACACATGGTGGTGACATCACAGGGGCCCACCAAGGCTGGTGGGAGGGGAGAGCCTCGCCTTCACATGGGCAGGCAGGCTGGATGTGCACCTGCCCTAAGTGGGCTGGCACGATCATTAGACGAGAGGACCCAGCGCACCAACCAGCTGCTCTTGCTCATCTGGGTCTCCTCGGCTCACGCACGAGGTCAGAAATGGTCTCGGTGCTTGAGAGAGACACAGCAGACCCTTCAGCACACTTCCCTGATTTCAAGCCTTGGGGTTCATAGTTATTATCCCTCACTCCAGCCTGTGCTGCACCAAAGCAGAGGACAGCTCAAAACACAGAATTAAATGTTTCTTTCAGAGGCGGAATGGCTAAAATCTAGATGGAGGGTCTGAGGGCTAAGCCAAGTTTTCAGGGCATATGTTTTCCTTCTCATGGCTGAGGGATAGACCAGGGGAATCTCTTCTGCATCACTTCCTTGGTGGGCTGGGCAGGAGGGACCTGTCCACCCTCATCTCACATCCCGCAACCTCAGAAGCTGCCTCGCCTGTCTCCTTCTGGTGCCTCTGAGGTCTCACTGGAGGCTGGAACCCCAATGGGGTCCTCCTTACCTGCTCCTTCTCCAGTTCCCCATCACCTACAGCATCGTCCACACTCGCTGGCTCAGCATTCAAGGCTCTGCAGGTAAGCTGCCCTGCCCAGTCCTGCTGCCCTGCCCAGTGCTGCTGCCCTGCCTAGTCTGACACCCCAGGTGACGAGTCCCTCCGCTGTTTCAGAACACGTCCTCAAATGCTCAGCTCTGGGTCTTTGCTTACATCTTCCCCCTACCTGGAATACAATTGCTTACTTTTCTCCTTTTCCCCTGAGTTCTTCTCTCCTTTCTTGGCTCCACTTCTAACTCGAAATGCAGATCAGGTGGATAAGAAAATGAATTACTCTGAATGGACTGTGAGACTAAGTTCCAGGGGCAGAGCTATCTAAACAGCCCAGGTTATAGTCTAGGAGGCCGTGACAGTAAGGAGAGCATGACAGACAGGCTGTGAGGGACAGCCCCCACTCCCACCCCACCCCCTCACCGCTAAGCCACGGTTTCTCAAACTGGAAGAATGCACAGAGCTCTTCACAAAGAAAATGTGGTAAAACACAAGAATGCCCGTGAACCCTTGGGGTCTGAAGATTCCAGTATGAAAAACATTGTCATAGGAAACAAACAAAACCCAGCAACATGATAACATAAAGTTAATTATAGCTCTACAAAGCAGGAGGCCCACATTCTGCACAGAAATCATTCTTTTCAATCGGATGAAAAAAAAATGCACCTAGGCCAGGCACGGTGGCTCATGCCTGTTATCCCAGCACTTTGGGAGGCCAAGGCAGTTGGATCTGTTGAGCCCAGGAGTTCGGTACCAGCCTGGGCAACATGGGAAAACCCCGCCTCTACAAAAAAGTAGGAAAATTATCTGGGCATGGTGGTACACACCTGCGGTCCCAGCCACTTGGGAGACTGAAGTGGGTGGATCACTTGAGCCCAGGAGATGGGGTTGCGGTAAGCTATGATTGCACCACTGCACTCCAGCTTGGGTAACAGACTGAGATCCTGTTTCATAACCACCATCGCCACCATCACCAAAACCCCACATCTAGGAGAGTTTTATTACCTAGGCAAGCTTGAATTAGTTACTTAATTTCTCTATGCCTCAGTTTTATTATCCAAAAAAGGAAAAAAATAAAATAGCTGATCTGGAAGGGTGGGTGTGGGGATAAAATGATGTAGCATGCATGTGTGCACAGTACTTAGATGACTCCTGGCACATTCTCCGTTCTCAATCCATGGCAGCGTTCATCAAAGTAACCCCAGTAGGCACCTATGTTGTTGCTAGAAAGCTCGGGGACCTAATCTTGAGTAGGTATCTCTTTTCCTCTTCAGAGCTAGGAGGTCTCATATTCTGAAATTTTCAGAATGTGGGAAGGAGGATGTTCAGGAGACTGGGGCTTTGATGAGGGCTGAGTTGCAACCACAGGGAACACTAAGAAAGATGACACAGAGCAAAGCATGAGCTTTGAGCGAAGAGGAGGCGAACTGATTTTTTTTAGGGTAACAAAGGTTGAGCGTGACAGACCTGGCATGTCTGGCCAGCTGCCTTAAGGATAGGACAAAGGGAGGAAGGCTATGCTGCAGAGCTTTGTAGAGGAAGAGCTACTTGAAGAGGAGGAATGGAGTTGTTATAAAGATTCTGGCTAAAGGGAACTGAATGATCTTTGCATCTGAAGAAGTCATAAAAATGGGATGAATCAGGAGTCAGGAAAAGAGAGGGAGACCTATGGAGCTCAAGGAAATGTAGAGAACAGCCTTGGAGCATCTTGAAGAGGAGAGAGAATAGAAACAAGATAGCTCCAAAGGAATGTCTCTCTCTTACTTTGGTTGCCACTTCCATTAACTGCCCAATAACTTCAGGTGTTGGAATAGACAAGAGAAGCCCTACCTATGTGGACTCTAGATCACAATTCTTGGCTCCACAGCTCCTGCTCTCCTTACTTGCAGGGAAATGGGGGTTGAACAGAAACAGAGAAGAAAGTGTAAAAATGAACAAGATGTAGGTAGCAGGGAAGTATTCAGGGGGTAGTGCACTGACAGGCACAATTTACCTTGAAATACAATAAAAATAAAAGCTGGATTGACGGATAGGCAGAGGGACAAATAGATGGGCAGATTGTGATAAATCAAGTATATTCCATTGTTAACAACTGAATGTAGGTGGTGAGTGTATGGGTATTCACTGAAAAGTTTTATTTTGTTTTGTTTTAACTTTTCTATATGTATGAAAATGTTCATAACAGAAAATTGAAAAAAAAGTTAGGAAACAGATTCAAGATCATCAACCCTCGTCCTCATGGGCCCTGAGACAAGTCATCCCAAAAGAGCAGCTGGCAGAATGGTGAAGGGATAGATTTTTGTCTGCTCTTCCCCCTGCCTTTCAGCTCCTCAGTGCTGTCTGTCTACCTTTCTGGGGCTGGGCAACCTGCTAAGAACAATGCTTGTAAGGATTTAAGCTGTGAACCCATCCTATGGAATCTATAATTTATAGAGCTTTCCTAAAGGCTGATGCAAGTCTTTAATGCCCAATGAAATAGATCTTCAGAAGTGGAATTTTGGCCAGTGGAGAAGAAACTTTAGGTGGTGGGTCAGTTGGGATTCGATTTGGTTACAAACGTCAGACAGTCCCAAACAACTGACTTAAACAAGATGGAAGCTCATTTCATGCTCACATCAACCAAGTCCAAATGGAAGTGGCCCAAAATGCTGTCCTCAAACATCTCAAGAACTCTGGTCCTTTCCTGCTCATTGCCCACACCTCTAAGGACAGTCCTCAGCCTCCTGGCCCAGGATAACTGTCCTCATCTTCCAGGCAGCAGGATGACGGAAGGAACAAAGAAGGGGGCAACAGCATGCACAAGCCACCCCTTAAGGATGGTTCCTAGAAACTGACATATGGGCTTAGTCACATCTTCACACCCAGCTGCAGGGGAGGCTGGAATATGTAGTCCTTATTCTTTGCAATAATGTGCCTAGCAGGAAAAAAATTAGCTGGGCATGGTGGCTCACACCTGTAGGCCCAGCACTTTGGGAGGCCGAGACAGGTGGATCACTTGAGGTCAAGAGTTTGAGACCAGCCTGGCCAACATGGCGAAACCTCATCTCTCCTAAAAATACAAAATATTAGCCAGGTGTGGTGGGATATGCCTGTAATCCCAGCTTCTTGGAAGGCTGAAGTATAAGAATCATTTGAGCCCTGGAGGCAGAGATTGCAGTGAGCCGAGATTGCACCACTGCACAAAGAAAAAATGATACTACTATGAAAAAAGGGAGAAAAGATTTGGGAGGAGAAAAGATTTGAGTCTTTCTCAAAAGTCAGGAGAGTATCTCCCTAGAATGCTCCAATCACAAATGCACAGTTTTCTACTTTATCTTCATATAGGGTCAGCTCTGACTTTATCAACTGGCCTCTACAACAATGGTCTCCTTTCTGGACTGACTGCATAATGAGGAGGAGAAGGAAATAAGAAGCTGTGTGATAAGTGCTTTAGAATTTAACAAGCAGAGTTGTAAGGTAGGCATTAGCATCATCATGACAGAAATAAGAAATAGAGGCTTCCATCAATTCAAAAGACTGGTAAGGTCCTTACCTGTAGAGGCCACTGTTAAAGTGCAGGAGGATGCAGAGTGGGGCTCCCCAGTCTTTCCCACCACCCAGCCCCTCTACCTTTATAGATAATCTGAACCTTGGAAAGGACAGAGGCTGCTGGAGAGCCAAGAAATCCTAGACAAGGAATCTCACCTGGAGGGGAGAACAAGCAACAAAAGCTGGAATAGAGCAAGAGAACGCTGGTCTAAGAGAACTTCAGGGAAGCAGCAAGCGAACATAGGGCCAAGGGCTGGCCAAGGTTCCTTGAACAGCTGGGGGCTCTTGGAGGATGATGAACAGGGGTGCGGTGGGGAGAGGAGAGCATTGTCAAAGGGAGGTGTGCAGGGCAGAACAGAGCACCTATATATGCACTTCCATCTTGGATCTACTCTAAGGATTAGAATATGAGTTCTGCAGGTGCTCAAAGAATGCTATGTTAACTTAGTGTCACTGTCTTCTTGAGTAGAAGTTCTCAAAGCTGATGCCCACTGAAATCACCTGGGTCTTTTGAAAACATCCTGGTGCCTAGTCCCAGCCTCCAATATATGTGTGTGTGTATATATATATATATATATATATATATATTTTTTTTTTTTTTTTTGAGACGGAGTCTCACTCTGTCACCCAGGCTGGAGTGCAGTGGCGCGATCTCAACTCACTGCAACCTTTGCTGCCCAGGTTCAAGTGATTCTCCTGCCTCAGCCTCCCAAGTAGCTGGGATTACAGGCTCCTGGCTAATTTTTGTATTTTTAGTAGAGACGGGGTTTCACCATCTTGGTCAGCCTGGTCTCGAACTCCTGACCTTGTGATGCACCCACCTCGGCCTCCCAAAGTGCTGGGATTACAGGCATAAGCCACTGCTCCGGCCTCAAGATTTTTATTTTATTGGTCTGGGGTGAAGCTTGGGCATTGGGATTTTTCAGGACTCCCAACATGATTCTAATATGCAGAAAAGCTGGAGAATCACTGCTCCAGAATGATGGTCTTCCAACCGTAATGTGTATATTCATCACCGTGGGAGGGCACCGAAATGCAGATTCTTATGCATGAGGTCCAGGAAGGGGCCTAAGACTCTGCATTTTAATAACTTCCCAGGGGATGACAATGCCACCCAACTTGGGAACACACTCTGAGTAGCGAGTTTGACGCTTTCATTTCTCCTGCTAATGTACACTTTTCCTATATTCATGGGGGCTTCAATGCATCATCTACTTATGCAAAGCTGTCTCGTCCTGCAATAAGTAAGCCCGTCCTGGACAGAAACCCAGGTCATGTCCTATAATAAGTAAGACCATCCCAGACAGAAACCCAGGTCATGTCCTATAATAAGTAAGACCATCCCAGACAGAAATCCAGACAGTCCTGGTCTGTGTCTGCCTTCACGTTGAGCGTGTTGTCTGCTAAACTGATGATCTAGGGTGTCCCATGTTGAGCACAGCAGAAAGCACACCACTGGTGCTTAACACAGCTTTTACTAATATTAATAATTAATGCTTAGTGCTAATGAGTAACCAATTACCAATAGTAATAATGTTATCGAGAAAACAGTGATAGTCCTACAAGGCACAAACCTTTCTCCTTCCTCCCCCACACCCCAAATTATAGTTCTAAATGAGCTTCCAGAATCTTGTTGTGACAGGTACAACCTCACACGCATTCACTTAATAAGACAGGTCTATGGAGTGAAATTCCACTTTCAACAGATACATTTTCAGCGTGGCACACAGGAAATTAAATGTGAAAGTATCATTAACATGGAAGTTGTGAGTTTAATTCCCTACACAGGGTGCTGACAAACTGAGATTGTTTATCTATACCTCATCATGGCTACCTGTTTCCTGGGGGATCCAGTCAATTTCTTAGAATATAAACTCTCTTGCCCCCTTTTTGGGGTGAACATCTACTCTTCATTTCTATCCTCAAAGATCCATATTCTCAGAAGGCAAAGAAGTGAATGTGAGCATCTCGCTAAGAAGAACAGGATTCTACACTGTGGTTTGAGATTGCTAAGGATGGCATTCAGGGCTGATTCAGGACATGATTTTTTTTTCTTTAAATATTTCTCTTTAGAGGAAGTAATGTAGCACTTAAATGTCTAATGACATCTATTCAGGAATTCATTAAAGAAAAGCTGATAACAAGATGTGTTATCATAGTCAACAATTAACGGTGCCGTGTAGGAATCTTGATTGCTCTTAGGATGTGTAACTGGTGCAGCTTTTGCTCTTGGGGCTGTTTTTACAAAAGGGCAAGTGGGGCACAGATGTACCTTTCTGAGGTGATCGACCATAGTGATTGACCACTGCGCCACTGCAAGTCATAGGTAAAGAGATTAGCCAAGGTAGGCTAGGTTGTGAATCTCCTTCTTTTTCTTTCTTTCTTTCTTTGTTTTTTTTTTTAGACGGAGTTTCGCTCTTGTCGCCCAGGCTGAAGTGCAATGGCGCAATCTTGGCTCACTGCAACCTCCACCTCCCAGGTTCAAGCGATTCCCCTGCCTCAGCCTCCCAAGTAGTTAGGATTACAGGCATGAGCCACCGCACCTGGCCGTGAATCTCTTTCTTTCTAAATATCATTCATCTTCAGTTTTACCCTTCACTGCACATCCAACCAACCTGGGTGAGATGAGTAAAAGGAGGGCTCAGGGGACCCTTTAGGGGTCGGGATACCCTCAAGGACTAGGTCAAAAGGAATTACAGGAAAAGAATTTTATTGACAATCTCACTTGACAAGAACTCACATAAAGGAGACTCAAGTATCTCTCTTCCTCTTGCTGGAAAAGGAGAAAATGAGGAAGCTGCCTGAATCTTTAGGGTTAGTCTTAGCCTGGAAAAAACCCTGCAGCATTCTGAGACATCTGAGAGGAGCTAGCATTTCAAACAGGAGCAAGCCCACTGCACAGTGATAATCCTCCTCCCCACCTTCTGATCCTGACAAGGTGATGCTCAATTGATCCAGTGCCCTGAGCACCTCAGAACCTCCTCTTCCTCCCCACGGACTCATTTCTGAGGCTGGTTCAGACATTCACCTGGAGAAGCCTATCATTCCTCCTAACAGTCTTTTGGTTTTGATTTAAAGATCTACTGAATGTTAGAACCAAAAGGGGCTTAAACCAACTTCTACCCCCAAGTTCCTTATTTTACAGATGAGAAAACACCCAGAGAGAATTATCAAAAGTCCCACAGCCGCCTGGAACATGAGCCCATGTTTTCAGACTCTCAGGTCAGGATTCTACTTTTTAAATCTCTTAAAAAAAAAAAAAAAAAAAAGCATGTCTAAAGTCCCCAAGACATAGCTCTTGGATTCTCTTGCCTATGGTGGCACGATGTGAAGTCACACTTAGCTGGCTTGGTAAAACTAAGAAACTCAGTACTGGCAGGCTGTTGCCCATGCTGGATTTTGATGAAGGCACAAAGCTTCAAGTTCACTGCCAAAAAGCTCCACCACATTGGAAGAGAGCATTTTCTACTTCTGCCACCAGTGGGAAGTGGGAGAAATAGTCTCTTGAGTTTTGGATGGATCATGAGTGCCTGAGTCAGGAGGGTATTATTCTATTTACCACTCCAGACTCACCCTTCATTTTCCCTCCTTCTCCCTCCTACCCTCTGTGCCATGAGACTGGCCTCTCCAGACTGCATCACCTAGATTTGCTTGTCTTCAGCCGGGTTTGGCCAATGGGAAGGCCCAGAAGGAGGTCAGCGGTCAGGGGGGATTGGTTAGTGCGGCTCCTTCCTGCCTCACCATGGTTTGGGCGGTAGCTGTGTCCCTTTACCTGTGGTCACAGCTCCTGGCAGACCACCTCTGTCCCTCAGCTTACAGGTCTCGCCCAGCCCAGAAGCATGGTTCCTCCTCTTGCCACCTTGGTCCACTGAGGGATTTCATCATCTCTTGTCAATTCCCATTACCCTTTCACCTCCATAAATTGTCCCATTATTAAACTCTCTTTGTTAAACTAACACATTGAGTGTGCTGTCTTTTTTTTTGCCAGGACCCTGACTAGTACAGGGGCCCCTGGATGAAGCTGTATCAGGTATAAGATGGGCTGGACACAGTGGCTTATGCCTCTAATCCCACCACTTTGGGAGGCTGAGGTAGGAGGATCACTTGGGCTTAGGAGCTCAAGACCAGCCTGGGCAACATAGCAAGACCCTATCTCTACAAAAAATACAAAAATTAGGCATGATGGTGTGTGTCTGTGGTTCCAGCTACTCAGGATGCTGGGGTGGGAGGGTCACTTGAGCCCAGGAGGCTGAGGCTGCAGTGAGCTATGGTTGTGTCATGGCACTCCAGCCCCGGAGACAGAGTGAGACTGTCTCCAAGCAAAAAAAGAAAAACAAAAAACAAAATAATAAGCTATGTGAGCCGACTTGTGTATGGAATCACTTCCATTTGAATGGGAGGGGAGACGAAAATAAGGTAGGAGACATATGAGAAAACTAACAGCAGTAGGCAAAATTTGCCCAACGCTTGAGTGTCCTGGCCTATGTTAGATTGATGCATTCGAATTATATGAGACCAGAGTAGAATCACAGGGCTCCACTTAGGTGCCACCCACTGATTTATTCCATGGAATTGGGTGGGTTCCTGCTTCCACCTCTCTGAAGCAGCTGTATGATTCTGTTCCCTTGCACGCCTGCTGAAAAGAACATGTTGCTACCTGCAATATCCAAATTCTACCATCTCATGGTAAGCTGTCTTAAATGCTAAAACAAACACAAATTGAACTGGTTTTCCCATCTGTTTCTTTAACAAATGGGAGCTTAAGCCCATAGGGAAACTGTGTGGGTCAGGGAAGCATCAAATGAACACTTCTGAATAAAAACAAATGTTTCTGAAGATCGCAAGATATTTCAAACACAGCACTCCATTGGCCAGGCCTGCTCCATTCTGATGCCTGCACAAGATCCCGATGACAGCATTATTTGCTTGAATTGAATTTGTTTCTGTGCCCAGAAACAACACACAAGGAACCCGAAACAGGAAATGGCTACTGGGTCCTAAAAGTCTTCCCAGGACACTGTCTGAGACCAGACAGGAATGAAACAAGAGTTGGAAACCACACCAAAGGAAATTCTTTGGGGTCTGGATTCTCGACCTTCTTTTATTTATTTATTTATTTATTTATTTATTTATTTATTTAGACAGAGTCTTGCTCTCTCTCACTCTGTCACCCAGGCTGGAGTGCAGTGGCATGATCTCAGCTCACTGCAACCTCCACCTCCCAGGCTCAAGTGATTCTCATGCCTCAGCCTCCTGAGTAGCTGGGATTACAGGTGTGTGCCACCACACCCAGTTAATTTTTGTATTTCTAGTAGAGGCGGGGGTTTCACCATATTGGCCAGGCTGGTCTTGAACTCCTGACCTCAGGTGATCCACCCACCTTGGCCTCCCAAAGTGCTGGGATTACAGGCCTGAGCCACCGCACCCAGTCTCTTCTTCTACTATTAAAAAATATCAAAAGCAGAGAGCACTTGCTTGCGTTTTTATATAAAACTCCAACAGGTGAACTAGCATTCCCAGAGGAGGAGGAGGAAGCAGTGGTAGGGGTGGCAGTGGAGGCAGTAGCTTGACTCAACTCGGGAACCTGGCATCAGCCCCCTGAGTTTTCTTTAGTCCCCTCTTTCAAGCGGATGCCCCTCTGGGTCCCCTCCAGGCCTCCATCCCAGCTGGTAGCTTCCTTGCCCTACTCTGGAACTAGACTATGCACACTCTGACTTTAGTCTCATTCCATTTTGCACATCACCAGTGCCTACGAAAGTGCTTGGCACATAGTAAACGCTCAACAAATGCTTCATGGTTGGTTATGTCAATTAACCTATGAATGATGGAGCCAGTGGGTAAGAGAGGAATGGGTAAAGGAAAGAATCAACCATTGACAGTACTGTCTCTCTAGTTGATACATTATTTCTTTCCAAATGGGGCTGGGAGGAGTGGGTGGGTAATTGCCACCAGAGGGACCCTGTATGATGAGGTCACTGGGCCATTTTCAGGGATTCACTACTGTCTCTTGGGACTCCTCATCCTGTTTCCCTCCCCCTGTCTTCCTGTCCTTCCCTCTGCTCTCTGACTCTTCGATCCATTTCTTAATTCTTTTTGCTGAGTAGTTCTTCAGTTTTTATTTCTATTATAGGGAGGCCACTCTCACATTTTTTAGAATAAAAGGTAGTGCTGGGAATAATCAAAATTATGTAATTTAAAATATTAACGTATTCACCAATGCATTGACTTTATGATATTCGTGGACTTACAAAATAATTTTAAAACCTAGTTTCAAAATATTTTTTAAAAATATTTTAAAAATAAAAAAATTAAATATTTTTATTTAAAAATAAAAAAATTTTAAAAATAGAAATATTTTAAAATCTAGTTTCAAAAATAAAATTCCTTCTACCAAATAAATATAACATATATCTGTTTCCATGAAAGCAAAATGAAAATAATTATCTTATTGAATCTCCTATTTGAATGCTAAACAATACCATTAGCAGAACAATACTGTTTAGCATATATATATATATATTTTTTTGCCATATCTATTTCTAATATTATTGTATCATGGTATTTGCCTAAGGAATGTATATTTTAAACATGGATTTATTTTTTAATCTTTTTTCATAAAGTTGCATATCATATACTCTTCCTCAAAGTTTCGCTTTAATGCTTTTTGAAGTATTACATATAAAAAGTACTAAAGTTGCATTTTGTTGTTAATAAATTTGAAACTGTTAACTTCCTCAATTGAATGTTACTGAAGATTATAATAACATTTCTAATTGAGAAAATACTTTCTCTAAAGTTACTGAGATGTCTTATAAATTCAGAGCAAACTCTGCTAGAGTATATTCCAATTTTTTATTTTTTCAGATTAAAATATATAAATACTTTAGCCCAAATATTTTCTTATATACTGTCTTTTTACCTCCCAAGCATTTTGGCAGGTATTTTTAAAGGGAAAAACTCTTCAGATAAGTTGTGTCAACTTATGATTCCAAATCATAGGTCTTTCAATTTCATTCCATTGAGTAAAAATATAAATGTATCCAAATAAAAACAGAAGTATCAAAAGATTCTTCCCATAGGTTAAGGTATTCCAAAAAGGAATCGTAATTTTGAACAGGAAATCTTGCATAATTTTTGAGCTCTCAACTTTTAATTTGTTTGGTTCTTTTCTTTCTGTTACAGGGATAACTTTCATCGTCTTCCTGTTTGCAAGCTTCATTTTCAACAACTGCAACTAGCTAAATATTTTAACATAAAGTTTTTTTGAGCACTCTATTCTTTTGAGATTTTGATTAAATATATCCAACTGGTGTTGAATAAAATATAACCACAATTTACAGATTTATTTACAAAAGAAGTTCAAAACCACTGCAGAACATGTAGGTTGATTTACAAAGAAACTCTTCAAAGGTGCAAACTCTTGAAAAACTCCATTGATGGCAAGCAGCAAAAAGATAAAAAGTCCATACTGCCACACTAAAGTATTTTTTAATATTCAACAACAACTTCATCACAAGAATATTGTGGTTTGATTGCTGTAATGGAGTATACACAAATATTTGTAAATTGAAACCACTACAATTTTTAATTGATTTAACCTTGCAGCGAGTAGGAGGAAACTGTGAATTATACGAACATCAAAACAAATTCCAAACCTATTTCTGTCTCATAAGTTTCTTAATTTTATATTGACTTTGCTTTTTACCATGAATTTGTGCTTCACCAAATTTTGAGCGGGTGTTATCATCACAAAATTTAGTAACTTCATTTTCAATGTTAAACTAACAAGTTCATTAAAAATGGAGTATTTCTAGTATTAACAATAAGATCAGATGTTTCACCTTCTTTAGAATGAACTTTCAGAAATTTTAATAATTTGATTTCCCAAATTGGAAGTGAAAATTTGAACCACTTATTAAAACTTATGCATTTTCTTTGTGAAGCCTCTAATAGCACTGATAAAACAGATTGCCTTTGAACTGCTTGCAATTTTTCTTCTGTCTCAAATACCAATACATTAAGTGCAGGCACTACATGTTTTGCACATGCATAACAAAAACTTGGAAGAAAATAATTTTAGAAATTTAGCAAAGAAACAGCCATTTCATAACAATGAAAAATCATGCTTTGCAGAAGAATCTGTAAGCCCACCTGCTACAGATTCACGTGTGAATTCGTCTATAGGAAAGTCTTCTTAAAATAACTACTGATTTTTAAAATTAAATGCTGTTATTCTGTTAGCAAATCTTGTTTTCTATGTGGTCATCTGCCAAAATAAATGGTAAATATTGATAAACATTTTTGTGCAAGTTATATGTACATTGGCTTTCGTGAGTAAGGAAATTCAGTACCCAATTTTTCATTAAACACGTACATGTGGTTTTTGGAGCTCATGGCTGCCAAAAGGGATTACTTCAAAATAAAAATGTTACCAAATAATAAAATCAATAGTTGCAAATGTCGATTATATAATAAATGCAAAACTGGTATTGTAAGAGCATTCAGACTATTCTATGTTCTATGGTGGGGCTGCTCAGCCTCTGTGTCCTGCAGGGACCAATATTTGCCTGCACACCTACCCTCTGGTTTCCACAGTTTCCACGGACCCTGCCAACAGGCATCATGGTGGCAGGCTGCACGCCATGGGCCCCAGCACTCTGCACAGGTAGCCAGTAGGGCAGCAGCAGTCACTTCTCACCTGGAGAACCTGGCTGATCCCACGTGCTTATATCTGGGTGCACTTCACATCCCTTGAGAATGGGGTGTCAGTTACCTTGTGTCTGGAACAGAGTAACAAAAGGGCTTGGGTATCACTGGTAGTCTTTCAAACCTGACCACAAGTTCAAAGGAGAACTCTGAACTAGCATCTCACACACAGCTATATAAGACCTTGGCAGGAGCTGGTGGAACAAAAGGCAGCTCTCTCTACCTACCCCTCCTGGCTTATTTTGTTGTTGTTTTTGTTTTCTTTTTAAAAAATTGAGTCAGAGGCTGGGTGCAGTAACTCATGCCTGTAATCCCAGCACTTTGGGAGGCTGAGGCGGGCAGATCACAAGGTCAAGAGATTGAGACAATCCTGGCCAACATGGTGAAACCCCGTCTCTACTAAAAATACAAAAACTAGCTGGGCGTGGTGGTCCTGCGGTCCCAGCTACCCGGGAGGCTGAGGCAGGAGAATGGCTTGAATCTAGGAGGAGGAGGTTGCAGTGAGCCGAGATTGCACCACTGCACTCCAGCCTGGGGACAGAGCAAGACTCCATCTCAAAAAAAAAAAAAAAAAAGTCAGAATTAGGTACTAAAAGCCATATGACATGCCTGAACAGGGACTTGAACCCTGGACCCTCAGATTAAAAGTCTGATGCTCTACCAACTGAGCTATCCAGGCTCCTTCCCTCCTAGTTTATTTTAATGCAATAAGAAATAACAGCACTTTGTTAAAAATAATAAAGGTATAATCTGTGACACATCCAAAGTGGACAAGATGAAGAGATAATAGGTATATGCCAGGACTCCCCTGGACAAACTGGGACCTGTTGGTACCCTATATATTAAGAGTCATGGGTTTTGTTTTCACTTAAGCAAATGTCCAAACTTTCTTATCCTTTTCTCTTCAAAGTGTTTTCCTATGTGCCCATCCCTTTGGACTTCTAGCTCTTGCATAAACAGAAAATTGAGGTGCAAACATCTGATAGGGTGTGGTACAGGATGATTGCAAATCCCATCATGATTAAGGTCACAGACCACTCCCCAGATAAAACCCAGACTCAAGCTGGGCTCGGTGGCTCCAGCCTGTAATCCCAGCACTTTGGGAGGCCCAGGCAGGAGGATCTCGAGGTCAGGAGTTCGAGACCAGCCTGGCCAGCATGGTGAAACCCTGTCTCAACCAAAAATACAAAAAATTAGCCAGGCACGGTGGTGCACGCCTGTAATCCCAGCTACTCGGGAGGCTGAGGCAGGGGAATTGCTTGAACCCGGGAGGCAGAGGTTGCAGTGAGCCGAGATCATGCCACTGCACTCCAGCCTGGGCAAGAGAGCAAGACTCCATCTCAAAAGCAAAACAAAACAAAACCAGACTCACCCCTCCCTTGTTGTAAAAGACTGTGCTAGAGCCTGCAGAGTGGTTCTGCCCTATCCACCCTCCATTCCTGACCAATGACATAAGCTTGAAGATGGAAGCCACCTGTTCAAGAGAGATGTTCAGAAAAATAAGAATTGCTAGTGACTGGGGAGCTGCCATATTTATTCATTACCAACCTCCAGGCCCGGCAGCTGATTGCAATTCTTGACCTACACAATTACACATTGCTGAAGTTCTTGCTTCCCATTCCAGGCTCTTCTGCCTCCACTCTGTCCTTGCACCCCAAATCCCTGCCATACAAGTCACAAAACTCATTCCACTCATCCTTCATCCATGCTGTTACCTTGGCTGGAGATACCTTTCTCAGCCTTGACATCCAGCTACTTCTGCCCTTCTGCCAGAAACAAACTTAGTCATCACCTCCTCCTGGAAGCCTCTCTGGGCTGCATTCCTGACACATCCCAGGCACGCCCCTGCACCCTGTTAACACGCCTGCCTCCTTCAACCTGTGATCAGCCTGAGGGAGGGCACCGTGTGTTCTGTCTTCCTCATTCTGTCATCCTGTACCACCATGCCTCCTATATGGTGACATAGCAGGCATACGTAATGGCAAATGATTGAATGAATGTTGAAACTCACCAAATAGGGGAGGGTCCTGGAAAGGCTCTGGGAGAAGGACACCTGATTGGCCTCTAAAGGTAGGGGTCACAATGTGGCAGTTACACATTCTCCATCAATAGGATCAGGTCCATTATCCTATTAAACCTCCTTGGGGACCTTGAGGGTGGGAGGACATGCCTATTAGTAACCCCCGTTTATGGCTGGGCAAATGGAGGCATGGGGAGGTTAAAAGCCCCGGGTCAACCGAGGAGTTGGTGATGAACCTGCTGTGATTGGCAGTCATGGGGACCTGATGCGGGTTTTGTTCTCTGAACCTCACTACTTTCAAGGACTCCTCGGTTCATTCTCTCAATCTCATTCTTTCTTTTATTTTTTTTCTTTTTTCCTCCAGTAATATCCAAAAAGTCCCCTTCTCCAGATTAAATCATCCTGGCTTCAGATATCTAAAGCAGCTATTTT
This sequence comes from Symphalangus syndactylus, assembly GCF_028878055.3. NCBI lineage: Eukaryota > Metazoa > Chordata > Mammalia > Primates > Hylobatidae > Symphalangus > Symphalangus syndactylus. Next base: position 22,846,489 of record NC_072433.2, read on the forward strand.
TTTTTTTCCTTCAGCATTTGAAATGTTTTTAAGGGTTTATTTCAAACACCCTTTTCTTTGAACTGATTGTTCAGAACTTTCATTCCACTTTGTCAGTGTGTTTGGTAGTCGGCTCCGATTTCTAAAGGGTTTTTATTTCTTCTCTATTAGCGGGCACCACCTGCTTACTGTTTGGATGGGTTTTGCTTTATTTTCTTTGCTTTCATCTATTGAAATGGATGAGAGGAACCTTAGGTAATGAACCTTGTTTCCAGTTTTCCCCCTCACCTCCCCTATTTTTAACTCCTCCTCCCACTGCTAAGGATGAGGCAAAGGATGGAAAGTTCCCTGGGTGGTAAGCTCTGGGAGTCACTCTGCCTTTCTCCCCAGGTGTGGGGATGGAGTGACAGGCAGCAGAGGGCAGAATGTGCCTGGAATGTTTGCAGTGCTGTTGGCTTTGCAATTGCCTGGCCGTCCTGTTTCCCCACAGCAGGATGCATGGTGGCCTTCTAAATGACCACTCTGGCTGGAGTGAAGAGGCATCTTCCTCCAATCTTACAGGGACCGCTAAGCTTCATGGGGAGATGCGAGTGTCAGTAGCTGTTGCTGAGGCCCACATTGACAGACACTAGCTTTTTCCATTTCTCGCTCATCTACACACATTGGCCCTTATGGGAGCAGCCTCACATATAAATATATAAATATTTTACCAGTTCATCCTGCCTTCAGGGTATCAAGTTTAATGAACTAAACATCCTCCATTAATCACCCAACAGAACGTTATTTACTTCAAGGGAAAGGGTAAGTGGCCACTGCAAAGACACGTCAAGGACTCGGTCTCGGCAACTCTTCCCTGTGCTAGGTCTTCCCAAATCTTTAAGAACAAAGTCCTAAATCCCGGGCCGGGTGTGGTGGCTCACACCTGTAATCCAAGAACTTTGGGGGGCTGAGGCAGGTGGATCACTTGAGGTCAGGTTTGAGACCAGCCTGGCGAACATGGAGAAACCCTGACTCTATTAAAAATACAAAAATTAGCTAGGCACGGTGGTGCGCACCTGTAATCCCAGCTACTTGGAAGGCTGAGGCAGGAGAATCACTTGAATCCAGGAGGTGGAGGCTGCAGTGAGCTAAGATTGCATCACTGCACTCCAGCCTGGGCGACAGAGTGAGACTCCATCTGAAGAAAAAAAAAAAAAAAAGAACAAAGTCCTAAATCCAGAAGTTCTGCCAGCCAAGTTGACACATTGCTTTCCTGTCCTCTCCCCTTACCAAATTTTAGTATTACTTTTTAATTAATTAAATAATTAAAGAGGGTCTCACTCTATTGCTCAGGTGGAGTGCAGTGCTATGATCACGGCTTACTGCAGCCTCAAACTCTTGGTCTCAGGCGATCCCCGCACCCCAACTTCCAGAGTAGCTGGGACCACACGTGCATGCCACCATGCCGGGTTAATGTGTGTGGTGTTTTTTTTGTTGTTTTGTTTTTTGTTTTGTTTTGTTTTGTTTTTTTGTAGAGATAGGGTCTCACTATGTTGCCCAAGCCGGTCTCAAACTCTTGGCCTCAAGCGATCCTCCCACCTCTGCCTCTCAAAGTCCTGGGATTACAGGCATGAGTCAATGTGCCCAGCTTACCTACCACGTTTTAGATGTCAAGTTCCTCACTCTTTTGTTTAAAATACGGTATACTCTACCATATCTGCCCAGCCCAGAAATGCACAGTCATGGGTTATGTCAGCCCAGGGAGGGTGAGAAAGGTCTTGAGCCCTGTTGTCATGATGACCCCATAGCCAATAAATCAAGTCCAGTGTAAGTAACATTTGAGCAACTTGAGAAAATGGAACTGAAGTCGGTACATATCAGAGGCCCTTTGACATCTCTGAATATCCTTTGTAAATAATATCTATCACTCAGCTTAGAGCTGTGACAGCCACTCAGTGCAAGTGTATACGAGTGGAAAAATGAAGGAAATGGAAGGGCAGAGGGAAGGGAGTGGAGATTGGTGCTGAGATACAGGAGGTGGCCTTGGGAGCTGATATAGCAGTGCCTGTGTTAAGCTAGGCTGTTCATCCTTTGGCAGCCCGGTCCCTACTCCTGCAGCCACGGATGAAAGGCAAATTTTGCAAGCCAACATCTACCTTTCCCCTTCCTAGGAACAGTGAGGTCCTATCCAATCTGCTCCCACTGAAATCTAAGAGAATTGGTGGAGATCTGCTGTCCCAGCCCAGAAAATGGCATCATGTGTGAGGATCTGCCCTTCACATCCCTTCTTTCGCAGGGCTGACCACCGCCTCACCCACTCCCCGCTAGAGGGGCCCGGCCCCTCCCTGCACACATCCAGACTCTCCAAAGCATCTTGCATTTGGCCAGAGGTCTCGAGAAGCCTCTCCAGGCTGCGTAGGGCTTTAGCCCAACACTAATTAGTAATGCAATCCCGCAAAGAGTGAAGCTGCCTGCCACCTCCCCTCACTCATAGTGATTTATGTTCAATTTGTACAAATGGAGAAAATGAGATTTCAAATTTCAATGCCATTTCTGCAATGAGGTGATTAAAAGAGAGAGAGGTATCGCCTTCCACTGTATAGAATATTGATCCCAGTGCTATTTTCCTTTGCAATAACCATTAGCTGAGTATTATTTGCAAACCTCTAATGTGAACCTGGAGATGTAATTTACATTTGTGCCTCACTTATTTGCTTTAACAAAACAACACAAAAGCTTTGGGTCTTTCAATCTATCCATATTGTCAATAAAATTAGCAGCTTGAAGGGAAAAAATTATATTCAAAACCATAACTTCCCATTAACTACGGCAAGACACAACACATCGTTGCAAAAGAGCTTCGTAGCTAAATCCTTTCTTGTTCTTTTCTTTTCCTCCGCCCCCTCTTCCCCCTCCATGGGGTTAGAATTCAATGAACAACTTGAAAGTGAAACATCCCCTCCTCTGAATGTGGATCGGCTTAGGGTCTGGGGGCTGGCTGTGCACATCTGAGGCCCGATCCCTCCGAGGGTGACCCCGGAGGAAGAGAACGCGTGGGCCGCTGCTCCAAGTGCCAGCGCACGCCTGGCCGAGAGGTCCATCGGGCTGGCAGGACAAATGCGTACGCATAGACACGTGCACGGAGGGAGAGAGAGAGAGAGAGAGAGGAGACAGAGAGAGAGAGAGGAGAGAGAGAGGGGGGAGAGAGAGAGGGAGAGAGACAGAGAGGAGAGAGAGAGGGGGGAGAGAGAGAGAGGAGAGAGAGAGGGAGAGAGAGAGAGAGGAGAGAGAGGGGGGAGAGAGAGAGGGAGAGAGAGAGAGAGGAGAGAGAGAGAGGAGAGAGAGAGGGAGAGAGAGAGGAGAGAGAGAGAGGGGGGAGAGAGAGAGAGGAGAGAGAGAGGGAGAGAGAGAGAGAGGAGAGAGAGAGAGAGGAGAGAGAGAGGAGAGAGAGAGAGGAGAGAGAGAGGAGAGAGAGAGGAGAGAGAGAGAGGGGGGAGAGAGAGAGAGGAGAGAGAGAGGGAGAGAGAGAGAGAGGAGAGAGAGAGAGGAGAGAGAGAGAGGAGAGAGAGAGGGAGAGAGAGAGAGGGAGAGAGAGAGAGAGGAGAGAGAGAGGGGGGAGAGAGAGGGAGAGAGAGAGGAGAGAGAGAGAGGGGGGAGAGAGAGAGAGGAGAGAGAGAGGGGGGAGAGAGAGAGGGAGAGAGAGAGAGAGGAGAGAGAGAGGAGAGAGAGAGGAGAGAGAGAGGAGAGAGGAGAGAAAGAGAGGAGAGAGAGAGGGAGAGAGAGAGGAGAGAGAGAGAGGAGAGAGAGAGGAGAGAGAGAGGAGAGAGGGAGAGAGAGAGGGAGAGAGAGAGGAGAGAGAGGAGAGAGAGAGAGGGGGGAGAGAGAGAGAGGAGAGAGAGAGGGGGGAGAGAGAGAGGGAGAGAGAGAGAGAGGAGAGAGAGAGGAGAGAGAGAGGAGAGAGAGAGGAGAGAGGAGAGAAAGAGAGGAGAGAGAGAGGGAGAGAGAGAGGAGAGAGAGAGAGGAGAGAGAGAGGAGAGAGGGAGAGAGAGAGGGAGAGAGAGAGGAGAGAGAGGAGAGAGAGAGAGAGGAGAGAGAGAGGAGAGAGAGAGAGAGGGGAGAGAGAGAGGAGAGAGACTTCCTCAAGAGAGCCGGGAGCCAGGGTAGGGACCAAAGGGGCTGGAAGAAAAGATGAGAAGGAGATAATCAAGAAATAAAAGCATGGGGGCTGTGCTCTGCCAATTCAAATGGCAGTTCCGTCAGCCTCGACGCTGAACAAATAGGCCACGCAGCTCCGCGTTCTCGTTTCTTGTCTCTGCAAATCCGTCAGCTGCCTACAAGGGCCTACCAGACCCTGGAAGACGAGAACAAGAAAAAGGGAGAGTGGGGGGCGGGGGAGCTAATGACCCATAATTGCCATGATAGTGGGAGAGGGGCCAGGCAGCTGTTTTACATTCCTGGTATGTATAGTATGCAAATATCGACAAAGGCTCGACACAGTTTCGCTATTGTGGATCCGGAGGGTAACCAAATTAGCCTTTGGCAGCCATGGTAATTGGGAGGTGCTGTTCCCATTAGGAGTCCTGCAAATTATGAAGAAAAATGGACCGAGGGCTTTGTCACAAATAATAATACCAAGAAGAAAAGAGCAGGCGGCTGTCTTTTCTTTTCTTCCCCCGTTCCCCACCCTCTGCCTTTATTTTTTTTTTTTAATTTCTGCATTGTGTTGTTAATACCTCTCCATTTAGTAATAAGAAAACAGTCTGAAATCCCCCACTAGACAGTGCACGGACTTGATTGCAAGAATGTCAAGTTTGCAGGAGGGTCCAGGGGGAAGAGCTGCTTTCTGTCGCCTGAGCCCAGCGGCTGCAGGTAGGAAAGGCGCAGTTGTGCAGCAGTAAATACTTCCCACCCAGAGTCCTGGGTGAAGAGAGAAGCCTAAAAGCCGACGTCTCAAAGAAAATGCTCTTTCCATGAAGCATCCTCTCCGTATTGTAAGGGTGCAGAGAACATCTCTTCCTGGAGCATAGCTGGGCTTTATCCTCCACCTTACTCCCAAAGAGTCTAAAGTTCTGGCTTGATTGAGGCTCTAACCGCTTAACAATTCAGACATGGGCTTGAAAAACCTCCAGTCATGATGCATTAAGCCCCAAACTCATGCAGAAAAGGTTTGCAGACTTTTGCCCTTGGCATTCCCTTGAGATGGCCTAATTCCATGTCCCTGGGAGCTGGGTGCCTGGTGACCAGATGGGCCACCGGCATATCAGATGACGCTATGATGAGCTCAGCCCTTTGTGGGGCATGAGTAAATGAGGGAGAATGGTCCGTTCGGGGCCAAGTTTGCCCCAGATGAGAAATACAGCATCACCAGGCTGGCAGGGAACTGTGATGCCTACAGTGCATACCCATGTGAGGAGCAAAGGGTATAGTTCCCAAAGCATTCCCAAAGCATTCTCTCCTTTAAAACAATCGACTTCCAATTTCCTGTGTTTTAGCATCGGTTGGTTTGGCCAGAGGAACACCTTCAATGAGAAAGGGCTGTCTGGAAATACGATGTCTTTCATCTATGTTCCTCCAGTTACATAGGAACATCTCATGCATTGGTTCGCACTTTATTTTTACATTGTATTTCATACAAATGTACAATGTTAAAACACAGAAAGGAATAGAAATCTACTTGGATAACTGAAAGGATACTGCCACATACTCGCCTTTAGAACCAGACAGAATTTCCCATAAGGAAAAAAAAATGGAATTTTCATAAGGTTTGAAGTGTCCTCAGAGACACGACTATAAAAGGATACTGCCAATTTTGTCCTCCAAAGGGTAAAGAAAGAACTAATGGCTAGTTGCATGCATTTGGGAAATTAACAAAAATAGGAGGAGGACTGAAAATAGATCAGGTCATAGCAAAGTCAAATAGAGGGTTGAAAAATGAGTAAGAGGAAATGGCAACTCGCTTGCACAATATCAGTGCAGGTGGGACCAATGGGTGACCTCAGGAATGGAGTGAGGAGGAAAATAGCCAGCCGTGATGCTGGTTTCTTTCCTTTGTGTCACGTCCAAATCCCATTTCAGTAGACAAGGGAATACTGGCCCCCATTCCTCGCTGGTTTTAAATGAAGAACATTCAGCTGTTTAGATACAGTCCAGGTTTCAAGTCTCTTTGAAGGTAAACTTGAGAGTGAGGGAGAAAAAAAGAAAAAGAAAAAAAAAACTTTCTAGCATTTACAATAATTTTTCTTAAGAAAAAAATATTCTTTGATGAAAATACTCTACCATTTGGGGACTGTGTTTAGGTTTTTGTTCTAGGTCCACTCCTTGACATGCTGATAGGGGCTGCAGTGTCCAGTATCCGGCTCAACCTTTCTCTCTTCCCTTCTCAGAGTTCCAGCCACACTAAGTGTCTTTCTGTGTGTTGAACCCAGTATGCTTTCTCTCATCTCTTATTTTCAAACAAGCTACTCCCTCTGCCCACTGGATGTCCCTGTGTACCGCCCTACCATGTGACACAGGTATGCACACATCCCTTGGGCTGGCTCATCCTCATCCTCTTCCTTAGGTCACTGCTTAGATACTACTTCCCGCACGCAGCCTTCCAGCCTTGTCTGACTTTCTTAGTCTGGGTGAAAACTCCTCCTACCACCTGCTCTCAAGTGCCTAGTGCCAAAACTTATGACAGAGTTTTCTGTCTAATCACTTTTCCAAGGCTGTGAGCAACAGGAGAGCAGGGACCACCTCTCTCGTTCATCAATGTGTCCCAACTTGCTAGCCCAGTGTCTGGCACATAGCAGTTGAGCCATAAACATATGTTGAGTGAATGCCATCTGATTATTCAAAAGCTTAATTGAGGGCCTAAAGTATTGAGGCAGGAGAATACGGTCTGAAGGCAGGGAACATAAGGCCGATTCATGCTGACTTCCTAGAACTAAATTAAATGGATTTGACTCAGCTATGACAGGAAATATCCTCTCCATTTACATAGGGCATACACGGAGTAAATGACTTTGTAACTTTACTTTATCCTCTTCATTTACATAGGACATACACCAAGTAACCAATGGAAACCTCTAGAGGGTATTGAAACCCCAGAAAATTGTGTAACGGGGCTCTTGAGCCCCTGCGCTCAGGCCCGCTCCCACCCTGTGGAGTGCACTTTCATTTTCAACAGATCTCTGCTTTGTTGCTTCATTCTTCCCTTGCTTTGCTTGTGTGTTTTGTTCAATTCTTTGTCAAGATGCCAAGAACCTGGACGCCCTCCGCCGGTAACAGTATCACTTGATAACATGTCTCTAACACTTGGCTTTTGCATTGAGGAATTCTGCCTTTGAGGAATACCTATCAATTCCGGAATCCCAGAGGGTCCCCCACATAAAGATAGACCTGCATGTATTCCAAACACCAAAATTAACTGGATAGTGCTGGGATTACAGGTGTGATGCAGTTTTTATTCTAGCCCAGGACTTTCCTGGTTTCCTGCTAAATCTAGGGTCTCTCTTACTCATTTTTTTTCTGTTCAGGAATGAAGTTTGCTTTTATCTGCAAATGTTGCTAAGAAAGAATCCATCGTTCACTGTGCTGTGGTCCACTCTGCACTTCAGGATCTCAGGCTTTACCCAGAACCTGGAGCAAGACCACTACAACTCTTGCAAGAAATTCACAGGTAACACTGAGGCAAATTCTTTCCACTGTAAGGCCAAGGCAATCCGGGTTACTGGGTATTTATATCTTAGGTATATATGTTATGGCATATAAGCCTGCTTGGAAAAATAAGACTTATAAATGGACAGCAATAACAGAACTAAAACGATGGAAAATGGTATGAGAGATTGGAGTTGGGTAGAAGAATAGTATTCTTTACGATGAAATAGCTTGTTATTTAGAAAAAGCGAGGGTTTTTGACCTGGAAGAAATGGCAAAAGACTATCAATAGGGGCAGTGCTAGGGCAGAGGATTCCTGAGTGGAGGTTCATAAAAAAATAAGCTCGGATGGGGACCACATAGATGAGAGACTTTAATAACAAATGAAAGAGTTTAGTTAATGGTGGGCAGCTTGGGTGTGGTGCCGTAGGGTGCAGTTACTCAAATGTCTTCTGAACCCATCTCAAGAGGACTCTTACTAAGGTCTGTTATAGCAAGGGTCCAATAAATCACATCTCTCTGTATCTATGTGATTTTTTCTTTTTTTTTTTTTTGGCAGGGTCTCGATCTGTTGCCCAGGCTGGAGTGCCAGCATGATTATGGCTCCTTGCAGCCTCAATCTCCTGGGCTCAAGTGATCTTCCCACCTCAGCCTCCTGAGTAACTGGGACCATGGTCACATGCCAACATGCCCAGCTAATCTTTTATTTTTATTATTTTGCAGACATGGGTTCTCACTATGTTGCCCAGGCTAGTCTTCAACTCCTGGGCTCAAGTGATACTCACCTCGGCCTCCCAAAGTGATGGAATTACAGGCGTGAGCCACTGCGCTCAGCTCATGTGATTTCTTAGCCTCCTCCTGCACTAACTCTGGGCTTGGCTTTGTGAGTTGTTTTGGCCGATGGGACATTAGCAAATGTGATGCAAGCAGAAGTTTGAAAAGTGCTCATTCATTGGAATTTGTCTTGTCTGGCTCTTTGCTGGGACTCCTTCTAGCACCATATGCAAAAAGCTGAGCCTAGCCTGTGTGAAGATGAGAACCCACATGGAAAGAGAGGTCCACCTGTCATTGCTGACTCACCTGAGGTCCCAGACATCTAAGCAAGCCCAGCCAACATGATGTGGAACAGAAATGCACCCACCCAACTATGTCTAGCATAAATGTTCTACCTGCAGAGTAGTGAGCAACTGTATCATTTTTGTTCCAAGCTTCTAATTTGGGGGGTGATTTATTCACTTGGCAATAAATAACTGGTACAATGTCCTCATGAAAGGAGCCTAGAATAATTTGAGAGAACAAATTTGCTCCTTTGGGGGCTAATGTAAGAGCTGCAAACACTGAAGAAAGCTAAAGGAATGGTGCCATCCTTTAGGGCTGGCTGATCAGAGGTGTTGCAATACCATGGCAGGTTGCGGGCAGCAGCCATATGGGTGGAAAAGGAAGGAGGGACAGCCTACTATAGTGCTGATGAAAAGAGCAACATGGGCCTGCATGGGGTGGGGTAGGGGTAAAGGAAGGCCAGAGTGATGGAAAGAATAGCAGAGCCCACATCAGCAGGGACCTCATGGTCCAATGGCAGGCCATGGCACTGTCAGCCCGTCTGGAGGAACCACAGGGATATGAAAATAGGTGTTGGTATTGACATAGATGGAAACAACTGGCAGATCTCAATGGCTGCCTCCTGGGATCCTGGGCAAAGAAACATTGGGGATGGGGGTGATGTTTTGATTATACTGGGAAAAGCTTCACTTATCAAGTTTCCCTCATTCCAGGCAGTTGTCTGTGACTTAGGAAGCCATAGGATCCCTGGAATATAAAACTGTAGGACTTGATGTACAAAGTCCAGCAAAAGTCGTCTGTCATCCCAGACATTACTTTTCTATTTTCATGGCCCCATTGCTACTGAAGTTGATGTCCAATATCCCAGTTGTTACGATGCCAAGACAGACTGGAGATTAAGAGCATTTGCTCTAGAAAGAACCAAATGCCAGCTTAACCACCCACTATTTGGTGACCCTGGGCAATTTACTTAACCTTAGTTTTCTTTAACTGTAAAATGGAACAAATAATATTTCCTATCTCAAATGGCTGTTGTGAAGATTAAATGAAATTATACAGAGTGTTTAGCATAGTATCAGATACATAGCAAACTCTTAAAATCACTATGATTATTTTCGATAGCTATTTAGAACTCCAGATTTTCTGAGCAATCCATTTGAATTATCAAGAAAAATTTCATCATCTGAATATCATCAGTACCTTCCATGATACCTAAAATATATTAATTAGGGAAAATGCCCTCTTGATCCCAGCATTTGAATCTGGGAGGGAGAGAAGATAATTCTATACTTTCCTTATGTTTGGCATTCTAATGTATTCCTGATGAAAATCTTGACGCACATTCAACTGTATTGGATCTTTATTTTTATCCCATCTGACTAGCAAGTTCTCATTAAGATATGATTTAAGAACTGAAAGTTCATTAAAAAGATCATTTCATGACAAAGTGAGATGAGCAACGTAGAAATGATTCCATAGCTTCTCTAGATCATTCCATTTAGGGCTTTTTTCCAACTGAATCCAGCATAATTCATAGAAGCACTAAGATTTGCCTTTCAAAGGTCTGGAATAATTCAGCAATTAACATCATACACTCTTATTACCTGATGCATTAGATCCAAATTGCAACAAATACCAATGCTAGCAATTTTTTTTTTTTTTCCTATAACTTGCTTACTTTAAGCAGCATTATCTTGGAAATCTTTCTTCTTAAATTCAGTTCTAAGAAAAATATTCACAAATAATTTATTTCAAAATAATCTCTCCTTACTTTTTTTAAAGAGTAGAATTATGTAGAAAAAAAACAGTAACATCACTTTATAAAAAGAAACAAAATTTTGACTCAGAATGCTTAAAACAATTTTTCTCTGATAGGTTTTTTTTTTCTGACTGAATAAAACAAAGCTCATAGTAATTGTAACATTAGCATTCTTTCAAGAGTGGAGATTAGTCACTGAAATCTTGTGTTCTACAATGTCAAAATTTGTCTGAACTGCACTTCAATAAAATCACAAAATGATAACGGTGTCTCCATTCATGCTATATAAATATGAAAAACATCAAATCAAGTGGAAAAACATGAGATGTGCCATTTATATAATTGTTACAAATTTCTGTTGTACAACCAATTTCTACAAAATTCCATTCCAGCTATTCAAATACTTGTGGAAGAATATCTTAAAACCTTTACATTTCACGCCTTAAAGTTAACTTAATCGAAATATTATCAGTAGACACACTGACAGTTTATCAAGAATTCCGCTGCAGCTCAGAATGGAGGAATAACATCGGTTGCTTCATCTACTGAGATATCCAGTTCAAGGATCGTCACACTAACTCCAGTATTTCCACTAACATATTCCCAAAGATGGGAAGCTTTCATAGTGCTTCCAAGGCAGGTTTGTGAACTTTTGCCCAATTCCCATTGAAAACTTTTTAACAGCATAAAAATATCCTCTCATTGTTCACGCTACTAAAAATTTTATTTTGGTTTAACCAATGTGGAAATTAGTTTCAAGGTGGACCTGATACGTCTGAAATAAAAATTGAATCTCTATGTTCCATAACTCCACCTTTCACTGACGCAACCCCATTTAACAAATCCCTTTGTGTTAAAACAATAAAATAGGTCGGGCGCAGTGGCTCACGCTTATAATCCCAGCACTTTGGGAGGTCAAGGTAGGCAGACAGCTCAAGCCCAGGAGTTTGAGACCAGCCTGGGAAATATGGAAAAGCCCCATCTCTACAAAAAATACAAAAATTAGCCAAGCATGGTGACACGTGCTATAGTCCCAGCTACTCAGGAGGGTGAGGTGGGAGGATCACTTGAACCCAGGAGGTCGAGGCTACAGTGAGCCCTGATGGTGCCATTGCATTCCAGCCTGGACAATAGAACAAGACCCTGTCTCACAAAAAAATAAATAAAATAAAACACCACCTCTCCAGTGAAACTAAGAAACTGCAGAGGTGAGAGCTAACTGATATTTCTTTGAATGAATATATAATATAATGTCATATTTCTCCTGTGACTAATATTTATCTCACTACTCTGTAGGGTGCAGTTTTTATATATGGTTGTCATATTTCTATAAAGCGGATATACCTTTGACAAAATGTCATCGAAATATTCTTGCTCACCCTGCTTTTTACACTAATGAGATTTCTATTAGTCAGGATAAAGTTAAGCTCTGCTGTGGTAACAAATAAACCCGTAAATCTCAGTGGCTTGACATATCACATCCACACAAAAGCTGACATGACTTAGGAAGTCCTCCTTCCTCTTGAAGCTGAGTCATCTGGAATGTGGCATTGGCTGTTATTGTGTCGAGGGCAGAGAGATGGAAAAGGACCTGGCTTTTACCCGTTTCAGCCCAGACGTGATACATGTCACTTTCTCTCTCCCAATCCATTAACTGGAATTGGTCACATGGCTTCAATTCACTGCAAAGGTGCTGCAGAAATATCACAGAGCATGCAGATAGCTGGAAAGCACCAACTGTCTGCCATAGCCATTAAAATAAACATAATGAAGCTATTTTGAACATGCTTCAAAAGATTTCAAACTGTAGGCATGTGACTTGTGCTAAACCATTCAGAAATCCGTGGCATCCTCACTACTTCATAACAGAGCCAATATTCATTAAGTGTGTGTTTACATGGGTAGCACTGAGTCTCATTGGCTGGAAAAGTTGCACAGGTATACATACTATGTATAATATGTGTGCTTATAGATAATGATATGGTCTAAAATGAAACTAGTTTGGTCTAACTCATTGCTTGTCAACTAGGGACAAAATTGCACTTAGCAGTGTATAGAGACATTTTTGATTATCACAGCTGGAGGCAGGGGGTGGGGGTGCCACTGACATCTAGTAGGTAAAGGCCAGGGATGCTGCTAAACATCCTAAATGTACAAATCAGACCCCCATCTCAACTGTGAATCATCAGTGTTGTTGGCCCAAATTGTCAATGTTGGTGAAGCTAAGAAACTCTGGTCTACCAGATGATCCAGGAAATGCTATCTCCCCATTATGCCCATTGAGTGCTTTTCAACAAAGCAGCCAGAAGCAATTGCTTCCTCTCAGCTGTGTATTCTTGCTTCCTTGGTCCCTTCATTGATGGTTCCAAAATCTGTATATCCAAATGCTACATACATATGCAGCTGCCTATCAGTTACATTTATCAAGATGTCCAATCATCTCCTTACATGAAATCTGTGGAAAATGAAATTCATTGCCATCTCCTTCCTCTGACTCCAACCTCTTTCCCACCTTCTCTAGTGCCATTGGGCTTCACCTTTCAGTCACCCAAGCTGGAAACCTTAAACGAGCCACTCCTGACTCCTCCCCCTTCACAGTTCCACACACCACCCAATTCTGTAGATTTTTAGCTCCCACAAGACTCCGGACTCCGATATCCCTCTCTGTCTCCTTTGTTTCCTCTTGTATGGGTGTGTTGACTGGAATCCACGTAAAATAATAATAATGGTTTACTGCTATTCTCCTAGGAAGTATCCCTAACATCAGTCCCTCTCTACCCTGACCCAACTTCCACATTGCCACCAGGGAAGCTGCATGGCAGCATAGAAAAAGTGAGGTATCTAGAATCAATAGACCTACATTTCAAACCCAGGTCTTCCTCCATAACGCATGGGATGCACCTTAACCCCTTGAAGCCACAAATGTAAAATGGGACTAAAAGCCTCCCCCTTATAAAGTGGTCGTGAAGGTTAAATATCACATATAAAAATCCTCCAGCCTAACTCCTGGCACACATGGTTGCTCCATATGTTTCACTGTTATTTATCCTTGTCATTATTATATTGCTTCCAAAGTCACCCTTAACATTCAACAACTCCAGTTTGTAAGGATTAAGTTTTCATTGCCAAATGCCTTAAACCTTCAATAATCCGCTCCTAGAGGACTGTTGTGAGACTGTAAATTCTAGTTGGTGACCAACCATGACTGCATTATTTCTCACTGTAACCACTGTGCATCGAGCACATAGTAGGTGCTCAATAAATAAATAAATGTTAATCAAGTGAATAATAAAGCATTATATATATTTTGTTCATTATATATAACATTATATATAACATATACTGTCATAAAAGAAATATTTTGGTCTACATATAAGCTGGAATTATTCTTTCATTTTTTTTCTAACACAATCCTTTCTGAAGTCTGCCCATATCCACCTCTCTCTGTAATTAATGTCTCCTCTCTGTTCTAACTTTCAGTCTTTCTTGTGTCACCTATTTTTTGCAGCTCGTCTTGTCTGCTTCCAATAGACTATGCATCACTTTCTTGCCAGGAACCTATCTGATTCCCCTTTATCAATATTTCCCTTACTCCAATATACACACATATATGCACACAGATTCACGCACATCAGATGAGCTGACAGATTTTTCTCATTTTTTTTTCCCAGAAACTTCCATGGCTACATGGCCAACCAACCAATTGCTTCACTTGTGCATCTAGGCTTGTAAGTTCTATTGCATAATACACCGAAAGAAAGCTTCATCTCACAGAAAAACAGCATTCCTATCCCCAAGCTGACTGGAGGAAGACAAAAATTTATAATCCAAATGAGTGAGATGAAGTAAACTCAGTAACAGCTAGGTTGTGTCAGAAATGAACAGCTCTTCCAGCATGGGCAGGGCCAGACTGGGCCACTGCACCTGGGAAGGACAGGCTCACATGGTCCTTGGGTCCAGCCACACAGCAGAGCAGTCCTGAGCTCCGAGGGTCAACCTGTTCATTCCTTCCAAGGTCTTTCCCTGGATCTACTCAGGTAATTTCCTAGCTGTTGAGAAGAAAGTGAACTCAAAAACCATTGTTCCTGGGTGTGGCAGGCTCATGGGTGGACACATGCACACACGGTTGACCCTTGGCCAGCCAAGGCTTTTTGGATCTGAGTTCCCCATCTCCCATGTCATCTGACACTCTGTCCCCAGACCTCAGAGCTGCTAGAACGCATGATAAAAAGCCAAATTAAAAGTTGTATCAAGTGCACCCTAGACTGAAGCAGCCACGTGGCTTTTGAAATGGCCTCACTTCCTGCCCAGAGTGGCTTATTTCTTTCCACCTTCTCCTTGAAGCCTCCATACTGGCCCTGCCTAGGTCTGCATGCCTTCCTCCCGGGTCTCCCTCAGGGCCTCTTGAAGCTGGCAGACAAAGAGTCGCTTCCCGGTAGGTGCAGTTGGCACGACTGCAAGTGTGCTTAAACTTTGTGTCTGATCAAGTTATGTGTATTGGATCTGAAACCAGTTAGTCAATTCGTTCAGGTCCCTAAGTGGCGATTTGTGGTAATGTCTACATCAATACGGACGGAGCGGTTTGCTAGCTGGTTTACGTAAAGCAAACGGCTGCAGGAAAGAGGGGGCGGCCTCCAGCATTCTCTCTGCTAATGAAGATATGGCTGCAAAAGAAAGGAAAGCGGGTGGAAACAAAAGTCGGCATCCATTTGTGCATAAACACTCAGGCGAGGTCTATTTTCTAGATTGAATCAATTTGCCTCTTCCACTTACCCCCCTGTTTCTTCCTCCCCATTGGCGTTCTTTCCTCGCTGATGTACAGACACAATCATTAGTATTATAATCTTGTTCTGTGTATATTAAAACTCCCCAACCCAGGGACAAACTATGGTGTTTGTTTGTTTATTTGTTTTGATAGAATTTTTTGCTCTTGTTGCCCAAGCTGGAGTGCAATGGTGTGATCTCAGCTCACCGCAACCTCCGCCCACGGGTTCAAGCGATTCTCCTGCCTCAGCCTCCAGAGTAGCTGGGATTATAGGCACGCAACACCATGACCGGCTAATTTTTTTTTTTTATTTTTAGCAGAGACGGGGTTTCTCCATGTTGTTCAGGCTGGTCTCGAACTCCCAACCTCAGGTGATCTGCCCGCCTTGGCCTGCCAAAGTGCTGGGATTACAGGCCTGAGCCACCGCGCCCGGCAAAACTACGTGTTTAAGAGGGAACCTGGGGCACTGATACAAGTTCCACTCAGAGTCTTACAGAAATGACTGAAACCAGAAAGAAAAAAATGAGTGGTGTTGAGTTCCACTCGCCTTGTTTCTCTTTTGTATCAATCGTTTCTGCATTTGCCCAGGCAGGGGAGGAAACAGCCTAACAGGGAATTTATTTAGTGTGTGTCTGCATATTGGCTGTATCTCTTTACTACTGCAGAGTACATTGTTTCTAATAATTGTGATGGATTGATACTTATGACTGGCTGGCAGAATTCCTTTAGCATGTTAAAATATTACCTTTTATTCCCTGATCTAATGCATAACCTGATGTTTCAGTCAGTTTTCAAATGTAATAAACAATTTGAAAAGCGAATAACCCTAAAGAAAAGGAAGATGCTCTGTATCGGAGGTGAATTCCATTTTAAATCATGCCCTCTGCCAGCCAAGTGAACTCCTTAGCAGGGTTGTTCTTTAGCTCCGATCCAGTCAAGCCATGTAGGAGCTGGATGCAAGGGAAAGAAATTGGTGCACATGAAATAGACTAAAATCTGTCTGACAAAAATGCTTTGGCTAAAATGGAAAGGCTGAAATCCTCCTTGTTCTGGTCTGCTAAACTAGCCAGGAAATAGCAAAATTCCAGGCTCAAACCTGAGAAAGTGTTTCCTCAGGTATCGCTTCTGCCTTCACCTGCTGGCTGGAGATTTGGCCCTTGAAAATGGCAGTTTTGCCCTTACAATCTCACCTCAACACGCTGGTCCCTAACATCCCTCTGGAAATTTTACCCCCGAAAAGACGTTAAGGCTCAGAAGCTCACCACCATCGCCTCTGACCCAGAAACAAATCTCAGGACCTTGACAAGAAGCCCATTTGACATGGCAAAGATGGACCGAATGGCTTAGTGGCCAAGTGGCTAAATGCAGACAGAACACTTAATATCCTTCCCCTCATCAATGCACATTTCTGAAATAAACAGCTTTAAATTGCAGGTCACATGAATTTTTATTTCATTTTGTTTTCTTGCATTTTAATTTCCATTCTTTCCTATTGTGGGTTACACCACTTTTCATCACGGTCGTGCTGCAGAAACGTAGAGCACGATTTATGGAGCCTTAACATAAACATGATGCTAGACAGAAAGAGAGCGACGTATTAGTTTAGAATTTGCAGACTCGCACACACGGAGCACACATGGCTGATTTATGAAACTGAGATAGCCTATAAATCCTAAAGTAAGGTGCTGCATCCATAAACTCCCAAGGAGCAAGATACAGGGCCCCTTAGCACAGACTCCAGTTGGAAGCCCCTAGGCCTCGAAAACAAAGACGCACCCAATGCTTGGCCTTTTGCTTTTCTTAGAAACACATCTTGGCCGGGCATGGTGGCTCACGCCTGTAATCCCAGCACTTTAGGAGGGCGAGGCAGGCAGATCACTTGAGGTCAGGAGTTTGAGACCAGCCTGGCCAATATGGTGAAACCCCATCTCTACTAAAAATACAAAAAAATTAGCAAGGCATGGTGGTGCGTGCCTGTAATCCCAGCTACTCAGGAGGCTGGGGCAGCAGAATCGCTTCAACTGGGGAGGCAGAGGTTGCAGTAAGCCAAGATCACGCCACTGCACTCCAGCCTGGGAGACACAGCGAGACTCCATCTTAAACAAACAAACAAAGAAGAAACACATTTAAAAAAATTAGCCACATACCAAAGTGGTGGGAAGGTTTGCTCTTCAGCAATTAACGAAGGATGGGAAAAGAAGCTAGTTGGTGGGTGGACTCTCTGCTCTCAGATTCAACCCTCCCTAGCCTTCTATTCTCCTCCATGTTCTGTGGGGCGGGGCTTCCCTGTGCAAACTACATTTCTCAAGAGCTCTCTTGCCAAATGACTTCTGCTTGGGATTTGCCAAATGGGAAGCACTGGGAGGAGTCTGGAGGATGGGAGTGAGGGAGGAGCCAGGTAGGAGGCTTCCCCTCGCCTCCTCCCTCTGCGTTGGGTGGCCTCACTGGAAGTTGCTGCTTCTCCTCCATGACCCCAGCTTTGTCAGACAGCCCTCTTGTGATTCCATCTTCCAACAGGTAGCCCTGGTTTCCGGACTCTGTCCCACCATCTCCTCCTTTTGTTCCTTCAGGCTGAGGGTGGTCACAGCTTCCTGCTGTTACTAGTCTCTCCAGTGTCTCCTCCTCCCCCGCCACACCACACCATGCCCATCCAGTGCCTAACCCTTTTAAACTAAACCCATATTAACTTTCCTGTAGAAAGTATCACACACAGGTTCTGTCTTCCTGGCCAGGATCTGACTAATTCAGGGGGACCCTGGAGACTATTCCACCATCTCCAACTGATAAGCCTATGGACAAGGAGCAAAATATAAATCTGCTTCCAGCTTTAACCAGTCCTCAGCCACTCAAAAACTGTCTGACAAAATCACTGCAACCACCAAAGATTACACAATAGCTTGATTTTCTCTTCCTCCTGGAGAAAGACTCAGTTGTGGGTCTCATGAAATACTACTTGAGGTCAGGTGCAGTGGCTCATGCCTGTAATCCCAGCACTTTGGGAGGATGAGGCAAGAGGACTGCTTGAGCCCAGGAGTTTGAGACCAGCCTGGGCAACAAAGTGAGACCCAATCTCTACAAAAAATTTTAAAAATTAGACGGGTATGGAAGCATATGCCTGTAGTCCCAGCCACTCAGGAGGCTGAGGCAGGAGGATCACTTGAGCCCAGGGGTTCGAGACTGTAGTGGACCATGTTCATGCCACTGCACCCCAGCCTGGGCAACAGAGCAAGACCCTGTCTTAAAAAGAGAAAAGAAAAAAGAACTGGAAACTCCCTGGGAATCCTGGCAACACCAGAAGAAGGAATGGGACCAAAGGTTGAAACACTCCCAAAGATATGGGTAGAAAAAGGTGGAGTTCTTCAATAGTGCTGGGGAAAGGAGAAAGGATTATAAGGATTACAAGGTGATGCCTTGTAATATTTTATCACTCTTTTAGAAAACAGAAAGTTGAATAGATCCAGAGCTTAAATTGCTTATCCTAATTCAACTTCAAAATCCCAGCCTAATCACTCTTTCAACCTAAGTTATAAATAATTTGACAACTTGGAGGTGTAGCATTTTGCAGCCACTTCTCTGCAAACTATAAATGCCTGTAAAATAATACATCTGTGCAATATTAACAATGGCCATTGCTTATATTTTTTGGTGCTTCATGTAAATATTGAGTTGTGAGTTCCTTTCTTAGGCAAGCTGCCTTCTAAATGTTTTTATCTCCTTGTGAAAGCATAACAGAAATGGTGACTCCCCCCATCAACACTCACCAAATTTTGAAGACCATAGATGAAAGACAGAAACTTAAAGTATGCAAAATAATTGCCCCAAATTAATTCACATGGATAGAGGTTAGAATGGTGTTGGCTTTTGGTAGGGAAACATTGGGGGACACATGGGAGCTTTCTGGAATGATGGATATGTTTGACATCTCGATGTGGGTTGGTTCCACGAGCGTGCACATATGTGTATATGTAAAAATTAACCTGTAAACTGTACACTTAAGACCTGTACTGTTCATTTATATGTTTGCTCACATCAATGAAAAATGTCAAAATAATCATTTTTCAAAAGACCTGGAACCTTGGCCCTGAAGAGTTGAAGAAGGCATTTCTTTATGGAAAAGTGATAGCAACAGCATCTTTTTAAAGAATGAGCATTTTTATGGAATTTGGCAATCATTGTGGACACACAAGTGAACTCAAGGAGTAATTATTGGCTAGCAGAGAGCCAAGTTCATCAACACCTCCTGGGCTGGGGTAAAGGGAGCAGGATTGGGTAGCAGAAGAAGTTGAATTATGGTGCAGACAAAACCAAGGCCTCATCCGAGGTGGGGAGCTTTCGAGCTGGAAAGCAGGCTGTACCCTGGGCAAGGGGGTTTAACCTGGGGCAACTACTAAAAAGAGGACCTTATTGAGAGCAGTCAGCCTCCAATATTTCCAGTAGCTGGGGGGGCGGGGATTGAGTGCTTCAGTACTGATGTGGGAGATGGACGTGGATGGTGCTGGAAGATTCCACAAGGTAAGAAGTAAGGAACAGGGGCCACTCTCACCCATAACCCATTCCCCAAAATGTGTGAACTACGTGTTTATGAGACCTGAAGTGGGGTTGGACTCATGGGCAACACTACAGAACAAGTTTATCCAAATAAAGATCTCATTTAGCATCCCAGGTAGCAAGGATATGGAGCCTGCAAATACCATGTATCTAAAGAGAGCTGGATGGCCTGTGAGAGAAACTGAGAGGCATCCTCCCAGTCCCTCAGGTCCTTTGCCTCCTCTGTTGGGTCACAGACAACAAAGACAAAGGAAGCTGCAGATTCACCCACCCAAGGGGCATTTCCTTCAGTGCCACCATGCCAGAGAGAGCGGCAACTTCCCACAGGTTGCAAATGAATCCGCGTGATGGGGACATGAGTTCATTAGTGTACTTGGGTTTGAGAGATTGGTAACAAGCTGCCACTCTGCATTTGGTGGTTCCTTTTCTGAACAGGTGGCAACTGACTGACAGGCTTTCTCTGAAGTGGAGAAGGACATCTGTGTTTTCCATACTGCGGAACACTGGATCTTTCCAAGTCACACATTTGGGAAGACAGCTGAATTGCCTTCAAGTTCCTCCTGTTATGGTACAAATACCCACCTGATGTGCAAACATGAGGGACACAGCTTTACACTAGAACCAATGAAAGCAAATTTGAGAAAACCCAACTCTTTAGGAATGGAGACTACAGATGTATGAGGGGATCTTAATAATTAAAAGAAGAAAATATGTAAACAGGAAAAATATCCAACTGTCACAAAACTCTACACTAAATCAAACTGCAAAGTTTTGTCTTTTTAAAAATATAGTCATGTGCCATATGACAACGCTTCAATCAAGGAGGGGCCGCATCCATGACAATGGTCCTGTAAGATTACAATGGCGCTGAAAATTTCCTATGGCCCAGTTACATCATAGCTATCACAACATCACAGTGCAAGCGCACTACTCGTGTGTCTGTGATGTTGCTGGTACCAACAAATCTGCTGCGCTGCCAGTCATATAAAAGTATAGCACATATGATTATATACAGTACTTAATATTTGATAATGGTAATAGTGACTATGTTACTGATTTACATATTTACTGTAACTTGTGTCATTATTTTAGAGTGTGCTCCCTCTACTTACAAAATAAAAAATTTAACTGTAAAACAGCCCCAGGCAGGTCCTTTAGGAGGAATTCCAGAAGAAGGCATTGTTATCATAGGAGATGACAGCTCCATGCGTGTTATTGCCCCTGAAGACCTTCCAGTGGGACAAGAGGTATAGGTGAAAGACAGTGAAATTGATGATCCTATCCTGTGTAGGTCTAGGCTTATGCGGTGTTTGTGCCCTACTTAGGCTTTTGTTTTTTTGTTGTTTGTTTGTTTGTTTTTTGAGAGAGGGGCTCACTCTGTTTCCCAGGCTAGAGTGCAGTGGTGTGATCTCCGCTCACTGCAGCCTTGACCTCCTGGGCTCAAGCAATCCTTCCACCTCAGCCTCCTGAGTAGCTGGGACTACAGGCACATGCCACCATGCCTGGCTAATTTTTCTACTTTTGTAGAGACAAGATTTCACCATGCTGCCCAGGCTGGTCTCAAACTCCTGGGCTCAAGTAATCAGCCTGCCTTGGCCTCCCAAAATGCTGGTATTACAGGTGTGAGCCACTGCACCCAACCTGTGCCTTAGGTTTTAATTTAAAAAGTTTAAAGAGTTTAAAAAAAAAAAAGGAGTTTAAAATACAAAAAAAAAAAAACTTACAGAATAAGGATATGAGGAAAATACTTCTGTATAGCTACATAATGTGTGTTTTAAGCTGTGTTATTCCAAATTTTTTTAGATAGTAAGTTTATAAAGTAAAAAAGTTATAGTAAGCTAAAGTGAATATATTATTGAAGAAAGAATATTGAAATTATTTATTACATACTGTAATAAATCGAATGTAGCCTGAGTGTACAATGCTTACAGTCTACAGTAGTGTGCAGTAATGGCCTAGGCCTTCGCACTCACTCACTGGCACACCTAGAGCAACTTCCAGTCCTGCAGACTCCATTTCAGTAAGTGTCCTACACAGGGGTACCAATTTTTAATCTTTTAAACCATATTTTATATATACCTTTTCTATATTTAGATATGCTTAGATACACAAATGTTTACCATTGTGCTATAAATGCCTATAGTATTCATTACAGTAGCATGCTGTACAGGTTTATAGCCCAGGACCAATAGGCTAAACCACATAGCCTAGGCGTGTAGTAGGCTATACCACCTAGATTTGTGTAAATATACTCTACGATGTTCACACAATGACAAAATTGATGAATGATGCATTTCTTAGAACATATCTGCATTGTTAAGTGATACATGGTTGTACACACACTCACGTACAGACAATTTGAGACTCTGGGACTTCGATATTAAATAAGCCAACTGTCTTAGAAGAAAAGCTACCCCAGCACATCTCAAGAAAGAAAGCGTACCATACAGACGCTCCCTTATTCTGGAACTTTTAACCAGCAACCTCCCTCCCTGCTCTGAATGTGTTTTGAGTCCTTATGATTTATGGGTCACGGTCAATAATCAAAGCCATTGCTGGACTGAAACTGACAATCAGATCAGGCATCTAAATTAAACAGGAACACAAGTCTCTTTCGAAGGATCCATTACACGGGAAGAATTCCGCTGAAGACACCACGACATTTATTGAGAACACCTCAGAGCAGGACTCAAACTGTGAACAAAATGGAAAATGTCTCAAAGAGCTCTCAAAATTAATTAGAAAAATTAAAAGAACCTTGAAAGAAAAGCTGCTGTGTGGAGAAGATGGAAGCTCAGTGAGGCAGCTGTTTCCCCACCTTTGGAAGCTGTTCCTGGCATGACAGGTCGTACCCAACATCTCCTCTGTAAGGGGGTGAGGAGCCGAAAGTAGCCTCCTTACCTCTCTGGGGAAGGACTTTGCAGAGGAAAGATTTGGTTACTGTTATAGAGGATTTTTATTTTTTTTAAAACAAAGGCTGGGCGTGGTGGCTCACGCCTGTAATCCCAGCACTTTGGGAGGCCGAGACGGGCAGATCACGAGGTCAGGAGATGGAGACCATCCTGGCTAACGTGGTGAAACCCCGTTTCTACTAAAAATACAAAAAATTAGCCGGGCGTGGTGGCGGGCACCTGTAGTCCCAGCTACTCGGGAGGCGGAGGCAGGAGAATGGCGTGAACCCGGGAGGCGGAGCTCACAGTGAGCCGAGATTGCGCCACTGCACTCCAGCCTGGGCGACAGAGCGAGACTCCGTCTAAAAAAAAAAAAAAATTAATAATTAAAAATAAAACAAAGCTATTTGTTTACTTTGATAATCTGTGTCTCCCACAGCAGCGGGTTGTCTCTTGTTTTTTCTGTTTCTCTCCACCAGGAGGTAAACCCACTGGAAAGTGGTTAAAGGTACAGCATTAAAAGTTACTAATCGGGAAAAAAAAAAAAAAAAAAAAGCCCATAGATGAAGAAACATGTATCTAGGCCATCTTGAATGTAAACGGAAGCTTCTAAAAGAAGGTTAAGGAACACAGCTTGGGAAATGCATACTTTTTTTTCCGTTGGTTTTCTGTGACAAAATCTGGCGACCTGTGCCAACCAGACCTGCCAGGCAGCATCAGATCAAGGACCATGGAAACTTTAATAATTAAAGATATTGGTTAAGAAACTTGGAAAGCCCGCCATTGCCTACATTCTCTTTTTGACGAGGTTGCCATGCTGTCCTTGTAACTCCTTGCCCCAGTAATTGACCATAATTAATAGGGTCAGAAATGGGCCCCTGAACCCAAGTCAATCATAGGTACTGGGACAGTGGCCCATGAAGTGCTCTTGCCCAAAATGCTGTCCTGCCCTGCATGGTGTCTAACCACTCCAATCCTCACTTGTGGAGAATGTGGCTTTCAGATCTACCCGGGGATTCCAAAGATGGTAGACAGTACGGAGCTGAGAATCATACCAAAGGAAGCAGAGAAAGAGATCAGTGGGTCTCTCGGACACCCAGTCTTGGACTCAGTGGTTGTGCTGGGATGGGAGCAATGGATATCAGCTGCTGAAAGAGTGAGAAGATGACTTGGTATCCCCATGCAATGAACACAGGCTGCACACCTACTAGAGCTACTGAACGCCCCCAAATATTCCAGTTCTTTCTGATCCCTAGCTGTGTGCACAAGGACTTCTCATTTCCCTGGGTATTATTAAAACAGTGTCTATTAACTGAGGCAAGCTCAGTCTTGGTTCCTTGTAACCTAAAAGTGCCTCCCTGATTCACCAACATGATAACTCAAACCACGATGGTAATCCCTGTTCATGGTGCATTCATTGGTGTGCCATGTGGCTTCGTGATGGGATGATCAATCCCATTATGTTGTGTTCACTCGGAACTGCAGGCCCCCTTTCCAGCTCTCTCAGGGGCTGCTCTAATCAGAGCTAGATGATGCATCCCTAAAATGGGAGTCAGCATTCACACCACAGGATCGGTGGCCTGTGGATATCCACAATTTCATCTCCGAGGTGTTTGTAGCCATGGTGATGAGCTAGAGGCACTTATCTAAATATCCATACTTAGCTGTATGCATGTGTCACATTGTAGCATCTGTATGTCATGGCCACTTAGGTAAACAGCATTTGCAGCCCAGGGTAAATCCTCAGGTATCTGTCTCCTAGGATGTCTGCGGTGTTGGGCACACTGATAACTAGGGGCTTCCTTTTGCTTTCAGTCATAACTGCTCACATAGAAGGGATCTGTCTGAGAAATGTCACATGGCTTAACATGAAACCTGCCTGCAAAAGGAGTTGACCACACGTGTCTGCTCTTGGGGGTGGTACTCCATGGCGGCACCTACTCTCCTGGAGGAGACTGACAGCTGCACATCCATTCTCCTCCAGTTCCTGACCTGGCTCCCATGGCCTTCAATTACCATTGTGTCAGTTACAGTGTTTTTTGATTTACCTGGAGGCATGATTTCCTGAATACGGGAATGGGGGAAGGAATGCAGGATGGCCCAGGAAGAGCAAAGATATCAAATGCATATCTACGCAAAACATTTTGTCAGAGAAACATGGGGGAGGCTTCCTCCATGTTGGTTAAATGTAATCAACCGAACTGGGTCAATTTTAGACCAGTGTCAATGGATTCACAATTGGCATTTTTCGGTAACAGTTTTGATCTGTTTCTTCCAAAAGTAAAATAAGAAATCCTGAAGGAATGAAGTGAGGTTTGTGCTCCTCCGAGGAAGAAACTAGGATGATAGTTATTCATTTCCTCCTCTTTAAAAAATACTGTTTTGCTCTAGAAATAGTTTTGTATTCCAAAAACAACAACAAAAGGTGGAAGAGGGGCATAAATGGAGAAATACGCTTACTGTTTGAGTCAATGACAGGATTAATAAAAGTCTGATTAATAAGTAAACAGAAATGGAAAAATTGGTACAGTTTTTTAATAACCCATACTACAGCCATTTCTGTCTTTTTCTCCCTCCCTCTCTCTTTTAAATGCTCCCCACCACCCTATCCCCCTCCTCAGCTTTGGAAAGAATGTATTTTTAAAAATCTTAATGTTTTCTTTTTTAAAATAGCTATAGAATAAACAGTGGCTGGAGGATGATACACCAAAGAAGGAAAGAAACAAGTGAACTCAAATCAAAGAATTCACATCATCTTTTTTGAAAGCGGAAAACCAAAAATGTGAATTGCAAGCCTCAACCCCCTTCTTCTTCCCCAAACTGTTTGTCTTTTTGGTTTATTTCTGCATCAGAGTCTACCTAGGTTTCAAAACCAATTTTCCATTTTCCTAGAACCAGCCAAATATGGAGTGTGTGCAAAAACATGGTAGCTTAAAAGAAGAAGAAGTAGATAATTATCAAAGGGAAGGGGGAGGAAGGAAAGAGAAGGGAAATAAAGAGAGATGACACAAGGGAACTGGACCAGATAAAGACAAAGCAATGCACTTAACCCACCTGCAGAGCACATCGGACCAGCAAGGCACTCTCAGCCAATCGCCTGGGTCTGCGGCGGGGAGGAGAGTCCGCATGGGTTCATTTGGCTGAGGAGTGTGTTTCATAAACCTTACGGTGCAGCTATGAAAGCTATCAGGATCTTCCCACGTTTCCTGTCACTCCGTGGAGATTGGCTGCTGGAGTGCTGAGTTGGGGGGGCGGTGGGGAGTGGAGGTGGTAGGGGAAGAGGATGCTTGGGTTGTTGAGGGGAGACTGGCTCTGGTGGGAAGCGGAATCACACAGGAATTTATTTTAAGTGCATAAACAAAATGAAATGAGGGAAAAAAAAACAGTGTATTCCTTTTGGGTCATGTGAGAGAGCCACTGGCAAAGATGAGGGGCGAAAGAGAAAGGAAGAGAGAAAAAGAGAGAGAGAGGCAAAAAGCTTTCTATGATTTGGGGCACTGGTGAAGCACACTGAGGCAGCTGGAAGATTAAATTAAGTATTATATCTGCTGACCCTATTGCCATGGTTACCGGACAGCGGAAAATATTAATCAACCCAAGCCTTTTCAGATGAATGTGCTTGAAAAAATACGATAAATATAAATATATATGTATATCCTCCCCGCTCTGCTGTCTAAATGCAGAACGTCAGCCAGTGCACCACCTGATAGTGGAGATAAACAAATAATAATAACAAAATGCTCGCCTCCCTGAGAAAGCTTACATCACTTACAAGAAGCAGGGCATGAACAGTAGGGCTGACCACTTGCTCACTTTCTCTTTAGCTGATCTCTTTCCCCCTACCCCCTTCAATGATGAACCATCCTGCCTGGTTTGATTGCAAAGTAAAGGGGCAATTCGTCTCCTTATTCCTAAGAAATCTGTCCGTTAACTACTTAGACAGTCACTCTTAGGCGATGACTAAAGCTGAAACACATTGGAGAAAAAAAAAAAAAAAGGCAAAAATTACATATTAATAAAATCAGAAGCCCAGCAAAGTCAAGGTAAGAATGAAACAATTCTGATCGAAAGGAGCCGACACTTTATGACTCCGCAGGCTTAAAACTTGCCTTCTTGCGCCAGCTCTCGGTCTCAGGATCCCAGATTTTGCCTCTCGCTTGACCCCCAGCAGCTGACCCTGTAAGACTGCCCTGCCTGCCTTGAAATGTACTGTCACTGTTCCCAGGAAAAACTTGAGGCATTGCAGAGCACGGCCAAGGAGCAGAGACACATGAACGTGAATAGGCTCATGAGAGCAGAATCTTTCCCGCTCCATGCACGACGATTGGTACTTTGCCCTTGGACATTCTCTTTCCGTCCATTCAGTATTTCTTGAGTTCCTACTGTGTGCAAGGCACCCTGCTGAACAGTGGGTTTGGGATACTGAGAGACTCAGGGGCTCACACGACAGCGGGAGGTGGGGGTTGGAGAGAAAGGGACCATGAAACTCACCTCGCTCAAACTTCACTGTTTTGCAGACGAAGATAATAGAAACCTAGAGTGGATCAAGGATTTGCTTAAGGTCCGCAGCTGTTTCTCTGCAGACTAGATCTTGCAGTCTCCTAAGTCATGGGCCTAGTCAGATCTGAGATGCCTAGATTTTTAATAGCAAGTTTATCTATCTTTCCAGGAAATGCTACTAGTTTCAAAACTTCCACAGTGCCACCTGGCCCGGACCTAGTATGTAGGAATGCCTAAGAAATGTAACGGATGAGCTCTTCCCCATTTTTCTGCCTCACCCCCCTCTACTTCCCATTCCTTCCCTAACTCTGTCCCCGCTAAGATAAACAGCATATGGTGGGAGATATGTCTTGGCTTCCAGATCGCCTTCCCCTATTGAATAATCACATTCTTAGGTTAATACAGAGTCCCACGGAAAAAGTTGAGCAGAGACCTAACACAAGGTTCATGTGTATTAGCCAGAATGATCCTACTCTGTAAGACCAGAGCAGGTCTCCGTGTCAAGCCTGGCTCTGACACCCCCTGGCCAAGAACCGCAGGGGTTCAGATGGCTTTTCTCTTAGTTAAGCCTTCACCACATGTAGCCCCGACCACGACCAATCAGCCTTCTGCTTCCGCTTAGGTGCAATTTTACACAGTAGGTGACATTAACTCGGTAGCTGAGTCCCCATGTGCAACCACGGCAACCACAGGGTCCCAGCAGATGACAGGAGACAGCAGGTTGTATGATCCTGTAAATTATTTCCCCATAGTAACGGCAAGATTACACACTTTAATATGCATACTGCTTGAGAGAGCCCTCTTCCTGGCTGAACCAAGACAATAATGCGTATTTTGTGTCTAGAAATCCATTCTAAATGGTGCAGCGTGTAATAGACAGTATTACTTCGAGGGCTCCAACCTGACCCTTCTCATCTGGTCTCTTCCACCGATGCATAAGTGGAATGCGTCTTCCTTCGCACAGCTTCCTTTGTCTCCAGGTTCTCCTGTTTTCTACTGACACTCTTGGGACATATTCAATACCCAGTCCAGTTTTAGCAAGGCTTTTTGTCCTAATGTCTGCCTATATAGCTTTTCTGATTCCTTTAGATAGGCACAGCCTGATTCAGTGTTTTATTTTGTGGGAAGAAAAATGAAACTGTACCAGTAAAGAGGAAAAGGGAATAAAATAGGAAAACGAGGTAATATAGAAAATCCGGAATAGACTGTGCTTACTGTATACGCAAAGGATAGATCCTGAGTTTAATGGGCTGGAGGCCAGATTCCTTTAAGTTCAATACAAAATACCTCCCACCCCACAGTGACTCCTAGAAGAGCCATTTAAACCAGGTACTTTGTGTCCCCCACTTGGATGGACACAGTGGAAAGTGTACTGGAGTCTGTACCAGAAAATGCATGAAATTCAGCTCTGCCACTTTTTTTTTTTTTTTTTTTTTTTTTTTTTGAGACAGTGTCTCACTCTGTTTCCCAGGCTGAGTACAGTGGTGCGATCATGGCTCACTGCAGCTTCACATTCCTGGGCTCAAGTGATCCTCCCACCTCAGCCTCCCAAGTAGCTGGGACTACAGGTACATGCCACCACGCCTGGCTGATTTTTCTTTTAACGTTTTTGTACAGATAGGTTTTCATTTTGTTGCCCAGGCTGGTGTTGAATTCGTGGCTTCAAGCAATCCTCCCACCTTGGCCTCCCAAAGTGCTGGGATTACAGGCAAGAGCCACTGTGCCTGGCCTCTGCCACTTTTTACCTGGGAGATTACAGACAAACTTTTAACCTGTCTAATCCTTGGACACCCCATCAATAGAATGGAATAATCATAATGAGTTTGCACAATTTTTGTGAGATTAGATTTGATTATTACCTAGACAAAAAAGATGCTTAACAAATGTTAGGACCAAGGCAGGGGGGCAAGGACAACATGTGTGATCCTCTTGAAAATGCTTAAGGTTGATATATGGTATTGATATTAGATGATTTCCCTCAAATGCTCATTGATCCTATTAGCAAACCAAATCCATTGCAATCCACCTGGCACTCCAGAAGTATCAAATCGAGGCTCACAGAGAGGTTAGTGAATTTGTTCTGCCACTAGGATGCTGAATTATTTTTCCTAGGCCTCAATGCCATCTGTGAAAGGGGTGAGATGATAGGCCATGTGCAAGCTTAAACCATACACATAGGATAGATCCTGAGTTTAATGGGCTGAAGGTTTGGGGTAATTAACATGCTTCTAGGGAAAATGTTTAACTTTTATGAAATAAAGTTAGATCCAGTATTGACTGCCTTTTTATGTTGCTTTTCCTCTTTACTCATCTTAAAAGAAGGAGGAGGAGGAGAAGCAGCAGCAGCAGCAGCAGCAGCAGCGGCAACAGCAGCAACAGCAGCGAAAAGCACGTTCCAGAAAAAAGATCTGGGTATACCACCATGGGAAACTCCATGCCGGTGAAAGGATATTATGCTTCAAACACAGACATGCAGCTCTTCAGCACTGCCATTACACACATGTGAGTTAGGAGGAGCAGAGCATGAAAACAAATCTTTTATGTGATCACATGGAACCAGTTGGGGAAAATAGTGGGAGCTGAACTTTGGACAACTCTGAATCATACTCAATTGATTCTCCATCATCCGACAAGCCATCATCAAAAACAGGCAAAACACAGCCCAGAGAGAATAGTACACACTGGAAATATGAGCAGATGCAGTGGTACATATTATTGTCCCGACATGAATGAATACTTTGACTTAGCGAGACATAGGCCTTAAAAGGCAAAAATAGAAGCAGTGTGTCCTTCTCCTTCTTTGTCAAAGGAGGCTGTGTCTTTGACACTTCAACCAACGTAAGAACTGTGCTGAGTGTCTGTGATGTCTTTTGAATCAATCTCAGGAAAAAGATATCCCTGTACTGAATCTACAAAGCCTCAAATATTAATACTTAAGGCAACTTTTAGACTCTTTGATGGCTAGAGAAATTCAATGGCGATGGACCAAACCCATCCCAAATGCAGTGTCACAGAGAAATGCGTGTGCACAAAGTTGATAGTAATTAATGAGAAATTTCCAAGGTCTTCCCTCCTCTGGCATAGCTCCTTTGTCTTTGGCCTTGATTCTCATAGAAGCAAGCTGATCACAACGGTGACTACTGGAATGGAATGCTTTCATATTTTGGCTTTGTCAATTACGTTCCTTCTTTTTAAAATGCCCTTTCTCCTCTGCCACCTATAGCCATTAAAACCCAGATCCCTCTGTTTTAAAAATGGCACCACCTCACTACCATGTACCCAGTTCTCATCTCTTCTTCACTGTTTCCCTACCAACTTCCCCTCTCCCTCTCCACCCCCTAAACAATCCATCAACCAGGCCCTTCAATGTCTCCTGGCCTTTTCGTATAAAAGTCACACTGTACAGTTCTGCATGATGTGGGCTCTGACTACATCTCCCACTTCCCTTCTTACCACTCCCACCCTGGTCCAGACAGTTTAGCTTTCTTTCCCTCTCTTTTTTTTTTTTTTTTTTTTTTTGAGACAGTTTCACTCTGTCACCGAGGCTAGAGTGCAGTGGCGCAATCTTGGCTCACTGCAACCTCCGCTCCCCGGGTTCAAGCGATTCTCCTGCCTCAGCCTCCCAAGTAGCTGGGGTTATAGGCGCCCACCACCTTGCCCGGCTGATTTTTGTATTTTTAGTAGAGACGAAGTTTCACCATGTTGGCCAGGCTGGTCTTGAGCTCCTGATTTCAGGTGATCCACCTGTCTCAGCCTCCCAAAGTGCTGGGAGTACAGGCATGAGCCACCGCACCCGGACTTTCCCTGTCTCAAACATGCTCAGCATTGTCCTTTAGGACAGTTGCACGAGTTGTTCCCTCTCCATCAAATGCTGTTTTCCTATGAGCTTGGTATGGTTGGCTCCTTCTCGTCATTCTCATCTTGGCTATGTCAGCTTTTCTGAGAAGACATCCCTGGTCAGCAAATCTAAAGGCATCATCTAGCCACTTGCAATTATACCACTCTCTTCTAATTCTGCCCATAGCATTTATCATGATCTGACACTTGCCTGTTTATTTATTTTCTTGTTGTCTTTTACCTCCCTAGAATCTTACATTTCTCCCTCCGAGCAGAAACCTTGTCTACCGTGTTTGCCACTGTGTCCCTGGCACCTAGATGTAAGTGCTTAATACATTTGTGTTGAATGAGTGCCCCAACCCTAATGCCAGCATACTTTATCACTTGCTATTCGTTGTCTATGACATTTCATATGGACCATAACTATAACATCAATCATATCACATACCCTAATTTTTTATCCGAGGCTTCAACGAAACCATGAAATCTGAAGGATAGAGACTGCGTTTTGTTCACTTTGAACTATTTACTACAAAGTTAGGAAAATTACATAGGGTCACCATGGACTGATATGTAGGTGATACACTGAACAACTCCAAAGGCAGCAATCTGCATCATTGTGATGTGAATACCAGCACACGGTGTTGTGCAGTATCCAACCTGAGCAACTATACAGCAGCTCAGTTTTCTCTTTAACAAGGAGGTAAATCAGGAAGACTTTTTCTTTCATCTCTTCTTCTAGGAAGAAACTCAGTGTTCCATGTCCTTGCTCTGGCCAACTTCTCCCTAAGTCCACACCTTAGGTCCTTAGAGGAAGACCTCAGTGGACTCTTATATAGGGCAACTCACAAGTGCTATGGAATATCTCCTCCACCCTCCAGCAATTAATGTGATGGCCAATTATGCACGGGCCTTGACCAGATTTTTTGCAGGTACAACCAGACAGGGATTTGCCTTTGGATGTGCCTCATACCTCTGGCTTTGTGCCTTGTGCTTCTTTGATGTTGTCAGATGAGGTACCTGTAGGAACCTGTTCCACATTCAGGCATGGCCACCTAGAACTTGGCCGGCTGAGAATGGAAGTTAATGAAAAATTACTTCTACCTTTTATTACCTGGGTAAACAGCCCTGAGACTGATTTTAAAAAGTTCCTCGGAAGTTCCGGGTAGGATTCAGTACCAATCACTCATAGCAGTGGCCAACTCAACAATCCACCCTGGCATTGGCCTTCCTCTGTTCTATGTCTCTTTCCCACCATGGCCTCACTCCTATCGTCTGAGATCACTTCCCATATCACCCCCCTGCTCTTGTTTCTAGGGAAATCTAGGCCAAGGCAGTTGTTGGCAGGCATGGTAAAAATCCTGACATGCAGTAGCATCCAAGTCCTAAGATCCTCACCTGTCTTAGAAAGCGATAAAGCACGAGCAGAAGGTGGACTATGAAATTCTGTGGTCTCTGTGAAATGGGCACGGCCTTAGGAAATGGTCATTACAAATATTATAGAGTTGAATGACTTCTGTTAACTGTTTTTGAAAACCTTCAAAAAATGATAAACTCAGATTGGATAACTATCAATCCAAGGTAGCTATGAAAACCAGGGGCTCTCTAGGGCAGCATTTGAGGAGGCCTTCATTTCCAACATGGCAAATAGAGCAAAAAACCAGGCCAAGGATTTCATTTGGAGGGTAGAAGGGTGGCAAAGGAGGTAAAATGCACAGTCTTAGCCAGGCTCCTGTGCCCAAGTCAGGATTCTGAAAGAAAAAGAATGAGACTTGGAAACCTGAAATTCAATAATTTGAGTAGATGATCCTAAGAATCTTGAATTTCTGGACTTCCCTGAACCTTTTAAACTGGCAAAAGCAACCTCCCCTCACCTGGACTCACCTGCAAATACCCAATGTGAGCCAGGTCCCCATAAGGTCATGCTTGTGGTCCCCAAGGCTCCTCCCACAACCTTTCACTGCCTGCAGCCTGATACCAGGGTTAGATCTCAGGAGGATGCAAGTGGAGAAATAAGTGTCTGCCCTGGGAAGAAATAGCTTACACGCTGCAGGAACAGCAGGACATGGGAAATGTGGAATGTGAGACTTCCATAAGAATGGATTGGCCCGGCGCGGTGGCTCACACCTGTAATCCCAGCACTTTGGGAGACCAAGGCAGGCGGATCACGAGGTCAGGAGGTCAAGACCATCCTGGCCCACATGGTGAAACTCCATCTCCACTAAAATACAAAAAAAAAAAAAAAAAAAAAAAAAAAGAAGAAGAAAAGAAAAATAGCTGGGTGTGGTGGTGCACGCCTGTAGTCCCAGCTACTTACGAGGCTGAGGCAGGAGAATCACTTGAATCTGGGAGGCTGAGGTTGCAATGAGCCGAGATCGCGCCACTGCACTCCAGCCTGGCAATAGGGCGAGACTGCATCTCAAAAAAAAAAGTAATTAAAAAAATTTTCTTAAAAGAATGGATCTAAAGGGTATCGGAACAGAACAGTTGGAAAAGGAGGCAGATGGGCAAAGAATGTAATGGAAAAATCAGATTCCATTAGGACTCAGGGTCTGATGGTCTGGCAGAGATACTTGGAGCCAGTCTTAGTACCTGCCTGGGCTAGGTCTTAAAAGCTTGGCCACGGCTATAGTCTGTAGTAAACAGGCAAGAGAAGAAGAACTGCTTTCGCTTTGCACTCAGGAAAGGGTCAGAGGCTCAGGAGGTGGGAATGTTAGAATAAATTCATTATGTGAGAACATAAAACCCACTAGCTGACTATGTTGCCTGGGAGGGCCCAGAGGACGCTCCCTTCACTAAGTCCATAAGGACCACACTAATGAAGCAGGCAGGCACTAACATCTCTGTGAAACCCATCGGTGGCTGACCTCTGCAGATCAGGGTGGACAAAAGGAAATGCCGTCATAGAACAGGGTTCCCTGGTTTCAATGAGGATGACAGAATTCTAGAATAGCACAGGCCAGGTAGTGGTACATAACCACTCAAGGCAGAGTGGTTATCATTACTGTAATGGCTGGCAAGGCTCAGCTGGCAACCAGAGATCTCTGCACATGAATGAAAAGCATGTTCTGATGGG
Organism: Symphalangus syndactylus; assembly: GCF_028878055.3. Lineage (NCBI taxonomy): Eukaryota > Metazoa > Chordata > Mammalia > Primates > Hylobatidae > Symphalangus > Symphalangus syndactylus. The sequence continues at coordinate 22,880,520 of NC_072433.2, forward strand.
TGAGACCGATGGATAGCTCTCTGAAAAGCAGTCCCTGGTGTGAACCCTGACCATGGGGCTCTAGGTGATGATGTGACTGGAGTTACCACTCAGTAGCTGGATATTACTAGATCCATCGAGTCATAAAGTTGAATAGGCAGACCAATATGTCATCATATAATAGATATGGTAGGAATATTCAGGATCAGGCCTGAGAACGTCCAAAACAGGAGGCCCAGATCCTCATGTTGAATGAATCTGTTGCACTGACACCTCTCTCAATCCACACTAATTGCCCCAAGGTAGGAGCATTTTCCTATGACCAACTGATGCAGGAGAAAGGAACCTGGGGCTGGTTTACAGATATGTTGGCAATATGTTGATGTGAACTATACATGATCTGATAGCCTCCCTCAGGGGCAGCCCACAAGATAATGGTGATGGGTAATTCTTTCATAGTGCAGAGCTCTGAATTGTGCACTGGGTCCCCAATTTGGGGTGAGGATAAAATGATCTGAGATAAAGATTTACAAAGACTCGTGAGCAGTGGCAAACGCCTCATTGGTCAGGAGCCTGGAAGGAGGAAGATTGAAAAGGAGGAGGTCTGAAAAAGAGACTTATGGATGGACTTATGGGAATGAGCACAAAGCCTATTGGGGTCTTTGTCTCACACCCACCACAGAGAAGAGGCTGAACAAGCAGAAGGACGCAGCCCATGGACTGTCAGCTTTCCTTGCTTCTTGGCTATGCCAGATCATTAGTTTCAGAGAGGCAGGAAGCGTTGGTAACGTAGAAGAAGGTTGCACAAAGAAAGTGATATTGGAGGCCAGGCGCAGTGACTGTAATCCCAGCACTTTGGGAGGCCAAGGCAGTCAGATCCCAAGGTCAGGAGATCAAGACCATCCTGGCTAACACCGTGAAACCCTGTCTCTACTAAAAATACAAAAAATTAGCTGAACATGGTGGCACGTGCCTGTAGTCCCAGCTACTTGGGAGGCTGAGGCAGAAGAATCCCTTGAGCCCAGGAGGCAGAGGTTGCAGTAAGCCAAGATTGCGCCACTGCACCCCAGCCTGGGTGACAGAGCAAGACTCCGTCTCAAAAATAAAAAAATAAAAAAAAAAGTGATATTGGAGCTACAAGAGCCACAATGAAGGATGAGTGTGTATTTGTTAACTGAATACTATTGTTAATTGCTGCTGCTGCTGCTACTATTAATAATAGTGGCTTTCATTTATTTGTGGTTATGTGATATGCCAACACTATGCTAAGCATTTTATACATATTTTCAAATTTATTCTTCACAATAACTATGAATTAGGTCCCATTATTATTATTACTTTATATATAAGGAAGCTGAATATTCTGAACTACTATTTTTACTATTCTCATTCTATAATTCCAATACTGATATTAGTTACTGTTGGTTAAAAAGAAACTGCGCACCTGTCATCTCATGTAACCGTCATAACTCTTTGAGATACGTTTTATTATTCATTTTACAAGTGACAAGCTGAAGCTCAAAGAAGCTGAACCTCTGCCTTAGTGACCAAGGTCTCCTTGATCTCAGACTACGTCCTGCTAAAGCACTCTATGTCTGTCCTATTCCCTTCCTAGAAGTCCAAGGAGGAAGGCTGGTGAGGGGTGGGTGGTCCGCTGAGCTTGGTAAGGTTGTTACGAGTGAATGAGCTGACATGAACTTCCAATGTGCCTGACCTATATTACTAGGATCCCTGTCCCAGCCTTCCTCCTCCCATCTTTTCCTCTCTCTCTCCCACACATGCGGTTATAAACAACTGAGCTCGCCTTAGCCAGTTTTACCATCTTGATATTTCCATTTCTTTTTTCTCATGAAACAAAAGGACTTAAGTTTTGAGAAATAAAGAAATAAAAAGAATCCTAGCATATTCGTTACAAGGTATGAATGCTGCTTCCCAGAATGTTTAGAGTCTTGCAAAGGCCAGGAAATGTGCTTCCTGAAGACCCCTGTCCAGACTTTTATCTGCATAACTTTCATTGACCTAAATTGTATTTGTGTGTGCAGAAGGGCAGCCCAATGGAAACTCAGCAAGTCTTCTCATCTTTCTGTTAAAATTCCTCAGTTGCCAATTACCAATTCTGTGCACTGGGGGATGTGCAAGACACACCACCTTCAATAGGAGCAGGATGTACTTGTTAAGGAGGACCAAGTCAAATATGTAAAGGGATCCTTTAGTCACAAAGATGGTGCCAATGTGGTAGGGCTTAAACTAGGATGGAGAAGCAGATGGAAGGGAGAAGACCAGAGAGGAGAAGAGAGAGGAGAAAGAAGAAACAGAGAGGAGAGAAAGAGAGAGACAAGAAGAGGGAGAGAGAGAGAGGAAGAGAGGGAGAGAAAGAGTTGAAGGAGAACAAATTCAAGAACCTACGGATATAGTTTCTTTAGAAGTACGTAATACTGAAGAGGCTGGAAAATAATTCCTTGAAATGATTTACGGCTAAACGAAATCTGGGATCATTTAGAATCTGTCATAGAGGAATCTGGGACTCTGTTTAGGAGACGTTTCTTGGAGCCGTATCTATATCTCACCATTTTGATCATCTAACCAGCTGTTTAAACGAAATGATTATGTGGCTGGACTGATGGGCTAACTCAGTCAAACAAGCCCATCTGGAAGATGATGTAGAGTCAGTCGAAATATTACATTCTCTGTGCAAATGCAAACACATTGTTTCCATTGGTCATTGCCATTCATGGAATATAACATGGAACTAAGCAATCCCTATGAAATACATTTACATTCAAAGACAGAGAGCAGGGGAAACCATGTCAGCACCTCTGTCACTAACTCTTCACCATCATCATTGAACACTGACCCATGGGTTCTTTTAAGAATACCATTCCATGAGCTATACAAATGCATTTTGAAAAGCTACACAAGTCACACGAAATGCTAACGCTAAGTATAATCACTGCGAGAAAAGAGAACCACACTAAATCGCCTCTTAGAGCTGGGGCTGCACAGCAGGACTTAGAGCAGCTGTTCTTTGTAACCAGGGCTTACATCCTACCGTGGCTGATGTCCATAGAACTGTAGAGTTAGAAAAGAAAATACAAGTGTGTGTGTGCATGCATACACGTGTATGTTAACCGCACATAAGAGATACACAAACTCACATACACACAATTTACATTGTATGCAAATTTGATTGTTTAAATGTTCTATATTGTGACACACAACATGTGGCTGCAATAGGGTGGTGATTAGAAGCTTCCAGTATCGCCTCATTGGATGTAAGGCTTAGACATACCTCCAGCTCAGCCTCTTCTCTGGAATAATATGTAGGGAACTAGGTATTTTCATGTGAAAATTGAACCTCAGAAGCAATATACCCCAAACCAAAATCATCCCTTTCTCCTCAAATCAATTTCTTCTTCCTTTGTTCTCCATTGACTTTCATCACATGAACTCAGGAGGGCAGGAGCTCTGTCTAACTTACTCCTGACTGTATTCCCAAGGCCTAGAGCAGTGTCTGACACACAGTAGGTGTGCAGAGAATATGTGCTGAATGGTTTGGGTGGATGGGCATTGAAGTCACTGTTCTCCCCACCATGGGGCTCATCTTGAATACTTTTCTGTCTAGTTATACATCAATCTCTGTCATTTCTTTCTTTAAGAGGTGTCTTTGCATTTGTTTACCTCACTGTGTTGATACATGAAATCAAGTACAGAAAAATGCGTGATCAACACCATGCACATTTAGGGCAATTATTCCTTTCAACTTCTGCCTGCTAGCACCCGCGTTGAAGTCTTCATCCTCCCATAACAAATCCATCAGGCTGAGCGGGTCTGTTTTCCTTCAGTCTCGCTTTACTGCATTCCCATATTCCCATTAAAGTGATAACCTCTACTCTAAAGCGCCATAGTGACTGTATTGTTCTACCGTCCATCACCTTCAACCAGAAGCTTCCTGTGGACTACTAAATTCCAAAGCAATCCAGGCCATCCCTGTCTGAGGATCTCTGCATTTTTCTACCTCTATGGCTCACTCATTTCCTTTGCACTAGAAATATTTATCATCTCATGCTCCCTCAACAGACTTGGCCATTTCTACCTTCATGATATTTTTCTCCATATCCATCTACAAAATTCATGGATGAATAAATGTACAGATGAATGTCCCTTCTCATTGACCTTTGCAAATCCCATCTACCTTTCAAATGCCATCTCAAACACTACAGCTTTCTTCCCACACTATCCCAGTTTGAGTTATTTGTTTCAGTCACCAGGCAAGAAATCTGAGAGCATCAAGGTTATTTGGGAAGAGGAGGGAGGAGCAGCAAAGAGTGAAACCACAATGAGCAACTGTAGGAAAAATATTAAAATTGTAGCAAACATAATATCTTTCAACTATCCCACCTATGAGGTGAGGGAGCTGGGGTATTTATACACCAACTCCTGAAAGTTATTGGTAGAGGGAAAAAGGAGAGAATATAAATTCCCAATCACTTTAATCTGGTATAACACCAGAAGCAGCCCTCAGGTACAGAGATGTAGATCCTCAGTTGTTCAGGTCTAAAGCAGTGTTTTCTAACAGAAATATCATGTGAGTCCCAAATGCAACCTGCATATATAATTTTAAGTTTTCTAGTAGCCACATTAAAAAACATAAAAAAGATAAGTGACGTTAACTTCAATAATGTATTTTATTATTAATTATTGTTATACATTTTATTCAACCCTGTATATTACCCAGGTTACTATTATTTCAACATGTAATCAACATAAACAAATTATTGAGAAGCTAACTTTTTTTGGTACTAAGTTTTTGAAATCTGCAATATATTTTATACTCCACATATCTCAGTTAGGACTAGCCACATTTCAGGTGCTCGTTAGCCACAGAGACTATGGTCTACCATATTGGACTGGTCTCAGGGATACAGGCAGGTCACTTAAACATGGATCATTGCTAGTCACTGAGATCATCGCCTTCTTTTGCTGGACTACTTAAAGTGCTGATCTAAGACTCAGCATACAGTGTTTAGAAATGTTATTTACTTTTTCATGTAGTTAGGTCTTATTTCCCTGAATAAGGACATATACAACTAGGATTTACTTCTGTTATTTTCCCATTAGTTCCTTTTTTATTGCCTGGTTCAATTAGCCTTTGCCAAATGGCAGATTCTGGGAAGTCACCTTATCCGCAGGTCCCTAACCTTTCGTGAGGAGAAATCACTATTAATTTCCCATTTAGGGGACTGAGAGGAGACATGTCAGTCCAAACCTCAGCAGAGAGGGACAGTTAGCCCCTGGTCTGGCAGGGGGAAGACCCTGCCCCGAGCAACACATATTTAACCACTGTGCAGACACAGGAATTTTAAAGACCTCCAAAGAGGGAGATAAAGTAAACTCCACTAATGACAATTTTGAGCAAATGCTTTCAGGTTTTGCTGAAAGAAAAAAAAGAAATTCATCTATCTAACCTAAATTATCCTTCAGCTGTTTTTCCCCCTGTTCTGCCCTATTGCCTGCATTCACTTCTGAGTCCAACAAAGTCTTCGAAAAGCATTGGATGGGCACTTGGTGACCAGTTTGCCATTAAAAGGTTAACATGTCTTCCCAGCTAAACAGAACAGTGGCTATTATGCCATGGAATGAAAAGCACCAAGAGAGATTCGTGGCACATAAGAGGCAAAGCAGCGAAGGCAAGGAGATTTTGCAAAGTCCAGGAATGTCTCAAAGGCACTAAGTGGTGTTCACTGTCTGCTAATGGAAAATGTGAATTTCCCAAGTCATTTAAGTAAGCAAATAGATATAAACATTTCCAAGCTCATCAACTTCTCGGGAATAAGCGGGAGATCTGCTGAATTCCAGAGGGTTGAAAATGACCCATCCTTCTTGATCTGAAGCCTAGGAATTTTCTCCACTATTTCTAATTGATGGTTATTTATGACAAACAGTTAAACCGCCAGTAAACCAGAAGACAGAAATTTTCCATTGGAAAAAAAAAGATATTTTCTGCATTATTGGTTATAAACCCATTTCTTCTTCAGTTATCTGGGATTAAACATTCAACATTTAATCAGTCTCTTTTTAGGATTATTCTATAAATTTTTAAAATATTTTTCTACATATCTCTAAAATACCTGTTTATTTATCAATTATTATCTGCCTTTTTTTAAAAAAATACTTCCTTATTAACTTCTTCCCATTCTTCCCTACCTTGGGCCCATGACTCATTCTCATTCATAAGTTGTCCTACTTTCAGAATGATATATTTTTGAGCTTTGTACCTCGGTTGATTGGCATTTCTTTCCTTCCCATTTTCTACCTCCCAAAGGAGACCACCGTTCTCTGTCCCTGGTTCTGCCTGGTCACATGCCATCTGTCTTGTCTTTTTATTCTCGCGTCCTCAGAGTCTCTATTCCCAGGGACCTCAAAGGTTGAAGGTTCCAGAAGGCAGCCTCAATACTCCTGTTAGGAGTACTCCCACTAGAGGGGTTGAAGTGTTACCACTCCACCGACTTCTACTTCCGCTACCGGGGGTTACTTGCCTCCAAGACACCACTTGATTAGCAAACCGTACTCAGATATGGAAGTGGTATTGCTCACAAACTACTAGGAATTAAGGTCGTTTCATTTTTCAAAACAAAAGTTTCTAGGAAATGAAGTATGTTTACTAGCAGTGTAATTGGAGTGAAGAAAGCTTATGCCTGTTTTTTTAGAAATTAAAATTATGGTATTTTAGGTACAAGGCAGGTCACATATTTAAAGATAAAAGAATGTATGGAAACTGCTGCCATTTGGGGTTGGTTTAAATAGACTCATTGTAAATTTGATTTAATTTCACAACAGGCACTTTTTCAGAAACTAAGTTTGAAATAGAAAAATGAGGTCTTCTTTTAGATAATGAACCCGTTTTCAAAGTACTGCTTCAAATATCACTCTTAAAAAGATTTAATGGAATATACTTGGGTGTTTCTACAATTGTGATGTTTTATGACTATGTCTAATCCCTGAAATCTCACTTTCTGAAGCTTTCCGTAAACTATACCAAATTCTATAAATTAAAATTGGAATTATATAATCCTTTGTCTTCATCTAAGATGAAAACTAAAATTACAAAGGCATAGCCTAGCAAACTTGTGTTAAGTTTTTCTAAATTCATGTATTAAGTAAAAATTAACTGTGAGCTTTTACCAGATGAGGATTTTTTTTAGAAAAATTATGTAATTATAAGATAATTGTCTTGGTAAATTTCAGCTCATAAATGTTGGGCTTCTTTCAATGGGCTTAGAGGAACAGCTGATGCACCTTCAAATTCTCCATCTTGCTCTCTCACCACCAAGCCCTGTCTGCTCTGGAAGAAGTCTACTGTCTCACGCATTCTTTCTACAAACATCTGGTATCTAGCAAGCATACATAGTAGACATACATGAAATAAATGTTAATTGAATGAGTAAACCGAGTCACCTATGGTGTTAAATGCAAATGTAGACAAAATCATTAAATTTAACAAATATTTATTTAGCACCTACTATTTACACTGGAAAAATAAAAGATGATTATGAAGACACAAATTCTGCCTTTGAAGAGTTTATAAAGTAATACAGACAGAGATCATTCTATACCAAAGTGATACTGATATGTTGGCACAGCTAATAGTTCTGAAGAGAGGGAAGATATAAACTCTCAATCAAGTTAGAGGGACCAGGAAAACTATCACAAAACACAGTGTACAAAATAATCCTTGGACCCTTCAGAATTCCAGATTCCTGGATTCAATACTTCAGAACATCATCATGCAAAGAACAAAATCAAAACAAATGAACAAAAAAATCTCAAATAACCACCTGATTTTTAAGGCAGTTAAGGAATCCCAGCTTTCAATTATCAAGTTTAAACTATGTCTTCTTGTGGCTGGTTGGTTAGTCGGTTGGTTACCCCTATGTAGCAGATTTAGAGCTCAGATGTTCAAAAGGTTCTGCCACTTTCTTGTGGAGCAATCTCATTCACAAGATGCGGACAATCATGTCTACCTTAAAGGATTGTTGTAAAGAGTTTAGAATGGAGTTTGGCACATAATAAGCTTGATGAATGTGAGCTGCCATTGATAATAGCAATAATAATAATGATAGTAATGATCATTTGTTCCACTTAGTCACTGTGCCACTAACTCTGAACCTACCACAGTAGTACTGGTAATCTCTTACTTGTATAAACAGATAAACCCTATAGACAGGGTGGGCAGGGTAGGAGGTAGGGTGGTGATTCTCTGTCTCACACTGACTCCCATACTTGTTCCGTCCCCAAGCCCCACATCACTCTCCTGTTCCCTGGTGGCTCTCATAGAGGCCAGTGTGAGAAAATGTAGTGAAAGTAGAAAGAGGTGGAAATCTGGGAAAACTCCAGGAATTTTAAGAAGAATTTTTAAATAATTTAAAATAAAAAAAATTAAATCTAAAATAATTTTTTATGTAATAGCATTTTAAATTTTATTAAAATGAATTTTAGTAAATAATAAACTTGGAACTCTCATCAAAATGGCAGATACTCATAATCACCACATTTTTTCACTTTTGCTTATTATAATACCTAAAATTCCACCAATGAAAGTAGCGATTTCCAGCCCTGGGTCCTTAGAATTATGACTCTGCTGAGGTAGTATTTATTTTCCCACAATAAGAAAGATTTCACAAGCCTTGATGAAAAATGTCAACTTCCGTTCCCTTTTGCCAAAAAAATAGCAAGTTTGCATGGCAGCCTTGGTTATCTAATGATGCACAGAAGCTCTGATTGTCAGTTATATATGTCTTTACTTAATGAATATAGGAAAGAGAATTCATTATTATTCCATCAATGAAGTTTGACATCACAGCATGGATGTCCATTGATTTAGAGCATAACAAATACCAGATTTTTAAAAATTAATTGTGAAAAATTGGGAACTGATAAATCAGAAATTCATTTGAATTTAAAGGCATCTTTAAAATATTACAACCATGGTTGGAAAAAGCAAAGACATAAAACAGACATAATGAACTTCCTTTGAAGCATTATTGTGAAGATGAAATACGTTCTGGTCTTCTTGTTCAGGAAACGCTTGTTCAATTGGATTCTCATTTGCACAAAGGTTTCTCTTTGTCTAACTTGAAATCGGGTCTGCTAAGGAATGGGGGGAGTTCCTAGGCATTTTGTGTATCCCACATGCCATAGCCATAGCCCAGGATCTGGTACAGAACTGGGATTTGGGAAAATGGTTAATGATCTGGGGCAGTGAGGGAGGAGGTTATTTGGGAGAGGGGAACTTAGTTGACTAAGCAGCCCAGACCAGGTCCAATCCCAGAGCAGGAAACAGGGCAGGAAATTTAGGGCAAGTGGGCCTGGGGATCCTGAGGAGAGGGTGCCCTAAAGACCATCTCCCTTACTGTCAAGCTGTGCCCTGTGTCTACTCTGTGCCAAGGTGTATTAGTCTGTTCTCACACTGCTAATAAAGACATACCCAAGACTGGGTAATTTATAAAGGAAAGAGATTTAACTGACTCCCAGTTCCACATGGCTGGGGAGGCCTCAGGAAACTTACAATCATGGTGGAAGGGGAAGCAAACACATCCTTCTACATGTGGTGGCAGCAAGGAGAAGAATGAGTGAAGCGGGGCATGGGGAAGCTCCTTATTATACCACCAGATCTCCTGAGAATTCACTCACTATCAGGAGATCAGCATGCAGGTAACTGCCCCCGTGATTCAATTACCTCCCACTGGGTCCCTCCCACAACACGGTGGCGATTATGGGAACTACAATTCAAGATAAGATTTGGGTAGGGACACAGCCCAATCATATCACAAGGAAAGGGAGTTTCACTGTTCTTTTATTTCTCCTCCTCTCTGCCATAACATGGGAACATAACACACGACTTCTTCTGAAATGATTTGGGATTTATTATAATTTGGCAAATTTTTTATTCAGGCTAAACCAGCAAATAAACACATGAAAGCTCTTTAGCAAAGAACTTTTGGAACACAGCACCCGCTTGGTACAATCAGATCTCCTCCCACTCCAAATTTCAGCCCTGACATAGTTACTACATGGTTTCTGAACTCATGACCAGATGTGACCTCCTTGGATTTTATATGCTCTGCTGACAGCATGTGATGTGCCACCCTAGAGGCGGGGTTGGTGCTGTCTTCCCGTGCAGGGTGGCCCTGTCCCATATGCTGAGTTCACTGACATACATGAGGGTATGCTTTACACCCAGTGGCATTTTCTCACATGCCCAGATGGCAAAATCAGCCTTGCAAATGGCCCCTCACCCTGGATGCTTGGCATATTTCACTGCAATTTACACAGTGCTGGGGGTAGGGGGCAGAGAATGGAAGCTGGGTTTTTTTTTTTCATATGTGTATTCTGAAGGAAAGAAAGGCAAATAGAGAAAATAAAGGAGATGGATAGTCTTTTCTCTTTCACTTCTTCCTGAATTTCCCCTCCTTTTGTCTTGTCTCTTGCATCTACCTCATTCCTGTTCTGAGGAAACTCTATCCTTTATTAAACAAACTTACAATATTTAGATGTGGCAATTCAGACATCCACCATTGAAAATATAGAAGCAGAGGTGGTTAAAAAAAATTCCAGCCAACTCACTGTGCAAAAGGGAATGGTCAACTGAGTTTGAAAACTTCAGTAGAAAAGCAAATGAAGGTTCCAAAATCTCTGTCACTTCAGTTTGCAAACTCTTCCAGTAAATAGTAGCCTTATCATTAGAAGTATATATTAGAAAAGTAGCATCCTGGCAGCTCTGCTGTGCCAGGAACCACGGTAAGGGGCTGGCATGAATGTTCACATGAGGGAAAGACAGAAAGCTAGGTGATTTAAATAGAGTAATTTCTGATCTGTCAGCTGATTCCTTCCACCAGCCAGTCCAAGCCATCTCTCTGGGCACCTACCATGTGCAAGGCATACAGGCAACACTGGCCATTTTTTATACATAAACACATTCTTTTCCTATTTCTTGGCTTTCTCCCTCAGAAAGTGACAGGAAGTCCACTAGAATTACAGAAATGCCATGCTAGGAAGAACCATAGAGATTAGCAAGTCCAACCCCTTCATTGAACAGGTGATTCTTGCAAAGTTGGAGTTTAAGGAAGGCATGGTAAAACATCAACTGAAGTCTTGCGGCCTTTCCATGAGAATATATGCACGGGATGAAAACAGAAAGGCAGAAGGGCAGAAAACATCTTTGTGGCCCTTCTGTCCCTACCACTTCCCAAAGAGCTGTGAAAACAGCTTGATTCTCATGTTCTGATTACCGAATGAATGAACTAATTCCAGCACTCAACGCATCTCATTTTCCTTTAGTGTCCTACTCTATGGAAGCCTCTAGACTTGCTGTGGTAAAGAATTCAAAGATCGAACTGACGCAGCCCTGGCCTTCCGTGAGCTCCCTGCTTAAAGAGCAAACCTCTAGATGCGACTCTTATTAGATTTAGTGTGCAAGTGGCCAGCTGGTATTCTGCTCTTCTGCCTTCAGAGTCATCTGTGTGGTCAGAGGTCTTCGTTTTCCATGTTTGTACACAGTCTTTCCCCAGGTGGGCTGAGGGCAGAATGAATATTTGTTCTATTTTCACAGAGGGCCAGTATGCTTGAGCAATTAAACAGAAGCTCTTCTCATTGTCCATTTCCTTCAGCTAAACACTCTACACAACATGGTCACGTAAGAAGGACTGTCTCCAGGTTCGAGGGTGAGCTGTGACTGGTAGAAACCCCCATGCCATATAGACACAAGGAAAAAAAATTTCCCTGCCTATGGAAGGCATTGCTCAATAAAGAGAAAGAGACCTGGGGCAAACAGGGACCCAGCGACATGAGGGTGTTACAAGTCAAGCTTCGGTTTTACGTACACTTAATTCTCTCCCGACCTGGGAAGATTCCTGTTGGTGATTTTTCTTCTTTCAGATTTTAGCACATACATTTAGTGATCACTAAGTCATGTCTATGTACAAGAAAAAACCCAGGACAAGCCAAAGTCATGCCACTGTATTTATAAAGCTTTGCATACAAAATCGAATAACACGTAGCTTGAAAGTAGATATGGAAAGGGAAACAATTTGTTTGCTGGAGTTTAGCTAATGAGAAGATCCTCCCTCTGAATTCTTGTGCAAACCCAACCCTGTCTAATAAAATGATGAAAAAGAGGATCTCATGGAAAAGAGCTCTTAAAATTCACTTACTTAGTTTCAAGAAGAATAAACAGAAGAGAAAGGGTGCACAAACTCCGCGTGGACATACAGTGCTTAATTTCAGGTATGGATAACATTTATCTTGGTACAAGGGTACAATTTTAGCTGCACACCAGTGTACCCCAAGATACCACTAAGTCTAAATATACCACCATAAAAGGTAAAAGGATGGAAGTCCCTATCGTTGTCTGTTCCCCTCAGGACCAGCAGCCAATATCTCCCTGACCTCCTAGAGAGATCCAGGAAGGGTTCAGGCTTAATCACTTGTACACAATACACCCCTTGCAACCTTTTAATATTTCTAGTAATTTTTCTCTTATGAGTTTTGAGCTAACATAATTCTCAAGACACTTCCCTGTTAAGCCTTACATCAGCAGAGGAGAGAGCAGCGTGTTTGGAGACAAAAGCAGGTGAGAGCCAGACACACGGTTTACCCCAAGCTTCTGGCTCTTGGTGGCCTTAATGACAAAGCTTTTAACTTTATACAATCCTTGCCTCTCAAACAAAGACACGATTAAAAGAAGGTGGTTGGGGAGGGGGAAGGAAATAACATAAAGATGAGGACGTGCAGGAAGCCAGCTTGGTCCCTGTCCGGCACACAATCCATTCCCGGCCAGGAAAATGATTGCCGCACAATGGCCAGCGTGGCCAGCCCAGGGCAGCTGTGAGATATAAATTGTCAGCAATGACCATAAGCACTCAGAGAAACAATTTAATTCCTCACTTCCGCCATCATGGGCTGATATATTCTTTCAAGGTCATTACCCAAGGCTAGAAGGGTCGCTTGATTAATGAGTGACAGGCCCAATGAGGGCCAGTGTGCTCTAGCAAGGCCTTATATTAATTAGACAGAAGCGCCAGAAAATAAATATTACAGAGAAAGGAGGGGCCAGGTCTTGAGCATAAGCTGTGACCTTGCCACCCCCACCCTGTTCACCCCACAAAAGATAACATCCTGACCTTGATCCTTAACGTTATACTTTAGCTTAGTTTTAAAACCTATAAAATACAAAACATAAACCATGCTTCATTTCATATTCAAAATGACCCAGGCCCTGGCCTCCAGTTTTGACACTGGCTTTGTCTCACCCTTTCTCACTTAGTTATTCTAATTTATTGGTTAATTCTGAGCGGGGATGAGGAGAACTGCTGGCTGTGAACTTCACATCTCAGAAGCAGCTTAAACCATGTTGATCCGAGCCAAGGGAAGCAGGAGAATGATGACACTTCCAGTGTTTTAAGCCCAGTGGCTAATAATCTAGCAATTGCTCTTTAATAAAATGTCATTATCTTGCTTAAGGAGTTAAGGAGATTTGGCAATAGCAGTGGACTTGCAGGGCAAATGACCATTCGAAGCAAAAGGGGCTTAAATATACCCTCTGCTTCTTATCTAGTATTCTGTATCTCTTTGGTTTTATTTATTATACAATCCTCATTTTAAGAGACACAAAAGAATAAACTCCTAGAGAATGTAGTGAACTTGAAGCATTCCTTTCCAATATAAGAGACAACTAGTTTGAGAATGGGGTTTCACTTCCACCAACCATCAAGAAGGGCTTTTTCCTTTCTCCACTAACACATTCACCATTTTGATCACTGATCCCATTGGGAAAGCAATCTTGCCATCTCAGGCAGCTCCAGCCTGGCTGCTTATTGTGGATGCAGAGCAAGGCTATACTACACAGTTTTTTGGATTTCCCAGAAATCCATCAACGTCTATTAAAAAGAGTTCAGGTGGTGAAGGTAGGAGGCTTAGGTGACACTCAGGATGTGAAGGGTTGTTGGCAGAACTTCCCAGCAAGAGGCCCCATTTATCTTGCATTTTGTCAAAAAGGAGAAAAGAGGTTGTACTTTTGAGACAGGTTGTGTCTATGAACTCCTATTTGGCACCACCTTCTGACTAAATACTGTACGTACAGACAGCCAAGAGGCAGGTCACAGATGGTCCCTCTGAGAGCCTTGGGGACCCACTGTGGTTGACAATGTCTGAGAACTTCTCCAGTGAGTCCGGTCTCCTGGTACTTGGGTGCTTATGTCACTCCCTCCCCTTGAGTGTAGGAGGGACCTAAGGGCTCACTTCAGTCGAATAGAATATGGCAAATATTATGGGCTGTCACTTCTGAGGCTAAGCTACAAAAAGACTGTGGCTTCTGTCTTCCTTGCTCTCTTTCACTCTGTCAGGGCCCTCACTCTGGAGGAAGCAAGCTGCCATGTGTTAGCTGCCCCTGTGGAAAGGCCCACAAGGCCAGGAATGCATAGCTCCAGCCAACAGTCAGTGAGGACCCAAGACCTGCCACCAGTCACGTGTGTGAAGTTGGAAATGGATCCTCCCTACTCAAGCCTTGAAATGACAGCCGCAGCCAACCTCTTGATAGCAGCCTAAAGAGAGACTTGAGTCAGAGGCACCCAACTAACCTACATAAATCCAAACTCCTGACCCAGGGAAACTGACATAATAGGTGCTTCTTGTTGTTGCTGCTAAATCTTGGAGTAATTTGTTATGTATCAGTAGACAACTAATACACCCACTAATTCCACTGATCCTATGATGTACTGTGTGATGCAGAACAATTCAACTGTTCTACATTTTAGTATCCTTTTCTCTAAAATGGGAGCGGCCTCCTGGAGAGCTTTGACATGTGGGGAACATCTGCAAGGATTTGGTTCTGTTTGTGGGAAGGGAAATTCGATGCATTATCACTGTATTATGGGTATTTAATGTACACTACCTTATCAGATTTATGAGTTTTGTGGAAGATGTAGCATCATTATCAGGCATGATTATTACACTATATTTTATATCTCTCAGTTATCTGTCCTTGATGTATATCAATAGCAGTACTAGCCAACAAATTTGCAAAGATAACTTACACACATATTCATCCATTCATTTCTCCAACCATCCATCCTTCTGTCTATGCTTTCAACAACTATTTATTGAGGATGCAAAAACACCCTAAGAGGTAGAAAAATGTATTCAATATGGTTTATATCTTCCAGGAGTTTACAATCCCAGCAGGGAAATTAATGCATGGACACTAATTACTGAAATCTAAAGTAGCATGGGATAAGCAATCATGAGAGTAGAAAAGTGCAGGAGGGAGTCAGAAGGGGGAGAATTCAGCTGTCTGGGGAAGGCTTGAAGAAAGCTTGGAAATATACATTAATGCTAAGGAATGTGCTATGAACTCTTGTTCCTGAAGTAGTGATGATGTGTTGGCCATAGCCTCTTGTTCAGTCTTGTTTTGACCAACACAAAACATTTGAAGCACAGTATTAGGATGGAGTTATGGTCTGTAGCCAGAGAACCAAGGTAACTGGCACCATGGGAATCAACACAGGACTGCAGCTTCATGGCACCAGCTACATTATAATGATTCATTACAGAACATCAACCTCCTGGATGCAGGACAGGCATCTGGCTGTCCAACCTTCTGAATTGAGAACAGCCTGTAATGAATCCCCAGTTCCATAACATGTTTAACAATTAATAAGCTAGGGGTTTCCTTGAGGACAACAAAGAATGAAATATGAGTTTGCCAAGAAAGAGGTCACACAGCATAAATACATTCTAGGAAAACAATACTCGTGATGAGGCTAGAGGTGGGCAGTTTTTCCTCTACCTTGAAAATAGAGTGAAATATATTGAGGGTCTAAATTATCTGGACATTGGTCAGTCCTGTATTTCATTCCGCCAGTTAGACCCCTTGTATGTGTGTGATAATTTTGCCCACTGGACAGAGTGGCTGCTGAGGGAAAAGCTGCCCTGGTCAAAGGATTTGCTATTAATTTCAGATATGCTCTTAAAATGCCTCTATAAGAAAGGAGAAGAAATCAAAAGGTTTGGTGCCAAGGAACAGGATTAATAAAAAATATTGTGTCCGTTCCAGAGAAGCCAATTCAGCAGGTTTCACTCACGTGATGTGTTCAAACAGCCTCCCACAGAGAGAAACCTAGCATGGCACCCACCCAGGCAGGGAGGTTACTGGCAGGTCCCCGGCAGTGGTGACACTCAGAGACAGTAAAGACCTGCTTGGCTCCTGCCTCCTGGGAGCCTGCTAAGATCAGCTAGTAGGCTTGATGAAACTGCTCTCTGGCCAGTGCCTGGTGTCCAGGGGACAAATGGGAAAATATCCATCAGAATCTAAAGAATAATTCCAGAAAGAGTCATACCTCTGAGGAAGTCAATGGCACTGTAATTTTACGCCTTCACCTAGATAGTAATTCGGTGGAAAATGACGTTCACCCTCCAAATTCCTGATTCAGAGTGCTTGAAATAATTGTGTCATTTGCAAGTATCCCAACTGATGCACCTGTTTCTCCGTGGCTTCATTAGGGGATCATAGGCTGTGTGATGACGCGTAGCAACCGGGCAGCAGAAATTTCTTAGAAAGTAATTCCTCACATATGCAAAATTCAGCTCTATGAGGAAGTATTTTGGGGGGGTGTGT
Source organism: Symphalangus syndactylus (assembly GCF_028878055.3). Classification (NCBI taxonomy): domain Eukaryota; kingdom Metazoa; phylum Chordata; class Mammalia; order Primates; family Hylobatidae; genus Symphalangus; species Symphalangus syndactylus. The sequence goes on from NC_072433.2 coordinate 22,897,168, forward strand.
GTGCTGGGGTGGAACCACTCCATTGTATTTGATAGTTGAAATGTATCGCTTGTGTCCTTGGTTAACATATTAGCCTGTTTTCACGCTGCTGATAGAGACATAGCTGAGACTGGGTAAATTACAGACAATGGTCTCACAGTTCCACGTGGCTGGGGAGGCCTCACAAGCATGGCAGAAGGCAACAGGCATGTCTTACATGGCAGCAGGCAAGAGAGAGAATGAGAACCAAGTGAAAGGGTTTCCCCTTATAAAATCATCAGATCTCGTGAGACGTATTCACTACCACGAGAACAGTATGGGGGAAATCACCCTCCCAATTATCTCCCACTGGGTCTGTCCCACAACACATGGGAATTATAGGAGCTACAGTTCAAGATGAGATTGGGGTGGGGACACAGCCAAACAGAAGTTAATTACCTCTTCTAAGCAGCTCAGGTGTGACCAGAACGTCCAGAGATGTGTTTCCATGTCTGGAAAACTACTTCTCTCATTCCAAAAGTTACAATAGTTACAAAAGTTACAATAGGCATTTCAGGTTTCCAAATTAGAGCTCGGAGACTGTAATATACATACAAAGCTCCCAAAATGTTGCCAAAGGGGGCTGTGGACCCCTTTTGGGACCCCTTTTAAGGAGCAAGATTCTACACTATGATTTTAACCCTATCAACATTCCTCAATTTTCTGCAGGCTTTCATTGATTAAGAAAAGCTCATTACACCTTCTGAGGAGCTGTCTTTTATATATTTTGCTGTCTGTGCACTTTTCACACTGCACCGTGATTGTTTGTGTGCTTATCTATATTATCTTTATATTACAATCTTTATGAGGTCATGCCTGCATTTTATTTGTCTTCATAACCCTAGTGTCTGCCCAGAAAATACTTGACAACCAGGTGTGGATGTGAATTGAATTCTGCCCCTTGGTTAAGGCTAAACATCCAGTTGCCAGCTGGGACAGTTCTGCATGGGAGAAACAAGCCAACATGCTGAAAACCTAAAAGTTGTTTTTATGCTCCTAACAGGAGAGATGAAACAGGGGTATACATTATTTTTGGTCAAACATGCCAAATAGCTTTTTTCTTCCAAGCTGTCATTATTTGTTTGGAAACTTACCAGTTGCATGGCTTTTTAGAGATTCAAGATGTCTTGCCTTTCCTAATATAAATCTTTGTTGCCAGTCTAATTGGTTTTGGGCTCAGTCTTGGCACAGCCACAGCCTTGGCCACCCTTCTTTGCCCTCAGTGCTGCTAAATGTATCCCCGGTTCTCCGTATGTCCAGATGATTCTCTTCTAACCTTTCAGGTCAACGTCTTTTACTATTTATATGCTTTTGAAAACCTTTCAATAATAACTTCCCCTTCAAAAAACACTAATCCAGAACTTACTTCTCTGCCTTTCTTATGTGACAATTTTTATGCCGGACTTGTCTTGTTTTTTTAAAGAATATTTCCTGGCCAGGTGTGGTGGCTCACTCCTGTAATCCCAGCACTTTAGGAGGATGAGGTGGGGGGATTGCCTGAGCCCAGGAGTTCAAGACCAGCCTGGGCAATGTAGTGAAACCCCATGTCTACAAAAATTTCAAAAGTTAGCTGGGTATGGCAGCACACGCCTCTTGTCCTAGCTACTCAGGAGGCTGAGGCAGGAGGATGGCTTGAGCCCATGAGTTAGAGGTTACAGTAAGCTATGATCATGCCACTGCACTCCAGCCTGGGTGGCAGACCAAGACCCTGTCTCGAAAAAAAAAAAAAGAATATTTCCTTTGATGGATGTGAACTGCAGATTTGCTATGTCCTACTGATAGAATATTGTTATTTTTAGGCTGTGCACAGTCGTTCGTACCTGTAATCCCAGCATGTTTGGAGGCTAAGGCAGGAGGATTGCTTGATACCAGGAGTTTGAGACCAGCCTGGGCAACATAGTGAGACCCTGTCTCTACGAAAAAATTAAAAATTGACCGGGTGTGTGGCATGCATCTGTAATCCCAGCTACTTGGAAAGCTGAAGTGGGAGAATGGCCTGAGCCCATGAGTTGGAGGTTACAGTGAGCTATGATTGTGCCACTGCATTCCAGCCTGGGTGACAGAGTGAAACCCTGTCTCTAAAAAAGATTAAAAAAAAAAAGACAGAATATTGTTATCTTAGTAGTTGATATGGTTTGTCTGTGTCTCCACCCAAATCTTGTCTTGAATTATAGCTCCCGTAATTCCCATGTGTTGTGGGAGGGACCCTGGGGGAAGATAATTGAATCATGGGGGTGGTTCCCCCATACTGTCCTCATTGTAGTGAATAAGTCTCAAGAGACCTGATGGTTTTATAAGGGGAGACCCCTTTCGTTTGGCTCTCATTCTCTCTCTTTTCCTGTGGCCATGTAAGACCTTCCTTTGCTCTTTCTTTGTCTTCCACCATGATTGTGAGGCCTCCCCAGCTATGTGCAACTGTGAGTCCACTAAACCTCTTTTTCTTTATAAATTACCCAGCCTCAGGTATGTCTTTATCAGCAGCGTGAAAATGGACTAATATAGTAGTCATCACCAGAAGCAGAAATCAGTCATTCATTAGTTAACTCTTAAAGCATATCTCGTGGTGCATAAGAGGATGGCTGGAACTAAGCTGCCTGAATCTGAATCCTCACTCCCCCCACTTACTAGGAGTGTAGCCTTAGGCAACTAACCTAATCACTTTGTGCCTATGTTTCCTTATTGTAATTGGAATAATAATTGTACTCACCTGATATGGTTTAGCTCTGTGTCCCCACCCAAATCTCACCTTGAATTGTTATTATTGTCACAAGTCAAGGGTGAGACCAGGTGGAGATAATTGAATCATGGGGGCAGTTTCCCTCATGCTGTTCCCATGATAGTGAGTGAGTGCTCACCAGATCTGATGGTTTTATAAGGGGCTTCTCCCTTTGCTCAGCACTCATTCTCTCTCCTGCCACCCTGTAAAGGGGTGCCATCTGCCATGATTGTAAGTTTCATGAGGTCACCCCAGCCATGTGGAACTGTGAGTCAATTAAACCTCTGTTCTTTATAAATTACCCAGTCTTGGGTATTTCATCATAGCAGCGTGAAAATGGACTAATGCACCACCTCATGATCAAGGACCTCAAATGCCCTGTTATGCTGCCAGGCCATCAATGTACTTATCTATCCATGTACTGTCTCACACTCCAAGATGACTATGACATTTTCTCGTTTCATCTCAAACCATCAATGCCTCTTCCCCATCCTCACTTTTTGCTGAGGGCTTTGCTTCCTACTTCACCAAGAAAAATGAAGGATTCAGAAGTGAACTTCCAAGGACTCCTGACTATCACTTGTACCCATCAACCAGCATCTGCATTTTCATATTCTGCCTTCTAGTTACCATGCATAAACCACTCATCCTCTTATCTGAAGTGAAACACTTTACTTCATGCTAGATCCTATTCGTGCCAACAGAAGGCTCTTTCTCCAGCTATTCTCCCTTCCTCTCTTGCATCATCAATAATTCTCTCTCCTACAGGGTCATTATCCTCATTCTCTTGGTAACCAGATCCAGTTTCATGGCTTTAAATACCATCTATGTCCCAAGGAGTCCCAGATTTGTATGCCTAGCTCAGACGTCCCTTCCAAAATCCAAACCTGAATATCCAGTGGGCTAATCAGCATCTTCACTTGAATTTTTAATAGACATCTGAAAATCAATTAAGTCAAACTGTTTTTCTCCTCTAACTCTGCTCATCCCTCAGCCTTAGGCATCTCAGTTAATGGCAACTTCATCCCTCCATTTGCTCAAGAAAAAAGTACTGGGAGGTCATCTTGAACTCCCTCTCTTTTACAGCCTTCTTCTAGCCCATCAGGAAATCTTCTTGGTGCTTCCTCCTAAACGTACACAGAATCCAACCCCAACCACTTCTTATCTCTCCATTGCTGCCACCCTGGTCAGTGCTAACAGCATTTCTCACCTAGATCATGGCAATAGCCCTTGATCTGCCTTTGCTTTTGTGCTGCCTATTCTCAACCCAAAAGCCAGAGAAATCCTTCTGATCTCATCTGAAACCCAGGTGAGATCATGTTACTCCTCTGCTCAAGATCCTCAGATGGCTCCTCCTTTCGTTCAAGGTAAAAGCCCATGTTCTTACAAGGGCCTGCAAGGTGATCTAACACCCACCTCCCTTACCTCTATGACATCCTACTTCTCTTCCCCTTGCCCATTCAGCTCCAGCCATGGTGATTTCCTCGATGTTTCTGTAACACACAAAGTATACTTCCACTTTAGGGCCTTTGCACTTGCAGTTCTCTCTCCCTGGAATGCTCTTCTCCTTAAATATCCACAAAGGCAATGCTCTCACCTCCTTCAACTCTTTGTTTAAATATCCTCTCAATGTGTTCCACCCTGACCATCCCATTTAAAACTGCAACCTGCCACCAACTCCAGACCTTTCGGTTTCTCTTAGCCTTCTGTCTCTCTCGGCTTTATTCCATCGCATGCATCACCTTCCACTACATGCTATAATGTGTAACTTTATGGTGTTTATCGTTTGTCTGCCCCAGAAGGAATGTAGCCACAAAGGGACCTCTATTTTGCTCACTGATAGATCTCACACTTTTAGAACAGTAGCTGGCAGATACTAGGTACTTGATAAATAGCTGCTGAATTAAATTGAATTTGGTTTGAATGATAGGTGTTCTGAGGATCAAATGAGCTTCATATACATAAAGCTCTCAAAATAATGCACAATAAATGTTAGCTGCCACACCATCACTACCACCATCATCGTAATCGTCCTAGTTGCCAAATTGTGTGTCTGAGTCTTTCTTGTGGCATTTTATAATATAAAATGTAAAGACAAATGAATAATCACCAGGATATTTTCTTTGTACATAAGGAAACCTTTAGATTTTGGTGCATGTAATCTATCTCACAGTGACTCCCCAATCATCTCACTCTCATGACCCATGCATGGAGTGGGATGCTGTCAGTGCCCTTTTCACGGGGAGAGGAACCATGCCCCATAGCCACCTAGAGGGGATTTGATTAACTGATGTGCTGGTAAATGCCTGACAACCAACTCTTGAGGAAAAAAACAAAAAGCAAAAAACTTTGATTTGTAGTGTTAGCCGATTTCCCTGGTGTAAATTCTCCCACTGTGGTTGATTTCAACTTTCCAACACTATGTCCCTGAATGGAGAGCTGAAAAGTTGTACAATAAGTAGCACCCCATAATAGCCTAATTTCACCAGAGATACAATGGGCATATATAACTTCAAAAGCACAAATAAGAGTAAAATGTATTAAAATAATTAGGAAGTGATCAGTTTTGAGTAATTGTTATTTAATTTTAAATTTAATTTCATTTTTAATAAAAGTTGTGTTTAACAACCTTCTCATTAAAATTCTTAGGAATTTAACAATCATCTCTCGGGAGCTGGTATAAGGAGAGTTCAGTGCACCACTGGTGAGATCTGAGTGGCTATCTGACCCAAATGGGGTCAATCAGAGTCTCCCCTAGAGACAGGGAGTTAAACCTTCAAGAACCAGTTTTCCACATTGCTGGAGTATGAAGTTGGGAACTGTGGACAAATACCCTCCATCTCCCACGAGGACAGGGTAGCAGGAAAAGATAGTCTACTGAGAGAATAACGATCTGCAAAGAGAACCAGCAATAAGAGATCAAGAAAAAATTCTGCCTGTGGTGCCCATCACCTTTCAATTCCTGACTCCAGCTAGTTCAAAGGGTTGTCCCTTGGGTTCTATGTGCCCCCCATCTTTTTTTTTTTTTCTTAGATGGAGTCTCCCTCTGTTAGCCAGGCTGGAGTGCAATGTTGTGATCTCGGCTCACTGCAACCTCCACCTGCTGGGCTCAAGCGATTCTCCTGTCTCAGCCTCCAGAGCAGCTGGGACTACAGACGCCCCCCACCATGCCCGGCTAATTTTTTGTACTTTTAGTAGAGATGGAGTTTCACCATGTTAGCCAGGATGGTCTCTATCTCCTAACCTCGGGATCCGCCCACCTCAGCCTCCCAAAGTGCTGGGATTACAGGTGTGAGCCACCGCTACTGGCTGAGCCCCCCCCATCTTTAATACAAATTTTCTATCATTGTGTAAGCTGGAGATGGTTTTAGATACTTGCAAACAAGTGTTCTCAGCATATATTACGCTTAGTTGATTGGGGTTGGCTGCAGTTATACCAGTGCAGTCAGGCACACCGATTACTTGATGCTTCTCTACAGGTATAGATATCTTTAAATAGAAAAGTGAATTACTACATAATAAGTGCGTTTGTGTAAGTCTAAAACATTTTCAAAATATAAAGTTTATATCAGAAAAAATATAATTTTAAAAAACGTTCAAAATGTGAAGTTCACACCAGGGAAAAATAATAAAACAGGTTCTTGGTAGTGAAAATTTTGGGAACTACAGCCTCAGTTTACATTGGCCAGTGTTACCCAAAAAGTCATCATTCGCTAACTTCAGACACACCACTTTCATGATTCTTGCCATAACGGTGTGCCACCAAAGTCAATGCACTGCAGAAAAAAAATGCAATTCCTTCCATCTGCATAAAGTATAACCTCATTTAATTGTAACCTAAGCCAAAGTATCTATAAAATCATGGATTTAATGTGTTAATCATATTTTCATACACTTTCGATTAAATAAGCTATTTTTAAGCAATGCTGCTGTGTGTGCCACCTAAAATGATACCCAGGACACACCTAGGAAAACATCACATCAGTTAGGCTTGATTCTCTAAAGCTGTTCCTGGCACATGAGGTTTTCTCCGTCTCACTCCTGCATAGCCCACGAGAGTCCGGATTTGTCAGGGGACTATGTTTCCAGGCTCCGGGACAGGAGGAACTAATCTGCTGTTATTAAAATGAGAGCAATACATGGTAGGCACACATTTAACTAAGGGATCTGTGTTTTATTATTTGGGAAGATGTATTTGCATAGGTTAATTCAATGACATTCTTTATTAAAAAAAAGAAAGAAAGAAACTCACACAGTGAGCAGCGGCCAATCCTACCTTTCAACTTCATGTTAATTTGCTTTAGGGTTTATCTGAGCTGAGCATCCAAGAGATACCAGCAATAAGTTATCTGTTTCATCAAGTGCTGGGCAAATAAGAGACCTGTCTCAGTTATGACCAATCGAATTTATTCTCTCAACACAGAGTATCCAAGCCCTTAGTAGACATGATGCTTTGGGCTGATGCTTATCTTCAAAACTTCAGCAGCTGATGGCTCAGAGTTCAGCATCACCAATATGACTCTCAGCCCTAAGAGGAGAAAGCTCAGGAATGTTTTCTTGTGTTCTGATTCCAGCTCTAAAGTCACTTTTTTTTTTTTTGAGTCTCACTCTGTTGCCCATGCTGGAGTGCAGTGGCGCGATCTCGACTTATTGCACCCTCTGCCTTCCGGGTTCAAGCGATTCTCCTGCCTCAGCCTCCCAAGTAGCTGGGACTACAGGCACGTGCTGCCACGCCTGGCTAATTTTTTGTATTTTTAGTACAGATGGAGTTTCACCATGTTGGCCAGGATGGTCTTGATCTTCTGACCTCGTGATTCAGCTGCCTCGGCCTCCCAAAGTGCTGGGATTACAGATCACTTCTTTTTTTTTTTTTTTTTTTTTTTTTTTTTTTTTTTTAATTATACTTTAGGGTTTTAGGGTACATGTGCACAATGTGCAGGTTTGTTACATATGTATCCATGTGCCATGTTGATTTCCTACACCCATTAACTCGTCATTTAGCATTAGGTGTATCTCCTAATGCTGTCCCTCCCCCCTCCCCCCACCCCACAACAGTCCCAGGAGCGTGATGTTCCCCTTCCTGTGTCCATGAGTTCTCATTGTTCAATTCCCACCTATGAGTGAGAACATGCGGTGTTTGGTTTTTTGTCCTTGCGATAGTTTACTGAGAATGATGTTTTCCAGTTTCATCCATGTCCCTACAAAGGACACGAACTCATCATTTTTTATGGCTGCATAGTATTCCATGGTGTATATGTGCCACATTTTCTTAATCCAGTCTATCGTTGTTGGACATTTGGGTTGGTTCCAACTCTTTGCTATTGTGAATAGTGCCGCAATAAACATACGTGTGCATGTGTCTTTATAGCAGCATGATTTATAGTCCTTTGGGTATATACCCAGTAATGGGATGGCTGGGTCAAATGGTATTTCTAGTTCTAGATCCCTGAGGAATCGCCACACTGACTTCCACAATGGTTGAACTAGTTTACAGTCCCACCAACAGTGTAAAAGTGTTCCTATTTCTCCACATCCTCTCCAGCACCTGTTGTTTCCTGATTTTTTAATGATGGCCATTCTAACTGGTGTGAGATGGTATCTCACTGTGGTTTTGATTTGCATTTCTCTGATGGCCAGTGATGAGGAGCATTTCTTCATGTGTTTTTTGGCTGCATAAATGTCTTCTTTTGAGAAGTTTTTTTTTTTTTTGAGACGGAGTCTCGCTCTGTCGCCCGGGCTGGAGTGCAGATCACTTCTTAATGACTTAAACTAGTAGCCTGTAAGATCAGCAAATATAGAGGCTACAATCGTGCTTAACGGGAAGGCGAAGCCTGAGGATCCAAAGATGAGTCAGTAGTCCAAGTCCCTCTCCACACCTGAAGCAGTTCATTCTTCAGGAGTCCTATGAAAAGATGCTGGCGCCACAAGTCAGAATGCTTTTATACCTAACCAGGAAGATATGACATGTGGTGAAGGGACAAAAGCTAACCATTTAGAGTCGTGGCTTTTTTGAAATCCTATGGACTTTCAAGCCATGAAGTAGTGTCTTGGAATTCGACTTATCGATACAATCTTGAAAAGGCCATTACTAAAAGTAACTCTTACCCTTGCCTTCATTCTTCATATATGGGGCTCACTGCTTTAAATGTTTTCTAGAATCATGCCGACTGGTCATTTTTGCATTCTGATTTTTTTTTCTGACTAAACTGTACAAATAAACAGGTGGAGTGTGCAAGTGATCATATAAGAACATTCTGAGCAATGAATGTGAGCAGCACGTCATCATGCAGCACACCATCACAGCAGCACATGTACATATCACGTCAACAACTGTTATATCATTGTGTGTGTGTGTTTTTTAACACTAGTCAGCCTAAAATAAAAAAATGGAAAAGACTTCATGTCACTAGTTTTTCATCTTATGCCCTTGTCTGTTTCCTCTGCTACACAGAGTTTGGAAAAAAATTTCACCAAAGGCTATTGAAATAAAATATAATAAAAAGTTCATGAAAAATAAAAGAAAGTCACCCTCTACTTGAGTAATCAACCTCAATTTCAGCTCTGAAGGTATCATCATTAACTGCACGAAGTATATCATTAATTGCATTTTAGAAACAAAAGCTTCAATATTTATTTCTAAAATGACATCTCCCTGAAAAAGTCATGTAAGTTTTCTTTCCTTGCCAAGGAAATAATCTTATCTCCCACCAAAGCAAGGATGAGAGGAGACATTTGGACAAAAGATCTGGGAAAGTAACACACAAATGTCCCCATCTCCCATGCAAGTGGCCTTGTTTCTTGCACAGCCCGATTCCTCATGTCTGCTACACGCCCATTGGTTAACACAGCGGAGACATGAGAGTTTAGAAATCTCACTTTCGAAAGCTTGACACCTCACATGGAAGCCGTCAGAAAAAGTGAACAGATAGATCTGCCCTCCTTAGTCATCGGACAAACTCACAACAATAACAAACCACTATTTTCTGCCATCTTTTCAATAAACATGTCTTAGATAGGTCAGTGCAAACCATACAGAGTGTACAGTGACTACCTCAGTGGACTAACCTAAAAGCATTAGTCAAATCCAAAGTCTCTGAGATACCTTAATGGCAGAAACAACACCTGTAACACATGAGGCAGGAGGTACATGCGATGTGTCTCCTAAGCAGGTATGATCCAGAGAGGGAAGATTGTACGTAGGGGGAAATGACAGCATTGAATTTTAAATTCCCACTAAAAACAGAAACTAATACCCTGTGTTATCAAACAGCTTTCTTTTTTTCTTACTTTTTTTTTTTTTTTTTTTTTGTCTTTGAAAACTAGGAGAATTGAACAAGGGTATCTGTGGGCTTCCAAGTATTTCTTCTGTGACTGTGTGGCCTGGTAGACACGTGCATCGCACACCTATCCCTGCATTCAAGCCAGAGTGTAAATGAGTTTGGGAATGTCCAGAATTCGATTCCACATTGTTATCAGGTGAAACTGATTTTACGCGCCCACCCGTGTCTCCTGCAAGCCCCCAACCCCCTGAACATTTCTAAACTTCCTCGTTGCTATGGCTGCTTCTTCTCTTTTTTAAAATTTTTTTCCCTTCTTCGTCTTCTTTTTTTTTTTTTATAAGGCCTCTGGCCTTATACCGCTGTTTATTACCTAAGGCAAACTCTCTCTCTCACTCCTTTTCCCTCTCTGTTTCTTTAAATCTCTAAACCACAAAGCAGCATGCGAGCAACACCGTGGGTCAAGATATCAAAAGAGGGAACTTTTATAGGTTTCCTCGATAACATGGACAATAAAAGAAGAAGGGCGCACAGGCAGCATTACTGACCTTATTTGATGCTGTTCAGTAAAGAGAGATGGCTCTTCCACCGCCTGCCCGTGTAGGTCCGGGCCATTGGTGTGTGAAGAGGGAAGCTCTGCATCAACACTTGGTCTGGGTTTTCTTACACTCCTATGCCAAAGCCCTCCAAATGTTTTCAGCAAATAATACCCAAATAAATAGAAGGTTACTGAATACATTAAACTCACTGCAGCAAGAAATTGCTTTTCGACGCCCAGTATATACAGACAAACTGTTTTTCTCCCCACACTCACACATATGAATATCGGTAGGAATTTAGACTCTGCTAAGGACATCTGTGCTATGAAAGCAGAGGTCTGTCTTCCAAATATGATCGCTGTTGATCAGCAGTACTTATGCTGCCATAAGCTACATATTTTGGTGATTAGTATTAGAGGGAGAATGTTGGAGCTCATTGTCATAATGTTTCACGGAGACACATCATATTGAAACAAAATACATGCTTCTTCGGCCTGACATGGCTGCTGGTTTTCATGTGATATGGGTCCAAGAGGAAAATGTCTCTGGCAGCCCTTAGGAATAACTGCTTCCACAATCAAATGGGCTAGGTGAAGTCCTAGATGAGTAGAAATGAAACAGAACACTCCTGCTTTCACGTGAAACTCTTTTTTTTTTTTTTTTTTTTTTTCCAAATAGTCACTTTAATCATCTCTTTTCAAGGAAGACATATTTTCTCTCACAATAAGAAACTGCAAAGGAAATAACCCCTTTTTTCTTCAGGTCCCCAAAGATCCCAGCTCCTAACTTTTAGTCTCATCAAAATCTCCTAAGAGGATCTACTCTATGCCTCCATTGTCCAGCCTTAACAGAGAAAAAAGATCAATCATTTGACCAGAAGTAAAAGCAGGAAGAGGAACAAGAGTTATTTTCTCCTATCCAGAAAATTCCCTTCCCTGGCTCCTAAGAAGTTGCATACACAGTTTCCTTTGACTTTTTCAAGTATTTTTTAACCACTTGCTCTTTAAATAGTACCAATCTGAAAATCATCTCATTGTCCATCACCTTCACTGTTTTCTAGATGAGATACTGTGCTCAGTGAACATACTCCTCAATGGCAACCAAGACTGTGAACACCATATTTGCCAATTCCAGAGTCAGTCTCACGCAAAGCCATCAACCTGCTGGCTGTCAGAGGCCTCTGAAGACATCAGTGAGGGCTGGGCTGAGCCCAGACCCACAGAGAGATGCAGGCACGTACTGCTTGGGCTATGCTTCCTAAATGTAGGGATTTCGGGCCCAGGAAAATGAGATGCTCTTTTAGAATAGATGGTACGGGTCACCTCAGAGACCCGGTTTCCCCAGCTCTTTCCAGAAACAGCAGCCCTGGCCCTGCCTACCCAGCAGGAGTTACCCCAAAGCACCAGGCCAGCCTGACCCAGAGCCTCATTCTCCACCCGTCCATCTGCAGCCTGGAGCATGTCTCCACCTTTATGAATATTTATTTTGGGCCCAGCAAATTCATGTGAGATTTGACGTGTCCTTCCCACTCTCCTCTCCACAGACCCCAAGAAGTATTAAACACATGCTATCATCCCAGCACTTTGTGAGGCGAAGGCGGGAGGATCACTTAAGGCCGGGAGTTTGAGACGAGCCTGAGCAACATAGCGAGACCTCATCTCTACGACAAATTTAAAAACTTAGCCAGGCCTGGGGGTGCACAACTGTGGTCCCAGCTACTCAACAGGCTAAGGTGGCAGGATTGCTTGAGCTCAGGAGGTCGAGGCTACAGTGAGCTGTGATCACAGCACTACACTCCAGCCTGGGGGCACAGCAAGACTGGTCTCAAAAAAATAAAAATAAAAATAAAACGGAAAAAACCATGCTATCAAACACACAAAACTAGGAAGCCAATTCTATTTATCTGGCAGATGACCTAGAGGCTCCAAAAATGCCAGGAGCAAGTGCTTGGTCCCTGCGTGCAGAGATGGACGCCTAGTCCTGCCAATCCCCCGTTTCCCTTACATGGGACGCTTAGATGAGAGAGAGGCGGCTCACGAGGCAAATACAGGAGTGAAGTCGCCATTCCTCCTTCTGTCTCCTCTCCCAGCCCTGTCCTCCTGCCCTCCTGTTTGGTGGTTTTGTTTGTTTGTTTGTTTGTTTTTCTGAGATGGAGTCTCTCTCTGTCGCCCAGGCTGGAGTGAAGTGGCACATCTAGGTTCACTGCAACCTCCGCCTTCAGGGTTAAAGCAATTCTTCTGCCTCAGCCTCCCGAGTAGCTAGGACTACAGGCACCTGCCACCATGCCTGGCTAATTTTTGTATTTTTAGTAGAGATGGGGTTTCACCATATTGGCCAGGATGGTCTCGATCTCTTGACCTCATGATCTGCCCACCTCAGCCTCCCAAATTGCTGGGATAACAGGCGTGAGCCACCATGCTCGGCCCTGTTTGGTGGTTCTTTTAGCTTAATGTGGTGACATCACAGCTCCCTGAGTGAGGTCAAATCCCTTGCACGAATGCAGGAAGCGTTTTTCTCCCACACACTTTCAAGTGGCCGAATGGAGCCTGTGGGAAGGCTGACTGCTCACAGCGGAACCAGAACATTCGGGTGGGCCTGGGGTGGGGGCTGCACAGGGCGGGACTGGGCTGAGATGTTTGAATGACAGTATGGTGATGTCAGTGCGACCTGAGCATTTCTAAACATGCAGAATTTTTTTTTCCCAACGTCCTTATTTTTATACAACTGAGCTAAATGGACAGATACCTGTCCATTGTGACCACTTGAATTGGTGGAGTTTATATGTCCAGGTGGAATGAGATGACTCTTAACAGGAATATTGGTCTACAGTGTAACCTCTCATTTTTCAGTGTCACGAACTAGACCCTAAAGTATTGAATAAATCTTTTCATGATAAGGCATTTTTGTAAGTGACTTGATATCATTATCTTCATTTGATATAGCAGGAAATATCTGGATTTAAAAGGAATCTGCATGGGGTTGCCAGACTTAGCTAGTTAAAACAAAAAGATGTCCAGCTAAATGTGAATTTTAGATAAACAATGCACTTTTTTTTTAAGTATAAATATGTCCCATGCAATAGTTGGTGCATACTCATGCTAAAAAAAAATTATCGTGTATCTGAAATTCAAATTTAATTGGCATGTTGTATTTTATTTGGGAACCCTAAACCTTCAGAGTGTGTGTGTGTGTGTGTGTGTGTTTGTGTGTGTGTTGGGAAGGGGTTAGAGCAATGGAACTTCACTCTGTTGTGTAAATTTTGGGGGAAATGTATTCCTGACCCCTGGCTCCTTGCTTGGATAGAAATATGGCCACTGAAGAGAAGATCAGATGAGCTTTGTAGTTTTTAGCCGTATATTTCCAGGTGCCTGGGGACCACGGGAAGGAGAAGGGTTGCACACGCAATCCTGAATCACCACGTGAGGAGGAGGCTCAGCTCGGGCAGGTATGTTTTTCAACACGGCTCTAACAGAGCGCACACAGGTGATTAACATTCCTCTGCTGAGGTTTATGACTTCATTAGAATATTTCTCATCATAACTGAATAGGTAAAAAATACCTGGCTATTAAATACAAGTCTATCCCTCAGGATGACCAGATTATCACTTGAATTTAAAATCTTTCTGAATTTTTAATAGTGCATAACAAATACGATTATTTATGCACTTTCTTCCAGTACTGAACTTGCCAGGCCTACAATTATATGGAACGCCTTCAGTTTCAATGGGAGGGATTAATTGGAGCTGTGCATCTCCGCCTGGTCCCTCTGAAATCTTTCGCCAACAGGTCCCCCCTTTCCTTGTGACCTGGAGGAAGCCTGTCCGGAATCCTTTGGAGGCACCGGCAGGGCCTGGCTCTGTGCTATTTAGAAACCCCTGGTAATTAGCAGCGGGGAGATGTAAGAGCCGTGGTGTAAAGGGAGCAGCTGGGAATCCATAAAGCTGGCTGATGAGAAAGTCAAGTGGAGGCCTGCCTGGCTGAAACCTCTTCAATAGATCTGTAGTCTGGACTTGAACCCTGCCCTCTCACCTCAGGGTCCGATATTTCTTTCTTTTCCATTTTCTCCCCTGCCCAAGTCCCCCGCCCCCACCTTCTCTTCTCCTCCCAGCTTCTCTATCAAGGAATGATGTACTCAGACTGTGAATAAATGCGAGTGACCCCCATCTGCCCACCCCCACTTCCCAGAGCTTTCTGCTGGGGGTGGGGGAGGGGGAGACAGAGAGAGGGAGAGAGAGAGAGCGAGAGAGAGAGAGAGAGAGAGAGACAGAGGGAGAGAGGCAGAGGGAGAAAGGTACAAGAGAGAGAAGGGAAGAGAGAGAGGGAGATAGAGGGAAAAAGGAGGGTCCCCGACTTCCTCACAGGTAATTAAAAGGACTATTTTCAAGGTTGCATGGGCAAAGACAATTCGGCCCTAATGAAGCATCGATCGACTGCAGTAAGGTAGAAAGGAGCTGACATTCATTCAAAGGTACCTTTAACTGTAAGACACTGCACCGGGAATTATTCGTTCTCTGCTGTCATTGCCTAGGACCTGGGTTAGGGAGAGGAAAAAAAAAAAAGGTGGGGTGGAGGGGAGAGTTTTACATTTATTTCCGCATCGCCACAAATGCATGTGTCGGGGCTTCTCTTTTCCTTCTCTTCTTTTTAAAAATAGAATGCATCAGGGCACAGTCTCTTTGGTTGTAAGGAGGGGGGGGGCCCTCCCCGCTTAGGGTAAATTTTCTTCATTAGTCACGTTTAAAAGCCCACCAATCAGGCCTGCCGGGTCCGGAATTCAGGAGGTCAGCGACGGCCAAGCGGGAACTCTTTGGGAAGGGTAGGGGCATTGCTGGCTGGCTGTAAACCCAAACTCGTTTCCCTCCACGGCTTTGGCCGCTATCTGCTTTGTGCTGGTGTTTGCTATTTTGGGGCAAACCCCCGAAACCTCGAGGGAAAGAGAGCTTGGGGAACGGGGACCTATCACTGTGCAAGGGGATGTTGAAGATCCAGCCAAGGGGATGGGGATCCAGCCAGAAAGAGACCAAAGATGCTTGTGGGAAGGAGGGATTCGGCAATCCAGGGAGTGAGACGGGGTTTTCGGGATGCAGAAGAATGCCAGGTAAAGGTGTGGGAGAGAAGCGAGGCTGGGAGTCACCTCCCAGTCCACCTGGGGGACACATCTTCTGGGATCCCCGGCCGTGGACATGACTTCTGGTTTTCCTCATTAGCCCTAAAAACATTTGTCTTTGGAGAGGATCCAGATGAGAATAAAAAGATACTAAAGTGCTGGTCGTGCCAAGTCAATGGGGGAGGACGATGAGGGGAGGAGAGTCAGTATCCATTCCAAAACAAGTGGAGTGTTATCGAAAGGTTTTGCCCACAGCCCCAGCTCGACTGGATCTTACACGAGGCCCCTCATACAACAATAGCAGGTCCCTTCAGAGCACGAAACACAAAGGGAATTTGCTCTGGTTCAGTCTCCACAGTGAGGCCCTTCGGAAGCTAAACAGAGTCACTTCCCCCCGACCCCCACCTCTGCTAAAAATAAGCGTGGGGGGCACTCTCAGACCCCCATAAAGACATCCAGGGTACCATAAACCTATCCGTTGGCAGGACATTTCAAATCACGGGCTCTTTCTCCCATTTTCTTTCTGTCTTTTCTTTTCTTCTCAGAATTTATCGTCGTTTCTTGATTTTGCCTTTAATTTTGGTTTGGTTTTAGAGGGAGGGGGTGGCAGGGTATATTATTTAACTTGATAAACAGCATTAGCACAGCGCTGGGCCGCCTCCTGGCTTCGGCCTCTCTCTCCTATTTTTTCATTTGTGTTTACATTTCTAAGACATCCCCTTAGCTGAAGGAGGATACTTCCCACATACTGCACTATAGGCCATTCATGCAAAAGGATAATTTGTTGGCCGCACAGCCTCTGAAGTTGAATTTTTAAAAAGAAAAATTGGAGCCCAGTTTCCCCCGGTTTGCTGCATTCACATGTCTTTAGTTTGTGCTCTTCTTCTCGCCTTTATCTTTGAAACAGTTAATAACATTCTATTTATCAATTTGATGCTGTTTCCTCCTGGTTGTTATGTATTTACTTATTTATTTTGTGCAGCCAAAGAACAGGTCAGGAAACAGAGGCAGAAATTGGGTGGAACACCTGCTGAAATTAAAAAAAAAAAAAAAAAGTTTTCCGCTAAAAAATGACTAAACTGCAGCCCAGCAGATCCTATCTGCATTAATTTGGCTGAACAACAAGATATTGCAGGGGACAAACTCTGAATAAAGCAGTTCCGAGTTCCCAGAATTGGCACAGCTCAGCCTAAACAATGACGGCTTCCTATTCACCTTAACCCAGCTTTTCAAAAGAACATCCCCAGAAACACAAAGCATCAGCGGGAAATGGCAATTTTATGAATCCTAATCAATCAAAGGGCTTATTAACTCAATGTGAAGCCAGATTAAAATCTTTAATTATAAATCGTGCTAAAAGGAAAAACAAAATGTACTTATGGTACATTGAAAATTCCGGATATTAACATAGTTGCTATTATCTCTTCCAATATTAAATCCCCCCTCCCTTTCCCCCACTACAACCTCACCTTTTTCTATTACTAAAGAACGGGGCTACAGAACCCAAATCATTTTTCCCCTCGATTTATTAAAATGTATTCTTTTTCTCCCCCTGTGCATCCAATAGGTTTCTGGGAAGCTGTGTTGGAGGTTGTAGGACCAGCTATGAGAAATCCTATTACTCAGCCCCGGGCGGCTAGGGTTTCAGTGTGATGCTGGAGGTAGTTTGGGTAGCTGTTTATTAAGGGGGCAGAGTTGGTATTACAGGGTCGGTAGTTGTTTTGTTTTGTTTTCTTTTTTTGGGGGGGCGGGTAGGAAGAGGACAGCAATCAGATGTGGAGCATTTTTGCTAATGAAAGCGGCATGCGTGTCTGTACTCGTAGGATTGATTGGCAGGAGTGGAGATTGCCAGCCCCAGGAAGGGTCCTCGCTTTAAGCTATGGTGTGAGAAAAAGCTTTGGGTGCTGCTGCTGCTGCTGCTGCTGCTGCTGCTGCTGCTGCTGCTGCTGCTACTGCTGCTGTTGCTTCTTCTTCGGCTTCTTCTTCTCCTTTTTTAATCAGGCAGACATTTGGGAAATGACCACAGCAAATTTAATCACAGTTGGGGGGTGAGGAGGGAGGGAGGCAGAGCAGAGACTGTGATTCACATGTTTTATTTATTTGTTCAGAGTCACGGCCATCCTATTGTGTGTCCCTCATTCTGTCATTTCAGGCCCCTCCGACCCACCCCCTACCCCTGTCCCCATTGTTAATGTAAGAGGCAGAGAATATAACCACATTTTGTAATAATAACATATCCAACGTTGCAAAAGCAGGAACCTCATCTTGAGAGGGGTCCTTTTCTTACATTGAAATGATAGAAAAACAAAAAGAAAAGAAAAAGAAATCTCTCCATCCTAATGACAATGTAGGATGGAGAGATTTGTTCTTTGTGTAAAAATGCAGTGATGTTCCTAGCTAGGGTACATGCCCCATTTCCTCCCCTCCTGCACATCGGCTATCGTACTATTCTATTTTTATATTTACAGAGCAAGCCCCATGTTACCAAATTGGCTTTAAATTAAATATAAATAGAGCAAAGGAAAGGAAGAAAGAAAGAAAAAAAAAAACCTGTACAATCAAAGCTAATAAAAAGAAAGTAATACCCTGGTTTAAATTAAATCCTACTTCATTCCTTTTGTTCAAAGTTCAGAATTTCTTTATCTCAGTCTCTCTCCTGAAACATTCCCTTTCTTTGACTTTTCCTTTAGTTCCAGGGACAGGAAGCACTCGTCCCCAAATTAGGTCTCTTAAGATCCTTGCCACTTTCCTTGCTAATCCTAGAACCAGGTTTCAACCATGGATGGGGGGTTTGTCAAGGGAGGAGAGACAGCTTTCACTGGCAAAAATCTTGATAGTGAGTAGGGCTTGATTTCCATAACACAAGGTCGACTCTGTGCTCTTTTTATCTGAACACTAGGTCTAAAATGCCTTATTTAAACCCGACTCAAGAGAGGGACCTGTCCCTGATGGACACAAACCCAGTCTGTCCCAGTGACACATCCTGGCTCCCTCCCAGCTTTGCACCTTCCTCAAACATTCAGGATCCTTCCAAACCATATTCTTGTAGCTACTGCTATTTCAAAAGTGCAGGAAAAATATGGTTTTCCTGATTACTTTGGAACTTGTGAACACAGACGCAATGCTCAATGTTACTTTAAAAACATTTACTAACATCTTTATATGCTTGAAGCAAATAAAGATTTACCCAAATGCTGCTTTAGCATCTGAAAACTTGCAGAACCCCATTTTGGTTGCTCTGTAACCACACTTACACAGTCCTTGCTATAAACACACGAGTCTGGTTTTTCTTCTGCAAATATGTATGATTTCTGTTTAGCCCCATCCCTCCTTGATTTTTCTGCCTTTGCAGACTGATAATGTTGTAGTTATCTAAATGGACAAATATAGCCAGAGGAAAAGTTCCTAAATCAGTTTTCATGGCTAAAGTGCACACGGAATCCATTTTGGCAAAAAGCACTCAAATTCTCAGAATTCCTCTAAATCCTTAAATGCCACACGGCTGTGATATTCCTTTGAAGACGAGCATTGGACCTAATAAACCGAACACTGGAGGCACAGATCTCGTCTTCTTTAGTTCTTGCAACAGCTTTTCACTAAATTCAAAAAAGACCTTTTGTGCTTAACTGGGTTTTCATTTCATTGCTTTTAAATTTGTTAAGCTTGACTTTTGACACTTTGGGTGTTTAGCCTTTTTTTTTTTTTAAAAAAAGTGCAATTATATAATAAATATTTGTGCTTCCAGAAAGGAAGACATTCATCTGTTATTAATGCTCGTATACAAAGAATAAAATGTACTTCACTCTTTTGTTAGAAATAACCCACATAAATATGTACATTTTTAAAAAATCATCTTTAAACAATGGCATAAACTATTTTTGAAATAACACACAGAAACATGGTATATACAACGTATTTACTCCACTCCACTAGAAGGTGTAAACAAAATATAAAAAAATTAATAAAGCCAAGAAGGAAGATAACTTGTATAAATAATTATGTAAATAAAATGTGCCTTTGAATTGCTATGTAAACAAATTAGACATCAAATGATAAAAAGCACAGTTAGTAAATTACGATTCTCTATAAAAAATATGAAACTATTTGACTTTTCCCATTGATTTACTTTCCCAGTTCACTTCAGCAAATGAAAAAAATGTGAGTGGAGATGGCTCTCAGCAGCTAAAATATGAAAGCAGGCATTTGTTTGTGTTTTTCTTTTAAAAAAACGTATATGCAACTTTAGTTACTTCTCAGAAATTACAAAAGGGACATTTAGGAATTGTTCACACGGTGATGCTTTGAGATTAAATTTTCTTTTGATACTCTTTTTAAAATATTCAGATACACAGTTTTGAAAATATTCACCTCTTAGGTGAGGATCGTCTCAATCTAATAGAAATGTTTTTTTTTTCCTTTTCTGCCTAAAGGAAAATGATTTTAAAATTATTTTATGAAGAAATATTGCATGGAAA
Source organism: Symphalangus syndactylus (assembly GCF_028878055.3). Taxonomy (NCBI): domain Eukaryota; kingdom Metazoa; phylum Chordata; class Mammalia; order Primates; family Hylobatidae; genus Symphalangus; species Symphalangus syndactylus. The sequence goes on from NC_072433.2 coordinate 22,917,300, forward strand.
TCAATATGAAAAATAGCATTATTAGTAAGTGGAACATAATTCTTAAACATTTTAGTCCACTTATTTTCAGGTATTTCAAATATATTTAAAATATTTTTCATATATATTTTTATCCACATCGCAGTTCTTTTTGGGTGTTAATACAGGTTCTTTTTTTCTTTAATGTCAGGAAGAAAATGACAGTCATGATAGGAAGAGAATATTTACGTTTTTCTATCTTCTTTAGTTTTGTTTCTAATCCAAATAAATAGGAATGTAAAAATGGTTTAAATGGTTATTTTAGAACTCTGCAGGGCATCTTCTCTTTAAAAGTATTTCAAGCCTTTTCTAAAGATTTCTCACATCAGTATTATTTTGTTGGTTTCCTTTTGAAAAACACTCTGCTTCTTAAAGAACCTTATAATTTAAATGTATTTCCTATGCATATGGTTTTGTCAAAATCCCAGTCCAAGCACAGAAAATGCCCCGGGTCTCCTTAACACCTCCAAAGCTAATGTTTATAGACCAGCTTAAATCTGAGCAGAAAATATTCTTCACCACAACTCCTGGCTTTTTTTTCTTCTTTTTCTTCTTCTTTCTTTCTTTCTTTCTTTCTTTCTTTTTCTGGATCTGACGAGCTCTACATTTGATATACAGACTGATTTTTTTTTTTCCCATCAAAATTACGTGAGAAGCAAAAAGCTGGAATCTAAGGCTCTAGACAAACTGGGTGGGTCTCCTCACTCCTGTCTTTTCTCAGTGTCAGACTCTATGTTTAGATAAAACAATTTATCTTTATCATTTTCAAGCTGGTCAGACGGGCGAGGGGTGGGAGGTGCGAAGGGTGGAGGGGTGAGGGAAAAGGTGATTGTTTCACTTGTTGTCAGAGGGCATTGATCAGCCCTGCTGTCTGCTGGTCTCCGAGGTGAGGCCAGGTCCCCCAGGAGTACTTCGGGGCTGGGCCGTGTCAGGGCAAAGCTGTATTGAGTCATGACCCAGATGACGGCTCATTGAGGCAAACGGGTATTGGCGTCCAAATCATTCTGAGACACCCTCAGTAACACTTAAACCAGTCCACTCCGTTAATGTCAGGTCACGGGGGACACATTTAGCCCCCTCTGCTGACCATTAGACCCTTTGATGGAGTGGACGATAAACTTGACGGGACAAGCTGGACCCCGCACTTGAGTCTGCCTGTGTTTCCAGTAGGCCCAGTGTGGGGCTGGCCTTTGGAGAACGCCCGCCGTCCCTGTGGTCAGGTCCTCTAGGGACTCTGGCCCTTTTACGCCACACAGGATAAAACAGAACTAAAACTAGTTTAAATGTTCCAGCGTCAAAGGGAGAAAAACAAGCCACCATGATCCTTCACAAAGTTTTTCAACGACGAGGTCAGATACAAATTGTGGATGAAGTGGTCTGGCTCTACCATTTTGTAATTTTTATTTCTTGCTTTGATTTTTCTCTTTCTTCTAAGCACCGCTTATATAGTGCAGGTATTTTGAAATCCATTTGTTATACCTTCTGTGGCAAAGAACAAAAAGAATTCCTTATTGTTTCCCAGGGAAGTAGAGAAGAATTCAACAAAAATTCACTCTGTTGTGATCATAAGGTTTCCAAGGCAGTCTTCTGAAAGGGAATTATTTTATTTTGTATTACCAAACATCAAATATATTTTGGGGAGAGAGGGGAATAGGAATCTAAAGCTAATTGCATTTCCCATTGATGGGAGCATTAGCCTAAAACAAACTTGAGCTTGGAAATGAATCTAAAGTACAAACTAACAAAAACCAAGTCTTTGTTAACATTCAAAGGGTGAATTAATAATCATTATTGCTACTATTTAAACAAATTATACCTAAATCTTCTGTTACACGAGAGATTGCTACTGTTTACTTTTGCTGCTTTCCCACCAGCAAAACGGCCTCTGGTTTGACAGAGCAGATTTTCTGGTATTAAAATGCTTTTATCCTAGTTTTAACACCTTGTCTGAATTCCTCTTGAGAATTAACTGATATTGCATGAGAAGGAAAAATGCCAGGGGGTTTTCAAATGGCCCCCACACTCAAAAACTCAGTTCAACAGAAACAACCCTCCCTTCTTCAAACAATACCAGTTACTAAGTACACAATTAGCATGAAGAAAAAAAAAGTTAGTACAAATGAGCTAACTAATATGACCAAATTATGCATCTGTTTTGTCTTAAAAGTAAAAATCTAATTAAAAAGATAATCTAGTTACCAAACTATTAACTGTCCTTCTGATAAATAAGGAAGCAGCTGTGGGTTATGTTTAACCAAGAGTGAGGGAGGTGGAGTCACCCTCAGGTTCTCATTGTCTACTTTGCATTATCCAGACCTGAGAGACTTTTCCAGAGTTCATATTCTTTGTTTCCTAATGCAGTCTGGAACCCTTACAGCTGGCTAAAATTCAGAAGTGTTTCTCTTAAAAGGAGTCAGTTTATCAAACCATAAAGATTACATCTCATTTTCATATCAATGTACATAGTTTCATTCCAGAGAAATTGGATAAATTAGAACATGTACCCACAGCCCACTTGATTACAACCTGTCCCTGAAGCTTGAAAGTAAGACTTATAGATTCAGAGACTTCAAATGATTTCAGGGAGTTTGTATTTTGGTATGGTTTTGGAAGAGGTGTTAGAGTAACTCGTTTTCTTTCCATGTGCTATTAATATTGTGTGTATAATGCATACATATAAACAAGTATCATCAACATTTACTAACTCTATCTTGATGTTTTATGTTGAAAGGATAGAAATAATTCTAGCATAGATGCGTCTGTGAGTGAATGAGTGTGTGTGTGTGAGAGAGAGAGAGAGAAAGAGAGAGAAAGCTCACAGTCATGTATCTTTTACTCATCTCATCCAAACAGATTTCTAACTACAGCCCTAGCTCAAGAAATAAATTGCATTGATCTGGTATTTATAATGGGGCAATCTTGAGTTTTTAGTGGGACGAGATACCAAAGGGAAATTACATCATTGCCAGTAACCTTCTCTTTCCACCCTGCTTTCGGTAATTTTTCCCACCTCTTCCTTTCAATTTGCAAAGTCAAGCAAGAGCGTAATGGAGAGAAATACATACCTATTATGCCCCGTACATGTTTTTGGCACCTAAAAAGTATACCATTAGTAATTGGAAAAATTAGCCATAAAATCCATATTGACTAACATCGTGCCATTTCATTCAAAAATGATCATTCTATCCTGATCCAAATGGGCAGAAGCTCAAAAGGTGTAAGACATAGAATCCACAAAATTAATAAAATCACCTTGACTTTTAAAACAGAAACTGCACTTCCACATTTACACTCTCGTTTTCTCACCACCGCTAGCATTCCAAATAAAAAATCAGTAGACTTGGGATGGGTTCTATACAACCACAAAATCTTAGATATTTTCCTGAGGACTAGAAGACTAAATTTTCTCTGAACTCTGTTCTCAGAGGACATGAGTATAAATGAGGGAAGAAAGGCATTTTGTTCAGTAGCAAAACAACATTAGATACCTGTTTGTCATGCTGCATTTATGCTGCTTTTTATGTATTTAAAAAACCTTAGATTTTCCTGCTCTAGACTGATACGTCTGCCTGTAAAATTCTTGGAAAATAACATACCAGTTAACATGCAACCAGTAACACCTCTGAAGGCAGCTAATTCTGAATTTAACTCTTCTTGTGACCTAAGTTCCCTTCTCAGGATTTTCATTCACATCCACAGTCTGAGTATTCCAAGGAAACTTTATCCTTCAAGCACCTTTTGTCACATTCTGCTGGGCTCTGCTAACTGTCCTAATCACATCGCCTGTGAATCAGATCCAAGGGGAGACAAGCACTGTGTATGCCATTTGCTCATTGGCTCCATGAGAAAAATCAAACATGGACATTTTTCCTCAATAAACCAATGTTTCCCAATGTTTTAAATTGCTACCTGAAAAAGAAGTCTTGTAACTCCTTTTTTTTTTCAAAATAGTGGCTGATGAAAGAGATCCCTTACATTTTTTATTTAGTTTTGGATTTCACCTTAATCTCAACACATTTTGAAATGGCTCATTGAACTTCATTCTCTGAGCTCTAGCTCTCTAGAGGTCACAAGAAGGTCACTAGGATATTCTCTGAAAGCATCACATGAGATAAAAATATACAGATTCCACAGTTTCAACACTGTCATCAGGAACTCTAGCCCCCACGACTCTAATGCGTGACAGCAAACGATCTCCCTTCTCCATCTAAAAGGTGAGCACAGAGTCCAGACCAGGGCTCTGGTCTGTCCTTTGAAATAATCCTTGGTCCCCTGTGGTGAATGTGATGAAACACTGGTATCTCAGAGCCATTTTCCAATATAGTCCAAACAACTGGTCACCTCCAATGTCACTGGTCACAACCTCTTCATATTTAAGGACAGCATAGACTGGTCATGTTAATCTGTTAATGATGTCTTAATGGCAACCCAAAATTCAAAGCCGACTTGAGGACAGGATGGGGATCCCACCTGGCTAGATACCACCGTAGACTCCAGGTCTGCCACCATGTGTAGGGTGGGGAAGAAGGGGCTTTTGCTGCTTCTAGGCGCCAGGCCTGGGGTTTCTCCCACCTAGGGGTTCTAAGGAAGAAATGGATTTTCTCTTTCTGTTCATTGTGTTTCATCATCTGATCACTGAAATGCTTAATGTGAGTTTTCAGAAAAAGTAGGGCAGATGATCAGAAAAAGTGATAAATGGCGGCTGCATTTCACACGGTTGTTTATAACAAACTAGCCTGAACTGCTGCACCAGGAGTCGCAGTACAAGGGGGGAAATGTATGCAGGCAACAGGGAGTTAAGTAAATAAATTTTTTCTTTTCTTCGTCAATGTGTTTAGTTCTCTTCCTGCCAAGATTCATCTCACTGTGCTATCTTGTGAGAGACACATATGGTGCAGTGAAATTGCCATCCAAGAAAGCATGTCCCAGCCTGTTGAGGCATCATCAAATAAGATTAAAGCAAAGTAAAAATAAAAAGATAGAACGATTTTTTTTTTCTTTTCCTTGCACAGAGAACATCTGATGAAAGCCACCGAGGTACTTGAATTGCTTCTAAAGGTTTGCAGCCGTTTCTTTACTTTGGATGGTTAAGAAAAAACCAGGAATAACATGACAATATCTTCTTCGCTTTCTCCAAGTTAGTGGAAAAAAAAGTGCTTCATAACAAACCAGATGTATATGAATAAAATACCATCTTGCCTTCAGCACTTCAGTTGCAAATAGCACTTAAACACGCTGTAGACAGACCTCAGTCTTCACTTTCCCGCCTTCTCTTTGCATTCTATGGATTCAGACTTTTCAGGGTGGCATAGAATAAAACTTTCATTTTTAAATATTATTTATTAAGATTCCTTTTATGGCAAACTGTGGCTAAATTTCTGGCTTTTGCAGACCTCGGAATGGGAAGGACTGAGTTTCATCTTCGACCCATTAGTGGTCATATTTCCCTCTGGTAGCTGACACACTCAGGAGGCGTGGGATAGAAGGTGACAGCTTGTGCTACTTGGTGTCCCTGCAGTTGCCAGCCTCCCAGGGACTCTGCTCACCTAGGAAGGTACAGCCTCCCTTATTCTCGCCACCTGATTCCATTAGGCCCAATGCCCACTAGGCCGGGATATTATAAATAGGCCTGACCTTCCTCAGTGTCTCTGTACCTGGAAATACCCTGGTGCTATGGGTATGAGTTAGCTAGACAACTATCACGGCCACCTCCAGAAGGCAGCATCTTTCCCACCCAATGCCCCCTAAGTGAAGACTTACAGTCATATCCAGTTTCTTTCTCTGTTCCCTTTTTTCTTTAAGAATCTGCTAGCTTTGGGAGAATTTATGATGGGAGCAGGAGGCGGGGGGATCCACATGCTACTCTCTTAAGACTCTTCTAGAACATTCAAGGCAGTTCGTTTTTTTTTTTTTTTTTTTTTGAGAAGGAGTCTCGCTCTGTCATCCAGGCTGCAGTGCAGTGGTGCGATCTCAGCTCACTGCAACCTATGCCTCCAGGGTTCAAGCAATTCTCCTGCCTCAGCCTCCCGAGTAGCTGGGACTACAGGCACCCGCCACCACACCTGGCTAATTTTTTGTATTTTTAGCAGAGATGGGGTTTCACAGTGTTAGCCAGGATGGTCTCGATATCTTGACCTTGTGATCCTCCTGCCTCGGCCTCCCAAAGTGCTGGGCTTACAGGCGTGAGCCACCACGCCTGGCCGCCATTTTGTATTTTTAAGAGGCTCTCTGCCCCTCTACTTCCCTCCCCAGTGGGATTTCAGGAAGTACTGTAAACTCTGAAAGGATGCAGTTGGCCGGGTGCCATGGCTCATGCCTGTAATCCCAGAACTTTGGGAGGCCGAGATGGGTGGATTGCTTGAGGCCAGGAGTTCAAAACCAGCCTGGCCAATATGGTGAAACCCCCTCTCTACTAAAAATATAAAAAATTAGCCAGGTGTGGTGGTGGGCACCCGTAATCCCAGCTTCTGAGCAGGCTGAGGCAGGAGAATCACTGGAACTCAGGAGGCGGAGGTTGCAGTGAGCTGAAATAGCGCCACTGCACTCCAGCCTAGGCAACAAGAGCAAAACTCCGTCTCAAAAAGAAAAAAGAAAAAAAAGTATGCAGTTACGAGGTAAACAATACCATGCTTCATATGGGAGGGGGCCCAAAGCCAGGCTTTGAAATTAAATTACATTTTGTTTAAGTGTCTGGAGAGGGAGGGTGGCAGGCAGTGAAAGACAAGCATGTCCCTTTCTTAAATGCAGACACAGTGTTTTCTGTGATATGAAGTCAGTTTGTGTTTCTAAGCAGCGATGAGGAAGCAGCCGGAGCATTTGTTTGCAAACTGTTCTAGGTAAGGTTTACAAGATCTTGTTTCCGATGTGCGGCCTTAATTGGACCTCTAGAAAGCAACAATGCATCAGTGGAAGAGATTATCACTGGCCTTAATAAGCTGTTGTTGGCTTTCATAACAGCCACTGCCTAAAATGAGGCACACCGAGCCCAGAGACAGTCTTACCAATTGCCTGGAGCAAGGATTAAAGCAACAAGGATCCGAAGGAGAGAACGAGAGGCGTGGGGAGGGGGGTGGCGGAAGAAACAGGGGCTAATGTAAAATCGTTTCCATATTAACCTTCTTCCCTTCTGACAATGGTCAAGTTCTGATTCAAAATACAAATTATCTCCAATTACTTCAAAAGAGGCAGTCAGAGAGCTGTCATTTAACCTTCACCATCTGTTTGCTTCAAAAGAAAGCGGTACAGCCTGCCACGTTGACCTCAACTTTCCCTCCGAGCTCTGGACAGCACCAAAGACGGAAGCTTATTGTCCTCTGGAGAAAAATCTACTGGGGTTTTCAGGGGGGCAGGGAAGCATGGGGAGGGTTAAGAAAGAGGATAGAAAGGATAGATGTTACAGGGGGACCAAAGGAAGGAGTCCTGGGGGGTGACTTAGCTCAAGCTGAGGTGATGTCTAGAGTGGAGTGGGGGGCCTACCCATCCTGGCCTTGTTTACTCAACGTCCTCCACTAGAGGATGTGGTTTAAAATAAGATTGGCTTTAAGAAGGCCTCAGTGAGGCTGGGCACGGTGGCTCACGCCTGTAATCCCAGCACTTTGGGAGGCCGAGACAGGCAGACCACGAGGTCAAGAGATCGAGACCATCTTGGCTAACACGGTGAAACCCCATCTCTACTAAAAATACAAAAAATTGGCCAGGCGTGTTGGCGGGCACCTGTAGTCCCAGCTACTTGGGAGGCTGAGGCAGGAGAATGGCATCAACCTGGGAGGCAGAGCTTGCAGTGAGCCGAGATCGGGCCACTGCACTCCAGCCTGGGGGACAGAGCAAGACTCCGTCTCAAAAAAAAAAAAAAAAAAAAAAAAGAAGGCCTCAGTGAGCTGAGACAGCTGAGGACCCCAGGACAGGCAGGATGAATGAGGGCCATGACATGGCCGGGCCTTTTGCCTGGTCTTCTGTCATGGGAGGCCAACAAAGGTTGCCTGGTACAATCAAAGAAGCAAGATTGAAAGGCCAAGGAGACTAGCGCTTTGGAAAAATAAACAATCTGTTAGTACTGTACTATTAGACCCTTGTGTTACAGGAAAGTACTCCGGACCCAGACCCCAAGAGAGGATTCTTGGATCTCACACAAGAAAGAATTCAGGGTGAGTTCGTAAACTGAAAGCAAATTGATTAAGAAAGTAAAGGAATAAAAGAATGGCTACTCCATAGACAGAGCAGCCTGAGGGCTGCTGGTTGCCTATTTTTATGGTTATTTCTTGAAGATATGCTAAACAAGGGGTAGATTATTCATGCCTTCCCTTTTTAGACCATATAGGGTAACTTCCTGACGTTGCCATGGCATTTGTAAACTGTCATGGCGCTGGTGGGAGCGTAGCAGTGAGGACGACCAGAGGTCACTCTCGTGGCCTTCTTGGTTTTGGTGGGTTTTAGCCGGCTTCTTTACTGCAAACTGTTTTATCAGCAAGGTCTTTAAGACCTGTATTTTGTGCCGACCTCCTATCTCATCCTGTGACTTAGAATGTCTTCACTGTCTGGGAATGTAGTCCAGTAGGTCTCAGCCTCATTTTACCCAGCCCCTACTGAAGATGGAGTTGCTCTGGGTCACACACCTGTGACACTTGGATGGGCTAAAAAATGAAATCTACCTGCTCAACCAAAAGCCCCAAAAGCACACCATTCTGGAGCCTCTCCATGGAAGCACGACATCTCAGTCTGCATCAAAGCAATTATACCACAGAAAAACCAAATTCCATCATCTACAGGGGTCCCGAATGCGCCTTCCCTCCTTCGGAAATCTAGCAGAGTTAAAGGAAGAGAGAACAGCCATTTATGAAGATGTCCCAGGACAAGACTGAAAGCACCAGTAGGGAGAATGGCTTCCCAACAGGCCACAGTGAAATAATAGAGTGCAAATTTCTAAATGCCTACATTTTATGGGAGATTTCTAATGTGTGTGCCCACGTACATTATATTATTTCCACTACCTCTGATCTTTATTTTCCATTTTACAGCCCACTGAATAACAGGTTTTTTCAAGAGAGAAAGAAAGAAAACAGATCCCCTATAAATGAGGACAACTTTGACTCATAAACAGTTCATGTGCTCAGAGAGGAAAGGCACCTGGTACTTTCTAAAGGAAAGCACCTCCAAATACCAGCACCATGTGGTGGGAGGGCAATTCTTTGCCTTGTCAAATGGTACTGAAGCTTGAGGTCTGTTTCTACCACCACGCCTGGAGTAACTGTCAGGGCCTCTTATTTCTCATAGCCAAAGCAGATGGGGGACAAGTCGATTAAACACAGAAAGCTGCAGTGCTGTTATTAAGCAGTATCAGCGTGGCAATGACGGCTGGAGGGACCACGGTGAAGGGCAAAACCTAAACCTCCAAGGATGGGCTCTGCATTCACCTAAAGTCCCTCCCCCCACATGCACATACATAGAAGAAAATGACTCTTTTTTTTTTTTTTTTTTTTGAGACAGAGTCTTGCTCTGTTGTGCAGGCTGGAGTTCAGTGGCACAATATCGGATCACTACAACCTCCGCCACCTGGGTTCAAGTGATTCTCCTGCCTCAGCCTCCTGAGTAGCTGGGATTACAGGCACCTGCCACCATGCCCAGCTCACTTTTTTGTATTTTTAGTAGAGACAGGGTTTCACCATGTTGGCCAGGCTGGTTTCGAACTCCTGACCTCAAGTGATCTGCCCGCCTCAGCCTCCCAAAGTGCTAGGATTACAGGCATGAGCCACCTCCTCCTCTCCCTTCTCTGATCCTTAAGCACTCCTTTTTTTGTTTTGTTTTGTTTTGTTTTGTTGTTTAGAGACAGAGCCTCACTCTGTCACCTAGCTGGAGTGCAGTGGTGCTATCACGGCTCACTGCAGCTTTGAACTCCGGGGCTCAAGCTATCCTCCCACCTCAGCCTCCCAAGTAGCTAAGACTACAGACACATACCACCACGCCCAGCTGATTTTTTTTATTTTTATAGAGGCAGGGTCTCACTATGTTTCCCAGGCTCGTCTCAAACTCCTGGCCTCAAGTGATCTTCCTGCCTTGGCCTCCCAAAGTGTTGAGGTTATGATCATGAGCCACCACGCCCCGTCTCCCAGCAATTTCAAAGTACAAGTCAAGGGTTCCATTGGCAGCTCAGTGACAGACACTGCATTTAGGTGATGGCATTGGCATTAGCTGTGCAACACCGGGCTCTGATGAAAGCACCCTCTTTCAGATCTTCTCTCAGGCCTGTTCATCCCTTCCAAGTTCAGCTTAGAAGATACTGGGCCACCTAATGAGTAGTCAGAAGAGCAAACAATGGGAATGAAGGTGCACATCCCTCTGTCAGGTCCGGTTGCTGCATCTGATATAAGCCACTGTCTCTGATGGGTATCTGCCCTTTCACACACGCTTCCTTGCTGGCCAGTGCAAATGCTCTACATTTGAGTCAAACATAGAAGAAAACATGGCAGAACTTCTTGGAATAAAGAGGTCTATGGCAGACTCTGGCTCTACCCTGTCTCTCTCTCTGCCACCGTCCCCTCCCTGGTAAGGGAGGTAGGGACAATGGGAAAATCATTAAGCAGCAGCATCTGGACCTGATTAATTAACTAGCTGGAGCATCTGCAAACGTGTCAGGCCGGAGCCTAGGACAGTCCTGTAAGCAGGTTTGTGTTCAGGAAGGGAACCGGCTGTTACATTTTATAAGACAAATATTATCTGTTCTTCTTCCAGGATGCTTGTTATTAAAAGCTGGATTTAATAGAAGAATTAAAAGGGCTTGTTTCACTTGACATTTCATCCACTAAAGACCTGAGGGGGGAAAAAGAACCCCAGTGCCTGATGATCGGGAGCTTGTCTGTCAAGTTCCTTCTCTGTTTTGCTTTCATTGTTTTCCATTGACTGGTTTTTGCACCAAATGTTAAAGTCATAAGTGGCTGAAGATTTCCCAATTACAGGAATCTTTTCAAGGACTATTTCAGAGACTGCAATGTGCAAGAGATGCTCAGTTTATTATTGCTAAGTAAATATCACACTAAAAATCCAGATCTTCCTCCTTCCGCCGCTGACATACAGGTAGTGGAGGAAGCAAAAAAGGACCCATTCTCAGGCCCATTTGTGTTCGGACTGGCTACCGGCTCCCTTCAGAAGTCAATGCCATTTTATCCTAAAGACACTGTCAGGGCTGACTTTTAAATGCTCTTTTGATGCCAAGATTCACGCGGATTTCATGATTTGTTTCCTACACTTAGGGCCCTGTCGCTCTTCTCTTGTGTTACCCCATCAAGTTGGTACTTCATAAAGCCTGAATCATCATCACTATGATCTTAACTGCTAGGCGGCTTTGGGTGTAAATCCAGGTCCAGAGGATAAAATCCCTGGGGAATTCCCAGGTGCGAAGGGAGTGGCCCAGACTGGGGATTCAGCAGCAGGCTGTGAACTACCTGATCAATAAATAGCACGTGCACCACCTGAGTACTATCTGTGATTTAAAGATAAGATCTCCATAATCAGGAGCTGGGAAGGGGATACAGCTGTGTTCTGGTTCAGTGCCTCCCAAATCTCACCTTGTGTGAGTCGGTGCTACTTCATAGCACCTCAGGTCAAAGACAGGCCGAGTTAAAACACTCTGTGAGACTAGGAGGTGGTATTCTGTTCCTTATTTAAAAGACAGAGGCCTTGGAAGATTTAACCAAATAGGCAAAAAAGTATGAGATCATTAGTGAAAAGGAACAAACATAATCTAAATTGATCCCTAATTCGGGCTACCACATAACATACAGGAAGTATTATATAAAGAAATAATATGTTAAAATATTCAGTAAAAAGATGTTCTGTATTTGAGACAAGCTTCTACTGAAAACAAATTATTTGTTGATTATCTGAAATACAAACCTAACTGGGTGTTCTGTGTTTTTATTTGCTAAATCTGACAGCTCTGTACCAGATTTGAATCAGTCTGATTTCAGAGACAGGAGACTGAAATTCTAGAATTTTCCACTGACAGTGGACATTGGGCAGGTAACGTGTTTAAGTTTCCATCTGTGTGCAGATGGGAAGTATGCATTAAGGTCATTCTGTGTGAAATATCTGCATTTATGAATTTTTTTAAAAAACTATTGTTTTACCACTTTTATTGCATATACAGTTATCTAAATCTCCAAAAATGAAAGGAGTATTTCTAAGTAGAAGGCCTTAGAAAAGATATGCAGATAACAAGTGTTAAATACTTACATATCAAATTTAAGTAGCTCAACCCCTTAAAAACAGTTTAATTACTTTCGCTTTAAAATGCTCCACCATATTTTGCCACAGTCCAAATTTAGAAAATTAGTGGAAAGGTAACAGACACCTAAACTTTCTCTTAACAAGGTCAACTTATCATAAATTTGGAATTTTTCAAGTTCAACATAACTAGGGTTTATTATTCTTATACTTTACTGAAGACAACGAATTCTCTCCCAATGATTTCTCTTTTCCCTTCTGATTACAACAAAAATCCAGCTGCCTAAAATAGGCTTATTCCTCAAAAGGAGACAAAACTGCTGAGTTCTGTGACAATAATACTAATCAAAAGTCCATTTTAATTGTTCCAGGCCCTCATAGTGTATTTGATCTGTCTCTTTGGGCATCAGGATGACTGGGCTAAGCTGTGGGGGCCTCCTCTCCACTCTGGAGCAGTTTTGCATTTCAACTTTGAAAAATGAAAAACCTGAATGCACCTAGGTTCCTAACTTGGGAAGAAAGTGCTGAAACAGATTTTGTTTAAAATAAAAGAGCTCTAAAAATCTACAGAGGAACTCTTTTTGAGACAAGCGAATACATTTTTTAGCATCCAAGTGGGATATGGTCTTTAACATCCTCCTTCAAAGGTAGTCTGGTCAATGTATCTGCTGCAGCAAAATATGTGGGATTTGGGCAATGCATTTTGGATCTGAATATTCCCTAGGTTCTGCCAAGATAGCACCTATCCTAGGAATTTCTCTGTCAAAGTCGTCACTAAAATGTTCTAGGCCGAAGGCTGTGCCCTGAAGTTCTGAATCGCAAAGGGCCACAGTGGTGTGTCCATCTTAAGAAGTGGCTATGAGAGGCCGGGCGCCGTGGCTCACACCTGTAATCCCAGCACTTTGGGAGGCCAAGGTGGGCGGATCACAAGGTCAGATGGAGACCATCCTGGCTAACACGGTGAAACCCTGTCTCTACTAAAAATACATAAAAAATTAGCTGGGCATGGTAGCGTGCGCCTGTAGTCCCAGCTACTCGGGAGGCTGAGGCGGGAGAATGGCGTGAACCTGGGAGGTGGAGCTTGCAGTGAGCCGAGATAGCGCCACTGCACTCCAGCCCGGGCGACAGAGCGAGACTCCGTCTCAAAAAAAAAAAAAAAAAAATTGGCTATGAGAAGCCTCTTCATTCACTTGTCTCACCAGAGAAGACAGAGATGATGTCTCCCTTTTGAAAGACGGCTTTAAAATGACATTGAGAGGGTCAAAAAAAAAAAAAAAAAAAGAACAGACAAAATTATTTGGAAATAAAAAAGAGTACAGGCAAATCAAATGTTCCCATGTTTTTAAAAGCCTTTCTATGAAACTGGTCCTATTTATTAGTGGTGAAATACAAACCATGCTATCAGTAATCTTAAGGAAATGGATTGCTGTTAAGTGATACTTAAGAATCCACCCCCTAGCAAGGCTACTGTGCCATTACGGGAAGATAAGCAGAAAATCCTTGCCTCCCATAAAGGCAACCTTTGCTTGAAATACGTGTAAACCATTCAGTGGCAATTCTAAAGCCAGTGATTCAAAATATTGCTCTGGAAAATCTCAGTTAACCAGCAGTACCCAGGGTCTTTACAGATGAAAACAAAGACCAAGACTTTGTCAAGGGAGGAGGTGCTAAAGGAGGTGGTCAGCCTCTGAAAGTGCAGTCTTTTTTTTGTTTTGTTTTGTTTTGTGTGTGTGGTTTTTTGTTTTGTTTTGTTTTGTTTGAGACAGAGTCTCGCTGTGCCGCCCAGGCTGGAGCGCAGTGGCGTGATCTCGGCTCACTGCAAGCTCCGCCTCCTGGGTTCACGCCATTCTCCTGCCTCAGCCTCCCGAGTAGCTGGGACTACAGGCATGTGCCACCATGCCTGGCTAATTTTTATGTATTTTTAGTAGAGACGGGGTTTCACCGTGTTAGCCACGATGGTCTTGATCTCCTGACCTCGTGATCCGCCCACCTCAGCCTCCCTGAAAGTGCAGTCTTAAAGGTCCAATTTTTACATGCATTAATATCACATGTAATAATCTGCAGTATTAGGGATGTGATTGGTTCCTGCCTGGCTCTGTGTTGCGTGAAACAGCAATAATCTACGTATAACATCACCTCCTATCCTCCCACCCTCCACATCCTGCCGTCCCCCATCCCTGCCCTTCTACCTGTCAAAATGCAGAAGGAAACTGATTAGCACCTGGAACAGGTTATGCTCCTAGCCTTGCGTTCTTAGAACATTTTGTTTTGGAGTCCTAGGATTCTTCTTTTCAAGAGAAAAAAAAATTTAAGGTATAGACAGTATCCTTGAGGAGTTTGTAATCTAGGTGGGAAGACAAAACACCCAAAGAAAAATGATGTAATAGTGTCTTGGATGAAGACTGCTAGATCAACTTCTCAAGGGACTCAAAGCATTTCTTTAAAATTTCTTTATAAAAAAGAAGCAAGTGAACGAGTTAATTCAAAAATGGCTTCAATTGAAATCCAAAGAAGGACGCACACTAGGGATAGACCATAGGCCAAGCCTAACTATGGTTTTGTCGCTCAGTCAGAGCCAGCACTACCGAGGGTGAGGTGAGTGTTTGCTTCCTACCTGGTCACAAGTCTCCACCTAGATGTGTAGAAAACATTTGACCTCTGGGTTTTGTTCAACCTCTCCCTATCCTGAGTTTGTGGGAAATAGCCACGTATCATGGTCACCATCATCCTCGCTCTCTGTATAACCCCAGGTGCCCTGGGCCAAAGGTTTGGTGCCTGCAGGCTTGCTGAGCGACAGCTTCCGCCGATTCCATGCTTTGACCCCACACCGGGGTTTACATCCCAGCTCTCATCCAAAATGCTAGCCCCTGCTTCATCTCCATTATCCCTCGGTTCCATCCCTTCAAGATGGGACTTGCTTTCTCTACCCTCAAATTATATCAAGCATCCTAAAATGTAAGTTCCAGCATCACTAAATGGGATTCCAGTTATTGCCACCATTATCTCAAGACTCTGGCTCCTTGACTGCCTCTCTTCCACCCATCCTCCTTTATTCCTACCCCAGCCAGCGCAAACTCAGTACAAATAAGGGCATAGCTCAGACCCAGTGTCTCCCTGTATTCTATAATCAGGCCCTCTGGCCACCCTGGGCATTAGAACTTCTACCGGCTCTGTTTTCCAGCCTGACCCACTCCTACTCCTTATACTTCAAAATTGTACCACTGAGGTCTCTACACCTAGTGTTCAAGTCTGCTCAGGTTATAAAAATTAGATGGTAAATTTTCCAAAACTCTGTCATCTCCACGTTACGTTCTTAAATGCTGGTAGCTATGCAATGTATTTAACTTTGAGGTGTCTGTTTGTTCTCTTAGGAAAAAGCAAACTCGAATAGATGGGTTTGGGGATGCCTCTAAGTCGTCATGCTTTCTGAGTAGTAAGAAACATTATGGGGCCAGGCACGGTGGCTCATGCCTGTAATCCTAGCATTTTGGGAGGCCAAGGCGGGCAGATCACCTGAGGTCAAGAGATCGAGAACAGCATGGCCAACATGGCAAAACCCTATCTCTACTAAAAATACAAAAACGTAGCTGGGTGTGGTGGCACACACCTGTAGTCCCAGCTATTCGGGAGGCTGAGACAGAATCGCTTAAACTCAAGAGCTGGAGGCTGCAGTGAGCCGAGATAGTGCCACTTCACTCTGGCCTGAGCAACAGAGCCAGACCCCATCTCAAAAAAAAAAAAAAAAAGACATTACTCTCAAATATTTTTATCTGATGATAATTCTAAGGAAGTAGTGAGTTCCTACAAAGTTTATTCAATTTTACTCTTTAGTTTCACATTGATGGCATCAGGAAGAAAACCCCAGTGAATTCCTCAATGGCCTCTGGTCCATTCTGTAACGTAGAACTAAAACTCAAGAGTAGTAACTTGGACACAAGGTGGTGCTAAGGGGTAAAAAATTAACTGTGGGTCCTTTTCCCCAAAGGTTACCTCGAATACTCAAGGTTTTCGGGGCACTTAAGAGTTTACAAATGTTTTCACACACACTGTCCTGTTTATTCCTCAGAACTCAGGGAAGAATAAGCTAGTCTTGTGTTCTAAATATATAAATGAGAAAAATAAGGTCTCCTTAGGTTGTGTGACTTGTCCAAGATAACTCAGCCCAATCTAGATCTCTCTTCTAAGTCTAGGTTTAGTGCCCTTTTTTACTCTCCTACACAGGTTAGTCCCTTTTTTATGTGAAGTAAGAAATTCTCAATAGGGCTTCCATCAACTAAGCTAGGGAGTTCTGAATGCACCGATGCAACTTACATCCTGTGCCTCACTTGTGTTGCTAGTCAGGGGACCAGTGGGGTCTTGGTGACTCTCTCTGTGTTCTCGAGAATCCTTGGCCAAATTCTAGGATTTAAAAAGTAACACATAAAAATTTGGGTGGGGATGGGAGGGTCCCAAGGAGAAAAGATGAGTTCTGATGATACTTGGATTTAGATCCACTTGGGTAGAAGACCCCTTGTCTAAGCTTCCTGCTCATGCAGAGCTGTGGCAATGCTGTAGAAACACTAGCCTGAGGCTCCCAGAGCACCCTGTCCTGGTACAGCCTCGTCTCTCTCCTGATAGGGCTGAAGGTCTGTCTCCGCATGCGGGCAGGAAGGCCCTGGTCCCACCAATGCCCTCATAGCCATGTGCCATATAAGCCAGACTGAAAGACCTCTGCAGATGGCAAGTGAAAATCAGATGGCTTCTCCTGTTGAGATGATCTCCTCCTAGAACTAAAATACCCACAATCGGTGGTACATTTCTGGCTGTATGAGTTTCCCAGAGCTGCCATACCAAATTCCCACAAACTCAGTGGCTTACGACAACATGAATGTATTGTCTGACAGTTCTGGAAGGCAAAAGCCTGAAATCAAGGTATCAACCGGGCTAATTCCTTCTGGAGGCTCTGACGGAGAATTCATTCCATGCCACACTCCTAGCTTCTGGTGGCTCCGGCATCCTTTGCGCTCCTTGGCTTTATAGACTCATCACCCCAATCTTTCTGCTTTTATGTGGTTTTCTCCAGTGTCTCTGTGTGTCACACATATATATTCCTGTGGCCTCAACCTCCTGGGCTCAAGCAATCCTCCCACCTTAGCTTCCTGAGTAGCTGGGACTATAGGTGCAGACCATCACACCAAGCTACCTTTTTTTTTTGGAGACGGAGTTTCGCTCTTGTTGCCCAGGCTGGAGTGCAATGGATGGCGCGATCTCAGCTCACTGCAACCTCTGCCTCCCGGGTTCAAGAAATTCTCCTGCCTTAGCCTCCAGAGTAGCTGGGATTACAGGCACGTGCCACCACACCCAGTTAATTTTTGTATTTTTAGTAGACACGGGGTTTCTCCATGTTGGTCAGGCTGGTCTCGAACTCCCGACCTCAGGTGATCCACCTGCCTTGGCATCCCAAAGTGTTGGGATTACAGGCACGAGCCACTG
Source organism: Symphalangus syndactylus (assembly GCF_028878055.3). NCBI lineage: Eukaryota > Metazoa > Chordata > Mammalia > Primates > Hylobatidae > Symphalangus > Symphalangus syndactylus. The sequence continues at coordinate 22,935,006 of NC_072433.2, forward strand.
CACCCAGCCAACACTGAGCTGACTTCGAAAATTTTTTGTAGAGACGGGGGGTATCCCTTTGTTGTTCAGGCTGTTACCAAATTCCTGTGCTCAAGCGATCCTCCCACCTCAGCCTCCCAAAGTGCTAGGATTACAGATGGGTCCCTCTTGTTTTTTGTTTGTTTGTTTGTTTTTTAATAAGAGCACTAGTCATTGGACACTAGTCTCCTAAATCCAGGATGATTTCATCTGCAGATCCTTACTAATTACAACTGCAAAGACCCTATATCCAAATAAGATCACATGCTAAGATTCTAGGTAGACATGAATTCTGGGGAAACACTGTTCAATTTCAAGCATTCACAACTTTTCTTCCTTTGAACTAATCCTCCAACTTCTCTTCCTCTGAACTTATAGAAGACGGAGAACAATGGTCACTGTCATCCCCAGAAGAGCTCCTCATCTCCCTTAGTTCGGACATCCTGCCAGTGCTTCCTCTACCAGGATAACACCAGCCCTCTTCAACCGCATTTTTCTCTACACAGAACATTCTCGTTTGCCAAGGTCATTCCATGGAACCAATGTCCAGCGTCTTTTCTTTCCTTAGATCCCACAGTCCATACTCAACCTCCATGTGAAGACAGAGAATATCCCTTCGAGTTGGAATGGATGTTGACTGACTTCGTCCATTCATTTTGTTCTCATTCCGAGTCTGGATTTGCCTGTGTCCCTTGTAGCTTAAGAGCCCTTTTAATTAAGACATGACTCACAGATCATCTTCATGTCAACAGGCAACAATATTATATGCCTTCGAATTTTTCAATAACGAGACTTAAACAGAACAAACTCTTTGTTTCGGTGAAAAATGCTAATTGAAAGATTTTTTTTTTCTCAAAAGGACATTGAATGTAAACCAATGTACTAGGCAAAATGTAGATGATGCCTCCCCTTTTATCTGCTGTTCCTTCAAACAGAAAACAAAGTACCACCTCAACCAACCAACTCTTCTGGCAGGAAAAAGAAACAGACTCAAATTACATTCTTCAACAAGTCGGTCAGGAAGGAAAGGTGAATGTCACAAATACCATTCAAAGCACCGCAGAAAGTAGTCAATTTGGTTTCTTTCAGAGGCTGGAAGAAAACGTCCTTCTCCCCCATCTCCTGTTTTTTTTTTTAAGTTACTAAATTCCTTTACGTTTGTTTTCTTGGGAAAATGACATTATAGGTCATTAAGCAACTATTAAAAACACAAGTGAGCAAAACCCAAAGCATGGGTCTTTTTCCTTTGACATTCTTTTCCCTTGTTTCCAGAAAACGGTTTTGAGAGTTGGAATATTTTTGTTAATGTCTTTGTGGGCATTTCCGTCATCTTTCCATTTGTAACATCCCCTAAATAAGGCAGCTAGGGGAAACCTGCCTTGTCTTAGCACACCTGCTATGGCCAAAACAGGAACATGCATTCCCCCAAAATGGGATAGGTGATTTGCCAAACAGACCACAGCTCCCAAATTACCTGCCTTTTTGGAGTGCTACACCCAAAAATCAACCGGTTGATTGATGAAATCAACCCGTGTAGAACTTGATTTTCAACGTCCTCTCTTCCTCCCGCAGTTGGACAAGAAAGGGGAAGGAAACAGAAAAGGGAGAAAAGCCCTCTTCCCATCGGGTAAGTCCACGTGAGTCCCATTCACCACCGTCATCCGGAGGCTGCAGCATGGAGCTGGCCCCCCTCTAGCCACAGGATCGAGCTGGCTTCAGGGCTTCCGGGGTCTCATCCTCTTGCAAATTTCTTTGGTGGTGAAATCTATCAAAGGAATCTCAAAACAAATTACATGGTAAGTTATTGTCTCCATTCTGGGCCACTCTCCATGCCCCGCTGTCCGGCTCCGACACACAGCCGTGGGTGAGCTGCCGGTGGAAAGCCTCTGAGATAAGAAGATTACAGAATGTCATGTGCCTCCGGCGACTCAACTTCATAGCTAAACTTCTCCAGCCCAGGCAGTTCATCTGATTCGCATGGGTCACAGGCTGTTTCAATTAATGCCTCTCTAATGATTCAAGTGTGTGCCCTAATGTGGAAGGGGAATAGAGAGAAGTCAAGCCAGGGACCTGAGCATGTCTGTCCTCTCCACCCTCTATCTCGGAACGCTCTTTCCCAAGCTGACTTGTAAGAAAGGAGAAAATGGGCTGGGAAGGAATACAGAATTCCTTTCAGACAGAAACCTTTTATGTCACCTTCCTGTCATTACCAATGCAATTCTGTGAGCCTTCCGTGGCCTGTGGATCCTAGACTAGTGAATAACAGCCCTGATACAAAAACAGAATGCAGAAAACAAATGAGCATTTTGAAAATAAAAAGCCTGGCTTTTAATCCTGTTAAGATCATGGCTGCTTTTTTTTTTTTTTTTTTTTTTTTCTCCCCACCCTAAAAACTCTGAAAGAGACACTGATGTCCCCATTAACATAAATGCTGAAATCAGCATTTCCTTTGAAAGAAGTTGTTAATATTTGGAAATGGTCGGATTTCCAATCCAAGCTTTGATTGTTATTCTATACTAGCCAGCAAGTGCCAAGGTCACAGGGAGATTCACCTGCAGACTGGGCTAAATGAATCCACTCAGCCACGATGCATGTATAATTTAACACTCTCCTCTCGAGTACTTCCATGCATTCCTAAAAAATATTTTATTACAATAACAAATTGGTTTCAAAATCATGCATTATGTATTCTGAAATTAGGTCTGCCAGTGAAACCTGGATGTACAAACATGTGTACTCCTGGGCAGGGCCAGAAGAGCACACAGATGCCAGGATGGAGCTCAAGAACAGTTAATCCCACAAGGAACCCACTGTCGCTTCTTTATTATCTTAATCTGCATATTTGGAAAGTAAAAGAACAAACTGATCATTTACTTAAAGGGCAACCACCCGTTTCCCTTAATCACCCCCTCCATGAGAAGGCAGAGGGCGTGAAGTCCTAAAAATAGGCTGCCGAGGCAGTTTCCCAAGCTTTCCTTAAAAAACAGTTATTCCTTGAATATTAAAAGTCTTCTTTTCCTGTGATCTGACACTTCCCGGGTATACATTTTACAGGAACTGGACTTTAACAAAGCTTCTTTGAAACATGAAAGATAAAGATATCAAAGCCATCCTTACAAATTTGTGTTAAGAAATACACTTGCTCTGCCGTAAGTTTCATCACTGAGTTATCCAAAAAAAGTTAACATATTCAGAAAAATCCTTAGGATTCCCGTCACAAATGCAACCCCATATAATGTGTCCCTAATGGGTGCTTGTTTCTGCTTTGCAACTTTCATCTGAAGTTAAATACACATTGATTTAGCATTCTTTTACAACACGGGGATGCTTTTCTCATGGCACAATAAACATGTTTCTTAAGATGTCTATTTGTGAATAATTAAGACTAAAATGCTTTTCTGATTCCTTCCTAGTTTTTTCTAGTTTAGACCTTTGTATCACACTTGTAAAAATTCCATCTCATCAAATGAATGGCATTAATAAGTCCTAAGCAGGCAGGTTGTCCAAAATGGCGACTTTCATGATACGGAAGGCATTTGATCTTAAAAACATGAGAAAGAAATTTAGTTGAGTTTTCTCTTTGAAAAGTTTCTTGGGCATGAGCTTGATCTTTCTATAGTAAAAGAAAAAAATCTAGTTTATTTCAATAGGGGATTTGTTTTTCATTAACTTGCAAGCTAAACATCATTGGTGTGTTTCTATTGGTGTACTAACTTGGTGAATAAAACAACAAATTCCTGAGAGAGTCACTTATAAATCTCTTTAAATTAAAATCAGTCTAATTTTTATTATAAGACTAACATCATGATAGGCTTAGTATTTTTAAGGCAATGCCCAGAACTAAAAAGTTTAATTCCCTGAGAAGAGTTTTTAATAAAGACAAATCATAACTAAAATTAGATGCTGCAACCTTTTCTTCTCAAAAAAAAAAATCTGCAAACACTGTGTTAAGACATCATTCCTCCTTAATTTTTGTTTCGATGCAGTGATATGACTAGACATATAGCTTTTCTACGTAAAATTATAAAGAATAATTTAATCTAATCAGTAATTTCTAAAAATGGGAAATGGTAACAGCATAATTTTTTATTTCTTTTGTATTATAATTTAGGCTGACACATTAAAGCTTTGCTTTTCAGGGGAACAATTAAGAAATTGTTGATAGAAATTAAATATTACTGACAATTGAAAATGCATTTTTTTCCTCATTTGCAGCATCTAGATACACCGCTCCTACCTCCCATCAAAGATAATCTAAGCTCAGATAGTATTAAAGAAAAAATGAACTAAAAAGCTTAGTTCTTTTGTGCTAAACAAAAAGGTGATTTATATAAGTAATAAGCAAACTCCAGAGTATGGCGATACATATGTATTTTTAAATCCTCTAAAAATGCCTTAAGTTGTAATCTTCAGGCTAAATGATTAAACTCTCTCTGGGTCCATTGGCTGCAGAACTATATCCTTCATGTCAGCTGTGGGCTATTTTCGGCTGAATGCAAACTGCTTTTTTGTTTTTAAAGACAGTTCACGTTTTATACCACCTTGGGTGTATGGTATACAGGCCAACACACATAATTTAGGGAAGTATTAAAATAGAATTAATTTTTTTAAAAAAACTTCAATAATAATTACAATAATTACATTTCATTCCCACACATTGCAACAAATAGTTACATAGCCAACTTCTTAAATACTGGTGTGAAAACACTAAGTCGAAATTCATGACACAAATCAAAATGTGTTGCACAAACTCCTTTTTGGTTGTCGTGAAAGGGGCGTCTCAAATTGAGTGTAGAAGGGCATTCCAATAACCACAGTACTTTTTTGGGTGAACTGTAAATACATAATTCATATCTGAATATGATAAAATATATAAGATCACCCATATAGGTAAAAATTAAATCGGTGAAAAGGACTAAATACAGTTACAAATAAGCAGCCCAGAAGTTCTAAGGGAAAATGCCAGAAGTCAAAATGCTTTCTGATTCATCTTAAGCAGAACAGGAGTTTTAACACAAGCCTGTCTTAACAGCTACCCAGGCAGGATTTGAGGAGAATAATTCCCTAATGCCACTTAAAAAAGAAAAGTCGACCGAAAGCATCAAATGGATTTTGAATCTAAATATTCTTAAAAAAAAAAAAAAAACTTTTTATGAATTGGCAGCTCAGAGAATCAAACCGATAACATTACAATAAGGTAGGCATGGTCAACATTCTTCGGGTGGTTTGGGGCTGTTTTATTAAGAGCGTGCTAGGAATTCCAGTTCTTAAAGAGTCACGGCCTGCATTCAGCTGTCTTCAGTTCTGTCCCCAACCTGGCCATCTGCCAAAGAATGACACACTTTGAAGGACAAAGTAAGAACAGCTTTCCACACACTTCTCAGACCCAAGCTCCTGGCTTCAGAGCGAAAACTCTTAGGAGCCTTAAACCTGAGCACTTTTTAGCAGGTCAGAAACAGAAAGGGAGGAAGGAGAAGGCAACATAAAGCTGTCTTGAGCCTCCCCTCTCCGTAGGTCTAATGTTGCTTGGTCCACAGAACAATCACAACAATAAAATGCAGTGTGTCCTGGGGTCCCCTCTGAAAGAATAAAACTGGAAGCCTGTCTGTCATGCTGAATACCGAACCAGAAGCTCGCACCACGGGATTCGATGCCTTGTGCCTGGCTTGTATTCACAGGCAAGGCAGACAGATGTGTGGCCTTTGACAAAGCCAAGAGATGGGCATTTCAAAAATAAAATCATCTCCCAATTACAGGGAACCCTTCCTGCCTGGGATCCCAAAGCACTCTATCAACCTAAATTGGAATCCTGTCTACTGAGCTGCCTTCAGTGCGGCCACTCCAGTATAAATTGGATCAAATGCTCTCAGATTAATTCCTGGAAACCTATATTCATCTTTGTATATCTTTATTACAAAACTAGCCACAAGACCGCTCTACAATTTTCATTACCGGAACAGCTTTCGAAGCTGGATTACGCCATGGTTTATCCCTCCGTGACCCCAAACCATCTTGTTAGCTCCATTATTGTATATTCATACAACACACCTGAGCCCAAGATAATAAGAGAGTTATAGTGAATGAGGGGACAGGGTGCGCTTTCCTGCATTTTATGCACCTGCTATTCTGCAATGATATTTAACCTGCCGCAGGCGTCCCCAGAAGTCCATGCCTCACTCCCATGCTCTCACTTGTGCTCTGACACTGAAGACCTTCACCACCCTCCCTAATGTGAAGGGATGGCAAGTTAACCCGAGGAGGACCTGAACTTCTTGGTGATGGTCAAATGTCATTTCTCCTGTGCTGCTCTGGGTTAGAGTATGAAGGTTCTGCACCAACAGAAACCACAGCAGAGGAAACCCCCAGCCCTTCACGGGAAAAGAGCAGGAGTTTCGCCTGCAAAAAAAAAGTGGATGGAACTAGCATATGCTTAGAATAGAAGATGGGAATGAAAGTGATCAACGATCTTAGCTGTAGTTGCACTGGACTCAAAATGTTTCGGTCAAGTGCGTTACAGTCGTGGTTCTTACAATGCTGCTGCCACTGGCAGGTATCAAGTAAGGTTAACTTTATGACGATGATTTAATCTATTAAATTATATTAACGTATATTAATACAGATGCTGTATATAACTACGATATTTCTAACAACCGTGTTAGAATCAAATGGTTTATTTACCACCAGTGTGGCTGTTTCTCTGTTTCTCTTATGCCTGTGTATATGAATAGAAAACTATACACAATGTAATGATCTATTACACTATATAAATGTGTATATGCGTGTGTACATATTTACATAAAATTTAGGTATAGCTTTATATCTCCTTTTTCTCACCACAGCTATATTCTTCGCTGGTCCACACATACCTACCGTGACTCTCCAGCCCCCTTACCTGTCTCCTTTCTTTCTTCCTCCCTTCCCTCTCCTCCCTTCTTTTCTGTCTTCCTTTTTTCCTTTCCTTTGAAATAATGCCAGCTTGGTCCTTAAAACAGGAAGAATAATGTAGAAGGGTAATGCTTTATTCATAAATTCCAGGGAAACTTTAAGACTTCTGTTTTCTTATCCCTTTCCCCTAAATGTGAGGCTAAAGTACAATGAGACTGATTTCATATGTTGATGCAAAAAAGAAATGGTCTCATTATTTTGTGGATGTGCTTGAAGCCCTCTAAAGAAATCACCTCCTTATTTCTCATTGCTTAAAGAAATGATGCAAAATTTCATCCGGGTGTGTGACTATGCCTCCATTGTAACAGACCCGGGTGAAATTTTGCATCATTTCTCAGGCCCCACCCAGCACCCACTGAATCAGAGCCTACTTTTCAACAAGATCCGCAGGTCATTTTCATATACCTTAGTTTGGAAGCCTTAGCCTAGGGGATTTTTATTTGCCCATCTCTGGATTGTACTTCAGGTCTTCTAAATCAAATTATTTGGGAGTAGAGACCAGGTACTTGTACATTTAAAGAATTCCCCAGATGACCTGATAACCCTCCAGATTGAAAACGTGCCCAGTTAAGGTTTGACTTGTGTGGTTTCTACAGCGACAGTGACAATGGGTGAAGGGATTCCTAACACAGGGGTTTTTCCTCCTGTCATCCCTCTGCATGGATTTCTACGGCGGGTCTTCATCACCTCTGTTTTCTGCATCTTAGTCTGAGAGTCAAGAGTCACCTCCTTGAACTATCTTTCTGCTCCTTCATCCACATCATTCTCATGCTTCAACTAAGTCAAACAACCACCAACTGCCATGATTTCTTTGTCATGCAGGACAGTTCCCTCTGCTTCACTGCCTTCACATCCACCATGTCCCTCAAGGCAGCTCTAATGACCCACAGCCCCCTGGAAGTCTTCCCCACTGACGACGTTCTACTCAGCACTTTCCTTTGTTCCATCTTTAAGTGTTTAACTTTCAAGCTACCACTTTGCACTTATAAATGCTCTTTTAAATGGTCCTCATGCCGTTTTGTGTGTTTGATTCGTTTTTAAAAACTAAGCCAGTGACACACAGTTTGACTTCTTACAGCTGCCCTCTTCCTATGTTCCACATCACAGTTATCTACTGAGGGGTCCTACCCACCCCATAACATATTATGCATTAAATTTTCCGAATCCTGCTCCTAGTATATGTGAGAATAGAACTTCAAAAGGCATCCAGGATTCCAACTAATTTGTCCCAGAAGACACCTATGGGAAGCGGCAGGTTCACAAAAGTATTTAAAAACCAAAGGTTCATTCTCAGAAGCTGTGTAAGGAGTTGCTGGCTAGGACCTTTCACGATCTCCCTGTTCCGGGCACATGATGTTTTGTCCTTCGTTTTATTGTTCCCCCTGTGTGCTGATTGGTTTTGATGCATTACACAACACGGGGTCCATGAGAACAGGTCATTTTTCAAGTTAACAGGTGCAGGATGAAATTAGATTAAAGTTTGGTAAATTTGCAGGTGGAAAAAACATCAACATGGGACCGATAGAAGGGGTCTGGAGTGAGAGAAATATCCAGGGCAACACATTAAGACTTGTCTTATCTGGGCATGTGAATATTTCTCGTTCACACGGAAGGATTTTCAGGGGGAGAAAATCTGTGCTCCTTCTTCTTCCATCTCTATTTGTGTCAGTTTCCCTCCCGAGCTTTGCTTGTCTTGCCCTTTCTCTGGACGAGGGCTTGGCTCTGGGTCTTGTCACATCTCACTCATGCCGTGGGGCTCTTAGGTTCAGCAGGCAGAGAGCTGTGTGACCTGGGGCCATGTGAGTCTATCTCACTAGAGATGCTTTGTGCCATTCAATTCCTCTAAGCCCTGACCAGTTCAGACTGCGATGATTGTGTTTCTCTTGTACCCAGGGAGAAATATGGCAGGCTTTACCATGGGAGATGTACACACAAAACGGATTTTCAGGATGAATGGAAGCCAAGCCCCGTCTTTCTCCTTCATCCATTTCTTTTTGTCTTTCTCTTCTGTCTCTTGATATTTTTCTTGACCATTTCCCCCAATTTTTCTAATTCTCTTTAATACTTATACACACTCACTAAAATGAGCATGGCACCCATTGGGAGGAAAACACTTCATGGCACTAATTTTTTTTTAACCTTTGTTAAAAAACAATCCCCATTTAAGCAGTGACAGCCAGGACTCCGTAATCTGTACATACAATTTAATCCTTTAAAGAATCAGCAGGGCCCACATCAATCAAGACCCTTCATCAACTTGTAAAAACAATATTTTGATTCAATCAGATTCAAAGCCCTGAAATTCTCAGCTAATTAATGCGAGGTCACTCAAGGGCTGTGCAATGGTAGCTGGAACAGTGGTCAAATATTTACCCTGGGCACACTCACACGTTTGCATCACCAAAGGATCTGAGTGATGGTCAAGAATAGATAATGCACCTATGGCTGCAGCACATTTCACCTGGCACAAGCATGTGGACAGATAATTATTACAAAGGGAGGAAAAACAAGAAATGATTCTTCCGTCATCATAGACATGCATGGAAGTAAAAGTCTTTTAAAGGAAAAATGGATGGGGACCTGCCCACACCTTGCTGACGTTCTGTTTTAACACATATGTCCCAAAGCAGAGAGCTGTTCTGTGTAATCCTCCCTAGAACATTCAAACTAAATAACATTAAAAACAAACAAAAAAAACCTTCTATTTTAGGTTTAGGGGTACATGTGCAAGTTTGTTATATAGGTAAACTCATGTCATGAGAGTTTGTTGTACAGACTATTTCGTCACCGAGGTACTAAGCCTAGTATCCAATAGCTATTTTTTTTTCTCCACTCGTCTCTCTCCTCCCACCCACCACCCTCAAGTAGGCCCCAGTGCAAAATAAATGACATGTTTAAAACCTCATAAGACAGCAGATTCAATCCATGGGATCTTTTAGTTAGATCTAGATTCTAATAAATTTGCTTTGGTTTGCACCTTGAGACACTTTGGAACTCAATGTATTTTGTAGGGGAGGAGGGTGTAGGAGCAGTCACAAAATCTTACTGGCTCTGCTTATTTCTAGGTATGATTGCTGAGTATGTGAACAGGTCTCTACCAGCAAAAACATGTATTATTTACTTACACAAATGCAGACAGAGAAAGCATCAAGATGTCTTGTTACTGATAAAAAAATAATACTTTGTATTTTTTCCCTTAAAATATGGGAGACAGGTAGGCAATTGAAAGGAAGTTCAGGTAGAAAATGTATCTCAGCAAATTCCTTCTTCTTTACTTTTGGTGTCTCCTGTAAACCCTTTAAAATGGCACATGGTCCTGGTTCTAATATTGTACTACATAGTTTTACAAAATACACTGACTAAAGAGTATATCATATCTCTCTGTAGTATTTCTTACAACTGCATACAAGTCTACAATTATCTCAAAATATATAAAGTTACATTTAAAACCTCACAAATTGTATAGCTATAGAATAGACACAGAACTGAGCAGGCTGTTTCTTATGTTGCTAATTAATCACTTCCGCTCACCTGCCTGTCCCCCAGACCCCACTTCCCAACCTCCCCAAAAAAATCTAAAAAGAGCAAACACTAGGAGACTGTGGACAACAGCTTTCTCTTTCCTCAAGATCAGGGGACTGAAGGTATAATTTTGTTTTTAAAATTCTGAACTTATCTTCAATAAAAGAAGGAAAAATCTAAATTTTTTAGAAGAAATTAATGATTTAAATGATAGTCAGCTTGTTTTCTCCTTATGTTCCCCGATAGTTTTATAGTTTTTACCCCACGAATTTAATAACTGAGTGAAGAGTAGCAAAATCATTTGTATGGAAGAAACATCATAGTTACAAACACGTTCCAGGTCAAATATCAAACCCATTCCAAATTAGGCTATAGTGGTCATTTCACTGATTCTCAGCAACATGCAGACTATAAACTTTTCCATTGTTGAGCTTACTAACTGATGTCAATCACTCCGGCCAAACTGGTTGTTGAGCAATCAGCATTGATCACTACGACAAACCAAAGGGATGTGTGGCTCTGCTCAAGCCCAGCATTTAGCAAATATAACACAGCTCAGATTCATAGGATGCTGCCAAGATTATTTTTTTAAACACTCGAGCTGGTCTACCTGGGGTTACTTGATAAAACATTTGGACTGAGTTAAATAGGTACTTCTGTCAGACAACTGATTAGATTGATTTTTTTCCCACTGTATTAACTGGTTATTTGGATTTTCTACACACATTTAAAAGATTTATGGAATCACAGATACATAGAATTTTAGCATTAGAGATGTCTTTAGAGATCATATATGGTCTAGGGTTTTTGCTCAAGTTTCGTAGATGTTAAATGAAAAAAAAAAAAAAAACAAAGGGAAGGATATTTTCATTAAATATGTTCGGGAAACTTTGAGCAAAGAAATTCAGTTGTTTGGTTCCTAGTTTGCTCAGAGGCTTTAAAATGCTAAGAGGCTTCACGATTCTAAAAGAGGGGAATATAATATGCAGGTTCTTCCAAGCTTATAACCAACACAAACACTAAGATGTAATACAAACTATTTCACAGACAAGGAAACAGACACCCAAGGAAGTGATGTGTTTTTTTTTTTTAAATACTCCCACTTACAAGGAGTTAAACTAGAATCTAGGCCTCCAGATTCCCACTCTACTCCTTTCAACTGAGGCAAATGCATTTATTTTTATTTTTATTATGAAACTTTTCAAACATATTTAAAAGTAGTGAAAATAGACAGCAACATCTATAATCCCATCAATCAGATTCAATAACTCTCTAGATTTTGCTTCACTCTTTGTTTTATATTTTATGTCTACGTAAACCAAAAAACAAAATTCTAAGGCCCCCAACCATCTGAAGATGCACCTCTCCTCTCCACCAGGGGCATTCCAAAGTTAAGCTGGAAAACGAGTTCAGGCTGTGATGAGAAGGGAGAGCTGGACATGCCTCATTACACTCTCCTCCCATTTGGAATTACTAATGGAACAGGCTCTTTATGTCTGATAAGAAACATTTACAATCTATTCTCTCTGAAGCCCGCACCTGGAAGCTTCATCTGCGTGATAAAACAGTCTCCACAACCTCTTCTCGTAACCCAGACATCGCTTTCTATTGGTAACTCTTTCAGCCAATTGCCAATCAGAAAATCTCTGAGTCCACCTATGACTTGGAAGCCCTCACTTCCAGCTGTCCTGCCTTTCCAGACCTAACCAATGTACATCTTAACATGTACTGATTGATGCCTATGTCTCTTTAAGATACATAAACCGAAGCAGTACTGTGACCACCCTAGGCACATGTCATCAGGACCTCCTGAGGCTGTGTCATGGGTGCATCCTTACCTTGGCAAAATTAACTTTCTAAATTGATTGAGACCTGTCTCAAATACTTTCAGGTTCACAAATACATATCATACACATTATTATAAAATGTGTATAATATATAAATTACTAATTATTATAATCTTTTTTTTTTGACATAGTCTCACCCTGTCACCCAGGCTGGAGTGCAGTGGGGTGATCTCGGCTCACTGCAAGCTCTGCCTCCCAGGTTCATGCCATTCTCCTGCCTCAGCCTCCCAAGTAGCTGGGACTATAGGCACCCGCCACCATGCCTGGCTAATTTTTTTGTATTTTTAGTAGAGACGGGGTTTCACCATGTTAGCCAGGATGGTCTCGATCTCCTGACCTCGTGATCCACCCGCCTCAGCCTCCCAAAGTGTATAAATTTTAATTATAAAAATATTCTCCTATATATGTAAAAAATATTCTCAAATACTTTTGGCTTCACAAATATATATTATACATATTATATATATACATACACACACATATAATGTATTAATGTAATGTATTATAAAGCATAATGTATAATGTAATATATTATAATGTAGAATATAATGCATTATAATATATAATGTATTATAATACACATATATATTTTAAATATATAAATGTATAAAAATTATCCTTGGACAGTATATAAAAAATTTACCTGTTATAAATATTAAATGAAAGCATCCTGTCTTTAGTATTATGAAGAAATAATTATTCTATTAGGTGTCTTAAAATAGTGATCATATAATTTTATAATTTCCTCTCTATGTGTTAGCTGGAATTTTTCTTTGTAAGAGAAGTTTACTGGCCAGGTGCAGTGGCTTATGCCTGTAATCCAGCACTTTGGGAGGCCAAGGCGGGCAGATCACGAGGTCAAGAGGTCGAGACCATCCTGGCCAACATGGTGAAACCCCATCTCTACTAAAAATACAAAAATTAGCTGGGTGTGGTGGCGCACGCCTGTGTCCCAACTGCTCAGGAGGCTGAGGCAGGAGAATCTCTTGAACCCAGGAGGCGGAGGTTGCAGTGAGCCAAGATCATGCCACTGCACTCTAGCCTGGCAACAGAGCAAGACTCCGTCTCAAAAAAAAAAAAGCAAAGAGAGAAATTTCCTTTGTTAACTGGGACTATCTAGTTACCTAGAAATACCACTCATATAAGCAAGACAGGATAAATGCTTTTTTTTTCTTTTAGTTGCCTATCTTTCAGGGTAAGGAGTTAATTCTAATGGTATTCAATTAGTGATGCTTTGGTGATGGTTGCTTTGGGTTTGCTCTCTCTCTCTGTCTCTCTCTGTCAGCACTCCCCTGCCGCCTTTTATTTGAAGGTCATTGGGCTTAATGTATTTCCACTCCTTATTCTTTCTGATGCTCACAGTGTCCCATTTATTGCCCATAGGAACCCATTCATGTGTTTTTGTGTTCTTTTGACATGACCCATTAGACTTCATAGTTTCTTTGTTTCCTGGCACAACAAGATATCTTGCTGTGACCTTATATATTTCTTGCCACAGGCTGAAACCAGCCAGCATTTTAAGAAGCCTTAGTTCCTTTCAGTGGGGAATGGTGTTTAGAGATCACAATCTGGACACAAGGTGTGTTCATTACTTTGGGGTTGCCATTACTTTTAGGCCTGTTCAGTGGACAGATGTAGGAAATGCTCATCTTGCCTTTTCTAGAAAAATGTTCTTTATTTTCTCAATTTTTTTAACTTTCTCAATTAAGCAATGGTCAAACTACTGGCCTTCTCCAAGTATTTGCAAGAGAGAAAAATTTTATAATATAGGCAGAAACCCACCAACATAGAGAATAAACTAGTGGCATTAATTAAAGAATGGTTCACCTTTGTTTATATATATGATTTCATATGAAATATATTAATTCCTTCCAAAGTCCTATCTACATTAAAATTTCAACTATAGCAGTTATAAACAAAACTTACTTGTTTCTACTTTCATATACTGTTTGTATAAGTGGTATTGTTCTGACTCCTTTATTCACATTTGAAATCAGATTTGTCTTTTGCAGGAATAAAAATTTTTTACACTAATGGACGCTTGTTACTTTCAGATAGGTCCTAAGAATCAAGCTGAAGAGTATAAGTACAGCAGTGATTTTTTGAAGTATTATATTTAAATAGTTATTAATTCTATTACAAGAATTGTAAATGGCTAACATTTGCATTAACACCCATGTCACTGGTCAAGCATACAACTTAGAATGTCTCTTTTTTTTTTTTTTTTTTTTTTTTTGAGATGGAGTCTCACTCTGTCACCCAGGCTGGAGTGCAGTGGCATGATCTCAGCTCACTGCAACCTCCGCCTCCTGGGTTCAACCGATTCTCCTGCCTCAGCCTCCTGAGTAGCTGGGATTACAGGTGCCCACCACCACACCCAGCAAATTTTTTATATTTTTTTTTAGCAGAGACAGGGTTTCACATGTTGGCCAGGCTAGTCTCCAACTCCTGACCTCAGGTGATCCACCCACCTTGGCCTCTCAAAGTGCTGGGATTACAGCCATGAGCCACTGTGCCTGGCCATTGACTATTTTTTATCTAGACTTCCCAACTGAACCCAACACTTGCATTGGAGTTATATAAGATGATACACAGCAAGAGTGCTTAAGAAGACATATAAAATCTACATGTTCAGATTTGAGAATTCATTCCAAGTAGTAACAACCTTGTGAAGCTCTGGTCATTGTTGTACTGCCTTATTTTAAGTAAACTGTAGCATTTGACTAATCTAAATATAAAAGGCTGTGAGATTCATTTTTTTTTTGCACTAGTCTTAGGATGTAGTAAAATTAAAACTGCAGGGTTGTGGGAAGTGTCTACAAACCACAGCTTTCCCAGCTATGGGGATGCTGACATGGCCTTGGAAAATACTTCCAGAAAACTCAACCTGCACTGACAATATCTGGGCCAATCAGGTTCCTTTCCTTCTTATCTGCTCCCATTCCTGTACACCCCTCTTCCCCAAGAAATGAGCCTATAAGATCTATTCCAGATGAATATGCTCCCTTTTGAAACAAACCTAGAAAATCTAAATAAAAGTTTTTAAAATCCACAACTAATCTTAAAAAAGAAGAAAGGAAACCTGTGGTACTAAGAAGGAAAAAACAGGTTGAAAACCAGAGAGTTAACCACATGAGCTGACACTGTGGATAGTGTAGTAAGAATAGGGCATGCATTTCAAATTTAGGACCCCAGAGATACCAGTTTTAATGACTAGGTAGAGATAGAAAATAAGATTGTGTGTTCTGTGTGCTGTGGAGTTAAAATAACGCCCACATAATTTGGGATCATCAAAGAAATTTTGCCATTCTCCTCAGGGAGATAACAATGAAATTTATCGCTACCTGGGATTTGGGTAGAAAATAAGTTCTACTTGTATAGGCAAGGCAAATCCCAGAAATTAATGAACCATAAAATCTTTCTGGATAGACATGTTCAATTCTATCATGCTTAATTCAATTCGTGTAACAAATGTCCCACTGTAAATAAACTCACAATTAACAAAATATAGCATAAAAAACTATCTTGAAAGACAATCAGCAAAACCCAATAGAGTATTAAGACTCTCTAGAACTTCTAGTAAAATTGGACAGATTCTGATCAGATTCTGATAGAGACTGTAATATGAACGTATACAAAATGATTAACACTATATAAGAAATAATAAAAAGCATAGGAAAAAATTACTCACTACGAAACATGAAAGGGCAAATAAAAAATAAATAGTACATTTACAAATTTTAAAAAATATGCTTAGACATTGAATTCTAAAATCTCAAAAAAACAGGCTAAAGAGCAGATTGGAAATAGGTGAAGACAGAATTAGTGAATTGGAAGGTCTATCTGAATAACTCATGCAAAGCATAGTACAGAAAGACAAAAATACAGAAAATGTGAAAAAGTGGTTAAGTAAGATTTAGAGGAGGAAGTTCTAACATACATCTAATTGGAGTCCCGGATGATGAGAAAGAAAGAGAATGAGGCAGAGGATATGTTTAAAATAATAGACAAGTAATGGAAGTCAGATTAATAGAGCCTAGTAAATCCTAAGTAGAACAAATAACAGCAAATCCATATCTAAACCTCTCATAATGAAATTTCAGAGCAGCAAAGACAAAGAAAAGACCTTAAAAGTATATAATGTATCTTCAGAGGAGAAACAGATAGACAGCTGACTGCTGATCATCAACAATGGAAGTGACAAGCCCGCAGAATAAAATCAGTGATATGTTAAGAGAGAGTAACTAGAAGTATACACTTCAACAGATAGTGGGGGAAAAATATTTTAAGAACAAAGGTGAAAACCAAAAACAGCTTGCCAACATTAGGACATTACTAAAGGAAAGTCTAAAGGATATACTTTGGACATAATGAAAATTTTTGTAAGTCAAAGATGAAGATGGGATAAAGTCAGGTCGTAGGCATGGGCAAAGATTTTATGATGAAATCACCAAAAGCAATTGCAACAAAAGCAAAAATTGACAAATGGGATCTAATTAAACTAAAGAGCTTCTGTACAGCAAACAAACAATCATCAGAGTGAACAGACAACCTACAGAATGGGAGAAAATTTTTGCAATCTATCCATCTGACAAAGGGCTAATATCCAGAATTTACAATGAACTTAAGCAAATTTACAAGAAAAGAAACCCATTAAAAAGTTGGCAAAGGACATGAACAGACACTTCTCAAAAGAAGACATACATGTGGCCAACAAACATGAAAAAAGCTCAACATCACTAATCATTAAAGAAATGCAAATCAAAAAACGAAATACCATCTCACACCAGTCAGAATGGCAATTATTAAAAAGTCAAGAAACAACAGCTGCCGGTGAGATGTGGAGAGACAGGAACCCTTTTACACTGTTGGTAAAACAAACAGGCCAGGTGCAGTGGCTCACACTTGTAATTATAGCACTTTGCGAGGCCAAGGTGGGCAGATCACAAGGTCAAGAGATCGAGACCATCCTGGCCAATATGGTGAAACCCCATCTCTACTAAAAATACAAAAATTAGCTGGGCATGGTGGCACGTGCCTGTAATCCCAGCTACTTGGGAGGCTGAGGCAGGAGAATCACTTGAACCCGGGAGGCGGAGGCTGCAGTGAGCCGAGATGGTGCCACTGCCCTCTGGCCTGGCAACAGAGCGAGACTGTCTCAAAAAACAAACAAAACACACACTGGGGCTTGTTGGGAGGTGGGGGTGGGGAGAACATAAAATACGAATAGCTAATGCATGGCAGGCTTAATACCTTGGTGATGGGTTGATAGGTGCAGCAAACCACCATGACACATGTTTACCTACGTAACAAACCTGCACATCCCGCACATGTATCCCAGAACTTACAACAAAAACAAAACAAAAACAAACAACAAAAAGAGTGGTAAGGAATGAAAGGCACAAGGAGTGAAAACTACGTGGGTGAATCTAAAATATTGACTTGATATGTAATGACTTGTGGGATTAAATGAGTAGAAACAAATAATGACAGGAGCAGTTGGTGAGTAATAAGTGCAGTTAAAATGTTTCAAGGTCTTGGATGAGTCAGGAGTAGGAAAACATACTGATTAATTTTAGAATTTGATTAACTTATATGTAATTAACAAAAAGAAAGAAAAAAAGGCATTTAACTTCCAAAGTAGTAGTACAAAAAAATAAACATGGGACAACCAACCAATCCAAAAGAAGGTAAGAGAGGAAATAAAATGTATATGAAAATACAAATATAAAATACAAAATAAGATAATAACACAAAATAAGAAAATTCTAAACTAAGAAAATAGACATGGACTATAACTATATATTATTTTTAACAGACATATTAAAACATACACAAAAGCCAGGTACGGTGGCTCATGCCTATAATCCCAGCACTTTGGGAGGCTGAGACAGGAGGATCACCTGAGGTCAGGAGTTCAAGATGAACCTGGCCAACATGGTGAAACCCTGCCTCTGTTAAAAATAAAAAAATTAGCCGGGTGTGGTGGCACATGCCTGTAATCCCAGCCACTCAGGAGGCTCAGGCATGAAAATCTCTTGAAACCAGGAGGCAGGGGTTACAGAAAGCTGAGATCGCACCACTGCACTCCAGCCTGGGTGACACAGCAAGACTCTATCTCAAACAAACAAACAAACAAACAAAAAAACATACAGAAAAGTTGGAGGTAAAACAAACAAACAAACAAAAAACCATAAATGAAACACTCTGGGAGGAAAAAACAACTTACCACAGCTATACTATTATTGGATAAAATAGACTTTAATTTAAAAATGTACTATGAGTATCAGTTCCTCAGAAAGATTTTTGAAAAAATAAAATGTACTTCGTGACACAGCCTCATATATATAAAATAAAAATTGATAGGATTACCAGGAGAAACAAGCAAATCAACAGTCACTGATGAAGGTTTTAACTCATTTGTGTTATGGCAGATGAGGCAGACAGAAGATCAACAAATACATGGAGGATCTGAAAAACACAAAACTAAAATTGACCTAATGGACATATTGTTTTACCACATGAAACAGTTAGTATTAGATGACTTAAAAATTGTCTGAGGTTAGTGAAATTCATATCTAATATATATTCTATAGTCTCTTTAACATTTTTAATAGAATTCTATTCCTTAATTTTCTTTGTTAATTGGGCTGCTTTTGCTATTATTTTTTCCACTATGTAAATACTGATGTCTTCCAAAGAATGCTGAATACTTTTAAAAAATATGAATTTAAACACACACAAGACCACTGAAACAGGCTGGAGCATCAATTTTGCCTTTGGAGACGGCTCTGTGAAAGAAAGAGTGAAATTTTTGCCTGGTTCTTCAAAAATTATATTCTGAAGAACTGACTTTCAAAGGCCTGGGAGAGGCCCAACTCTGTTTCGAAACATCAGTTCAGAACCGTGATAGACGCTATTTCACAAATTACAATTTGAGATTTATGACAATGCCTTAACCTCGGCAATAGGGAAGGTGAAAAATTTAGGCAAGTAAATATACCAGCAGATAAAAGACTTTTAAAAACTGAGATGTTTGGAGGTATACATATTGCTTTTTAGAGGGAACCATAACTGGTGACAAAAATTGGCTGTATAACAATTGCAAATGACCTGGACAATGGTTAGATGTTGATGAAGCTGCACCGAACATGACCAAAACCATAACTTTTGCCAAAATGCTTTTAGTTGACTGCATTTAAGCAACAGAAATTGAACTAAAAGCAACCCGCATTGGCTGTTACCAGACACATTCCCAAACGTTTGCACGCCAACACTCCACCACACTCATCATAAATTCCCATAGCAAAAGCAACAGAACTGGGCTATGACATGTGTCTAACATTCTCACCAGACTTGTATCCAATGTGTTGCCACTTTTCTCAGCATCTGGAGCACTTTCCAATAAAGAAAACATACCCAATGGAGAAATAGTAATTGGAGAGTTTGAGTAATTTATAGTCTAAAAATGTCAAATTTTATTAAAACGAAATATATCATGTAATAGTCCATTCCAAGAAAAACTACCAATGCTAATTGCATACATTTTAAATAAACAAAACATCCTTTTCAAAAAAATGCAGAATTTTCATTCTGACCTGTACAAACAGCAATTTCATACAGTACAACTTAAATAAACATAGTACAACATACCAACCACAGAACAGTATATTATTTTCAAGTACTTATGGAACATTAATAAAAATGGGGCACACACTGGGCCACAAATGGTAAAGCAAATATCAGCAAATTTCAAAGGACTGCAATGACAACGTTCTCTGAATACATGTAGTTAAACTAAAAATCAACAACGCAAAGGTAACTAGGGAAACTGCTATGAATTAGGAATTCAGGAAACATTTCTAAAGAAGAAAATCCATAGATCAAAGAAAAGAATCACCACAAATTAGCAACTATTAAAACTGAATGACAATGAAAATGCTGACCTATATTTTAAAAGTTAAAGAATGCAGATAAAGTTGTACGCAGAAGAAATGATACCACTTTAAATGTTTACAAAGGAATACACATCTATCTGAAGAAAACAGAAAAATAGTTATGTCCAAAAAGCTTGGATTTTTAGATCTAACTACGACTGCATAAGAAAACAAGAGAGAGGAGACCGGGCATGGTGGCTCATGCCTGTAGTCCCAGCACTTTGGGAGGCCGAGATGGGTGGATCACAAAGTCAGGAGATCGAGACCATCCTGGCTAACATGGTGAAACCCCATCTCCACTAAAAATACAAAAAAAAAAAAAAAATTAGCCGGGCATGGTGGCGGGCGCCTGTAGTCCCAGCTACTCGGGAGGCTGAGGCAGGAGAATGGCATGAACCTGGGAGGCGGAGCTTGCAGTGAGCTGAGATTGCACCACTGCACTCCAGCCTGGGTGACGGAGTGAGACTCGGTCTCAAAAAAAAAAAAGAAAACGAGAGAGAGGAATATATTCAACACCCTAAGAACATGCAATCATCAAAATTCAGACTGTAGAAAATTCTCTTTAACAAATAGTTTCTCTTTAACAAATGAACTGCTGGGTTGGGGAGAGAGAAAGATCGAGAGAGAATGTGGAGAGGTCTAGACAGAGACAGAGGAGAAGCATATAGAACACAAGAGAGCCTAGAGTCTGGTTCAAATGAAATTGATTTTAAAAAATGACCTTGGCCGGGCGCGGTGGCTCACGCTTGTAATCCCAGCACTTTGGGAGGCCGAGGTGGGCGGATCATGAGGTCAGGAGATCGAGACCACGGTGAAACCCCGTCTCCACTAAAACTACAAAAAAAAATTAGCCGGTCGTGGTGGCGGGCGCCTGTAGTCCCAGCTACTCCGAGAGGCTGAGGCAGGAGAATGGCGTGAACCCGGGAGGCGGAGCTTGCAGTGAGCCGAGATCGCGCCACTGCACTCCAGCCTGGGTGACAGAGCGAGACTCCATCTCAAAAAAAAAAAAAAAAAAAAAAAAAATGACCTTGGCCAGGCACAGTGGTTCATGCCTGTAATCCCAGCACTTTGGGAGGCCAAGGCTGGCAGACCATGAAGTCAGCAAATCGAGACCATCCTGGCTAACATGGGGAAACACCATCTCTACTAAAAATACAAAAAATTACCTGGGTGTGGTGGCACATGCCTATAATCCCAGCTACTCAGGAGGCTGGGCAGGAGAATCCTTGAAGCGAGAAGCACAGGTTTCAGTGAGCCGAGATTGCGCCACTGCACTCCAGCCTGGGCAACAGAGCAAGATTCTGTCTCAAAAAAAAAAAAAGCCTGGTGTGGTGGCAGGCACCTGTATTCCCAGCTACTTGGGAAGCTGAAGTAGGACGATCACTTGAGCATGAGAGGTTAAGGTTGCAGTGTGCTATGATCACACTACTACACTCTAAACTGGGCAGCAGAGCAAGACACTCTTTCAAAAAGAAAAAAAAGAATATACCCTGTCTTGTGCATTTGACTTTGGAACCTGGTAAAAGCATAAAACAGCAATAAACCAGAAATGCAATGCCTAAACACTGAAAGTCAAATGAAACAAGGGACATTAACTGTGTAACTAGTTGGAAACATTATCTCTCAGAGAAGAACTATTCAAAATGTTTTTAAAAAACAAGTTGACAGTACATCTAAATGGAATATACTCTAAAAAATTAACTGTTTTCAATGATTGTATTGGTGGTGGTAGTGTTAGGATTGTTATGCTGAGACTTTTGTACATATATTGTAGGATAAAGAAGCAATCCTATTGGCATGGGAATTTTGGGCATGGGAAAAAGGACCAGCAGACGTAGAGGTGATATAGGTGAGTAAAAACCTGCAGCCCCGAATTTGAATTGGGAGTATCTGTGTGAACTCGTGATATAAAGAAAACATTTTCCAACATTGTCTGTTAAAGACTCCTAAAGACCATAACTGGCCTGCTACCAATGAGCAGGTCCAACATCCCAATTGTGTCTCTAATTATTCTTTCCAACCAATAGGAACCAGGGCTCATTGGAAAAATAATTGATTCCCCATCTGGGACAGGAATTGTACAAGATGAGCATGGGACATGCTGGAAAACAAGGATGGTGCCAGTGATGACAAAGGCTAAATCAAAAGCACACAGGAACCAATTTAAAGGGATTCCCACTGGCTACAAGCGGGTCAAGAGCAGCAACAGTAACAATAACTTGAGCACACTGAAACACATCAATATATTTAAATCCAAGAGTTCACAGTAACATTTTTGATAACACTGGCCATCATTAGAGTATTCTAGAGAACCAACTCATTATTTTGAAAACTGGTAAATGAAGGGAAATAATCAAGTATTTGTCAGCATAGAAATTTTACCTGTAACCAAATATTTGCTGGGGAGAAGTTATTTTGTTTAGTTTTGTTTTGAGAAGTTTTCCAATTAACAAACAGAAGGCACATCATAGGATATTGCCATTTCACAATCACTAATCAGCTAACAGATCAAGGTCATGATCACCAATGGCTATAACGTCACAACAAGGAAAATGAGAATCATGTGTCATCTCCTGATGGGGGGTGATATCTCATCCCCTACAAAGTAATTTTTGGGAAAAAAAAATCAAACCAGTATCCAGCTAAGCCGTGGATCTAACTATGAATTTACACAAAATACAGGAACAAAGCACATTAAATGACAAGAGGACGCAAAGAGCAAAATCCAAATCTTGGGAGGAATCTACAGAACAAATGCCTCAAAAACTAGAAAATAAGCCAGGTGTGTGGCTCATGCCCGTAATCCCAGCACTTTGGGAGGCCGAGGTGAGCAGATCACGAGGTTAGGAGCCCGAGACCAGCGTGACCAACATGGTGAAACCCTGTTTCTACTATAAATGCAAAAAAATTAGTTGGGCATGGTGGTGGGAGCTTGTAATCCCAGCTACTCAGGAGGCTGAGGCAGAAGAATTGCTTCAATCCAGGAGGCAGAGGTTGCTGTGAACCGAGATGGCACCACTGCACTCCAGCCTGGGTGACAAAGCAAGACTCTGCCTCAAAACAAAACAAAACAAAACGAAACAAAACAAAACACCAAAAAACCCAGAAAATAAAGCAGAGGGGGCCAGGCACAGTGGCTCACGCCTGTAATCCCAGTGCTTTGGGAGGCCAAGGCAGGTAGATCACAAAGTCAGGAGATCGATACCATCGTGGCTAACTCGTGAAACCGCGTCTCTACTACAAATACAAAAAAATTAGCAGGGCATGGTGGCGGGCACCTGTAGTCCCAGTTACTTGGGAGACTAAGGCAGGAGAATGGCATGAACCTGGGAGGCAGAGGTTGCAGTGAGCCGAGATCGTGCCACTGCACTCCAGCCTGGGCGACAGAGCGAGACTCTGTCGCAAAAAAAAAAAAAAAAAAGAAAAAAAAGAAAACAGAGGGATGGGGAATCTACAGAGCAAAAGAGCCTCAGGAGATCTATCAATGAATGAAATGGATGTGGATCTTGATTCAAGGAAATGGTAAAAAAAAATTGAGACAATTGGGAAAATGAACACTTAGTGGATATTTGATGATATTAAAGAATTATTGTTAATAATTTTTAGGTATGAACTGTTGGTGTGGCTATATTTTGTAAAGAAGTTCTTGGCCGGGTACGGTGGCTCGTGCTTGTAATTCCAGCACTTTGGGAGGCCCAGGTGGGCAGATCACCTGAGGTCAGGAGTTTGAGACCAGGCCAACATGGTGAAACCCTGTCTCTACTAAAAATACAAAAATTAGACAGGCGTGGTGGTGCCTGCCTGTAATCCCAGCTACTCGAGAGGCCAAGACAGGAGAATGGCTTGAACTCAGGAGGCGGAGGTTGCAGTGAGCTGAGATCACACCACTGCCCTCCAGTGTGGGCGACAGAGTGAGACTCTGTCTCAAAACAAACAAACAAAAACAAAAAACAAAACGACAACAACAAAAGTTCTTCGCTTTTGCAGAGATACTCAGATGGTTGCAAATAAAAACCTACAGATTTTTTCTTTAAATAATCTGTGGGGGAGAGAGGGGGGTGGGATGTGGAAGAAATAAGATATTATGAATTGACAGTTGCTAAAACTGGATGATGGTACATAAAGGTTCATTATGCTATTTCCTGTACTTTTATATATATTTAAAAAGTTCCAAAACAAAGTATAAAAAATAAAAACTACCAACTTTCCATATTATTTAGAGATATATACTAAAATATTTATGAAGCAAATGGCATGCTGGCTGGCCTTATGCCCTGAAAATAATCCTGAGGCAGGGGAGAGTGGGAGGAAATGTGAATGAAACAGATTGACCATATGTCAGTAACTGTTGAATGTAAATGATGGGGGCCTGAGGGTTCATTTTACTCTTCTTGCTACTGTTACATATGCTTGGAATTTTTCATAATAAAAAGGTTTTTTAAAATAGAGACAAATAGAAAGAAACAATAAAAGAGCAGAAACAAATGGAAATTGAAAAAAATGCAGAGGAAATAATTCAACAAAACTCAAATCTCTAACTTTTAAAAGATTAATAAAAACAAAGAAACTACTGGTAAGACAAACCAAGAAAACAATGGAAAAGATAAAAAACAGTATTAGTAATGAGAATGAAAATGACTTACAGATGTGCAGACGTAAAAAATAAGACAATATCATAAATAAGTTTACATGAATAAACTTGAAGACTTGGATAAAATGGACAAATTCCTAGAAAAATACAACTTACCAAAAACGGTCCAAAAAGAAAAAGAAAATACAACTATTCACCATGAACATTTAAAAACCAGTTGAATCAGTAATCAAAAATCCTCCCACAAAGGAAACTGAAGTCTTCAATGGCTTCACCAAAGAGTTTCACCAAACAACCCGGGAACAAACACTTTTAATATTACTCAAACTATTCTGAAGAACAGAAAAAAGGGAACAGTCTCCAACAGATTTTATAAGGCTAGCAAAACCTGGATGTCAAACCCTGACAAGGACATTATGAGAAAGAAAAATTAGGGAAAACATCAATCAAAAAATAGGTGTAAATTTCTAACTCAAGTATGAGCAAACTAAATCAGCAACAAATAAAAATGATAATATGTCATAAACAAACAGGTTTTATCCCAGAAATGAAGAGTTTATTTATCATTAGAAAATTAATTACAGCTGACCCTCCATTTCTGCAAGTTCTGTATTTGTAAATTCAACCAAGCATGAATTGAAATATAGTATTCAGAAGAAAAGAAAAGAAGGAGGAAGGGAGGGAGGGAGGGAGGGAAGGCACGAAGGAAGGAAGGAAGGAAGGAAGCAAGGAAGGAAGGAAGGAAGGAAGGAAGGAAGGAAGGAAGGCAGGCGAAGGAAAAAAGAAGGAAGGAAATTATATGCAAATACTATGACTTATATAAAGATTGTGAGCATCTGCAGATTTTGGTATCTGCAGGGATCCTGGAACCAATCTTTTGTGGATACTGAGGGATGACTGTACTGTAAGTCACCACGTTAGCACATTAAAAAGAAAAATGATACAGTTTACCCAATAAATCAAAAAAGAGAGAACTTGATAAAACTCAAATCTATTTATTCAACATAAAAACTTTTAGCAAATTAGAAATAGTGTTAAATATCCTTTGTCTGATACAACGTATTTGCCCATGTCAAACTCTTGTTAATGGTCAAATACTGAAAGCTTCCTATGTGAAACGGGGATTAAGAAAGGGTGCCCACTCTTGTTACTCCTATTCAACATTATACTGGAGGTCACAGCCAGTGCAAGAAGAGGCGTGAAAGGTAAAAATGATTGAGAGGCTGAAACAAAACTATTTATGTAAGATATGATTGTGAAAGTAATATAATAAAGGAAATCTAAATTGAAATTAGAATTAATAGGAGAGTTTGGCAATATACTGAATCAATGGACAATAAACAATTATATTTTTATAATCAAATTGAGCTATCAAATTAAATTTTAAAAAGACATCATGTAAAATAGCATAAAATACATCTAGAAATAAATCTAAACATTTATTGGAATAATCTAAATGATCTAAATAGAGAACCATGCCATATTTATAAATGGGAAGGCTCAATAGGTAAAAATATAAAAATAAAAATAAATCAATTACCTCCCAATGGATGTGTAGCTTGCAGGTAATTTCAATGAAAATTGCAACCAATAGAGATTTTATTGGTGCATATTTACAAGAGTAATTAAGATAGAATTAAGACTGGGAGGTGATATGACTTATCTTGCCAGAATTTTCATAAAGCCATATTAATCAGAACAGTGTGATACTAATGGATAGAAGATAACTTGGCCAATGAAACAGAATAGCATCTAGAGGTGGAGTTGGGAATATAGAGCTCTAGATAGGTAACAGAGGTGACATTGCAGAATCAGTGCATGTTGTGAGAAGTCAGGTACCCCAAACGGAGGGACCAGCTGAAGCCATGGCAGAAGAACATGGGTTGTGAAGATTTCATGGACATTTATTAGTTCCCCAAATTAATACTTTTATAATTTCTTATGCCAGTCTTTACTGTAATCTCTAAACATAAATTGTGAAGATTTCACGGACACTTATCAGTTCCCCAATCAATACCCTTGTGATTTCCTATGCCTGTCTTTACTTTAATCTCTTAATCCTGTCATCTTCGTAAGCTGAGGATGATGTATGTCACCTCAGGACCCTGTGATAATTGCGTTAACTGCACAAATTGTAGAGCATGTGTGTTTAAACAATATGAAATCTGGGCACCTTGAAAAAAGAACAGGATAACAGCAATGTTTAGGAAACAAGAGAGATAACCTTAAACTCTGACCGCTGGTGAGCCGGGCAGAACAGAGCCATATTTCTCTTCTTTCAAAAGCAAATGGGAGAAATATCACTGAATTATTTTTCTCAGCAAGGAACATCCCTGGGAAAGAGAATACGCGCCTGGGGGTGGGTCTATGGACGGCCCCCTGGGTGTGGCTGTCTTCTATGGTTGAGGCTGTAGGGGTGAAATAGACCCCAGTCTCCCATAGCGCTCCCAGGCTTATTAGGAAGAGGAAATTCCCTCCGAATAAATTTTAGTCAGACCGGTTGCTCTCAAAACTCTGTCTCCTGATAAGATGTTATCAATGACAATGGTGCCAGAAACTTCATTAGCAATTTTAATTTCGCCCCTGTCCTGTGGTCCTGTGATCTTGTCCTGCCTCCATTGGCCTTGTGATATTCCATTACCTTGTGAAGTACGTGATCTTTGTGACCCACACCCTATTCGTACACTCCCTCCCCTTTTGAAAATCCCCAATAAAAACTTGCTGGTTTTGCGGCTCGTGGGGCATCACGTAACCTGCCGACATGTGATGTCTCCCCCAGACGCCCAGCTTTAAAATTTCTCCCTTTTTACTCTGTCCCTTTATTTCTCAAACTGGCTGACACTTAGGGAAAATAGAAAAGAACCTACGTGACTACTGGGGCAGGCTCCCTGATAAGTGCAGAAAGGAGTACCTTCTCAATAAATGATGCTGGAACCACTGGCCGCCCACAAGCCTAACATTAGTATGTGATATTTTATCGTGTAGTTCCAAATTTTTCTAATGTCCATGATAGTTTCTCTTCAAGCCATGAAGTACTTAGAAATGTGCTTTTGTTTCCAAGATAAGGTTTTCATGTTTTTGTTATTGTCTTTTGTTATTAATATTTGTGTATGGTCTGAGTACAGGGTCCAATTTCATCTTTAGCCATGTGGGAAGCCAGTGTTCTTATAACTCAGGTATGGCCCCACAGTTCCATTTCTTGTCAATATCCTGGAGAAGTCCTTGCACAGGTCTCTAAGGGAACATGGTCCCTTGAGGATGAGGAAATTGAGGGGTTTTGTTATGGGGTTGCTTGCATAAGCAGGAAGATGTTACACAGGATGCTTTCCCTGAGAGTAATGGAGCTCATTATCTCTCCTTTCCCACACATAAATAACTTCTCCCTCTGTGTCCCTCTTTCTGTCAATCACATCACCATCATCCCTGTTACCCAAGCTCAAGACTGCTTACCCGACTGTCCATCATCATATTTATTTCCACCTCCGCTCTCTTCTTCCAGGTCAGCACATCCCATGGGCCAGATGATGGCCTCCAATGTCCTCTCGCAAAGTGTGCCAAGGACTGCTCGCTTGCTAAATCCAATGGATTATTTTCAGTCCTTAACTTCCTTGACCTCTCAGCTGCATCAAAAGCATCGACAATTCCCTTCCTGAAACAGTATCTTCCCTTGGCTTCCACGACTCCTTTTTTTCTGGTTTTTACCTTACTTCTTTGGCCACATCCTTTGCTTCCCTTCACCTTCTCATTCCATAATTGCTCAGGCTCCATGGTTCTGGGCTGGGCCTTCATCCATTTTGACTCTATTCACAGTCTCTGCATGTGATACATCTCATGGTATCAATTACCATAGATATACTGATGGCTTTGACATTTTCCCAGATGATCTTGACTGATACCCAAATTTGTGTCACTTTACTGGTATTTCTTCTTAAATATCTCCCAAGAGCCACAAAGTCACTTGAAATGACTTTACCATCTTTCCCCTCAATACTCACCACTCCAAACTGGTCTCTAATTCACTAAACTATGCATTTGGTTACCTACGCCTGAGGGCCATCTATGGCACCTTCCTCTCCCTCACCTCTGCATCCCATCTATCCCAAATCCCAGTAGATTATAACTCTCAAGTGGCTTTCAAATCAGGTAGCTTCTATTTCCACTGCCCTATGCCAGATCACTGTTTTCTGTCTCCCGACCTTTACTATATTTTATTTTATTTTATTTATTTTATTTTTTGAGACAGAGTCTGGCTCTGTCGCCCAGGCTGGAGTGCAGTGGTGCAATCTCGGCTCACTGCAACCTCTGCCTCCCGGGTTCAAGCAATTCTCCTGCCTCAGCCTCCTGAGTTAGCTGGGACTACAGGCACATGCTACCACGCTTGGCTAATTT
Organism: Symphalangus syndactylus; assembly: GCF_028878055.3. Classification (NCBI taxonomy): domain Eukaryota; kingdom Metazoa; phylum Chordata; class Mammalia; order Primates; family Hylobatidae; genus Symphalangus; species Symphalangus syndactylus. Next base: position 22,964,255 of record NC_072433.2, read on the forward strand.
TTTGTATTTTTAGTAGAGATGGGGTTTCAGCGTGTTAGCCACGTGTTAGTCTCCATCTCCTGGCCTCCCAAACTGCTGGGATTACAGGTATGAGCCACCACGCCTGGCCTCAACCATTACTCTCTAATCTCTTTTTCATAAGACTCCACATGGGAGTTTTGCTAACCTATAGCTCTGTCATTGCCTCCAGGGTGGAGTTTCAGCCTGCTCCTGTCTCTCTCTAGCTTCCTTTCTGATCTTTCTGATCTCCTCCTGCACCTCTAGCCTCACTGTGCCGGTCATCCCCACCCACCACTCTTCCTCCTGCAAGAGAATTTCTTTCAGCCTTCCCTGATGGCCCTAGCTTATGAACCTCCAAACATGTTGCCCAGGGCAACATTAGTGCCCTCTTCACCACCTGTGCTCCCATCTCAACTTTAATATTACTCTTTTCAAAAAGCTTTCCATGGTTAGGATAAGCATTTCTCCTCTGTGTTCCCGTAGTATCCATCATAGCACGTTCAATCATGACACTCAACTTCCATGATCTATTTCTCTGTCTTCTCTACTGAACAGTAAGCTTCTAGTGGGTAAGGAATGTCACTATAACTCACTATTCTATTCCAGATCTGCTATAGTCCTTAGTTTCTAGTAGACAAGAAATATGTGCTGTACAAATGAAGAAATGAATGAAGGCATCCTACACACTACTGCCATATTGATTCTACTTAAAGCCTAAAAGCACAACCTATCACCTCTCTTAAAAAGAAAATCAGTGACTCCTCAGTAAATGCTGAACAAAAGTTCAGAAGTTTTAGCTAGGCATTCATGGTGTCCACAGTCTGCTCCAGCAGACATTTCTGGATATTGTTCACCACCACATGTTCTGTTCTCCAGTCAACCTGAATGACTCATATTTCATGGTTGTGTGCACCACCAATTTGCACCTTCCTGCCCTGGCTCAGGTTCTTTTCCAAACTCTCTCAGTACGTTATCTCTACGCATCTCAGTCCTACTTAACTTCTCATTTAGAACCCAACAACCACGTCAACTCTTCCATGACGCCTTCCCTGATCTTACCCTCTGGAAATTGCTTCCCCTTCTGTTGACCTTCCATAACATTTGGTCTGTATATTTCTTATGGGCCTCATTACTCTGTAGACTATCTATTTAGGTTTGCCTTCTCTCACTCAGGAGGGCAAGCTCCTCAAGGGCAGTTAGTGTACCTTTTTGAAAATCTGTGTGTGCTGGGTTGAATAGTGTCCCACTAAAATTTGTGTCCACCCAGCCCCTCAGAATATGACCTTATTTGACAATAGGGACTTTGAAGATGTAATTAGTTAAGATGAGAACATATGGCATAAGGGTTAGCCCTAGATACAATGACTGGCATCTTTTGACACAGGCCATGAGAAGACACAGAGAGGAGAGCCTCATGGGAAGACGGAGGCTGAGACTGGCATGATGCATCCACAAGCCAAGGACGGCCAAGGACTGCCAGCAGCCACCAAGAGCTAGGGGACAAGCATGGAACAGACTCTAGCCTTAGGCATTCAGAGGGAGCACAGCTCTGCCAACACCTTGATTTCAGACTTCTAGCCTGAAGAACTTGAGAAAATGAATTTCTATTGCTTTAAATCACATAGTTCATGCTAATGTAGTACAGCAAACCTGGGAAACTAATACTGTGCACCCATTGGAGTTCAGTACAGCCCTTGGGTGTGAAGTTCAGTAACTGCTGCATGAAAAAATGAATAAATGTTGAAGCTGGCATTGCGTGACTCTGGAGCACATAGTGACATTATTGCTATGACTGCAGGGATTTGGGATGGTCAGTAATGGCTCCCAAATATCTCTTCGTGAGGGGGTACTTCAAATGTGATTCAATATGAGGGAGGGGACCAAGGGCTCCTGTTAGGCTGCTAAGGAACTCCAGGAGCCTTGGATTCCAGTGCAGTTCAGAAGGGAGGGGCAGGACAGTTGGGGAAGGCAGATTCTATGAGAGATAGAAGACTTCTCAGTATAACAAATTTCTGCATTTCAGAGAGCTCACCAGCTTGTATATACTTTTATTTTCTCTGCTGTTTTCTCTCCATCAAATGCCTTCTCCAGGACAAATTCTTCTGGCTTAGCTAGGTCAAGCCATATCACCTCTTCTCCAAAAATCTCAGTTCATATGTATTTTCTTTTGTTGGCCAAGAGTAGGCTGTAAATTTCACACTGTGATGCTAGAATACCATTCTCTTTTTTTTTTTTTTTTTTTTGACAGGATCTTACTCTGTTGCCCAGGCTGGAGTGTAGTGGCATGATCTTGACTCACTACAGCCTCAAACTCTCAGGCTCAAGCAATCCTTCCATCTCACCCTCCTGAGTAGCTAGGACCACAAGCACGCATCACCACGCCCGACCAATTTTTTAAATTTTTGGTAGAGTCAGAGTCTCTCTGTGTTGCCCAGGCTGGTCTCAAACTCCTGAGCTCAAGCAATCTTCCCATCTCAGACACCAAATGTGTTGGGATTACAGGCATGAGCCATTGTGCCTGGCCTAGAATACCATTCTTGATCACCCATTTCTTCAAATACTCTTTTTTTTTTTTTTTTTTTTTTTGAGACGAAGTCTTACTTTTGTAGCCCAGGCTGGAGTGCAGTGGCGCAATCTCCACTCACCACAACCTCCGCCTCCTGGCTTCAAGCAATTCTCTGCCTTAGCCTACCAAGTAGCTGGGATTACAGGAGCCTGCCACCACGCCTAATTTTTGTATTTTTAGTAGAAATGGGGTTTCACCATCGTGGTCAGGCTGGTCTTGAACTCCTGACCTCGTGATCCACCCGCCTCGGCCTCCCAAAGTGTTGGGATTACAGGTGTGGGCCACCACGCTCGGCCTTTGAATACTATCTTAAAGAGAGGGTTTCTTCATACTATCATAGTTCTTATAGAGGATGAGTTTGTTCTCTGTGATCTTTCAAGTTTGATGATACAGGTAATACCCAGCTTCCTGGTATAAGCCTTCAGTGGATCTCACTGCATGTCCATTATCCCTCCATTAGCCATGGGAGTGTCAGTAGAGGAGAGCCATAAGCTGGAGTCAGCCACTCAACCGGCCTTTTGGAAGTCTCTTCCATCAGTGTGGATATCCTCTAAGATGCAAAGTCGTATTACAATCTATCCAAGAAAAGTCAATCTAAAACCAGGACCAGCTAAATAATTTGCAAGGTCTGGTGCAAAATGAAAATGTGGAGCCCCTTGTTCAAAAATGATTCAAATTTCAAGGCAGCGACTGCACAGCATTACAACAGAAGTGGGGCCCTTCTGGGCATAGGGCTCCATGCCACTGCACAGCTTGCCTACCCATGAAGCTCAACCTGTCTCCAGTTGAAAACCAGACGTTACATTTCACAAGCAAACACTAACAGCATTTGGACTGTAAATTGCTTTGGATTTTCTCCATGACTGCTTCCCTCCATTAGGAGAGATCATCAAAAATGATGGCAGCTGATTGAGAACTATATAAATGGTTTACACAATGAATAATAAATTCCAGATTAAAATGTCATTAAAAAAAAAAACAAAACCTAAACCTTTAACAGCCCACTGGTGAATACACTTCTACCGGTATAATGAGACTCACTTTCAGGGCAGAAAAAGATGAGGCCTCTCTTTGGAGAATGGAATTCTTACGCTGTGGACTCTTAGGCCAGTTACTGTTGATTGGATAGATGGTTTACTCTGTTTTACGCTTGGAGTTTGCTGCAGATGTCAGCCTAACAGCTATTGATGATGGTGATGGCTCTTGTCTCCTCGTTTTCCCCACCCACTTTTGGGGTAAGTTTGGGAGGGCTGGGGTTGCTGGACTTTGGAGTCAATAAGAAGATATGGAGCATCTTATTTGTACATGGCACCATGCCAACATTTTGTAAGGGAATTCTGAGATCTTCTTTGTATCAGAATGTAGGATGCCTTGCAGTTGCACACAAACTGTAAGTAACCTCCAAATCTGGATAAGGTTGTATTAACAATATCAGACTAAAGGCCAGAGAGAAGGATCCAGAATGGACTGTTTCTAAAGAAGCAGCGTCATCCCTGGGAAGAAATCATGAGAAACTTCCCAAGAGATGGTACCTGGTACATCACCAAGAAATATGAAGGCACTGGACTTGTTCTTCCCCATTCTGTTGCTCCTTACCCCATATTTCCATGGCTGCTGCATCTTTTAGCTCTGTGTATAGATCTTGGTTTCTCTACTTTTTTTTTTTTTTTTTTTTTGAGATGGAGTCTCGCTCTGTCACCCAGGCTGGAGTGCAGTGGCGTGATCTCAGCTCGCTGCAAGCTCCACCTCCCAGGTTCACACCATTCTCCTGCCTCAGCCTCCTGAGTAGCTGGGACTAGAGGCGCCCACCACCATGCCTGGCCAATGTGTTTTTGTATTTTTAGTAGAGATGGGGTTTCACCATATTAGCCAGGATGGTCTCGATCTCTTGACCTCGTGATCCGCCCGCCTCGGCCTCCCAAAGTGCTGGGATTACAGGCGTGAGCCACCATGCCCGGCCGTTTTCTCTTCTAACGGCATCGTGGATCTTTGAAATATACACCATTAGGCTTGTCTTTGTCAACACAGGCTTAGCCTACCACTCACACCCAATCCCTTCCACAAGAGTAGGCACATACCCAAATCTGGTTTGTCATGGAACACCACTGCCCTGAACATGGGGACTGGAACCCAGTCTAACTCCCGATCTCCAAGCTATTCTTTATACCTAGCATAATGCCCTGCCCAAAGCAGGTGGTCAGTAAACATTTGAGGAAAACCTCAGCACCATGAGTGATAGCCTTTTTTGTTTCTCAAAAAAAAAAAAAAAAAAAAAATGTTGAGTGTTTTATTATAAGCAAATATATTTCCAGTCTGGCTTTGAAGTGTGACAGAACCCAATTCATCTTCTGATAATGAAGCATATACTGCCTTGGGACATTTAAACATTCTTGTACTGTTATTTAACAATTGTTTGGGCCAGGCACAGTGGCTCAGGCCTGTAATCCCAGCACTTTGGGAGGCTGAAGTGGGTGGATCACAAAGTCAGGAGATTGAAACCATCCTGGCCAATATGGTGAAACCCCGTCACTAATAAAAATACAAAAAAAAAAAAAAAAAAAAAATTAGCCGAGTGTGGTGGCGCATGCCTGTAATCTCAGCTACTCAGGAGGCTGAGGCAGGAGAATCGCTTGAACCTGGGAGGTGGAGGTTGCAGTTAGCTGAGATCACGCCACTGCACTCCAGTCTGGGCGACAGAGTGAGACTCCATCTCAAAAAAAAAAAAAAAAAAGTTTGGCGCTCTATTTTAACTCATCATGTGGTTATTTTTACTTTCCTTTTTCTTCAGTTAAAACTCATTGAGGGCAGAAAATATGTTTATGATTTTGTACATCCTACATAGTAATCCAACAGAGTGGGCATTTAACAGACAGTTCTTTTGATTTCTGGTTCTGTAGCCCACTACTGTTCTTCCTTCAATTTTGTCACTTTCTCCACCTTTACCCCATCAGATATTCCCTGACTTCTAGAGCTTTTTTCAATGTGAACTTTAATATTTTAAGAGGTGAAGCCATCTAGAAAATAATGTTAAGTGAACGGAAAGCACGTTACTGAAATATATGCTTAGAATAACATTTAGGGACACAGAATAAAGGAAATGCTGGAAAAAAACATCTGAGTGTAGCAAAAGTATAAGATGGTCAGGAACAAAACACACCAACTTCAGGAGAGAGGAAGGGGAGTGGGCTTGGGGGCTGTGACTTTTTTGTTTCTAATAAAGAAAATGAGGCCAGGTGCGGTGGCATATGCCTGCAGTCCCAACTACTCAGGAGGCTGGGGCAGGAGGATTGCTTGAGCCTGGGAGGCTGAGGCTTCAGTGAGCTGTGATGGTACCACTGCACTCCAGCCTAAGCAACAGAGTGAGACCTTGTCTTGAAACAAAACAGAAAAAGGAAAAGAAAAGAAGAACAGAAAAAAAATGTTCTGAAGCAACTATGACAACATGTTAAACATTTTAAAATCTGGGTGGTGGGTTTTATGTAAAATATTTTATTCTAAAATGATGTTTCAGTTGTTTAATTTGGGAGCACCTGTAATCCAAGGTACTCGGGAGGCTGAGGCAGGAGAATTGCTTGAACCTGGGAGGCAAAGGTTGCAGTGAGCCGAGATGGCGCCATTGCACTCCAGCCTAGGTGACACAGCAAGACTCTGACTCAAAAAAAAAAAAAAAAAAAAAAAAAATTACCATCTGATAGCCTTAAGATATCCTGCAAGTCAATAAGAAAAAGATATAGGCCGGGCACAGTGGCTCACGCCTGTAATCCCAGCACTTTGGGAGGCCGAAGCGGGTGGATCATGAGGTCAGGAGATGGAGACCATCCTGGCTAACATGGAAACCCGTCTCTACTAAAAAATACAAAAAATTAGCCAGGCGTGGTGGCGGGCACCTATAGTCCCAGCTACTCGGGAGGCTAAGGCAGGAGAATGGTGTGAACCCAGGAGGTGGAGCTTGCAGGGAGTCAAGACTGCATCACTGCACTCCAGCCTGGGTGACAGAGCGAGACTCCGTCTCAAAAAAAAAAAAAAAGGAAAGAAAAAAAAGAAAAAGAGATAAATATGTCAGTAAAAAATGGGCATAGGACAGGAATTGATAACTCTCAGATGTAATACAACTGGCTAATAAGCCTATAACAAAATTAAACTTAATTAAGATGTTGAGGCATTTTTTAAACAATAAGATGGGCAAAGATTAAAAATACGAGAATACTGAAAGCTGGTGAGATGTGCTCCCATAGACAGTTAATAAGAATATAAGTTGATGAAAACTTTCTAAGTACCTGAAAACTTTCTAAGAACCTTGAAACCAGTAATCCCACCTCCAGAAATCCCTCCTACAAAAATTCAAAATAGCATTATTTATTACAATAAATGAACACACAAAAGTGAGTTACATGGCCAACACTCGGAGAACAAATACATTAATTATTATATCACTAGGAAATGGAATTTTTGCCATCAATATGTTCGTTAAAAATACTCAGGAAAAAAAATATGCTTTTTTTTTGAGATGGGGTCTGGCTCTGCCACCCAGGCTGGAGTGCAGTGGCGTGGCATGATATCGGCTCACTGCAAACTCTGCCTCCCAGGTTCAAGTGATTCTCCTGCCTCAGCCTCCCAAGTAGCTGGGATTACAGGCGTGTGTCACCACGCCCGGCTAATTTTTGTATTTCCAGTAGAGACAGGGTTTCTCCATGTTGGCCAGGCTGGTCTCAAACTCCTGACCTCAGGTGATTTGCCACCTCAGACTCCCACAGTGCTGATTACAAGCATGAGCCACCAAGCCCAGCCATTCTATATTATTAATTAAATAGTAGACTAGAAAACCAAATGCAGTATAATCTCAACACTGTTGATATATATAGATAGATATAGATATATTATATAAACAGAAAATTAAATGTGCTGGAATAGTACCTCTAGTGGCTCTGGGTAGAGGGATTATGGCTTTAAATAGTTTTTTTCTTTTTTTCTTATTTTTTCCCCTAGTTTTCTATATTGGGTTACATTTTATAATTCAGTAATTACCAAATAAACACTATTTTTAAAAGAGAAAGAGAAGTCGCTATTGCCCAAAATCACCTACCCAGGCAATTTCAAATCTAATCCACTGGAAACATAGGTCAACTAATCAGACACACCTTAGCTTAGCAAGTTGCTTTGTTAAAATTCCCATGGGCCAGGCACAGTGGCTCACGCCTGTAATCCCAGCACTTTGGGAGGCTGAGGTGGGCGAATCATGAGGTCAGGAGTTCAATACCAGCCTGGCCAAGATGGTGAAACCTAGTCTCTACTGAAAATACAAAAAGATTAGCTGAGCGTGGTGGCGGACACCTGTAATCCCAGCTACTCGGGAAGCTGAGGCAAAGAATTGCTTCACCCCGGGAGGCAGAGGTTGCAGTGGGCAGAGATTGGACCACTGCACTCCAACCTGGGCGATAAAGGGAGACTCCATGGAAAAAAAAAAAAAAATCTCCCATGATCAGGAGTTGCTGGTTGTTCTCTGCCCCATGCTAAACAGTGCAGGGAGAATGGTTGGCTCCAGGCTTCCTATAAGATACCAGTTTTGGTCACCATGTCTGGACTGTTTTTTAAATCTCTGCTGGGGTAGACTGAGGCAGAAGAAAGTCCATTTTTTTTTCACCTATGTGTTTTCTATTCTTTTAAAATTCTACTGTATTTACTAAATGTGCCTAGCTGAATTCACCCTTCTTGTGGACTGCTGAGCCAAGACTAACTGCTATACTCCTGCTCTGATTGCCCAACAAGACCACATTCTGCTTTAAAGTTTGCTTAGGCTCTGCTGTAACTAAAAAAGGAATGATTTAGGCCTGAGATTTTCATCCTAAGAAACATCTACTGGTGGCGGATGTGGTCATTCGAACACTTTCAAGACGCTCTTAAAATGGAACCATGTCTAGCAACACTGTCTCCTCCGTTGTCTTTATTTCAAAACACTCACGGCAGCAACGGAGCTTGAAAGAAGCTCGCTGAAAAACCTCATCGTGGAAGGAGTAAGAAATTAAACACAGTAAGCATTTTCCCTTTTAGGATAAAAGTGCGCAAGAGAAAACACTATCTCTGGGATCCTAGGTTTGCCTGAAACACAGTTTACGCTGGAAATCAGATCCTAACGTTAAATCAGCTAATCTTTCACATTTCCACCACATCCCCATTGCTAACCTTAGCCCCAAATTAAGTCAGGATTCCAGGCATAGCTGGCATACTTGGGTTTGTCTGGGTAAGTTAAATGGTCAAACAGTATTAGCCAAATTCCTACAGAGTCCTGTACCTGGTATGCCAAACACTAAGGAAAAAGCAAGCGGATATCTGCTTACAAAATCAATAATGTAACATAGAGGGTGAGTCTGGGGTAGGCTACGGGGGAAGGCTGGTCTAGGGCATAGAACTGGGGGGCTAGAGAGAAAGAATGATGTCGTGAACAGCAGACATTCTCTTCAAGGAGCAGACAGTAAATACCTGGGGCTTTCTCGGCCTAGGCCAAGAGGTAAAGTGAAAGCTATCACGTGCGTATTTATCAAACCATTTAAAATGTAACCACTTAAAAATATAAAAAACGTTTTTTCTTCACACAGCCATTTAAAAAATCCATGCTGGGGCTGGGCGCAGTGGCTCACGCCAGTAATCCCAGCACTTTGGGAGGCCGAGGCAGGCGGATCACGAGGTCAGGAGATGAGACCATCCTGGCTAACACAGTGAAGCCCCGTCTCTACTAAAAATACAAAAAATTACCTCGGCGTGGTGGTGGGCACCTGTAGTCCCAGCTACTCGGGAGGCTGAGGCAGGAGAATGGCGTGAAACCAGGAGGCGGAGCTTGCAGTGAGCCGAGATCGCGCCACTGCACTCCAGCCTGGGGGATCGAGAGAGACTCCGTCTCAGAAAAAAAAAAAAAATCCATGCTGGACTGGCGCGGTGGCTCACGCCTGTAATCCCAACACTTTAGGAGGCCGAGGCAGGTGGGTCACCTGAGGTCAGGAGTCCGAGACCAGCCTAAAATACAAAAATACAAAAATTAGCCAGGCGTGGTGGTGCGCACCTGTAATCCCAGCTACTCAGGAAGCTGAGGCAGGAGAATCTCCTGAACCCGAGAGGCAGAGGTTGCAATGAGCTTAGTTCGCACCTTTGCACTCTAGTTTGGTAGACAAGAGCGAGACTTCGCCTCAAAGAAAAAAAAAAAAAAATCCATGCTCGTCTTGGTCCTAGGGCCTCAGCGTACGGACCCCCAGCTCAGTGTCACTTTACTATAAATGAGTTTTTATTTTATTTCATTTTAAGTTCTGGGCTACATATGCAGGATGTGCAGACTTGTTACATAGGTAAACGGTGGCTGCTAGCTGCACCTATCAACCCACCACCTAGGTATTACACCCAGCATGCATTAGCTATTTTACCTGATGCTCTCCCCCTGCTTCCTGCCCTCCCCTGACAGGCCCCGATGTGTGTTGTTTCCCCACATGTGTCCATGTGTTCTCATTGGTCAGCTCCCACTTACAGGTGGTGTTTGGTTTTCTGTTCCTGGGTTAGTTTGCTGAGGATAATGGCTTCCAGTTCCATCCGTGTCCCTGCAAAGGACAAGATCTCGGCTGGGCATGGTGGCTCACACTTGTAATCTCCAGCTCTGAGCAACAGAGCAAGACTCCGTCTCAGAAAACAAACAAACAAACAACAACAACAACAAAAAAAAAAAAAAAAACAAAAAGGACATAATCTCTCTCTGTTTTTTTTTTCTGAGACGGAATTTTGATCTTGTTACCCAGGCTGGAGTGCAATGGCACGGTCTTGGCTCACTGCAACCTCCGCCTCCTAGGTTCAACTGATTCTCCTCCCTCAGCCTCCTGAGTAGCTGGGATTACAGGTGCCTACCACCATGCCTGGGTAATTTTTGTATTTTTAGTAGAGATGGGGTTTCACCATGTTGGCCAGGCTGGTCTTGAACTCCTGACCTCATGATCCACCCACCTTGGCCTCCCAAACTGCTGGGATTACAGGTGTGAGCCACCACGCCCAGCCGATCTCATTCCTTTTTGTGGCTGCATAGTATTCCATGCTGTATATGTACTACATTTTCTTTATCCAGTCTATCATCACTGGGTATATATACCCAAAAGAATATAAATCATTCTATTATAAAGATACCTGCACGCATATGTTCATTGCAGCACTATTCACAATAGCAAAGACATAGAATCAACCCAAATGGCTATTTTTCTTTTATAAAATGTGGAAAATACTAGGTATCCCTAATTATCTAACATCATTGTTTTTGAAGATCCAATGAGGGAAAAAATGTGAAAAAAACTGTGATCGATCTAAAATTTCTATATCAACACAAGGTATTATTATGAATACTGCTACTTACCCACAGGCAATTTCATCATAAAATCCTGACATGGGTCCTCTTAACTGGCAATTGTCACAAAAGATTAAAATATATGCTGAACACTCTCACATAAAGAATGGGAGAAGGTCCCGTGCAGTGGCTCATGCCTGTAATCTCAACACTTTGGGAGGCTGAGGTGGGCAGTTGGGTCACTTGAGCCCAGGAGTTCGAGACCAGCCTAGGCAACATGGCAAAACCCTGTCACTTCAAAAAGTACACAAAATTCAGCCAGGCACGGAGGTCCATGCCTATAGTCCCAGCTACTCAGGAAGCTGAGAGGTAGGAGGATTGCCTGAGCCCAGGAGGTTAAGGCTGCAGTGGACTGTGATCATGCCACTGCACTTCAGCCTGGGCAACAGAACAAGACTCTGTCTCAAAAGAAAAAAAAAAAAAGAGAATAGGAGAAGGGTGTATTTCATAAAGATGACCTGAGAAATAACACTGCAATCTCCACCTAGACTGAGGATTAGAGATGGGCAAAATGTGTGGAAATTGGCTTTAAGCCCCAGAGCACTTCTTTGTCCACAATTTCCACACTTCCTTCCCATTTCCCTGTGTGCTTTCTTGAAGCTGGTCCCATATTCTGACCATAAATCCAAAAGGTAAGTGCTCAGAGCTTCCCACCATGGCAAGACAGTGTACATAAGAGATTCTAACTCACACTTGGCTTAATATTACTTGTACACAGCAGGCACTAAAAACATATATGTTGGAATATAATTCAGCTGACTCTGCTTTGAAGGAACAGATTACAAATACAGACCAGGTAAAATGACTTATTGGCTCAGTTTCAGAGATTATTGAAAAGTACCAAACAATAACAACAACATTGTTTTTTATCTTGATGAAATTGAAAACATTTCTCTAGAGCTCAACATTTATTAATGCTTTTATTCAAAAGCAGAAAACAGCAAGTTTTTTCAGGAGAAATGCGTTCTCGTGGCTTTTCCTCTATTTGATGTGATGTGATATTAACTAATGACTAAATCCATGGCAATTATCCACCAATAGATTCAGGCTCTATCTTCAAAAGGATACTATATGTTTGTCAGCCTTGGTCCATAAGCAGAGCTCTTGCTTAATGGCATCCAGATCCAGATGTAATAAGTACTAAAAGGTATTTAAAAAAAACAACAACCTTTAAAACGAACAAAATAGAGAGGCCATGAAAATTGCCCAATGAACATACATACAACTGAATTATTAGCATTTCTAATTACTCTTTCTTAGCCTTTAGGTTCTATCTTCCATCTATTTTCTCCTCACTATTTGTGGGTGCTCAGACTCTATACATTGCAGCAGTAGTGACTGACTTTCAATTACTCATAAACTTTGTAACAATCTGATGTTTTCCTCCTCTAAAATGGCAGGAAACCCTCTGCTTTTCCCAGTCTCTATATGCACAAGCTGCAGCTTTCATTCTGGTAGAAATGCAGACGTGTGGATTCACTCTGGTAAAATCCCTGACTTAACGCCATTTCAGAAGTGAGAAGGCGATGCAAATACATTTGATTTGCTCATCATCATCATCGCTCCATCATTTGATTTCTGCATCATACAACCAATTTATTCATCATAACCACCTACAGAATGTGCACGTATCACTCACACAGTGTTTGCCCCCTGCTCGTGGAAAATAAATGATCAAGACAAATTCGAATATTTGACACTTCTTCCATTTCAAAAAAATAAAGGGATCAATTTAAAGCCCTTCATTACTGTCCCTAAGAAGAGCGGACCAGAAATTGAAAGGGCTGTCAACAATAGAAAGGAGTTTTCCTTTAGAATACTTTGATTTAAACAAAGGATATCAGCGGACACAATAGGAAGCACCCACATTTTTACTTTTAAATTAAAACTTAAAAAGGATTCAGACTGTGGATTTTACCCTCAGCCACTGGGGGACGACTTAGAAGGAAATTCATAGGTAACTTGATGGATGGATGGAAGGAAAGAAAGGAGGGAGGGAGGGAAGGAGGGAGAGAGGGAGGGAGGGAAGGAGTCAGGGAGGGAGGAAGGGAAGGAGGGAAGGGTAATTGGTTGAAGGCATGTGTATATTTATTTAAGAAAACTCAGTAGACATGCCAGATAAGAACAGCTACCTCCAAAAATTCAAACCCAATCAAGTTGAATCCTAATTTCATTCTAGCCCATGGCACAGAAAGAAGAGACGCTATTCTCAAATTGCCTAAGCTGTGAAAATTCCAGAGTTGTTACTCCAATCGGTCAATCTGAAATGTGTAAACATGTATTTATATTTTGTAAATACATATTTAGACCAGGTGTGTGTGTGGGTGGGTGGTGGGGACAGTCAGGCAATATGGTTCCTGGCTGTTACTGATTCCGTATATTAAGAGTGGAGATTTCAAACGGGCAATGTCCCTCCTTCCTCTTTATCTCAGCCAGACCCGAAAATATTTCGTCCCATTGCATAAGAGAAAACAGAAAGCAGGATTTTTATTTTTCTTAGGGAGCCCTGCACTCTGCATTTTTCAAGAGCCAAAGTATGCACTTTCAGAAGCGTTTACTTCAGACAAAAAAAAAAATAGCGATTCAGGGATTAATGGGAAATGGAGAGGGGCCGGGCCTGGTGGATTTATTTTCACTCCAGAATGAAAATCTGACGCAGTCACTCACAAAAGGAGATGGTTTCACACCTCCATCGTTGTATTTGCTTTCCGGGTGTTGTGTGGCCCTGTTCTTCACACACATACGAATGTCGGGTGTAGGGAGGCATGTTTGTTCCCAAGCCATCACTATACAGAAACACTGTGCATTTCCCCCCTCTGCTTCGTACATTTCTTGCTCTGAAAATGCTTTGCTTTGCTGGGGATAAATGCACTCCAAGGCACCTTTTTGTTATTGTTTACCCACAGAAAAAACAAACAGTCTGTTAACTGAAACACTACATTAAAGGATACACTTCTTAGCACTGAATTTACAAAATTATCTTTCCCATTCCTCGAACGTTCTTGAGTTTAGAGTATGATTAAATTAAACAATACTTTGTTAAAGAAACAGGATGATAAATAGAACCTCCCAATAAAAATGATCAGGCTGGGATAGAGAGGGATTGTTACATATCTTAGCAAGGAACAAATATGTTTATTTTTCTCAACACTAGTTTAGGATTCTGTTTATTTGGTGACAAAAATTTTGGCTTAGACACATAGATTCTGAATTCAAAGGATTGTCAAAAGCCAGGGCCTTGGGAAGCCGAGCGACTGTATTTCAGGGCTTAGGACAGCACAGCAGCCTCTGACAACAGAAGACTCTGAGACAACCTTTCTCTTGCACCTGTCTGCTGGAGGCTTTGTCAGCCGCTGCTGGAACCACAACTCGAGCAGAAACAGCTGAAACATCAACTCAAGCTGTCACCCCTGTGATAGGTCTCATAAATCCAGATTAAACCTTTCTGTTTGTTTGCTGATCTTATTTTGTTTTTGAAAAACAGGAGGAAGAAAGAGGGTTAGAGAAGCAGTTTTGGTTTTTTTTTTTTTTTTTTTGAGTTTTTGATGACTATCCACAAGCTCCCCGGGTTCTTCTCAGATACGCAGGACAATAATTGATTCATTCAACAAACCTTTGCTCAAGGCACTGGGACCATGGATGGGCAAGACATAGATGTGGGGGAGAAGGGGGTCACTGACTCCTGAGGGCTTTTAGTTTCCCCTAAAACAGACGTGAATAAAAAATGCTTTTGCCTTGAGCACTATAGATGATTTGGGGGAGAAAGAGCTGTTTCTCATGAAACCATACATGTTAGAACACAATACTCATTAATTATCTTCTCTATTTGATTTTATTCATCTTTTCCATAGAAAATACAAATTTGCCTGAAAAATATTACATAAAATATTTTTTGAAATTAAATAAAATTAAACGAGATGAATCTCAACTTCTGAAGCATAAGGTGATAGTTAAGCTACCACATACTCTTCTGTGATTGAAAAGAAAAAACACCTCCTAAAATTATCCAGTGAAGGTCTGATTAGGAGTTTCTGGCAATTGTGTGCAAACAAAGTCAGGATTCTCAATTATACTTCATTTAAACTGCCATTCTAATATTGTATTTTGTTTAATCATTTTTTGTTCTTTAACATTTAAAGCCAATTTAATAATTTATAGTTGTTTCTGCACCCTCCACCACCCACTTTTACTATTTTGAAAAGGGCAAAATATGGTCCTAAAAATGTAAATGGTTTTCTTTCTAAATATTTTAAATCTTCCAGAGAATATCCATTTACACACACACACACACACACACACACACACACAACTTCTCACAAGATGTGACAGGCTATCTATCTTTTGAAACCATCTTTGGGCTATATTACACACTGTAAAATAATTCTGTTAATAATGCTGAAAGACAGCAATTGTACATAACATGTTTTTTTAGTTTATAAACTGAGTTGGATTTAGGTTTGTAAATATTTGAGGCAAATAACTAATCACAAACTGAGCATGGTGGAGAGTTTTGGGAAACTAAAGGCAATTAAAAAACTGCATATACATAAAAAAGTTATTTGAGGAGAAATTCTTACCTAGGCTTTTTGACACTTGCAATGATTTTTTTTTTAAAGGGCAATGTGGTGTTTTAAAATTTTAATTTAGTTAAAGAAAACTCAACCCCAAAAAGCTGCTCTATTGCATTGAAATCTCATGAGGCAAGCTTCAGTCTTAGGCAAACAATAGCAGCTGCATTTATAAACCCTTGAAAAAAGGGTTTATAATGCAAACGCTGCCATGACCTTAACTCCAGAGGTGCAAACACGCTGCTGTAATAGGAAAATTATGCATTAAAACAGAATGGGGTTCCTAGAATGTTTTAAGATTTCTATTTGATCATGTTTTGTAGCTTTTCCAGTTTCAAATAACAAACTCCTGCAGTTGAATGAGAAGGAATGCTTCTGTTTCCTCAAAACACTTAAAATGGGTGAAATGTATGGTATGTAAATTATATTGCAATAAAGCTGTTTAAAAACAAAACAAAACAAAGTATATTTCCACTGGGGGCAAACAGGAATTGGAGAGAGTGTGAGGACCATCCTATCAGTGATCAGAAAACAAGGATTACTTGGTGATGAGGGATTTTCGAACTACAAGAAAACTCATAAAATAGTGCCAATATTTGCAAATATTACATGAAATTACCTGCATTCTGAAAGCAGAGAAACACACACTATAAACGTGGCAAAATAATTTGCTTTTGATAGCTTTTGATATAACAGAAAAAATGATTTCGATGAAATGAAAAAAAGAAGTAGGGATTTAGGATGGTTAAAAAAAGGAGGAGATGAGGGCGTATATCATTGAAACTCCATATACCTTATTATTCATTCTGAGAGAAAAAAAAAATAGATGAGAAAATTCTCTAAGAGGAAAGACTAATAAGATATCAAGCTGGAGGATTTCCTTCTATTTGAATTTGGGAAACAGATGAAATAGAAAGCAAGTTTTTATTTACATAGTGAAAATTAAAATCTAGATTATAGAAGATTAATATTGGTAATTTGTTATACAGAAAAACAAATCCAGACTTCCCTTGTTGTCTATGGGTCAAAACAATTTCACCTGGACCCGCCAGAGCTGCATCCTCTTTTGGGGTAGTTGAGGCTCATGTGGAACATAAATAATGCCATTCCTTAGGCTCTGATCCACCCAGGGCCCACACTCAGGGTTTTTCCTTAATGTTCATAAGAGAAATAAACATCTGGATAAAATAACAAAGAAAAATATATTGGCTCCTTATTTTTCATTTACACAGGAAAATCAAAATTGTTCTTAGCTTTTGCTTTTTTTTTGTTTTTTGGATGTGAGGCAGAAGTCTCAGATTCACACTGAACAGCACACTTACTACGAAAACAGGTGGAAGTTTCTAGAAGCGGGATGGTTGTGATTTGCTCTTTTTGAAACAAAGGTGACTTGATTTACATGAAAGTAAAGTTGGAAGAAATCGCCCTGGCACAGGCCTGATGAGACTTTGGTCCTCCCTAAAAATAACCTCACAGGGTCCTAAATGGAGTATTATGGCTACTTTGAAATGTTTCTGGAGGGTCTGTTCTGTGGAGATTGTGTGCCCCATTTCACTGGGCATGGTGTTCAGGATTGGTGCCAGCATCTGTGCATTTCACAAGTAGTATTGTGTAAATAACCCTAGGCCCATTAATCTGGCAGAAACAGTCAAGAACCCAGTTCCTGCTGCTGCAGCAGGGGGAGGGTACGGTCACAGTGCTACCAATGTCCTAGTAACACCAGCCTCTGGCATCTGAACCCTAACCTCTTTGACACCCTCAGCACACTGCTGTTTTCTATTAGAACTTTTCTTTAGATCCAAAGATCAGGCAATACAATGAATCCGGGCTTTCTGCTACCTCCATCTTCTGCCGCCTGAAATGTAACGCTAAATGTTAAGGTTTAGGTAATATCCTTGGTGATATCTATGCTTGGAAAGAAAAGGACGAAGCATTCTTCCCGACAAAAGAAAGGAAAAAGAATAGGTGTGAACAGAGGGAAGCTGTCCAGCAACATTTCACACGTGAACGTATGTGATGTGTATGGG
Organism: Symphalangus syndactylus; assembly: GCF_028878055.3. Taxonomy (NCBI): domain Eukaryota; kingdom Metazoa; phylum Chordata; class Mammalia; order Primates; family Hylobatidae; genus Symphalangus; species Symphalangus syndactylus. Next base: position 22,981,784 of record NC_072433.2, read on the forward strand.
GCAAAAGTGAGGTTGCTGATGAAAGCCTTCGTCCGGTCAGGAACATCTCTGACTGGTCATCCAGCCATTTACAAATAAAATTCAGGAGTTTGCATGTGATATGGAAACAGCTCAGATTCGGAACACAGTTTTCCCAGGAGTGGTCAGACTTCCAGCTCTGAAACAGAGCCTCTTATTTTGAACACATCGTTTCTTTCTCTTGTTGGTTTTTTGAAAGATGTAAATACCATTTGGTCCCCTTTTTTCTCCTTTTTTATCTTGAGTAAAAGCTTAAAATAAAAAATGAAAAGATTCCACGGGCACTATATATCTAAGAGAAAAGCTAACACTGAAGGGAATACATGTCTCCACTTTTATTGCTTTCTGTCAGGGTTGAAATCAGGGAAGATCTGAAAGGATCTTATTTCCTGGCTCTTTTTGCTGGAATCTGGAACCTTTGACCGCTCTACAGGAGAAAAGACTGGGTAGCCCTGCCTCACCTTTATGAATAGAAAGTGTGTCGGCTATGTTTTCATGATAAAAATGGATCTGAGTAGGATAACCTTTTCCTTCTTTTTTTTTTTTTTTTTTTGAGACAGGTGTCCTCTGTCACCCAGGCTGAAGTGCAATGGCATGATCATAGCTCACTGCAGCCTCTACCTCCCATGCTCAGATGATCCTCCCTCCTCAGCCTCCCGAGTAGCTGGGACCATAGGCACAAGCTGCCATGCCCAGCTAATTTTTGTATTTTTGGTAGAGATGGGGTTTCATCGTGTTGCCCAGGCTGATCTCGAACTCCTGGGCTCAAGCAATGCACCCACCTCGGCCTCCCAAAGTGCTGGGATTACAGGTGTGAGCCACCATGCCTGGCCACTTTTTTTCTTTCAATCTAAAATGCGATCCTTTCTTTGAACAAATTTCACTAAACAACATGTTCAAGGGAGCAAAGCTATTAAAAAAAAAAAAAAAAGCTCGACACAATGAGGGGCCCCGGGCAGGAGTTTAGCCTAGAAGAAAGGAGGAGGGAGGGGAAGGAACAGGCAAATGAACCGTGCGTGTCCCAAGACAACTGCTGAGGGCAGACCAGAACTAGAATAGCCAGAGATGACGGATGTGACAGGGCTTGGTCAGGGATAAGAAAGGGGATTCCAGCTCTCAGGAAGTAAGGCAAGCACAGGGCTGTGGCAGAATCCTGTTAAAAAAGAAACATTCTGAAACCAAAATATAAACCAGTCCTTTGCAACTTTGGAATCTTTCTCAAAGGGGCTGGTAACAGGTGAGGGGTACTTGTCATCTAATCTATAAACTAGCAAAATCCTTTTGTAAGTGACTTGGGATCCAGTGCAGATGTGCACTAAAATCACTTTGTTTACAATTACATGTCAATTACAGGGTTCCTCCAAATCCCAAATTGAAGAGAGTTCAGAAGGTATAACTAAAACACAGTGTTAAAATTCTAAATACTCAGTGGATGATTCACAGCAACTCACAACTAAATCCAGGATCTCTGCTGTATTTGCAGAGACATAATTTTATGCTGCTCGGGCTGAGCACACGAAGTACAGTGATACAGAGACAGAACAGGGACTGACACTTGCAGAAACACCTTGGAAGCATGTAGATACAAATAAAAGACACAGCAGAACAAATTGTAACCGTTCACTCCAGCTACAGTTTTATAATTTCAACCCTCACCTGTTCCCCTCTATGATGCCTTTTTAAACTAGCCATATGGAAAAACAGAAGCTTCAAGTGGGTTGAAGGAAGAGATTTGTGTGGTTTCATACCAGGATGGTTCAGGGGAGACATAAAAGCGACATGAAATTTTAAATGCAATTATTTTAGATTAGAATATTTGGATTGAAAGATCCGGAGGGTATTGTTTTTGATAAGACAGTCCCACTTGACAAGGGCTGTCACCACTCCGGGGCTGTCTGTTGTCAACTAGAGATGAAAGGCCATCAGAAAGAATTAACTTCAGCTTTTAAACAGTTTGAAAATGTCAGAGAGGTCAGAGAAGATCTATTTCTTTATATGGCATATTTACCTGATGAGCTTTTGGGTAACAATGTGCTTTTACTTTCCATTCAAGTTAGTCTAAAATCACGGTAATTGATCACAGGTTAATGACAGCTGACAAGGAAACACTACGATTGGCTGAAGTCTGTGTCAATCACAGCTGTTTCGGGTCTAGGTGGAGCATACTAGATCTAACGGCAGTAATTGGCAACTGTGGAGAAAAAAAAAGCAAACACCAATGCTGCTAGGTCTCCTTTTGCATTTTCCATAGCCATTTATTTGGTTTCCAGTTACATGGAAGCCAATTTAAAAGCTTTTGTAACTCACACCTCACTAGTGGACCTATTGTTCCTGTGTTCTCCTGGGGAAGCTCAATGGCCGTTGCAAAATTCAATGTGTATGTGTGTGTGTACGTATATGCACATATATGAAATGCATGTCAACACTAAATGTAAATATTGGTTTACTTAACCAGAAAGAAAGAATGGGAAAAGAAATCTTGGATGTTATTTATGATCCCCTTAGCAAATTCTTTTGAAAGACACATCCGATTTAATATTATGAGGAAGCTTAGTTTCATTTTAAACAACATGAGGCCTGAAGGTGATTTCACATTTCTAACGTACATTCCTCCTTCTAAAGAGGAAGGCGATAAGTTAAAGCAAGTTCAAGTGCTATTGTAGCAAGCTAATTCCCTTCTTCCACATGCGATTCAGAGAGAAAGGTCAAGTCCGCTGTCACTTCTCTCTAACGGATGCTCAGGGTCTGTGTGCACTGAGCATGATATATTTAAAAGAAGCCAAGCACTCGGCCATTTTCTGTGTCAACTGTATTAATCATAAACCCTCCATCTTGAGCAGCAATGAGAGATTAGGTGCAGATGAGTTCGTAAACAGCAAATGCACAGAGTTCTTTCTGCTCTAAACTAAACCCCTGTTTCTCCACCATCTTGAAAGGTACAGAAGTCCCGCAACTGGGAGGAAGGGGCCCTATCATCAGCTGTAATTGATATGACAGGCTGCTTATAACGTGGGAATCTAGCTGCAGACCACGCGGTGGCTGACTTCTGATCAAGCTCTCACAATGAGGTGAGGGAAATAGAAAAGGGCAAATCAAAGGCACTGAATATTTAAGACCAATTCAAGATGTGAATTCTTCCCAGAGAATTGGCTGAAATATACACTGGGGATCGTGCAGGTACATACGTACCTACGACATAATCATTTGTATTCTAAATAGGTAGTCCTGATAGCTTAACAGTTACATGATACAATATACAAAACAAAATCAAGAAAACTGACCATCTACTTCAATGCTTTTTACCAGTAAGATAAATTTCTACAATTTACTTAACAGATATTTCCATATAAGATGTACATGCCTATGAATTGTTTATTAAAATTTATGGAAAAAAATAAATACAGTCATTTGAGCTATTATTAGCAAAAGGTATTGTCTTTGTTAGGACTGTGTTTACAGGAGAAAATCACTGAGGAAACTTTCTTGATAGGCAATTGTGTTATAAAAAAGTATACCATAGGGAGGGCTCTCAAAATGTTAACTTGTTTTTTTAAAAAAATCTCACTCAAGCTTCCTCTTCCGGGGACGTTGTCTGCAGGCGCTCAGAATGGTCCAGCGTTTGACATACCGACGTAGGCTTTCCTACAATAGGGCCTCTAACAAAACTAGGCTGTCCCGAACCCCTGGTAATAGAATTGTTTACCTTTATACCAAGAAGGTTGGGAAAGCACCAGAATCTGCATGTGGTGTGTGCCCAGGCAGACTTCGAGGGGTTCGTGCTGTAAGACCTAAAGTTCTTATGAGATTGTCCAAAACAAAGAAACGTGTCAGCAGGGCCTATGGTGGTTCCATGTGTGCTAAATGTGTTCGTGATAGGATCAAGCGTGCTTTCCTTATCGAGGAGCAGAAAATCGTTGTGAAAATGTTGAAGGCACAAGCACAGAGTCAGAAAGCTAAATAAAAAAAATGAAACTTTTTTGAGTAATAAAAATGAAAAGACTTGCAAAAAAAAAAATCTCACTCAAATCATAAGAATTGACATCTTTTCTGGGTAGGAAAATGACAATGCCTCCCTTCAGCTACCCAGATGCTATCCTTCTTATTCATGCAGTCCCCCTTGAGTGTCTTAAATAACATCCTTGTCATCTCTCGTTCACTCCCAAGGCAGTGCTGCCCATGAACCTCTGGCTCTGCACATTGGCCTATACTGCAATAGAGCCACTTCTTTCTACGTCATTAACTAATGTTCAGGCACTGTCAGGTCTCTCATAATGGAAAATCCATGCAATCCACAGGGTCTTTTTGTGCCTGGCAAATGAATTTGTTACAACTGGACACTAGCAGTGTGGTCCGGTGTCTATAGTCCGGTCGATAATGATCATTATTATAGTATTCGACATTCAGGGCAGTTCCTCATATTTGAGTTATCTGAGGATGCCAGACTGTAAGAGGTTAGGTGACCATCACCATCCTCTGGTGCTCTTAAAAACTTGCTGGTGATTCTCCACCAAATTAAACTGTAACACATCCTGTAACTAGAAAATTCTATCCTGCCACAAATGCAAAGATAGATAAGATTCAGGAGATCTTCTGATGAGCCAAGCACTTGGCCAAGTTCTTGACATTTTTAATGTAATTTTTAAATAATAAACCTAGGAGGATTGTTGTCATTCTCTACCTGCAGATGAGGACACTGAAGCTCAGAAAATTTCAGTAACTTACCCAAGGTTCCACAGCTCATAATGACAAGGTTGATATTCAAAATTAGATTTATTTCTATCACCTTACGGAGAGATAAAAGAGCTGAGAAGCACTTCGTCAAGACTCACATGTGGATTTCAAACCACAGACAGATGGCTGCAACTCCAGCTCCCTTAGTTTATATCTGAAAAAGTCTCCTGTTGATGGAAACAGATTTGAACTTTGAAAAAGGCAAAACAAGCTCTGATAATTCTTTGAAGGTGAAGCAGCGCACCTAGACTAAGGATGACCCCAAAGAGGCCAGGTGGACACATTAGATCTTGGTACCAATTGATTCAATCCTGGACATTCATTCATGTTTTGTTGCTCTCCCTCGGTAGTTTAGAAAATTGCACTTTTGAACTAGAATCCTGGCCTAATTTGTGACAAGAGGCATGAGATGTGATGGGACCATGACTTGTCACAGCTGACTACTGTGGATAATTTAGAGGGCACTTCTGGAGGAGGGAGGTGGAAAGAAGAGCATATTTTAAATCGGGAATATCCTAGTTTATTAAAACATTGATTAGTTCCCATATCAATGGGTGTTTAAGATGGGAAGATAAGAAAAATTCAATATAAAAGCTGTCTTCTGAGAAGATTCAAGGAAAGGACACTTTCAAAATTCTTCCCAAAGCTATATAAATGTTAATAAAAATAAGCACTATGGAGAAAATAAAAATATAGGTCTGTGGCCGGGCGTGGTGGCTCACGCCTGTAATCCTAGCACTTTGGGAGGCTGAGGCATGCAGATCACGAGGTCAGGAGATCGAAACCCCATCTCTACTAAAACTACAAAAAATTAGCCAGGTATGGTGGCGGGCGCCTGTAGTTCCAGCTACTCGGGAGGCTGAGGCAGGAGAATGGCATGAACCCGGGAGGCAGAGCTGGCAGTGAACAGAGATCATGCCACTGCACTCCAGCCTGGGTGACAGAGCAAGACTGTGTCTCAAAAAAAAAAAAAAAAAAAAATATATATATATATATATAATATATATATATAATATATATGTCTGTAAGCTATCGGCATTTCTTTCAATAGCATTGCCTTTTTTGAACTCAGAGAGTCAATGTTCTTTTAATGTCTCATGATGGACATCCTGCAAAGTTTATGGTCCTTGGCTTCCTTATCCAAATCCAAGTGTATTTCTATCTTTTCTGAATGCCCAGGCTTAAATGCAGACATTCTTCCCTCCAGCCCGACCTGTACCTCCCACCAGGAATGCCCTACCCGATTTCCTGCCTACCAAACCCCACTCCCACCCACTTCCACAAAACTATCACTGGCTCCCACACGGTTTTTCTGAATATGCACAACAGTCTCTATCTCACATCTCAAGTTTTTCTCATGTGAGGCCCCATAAATCTTACTATTGTTTGTTTCTCTAACTAAATTTAGGAATGTGGTTTATATTTTTTCTGTACCTCCAAAACACCTAGCACCCTAGTAGGCTTTTTCTTTGAGTGGGGGCTCTCACTATGTTGCCCAGGCTGGACTCAACTCCTGAGCTCAAGGGATCCTCCCACCTCAGTCTCCCAAATAGCTGGGACTACAGGTGCGCACCACCATGCAGGTTGTTAGTAGACTTTAATAAATACTTAGTCATGGTCCAGTTTTATCCACACAAGCTACCTTTTCAGTCCTAGAGCTACAATTGCATTTGATGGGCGGGGGAACCCAGGATACTAGAGGAAACAGAAGAAAAAGGTTTTGTTCTGGTAGCACCTTAAGGACAAAAGCACAAAACCACCAGCATAATAGTACACATGTGTTTCTCAGGTTGAGACTTATAAAGGGAAGCATTGATTTCAAGTGTCAAAGAACATAAATATTGTTCTTATGGCAATAAATTGGGGAAAAAAAACAAAAGGCTTTGACATTTCCACCAGGTGGCTGTTATTCACCAATTCCAACCTTTGGTTTAAAGTAATCATGAAGCTTCAGTGGCTGTCAGGGGTGGAGGGACATGAGATATTGGCAACGATGTCTCAACACTTAGGGCAGTATTCCTGGTTTGAATAAACATGAACCCACAGTACTTTACTTCATACTTTCAGAATTGGTGCAATTTAAGATGGTGAGTACAAGTTTGTCCAATTTTCTGACAAATTTCATTCCCAAGTTCAGAATTGATTCTTTTCCCCTTAGTGACAACAATACCTTAGGGAACAAAGTTAGTTGAAGTGCATCCTTATTTATTAACTTCTTTTTGTTCCACTTCTGATAATATCTTTGAAGCCTACAAAGTACCATTCAAGATATACTAAAATTGGCCGAAAATCAAGAATAAACATTTCAAAACAGGTCAACATTCAAAGTTAGTAGATGCATGAGAGATGGTTGAACAGAAGAGAAAAGGACCAGATCTCTGGGTGAGACACAGCTTGGTGGAAATCCCAGCCAGACCCTTAGATGACTTTAAGCAAATTGTTACATCTTCCTGCCCCTTGGTCTCCTTGTGGAAAAAATGGGAATTGTAGCATCCATCTTCCAAAGGGGTTGTAATTATTAAAATCATACTGAATTTTAGTGGTCTAGCACCAAGGGCCATTACTGAGGAAGGGGTCTTGGGGAGGAAGTTAGAAAGGGAATCCTACTGTCATAACATCTGTAGGTCTCCCTCCACTGTATCCTGCGTCTTTATCCCTTTTAGCTCCTTTAGGAGTACTGGCCTCTTATCGTTTCCCTTCTGCAGCGTTACCTATGATTCTCCCCCATTTAAAATTTGCCAAACTGCCAAATTTCTAGGTCTCGATAAAATGCTGTTGGATAAAGCAAATATTTCATTAACAATCTGTCCGCAGGTGCTACAAATGTTCCACCTGAAATGAAAGTAGAAATCCATATGGTCTTTCCCTCCAGCAGTCTCATTCCCTGGCAAAATAGAGGTTTAATTAAGGTCAAATCTCCCAAGCCATAGCAGAGGATGGATTTAGGTCAGTTGAAACAGATATTCTAGTTAATTTGATCTAAATGGTTGTGTTTATTTGGGGAAGGAAGGGAAAGGCCTTTACAAATAGTGGCTCCTGGCTAGCATAGCATCGGGGAGGGAGAACAGTAACTCGCCAAAATTTGAACCACAGGGACCTGCACACGTCTCAGAAAAATAGCTCCTGAGAATTTAGGGGGAAAAAAAGTCTGCATAATTCTCAACTCCAGGTTATATATCTACAATAACAAATAATTAGCATATTCTTGGTAATGCCAAGAGAGAGAAAGGTTTGATCAGCTTGAAGACCCCATATCTTCCATTAAAAATGAACCGAAATCTTCCACCAAACAACATAGGAGTTTCAAACATAAAAATAGATATGCAAACCAGAGAACCAGGCACAGGACAAGACAGGAGGATATGAAATGTCATCAGAGCCAAGCATTGCTTCAGTAAATTCTAATGGAGGAGAATTCTACATCAACAGGAAACTGGAGAGATGGACACAGCCCCGCCCTGAAACTTACATTCTTGCTTATTGTTTTTCATTTTTCCCTTTGTTTCTGTTTCAAGCTTTCCATGTATTTCTGGCTTACCTGACCCAACACTTCCCTCAACAGGACTTTACAGTTTAACATGTAACTTTTGTTCTACGACTCAAACAGGCATCTTCTGCTTACCAGAACTCTGTTACAATCCAGGATGCAAAGAAAAATAGCATCCTTGTTTAGCCACAGATCCAGGTTTTGTGGAGGCCTGAAGCTTATAGAATTTGGAGAGTTCTCTGTAAGAAAGGAATATGGGGCCAGGCGCGGTGGCTCATGCCTGTAATCCCAGCACTTTGGGAGGCCGAGGCGGGCGGATCACGAGGTCAGGAGATCGAGACTGTCCTGGCTAACACGGTGAAACCCTGTATCTACTAAAAATACAAAAACAAAATTAGCCAGGCGTGGTGGCGGGCACCTGTAGTCCCAGCTACTCGGGAGGCTGAGGCGGGAGAATGGTGTGAACTCGAGAGGTGGAGCTTGCAGTGAGCGGAGATCATGCCACTGCACTCCAGCCTGGGCGACAGAGCAAGACTCCGTCTCAAAAAAAAGAAAAGAAAGAAAGAATTTGGAATTATGTTCCAACATTAATATTTACTTAAAATGAGAAAATCAATCAGAATCAGGTGCTGGGGCCTTGGACACTTACGTCCCTCTCTTCTGAGATTTCTGGGAGCTTCCCAGTGACGCTTTGGTATTGCTCCCCAACCTACAGCCTCCATGACTCCCAGCAGCTCTAAGGGCATCCTGCAAGAGGGACCCTGAAGTCTATGGCTCATTTGCATCACAGAAAACTCACTCTGCGAATTTCCCTAAAATAAACCGGAGAAATGTGAACATCTATCCTATCTTGTCTTGTCGCTACCTGGCAGACATATTTCACACTTAAGAATAATGCCTGTTGTTTCTACCCTAGTACCTGGGGGTGATCTACGTTGTTTTATCCTCATCCAAAATGTGAGACGATACATTACAAAACAAGTTGCCTAATTGTAAAATTCAGAAGGGCACATTGTATTTTTAAAATGCAACATATTTTTTTTCCATCTAATTCAAAACTGTGAATGTTAAACTTAAAGACTCTTTCCAGCTTCTGTTAGTGACAGACAGAGCTCCCCAAGGGGTGGCTGCCTTTAAAGACAGGTAAATGAGGGCCCATATAAAACAGCCAAGTATTGATGTTGTAGTAAAATTCCAGAAAAATACATTGGCAGACAAGTAAATTTGTCACTAATAATTTAATGTAATTTCCCTAAAATGGAGGTAATGGGTACTCAGGGAATACACCTCCAGGGTTTACATCAAATGTGCATGTGAAAAATCGTGAAATAATATTTTTTTAAATGTAGATGCTTTGTCTGACATGTTGGTTTATGATGAAAATTATTCTTCCAAAATGAAAATGGGGAGGGGAAAATATAACGTCCCCCGATCCATGTATCCTTTAGCTTCCAAACCTTTCCTGGTGGTGGCAGTTGAGCAGCCGTGACTGACTGGAAGCTAGGAACATTTGTTTGCACTTTATTTCCCCCTTAAAATGATGTACTACAATTACCAAATATTAATGAACCAATCATGTTGCAAATAGTATTTCCTGTGTCACTCTGAGTTATGGAATCTAATATTGGGCTCATTTGAAACATTCCAAAGTTGCATATTTTTTTCCCCTTTGCAAAGTGACAGCTCAAATTGTGTTTAGTTGCATCTGTCCAACCATGAGCAAATCAAGTATAAAAATTTCATTTTGTCTAAGTGTTAATGTAATTTTTTAAGCTCATATCCTAGGATGGCTCACTTTGCACTATGCTGGATGATATTAGATGCTGCTTAAACATTATTATCAATTATATTACATGGTGCCAGAAAATTTTAAAATAGCACTTGTTTGAGACTCAAGTCATGAAGTTCCAAGAAAGGAAAAATACAAAGAAGGAAAAAAAAATTCTTTAGCTGTTTCAAATGCACCAATGTTTATGTTTATATTACAAATAGGCTGATTTCCAGCTATAAATCTGAATTTCATTGCCGTTATCGTGAGTTTAATATGAAAAAAGACCTGCCGTGTGCTAAGGCAATAAGGAGAGACGCAGCTGTCATAAACTCAGCTGCTGAATGGAACAACCTGAGACCTAGAGTCAGGGGCAGGAGGGAGGAAAAGAAAGAAAGGCTTTAAGAGAGAAAGCAGCCCTGAGCTAGAACCATCAACATTATGAATTAATATCAAAGTCAAAATTATAGAATGTCCATCATGTTTTCTATAGAATATTGACAGAGTGAAATGAATTCAGCAGATAATAAAGAATCTATCCCCCAGAAAAAAAAAAAAGGAAAGAAAGAAAGCAGCGAAATATGCCGACTTCATAAGCACATTTCATCAAATGTGTGAGCTTAACACAACTGCCAGGGAGAAGCCTGATCCAATTTTGCAGGAGGTCACTGTAAGAAGTCCCTGGCTGTTAATGTGCCTCCGTTTTCCCTGATTTCTTACTCCAGGTAGTGAGGCCAGATGCTGCTTCATGCTCAAAGACGCTTCATTTCTCCCCACATCCGATCTTACACGTACTTCCATGCACAGGACAGATGTGCTATAGTAATGAATGCTAATGGACAAAGTTGCCAGAAAGTATTGCTGGTGGTCCCATTTTCATGGGCCCAGAAGATGGACAAATTTCATTTTTCCTGTTACCACACTTCCAGTGGCTGTTCTACACTTTCTAGAAGAAAAAAAAAAGTCATTTTTATTTTAGGTGCCTGAGAAAAATGTCTTTGGATTCTAAAATTATTTAAATACAATATATATGTGGAACTGTGCAAAAAACATACCATACTTTTATTTACTCAACTCAGCCTCAGCTAGATCTGCACCATTTGGGTTTGTAAATTACGCAAGCAAAATCTGCTAAATTTTTAGAATGCTGCTGTTTGTAGTGAGCTGGTTATGTTTTCTGATAATTCAGAATAATAAAAAACAGTCACTTCACCAATGGGAAGGCACACATCTCACGGAAAGATTATGGCTCACACCTGCCTAACTCAATGTGTTCATACTTAAGGAAGTTTAAATGTAATAGAAGCAACCTGAATTATCTTCAAGTTCAGGATTCTGGGTGCCTTTCTCAATTGGGATTCTATGAAAGAATTAAGCCCGCATCCTCCAAGATATCCATTATGTATATAATGAATGAACTTCTTACCCCTGCACCTAGAGTGTAATACTCGTGTATTTTTGGAAGAGTGAGAAAACAGCCTCTCAAATCACCTTCTGTGTTTCTGTGGTTTAGATAAGGATTGCTGGTTGTGAAAAGGAGGCAAGCCTCATTACTTAAAGTACAGTCTGCAGACCAGTGGCATTTGTGTCACTTGGGAGCTTGTTCAAATGCAGATTCTGATTCACTAGGTCCAGGGTGGGGCCCAGGAATCTGCATGTCTAACAAGCTCCCAAAGTGATGCTGACATTGGTGGTCCCAGAACCACCGAGCAGCGAAGCTCTAAAAGCTGCCTGTCCTCTGTGTAATAAAATTCTTTTTTTTGTTTTGTTTTGTTTTTGTTTTTTGAGACGGAGTCTCGCTCTGTCGCCCAGGCTGGAGTGCAGCGGCACAATCTCAGCTCACCACAAGCTCCGCCTCCTGGGTTCATGCCATTCTCCTGCCTCAGCCTCCCGAGTAGCTGGGACTACAGGCGCCTGCCACCACGCCCGGCTGATTTTTGTATTTTTAGTAGAGACGGGGTTTCATCGTGTTAGCCAGGATGGTCTCGATCTCTGACCTCGTGATCTGCCCGCCTCAGCTTCCCAAAGCCCCGGGATTACAGGCGTGAGCCACTGCGCCCGGCCGAAATAAAATTCTTAAAGGATATTAACATAGGACTACATAATAAGTTTCACACATTTTATGACAAATCTGTTGGTTTTCACTTTGTCTTGGGCAGGGAGCTCTCTGTATCTTCCATAACCAGGATGGAAGCAGTTGATGAGAAAGTGAACCAAAGCAAAGCCACAAAGGAAAATGCCACGGCTTTGGTTTCTTTGAATCCATTTGTGCCCCCTCCCCACGTCAAAGGAGATTTTCATCTCTAAATGCAAATTTTCATAGGAAATTTGTACCCATATTTCCTCATTGGTATTGGGATATATACTTTGATTTGCAAATCTATTGATATGAAAAAACTTACAAAGGTATGGAAATTAAATTACATTTAAATATTCATTTGATCGATGACCTCCAGTAAAAAGAACTCAGTGATGTGAGATGAGATCCACCTAGGAGACCTAGCCATAGGATCACCAAGGAAGGGTCTACTGACCTTTGCTGCCAGTACCGTCTTTCTCTGGAATGCTGTCCCTCTTTCCATCTGCCAAACACTCTTTCTACCTTTAATGTCCAACTTGGGGCTTCCTTGAAGACTCATTATCCCTTCCATCCCCCATTTTTCACTGACTCTGCACTCCTTAAATTGTGGGCAACTCATATTTGGGGCTCTAAACTTTTCATTATACTACTGCTTTGGCTTTGCTTTCTAGTCGTTTCATTTAACGTGTATAATCTCCCTCAGTGTTCAGCCCAGTGAATATTTAGCAGCTGTTTTGTGCCAGAGTCTCTGCTTAGCATCTGGGATAAAGAGGGACTTATACTTCTATGGTAGCCATAAATACTGTTGTTCTCTATGTCAAAAATACACCCATCATTATATTATAGAGAAGATTGATATGGAAACAAAAATAATATATTGTTATGATTATAAAGTAGAAGCATATGCAAAATTTTGAAGGAGATAGATTTTTCGTATTATCTTCCAAGTTAGAAGAATACCTAAGCAAAGAAAATTTCACTAAAGGGTAAAGGGCAAGAGACATGCAAAAAACACAGATGCAGGCAATAGCAAACTGAATCCACATGTTCCAAACTGTCTGTGATTGTTAGAACTTGGGGACAGACAGAGGCAGGAGGAGACAAAATTGAAGAGGCTGGCAGGAGCCATATTATGAAAAGCCTCATTTGCTAAGCTCAGGAAAGGTGTCAACCGGGCCAGATAGGATCAGATTTGCAGATACTATTGATATAGTAGAAGTGAATATCCTAAACTTCATCATGCCCTTTGCAAGCCGGAAAGTTTGAGGCACAGAGATAGGAACAGCTCAAAGACTGACTGATCAGCTTGTTGAGAGAAACCTGCCTTTTAAGAAGTTATGACTTAAACTCCTTTGAATGAAGGATGTTGAGAAAAACCTGCAATGGGTACCCTTCTAATCTATTTGCTCATATTAATGATCACACGGGGAAAGTCTTGACATGCTTTAAGAAAACAACTGTTGGGCTGGGCGCAGTAGCTCACGCCTGTAATCTCAGAACTTTGGGAGGCCAAGGCGGGTGGATCACGAGGTCAGGAGATTAAGACTATTCTGGCTAACACGGTGAAACCCCGTCTCTACTAAAAGACACAAAAATTAGCTGGGCATGGTGGCATGTACCTGTAATCCCAGCTACTCAGGAGGCTGAGGCAGGAGAATCGCTTGAACTCAGGAGGTGGAGGTTGCAGTGAGCCGAGATTGTGCCACTGCACTCCAGAGTGGGCAACAGAGCAAGACTCCGTCTCAAAAAACAAACAAACAAACAAACAAACAAAAAACAGCTGTTAATGGGAAGTGGCATGAGAAGCTGCATGAAGAGGCAGGTTAAGCTAGTGAGGTAGAGTGCAAAGTATCCCCAGAATTACAGTTTCCTTGAGATCAAGGATTCCTCTTGTTTTTCTTAGTAACCAGATCCTAGCACAATGGTATCTATTTAGTCATTGCACTCAGTAACTACCCAGCGTGTCTACCTCCAACCCATTGACTCCTTCTATCACACACCTGGGGATAAGGAATGCAGTCCACAAGCTTTCTCATTAATAAACACATCATTGAGAGGTACTGTAATCTTTTGAAAATTACTAGGTGACCCTAATTTTCCCCTCAAATGTTTTCTTTTTAAATTCTTCCCTTAAGCAGACTTTTAAAAAGTAGATGATTCCTAGAGTTCAAATGTATGGATCTAGAAGATCATCCATTTCATAAAGCAACCCTATTTTTCAAGTTTACAGAAATAGTCTGCAGAAAAGGGCCCCAGCCAAAATGAGCTTATATTTGATCCTAAATACGATTTCTTCACCGGAAAACAGGGGTCCAGCAGGAAGGTAGGGGACTTGAACCATTTAAATCCTGAGAAGTTGAATTTTCTCAAATCGAAATTATCTTGCATTCCTTTTACTACCACGCTCTGGGCCTGCCTTGCCCATAGTAGACACTCAATAAATTAACACTAGATTTGACTAAATTTGTAGCTTTAGAGAGCATTTATGTCTCTTTTAATTGTTCTGAATCATATCGGTAAACCTCCGAGTTTCATGTTGCATGGTAAGCCTCCCCTATTTCTTTCCATTGCATTTACGTTCCTTAAATAATCTAAAATATAATACTAAAAGCAGCAAGCGTTTAGAACCAGACCTTTTAAAATGTGCTCCCAGCCCTTGCTGAGATGAAGTTTAAATGTAATAGAAGCAACCTGAATTCAGTGGTGAAATCCAACCACTGACTCCAGGGGCACCATGCAGGACCCAGTCCCACAGATAAATGAATGTCTGTGCACCAGGCAGGCCCTTGGAAAGAAGGGGTGTGTGGCTGTATAAATCCTGATACAGGAGGACAATGAATCCACAATGCACACACAGCCCACACCTGCTATCACACACTGTAATAAACCCCCGCCGGTGTGCCCGTGACAAAGTTGATCCCAAAGGATAGAGAGCAGTGATGGAAACTATAAATCTGTATCAATAGCCAGCCATTCCTCCCACCTTCCGTGTGTCATCTGTATGTGTGGACAAACAAGTCCGCTGATACGTAAATACTCAGAGAAGTGTAATCCATCTCCTGCTGCACATTGCTTCCAACCCTGCCCTGTATGTTGCCTGGAATTTCATACGGTATTCAGAAGGATCGAGATTGCCCAGCCTTTTGTTCAGAGCAAGTAAGCAGGGGAGTCTGACTCCAGCAGATTCAGAGATTTTATTTTCCTTCCTTCTCAGGGAAAAAACAATCAGCTTCTTAAAATTGCATTGCTGGTGTTTATGATTCATATTACAAGCAATGCAACCTCTACACCAAAATTGAAATTTCATTTATGATATTGTGGACTTAATGTGAATAAAGGCCAAGGTCTAGTGTTTTCCAACGCACCAAAGAAAGATGCACCTGCCACGAAGCTAATCACAGGAAGGAATGAGAAGAAGATGGAGGCTGGGAAGGTAATGAAAGACAGAAGCAAACCCAAATGCCATAAAGTGACATGAAGTTAAAAAAAAAAAAGAAAGAAAAAAGAAAGGGGGAAAAAACCCTATAGCATGTCCATCACCTGTACTTGGGAGATGGACATAAAGAGATGAACTTAAGGCACACTTAAAATCCTGACACTTTTCTCCTCTAGCTTGGAAATCCTACTAGTTAAAAATATGATTGGGATAACTAAAAAGGCACAGGTGACAAGACAGGTTGCATACGAAATTTAAGGTGGTTTGAACTGATAGTCTCTTTCAACCGCACAAGAAAGAGGTAATGGAGAGAATGGTGCAGATTTAAGCAAGCTCTTGATGTAAATGAAAATAAAAACCGCAACAACTTTTATATCCTTGTAGCATTTGGCTAATGAGTCACTAAAACTATCCTCGGCCCATCCATCATTTCTATTACAGAGACTCAACCACTCTCTCTCTCTAATTGGTCTAGACAGGTGTCATGATATTTCAGCACACTGAAAAAAAAAATTCCAGAGGTTTTCTTCAGTGAGACTGAAAGGTAGGCACGTTGGAAAACGGTAGTCTAATTTTAACCTTCTTTGAAACCGTTTGCATTTAACAAGAAAATAAAGACAAACAAACATCTCCAGATTTAACTTCACCTCCAAAAAGGCCCTTTAGAGGATCCAAAGAAAAATTGGAAATTAATTTGATCATTTGGAGAGGGTGGCCCTGCTCTCAGAATGAACAAGTTTTATCTGGGGATCTCACTTCATGTACACTGCTTTTCTAGAGCGATGGCAAGCAAAATTAAATACCTAGGGTTTCAAATGACAGCTTCACCTTGCTATAAAGCAGCTTGAGACAATTTTACACTAACAAATGATTTCAGGTGCTGCTCAGTACCTTTCAGGGAACAGGGTTTCACGCAACTCCATACTTGGGAAAGGAAACGGTGGCAATAAAGTAGGAAGAGACCAAATCTGAGGAATGGACGTACCACCATTTTTACCAACAAAAGAACAGTTTATTAATGATATTTTAAAGTTGGATTTCCACCAAGTTGTGACATAAGAGAACAACAGTCAGCAAACAGGACGTTCAGCTGGGGTTTCACTGTTCACTCATAAACTGGCAGAGACAGAAGCAAGAAAAGTCTAGGTTAAGGGCAAAGCATGGTGGTGCTCAACTTGTAATTTCCTGGTTGTTATCAGGAGAAATGACAATCTTGCTATTTAAATATGTTTTTGACAATGCCATTTCTTTGGGACAAGGGGTAGCTATGCAATCGGGAATCATTCCCCAGAGAAAGAGGTGACACGAATGTCTACTTTTGTTTTCCTTAGTTTGTTTTAACCCGGTAATAAGAGCCTGTTTGCTGATGCACAAGGCTTGACTGACTTAAAAGTGATGTTGCGCATTCTGGCATCAGTGCTTTCCCTGAGAATGTTTCAACTTGCCGCAGTGGTAAGAAACTACAGGCCTGATTCCTGAGATGGGTGAAATGGGCCATTACCAGTCAGTGTTGTTGAGGACACCAAAGAGAAACTTGAAGTACGCTGTTAGGTCAGGTATGAATTTTAGGTGTGAATTTTACCCACCTCCCTGGGTATCTATATGTAAATGCTCTGAAACTAACATGGCCCACAATACCCAGTGTTATCTGAGAATATTAATTCCTCCTCTAGATATGTTTTAAAAAATGGTATTTTCTTTAACTTGAAATATAGCATACACTGCTTCTGATTTCAAGAGAAAATAAATGGTATAAAAGCAAGGAAATTCAAGCTTCAAACCAGTAGTTTCTATAACTTAAAACATTTAATCTGTATGTGTCTACCATCTTATCTTTTCAGCTATATGTCATCTAGCTAGAGATCATTTCTATCTATGTATAAATTACAAATCTATGCACAGAATTGGGGTTAGATGACAATAAGAAGTCATCATCTCTGGGTTAGAAACAACACATTAATTTTTTCCTTGTGTTTATATTTTATATTTTTCTGTAATAAAAGTATTTTGCGTCTCTGGCTGGGCGCGGTGGCTTACACCTGTAATTCCAGCACTTTGGGAGACCGAGGCAGGTGGATGACTTGAGGCCAGGAGTTTGAGACCAGCCTGGGCAAAATGGTGAAACTCCGTCTGTATAAAAAATATACAAAAATTTGCCGGGGGTGGTGGTGCACGCCTGTAGTCCCAGCTACTCGAGTGGCTGAGGCAGGAGAATCACTTGAACCTGGGAGGTGGAGGTTGCAGTGAGCCAAGATCGCGCCATCGCACTCCAGCCTGGGTGATAGAGCGGGATTCTTCTCTCTCTCGCACAAAAAAAAAAAAAAAAAGTTTTGCATCTCTAATTATAAATAACATTTATTTTAAATAAAGCAAGTAAGCAATTTTCTTTAAAACTACAAATCTAATTACAAAAAGAAAAGAGGAGCTGGGAAGAAAGAAAATGGCCCAGGATAGATTTCAAAAGAGTCATACAATGTTTTCACTGAAGTGGCTGCACACAAAATATGATGGTCATTTCCTTATTTAATATACATGTGTTGAGCAAGTTATGTGTTCTTGGAGGGCTTGTTCTGCGCATGGGATTAGGAAAAGAAATAAGAAATGGTTCTTACCCTTGAAGTGGTTATATTCAATTGGTAAAGATGAATATATGTTTGATTATCAAAGCTCACTCTTGCCCCATCAGTACCTAAAACCTAAGTCCCAAGAGGTAGGTGCTTGGCCTTACAAAACTCTACAAAAGAAGTTAATAGATAAGTCATATGAGCCAGGCGCGGTGGCTCACGCCTGTAATCCCAACACTTTGGGAGGCTGGGGTGGGCAGATCATGAGGTCAAGAGATTGAGACTTATCCTGGACAACATGGTGAAACCCTATCTCTACTAAAAATACAAAAATTAGCCGGGCATGGTGGCGCGCGCCTGCAGTCCCACCTACTCAGGAGACTGAGGCAGGAGAATTGCTTGAAACTGGGAGATGAAGGTTGCAGTGAGCTGAGATCGTGCCACTGCACTCCAGCCTGGCAACAGCACAAGACTCTGTCTCAAAAAAAAAAAAAAAGGAAAAAAAAGAAAAGAAAGTCATGATTATGTGGACTCCAGAATAGAAAGATTTGATGAGCATAAAAGCAATGGATGAAGTTAACATAAAAAGACTGACAGCTTTGGCTGGGAACGGTGGCTCACGCCTTTGGGAGGCCAAGGCAGGCAGATCACAAGGTCAGGAGATCGAGACCATCCTGGCTAACATGGTGAAACCTTGTCTCTACTAAAAATACAAAAATAAATTGGCCTGGTGTGGTGGCAGGAGCCTGTAGTGCCAGCTACTCGGGAGGCTGAGGCAGGAGAATGGTGTGAACCTGGGAGGCAGAGCTTGCAGTGAGCTGGGATCGCACCACTGCACTCTAGGCTGGACGACAGAGCGAGACTCCGTCTCAAAAAGAAAAAAATAAGAAAGACTGACAGCTTTGCTGTACTTTAATTTCTGTGTTTCAAACATCATCTTAAAATTAAAAGACAACAAAGAAAAGTGTTTTCCACCTAATGGCTAAAGGTTGATCTACTTAATATATGAAGGAGATCGAAATTGAGAAGGAGAAACCGCCAGAGGCCTATTTTAAAAGGGAGAGATAATTCACATCAGAGAAACTATGACTGGCCAAAAAACGTGAAGTATGTCCAAACCCACAAGTCACCATAGAAATTCTAATTAAATCAGCAATTCAATCTTGTTTTGTCCTCTGTCAGATTAATAAATGTGTAAGAAACACTAGTTTAGTAAAAGTACAGAGACGCGTGCAAAAATGAAAAAACCACCCACAGGCCAGGGTAATCTTTGGAGGAAACTGAGGGGCCAATGATCAGGACTTCGAGGCTATTCGTAATGTTTTATTTCTTTTGCTGGGTGGTGGGTATATGGGGTTTGACTACATTATTCTCTAGCTTTTCTCTATAATTGAAGGAGTTTGTTTTAAAAAGGAAATAACAAAACATAATATTGCTCAGTACTAGTGCCTGTGATCATGGCATGGATTGGCATGGACTTTCTTCGGAGTATCAGGAACATGCGCCAAGGGCCTTAAAAATGGATTTTGAATACAAAAATTAGTTGGGCATGGTGGCACATGCCTGTAATCCCAGCTACTCAGGAGGCTGAGAGAATTGCTTGAACCCAGGAGGCGGAGGTTGCAGTGAGCCAAGACTGCACCACTGCACTCCAGCCCGGGCGACAGAGCAAGACTCCATCTCAAAAAAAAAAAAAGGCTTATTTAAGAGCAGTGATGTTTGGCAAAGTATTATTTCTAATAGTAAAGTATTTAAAATACCCTAAATGTACAACAAAAGAAGAATAGTACAATAATTATAATACATCTAAGAGCAACTATTAAGTGACTGAAATAATATTCTTGACATTTTTATTTACACAAATGAACAAAATATGTCATCCTTTGTATCCAAGCAGGATACAAAGATCTATCCATGTGTACATACTTATACATACATAATTATACACACACAGTGTATCATGTCAATACTGTAAAAAGAAGATGTATATGTAATATAAAATTGGGAAATTATCATGTTTTACCAGTGAACTCCAATTTCACATTGCTATTTTCTTCTCTCCAAAAACGGGACTAATTCTACTCCTTTCCCTCAGAGAAGTTTTCACATAGAAGTCGACGTGACTTTTATGAAGAATTAGCTGAAATTTAAGAGATGAGTTTAGGGTCATTTTTTTTTTACTGGGGAAATATATAGTCATGGAGAAGGCAACTCAACCAGTTATTATGTATATAATATATATATATATAAAATATATATATGTAAAAATCATAACCCCATTAACACTCATTGCTGGCCTATTTCTCCAGATATTTTACAGATACAGTTTTTACAAAGTATAGACTGTGTTCATAGCATTTTGTATCAGCAGGTTATTTAACCCATTTTGCACCTATGGGTCCTACAAGCAAGACAGTCACATCAGTATCTTCTTCATAGTGTCTCTCGAGGACAGCCAACAGAAGGGGCCTACAGTATAGAAATAAATGCTGTTTGGATATTAATGAATGAGCTTTTTAGAGGAAGAAAGACCTTCCAAGTCACCAATGATAGCACTCGGTGACAAAGAAATTAGAGAGAAAGATAAAGGAACAGGACTACTTTCTCCTTTGTAAAATCTTGAAATTTTATTCCAGGATATCTGTGTAACTATTAACTGAAAAGATAGGTGTTTGCGTGTGTGTGTGTATTTATGAGCTTCTAAAATTACTTCTAAGCAAAAAAGTGAAAGTACAGGTCTACCAAAACCTTAGCAATAATATAATCCATCTGCTTTTTGCTTTCCAAAATTATTTCCTTTATGATGTTACAATGTGTCGAGTCATTTATCATTAAAGATCAATTTAACTGGAAAAGTAATAATTTGAGGTGATAGGTGGAGGTGGAAGAGGTGGAGGAGAAAACTCAAATTTGCAAACTATCGTGCATTTTTCCTAGGTAATCTTGTCAAAGTTTCTTCACTAAAAAGAAATTCAGGCAAAGATCTTTATATGGTATAATTACAAAGGGAAAGTAAGAAATGCCCAAGGATTTTTACTGGTGGGAATAGGCACACGTTGTATTCTATCAAATTACTGCATAATTCACTGATATCCCTTCTTTCCCAAAGCCAAAAGACATTGGATTATTTAGTGGGTTATCAACTACTCAACTATCTGCCAGAGCTGCATGTTACTCAAGTTGTCAGCCCAAGAAGTGACCCCTTTTGAAACAGACACACACACACGTATGCACCGACATGCAACTCAGTGTTCCAACAAATTTGGTGAGGGGAGCTGATGTCCTAGGCTTGTAATAGGTTTGTAACGGTGGGTTGGAAGTGAAAGAAGCTTTCCTCTACTGTTATCCCTGAAAAATATTTCCTCTTTTTCCCTATTCTCCTTTCAAAGCTAACCTCTCACCGTGATCCTGGTTTCAAAGCTAAACTCTCACCCTGTGATCCTGACTTCATTAACCTCTCACCCTGTGATCCTGATTGTCTCCTGCTGACCACTGGCGATCTCACTACTTCCATCTACTATCTGTCTCCATCAACTATTCACCTTTGTCTTCAATCTTTTTTCCAATAATAGACACTTCCTTTGACTTTCCCACTGAAGCTACTACCTTATTTCATTCATTTCCTTTACCATAAAACTACTTGAAAGAGTTGTTTATGTTGGCATCTCTGTTTTCTGGATATGCATTTTCCTGATTTCGTGTAATTTGGCTTCAGGCCTTAGTGTGTACGGCACTCAATCTGTTCTTGATAGGGTTAGTCATTTCCTCTTAGCATCACCATGACCTCAGACTATTGAAACAGGGCAGCTTATTTTCCCTCCTCACCCTATTTGATCTTTCTTTACCCTTTAATACACTCTGCATGAGTGAACTTATTTATTCCCGTATTTTCAGATCTGCTCCTATAATTTCAGTTCTCATATAGGTAATGAAAGTCCTGACCAGATCACTTTCCTTAACTTGACGTCTCCAACTGTGTATCACCAGACTCCTCAAGATCATTATCTTCAAAACTAAACTCATTACAACAAACGAGAAGAATACATGCTCAACATAATAAAGGATATTTATAGGAAACTGACAAATAATATAACTGTAATGATGAAATCCTGGCAACAAAAATAAAACAAAGATGCTTAATTTTATTGTACTACTAATATTCAACTTTGTTTTAGAAATTCCAGCCAAAGCAATAAGATAAGAAAAATAACTAGGAGGTAATGTATATTGGCAAGAAAGAGGCAAAAGTATCATTGTTTACCAACAACATAATTGTCTACCTGATAAACATCACAGAATCAACTGAAAAGCTATGAAAATGAAACCTGTTCAACAAGATGGCAAATTGTAAAATGCAGTTAATTTAAAAAACACGATAGCTTTTCTATATATTAGCAATAACCAGTTAGAAAAAAAAATCTCATTCACCATGGGAGTTAAAAGATTTCATTATTAGAAATGTATTTAAAATGTATTAAATGTATTTCACCTATATGATGAAAACTACAACGTTTCACAGTGGAACATAAAGGAAGGTTTAAAAACATAAAGAGACAAAGTCATGTTTGTAGCTATATGGAAAGATATACAATAGGAAAGCTATCAATCTCATGTAAATTAATCTATAACTTTAATACCATTACAATAAAAATCTCTAAGTTTATTTGGGCTCAGGATAGAATTTAATAAAATGATTTTAAAGCTTAACTGAAAAAAATACACAGGTTTGCCAGAAATTTTGGGGACAAACATGATATAATAAGGAAGAATTATCCTAGAAGACATTAAAATATATACAAGTACAACAATTAAAACAGTGAAATTATGGTTTAGAAATAAGAAGATCAATGGAAAAATATGTAAAAATATACTTGAATATATATAAGAATTTGTATAATTTAATGTGGCATTTCAAATCAATAGGAAAGGTAGCCAATATTTAATAAATGCATAACTATCACTAACTAATTGGGAGAAAATGAGGTTTAAACCTTTTTTTTTTTTTTGAGACGGAGTCTCAGTCTGTTGCCCAGGCTGCAGTACAATGGGGCGATCTTGGCTCACTGCAACCTCTGCCTCCCAGGTTCAAGTGATTCTCCTGCCTCAGCCTCCTGAGTAGTTGGGATTACAGGTGCCTGCCACCATGCCCAGCTAATTTTTTGTATTTTTAGTAGAGATGGGGTTTCACTATGTTGGTCAGGCTGGTCTTGAACTCCTGACCTTGGGTGATCCGCCCACCTCAGCCTCCCAAAGTGCTTGGATTACAGGTGTAAGCCACCATGCCCAGCCTATTTTGTGTTTTAAAAAGACAGGTTGAAAAGAATGTGAGTGTGTGTGTTTGTTAAATGTTATAGTGTTGGGTACATGAGTATCTATTATGTTATTTTTTAAATGTTTAAAATATATGACTATCTACAATTAAAAACTAAAGGATTCCATCAAGCAAGAGATTTAAGGCCGGGCGCGGTGGCTCACGCTTGTAATCCCAGCACTTTGGGAGGCCGAGGCGGGCAGATTACGAGGTCAGGAGATCGAGACCACGGTGAAACCCCGTCTCTACTAAAAATACAAAAAATTAGCCGGGCGTGGTGGCGGGCGCCTGTAGTCCCAGCTACTCGGAGAGGCTGAGGCAGGAGAATAGCGTGAACCCGGGAGGCGGAGCTTGCAGTGAGCCGAGATCGCGCCACTGCACTCCAGCCTGGGCGACAGAGTGAGACTCCGTCTCAAAAAAAAAAAAAAAAAAAAAAAAAGAGATTTATAGATTAGCCTAACTCAGATATAAAACTTACACATTAAAGAATATTATATGAACAAATTGAAAAAAAAGTTTGCATATTGCATAAAAGACAAAAATCTGCAATATATAAAAAGTACTTAAAAACAGTACAAAATGGTGAATACCCCACTAGAAAATAAGACAAGAAATGACTTAGGCAATTTTGTAAAAAGAATTTTAATAAAAGGGTCAGAAAATATAAAATCATTTTCAGCTTCTCTGGTAAATAAAGGCTTGAATATAAGATGATGTGTCATTTTAATCTGTCAAATTGTTAAATATTTTTAAAAACTAAGAATACCCAGTGTAAGGCAGGATACAGGGAAACAGATATTCTCATACACTGTTAGTATGAGTATAAATTTACATATCAACATCCTGAGGGCAGCGTAGCAATATCCTTCAAGAGTCACAAAATGATCACTCTTAGAGAATTTTATTCCATGGAAATAATCTTGAATGTGAAGTAAAGATATATGTATAAAGATGCTCAATGATAGTTTAATTTTAATTTTTCTCAAATTGGAAATTAATCAAGGATTGATATGATTTGGGCAGGTAACTAATTTAACCATATACATATATTTATTAGGAGCTCTTATTGCTTTGTACAGAATGGATTGTTAAGGAGCAAGAATGGAATCAGCCCAATTAGGCATTGCAAATTGCAAATACCTTATTTAACAGGTTTACTTTTACTTGTCGCTTTTCAATATTTAGACATACAGTATAAAGGTTGTCACCTGAATTTGCCCTAGGTATTTAAATGAGTTTCAAATGACTGTGACCTCTTTGAAGGGTTCATGTTAGCATGTTATCATCCTTTGAAAGAATGCGTGTTAGTATCTTGTATACCTTACATACAGTTTGCCTTCAATAAACATATGCTAAATAAACAAACCTCTATTATAGCACCTGTTACATTGTGTTTTCATTGACCAAGTGTCTGTGTTTCTCTTTGACTGCTTGCTCTTTGAGAGCAGGGTCAAGCATTCACTCATCTCTACATCCTTATTACAAAGCACAGTGCCACATACATAAAAGGTATTCAACAAATGTTTGTTGAATGAAGGAATCAAGAACCCTGTTTCTTTCTGCTGAAATGGTTTTTTAAAATATCTATGTTCCAAAACACTAGTCTAAAAATGAAGGCATCTGAAAGTAGGTCTTGGGGTATGGCTTTAATCTTGATGAGAGATACTAAGGCTTCATTGAGACCTATTGAAAAGAGGAGAAGCAAAAGAAAAACAAAGGAAGAGTTATATATTAGAATGTGTTAGACTTCTAGACACAGAAATAGGTGAGCAGTGGTTTGTCTAACAGAAGCCATACAGAAAAAAATACCATGCAATGGTCCTTTGCAGTAAGAAAAGGGAAAACATTATTTTATTTTTTTATTCTGTCTACTCTTCTTTCTTCATACCCAAGAACCCACTGTAGAACATCTTAGAACCTTTATCCACAGCCTAATCAAGTCCACAGCAGCAAATGCTGCTGTGGAACTGTCTGAATCTGCAAGTACCAGTTTCCCTACTCAGATATATTGCACTGGAGTATTTTTTTTCCTTCTTGCTTTTATTCTTTACTGTTTATGCAAGAAAATCCACTAATATGTTTTGGAGAAGATAAACCCATTTGTCCACAAATAGAAAATTCCAAACCAAGAATCTCTAAACCATGGGTTTACAGTAGCCCCATGAGGTTCAATAGTCATTGAAGAGATCTTTATTGACATGCTCTTGAGAGCAGAGTGGTTTTAATCATATTTTTTCATGAAAGTTAATATTAAAACAGAAACATGTCACCTTACTGAGTTGCACTGAGAGTCAGTGGCAAGGGCAGAATGAAAAATGAGGATTTTTCTTTTCTCTTAAAGCAGGAGTTTCCCTGTATAAATTTAATGGCATTAAAAGCAAGTCTAAACTCAAAGCCTCATAGACTTCCAGTTAAACACAGTAGATCGAACATGTGTTTATCTCTTCTTCTCCCAATCCCACCAAAGTAGTGAGAATAAAAAAGGAATAATAGTAAAAGATTAAAAAATGCATAAACACACCAGGAAAAGTAAACTGGGAACAAAGACAACAATGGATTAGAAATGTCAACAAATCTTTAAGGAAAAAAAGCCATGATAAGAGTATTAATGGCCTTAGCAAAGCAGAGGAAGCTGAAATAAGTTTCTGTAGAGGGATGAGAAGGAAACTGACCCTCCCTGCAGGATCTGAAAGAGGCTAAAAATTGGAGGACTGGCCAAAAGTTCGTGGAAAGAGCATTTAGAGCTCTACGTTCTCTTCTCTATCCCTCAAAGCCAGGAGACAACTCCTGTTTCATTTCTTCAGAAGACAGAAGGCTTATTTTAGGAAGTATTTAAGTAGAAGTGACTCTAGATTCAGAGATCCTGGGGCCTGCAATGGAACTGGAGCATTCAGTAAAAGTTTGCAAGCTGAACAGTAATGCTCCCCAGGCAAGAAATTACAGGAGGTTTCTCTAGGGAAACTTGACAGCATCCAAAAAGAGAATTGTCACTTGGGGGTCTCCCAGTGAAAACACTCATTCCCTGCCTCATCCTACAATAGACAAACATATCCAATCAACTTTTTAGTGCCTTGCTCTTGAACACAGGAAGTCAAATAACAGAAGATATTTGGAGGAAGCTGAATCAAGGGACAGAAATAAAGTGCAAAAAAAGAAAGAACTCAGTAAAAAACAAACAATGCAGAGAACAAAAGAAAAACTTCAAGTAGAAGTAATATTTTCGGAAAGGTAACAGAGGACATTGCCTCTAGAAAACATGAACAGATTATACACATGTGAACAATAAAAACTAGAATACCACATTCTCAGAATTGTTTAAAAATCAAGTTGAATAGTAGGAAGATAAAATTGAAGAAGTTTCCCTAAAAGTACAATGAAAAGGCAATAGAGGAGAAAAGATAAAAAAACTGGAGAATATATCCAGGCGGGTTCAACATCTAATTAATAAAAATATCCAAAAGAGAGAATAAACGAAAACCGAGGTAAAGAAATTATCAGATAATTATTTCAGAAAAATTTCCCAGAACTAAGAGATACAAAAACTTCAGATTAAAAGGTTCCAACCAGGTACCCAGCTCAGTGAACGCAAACAGACCCACATGAAGGCACAGCTTTGCAAAATCACATAATATTGGAATCTTAGAGAGGCTTCTAGAAGTTTCCAGGAGAAAAGCAGGTCATACAAAGCAGCTGGAACCAGAATGGTATCGATCTTCTCAGCAGCGGCACTGGAAGCTCAAAGACAACAAGGAAGTACCTTAAACAATATGAGGTAAAATAATTTTCAAGCTAGAATTCTACACCCACAGTATCGACCTAGTTTGGGGTTGGAATAAACATATTTTTAGACAGTTAAGTTCTCAAGACATTTACCTCCCAACACATGTTTTCTGAGGAAGCTACCAGTGAAGTACGCTAACAAAATGAGAGAAGAAACAGACAAGCAAGAAAGCACAAAATCCAGGGAAAGCAATAAAAAAAACTTCAGGAAAAACAAACAAAACCAGGAAAGAGGAAATGGGGCTTTCAAGGTGACGACAAAGGAGTGAGAACAAGAGGAAGTGGTCTTGGAGCAGACCTAGAAAGTAACTGCCCACGCTGGAGTGGAGACGTGCGGTCCTCTGAAGTGCACGCTTACATATTGTCCCATAGATCTGACCCGATGGAAGGTTCTACTGCGAGGGTCTTGGAGGATATGGATAAAATCTCTGAGAAAATTAAGCAGGCGAAAAGATGTTGTGTCAGAAAAGCAATATAACTTTTATGGAATATGTTATTATATTCAGCATAAAGATAAAGAGCATAAAGATATAAACTGATGTAGCGAAGATGGGAGGGGGGACAGAGTTGGTTCTTAGCTACTAAAATAGAAGCCCGTAGATGTCTAAAATGGACAAATTGAGTAAAAGCAGCATTATTTAGAAATAATTGCAGAAGACATGGGTAAGTGAGTGGAAAACAGCTTCCTTTGAGGAATAGGATTAGGGGTGGGAGATCGATTATGGGAACTGCTATTGGTAATCATAAGCCTTTTAGTATTACTTGGCTTTTTAAAAGTATATGCCTGCATCACTTTACAAAAACAGAAATTAGTAAACAAGCAAATATCAGTCTCTGCAAATTGGTCTCTCTGTGAAATTCTCAGATGCAAACGAGATAGGTGAGGTGAGCTCTGGGCAGGGATGGAGACGCTGGTCCACATGCTCCTCTGACTCCTCCCTGCAGAGAATACTGAATTCAGGCAGTGTGAGGGACCCTTCCACTGACTTTGTTTCTCTTCAAGGCAGCTGCTTAAGGAGGGAAGGTGGTCTGTGGCCTCGATGACATCAGGTCACATTGGTTCATGAACTCACACTTAATTCCCAGTCTCTCGTGAAAGCAGCTCTGATTCTCAGTGAAACTCGTTTTCTTTTACTCAAGCACATGGTTCATCAGACGATTCCTGCTCTATGATGGATTCTTTGCCTGCAGCTCTGCTCTAAGTCTTTGAGAGGATACAGATGGAGCCTCTCCTCTGCAGTCTTTCTGGTTTCCCACTTCCTCCCTTCCCACCTTCAGGCTCCTGACTTCAGAGGACCACCTCTCTTGTTGTCTAGGATCCACGCTCTCTTTTTACTTCTGTCATACTGACATGCTCAGTGACCTCCATGGGGAAGGTATCTAATCATGGGAGGATGCATGAGTCCACAATCAATGGATACATTCCCCAATACACAAAGCGATTTTGTCACGCATATATTCAAAGATAAACAGCTCTGTTTACAGCCACTCGAAATATTTACATATGCCAAAATATAAAACAGCACATAAAAATGCAATACCCACACCACTGGTGTGTTCCTTTATGTGTTAACACATTATATAAACACCACATACCTCCTGCCCCCAAAGCTATATTAAGCGTAGTACATATGTGCACCCTTCCACATAGGCACCCTAGAACAGAACAGCCTGAACAGACGCTGTTTTTCCTTCCTGACAAACGGGCACGAAATAACAGGCTGACATCTGCCTCTGCAGGTCATTCAAGTCAGCCTGCTACATGTCAAAATTCAAACTGCTCCATCCATCAACGGCAGACCCAAAATTAACGTAGCTTGGAAACTCAGTGGCAAGACAGTAACAGCCCAATTCAAAGTCTGACCTTCGAGGAATGGTGGGGTACGATGGAAAATTATTTCATGCCCTGCACCAAAGCCAACAATAGAATTTGAAGAGATTTTCAGTTAAATTAATTTTAAAGAAAAATCCCCCAGTGCAGCAGTTTAACTCTTAGGGTCACAAAAAAGGAGTGCTAAGCATAAGAGATTTTGCTATCCAGAGGCTCTGCCGGCACCTTGTGCAAAAGAACTAAAACAATATTTTAGGCAAAACAGTTTGAAGTCATTTACGCTGTAGCACACACTAAAAGTCTTTATCAGTAAGTGAAGAAATCATCAAGAGATTTAATTCCTCACAGAATTTTTTTGGGAATGGTTATTGATTAAAATAAAATTGCAAATGAGATCAGCCCTTCAGGATTACAAATACAAATGAACCCTTTTCTGGAGATATTTTTAAGGGTGATGATTTCCCTCAGCTCAATTATCACAAAATATATGCCAGGAGATTTTATAACGAGTATCCAAAGACAACCACCAATTTAATAAATGAACCAGAATCTGATGCACAAAATTATTTTACCTATTGATGTGGGTATGATATAAGGCACAGCACACTTTTTAAAAACTGCTATATACATTTGCAGTCAGCGACATCTTGAACTATGCTTTAAACTCATGTCCCATGAAGGTGAAGTTACCTTTTTCTCTCTGCTGAAGCCTGCTTCAAAACTCAACCTGAAAAGTCATCCTAGTGTGTTCCTTCTGACCAATTCCAGTGTTTCCATTGACATGAAGTCCAGGCTAAAGCTGAGTGAGTGTTTCTTACATTTGTTAACAGAATGCTCATTCTGCCAAGTTTTTTCTCCCCACCGTATCTCTTCAGCACCTCTTTTCTCTGTAGTCCTTTGACTGGTAACGAGCTTAAATTCTCCCAAAAACAAAAGCTCTTTTTCAGTTCTATCTCCCTCTTGAGTCATACCCCATTCCACCCTTCTCTCCTTGCCTGCATATTTCTTGAAAGGATAATCCACACCATCTCCTTCTAAGTCTTCTACTCAAAATAGTATTGCTATCAGCTTTCATCCTCATCATCACATTGAAAAGAACAACCTCTTAATTGCCACATCCATTGGCCTGTTTTTAGACTTAAGGTTCATTCATCTTTCTGCAGGTTAGACCACACACCCAATCCACCCACCACACATAACATGTCTATTTCTCTTTTTCTGCTTGGTCTTTGACCTAGGTGGTTCTGGGATTCTGATTTAACCCCTTTCTATCCGGTTTACACCCATTCTCTCTTGGTTAAGGCATTAAAATGCTTGATGACTTCCAAGTCCTCCTTTCCTTGCTCTGAAGCTCCAGGGCATAGTTCCCTGCACATCTCCCTTTGGTTATCTCCCAGCTACTGTAAACTTAAGACATCCCCAGCCTGCATTTCCTCTCCATTCTCTAAACACCCATCAGTTGAAAACAGCAGTTTCCAGGCAGGCAGGGTGGCTCATGCCTGTAATCCCAGCACTTTGGGAGGCCAAGGGGGGCGGATTACCTGAGGTCAGGAGTTTGAGACCAGCCATGGTCAACACGGTGAAACCCCATCTCTACCAAAAAGGCAAAAATTAGCTGGGCGTGGTGGTGGGCCCCTGTAATCCCAGCTACTCGGGAGGCTGAGGTAGGAAAATTGCTTGAACCCAGGAGACGGAGGTTGCAGTGAGCTGAGATCGTGCCACTGCACTCCAGCCTGGGCAACAGAGCGAGACTCCACCTCAAAAAAACAAAACAAACAAAAAAACAAAAAACCCAGCAGTTTCCAATATAAGACACATCTTTGCACATCTCCAGGACTGCACACATTACCCTCTGCAAAGCACCCTCAACTCCTCCAAATAGGTAGAGGCTCCCTTTTCTGTGTGTTCTACGGCACCTCACACAACTTCTCATGTCATTGGAAGAAGTGAGCCTCCGTGTGTGACTTCCCCCTCAAAGCCACAACATATTTAATGTTGTTCTTCATAGGAGCCACAGCAGAGGCTGACACGAAGATCTTCAAGACCTATCCAATGAAGAAATAAATGCACTGATGATGAAATAGTGCTGAATACCTGACTCACTGGCATGACTGACCACAGTTTAGGGGAGGTAGGAGAGAGAAATGGGGTCTACTGCTAAACTTGCCAGAGCATCGCATGGGACTTACAGTGATGGATTTTAGTTGAGCAACCAGATATTACTGGGGAAAGCTGGTGAACAGAAAGGCTTTCACTGCTAAAAATCCTGGTTAATTTTCTAACAATAAATTTTTAAAAAATTTTCTTGGGGATTCCAAATGTAGCATTTAAAGGACCATCTTTTTAAATTATTATTTTTTATTTTTATCGAGATGGAGTCTCGCTCTGTCACCCAGGCTGGAGTGCAGTGGCACGATCTCGGCTCACTGCAAGCTCCGCCTCCCAGGTTCATGCCAGTCTCCTGCCTCAGCCTCCCGAGTAGCTGGGACTACAGGTGCCCGCCACCATGCCCGGCTAATTTTTTGTATTTTTAGTAGAGATGGGGTTTCACCATATTAGCCAGGATGGTCTCCATCTCCTGACCTCGTGATCCGCCCACCTTGGCCTCCCAAAGTGTAAAGGACCATCTTTAACTATAAAATTTATTCTAAGCATTTAAATCTTTTACCTAGTTAGCCCTTAATAAATATGTTGATGATGAGAGGATTATACATATGTCATGTTTCCCCTTCTTTATAAAAATACATAGCATGGATAGTTTAACAAGCATTTATTAATAATGCTTTGAGAACATTTAATCGAGAATTTTTTAATGTAGAAAAATTTGAAAAGCATAAGAGGCCATTTGGTTTAATTTCCTGACTTGTAAAAATAAAGTGGCTAAATGACATGATTTCTCAGGTCCTTCCAGGTCCAACATTTTGGTCCCATAATTTCATTTCTTTCTTTCTTAATCTTACCAGCCTTGGAGGTGATGGTAACTGTACAGGGATGACCATAACTTAGCCTTGTGTAGCTCATTCTCCTAAAGCCAAACCCTAGGAATTCTTAGTGTTGCAGATGTGAGGAAATGAGAATTCTCACACTTTGCTGATGACAGTCTGAAAATTGATATAGTCTTTCGGATGGGAAATTTTGAAATGTGTTTCAAAAGACTAAAAATGTGACCATATACGTTGATCAAAATTTTCTCAGATTTTATTCTAAAGCAATAAGTGAACTGGTGAACAAATATATTCATTGTAATATTATTTATAACAGTAATGAAATTGGGAACAGTAACAACTTCCAACATGAGGTGATAGATTAAAGAAAGGATGTGTCTTTACAATAGAATGCTATGATAGATTGATACACATTTACTGATATCTAAAGACAGTTGCAAAATCAAAACGACTTGGAGTTGAGACAATGAGGGTACCCACCTCATAATCTAAGACATATGACCAAAATGATACACAGATCAAAATTTATTGTATTTCATAGAAAATAAGAAAGAATGACAAATTAGCTGAACATTCGATTTAAAAAGACAGAAAGAGAAAACAATAATGATAACTCCAGAGAAAGCCGAGATTGATGAAAATAAAAATACACTAAATTTGATTAAACAGATGAAAAGATCTATAAGATAGATAAATGTCTCCTAAAAAAGAAAGGAAAGACAATTAATATTAGGAAATAAAAAAGGCACTTATCTGTTCATATGCAGGAGCCAAAATGAGATGTTACTTACAAGGTACTTGAAAGAAGTAGCTTGTGCAATTGTATATTGATAAACTTCTAACCCTCTGTGAAATGAAAGATTGTCTAAGAAAATAAATACATTTTTAAGTTGGCTCAAAAATAAACAAAAAATTTCAATAGATAATAATCATATGGGAAATTGAAAAAGTTGTAAAAGATCTAGACTGCCAAATGCCTCAAACTCAGCCAGTTTTATAAGTGAGCTCATCTCAGAGGGATTATATAATTTATCCTCCAAACTGGAACCCTTTGGAGAGTGAAAGAACGTAATTACGCAGGGAAAATCTGAGAAACAGGAGACGTTTCAGGCAAATTAGGACAAATGGTAGTACTGGTTGTACAACCTTTTTTTTTTTTTTTTTTGAGACGGAGCTCTGTAGCCAGGTTGGAGTGCAGTGGCGCGATTTTGGCTCACTGCATGGCCCGCCTCCCAGGTTGCTGCCATTCTCCTGCCTCAGCCTCCGGAGTAGCTGGGACTATAGGCGCCCACCACCACATGCAGCTAATTTTTTGTATTTTTAGTAGAGATGAGGTTTCACCGTGTTGGCCAGGATGGTCTCAATCTCCTGACTTCATGATCTGCCGGCCTCGGCCTCCGGTTGTACCAACTTTTAAAGGATAAATAATTCGAAGTGATATAGTTTGCATTGGTGTCTCCGCTCAAATCTCATGTCAGATTGGAGCAAGGGCCTGGTGGGAGGTGGCTGGATCACTGGGGCAGATTTCCCCCTTGCTGTTCTTTTTTTTTTTTTTTTTTTTTTTTTTTTTTCTTAAGACGGAGTCTCGCTCTGTCACCCAGGCTGGAGTGCAGTGGTGCGATCTCGGCTCACTGCAAGCTCCGCCTCCCGGGTTCACGCCATTCTCCTGCCTCAGCCTCTCCGAGTAGCTGGGACTACAGGCGCCCACCACCACGACCGGCTAATTTTTTTGTATTTTTTAGTAGAGATGAGGTTTCACCACGGTCTCGATCTCCTGACCTCGTGATCCACCCGCCTCGGCCTCCCAAAGTGCTGGGATTACAAGAGTGAACCACCGCGCCCGGCCCCCCCTTGCTGTTCTAATGATAGTGAGTTCTCCTGAGATCTGATGGTTTAAAAGTGTGCGGCACTTCCCGCTTCACTGTCTCTCCCCTACTGCCATAGTAAGACCTGCTTGCTCCCCCTTCACCTTCCGCCATGATTGTAAGTTTCCTGAGACCTCCCAGTCATGCTTCCTGTTAAGCCTGTGGAACTGTGAGTCAACTAAACTTGTTTCCTTCATAAATTACCCAGTCTCAGGTAGTTCTTTATAGCAGTGTGGAAATAGACTAATATATTAAAGTTATGAAAACTGTATCATAGTTTAGAAAGAGATTAAAGGTTTTCCAGTTTAGAGTCAGGAAAAGCAGAAAAGAAAAAAAAACAAAAAAGAAGGAAGAAAATTCTATGCCTGAAGCATGTTCCCAAATAAACAAAATGTGTCTATTATACACATTCCTAAATGTTAGTTATAAATCAGTAAGAAACAACCCAAATGAAAAAATGGTCAAAATATACAAAATCAGTTTATAGAAAATAAATACAAACCATAAGCATATTAAAAATATGCTCAATATAACATGCATAAACAAAAAATATATAATATTTTAACCGATCTGCTTGGGAAAATGTTAATAATATTAAATGTCAAAAAGTGTGGTCTTTCATACACTGTTGGTGGGAATGTAAATTGGGGCTACATTCTGGAGAGTCATCTGGCAATTATTTTCCAAAATTTTAAATACACACACCCTATGATACACTTATTTCCCCTGCTAGGAATCTATACTACAGAAACGCTTGAGCAAATGTGCAGGATATATGTATATGGATGCCAACTGGTATATTATTTTAATTATAACAAATAACTAGAAATAATCTAAATTACTCATTTTTCAGGTAATGAAACAGACTCAGAGAGATTAAATGATTTGTCAAAGTCCACATTATTATCAATTGGGTTTATAGGACTAGAAAAAGCTGAGCTTTAAAAAACATAGAACAGTTTGCTAATTGTATTTTTCAATTTTTATTTATTTTTTTGAGATGGAGTTTCACTCTTGTCACCTAGGCTGGAGTTGCAATGGCCCAATCTCGGCTTACTGCAACCTCCACCTCCTGGGTTCAAGCGATTCTCCTGTCTCAGCCTCCTGAGTACCTGGGATTACAGACGTGCACCACCATGCCCAGCTAATTTTTGTATTTTTGTTTTTTTTAGTAGAGACTGGATTTCACCATGTTGGCCAGGCTGGTCTCAAACCCCTGACCTCAGGTGATACGCCTGCCTTGGCCTCCCAAAGTGCTGGGATTACAAGTGTGAGCCACCGTGCTCACCCCAGTTCGCTAATTTTAAAATAATATTATAATTTGCTTTGCCCCATTGATGGACAATTGCTAGTCTAAGGTTTCCACAGTTGTTTATAATCTCTTGATTAAAAATATCTTAATTTCTTTGCACCAGTCAGCTCTTTTCCTTCAAAATCACTTCCATCCTTGGGATGGATAACTTTGCCCTTCAACATGGGTTGATTTTTTAACGTTTAATGGAAATAAAGACTAATTTTCTAGGGCTTTTAAGTGCTATGTTAAAAAGTCCTCTAGATGCAGATATCTTTACATTTGGAGATTATGGTTATCATTTCCGATGTTACATGCTTTGAAATAACTACTCAGAAGAAAGAGATCAACAGGAACAAAATATCACAATAGCCTTAACCACATGGGACAATGCTTTCTATGTTAACCATCATAAGTATCTCTGCTTCAGAGAGAACAAGTGCTTTTTCTTTACAATGATGTTCCATAGGCAAGTAATGAGTTACTGCATATTAGAAAATAGTGAGGAAAATAAGTCACATTTTACTCCTTTTTCCCAAAGTGAAGCTTGCAATGTCTTAGAAAAGACTTCTGGCTTAGCTTCCTGTTGGTTTCTGGCTTTGGTCTCAATCTCTATTGTTCCCTACTCAACATGTAATCATCACTAAGGCCTGTAATACAGTGCAGCCAAAACCTAGCTATAAAACAGCAGGTATGGCATGACTCCCTTTCAGAACATAAATGTAAATACAGAGTGTGTGTATATGCATAAAGAGTTTGGAAGGATTTTCAAGTGATTGTCTTTGGGTATGATTAGAGGTATTCTGTGGTCTCTTGGTTTTGCTTATTTATATATTCTGATTTTCTATAATGAATATGAGTTTTATATTTTAAAAAATTTTAATAAACTCGTTTTTGTTCTACTTATAGACTTACAGAGAGTTTGGGTCAGCAAATCCAGTGCACCGCACCTCCTAGCCGGTTAGATTCTTTATAACATCTTTGGAAAATAAATAAGCTTATCTAATGTTGAGTTCTCAAATTTCTGAAGCCAGAGGCAGATAGCTGGGCAAGCCCCAGGAATATCTCATGCCTAATGGTACTCAACATAGAAATAATTCATAAGAGTCCAAAGGCCAAAGGAGGGAGGTAAAATCAAAAGGGCAGCTAGGATAATTCTGACCCTGGCAAGAGGAAATCTACATTTGATCGAAAGCACAGGTGTGGTTCAGATAGATCTGGATGTGAGTCACAGCTCTAGCACTTGGAGGAAAAGAGTTGTATAATGATAACTTACTTATCTGGGCGTCAGTTTACTCATTTTTAAAATGAGAAAAATAATGGTAACCATATCTTGTGAAGACCATGGTTCCCAAAAAGTTGGAGTCAAGATCTTAAAATGGCAGGCTCTGATCATATACCTTCTGTACATAACTCTAAATTTTCTCCCAAAGTGGAAAAGCAGGACTTCTTATTCATAACCTGAATCATGATTCAAATAAGAACCTTTAAGCAGCTACTTAAGATTATCAAAGGTCTGAAAACATAGCAAAAAAATTTGCTCAAAATATCAGACAAAGCAGAAGCCCAAAGACGGGAGCAGAGTACTAAGGCTTTTTTTGCCCTAAGCACATTTTCCAAAAAAAAAAAAAAAAAAAAAAAAAAAAAAAAAAAAAAAAAAGCAAACTTCTCTAAATTAAATGGGAATCTCAAAGACTTACACCCTCAGAATAAGAGTAAGCCCTACCCAGCCCTCCTTCACTCTCAGGGGACTGACTTAAAGTTGTCTGAGCACTAAATAGAGCAGAGAGAAAAAAATGACATCAAAAAAGCTATCCTCACTTAGATTTGCAGAATAATAATTCTTGATTAGAAATATCCTAATTTATTTTTACCAATCAGCTATTTTCCTTCAAAATCACTTCCACCCTTTGGATGGAGAATTTTGCCCTTCAACATTTTTTAAAGCTAAGTAATCACATTAGCTAAGTAATCAAAAACAAACGAAACAACAATAACAACAAAAATTAAGGTGACAAATTCAATTTAGGGTGGTCTTGAAGGTAATTCTCTTAGGTGCCTAGCTAAGCAGATTTAACTCCTGTATGGAGAGAGTACCTTTATCCTAGGTCTCAAACCCACAGATAGTGATTTTCAAGGACATTAAATAGTTCAGAATAAAAAGAAATGCAAGTATGTTAGGGAAAAATGCAAAAGAACAACTATGTCAGGAAGAAAAATAGAAGAAGACAAATGACCAAAACAGACCTATACACAGAAATTATCAGGCACAGTTTATTAGACACTTACGATTATCAAGGTGTAATAAACAAAATAAGAATAAAAATTAAGCTTTAAAGTATACGCAGGACACTATAAAAATATGTTCTAACAGATTTGATAAAGTACAAAAGAGAACTTCTAGAAATAAAAAATATAGAAACTGAAATTAAAAACACAATAAATCCATACAACAGCAGATTAGAAACAGCCAAAGAGAAAGGAGGCAAATGAGAATATGAGTCAGGTAAAATTATCCAGAATACAGAGGAGGAAAAAAAAAAAAAGTAGGGAAATAAAGAAGTTAAGACTCAGGGGATGATATAGCAAGAAGGCCTAATCTATTTTATGGGAGTTCTATAAAGAGGATAGAGAGAATTGGCAAGAATTATTTAAAGAGAAAATGAGTGTTTTCTAGAAAGGAATAAGAAATAACTGTCCACAGGTTCAGTTTGAGAAGCTGTTAAGATCCAAAGCAGTATTAAATAAAAATGAAGAAAGCAACACACACTTAGAAACATGACAATGAAACTACAGAATACTAAATATATACAATCTTAAGAACGGTAATAATATAATAAAAAAGACAAGGCCAGGCGCGGTGGCTCATGCCTGTAATCCCAGTACTGTGGGAGGCCGAGGTGGGCGGATCACGAGGTCAGGGGATCGAGACCATCCTGGCTAACACGGTGAAACCCCGTCTCTACTAAAAATACAAAAAAAAAAAAAAAAAAAAAAAAAATAGCCGGGCATGGTGGCGGGCTCCTGTAGTCCCAGCTACTCGGGAGGCTGAGGCAGGAGAATGGCGTGAACCTGGAAGGCAGAGCTGGCAGTGAGCGGACATCATGCCACTGCACTCCAGCCTGGGTGACAGAGCAAGACTCTGTCTCAAAAAAAAAAAGACAAATTGACTGGACATCTGACATCTTGATGGCCACACTG
This sequence comes from Symphalangus syndactylus, assembly GCF_028878055.3. Taxonomy (NCBI): domain Eukaryota; kingdom Metazoa; phylum Chordata; class Mammalia; order Primates; family Hylobatidae; genus Symphalangus; species Symphalangus syndactylus. The sequence goes on from NC_072433.2 coordinate 23,020,092, forward strand.
GAAGTCAAAAGACAGTAGAATTAAATCTTCATTATGATAAAATAAAATACTTTAAAAATTAGAATTCCATATCCAGAGAAAACATCTTTTAAGAGGGTTTTAAACCCTCTACACACGGACAGAATAGACCCTCACCAAAAATCTGATTTGGATGTTGAGACCGATGATGTCACACACACACCAAGAAGATGTGAAAAGGGTATTACTTATGTAATTGAGTCTTTTCTGGGGAGAGCTTAGAGAGCAAGGAAAGGAGATTGGCATGGGGCTTTTATAGTGGTGAGGAGGTGGACCCAAAGTGAGGGCTCCCACATGTGGGCAGGAGCTTATGTGCTACCACTTGTACCAAGGAGAGAACACTTTGGCTTTTTTATAAGCTTGCCCAATTGTGGATCATAGGAAAAAAAAAATAAGATGAGGCTTAAAAGCAGTCAGCAGTTAAACATCAAAAAATGAAGTTAGAGTCCTTATTACACAGAGTAATAGAGGAAATAAAGACTTTTTTTAAACAAATAAAAACTGAAGATTTGCCACTGGAATAGTCCCACTAAAGAAAATAAAAATTTTTGAGAAGGCAGAAGGAATCCCAAGAGGAAATTCTCAGATACAAGAAGATATAAGAAAAAGCTAAACATGTGGACCCATTAAAATGAACATTGACACGAAATTAATGACAATTCTTAGAAAGAATTTAGACACATGCATGACAAAATTATGTATGTTTGAAAGGGAGTAAATGAAGTTAATGTGTTAAAGGTATTGATTAGCTGGAGAAAGTATCTGGAGAAATTGTAAAGGTATTGATTAGCTTTAGATTTTGATAAGTATACCTCCTGCAATTTCTAGGAAAAATCAATAAAAGAATGAAAATAAAGTGTATTATTTCCAAATGAATACAAAAATGAATAGAATGATGAAAAATAATTAATGCAAAAGATATCAAACAAAAAAGAGAAAAGTAAACATATCTGGGAAGACAAATAGAGAATACAAAATACAATGGCAAATTTAACACTGATGGCTTTAAACACAAATGTAAATGAACCAACAACCCCAATTCTCCAATTAAAAAACAAATGGCAGACTGAATAAAAACAAAATCAATTCATATCATGTTTATAAAAGACATATCTACAAAATAAAGATACAAAATATTGATACTAAGAAGATAGGAAAAGATAGATGTGAACATATCAACCAAAAGAAAAGTGGTGTAGCTATATTAGCAAAAGTATAGATTTTAGAATAAAAAGTATTGATAAAGAATGTTACTTTATTGTGATAAAGATTTAATCTACACTTGTCTTGCTAATTATTGGATGGACAGAAAAAAGTCAATGAGGATAAAGAAGATTTAAATAACATGATTAACAAACTTGACCTAATAACCTATGTGGAACATTATACTCAGCAACTACACAACACATTTCTTTCCCAAGTACACAGAGAACACTTGCAAAAATTCACCATATGGTGATCCATAAAGCAAGTTTTAAAAAACTTCTAAGAACTGAAATTATACATAGCGTTTTGTCTGATCAGACCTCAATTAAACAGAAATCATTAAACAAAAATAAAACTAGAAAATCTCCCATCAGTTTGGAAATTAGAGAGATATTATTCTAAATAACTATGGCTGAACAAAGGAATCTAATGGAAATTGCACATCTAAAAATGCATGGTAATGAAATACACTACATATAAAAACTTGTGAGATATAACTAAAGCAATACAAATTTATCACTGAAAATTCGGAAAAGTTATGAAGGGCAATGACTACTTTCCCATTTCTAAAACGTATAAAAATAGAAAAAACCCCACCCAAAACAAACAAAAGGGAGTGAAAGTAAAATAGTATATCAAACTAGATTTAATAAAATAGAATGTGTTGAAAAATTAAAGGTGGTTCCTTGAAAGGAGTAAAATTGTGAAACATCTAGTGATAAAGAATAAAGAAAAGATAAAAGGCATTGAAGAAAGAAATATGAAGAATGAAACAGAACATGACTGCAGATGGTGCCATCATTAAAAAGACAAAAAGAGGGCCGGGCACGGTGGCTCACGCCTGTAATCCCAGCACTTTGAGAGGCCGAGGCAGGTGGATCATGAGGTCAGGAGATCGAGACCATCCTGGCTAACATGGTGAAACCCCGTCTCTACTAAAAATACAAAAAATTAGCCAGGCGTGGTGGCGGGCGCCTGTAGTCCCAGCTACTCGGGAGGCTGAGGCCGGAGAATGGCGTGAACCCGGGAGGCGGAGCTTGCAGTGAGCGGAGATCATGGCACTGCACTCCAGCCTGGGCGACAGAGCGAGACACAGTCTCAAAAAAAAAAAAAAAAAAAGATAAAAAGAGAATGTTACAAAAAACTTCCTCTCAACACATTTAAGTATTTAAGTACAATATTTAACAAAATTGGCTAGATACTTTAATAGTCTAATAACTATTGAGAAAAATTGAAACAATACTCAAAAATTTTCCGACAAATAGAAGTTCAGGTTCAGATAGCTTCACCAGTGAGTTCTATTATACATTCAAGAACAAAACAATCCTATAAAAATTAACCCCCAAAATAGGAAAACAAAGCGGCTCTTCTTCAGTTCTTTTTATGAGGGCAACTTCACCTTGATACCAACTCCTAATGATGACATACACACAAGAAAAGTCATAGGTCAATGTCATTCATGAACATAGATATGAAATTCCTAAAAAAATTTATTACTTAAACAATTCCAGCAATTTAAAAAGGTAATACAGTATGAATAATTTGGTTGTATATGAGGAATGCAAGGTAAATTAAATATGAGTAAATAATTAATGTATTTTACATTGATAGATTAAAGGAGAAAACATAATTATTTCAATAAGAGGCAAAAAATTGATAAATGTGTAACAACTCATTTTTACTAAAAAAAGATAGCTTAGCAAACTAGAAATTAAAATAATTTTTTAAAAAAAACAATAGGTTATCTCTCTTCTAAACTATAGTAATCATCTTTTTTTTTTTTTTTTTGAGACAGAGTCTCACTGTGTCACCCAGGTTGGAGTGCAGTGGCGCAATCTCAGCTCACTGCAACTTCCGCCTCCTGGATTCAAGTAATTCTCCTGCCTCAGCTTCCCCAGTAGCTGCGATTACAGGCACCAGCCACCATGCCTGGCTAATTTTTGTATTTTTAGTAGAGACGGGGTTTTGCCATGTTGGCCAGGCTGATCTCGAATTCCCGACCTCAAGTGATCTGCCCGCCTTGGCCTCCAAAAGTGCTGGAACTACAGGCGTGAGCCACCACGCCGGGCTGTAATCATCACATTTAATGATGAAATACTGAGATTTCATCATTTCGCATCTTTGAGATTTTCCATCTTTGAGACTGGAAAAAGATAAGGATATTCATTTTCACTTCTACTGAGCATTGTTCTAGAGGTCACAGCCAGTACAAGGCAAAGCAGAAGAAATAAAATATAAGGATTAGAAAGAAGGAAACTAAACTGCCATTACTCTTATATAATTGTACATGTAAAAAATCGAAACTAATCTAGTAATTATTAGAATAGGAGACTCTAATAAGTCCCCTGATGCAAAACTGACATATGAAAATCAATTGCATTTCTATACATCAGCAAAAGACAGTTAGAAAATAACATTTAAAAGATACTGATTACATGAACCTCAAAAGTGTTGAATAAGAATAAATCTAACAAAAAATTTATTCCAAAATTGAATACATGAAAATACAATCTCATTAATAATTACGGTTATGCGAACAATTATGATTATGTAAAATTTTAAAATGCAAGTGGTACCATTTCCACTAAATTGGCTAAAACTAAAAACCCTGATATTACCAAGTATTGAGGAAGCTGCTGAGTAATAGGAATTCTAAAACACTTCTAGTGAGATTATAAAACAAAAAAACCACCTTGCAAAACCATTTGACATTTAATAGTCATGCTGAAGATGTCATACCTAGTGACCCATTATTTCTACTCCTGGATACATCCACTCTAGAGAAATTATTGTACATTTGTGCCAAAATACTTATGCAATAATGTATACATAGAAGCATTTTTGCAAAATCCCTAACTGAAAACAACCCAAATGTCTGTGAAGAATAAAATATGTAAATAAATGTTGGTATAATTATAGAGTGGAGTACTATGCAATGACGAAAATGAACAAACTATAGCTACTCAGTCACTTGAATCAGGGGTTGGCAAACTATAGACCCAAATTTGATCTGTTTTTGTAAACAAAGCTTTAGTGGAACACAACCATGCTTACCCATTTACATATTGTCTGTGGCTACTTTCAAGCTGCGATAGCAGAACTCAGTACCTGCTACAGAAATCATGTGGTCCACAAGGCCAAAAATTTTCACCAGGTGGCCCTTAACAGAGTAAGATGTCAACTCCTAACTTAAACGAATCTTGCAAGCATAATGTTGACCCCCACAAAAAAGTAACCAGGAGAATATATACCAAATTATTTCATTTGCATTAAGAACCTGATGAAACTACATTATATTGTTTAGGGATGCATACATATGTTGTAGAATTTTAAAGCAACACAAGGAAATGATCATCTCAAAAGGATTGAACTGAGTTACCTCTAGGGAGGATCAAGGGGTTGGGATGGGAGAAGAGATCAAAGGGAATTGGGAGCTAACACTGACGTTCCTTCATCTGGGCAGGAGATACATAGGAACTTTATCCAATAACCTTAGTGTGTGTGGGGGTGTGCCTGTGTTTTACATAATTTTCTGGTTGTATGCTAAATTTTTCACTTAAAGCAAAAAACAATAAAGTATTTCCACCATTATCTAGTTTATAATTTTAAAGCAAACTGTAAAGTAAAATGTTTCAATTATATTCAAATTTAAACAAGAAAGACTTAGTCCTATATACATAAAAATAACAATAGATTCAAGTTCTGATTACCCTTTCCTCATTCTTTCTAAATTTCAAACATGATTTATATCAAAATGTTAAGAACAGCCAATGCAAAGAAAATTGTTTGCTGAGCTTCAGTCACATAATAAACTATTTTTCTTTTCTAGAAATGCAAATCCTGGGATAGAATGCCAGTGTGTATAACATATTAGCAGAAATTCCACTCTTACCAAAATAGCTTTAGAAAACAATAGTTTTCCTTTTCAAAAGTAATCATATTTTTCCTTTGCTTATTAGCATTTAGTATACAAACATACAAAAATGTCTCCTAATTATTTCATAGCAGCTTTACTGAAATGTAGTCCATATACTGCAGAATTCACCCATTTAAAATGTACAATTTGGCTGGGCGCAGTGGCTCACGCCTGTAATCCCAGCACTTTGGGAGGCCAAGGCAGGAAGTTCACCTGAGGTTAGGAATTCAAGACCAGCCTGGCCAACACGGCAAAACCCTGTCTCTACTAAAAATACAAAAATTAGCCAGGCCCGGTGGTGCGTGCCTGCAATCCCAGCTACTCAGGAGGCTGAGGTAGGGAGAATCACTTAAATCCGGGAGGCAGAGGTTGCAGCGAGCCAAGCTCGCGCCATTGCACTCCAGCCTGGGTGACAGAGCAAGACTCCATCTCAAAAACAAAATAAGTAAAATGTACAATTCATTGGATTTTCATATACTCTCAGAGTTACGCAACCATCACCAAAATCAATGTTAGAACATTGTATCATCTCCATAAGAAACCTAGTACCCTTTAGCTATCACCCTCTCAAACCCCCATCTCCTTTCTCCCCCAGTCCTAGTCAAGCACCCACTATTTATTTTATATCTATATAGATTTCCCTATTCTGAACATTTAATGTAAGTGAAAGCATATGACACGCGGTCTTTTTTGTCTGGCTTCTTTCCCTTTGCATAAAGTTTCAAGATTAATCCATGTTGTAGCATGTGTCAGCTCCTCATTTCTTTCTATGGCTGAATAGTATTCCATTGTGTGGATATGCCACATTTTGTTTATCCATTCATCAGTGGACGGACATTTGAGTTGTTTCCACCTTTTGACTACTATGAAAAATGATGCTATGAAGATTTGTGTACCAGTTTTTATATGAACATTTATTTTTCTCTTGAGTATATGTTGATGAATGGAATTAATGCTAATATTTTAATATTTGTAAGTCAGAAGACAAGTTATAATACTTCATTTTAATAGTAGATTCTGTGAAATAAATTTCTATTTAGTTTTCTAAAGCTAATTATCACATCACTTGGAAGTACATATAGCTTTTACTGTGATAATACATTACATTTAACATTACATTTATTCTTGTAACCACTATAATCAAATTTGTTTGACTGGAATATATGAATTTCAGGAAATACTAGTCTTTTAAATTCATGGAAAGTTTTAAAAAATATTTCTCATTCATTGAGAATTTTCCAGGCTAAAATAAAAATCCTTCTAATTTTCTTTATTTAAAAATAGAATTTTTTTTTTTTTTAACGGGGTCTCGCTCTGTCACTCAGACTGGAGTGCAGTGGCACCAACTCAGCTCACCACAACCTCTGCCTCCTGGGTTCAAGCAATTCTGCCTCAGCCTCCCAAGTAGCTGGGATTATAGGCATGCACCACCACACCCAGCTAATTTTTGTATTTTTCATAGAGACAGGGTTTCACCATGTTGGCTAGGCTCATCTCAAACTCCTGACCTCAGGTGATCTGCCCTCCTTGGCCTCCCAAAGTGCTGGGATTACAGGCATGAGCCGCCGTGCCCGGCCAGAAATAGAAATTTTATGACGTATCATCCTACTTGTATAGTCAGAACCCAACTGCGTAACTCCAAATATGGTTACTATTTTTTAATAATACCAAGTCTTCTGTAATTTAAAATGATTTTTAAAAGCATGCTAAAACAAATGGATAATTTGAAAATTTAGCACAAAACTATTAACTAAGATTTTCTTAAAAAGTATTCTGTAAAACTACATCTTTGTTCGAGATTTATCTATTTGCATAGCAGTATAACAACCAAAATTTCCAATTCTGGTATTATCATTTTGACTTAAAAATAAAAATAAATAATGGATGCATTATTTACCAAGAACTACTGTAATCAGGTGGCACTAACTTTCCCCCCAAATCCACCCAGATTCTAAGATAGGTAACCAAAGAGAAATGGAAAAATTAAGAGTTGATAGGAATTAAGGAGAAAGAGATGGAGAGAGATGGCAAAAAAGGAAAAACAATAGAAAGGAGATGTGGTTGGATTTCATTCTTGCTGAGAAAATCTACCTAAATATATATGGTTCCCACAGCGTGCACTTTGGATGGATGTGTAAGTAATGGACAAAAGACCCAGAAGGGTGACAGGACAAAACCGAGTGTCACATTTGGCCACTCGGCCCTGATGACAGGCAGGAATTCACACAACATCTCTGCAGCCAAAAATGTACATACGTGCAAAAACAACCTTGTCTGCTAGAGGACTCAGGGAAGAGAAGGACCCCGAAGTAGCTTCAAAGAACATCAGCATCCTTCACTCAAATTAAAACCTACTTTTATTTCATTTATATAAGGGTGTCAGGTTCAATTAGAAGCCACGTACGATTTGGCTCTGAGAAGAACGGTAGCTTTCTCTCATGAAGAAAAGCAAAGGAAGAGAAGTAATTCCTAAATGTTACCCTCAGAGGTTCCCAGGGCACCATGCGCACTCACAAGGTCTTAATGTCCCTGGGGAGGGGGCTACAGGCTCTGTTGTCAGCTGTACGGAGAGCTTTCAGGCTCCCCTGAAATAGAAATATGGTATTCTTAGTTAACTGGATACACAAATTCATTAAGCAAGCAAAGCATGGCAAAGTCTATCTTCCGCTTGCAGTTCTGTGCCCCAGTGGGAGAAGAGTGTAACTGTATTCTCTGTGGTTTATCTGTGTATACTCATCCAGGCGTATATCGTGTACATGCCTTCTTATTGCATGTGGTTCCAAAATACTTCGTTCAAGTTTCCTTATTAGCAGCAAGCGGGTCTGTTGAAGCTTAAGAAAGCCATTTAATAAAAATAGAGCCACCCAAATGAACATGGATTGAAAAAAAAATTTAGATTGATGGAGCGAGGTTGGTCACTGTAATTACGGAAGGTGTATCATTTCCTAAGCTCTCTTTGCATTAAGTGTATGCCATACATACATCAGACATAATTAGCACTTTAGGTGACAATGATTTGATTTCTTTCCTTGTAATAAAAGCCCTCTGTGTTGGCATATACATTCAGAACGGGAAATTGAACACTGTTGCTGTTTATTCACCCGAGGCAAAATTTAGGACGAACTAGGGAAAATGTGAGGAGAGCTTACAGAACAGCCCTTTGTGAATTTTGCAAACAGAAAAAGAAAATAGTTCAATAAAAAGCTTTTAAGGATCACAGTCAAAAGTGTGCTTTTTAAAAGCAAAGGATTTCTATGGAATGTTTCTCTACTTTTAAAGTCAGCATTTAACTTTCCTTCAGATGTGAACAAACCCACACTAAATTGATTTATAGGCACAACTGCAAAACTGGACACATTTAAATTACTGTGTATGAACCAGAAAAATATTTGTGCTGTCTTCTCTGAGGGCACAGAAGAAAATGGTTTTTAAAATTATTTCAAATAAATATCAATCCTTCCTGTTCCTTCGCTGCCACAATTAAGAATCATGTTAATCTGCATTTCTGTGGATTAAACCATTTATATAAACATTAAAGATTTTTTTATAAGGGAAAAAGGATAAATTGAAATGCAAGTTGCTGATCTGTTGTATATGGCTCATAAGGGATACTACATCCTCTTGAAATCTGTAGCCCCACGAGAAACACTATGAAAACATGCTTTTGCATTTAAATCTTCTTGAAAACCCATTTTCTTCTCTTTTTCATCACAAACAAAATGTGACAGGTGGGTTGGTTAATTCCTTTATTGCGTAAGTTAATCAGAAATTAAGTCATAGGTGATTGTTAAAATAAACATTTCTAAACTAAACCTAATTTTGTTAGTTAACTTCATGCAAACCTTCCCACTTAAATAGAACTTGCTGACCTTTTGCTTTAATCCTAGGATCTATCTGTTCTACTAATATGCTGATCTACAGGTATCTACTGATCAATTAGAGGGTAAATTGCATACCCACATCTACTCCAATGATTCTAAAATCCTCACAGCGTCACAAAAGTGAAGACTGTATGAGAGATGCTTAAATTGCACATAACACAGCTGTTCCTAAGGATCTTCATTTTACATTTTCTTAACTTCTATGGACCTTTTACTGACTTAAATAAGAATATCTGAAAATAAAGGGTCCTGTTTTTTGTGTGAGTTCCTATTTCAGAAACTTATAAATAATAAACCAGAAACAAAGAAGCCTTTGAAAAATCAGTATGAAGAGTAGGTTATGATGTAAACACATTTTGCCTAAATTGTAAAAAACAAACAAAAAACAGAAAGAAAATAAAGTACCTGCTTAGAGCTTTGCAGAGTTAACTCACTGTAATTTGGAACATATAAGCATGAAAGGAGTTCAACAGTTGGATGCATCATCTACTTTTCCAAGCATAGATTTTAAATAAAGGATGTATGGCCGGGCGTGGTGGCTCACGCCTACAATCCCAGCACTTTGGGAGGCAGAGGCAGGCAGATCAGTTGAGGTTGGGAGTTTGAGACCAGCCTGGCCAACATGGCAAAACTCCATCTCTACTAAAAATACAAAAAATTAGCCAGGCGTGGTGGTGCGTGCCTGTAATCCCAGCTACTTGGGAGGCTGAGGCAGGAGAATCACTTGAACCCGGGAGGTGGAGGTTGCAGTGAGCTGAGATCCTACCTCTGCACTCCAGCCTGGACAACAAAGCAAGACTCCATCTCAGAAAAAAAAAAAGAAGGATGTGTGAGGCGTTAGTAATGGTTTCAAACAATAATTTCTCTTATCTAAATTTTAACTTGAGCCAGATGGAGTTTAAGGCCACAGACAATAAAAAGTACTATTTTTGTATTCTCCCAGATGATTGTATATTATTCTGTTTTCTCAACATAAGAAAGATTTCTTTTAGAAACTCAAATCTGATTTTTGCATGTTTGCACCTGTAACGCAGGTCATTCTTTTTTTTTTTTTTTTTTTTTTAAGGATAGACACAGGGACCAATTTTTTTTTTTTTTTTTTTTTTTTTTTTTTTAAGAAAGAATCATGTTACACAAGAACTCAGGGTTGCCAGTCCAGGCTGTACTTGACAAAATGCTGTGGCAGGTGACAGCCGAGGTGCACTCTCTGATCATGCATTATTATGTGAAAGAGAGTTATGTTAAAACCCTGATATTACAAGGTGATATAATCACCTGTTACTCACAGAAATATTAGTTAAGATCAACCAGTTACTAAATAGCATTGCAACCAATTATTAGCACTTTTGCGCAAGTGTAAAGCCTTTTCCCAGATTTTTTTGGCTTCATACACAGAATTTTACATCCGTGACATGAGATTTTTTTTTCTCTCTTATGCAAAAATATTAAATATCCATGACCCACGGTCATGGCGTTTCTCCCTTATTTCTCATTAGATGGATATCTTTTACCTTGATGAGACACATGCACGTATATACATAACATACATATGGGATGTCAGAAAGCACTTTCGATTTTTCTTCCATACCCCCCTAGGATGATGTGGGAACCTCATGTCAAAAACCCTCACTTTAGAACAATAAATAAATAAACCAGCCACAGCCTTCCTGAGGCTGGCCAACTCTAGCGTAAGTAATTCAAGAGGCTGAGAGATGCCAGATAAATTTGATTACTATAAAAGATGGGAATATGTTTCTTTCCTTTGAGAATTCACAAAAAGGGGTCAAAAACAAAGCAATGCTGAAAGCGAACAATTTCATTTTGCCTGCAATTCAAGGCGAAAATTCAAAGGCAATTTTGCAAGAACATTTTATCACAATTTTATAGACCCTCATTTCCTGCACACATCACAATCTTTAATTTCTAAAAGAAGAAGGCAAGAAAAGGGGAAGTGGGCGGGGGAGAAGGGGTGAGGAGGCAGAGACCAACCGTGAGGGGCTTTCTTTTCTTCTTCTTTAAGATATAAATGCAGATATTTACAAAGCAGTGAGAGATTTGTAAATCTTTCTTCAAAGCTGAACCTACTGCTGGGATTGTGATTTGCTAAAAGCTGCTATAGGCATACTCCAAAACTCAGCAGGGTCATCTCTTCCCTTCCAAAAAAATAAAAGAAAATAAAAAAGAAGAGAGGTTGGGTTGAGTGGGGGAGGACTGAAAGCCATTCTGATTAGTAGCATCTTGACAGACATGAGTTTGAGAAAACCGTTTGCGTTTCAAACCTTCTCCTTGACTCATTATTTTTCCTTTCCAAAGACACAACAAGAACATTTAAAACTCAGTAGCTTGCTTCCCATCTTTTTGTCTAATTGACTTTCCTTGATGCTGTTTGGAAATGGCAGGTCATTTCTCAAAGCCAAGCTGTCAGGTGGCCCTTTAGAAGGTCACAATCTAAAGACAAATGCAACAGGCATTCATCCAAGGGCACCTTGACCACCTCCACTCCCCACCCTGCAGGTCTTGCCTGGTACAATGAATGGCACAGTTCATGTGGAGCACAAAGATCTAGTTTCCTGTTCCAATTTTGCCAACAACTTCCTGTATGATCCAAAGGAAAGCCACAAACTCGCTCTCATTTCCTAGTGGGAATAAAAAATAGAAGTCCTACTGGCTTTCCGAGATAGCATGGATAACAGAAAGCAACAAAGGTTTGAAAGCACTTGGCTCATTTTGTACATCAATGCATCCCCAAGACCCAGAATGTGTCTGGGACAGAGGAGATGCTGAATAAATATTTGTTAACTAAGGAATGAATGCATCTGGGGAAGCGTAAGCCATGAAAATCAGAGTAAAACTGTCATAGTAGATATTAAAACGAAACCAAGACGGGTAATGCTAATAATCCACTATCCCTGAGAGGGAAATGGACTGACTTTAGGATATGGCAGGTATTTCTTTCTCATTGGAACAATTAACCTCTACGTGCTGTAACCACCCCCACCTCAGTTTCATGCACTGACACATTTACAACCTACTCAAAGCCTCAGCAAGTCATCGAGCTCAGAGGAACTTCGGGGAACACCACCCATTTAGAGACGTGGCAGAGTAACTTCAAACTTTTCCCTAGATAGATAGTTTTCAAAGAGAACTGAATATAAAATAATTTTACTTTGGGAAGGGAACGTCATTTTTAAAAAAGAAAAGGAAAGAAGTGTGAGAAAAAGAAAATCCTTTTACGAGTCAGTTTTCCAAACTGAATCAGGCACTGCTGTCACCTAGGAGGGCAACGTAACTTTGCCAAACAGTATTGCTGACCTTTTTCTGCACATCTAGAAGCCTTGTTTTCTAGAGGGAAATCTTGAGAGGGGCTAGCACTGTTTAGTGCCGACCTAATTCCCATGAAAAACAAAGAACTACCATAAATGGAGAAACTGGGCTTTGACAATTGCATCGATATCTAATATAAAAATCGAAGATGGCTTAAGGTTAAAGGATGCATACCCAGCATAGTGCTATATGCAGTACATATATTCATTCTATGTAACAACTATTTATATTCTTTCAGAAACTTGCTTTTTATAATGCTAGTCCCTGATTCAGTGATTGCAAGTGATTTAAAAAAATCAATCCATATCCACAAATAGTCACCAATATATATTGAAATTTGAAATCCCATAGTATTTGCCATTTTGGACTTCCCATCACAAGGAGCAACCATATTCATTCATCTACCAAGAGATCACCAGCAATATACCTGGTGCCATTTAGATGTCCATTAAGATGAGATACGCACAAATTATAAAAACACTCCTTTGGAAGAGCTACCACCTGGTTACAGCTCGACCAAAAGAGGCACACATGTATACGGTGTACCAAAGAGGAAATTTTAACAGAGCATTCAGATACACCCAGAGGAAAGTAATTATAAATGACAATAACTTTTCCTTTCCATACCAATATTTTTTTGCACATAGCTAACACTTAGTTAATGCATTTCCATAGGACTTTTATTCCATTTAAAATACGGAATGGGATAAACATAGCAGCACAGTGAGGGTCCATTAGGGAAGGCAGATGCCCTACATTTATTCATTTATTTAACAAATATTGTGTTAGTGCTTCTTGTCTGCTGAAGTGTGCAGAGTGATTAAGAGCACTATTGTCCCTGCTCTCACGGAGTTTACAGTCTAATGTAGAGGATGAATACGTAAGTAAGTAATTAAATATAGTGTGACAAATGCAATGAAAGTGGTCATAACAGGTACTTGGAGACCACTGAAGAGATGATCTTTCTGATCATCATTGCACTTTTTTTTTTTTTTTTTGGTGAGACAGAGTCTCCCTCTGTTGCCCAGGCTGGAGTGCAATGGTGCCATCCTGGCTCATTGCAACCTCCACCTCCCAGGTCCAAGCGATTATCCTGCCTCAGCCTCCCGAGTAGCTGGGATTACAGGCTCCAGCCACCATGCCCGGCTAATTTTTGTATTTTTACTAGAGACGGGGTTTCACCATGTTGGCCAGGCTGGCCTCAAACTTCTGACCTCAAGTGATACACCCACCTCAGCTTCCCAAAGTGCTGGGATTACAGACGTGAGCCACCGTGCCTGGCCTGATCATTGTACTTTTAAGAAGAGTTTGCTGAGACCCAGGAAGAGGGCAGTGATTTGCCCAGGGTGATACAGAGATTGCTCCAGCAAAGTGAAGGATATGGCAGTGGGATTGTGACCTAGGAAAATGAACAAATTCCAAGATATCTGCTTTACTAAGATAATTCATTTTAAAAGCAAATGAGATACAAATAAATTTTAAAACACCACATAAATAGAGAGATGATTTGGCATCACTGTGGACCAAATGATTTTTTACTGTACCACATGACCAGTTTTGTGACTTTTCTTCAATAACTTTTTTTTTTTTTTTTTAAGGGAGAGTCTTGCTCTGTCATCCAGGTGGAGTCCCGCTCTGTCACCCAGGCTCACTGCAAGGTCTGCCTGCTGGGTTCATGACATTCTCCTGCCTCAGCTTCCCGAGTAGCTGGGACTACAGGAGCCCACCACCACGCCCGGCTGATTTTTTTGTATTTTTAGTGGAGACGGAGTTTCACCACGTTAGCCAGTATGGTCTCGATCTCCTGACCTTGCGATCCGCCCACCTCAGCCTCCCGAAGTGCTGGGGTTACAGGCGTGAGCCACCGCACCCAGCTGACTTTTCTTCAATAACTTTTAAGCGGCCTGAGTGGCAGTTTGTGGGCTGGAGACTTTGATTGGATATGGAAAAATGGACATACAGATTGGTTTAAAGGATTTAAATCTCCATGTCCTATAAAGCCAGTAGATCCATTACTCACATAGCAGAGAAGTTACATGGGGTCACATCATGTCATATTCATGTCTCAAAAGAGTTACCTATTCCGATATGAAATAATTAAACCTTCTAAAATTGTGCTTCTTTCTTCATATATAAAATATTAGTGTTTCAGAGAGCTCTTATTATCAAATATAAGGTCTTTGGCCATCTCCACAAAAATACTAAGGGAGTTTTAAAGATTCCTTGAAGGGATGATGGAAAGTTTCTGAACAAAACCTCCTGAGACAGAAAATGCTCCCCTATGAAGCCTTGAAGTTTCTACTACAGGAAATGTGAGGACATCACGTCAGATCTGTGAATCTCAGACTGCTGGACCCTTCCCTTTATAGTCACGCTTGTTGAAGTATAATTTACATGAAATAAAATTCACTCTTTTTAGTGTACGGGCGTATGAGTTTTGTCAAATGCACAGTCACGCCACCACCACTACAACCGAGATACCGAAAAGTTCCATCACTCCTCCCAAATCCCCTTGTACTCTCAAGTCAACCCCTCTGCCCTGTCCCACCCTTAGCAACGACTGATCTGTTCTCTGTACCTAGTTTTGCTTTTTCCAGAATGCAATGAAATGGAATCTGCAGCATGGGGATGTTTGAGTCTGGCTTTTTTCTTTCTTTTTTTTTTAATAGTTTTATTTTTATTTTTTTTTATTATTATACTTTAGGTTTTAGGGTACATGTGCACAATGTGCAGGTTTGTTACATATGTATCCATGTGCCATGTTGTTTTGCTGCACCCATTAACTCGTCATTTAGCATTAGGTGTATCTCCTAATGCTGTCCCTCCCCCCTCCCCCCACCCACAACAGTACCTAGAGTGTGATGTTCCCCTTCCTGTGTCCAAGAGTTCTCATTGTTCAGTTCCCACCTATGAGGGAGAACATGTGGTGTTTGGTTTTTTGTCCTTGCGATAGTTTACTGAGAATGATGGTTTCCAGCTTCATCCATGTCCCTACAAAGGACATGGACTCATCATTTTTTATGGCTGCATAGTATTCCATGGTGTATATGTGCCACATTTTCTTAATCCAGTCTATCGTTGTTGGACATTTGGGTTGGTTCCAACTCTTTGCTATTGTGAATAGTGCCGCAATAAACATACGTGTGCATGTGTCTTTATAGCAGCATGATTTATAGTCCTTTGGGTATATACCCAGTAATGGGATGGCTGGGTCAAATGGTATTTCTAGTTCTAGATCCCTGAGGAATCGCCACACTGACTTCCACAATGGTTGAACTAGTTTACAGTCCCACCAACAGTGTAAAAGTGTTCCTATTTCTCCACATCCTCTCCAGCACCTGTTGTTTCCTGATTTTTAATGATGGCCATTCTAACTGGTGTGAGATGGTATCTCACTGTGGTTTTGATTTGCATTTCTCTGATGGCCAGTGATCATGAGCATTTTTTCATGTGTTGTTTGGCTGCATAAATGTCTTCTTTTGAGAAGTGTCTGTTCATGTCCTTAACCCACTTTTTCATGGGGTTGTTTTTTTCTTGTAAATTTGTTTGAGTTCATTGTAGATTCTGGATATTAGCCCTTTGTCAGATGAGTAGGTTGCAAAAATTTTCTCCCATTCTGTAGGTTGTCTGTTCACTCTGATGGTAGTTTCTTTTGCTGTGCAGAAGCTCTTTAGTTTAATTAGATCCCATTTGTCAATTTTGGCTTTTGTTGCCATTGCTTTTGGTGTTTTAGACATGAAGTCCTTGCCCACACCTATGTCCTGAATGGTATTGCCTAGGTTTTCTTGTAGGATTTTAATGGTTTTAGGTCTAACATTTAAGTCTTTAATCCATCTTGAATTAATTTTTGTATAAGGTGTAAGGAAGGGATCCAGTTGCAGCTTTCTACATATGGCTAGCCAGTTTTCCCAGCACCATTTATTAAATAGGGAATCCTTTCCCATTTCTTGTTTTTGTCAGGTTTGTCAAAGATCAGATAGTTGTAGATATGCGGCATTATTTCTGAGGGCTCTGTTCTGTTCCATTGATCTGTGTCTCTGTTGTGGTACCAGTACCATGCTGTTTTGGTTACTGTAGCCTTGTAGTACAGTTTGAAGTCAGGTAGCGTGATGCCTCCAGCTTTGTTCTTTTGGCTTAGGATTGACTTGGCAATGCGGGCTCTTTTTTGGTTCCATATGAACTTTAAAGTAGTTTTTTCCAATTCTGTGAAGAAAGTCATTGGTAGCTTAATGGGGATGGCATTGAATATATAAATTACCTTGGGCAGTATGGCCATTTTCACGATATTGACTCTTCCAACCCATGAGCATGGAATGTTCTTCCATTTGTTTGTATCCTCTTTTATTTCATTGAGCAGTGGTTTGTAGTTCTCCTTGAAGAGGTCCTTCACATCCCTTGTAAGTTGGATTCCTAGGTATTTTATTCTCTTTGAAGCAATTGTGAATGGGAGTTCACTCATGATTTGGCTCTCTGTTTGTCTGTGATTGGTGTACAAGAATGCTTGTGATTTTTGTACATTGATTTTGTATCCTGAGACTTTGCTGAAGTTGCTGATCAGCTTAAGGAGATTTTGGGCTGAGGCAGTGGGGTTTTCTAGATATACAATCATGTCGTCTGCAAACAGGGACAATTTGACTTCCTCTTTTCCTAATTGAATACCCTTTATTTCCTTCTCCTGCCTGACTGCCCTGACCAGAACTTCCAGCACTATGTTGAATAGGAGTGGTGAGAGAGGGCATCCCTGTCTTGTGCCAGTTTTCAAAGGGAATGCTTCCAGTTTTTGCCCATTCAGTATGATATTGGCTGTGGGCTTGTCATAGATAGCTCTTATTATTTTAAGATACATCCCATCAATACCTAATTTATTGAGAGTTTTTAGCATGAAGCATTGTTGAATTTTGTCAAAGGCCTTCTCTGCATCTATTGAGATAATCGTGGTTTTTGTCTTTGGTTCTGTTTATATGCTGGATTACATTTATTGATTTGCATATGTTGAACCAGCCTTGCATCCCAGGGATGAAGCCCACTTGATCATGGTGTATAAGCTTGTTGATGTGCTGCTGGATTCGGTTTGCCAGTATTTTATTGAGGATTTTTGCATCAATGTTCATCAAGGATATTGGTCTGAAATTCTCTTTTTTGGTTATGTCTCTGCCAGGCTTTGGTATCAGGACGATGCTGGCCTCATAAAATGTGTTAGGGAGGATTCCCTCTTTTTCTATTGATTGGAATAGTTTCAGAAGGAATGGTACCAGTTCCTCCTTGTACCTCTGGCAGAATTCGGCTGTGAATCCATCAGGTCCTGGACTCTTTTTGGTTGGTAAGCTATTGATTATTGCCACAATTTCAGAGCCTGTTATTGGTCTATTCAGAGATTCAACTTCTTCCTGGTTTAGTCTTGGGAGGGTGTATTTGTCAAGGAATTTATCCATTACTTCTAGATTTTCTAGTTTATTTGCATAGAGGTGTTTGTAGTATTCTCTGATGGTAGATTGTATTTCTGTGGGATCGGTGGTGATATCCCCTTTTTCATTTTTTATTGCATCTATTTGATTCTTCTCTCTTTTCCTCTTTATTAGTCTTGCTAGTGGTCTATCAATTTTGTTGATCTGTTCAAAAAACCAGCTCCTGGATTCATTAATTTTTTGAAGGGTTTTTTGTATCTCTATTTGCTTCAGTTCTGCTCTGATTTTAGTTATTTCTAGCCTTCTGCTAGCTTTTGAATGTGTCTGCTCTTGCTTTTCTAGTTCTTTTAATTGTGATGTTAGGGTGACAATTTTGGATCTTTCCTGCTTTCTCTTGTGGGCATTTAGTGCTATAAATTTCCCTCTATACACTGCTTTGAATGTGTCCCAGAGATTCTGGTATGTTGTGTCTTTGTTCTCGTTGGTTTCAAAGAACATCTTTATTTCTGCCTTCATTTCATTATGTACCCAATAGTCATTCAGGAGCAGGTTGTTCGGTTTCCATGTAGTTGAGCGGTTTTGAGTGAGTTTCTTAATCCTGAGTTCTAGTTTGATTGCACTGTGGTCTGAGAGACAGTTTGTTATAATTTCTGTTCTTTTACATTTGCTGAGGAGAGCTTTACTTCCAACTATGTGGTCAATTTTGGAATAAGTGTGGTGTGGTGCTGAAAAAAATGTATATTCTGTTGATTTGGGGTGGAGAGTTGTGTAGATGTCTATTAGGTCCACTTTGTGCAGAGCTGAGTTCAATTCCTGGGTATCCTTGTTAACTTTCTGTCTCGTTGATCTGTCTCATGTTGACAGTGGGGTGTTAAAATCTCCCATTATTATTGTGTGGGAGTTTAAGTCCCTTTGTAGGTCACTCAGGACTTGCTTTATGAATCTGGGTGCTCCTGTGTTGGGTGCATATATATTTAGGATAGTTAGCTCTTCTTGTTGAATTGATCCCTTTACCATTATCTAATGGCCTTCTTTGTCTCTTTTGATCTTTGTTGGTTTAAAGTCTATTTTATCAGAGACTAGGATTGCAACCCCTGCCTTTTTTTGTTTTCCATTTGCTTGATAGATCTTCCTCCATCCCTTTATTTTGAGTCTGTGTGTGTCTCTGCACGTGAGATGGGTTTCCTGAATACAGCACACTGATGGGTCTTGACTCCTTATCCAGTTTGCCAGTCTGTGTCTTTTAATTGGAGCATTTAGCCCATTTACATTTAAAGTTAATATTGTTATGTGTGCATTTGATCCTGTCATTATGATGTTAGTTGGTTATTTTGCTCGTTAGTTGATGCAGTTTCTTCCTAGCCTCAATGGTCTTTACAATTTGGCATGTTTTTGCAGTGGCTGGTACGGGTTGTTCCTTTCCATGTTTAGTGCTTCCTTCAGGAGCTCTTTTAGGGCAGGCCTGGTGGTGACAAAATCACTCCGCATTTGCTTCTCTGTAAAGTGTTTTATTTCTCCTTCACTTATGAAACTTAGTTTGGCTGGATATGAAATTCTGGGTTGAAAATTCTTTTCTTTAAGAATGTTGATTATCGGCCCCCACTCTCTTCTGGCTTGTAGAATTTCTGCCGAGAGATCAGCTGTTAGTCTGATGGGCTTCCCTTTGTGGGTAACCCGACCTTTCTCTCTGGCCACCCTTAACATTTTTTCTTTCATTGCAACTTTGGTGAATCTGACAATTATGTGTCTTGGAGTTGCTCTTCTCGAGGAGTATCTTTGTGGCGTTCTCTGTATTTCCTGAATCTGAATGTTGGCCTGTCTTGTTGGACTGGGGAAGTTCTCCTGGATAATATCTTGCAGAGTGTTTTCCAACTTGGTTCCATTCTCCGTCATTTTCAGGTACACCAATCAGACGTAGGTTTGGTCTTTTCACATAGTCCCAAATTTCTTGGAGGCTTTGTTCGTTCCTTTTTATTCTTTTTTCTCTAAACTTCCCTTCTCGCTTCATTTCATTCATTTCATCTTCCATCACTGATACCCTTTCTTCCAGTTGATCGCATCGGCTACGGAGGCTTCTGCAATCTTCGCGTAGTTCTCGATACTTGGCTTTCAGCTCCTTCAGCTCCTTTGAGCCCTTCTCTGCATTGGTTATTCTAGTTATCCATTCGTCTAATCTTTTTTCAAAGTTTTTAACTTCTTTGCTACTGTTTTGAATTTCCTCCTGTAGCTCGGAGTAGTTTGATCGTCTGAAGCCTTCTTCTCTCAACTCGTCAAAGTCATTCTCCATCCAGCTTTGTTCCGTTGCTGGTGAGGAACTGCGTTCCTTTGGAGGAGGAGAGGTGCTCTGCTTTTTAGAGTTTCCAGTTTTTCTGCTCTGTTTTTTCCCCATCTTTGTGGTTTTATCTCCTTTTGGTCTTTGATGATGGTGATGTACAGATGGGTTTTTGGTGTGGATGTCCTTTCTGTTTGTTAGTTTTCCTTCTACCAGACAGGACCCTCAGCTGCAGGCCTATTGGAGTTTGCTAGAGGTCCACTCCAGACCGTTTGGCTGGGTGTCAGCAGCGGTGGCTGCAGAGCAGCGGATTTTTGTGAGACCACAAATTCAGCTGTCTGATAGTTCCTCTGGAAGTTTTGTCTCAGAGGAGTACCCGGCCGAGTGAGGTGTCAGTCTGTCCCTACTGGGGGATGCCTCCCAGTTAGGCTGCTCGGGGGTCAGGGACCCATTTTAGGAGGCAGTCTGTCCGTTCTCAGATCTCCAGCTGCGTGCTGGGAGAACCACTACTCTCTTCAAAGCTGTCAGTCAGACAGGGACATTTAAGTCTGCAGAGGTTCCTGCTGAATTTTTGTTTGTCTGTGCCCTGCCCCCAGAGGTGGAGCCTATAGAGGCAGGCAGGCCGGCCTCCTTGAGCTGTGGTGGGCTCCACCCAGTTGGAGCTTCCTGGCTGCTTTGTTTACCTAAGCAAGCCTGGGCAATGGCGGGCGCCCCTCCCCCAGCCTCACTGCCACCTTGCAGTTTGATCTCAGACTGCTGTGCTAGCAATCAGCGAGACTCCGTGGGCATAGGACCCTCCGAGCCAGGTGCGGGACTCAATCTCCTGGTGTGCCGTTTTCCAGGCCCATTGGAAAAGCGCAGTATTAGGGTGGGACTGACCCAATTTTCCAGGTGCCCTGTTACCCCTTTCTTTGACTAGGAAAGGGAACTCCCTGACCCCTTGCGCTTCCCGAGTGAGGCAATGCCTCGCCCTGCTTCGGCTCGCACACAGTGCGCAGCACCGGCTGTCCTGCACCCACTGTTTGGCACTCCCTAGTGAGATGAGCCCAGTACCTTAAACGGAGATGCAGAAATCACCCATCTTCTGTGTCGCTCAGGCTGGGAGCTGTAGACCAGAGCTGTTCCTATTCGGCCATCTTGGCTCCATCCCCCGAGTCTGGCTTCTTTCACTTAACACAATGCCTGTGGGATTCATCCACGTTATTGAGTTTATCAGTAGTTCATTCTTGTTATTGCTGAGTAATATTCCATTTTGCAGATATACAAGTTATTTATTTATTTTTGAGACGGGAGTCTCGCTGTGGCACCCAGACTAGAGTGCAGTGGCGCCATCTCGGCTCACTGCAACCTCCACCTCTCGGGTTCAAGCGATTCTCCTGCCTCAGCCTCCCGAGTAGCTGGGATTACAGGTGCCTGCCATCATGCCCGGCTAATTTTTGTATTTTTAGTAGAGATGGGATTTTGCCATGTTGCCCAGGCTGGTCTCAAACTCTTGACCTTGTGATCTACCCGCCTCGGCCTCCCAAAGGGCTGTGATTACAGGCGTGAGCCACCACACCCGGCCGGATATGCAACTATTTATCCATTCACTAGTTGAAGGACACCTGGATGGTTTCCAGGTTTTGGTGATTATGAGTAAAGCCACCGTAAATGTTAACATAGGGCTTTTGTGTGAACATAAGTTTTCATTTCTCTTGGGAAAACCCTTAGGAGTAGGTTGGCTGGATCAAATGATACATATATGTTTAAGTTTATTTTTAAGAACTACTAAACTGTTTTTCCAAAGTGGCTGTACCCTTTTGTATTCCACCAGCATGTATGACAGTTTGGTTGCTTATTTGCCATAAGATAAAGACCTGCTAAGTAAGAATGAGTTAAAAATGCTCAAGAAGATACTGGTCCCTAATATTTGGAGCTATGAGAACATTTAAAAGAACTACGCCAATAGGAAGGATAACAATCTGTAAAAGTTTAGCACTAAATTTAGTTGCATATAATATAGACTGAACCAACACATAATCTCATTTTGAGATTAAGGTGGGAACTTACTTGAGAAGCCACAAAACCTACTACACTGAAGTTTTGCCCTTATTGGACGGTAACCTTGCTTGACTTGCACCATCTCATCTTCCCTCACTTCCACCTCCCTTGTCCAAATCTCAGGTTTCCTGAAGAACCCGTTCAAGCGCCACCTTCTCTTGAGCATTCTGGCCAATTAGCAATGTCTTTGAATTCCTACAGCACTTATAATTCCTCATTTAAAGCTTCATTACATATGAATGGCTTGTGTTCTATTTATAACACATATTAACATGTTCATGTTTCCTTCTTGAAAATGATAAGCCAGCTCTACGAAGCTTGCCAAAAGAACGGCCTCATCTGGACCACCCTCTAAGCCAGTGCAGATCTATGTGTGCCAGACTATTTTGCGGCACAAGTGTCTATCATGGTCAAGAGAAAGGGAAATGTACTAGCCGTTTTAAGTATCCAGGAAGACAAAGAAATGTACAACTCTAGAGTTCATTCATGTCTACCTAGACAGTAAACGCACATACCTCAAGCTGCTGATCTTTGTATTTTCTTTTTTTTTAATTATACTTTAAGTTCTGGGATACATGTGCAGAATGTGCAGGTTTGTTACATAGGTATACATGGGCCATGGTGGTTGGTTGCACCCATCAACGTATCATCTACATTAGGTATTTCTCCTAATGCTATCCCTCACCTAGCCCCCAACCCACTGAGAGACCCCAGCTTGTGATGTTCCCCTCCATGTGTCTATGTGTTCTCATTGCTCAATTGCCACTTATAAGTGAGAACATGTGGTGTTTGGTTTTCTGTTCTTGTGTTAGTTTGCTGAGAATGATGGTTTCCAGTATCATCCATGTCCCTCTGAAGGACATAAACTCATCCTTTTTTTTTTGCAATCTATCCATCTGACAAAGGGCTAATATCCAGCATCTACAAAGAACTTAAACAAATTTACAAGAAAAAAAACAACCCCATCAAAAAGTGGGCAAAGGATATGAACAGACACTTCTCAAAAGAAGACATTTATGCAGCCAACAAACATATGAAGAAAAGCTCATCATCACTGGTCATTAGAGAAATGTAAATCAAAACCACATCTCATGCCAGTTAGAATGGCAATTATTAAAAAGTCAGGAAACAACAGATGCTGGAGAGGATATGGAGAAATAGGAATACTTTTAAACTGTTGGCGGGAGTGTAAATTAGTTCAACCATTGTGGAAGACAGTGTGATCTTTGTATTTTCTTTTGTTTCTTTCTTTTTCTTTTTCTTTCTTTTTTTTTTTTTTTTAAGATGGAGTCTCACTCTTGTCAGCCAGGTTGGAGTGCAGTGGTGCGACCTGGGCTCACTGCAACTACTGCCTCATGGGCTCAAGCAATTCTCCTGTCTCAGCCTTGCATGTAGCTGGGATTACAAGCATGTGCCACCACGCCCTGCTAATTTTTGTATTTTTAGTACAGATGGGGTTTCACCATGTTGGCCAGGCTTGTCTCGAACTCCTGACCTCAGGTAATCCGCCCGCCTCGGCCTCCCAAAGTGCTGGGATTACAGGCATGAGCCACCATGCCTGGCTGATCTTTGTATTTTCTAATGTGGATCTGGTTTAACTGAATTCAACTGGAGAAACCCCCACGTGATCTCTAGATGACCTTCTAAAGGGAAGTAGAACACACCACCATATATTCCTGACTGGTGCTCCTGTGCAACCAAAAGACTCAGGGAAGCTTGTAAGTTTTTAAGATAAAAAGGGGTATCCATTAAAAGAAGCCAACCACCTGAAAAGGGTTAGGAAAACCTAACAGGCAGAACTATTTCTGTGAATTAAAAGTCATGCAAAAATCTGAACATGAAGACCTGGAGGCCATGACAGTGAAGAACACTCTTTATAGAGGCTTTGCCTGCTTTTTCTCTTCACTAGCTCTAGGATGTACAGAAACTGCTTTCACTTTAGTTTCAACTAAGCTTGTTTCCTGGTCTCTCAGATGCCAGCTCAGTGCTGCTGAGACCGTGGCAGCATTATTGGGAAATGTCCTAGTCAAACCCCAAACAGCTTTGCTGGGGTATTTTTTTTAAATCTCAGAAAATCACCTTTTATACCTTTATTTAAAACTGATCTTGAGCTAAGCTGCTGTACTTGACTGTGTCCCTTTAACCTAGGGAACTCGCTGCCAAAAAATATTATTGAGGCCAACAGCTTAATAAGTTTTATAGAAGATTAAATATTTATATGAATAAAAATAGCACCTGCAGCGACACCAGGAAGGATAAAATTACAAGGGCTGTGAAATCTTCATGCTTCAGGGCATAAATTGCTTACCAGCTGGATAAGGTGGCTTCCCTCGCACAGCAACACTGCACTGCTAAATATGGCTTCCTGAGAAGTATCTCAATGCTGACCACTTCCAGGACCAAAGACTACAGCGGAAAGACCTTTACATTGTTGGTTTGCATCCAGCCCAGGTTTTTACAGAATTTAGAAAGTGTACGATGCCACGCCAATCTAAAATCTGAAAATAATGATGCAAGAGAGAGGCCAACACGTCCATTCACAAGGAATGGGAGTAAAATGGGATAAAACTATAAAAGATGAAATGGCTCAGGAGGGAAACAGTTCCTAACTTTGTTGGCCAATATGGATTATTTGCAGTAAAACACTCAGAGCTCCAAATCTGAAATCCAGTTAAGACAAAATTAGAAGAAAAGTCACCAATCGACTACTTTAAGCTTAATCTTTTTTTCTTTAGCATTTTCCCCAAAGTAGAAATGTAGCATGAAGATTATCAGTAAGACCTTGTTCTTCTAACCTTGCTAGAGCAAAGACCATTATTTGACTGCAGGAAAAAACAATGGGGGAAAACATAATGAAATAAGGAGTAAAAACAGGAACAACTAACAAAACGTATGCACCAAATTTTTAGATGCTAGATTTTAGTTCTCCCAGCACCAAACTATACCGTGACATTTGCAAATGACACTTTTTTCCTTAAGGATTACGGGAATAATGGTAAATATCAATCAATCCATTTTATAAATAAAATATTCAACTAAGTAAAGAGTAGCATCCAGCCAGGCAAAGTATGCTAATAAGGTTAATAACTGTTAGCTTTTATTGAAAATTCACTTGAAGTTTGCAAGTTTAGATAACCCAATGTGCACAAACATTCTGCAGTTACTAATATGACTTAATGTTCAGTTGCATAATTAGTTGGTTTCTCCAGAAGGATTATTTAAGAAACAGCTATGGGCTCCAGGAGGATGCTCTTTTTCAAAACAGTGTATGGAAGTGCATGATGGGTGGTCCTCACAATGACTACACGAACAAAGGACTCCTGTGGATTTTAGTAACACTGATCCACTTATGAATCATAAATCAAATGGGAACCCTTTTGCAGTTCGAAGATTTCCAAGACTTCTGGGGGGAATTCTCCAGCACAGCAGCGTGTTATCAGCCAGGATTAACCATATTTGCTCCCATTCTTTTAAAAATCGTGTTTGGCATCCTTTGATGGGTGCTGGCAGGGACCAGCGAAAGAACAGCAATGGAAACAGGGAGGAAAGCAGAGCAAAGCGAGCATCAGTGGCCTTCGAGAATCCAGAGCTCTGCACAGAGATGGCCGGAGCTGAGATGAGCAGAGAAACACAGGCAGATAAAGATGAACCATCACCACCTCAGCCAGAGAGACAAATACATGGTTGGTACCAACAGGAGCCTTTTCTGATTATTTTTAGAAAGCCTTTAATTTAATGCATATTTTCTTTGCTGAAAAGGAAATAGTGATATTAACAAATTGGTTTTATTTCTAACCTGGCAGGGTGCCTGCAGTGAAATGTAAATACATGTACATGGAAGCTGGGATTAGCATTTAGTGAAGAAAAGGAGTAGTCAATATTTTAATGAGGAAGTCTAAGAAAGCAATTGCATGAAACACACTCCGATGTCACAGGGGAGCTTTTTAAGTTAAGCCAACTAGTTCCAAATTACTACTTTTCCTGGCTTTCCTTTAAGGGGAGTTTAGACTTACTTAGGAAAAAATACAACTGTGGCATTTAGTTTTAAATATCATAAAATAGCTGTAATATTCCTCTCTATAAATACATACATTAACCTATATACATCTCTCTCATTTTTTATATAGAAAAAGAACGTCTCACATGCCAGTCTTCAGCTAAATGGCCCATTTAACAGTGTCATCTTTCTGCTTTTTTTTTTTTTCAAAAACAGAAATACTAGGCAAAGAAAATTGACACTACCCAAGAATGAGGGACAGATCTGAGGGGAAAAAAATACATAAAAGAAAACACAGGTAACCAAAGCAAATAAAAATCAATGATAGTTTAAGGACAGAGTAGTGTATATAAGACAGATTCAGATAGCAGATCAAATCAATTAGAAAAACACCATCTATTATATAATCTTTACTCTGACACCCCTAGGAAGCATATTCCCATCTTAGAATCAGATTTCATCAACAACCAGGAAAAGAGAAAGGGACAAGATCATTCTGGGAACAAGGCAAGATATACAAAGCCAAAATATATCACCAATATTAACCCTTAAATGAAATCAAATGATCTGAAGATTTGAAGACTTCTGTGTTACCATTTCTGAACTCCAGGGGACCCAATAGGACTAACTACTTCAAAAATGCACATTAAAACAGCATTTCCTATATTCTGATGAATGCTCTCAAGAAAATTTCATATCTGACAAATATCTAAGCATTTTTTGGCCTTATATTGGCCAAGTTGTACCTACCCTTCCAAACTCGGAGCCAACATCAAATAATAAAGAACAGAAATTAGTAATATAGAAACTGAGCATCATAAAAAATGATCATAAAAATCAAAAGTTATTATTTTTCAAAAGAATAATAAAATTGACCAACACATGATGAGAGAATAATAAAAAGAGAAGGCATATAGGATCAACATTAAGGTTCTGTGGACATTAAAAGGATCAGAAGAAAGACCATGTGCTTTTTTATACTTTACACTTTTATACCTTTATAATTTTACACTTTTATGAATATGAGGAATCTGAATATCCAAAAGAAATTCTTAACACATGAAAACTGGGAGAACTATACCCAAATATTCAAAGCGACATTATTTTTATTAGATAGATCGTTTTTAATTTAATTGATAGATTACAAAAACATGATACATTTACGCAAAGGCCTATTATACAGCGGTGGAAATGAATGAAATACATTTACTTGCAACAACATAAATGGATCTCGGAAACATCATATTGAGTGAAAATCTGTCACTCTCGTCAGTCTACATTCGGTGTGACACAGTTTTTATAATACTCAAAAATTAGAAAGATCTAAACAATATATTGTTTAGTTCAAATTAATATATTAAATAAAACTGTTTTTCGAAAGGCAAGGGAACAGTGAACACACAGTATTCAAAATAGTGGTCCCCTCTAAGTGGGGAGGAGAATATCAAGATAAGAATAAGGAAGGGGCACACAGGAAGAGGCCACTCTCCCATTAATTTTCCTACTTTTAAGCTGGGTTGTAAGTTTATGGGTATTCATTTCATTATTATGCTGTGTAACCTACATATATGTTACATAGTTTGTTTCATATGTATGAAATATTACTAATAAAAATAGTCCCCCCAAAATCATAAAATCACACACAGTGAGAAGATGGGAAAAGACCTTATATTTATCCTGCTGTTAAAGGAACCTCATTCCCTTCCCCATCCCAGGCTATCACCAACAAGTAAGAGATTCCTTGGGCTCTCACAGTCTGCTACCCGAGATAAAAAAGCTAGCAGCTGTCTCAAGATTAGGCAAGAACTATTTCATGAGAAACTAGACTATTTTTCCACAAAAATATATCTACTGAGTTACCTGCCATCCATTCAGAAACACCAACCTTAGAAAAATTAAAGGAGGAAGAGGGTATGGCATTTGCCTGGAAAAGAGCCTCAAAATTGAAGTGCTCAGCTGGACTTGGGGCAGAACAGGGAGAACAGCAGGGCAGGCTGGACCCTGAGTTTGTTATGTATTCCACCTGAACAGAGATTTAGGCTATAGGGGCAGTGAAGCTCCATGAAAACTAGGAATTGATCTAGAAGGTATGCACATCAATACACCCTCCAGATACAGATCCAAGAAGGAAATCTGACCACCACACAAGGAGACAGATATGAGAGCAAACCCTTAAGTCAGGTGATGAACACCAAACAAAGCATCTGTGATTGGCTACTACACAAAAAGGAAACAAAAACTTCTCCCAAACTCAGAGACAGATCATTGCCTCTGAAAATATACTTGAAGAAATCAGAAAATGTACTCAACTCTAATTCCTCGAAGGAAGGGGCCAAATCTTGTTTGCTATTGTTTTTCTAATATTAAAGCAGTGCTTGGCACAAAATAAGCATGTGATGAATATTCTTAAATAAATAGTTTTGCGTATACAGAAGAGCGTAAAATAGACCTCACTATAAAAGGTATGGGAAATTATAAGAAGAAAATAGAATACAAAAAAAGTAACAGAATGAAAAAAGAAAGATGAATGAGAAGAGAGGCTGTGCACAACCAAAAATGCACGGGCAGAATGCAAATCCACATTAAAGGCAGTAAATACAGAATGCTAAGGTAGAAAGTGCACAGTGTGACATTTCAGGAAGACTAAAAATCAATTGGAAGAGATCAAACACACTGTGTAAGCTTAGATTAAGTTTCAATTTAATTGGCCAAGAGGGCAACACAGTCAAGAATAGACAACACTCAGCATGAATTCCTTTGGTTTTCAGAGTCCCTAGTGGGAATGAAGTGAATTGTAAAGATGGCCTCACATTTGCCCCATTTCTGTATTCATGCCCTTGCAATAGGACATGACAGTTTCTCCAATTAAGACCTAGAGTCTCTTTCTCCACCTCTGGAATCTGGGTTGGTCAGGTGACCTCCTTTAACTAATGGAATCTAAGCAAAGTGACTAAATCAGTCTTGAAAAGTGCTTATGTGTTGACGTTTGCCCTCTCTTGCTGCTTTAGAAACCCTCAGATATGTGGCTCCAACACCAGATATGTGCAGGAGGCTATCAGGAAGAAAACAGTCCCAGTTGACTTATCAGCTGACTATAATCACAGGAATGACACATATGTCACATGCGAGACTTACAGAAGAACTGCCCAGCTGAGCCCAGCCCAAATTACTGGCCTACAGCACCATGCATGCCCTAATAAATATTTGCTGTTATAAGCTGCTACATTTGGTGGTTTGTAATGCAATAAAGCTCATGGACACAGAAGCAAGCCAGCTGTCAGTGATACTCTGCCCAAGAGGAGGCTTTGAGTCTGAGCTCAGTTCCAGCCCCAACACCTCCTTCTTATACTTGAAATTAAGCATTCCTTGCAAAGGATTTGAACTAGTTATATGTTAAGAGGGAATGTTTCAGACTGGTGAGACTTTCCTGGTTCTCAAGGAACGACAGTACTATTAAAGCCATATTCTCATAAGAAGGCACAGGAGAGGGACCAGGGAAGCAGAGTCATAGCCCAAGTACCCTCTAGCTGTATCTTGGCCTTCAGTTTTATGGTTAATTAGAGAGCTCATTTCCCAAAACCTCCCTAAAAAGAAGAAAAAATGTAAGATAAAAATTATCAGTGAGGAAAGACACATATAAAATCAGATATGGGGTTTATCTTATATTCACTCATTCATTTGTTCATTCATCTATCCATTACAAATGGATTTACTGAGGGTCTACAATGTGTTGGGGTCTGTATCTATATACCCCCGTAAAGTGCTGTGAATGAAACTGATAGGATTTCCCCATCAGTTTCACTGCCTTTATAGAACTTATTGTTTTAGCATCTTAGATTACTGGGGTTCCTGAAAAGAAGAATAGGATAAATGGAACCAAGTGAATAACTTAAGCTAAAACAGATGAAAATACTTATCAACTGAAAAAGTTCCATGTAACAGATAAAAAGAATGACTATTATCAAGGCAAACTCATACCTGGATCTGGCCAAAAATTCTGAGTTACACAAAAATAAAGTCTCACAAATATCTAGGCATAGAAAAATAACAATACACATACACGCACACACATATGCACGCACACTGACACAGCCTTCAATTATCTAAAAAAAAAATCAGCCTTGCCTCGGATATGAAAATTAATACAACAAAATTATAAAATTTTGAGGGGAAATGGTACAACTCAAGAATTTCACATCTAAACAAAGAATTTTAAAAATCCACACAAATGTGTGAACTCGGAAAACGTACCAACCATCCATCTTTCTTGAAAAATTATCTAAAGCCATACTCAAACTCACTGAGAGATTTTAAAAAAAACTAAGAACTCAAAAATAATAAAGAAAAAGTACAAGAATTATATCGAGAATAGTGAAACCAATTAAACATAACAATAACTAATTATAGCAAAAATTTTAAAAGCTAAATAGAAATTATAAACTGTTTTCTATTATTTTTGACTATAAATTATTTTTGAAAAATAAGCATATGCATTAAGACTAATGATTTTTATTAAATAACACTTTTTCTAAAACCTGAGGTTATAAACAAAGACCAAGATACAGGGCTGGGGAAAGCAATGGAATGTCTGTTGCAGGGGTGGGGGAGATGAGAAGTATGCTAAACTCTTCCATTTAAATAAAAGACATAATGACTTTTTTCCCCTTAAATTTGACAGTTGGAGATATATAGATTAAATAATGGTTTTGAGAAATTAGATACAAAAAAACTGAATACCAACATATACTTTATGAAATACTAACAAAGAACCATGCAGTCTACATGCCCAAAGACAGAGAATGAAAAATAATAAAAGACACCCAGAGAATCAAAAAGAAAATATAAAGAAAGCAATAAGGCTAATATTTTATTTATAACAATGTACGTAAATGACTTAAATTTCCCTGTGAGAAGACAAAGACTAGAAGACTGAGTCACAACAGCAAATCCAATTATGTATCAATTAGAAGAAATACACCTAAGACAAACAAGTACAGAAAGGATGAGCAAAAAGATGAATGAACATATATTAAAGAGATATAAATAAAAAGAAGAGTTTTAGTATTAGAGAAATAAAAATGCAAGGCAAAACACATGAAGTGGGCAAAGACAGACTTTATATTAAGGGAATAAAATTTAACACAAATATGCAATACTCATTTGTCAAATAATACGACAGTGACTCTCAGAATGTGAATATCTCTAGAAGTAAAAGTTAAAGAATAGTAAGACCAACTTCATAAAGGACTTTCGCATTCCTCACAGTTGGTCAAAGAAGACCAAAGGATATAGTTGGGCTTTATAATTAGTTAATTCTCTATCTCAAGGAAAATAGCCTTCATTTCCAGTGACATGGATTCTTTTCCAAAGATGATTATATATACTATCCCCAAAATATGTCAACAAAATTTAAGTAAAAGTCATCACAGGTATATTTTAGGAGGCAATTAAATAAAACTGTAAATTAATAATAACAGATGATGTCATAAAATCAACCAGTTTAAAATTTAAAATTACTCTTATAAAAGAACTTTAGATCTTAGAGGCTATCAGAATATCACTTTAGATTATTAAACAATGAATAAAGTAAGAATATAACAGCAAAAGTTATATGATGCCGCTAAGTTAAAAAAATAGGAAAGTTCATAGTTTTAAATATTTTTATTAATAAACAACAACAACAAATTATGAATTAACTAAGCATGTAACTTTAAAAGCTAGTAGGAAAACAGAACAACTGGAAATAGTAAGTAAACTTTAGAGCTGGCTCTTTCACACCACCTTTGGCATAGCTAATCAAGAAAAAAGATATATTAAGAATAAGAAAAGTGATTTAACAATAGGTTTCTAGAATTATTTTAACTATAACAATATTTTGTATGCATCTATAAAAACAAATTTAAATGAACTGATATTTCAACAGGAAAATATAAATCATCAAACTTGATTCAAATAGAAATAGAAAACAACCTGAACAGGTCAATAATCTTGAAAGAAAATTAGAGACTTCCAACAACTTCTCCTAAACAAAGATGGCACAAAAAAAGAATTATACTAGTATATAATATGCAGAAACCCTAAATAAAATACTCTCATGACTTAGGGAGGTTTATTTCTGGTACACAAGGATGAATTCATGTTAGAAAATTTACCCATAAATAGAGACACCCTATGTTCTCCAATGGAATGACTCAATATTACACAGATACCAGTCTACTTCAATAATTTATAAATATAATTCAGTCATTGTCAAAATCCAACAGGGAAAAACAAATGCAAAAGTAAAGAAAATTTTGTAAGAGAAGAACAGAGACAAGTTTGGCATTACCAAATATACACCAAAATTACTGAAATCACATAAACATTACAGTAGTGATACAGGAAATTATTTATATTAGCAAAATTAGAAAAAAACTAAATGTTCATTTTTCAATAATAGGAATGAGTAAAACTTCTCTGTGTTACATGCATGTGTGAACAGCATGCAGTGAGTAAAAGTTACACTGTAGAAGACCACTGGGAGATGTTCAAGCCCCATTGGTTATTGGGAACGAAAGTGTAAAAGAAGGGCATAGGATAATTTTTTCAAAAAGTATATTCTAATTACAGTGAGTAAAAATAACTTAAAGAATATATACAAAATGTAAACAATGGCTATTTCACTATAATGGCATAAAATGATTTCCAATTTTGCTATTTAGGCTCTTCAGTATTTTCCAAATTTTTCAGAACAAAAATGTTGATACTGTTTTCATAAAAATATTATTTTATAAAGGTCTTCTAAAATCTGGTATTGCATTAATTCAAGTACACTTATACAACATTGAAATTTATTTAGAATATATGTAACAGAAATCTGAGCTATGTGCCAATGGCAAGTGTCTGGATATGACTCACCAAAAAAACTGCTATATGTCTGAAGGAAATATTAAAACAAATAGCCCAGCACCACAGTGATTACACAGAACTGTATATATTCGCTCTGTGCACTGGACAGGAATTTTTCATTTCATACATCATTTACAGCTTGCTGCAGTGATTCTGCAAAATCAGTCCATACCATTAGCACACACCAAGAGAAAAACCCAATGTCCCCATTGTTGGAAAATTCAAGTGTTTTGGGCTCTGATGTGCATCAATGCTCTATCTATGCAGATGTGGTTCTGCTAACGACGATCACAACACCAGATGACCAAGAATCACAAACAGGGATCAAATATCTAGGGTCAAGCACATTGACTTCTAAAAATCTATAGTCCAAGCCTGGCTTGTGCTTGTAGATATACTTAATTTTAAAAACTACTTGAAGTAAATGAAAACAAAATGGTGAAAGTCATAAGTCAATCCCTCCAGAGGGGCTTTTTTTTTTTTTTAATGGAAACCAGCTCTCATTTCCAAAATATTTTATCAAGGCATTTGATACCAAGCATCTGGTCTATTCAACACTTCATCAAAATGAACGTCTCATGCATTCACCACTGTACCCAAGTCCCTGCTCCTTTTTTAACAATGTCGCCATTTTCAAATCAGAGCATCGAAAAGTATATTTCTATGGCCATACAAAAATTTGCCTTGTATATTTCAGGCCAGTGAGAAAGATGTTTTTGCTAGACAATGGAATGCTCCTAGGATTAAAAGCGTTTTGTGAACACTTTCTTCCTATGGGGACAGCAAAGAGGCTCTGGAACAGCAAATGGTAACTTGGTTCTGCGTCCAACAAACCTTGACATTCAAACTCTTCTCTTTTTTTTACCTTCTTTTCTCTTATGTAAAACAACAACAACAACAACAACAACAAAACCAAAATAAAAAAAAACTCATAGTACAATTTTCTGGTGAGTGAATTTGCCATATCCTCTTCTACCTACAGCCACAGAAATGAATTCCAACAAACAACATTCTATTCTACGATTCTGTGGATTTCCTTACCATTGTATCTCATTCATTTGTAGAACAATGAGAATCCAGAGTTGTGCTGAGTTTCAACAAGGAATGCAACTATGAGCCATCATGTGGTACTTTATCAAGACTAGCGGCCATACATTAAGCACTGAAATTATCAAAGCTCATGGTTTATACAGCCAGCACCTCCCGTAGCAATCGTTCTGCTGTGGACTACCCACCAACAAAATCTTTAGAAACCAGATTCATTTTTTCCAGAACAAATATTAAGTAGTAAGTACAACACCTCAACGTGCAGAGGATATCACAGCTGTGATGACCAAAGTCAAATTCATGCCAGAAAGATACATAGGCATTTTGGAGGTAAAACCATTAACGCGTAAGTTCCTCATTTTTATGTCCTACATTTTCCAAATCATCACATCTCAGAAATTACCTGAAATCAACCTTTAACTACGCTGAATGAAACAGAGCGCCTGAAGAAAATTCCATGGATAACTTTTAGGCCAAACAAATTGGAACGCTTCTACATACCAAAGTAAGAATTCTTCGACTTATTCTTCTTTTGGTTTCAGAATTCAAAAAGTCCAGAAGCCTGTAAATATGAAAATAAAATAGTTTAAGGAAAAGATCTAGAAAAAATTCAATCAAAATGATCAAAGGCAATTGAAAATGGTAACGTGTGTGCTTGGCTAAAACTAAGGCACATTCTGAGTGGAAAGTTGCTAAAAAATGTTCAAAGCCATGGAGGTCACGGCTCGAATGAATGTTGACTGTTTCAGTTCATCTCAAAACAGAAGCACTGTTTCCAATTGCAAAGAAAGCCTGTGGTCTCCCCTTCCAAGAAAGTGGTAGAAGATGGCAACGGAAAACCATCTCACATTAACCAATACATTTTTAATATTAACCGGTTACATTTTAATTTATCACTAAACACCATTTAGGAAATCACTGAAAGGAATTTGGGATTTTCTCATCAGTCTGCATCTGGGAAAGGTACAAAGAAAGTGACAGGAAATTTCTTCTCCCAAAATAATTAGACAGAGGTCCTAAGTTGAGGATGAAACTGAATGGTAGGTGTATATCGTGGAATTCGCCTTATCCTAATGTGAAAGTTTTATATAAAAATGGTGAATCTTAAACTATATCTTTTTGGCAAATGATTTGGATTTAATTGTACCTTTGCTTCATCTGTGTGTGTGAGTGAGGGAAGTGCCTTAGATACTGTGTGGAAACCATTATTCATATATAATTACTAGCTTCCAGTGAGCAGGATCACACAGAGTATAGGGGAAAGATACTATATGCAAAGCCTGAATGCCAAGGAAGAAATTAAAAGTCCAGAAATCTAGCAAGAATAGCACCAGCACAAACTGACTAGAAAGATTTTAGTTATTTTATACAATGTTAGACCACCTCTCAGTGGATGTCTGGTCTTGTGGGAGAGAATAACCTATTATTTATTATTTAAGTAAAAAACTGAAAGTTGAGGTGGTCAAAAATGACAGAATATGGTTGCATGCATAAGCATCTTGCTATTATTTCCAGACTATAATGGATATACAAATTAAGGCAACATGGGAGAGAAAGGCATTTTAATAGGTGACAATTGTTTTTAGAAGAGTGATAAATAGTGATTGATCCAATTACTGGTTACTCTACAAGCCAGATTTAAGAATGATCGTCCAAAGCGAAGGCAGAAGTGTCTCTCCAAGTGAATGCAGCAGGCATAGAGTAAATTTTGAAAGTAAAAGGTGAACCTTAAAAGAATTGTCTCATTAACATTATAGTTATCAGAAACATGGGAAGATTACGATGAGAAAGGGCAGGGCTAACC
The DNA here is from genome assembly GCF_028878055.3 of Symphalangus syndactylus. NCBI lineage: Eukaryota > Metazoa > Chordata > Mammalia > Primates > Hylobatidae > Symphalangus > Symphalangus syndactylus. Next base: position 23,055,890 of record NC_072433.2, read on the forward strand.
CAAAATGGGGAGAAGGCCAAGAGATAAAGAATGAAATTTCATTTGAACAGTCATGAGTCTAGAGCACACTGAGGTTTGGGCTTCTGGTTAGCGTTGCTAAGCCATTGTAAAGGGAAGCACCTTGCTAACAGCTAAGTCTGGCAAGGCTTAGGATCATCTAACATACATTCCCTAAGATAGGAGTTGCCCAAAGATAGGCACCTGATCCTGTTCTCCAGACTTAATATCCTGTGTTTCCATGTGCAAACCGCATTCAAAATTATGGTTTTTACAGTATTTTGTAAGCATATGCATTGTTGCTAGAAAATCTGGAAACTATAACAATGGAAGGGTAGGCTTGCATTTCTTCCTAAGATAAGCCCGTTTGGAAAATGTAATCATATCTACGTATTAGTGACTTCCTCTATTTGTAATCATCAATTGTAAATTTCCAATAAATATGATTCCCCAAAGAGGGTATCTAATAAATAGGGATAATGATATATACCTAACTAGCTATGAGGATCAAGTGAGCTCACGTACATAAAGCCCTTAACAGAGTGTCTGACGCATAATGGATGCTTAACAAATAAAGGCTAATATTACATACAGAAAATTGCCACAGCAAAGCAGTAGTGTACTTATTTAGAACTTAGGCTCTGAAGTCAGGCAATCTGGCTTTGAAAATCATTTGCCATTGCTCTTATGAGGATAAAATAAGGTAATATTTGGAAATTGTTAAGCAGAGTGCCACTCTACTAATTAATTCAAAACAAATGTAGTTTGCCATGCTCAATTATCATTATCCTGAAATCTTTGTATTTATTCTATTAAAATTATATATATTTTGACAATAAAATAAAATTTATTATATAAAAAATTAGGGTTTTTAATCACAAGGCACATAGGAATGTTGTTTTGGAGAAAGATTACTCAAAATGAAGAAGAAAATTCAAATCCACATCCCTTGAAATGGTCAAGAATGTCACCATCTAGACAAATCATAATGCATCTATTGCACACTGATCTAAACGAAAGGTAGGCCGGGCGCGGTGGCTCACGCCTGTAATCCCAGCAGTTTCGGAAGCCGAGGTGGGTGGATAACCTGAGGTCAGGAGTTCGAGACCAGCCTGGTCAACATGGTGAAACCCCGCCTCTACTAAAAATACAAAAAATTAGCCGGTCATGGTAGCGTGCACCTGTAATCCCAGCTACTCAGGAGGCTGAGGCAGGAGAATCACTTGAACCCAGGAGGCGGAGGTTGCAGTGAGCTGAGATCCCACCACTGCACTCCAGCCTGGCAACAAGAGTGAAACTCCATTTCAAAAAGAAAGAGAGAAGGAAAGAACGAACGATTGCATGATTTTTGAAGATAGACTATATACCAGATATTTCCAACATTTTTACTCTCACACATGTCTTTTATTATACTTTTCTCTAGTAAAGAAATGGTGTTTGTTAAAATGTTGTTCTATTTAAAAACCATCAGCCACGTATATTATGGGTGAATGTACAATTACCATAAGTCTTGTGAAATAGTAGACTAACTCGAAGCCCATTCACTTCCCTCTCAGAGTGAAAGAGAGCAGGGTGTGTGTGTGTGTGTGTGTGTGTGTGTGTGTGTGTCGGCGGGGATGAGGGGTCAGGTTGGTAACCACTGATAAATAAAATTAATCAGAGTCTTAAGCCACGAGATAACCTTTTGTAAATATGTAGACATAGTCTGTCTTAATAAACATTGTATTTTAAGTGACCGTGATTAGGTCCACACTGTCTCAAATCCCCTGGGTAATTTTCCAACCCTCTACGTAAAAGCCAAAACCTAAAAGTGACAAAAGACCTAACTATGCGACATGTTTGAGGAATTTTTTTTTATTTATTTTATTTTTAGACAAGAGTTTCTCTCTTGTTGCCCAGGCTGGAGTGCAATGGTGTGATCTCGGCTCACTGCAACCTCTGCCTCCTGGACTCAAGCGATTCTCCTGCCTCTCATCCTCCTGAGTAGCTGGAATTACATGTTTCAGGGATTTTAGGTGACTCATCATCTCCCTTTGCAGCAAAAGACAGCAGCAGCCATTAAACCTCAGAGTTGAAACTGAGTGCAACTCTGGATTCTCATTGTTCTAGAAGTGAATGAGATACACAGTAAGGAAATCCACAGAATAGTAAAATAGAATGTTATTTGTTGTTCAGAGAAGGGTCATAAACTTTTTCTGTAAAGAGCCATGTAGTAATATTTCTTCTTTGTGGGCCGCATGTACGGTCTGTGCCAAACCACTCAACTCTGTGTTTGTAGAAGGAAAGCAGTAGCTGTGTTCCAATAAAACCTTATTTACAAAAACGTTGCCAGGCACAGTGGCTCATGCTCATAATCCCAGTACTTTGGGAAGCCAAGGCCAGAGGACAGCTTGAGCCCAGGAGCTTGACACCAGCCTGGGCAGCATAGCAAGACCCTGTCTCTATGCATAATTTAAAAAGTAGCCGAGTGAGGTGGTGGACACCTGTATTCCCAGCTACTCGAGAGGCTGAGGTAAGAGGATCTCTTGAGCCCAGGAGGTCAAGGGAATCCAGACTTAATCTATGGGTTGTAGTTTTCCAATTCCTGCTCTAGGGGTTCATTATTAATATGATTACTTTGATTATATTTTGATGCGGCATGTGTGTGTGTTTGTCTGTGTGTGTGTGTATATGTGTGTAATGACATGAACTTTAGGAGCGAATTAGACTATAGGAAATAAAGGAAAATTAGGATAAAAAAATAAGATGAAGTCCTGTACAATTGCTAGATAACTCTGAGCATCCTAGAAGCCAAATCAAAAAGAGCAATGTGCATATTGGATTAAGGTAGATAGAATAATGGCTCCCCAAACATATCCATATCCTACTCCTCAAAACCCACGAATATGTTGGGTTACATGGCAAGGGGGATTTAAAGTTGCAGATGGAATTAAGATTGCAAATCAGCTGACCTCAAAATAAAGAGATTATCCCAGATTATCTTCATGCGCCCCTGTAATCACAAGGGTCGTTTTTGTTTTTTTGGAGATGGAGTCTAGCTCTGTCACCCAGGCTGAAGTGCAATGACATGATCTCGGCTTACTACAATCTGTATCTCCTGGGTTCAAGCAATTCTCCTGCTTCAGCCTCCTGAGTAGCTGGGATTACAGGCACGCACCACCATGCCTGGCTAATTTTTGTCTTTTTAGTAGAGACAGGGTTTCACTATGTTGGTCAGGCTGGTCTCAAACTCCTGCCTCGTGATCCGCCCGCCTCAGCCTCCCAAAGTGCTGGGATTACAGGCGTGAGCCACTGTGCCCAGCCCAACAAGGGTCATTTTATTTATTATTATTTTTTTGAGACGGAGTCTCACTCTGATGCCAGGCTGGAGTCCAGTGGCCCAACCTCGGCTCACTGCAACCTCCACCTTCCGGGTTCAAGTGATTCCCCTGCCTCAGTCTCCCGAGTAGCTGGGACTACAGGTGCATGCCACCATGCCCGTGGCTAATTTTTTGTATTTTGCTAGAGACGGGGTTTCACCATGTTGGCCCACATGGTCTCGATCTCCTGACCTCGTGAGCCCTCAGCCTCCCTCAGCCTCCCAAAGTGCTGGGATTACAGGTGTGAGCCACAGCGCCCAGCCCACAAGGTCTCTTAAAAATGGAAGAGGGAGGCAGAAGAGAGAGAACCAGAGTTGGAATCATGACGAAGATAGACAGGTTATTACTGGCTTTGAAGACAGAAGTGGGCTATGAGCCAAGGAATACAGGCAGCCTCTAAAAGCTGGAAAAGGCGAGAAGGCGAATTCCCCCTTGCAACTTCCAGAAAGGATCACAGCCCTGCCAATCTCTTTATTGTGGCCCAATGAGACCCCTCTCAGATTTCTGACAGCCAGAATGGTAAGATGATAGATTTGTGTTGTTTTAAGCCACCAAGTTTGTGGTAGCATGCATCAGCAACCATAGGAATCTATTACATCAGTTCATAACATAGAGTAGAAATTTCCTTGTGGGTCTTTATAATGAGCCTATTATGTAATAATCAACAAAATGCCCACAGTGATTCTAATGGCAAGTTTCCTGTACCTCTTCTCTAAAGCAACCCTTGAGCAGGCTGAGAACAAACAGCAAATCACAGAAGAGCAAATGCTCTTCTATGAGCATCCGACAATGTGAGATCCAGATAGGCTGTTCTCTCAGAGTCTGGCTTAGTGTGAGAATAAAATGTAGAATATCTAGAGTAACATTCTCGAAGTGTGGGATGTTATTCTGCTTCAGGAGAAAAAGAAATGTTTTCATGTATGTGTAGGAAAAGGTGGCTTAAGCAAAATTAAACAGTTGTCTTTATGTTGAACTTCTCTGAATCTTCAACATGCTTATGTGAATTTCCAAGAGGGTGATAGTATATTCAGACATTTCTTATTTATTTATTTATTTGTTTGTTTGTTTATTTGAGATTGAGTCTCACCGTTGCCCAGGCTGGAGTGCAGTGGCGCGATCTCGGCTCACTACAACCTCCACCTCCCGGGTTCAAGCAGTTCCCTGCCTCAGCCTCCTGAGTAGCTGGGATTACAGGTGCCCACCACCACGCCTGGCTAATTTTTTGTATTTTTAGTAGAGATAGGGTTTCACCATATTGTTCAGGCTGGTCTTGAACTCCAGACCTCGTGATCCACCCACCTCGGCCTCCCAAAGTGCTGGGATTACAGGCGTGAGCCACCACGCCTGGCCATATTCAGACATTTCTAACTATGAATGCTTTTCTTCTCCTGAAGTATGGTGAGTTGGGTGTCTTGCATAACACATTTTTCAAAACTTGGACCTATAGTGATGAACAAACTCAACTGACCCTTGGGGAATTCTTGCATGTTCTCTGAATGTTAAGGAAACTCATGCTCAGAGAAGTCAAGAGGTTGGTCTCTGGAGCTGCTCAGCGTGATGAGTCCACAATTGTCGCAGTGTCTTATCTATGATCCAAGCACACAGGCTGTATTCCCTCTGGTTAGGGTGGGCTCCAAGGTTTCCCCTCAACAGACTGAACCCATTGTACTAACTATAAAAGCAGGCAGGCCTAGACTTGCGTGAGACCCGCTAGAATAGCTACTAAGTTTGTAGCACGTGTTTCTGGATTGAAACCTTACCTAAGAGAGTTATAAAGTCTACAGCGTAAGCTTAAAGGAAAGGAGTATAACACAGCCAAGTTGTTTGGGGTGCACTGGTCTTGGTTCACCCTGTATTCGAAACCCTTGCCAGAGTAGAACCCTTGTTGTACACCTTCCAGAGAGGCAGAGCTTAACCGGTAGCACCACCATTTAGAAAGAGACAGAACATATATATATATGTTTGTAGCTTTAAGTCTTATTTTTTATTTTAAAACATTTCCAGGCCAGTCGGAGTGGCTCACAACTGTAATCCCAACAGTATGGGAGGCAGAGGTGGGCAGATTGCTTGAGCTCAGGAGTTTGAGACCAGCCTGGGCAACATGGCAAAACCCCATCTCTAAAACAAAGTACAAAAATTAGCTGTGAATGGTGGCGCATGCCTGTAGGTCCAGGTACTGGGGAGGCTTAGGTGGAAGGATCACTCGAGCTTGGGGGGTGGAGGCTGCAGTGAGCACCACTGCACTCCAGCCTGGGTGACAGAGAGAGACCCTGTCTCAATAAAAAAAAAAAAAAGTTTCGAAATGACTGGGTCATTTATTACTAGATAAATTTATCCTGTGTTGTTACATGTGGAGAAATAAAAGCTAAGCTACAAAGTGGCCCCACAGTGCATTTTCTGTTGGTGTATATCAGAAAGGGAAATGCCATCATTAGCATCCTCTTAAGATTTAGTAGCTATTGACTGGGTGCGGTGGCTCACGCCTGTAATCCCAGCACTTTGGGAGGCCGAGGCAGGTGGATCACGAGGTCAAGAGATCGAGACCATCCTGGCCAACACGGTGAAACCCCGTCTCTACTAAAAATACAAAAATTAGCCGGGCATGGTGGCACATTCCTGTAGTCCCAGCTACTCAGGAGACTGGGGCAGGATAATCTCTTGAACTCAGGAGGCAGAGGTTGCAGTGAGCCGAGATTGCGCCACTGCACTCCAAATTGGTGACACAGCGATACCCTGTCTCAAAAAAAAAAAAAAAAAAAGATTTAATAGCTATTAATATTGACAATCACTGTGCTCTTTACCCCAAAATTTCCATAATACTTGTAATTTTTTCTTTAAGACAATAATTTTTTTTTCCAATATAAGACCCAAAATTCACAATAGAACAGGCACATTTCAGCAAACATGGGACATCATGGCTGTTATGGTCTGAATGTTTGTGTCTCCCCAAAATTCACATCTTCAGCCTGGGCACAGTGGCTCATGCCTGTAATCCCAGCACTTTGGGAGGCTGAGGCAGGTAAATCACCTGAGGTCAGGAGTTCAAGATCAGCCTGGCCAACATGGTGAAACCCCCGTCTCTACTAAAAATACAAAAATTAGCCAGGCATAGTGGCACATGCCTGTAATCCCAGCTACTCAGGAGGCTGAGGCAGGAGAATCACTTGAACCGGGGAGGCAGAGGTTGCGGTGAGCCGAGATCACACTGCTGCACTCCAGCCTGGGTGACAGAGTGAGACTCCATCTCAAACAAACAAACAAAAATTGTATCTTGAAATTTAATCCCCATGCAAGTATTAAGCGGTGGAGCCATTGACAGGTGATTAGGTCATGGGGGCAGACCCTCAGGAATGGAATTAGCACCCTCATAAAAGAGACCCCAGAGAGCTGCCTTGCCCATCCCACCACGTAAGGACACAGTGCAAAGGCTCCCTGTATGAAGCAGAAAGTAGGCCCTCAACAGACACTGCATCTGCTGGTGCCTGGATCTTGGACTTCCCAGACTCTAAAACTATAAGCAATACATTTCTGTTGTTTAGAAGTTGCCCAGTCTAAGGTATTTTTTCATAGCAGCCCTGATACGGTTTGGCTGTGTCCCCACCCAAATCTCATCTTGAATTGCAGCTCCCATAATTCCCACATGTTGTGGGAGGGACGAGGTGGGAGATAATTGAATCATGGGGGCAGGTCTTTCCCATGCTATTCTCATGATAGTGAGTAAGTCTCATGAGAGCTGATGGTTTTATAAAGGGGAGCTTCCCTGCACCATTTCTCTTCTCTTGTCTGCCACCAAGTGAGATGTGCCTTTCACCTTCCACCATGATTGCAAAGCCTCCCCAGCCACGTGGAACTGTGAGTCCATTAAACCTCTTTCTTTTGTAAATTGCCTGGTCTCAGGTATGTCTTTATCAGCAGTGTGAAAACAGACTAATACAAGCCCAAACAAAGACAACGGCCAAACAAAACTTACTGGGTTTAATGCAAACCAACCTGTTTAAAATGATCCAATAAATACTTGCCAAATGATTGATCCCGATTGAATTTAAATTCTCTTGATAATCTTGTATGTCTTTCAATTCAAAATATCAAAATAAGATCTAGCTACTTGAAACCTCTAAAGTTCTATGTCACTATCAGGGACACTGCTGTGATTTCACATTATGCTCTGGGGACAGGGGGGTTTTAGGAAGCCCCCAAATTTCTAAATTCATCCAAGACATCCCAGAGAAATAGCCACATGGTCCCTCAGGTTAACTTCCTGGAGTCATTGATTTTGCATCATGCCTGAGCTATGTGGTCAAAGTAAAGAGGGGTGAGAGGGGCTGTAACAGCTACATTTTCTGATCCAGCAAGTGAAGGAGCAGCCCAGGCTCCATTCAGGTGCTTCCTTTGCTGTAGGAAAAATCAGACCTCTGTTCCCATCTCCCTCTTGCCCCTCCCCCAACTCATTCCACATCTACACAGCTGCCTGACTTAGAGGGAGGGCTAAGGGAATGTGAAGTCAGAGAGGGAAGGGTTGGTGCAGCATGGCAGGTCCCTGAGAAGGCCGTATAGGCAGTTCTATGTTACAAGTGAGATGGAATAAATGAAATTTTTGAAAGTTTCCTGGGGTTATTAATTTTCTTAAGAAACCATGGAAAACATGACTATCAGGTTTCATTAGCAAAGCTTACCCAGCTCTGAAGACATACAGTATTTTTTTTTTTTTTTGAGATGGAGTCTTGCTCTGTCACCCAGGCTGGAGTGCAGTGGTGCACGCTCACTACAACCTCTGCCTCCCAGGTTCAAGTGACTCTCTTGCCTCAGCCTCCTGAGTAGCATTGCTCAGGCTGGAGTGCAGTGGCGCGATCTCGGCTCACCACAAACTCCACCTCCCTAGTTCAAGCAATTGCCCTGCCTCAGCCTCCTGAGTAGCTGGGATTACAGGTGCACACCGCCACGTCTGGCTAATTTTTTTGTATTTTTAGTAGAGATGGGGTTTCACCATGTTGGCCAGACTGATCTCGAACTCCTGACCTCAGACAATCCTCCCACCTCGGCCTCCCAAAGTGCTGGGATTACAGGTGGACATACAGTATTTAAGAAGCACAAACAAGGTTTTACATCCACCCCAAGAATCCCAAACTAGATTTGCAGACTCAGATCTGTTTGTATCTTAGCATCCATGTATGGGGCCCATACATTCAGGTTTCTGTGATTACCAACTAACATGGTATGGTCCCCTAGGAATCTGCTTGAAGCAGCTAGGTAAGAAGCATATTTCAAATCAGTTTTGGGCCACATGCAATCCTGAGCTGCACACTCCTCAAAAACTTTTCAAGGAATTGCTTTACACCTTGCAAACATGAACTTGAAACTGTCTTTCACACTGTGGCAATTGTTTACAAAGACTGCTGCAAAGTTTCCTCCCATCCCTTCATGCACACCCTTCGCAATGTGACTCTGCAGCTTCTTGATCAAGAAGAAGTAGTGTCTATTTCTTCACCCCTTGAATCTGGGCATGACCATGCCACTTACTTTAGCAAACGTGATGCAATTCAAAGCTTGAAAATAAATTGTGCATTGTCAGTTTTCCTCTTTTGGCTGCTGTTGGAATCCTGAAGACTTGATGTGAATAAGCCCTGCTAAATACTGGAAGACAAGTGGTGTAGCCGACAGCCATCCCTAGTGCCAGACAAATTAGGGAGGTTACCTTACACCATCTGCTTGCACTCTAGCCATCTAGCCCCAGGTGATACCAATAGCACTGCCCGGACAATTCCAGCCCAAATCTGGTGAACAAATTAAAGGGTGGTTGTTTTGAGCCTCTGTGGTTTGGTGTAGTTTATTATTCATCAACAGGTAAGAGACACACAGACCAATTTTTCTGCCTGCATAAGACTGGACATTGTAAAAGTAAAAGGACAAAAGGAACTATTGTCCATAAGCGATTAAACGTTTCTCGCTAGCTCACCAACATAGATTGCACAGGGTCTCTTGGTTATTAACAACAAATTGGAGTGAGCTCTTGCTGCTGCCACTGTTCTTGTTACATAAGTTCACCAATCAAAACAAGTGTTTTCTAAACACAGTCCTGGTGGTATTATTTTCTACCATTTTCTAGGAACTAGCCTAAAAAAATCTTCTAAATCAGCAAACCTCCAGAAGCCTCACAGTCTTCCTCTACAACTGAATAAAAAGCTTAAGATTTGGTAAAAAGAAAAATATAAGTATTATAGTACTTATATCAAAATATTGACTGAAGGAACTCAAAGAGCTTCAACACTGCTGTCCATGAAAGAGTAATACTATCTCCAGCCCTGAAGGAACAGAAGGTGGGACCATCAGCTTTATTTAGAGTAAGACAAATATGGATTTAAATCCTGGCTCTACCATGTTTATAGCTGGAGAACTTGAGTATTCAAAATAGTTGTAATAACAGCTAACATTTATTATCATATATCAAATATTGTACCTGATAATCGATATCATATAATCTTTACAACAACTCCATGGGATAGATTCTATAAATATTCTTATTTTACATCAGGCTTATAGAGATTAAGTAACTTCCCAAGAAAAACACCCAGTATATATGGTGAGGCCTGAATTTGAACCCAGACAATATGATTCCAGAAAGCATCTTCTACAATGTTTCAGCATGCTGTCTTTCAAGTTATATAAGGTAGTCACTTGTTCTTCATTAATTTTTAAAATTTACTGAGATACTGACTCATTGATTCAGTCCTTCTAAAAATGTTTAAGGAGCACCTCCTCTGTGCGAAAGATCTGAAGAGCTGTGGGACATCAATGGTAATATTGCTGTTGACTTCATAGGGTTTCAAATTTAGAAGGTAAAGGAGATTATAATCAAATAACTCAGCCTCTCCCTACATCAGCACACCATGAATCATGTTTTCAGATTGACCTTTTCCTGTTGCAGATCGATGTCACTGCTTTGTCTGAAATCCTCCTCCAGGATTCTGGTGGTTTGAAAATATGTCCACAAATTATTCGATATTCCTCTCTTCAAGAAGTGGACCTTAATTCTCCTCTCCTTGATTCTGTCCTGCACTTAGTGACACTTCTAATAAATAGATTGAGGTGGAAATGATAGTGCGTAGGAGGACCAAAGTGTGGACAGGAGGTAGGAAGTCTCTCCTGAATGAAAGTCTAAGAGTTTCATTTGTAATGTGAAATCAGTACAATCTTCAGATGGGCAGCTACAGAGGAGAACCCAAGGACCAGGTCAGGAGATGTTTAACACCCCTTTTATATAAACGAATACACCCAGATGTACAGCCAGATGCCAATGACACTGGGCTTCTATTTCATCTCTTAACTATGGCATTCCTAGACAGAAGGGAGGGAATTAAAGGAAGAATTAAAGGAGGTAACTATTTTTAAAGAGCCAAGAGATTCCAACACAGTAACAAAGGTTGCCTCTGTATATTTTTAATTGCAAGAATTACTCTTCCCTAGGAAAAAGAAATTACTGCCATTTCTCAACTGAATTATGATGTCGCATCTTTGCCCAAGTGCAAATACTTTGGGATCGATACGTTAGAGTTCACAATGGAACAATTTACCCATCCAATTCTAAGGGTGAATGTGAATTAAAGTAGGTATTTTTGTAGGTGAGAGTTTCAATGAAAATATGCCATCTCATTTCTAGAGCATTGACACTTAATCATCTAATTATTCCTGGCATGAAAGAAACAAAGTTAACATCCAATCAAGGCAGAAAGAGGAGCCAACAGAGCTCCGAATGAAACAAATGTTTTGAATTTTATAAATAGTTTTGAACTATACCATTTTATTTTGGCTGGCAAACAATAAGATTCTTAACACATGAAATTAGACCCATTGAAGCAACGAAAGAGGATCGCAGATGAATGCCAAGTTGTTCAACAAGAAATCACGAAAAACTTGGCAGCAGCTATGACTCTCTAGGGGACACCACAGGTCTCTAAAAGTAAAGTTAGCAGTAACTGCTTGGCAATCAGGGAAAACAAGAAGGACTTCTACAAGGACAGAGGGCCCTTGGGCTCCATCAGCTTATAATAAATAGCATTTTAAAAGTAGCACTTTTCAGAGATAATACATAAATATTTTAAGTAGCAAATATAGGTGTGGGCTATTTTTCCGGTACCATGTCCAGAAAATTTGCACATACACATCAAACTCTGCATCTGGGGAATCTGTTTTATTGTGATGTTTGCATTTTTAAACAATGTGCCTGACCTATTTGAGGGTTAATATAACTAAATGGAGCCTATTTGCTGTTTATTATTTATAGAAGATTCACTTTGGATTAGGGCTTCTCAAGACATTCAAGACATTTGCGTCTGAGCTGCGCTGAGAAGTGTTCCCGGATAGCTCCCAGCACCGCGGAGGCAACAAAGTGACAAGTGAAAATATAGACCAATCTATGTCCTGCACTTTTATGAAGGATAAGAGGAAAGTTGGGTTCTTTCTGCTACATAAAGGCCACAGGAACGAGAGAAAAGAAGGGCTTGGCACTGGCCTGTGTCTTATAAGCACAAACTCGGGTTCTTAGAGTACCATAAAGGAAAGCCCTCCAAATCAATGTAAACAGTCCCTCCCTTCAGTTATGATTTCAATTACATTACACGAAATAAAATATCCACCTTCCATTTACAAGATTTTCTTCAAAATCCTTTGCCTGCCTTACAACTGCTAAAGAAAGTAACCTGTGCGTTTCCACATCTCATGATGGATTATCAAACACCTACAAATGGCTCTCGGGGTAAGAAGAAACAAAACTATTCAAGAATTAGTACCAAAATAAGCTCTGCTCTCAAGCCTGTCAATTTTATGGTCCAATTCTGAACAAAGTTGTCTCCAACTCTGCTGACTCAAATAAACATGATGGGGTGTTTCGTTTTAGCAAAAAAAAAAAAAAAAAAAAAAAAAAATTGCTAGGCACAGTGGCTCATGCCTGTAATCCCAGCACCTTGGGAGGCAAAGGCGGGCAAATCATTTGAGGTCAGGAGTTGAAGACCAGCTGGCCAACACAGTGAAACCCTGCCTCTACCAAAAATATAAAAATTAGCCGGGCGTGGTGGTGCATGCCTGTAGTCCCAGCTACTGGGGAGGCTGAGGCAGGAGAATCGCTTGAACTGGGGAGGCAGAGGTTGCAGTGAGCCAAGATCACACCACTGCATTCCAGCCTGGGCAGTAGAGTGAGGCTATCTCAAAATTTTATTTTATTTTATTTTTATTTATTTTTTTGAGATGGAGTCTCGCTCTGTTGCCCAGGCTGGAGTCCAGTGGCGTGATATTGGCTCACTGCAACCTCCACCTCCCGAACTCAAGCGATTCTTCTGCCTCACCCTCCTGAGTAGCTGGGTCTACAGACGCGCGTCACCATGCCTGGCTAATTTTTGTATTTTTGGTAGAGACGTGGTTTCACCATATTGGCCAGGCTGGTCTTGAACTCCTGACCTTGTGATCCACCCAACTCGGCCTCCCAAAGTGCCGGGATTACAGGCGTGAGCCACTGCGCCCGGCCAAAAATTTTTGTTAAAAAACATGTGTTTTCAGTTTCTTTTAGTTGAACAGGTAAGAGTGGATGGCAAGAAGGGCCCCTCTGTGCATTTTTCCAAGTTTTTGTGCTGAGAATATGAATGTCTCTCAATGGCCATTGGCCTGCTTTTCATCGCATCTCTCTCATTTTTCATTATGGTAATGAATGCTGGAAGCTCTCCAAAATACAAAGTCAACCTGACAGTGACAAATATGAAGCGAAAGGCCACATGATGATTAAACCATTTACCAACCAATGGGAAAAACAGCCACGATTGACATAAGAACTCCAAAAGCCAAGTACTCCACTAAGCTGAAGCAGTTGAGAGCCACGGTGTGGCTAACTCCAAGCCAGGCGAGGGTAACTTGCTCAGAGGCACAACGCTGCCTCCTTATTGCAGACCTATTTACACAAGGGATTACAAAAGAGCTGTATATTTAAGGGCAAGCTACTCCTATCCCCAGATGGGGTGGTGCCAGTCAGTAATTATTTTTCATGAGTACTTTTAGCTAAATATATCTATACTATTTTTTTTCTTTGCTTAAAAATGATGATCTCAGAGCACCCAACTGGCTGAGACTAAATAAAATGTTTTATGATAATAATCTCTTCTCATTTGTCATTTCCCACTTGATAGATGAAAAAACAGCCGTGAAGAAATCAAATTACTTGCCCAAGACCACAGAACTAGTCAACAGAAGGTGCGGGATTCAAAGTGAGGTTTTCTGGCATTGAGTCCAGGTCTTTCTCTAGAAAAGGAAAAGAACAGGGAGAAAAGGGTATATATACGTTTAGGCTCCAAACCTAGTTCCATTTATTAGCAGCTTTGTCATTTCAGCTTCTTTCATTTCCAAAATAGGGATAATACGCCCTTTCCTCCCAGGGCTGCCAAGAGAATGCGAGAAGATGGCCTTTGTGAAGCTCTGAATACAGGGCAGTGCCTGGCTCAGAGCAGGTGCCCAGGAAGTGCCTGATCCCTCTTCCCTGTCTGACTCTAGGGTACCCATTTGTCTCAGTATCCCCACTGCCTTCTCTCCCACTCACACCCAGGCTCTGCAAGAAGGACTCAGCTGGGTAAGGGGCCCGAAGAACAAAGCAGATGTGGGAGCAACAAAGGAGAGGGGGTAAGGGAGGTGGAAACTGTCTTATGCCAAGAGATAACTTAGACTTGGCCTGACTATAATTTGGGTTCTCCACAAAAGAGAGTAAGAGGGAAATTGCAGCTCAAACCCACTGGGGACTCTGAGAGGTGAAATATTACATGCCCCAGAGTAATTCCAGCCAAGGGCAGAGGTAGGGTGTATCCACTAAACCTTCATTTGTCATTGGTTGAGGGCTTTCAGTGGCATCAACCCTCTGCTAATTCAGGTTTGTCCTATGCTGGCCAAGGACCTGCAGCCAGAAACAAACAAACAAAAATGAACAAGTCAAGCAGAGAGTTAGTAATGAGCAGCCTTAAGTATAGAGAGGTGAGTTCCCCATAAGATATGGGCAGAACACCATCAGGGTCTGCCACAGTAACTAAGATTGCTTTCAAGTAGTAAAGAGGTGGATGTAAGAGTCACACCTACAGACTCATCCTGAAGCTGGCACTGTGACACATACACTTTTGTGTAGACTGTTGGGATAACCTTGAGCCAAAGAAACAGTGTGTTGGGTTGGGTCATGATTCTGAACCAAAGAGCCATACATAAAAGATACGTTAAGCTATCTCTAACTCTCAACCATTCAGCCTAGAAAGCTCTTCATACAATTTGGAGGTGAAGATGCACCAACAGGGCCCGAAAGTGGCACGTTGCTCAGCTCCAAATTCATTGCTTTCCCTTGTGTGGGTTTGTATATAATGTCAGCTCCGTCAAAGCCAGCAGATTTGTGACACTGGTAAGTGGCAGTCTGATTTATTCTCTAGCCCTTTTCCTTCTTCCACAGCAATCCCCACACAAAAATCCTTCCTTAACTTCCATTCCATCTGCTTGGCTGTGGCTTTCATATCTTTGGTCTTCCCTGAGACTTCTGGAAAGTGAAGAGGCTATTTAAACATAGGTTGTGAGGTAGAAATAAAGTGTTGATGAACTCCAAGCTTAAATTATATAACAATCAATAGTGAGCATTTTATCTAGCGTGTAGCAATTAATTCTAATAGCATCTGGTTGCTTACAGACCATCAAAAAGGGACACAATAGTTAATTTAGAGAAGAAAGGAGAAAAATGTAGAAAAAAGAGAAAATGGGGCAGCTATTTATAAATTTTTTTGTTGGAGAAATTATAGAAATGCAGAATGGAAAAAAATATTTTAAGCAAATTAGCTCTTAGAAGGACCAATTCTGATATTACTTATTTCTGGTTTATTTCAAGACAAATGATTCCATGGCATTAGGAAACCATCTCTCATGAATTCTAATCCCTTTTTTTTTTTTTTTTTTTTTTTTAGCAATAGTAAACAATCTGGAAAGTAGAGATCATGTGGGTGTCACGACACATATAAGGTGTTTAAAGTATTTGGAATGGACAAACTTTTGGAAAATAAAGAGTTTTGTCATAAATTCAGGTATAAAGAGAAATGAATCACAGTTTCAAAACAGAGATGCAGAGTGTTTCATTTAGCACATATATTGACCTGTCACTCAATTATTAAAATATCTTCCCAATTATTAATTACATTTTTACTGGATAAATCACTGATTCAACATTGTTCCCAAGTTGCTATATACCTGACAATGAAATTCAAGGTGAGTCATCCCCAGGTCTCCAAGTCATTGATATGCAAATACAGTGAGGAAGTTCTTGTTTTTGTTTCATATACCCAAGAATCAAGACTTGGCTTAAAATTCTACATTAAGTTCACAGTCCTGACCTGGATATGTGCTAAATTCCAGTTTTAAACTATTTCTGCTTTATTTGTCTACCTACTAATTGTCTTCTTAAAAACGTTTCACTACTTTTATTCTGTGGTCACAAAAATAAAATAGAAACAATTCTAAATCATTTATGGATCTATAAACAAATACTGGTATGGTTGTATGCATGGGCTGGAAAACGTATGTTTATTTCCAAGCTCTGTTTGTGGAGACAGCCTATAAGCAATGGCACTACTGTAGTGAACACACCTAGAGCCCACCCAGGTTTTGTTCTCTACAAAATCATTTATCCAATGAAAGGAACCAGGACTCCTTAAATCCAAGATGAGTGTGGGGTATCTTGTAGTGCGAGAGCATAAGAGACAACTCAAAAAGGGGATGAGCCATATCAAAAAAACATAGGAAATGATAAAGTTTTAAGTTTAGTTAATTGTATGTTATTTGGTAATTGTACCATGGTTATGGTACAATTCTCAATGACCGAAATTGGAACAATTTGAGAAAAAAGAATAGTATCTATAGAACAAAATAAACCTCCATGAATTCATATTGGTAGAAATTAATAATTGAATAAATAAAAAATGGAAGAGAAATGATAGCTCTTATTTTCAGAAGAATTCCAATTACTTAATATGGAAGAAATAAGAGAAACAGAAAATTACCATTAGAATACCATAGTAAGAATTGTTGGAGGTAAGGCCCACTTATGGATGCTAATATCAGTGGGTGAAAATTTGAGTTTCAAGAACTCAAAATATTTGATATCACCAAGGGAAAATTAATAATTTTGCAAGGAAGAAACCCAATAGTTACCATCTTAACCAAGAAACCAAGATAACGTCATCAGTAATAAGACATATTGCTGTCACACACCCCATCATATGATAGACTAAGAAGGTGCATCACCTCCAGGGTATTCCTGCCAAAATTATATGACCTCAATGTGATCATGGGTAAACATTGGAAGAACACAAGTTGAGGAGGCATTCAACAAAGTAACCGATCAGTACTCATGAAAACTGTCAAGGTCATGGAAGTTAAGGCCTGAGGAAATGCCACAGATAGAAGGAGACTAAGGAGACTAAGGAGTCACGACAACTTAATGCAACGTGGGGTCCTGCACTGGGTTCTGGATATTAGTGGAAAAACCCAACGCAATTCAAATAGTTTTTTTTTTTTTTTTTTTTTTTTTTTTTTTTTTTTTTTTTTGAGTTGGGGTCTTCCTCTGTAGCCAGGCTGGAGTGCAGAGGCACGATCTCGGCTCACTGCTCCTCTACATTCCGGGTTCAAGCAATTCTCCTGCCTCAGCCTCCCGAGTAGCTGAGATTATAGGTGCCCGCCACCACGCCTGGCTAATTTCTGTATTTTTAGTAGAGACAGGGTTTCACCATGTTGACCAGGATGGTCTCAGTCTCTTGACTTTGTGATCCGTCCGCCTTGGCCTCCCCATCAAGTATAGTTTTAAGTTTAGTTAATTGTACTATATCAATGTCAATTTCTTAGTTTTGGCAATTTACCACAATTATGCAAGATATTGAGAGGAAGCTGATAGTGGGGGTGTGTAAGGAAACTCTGCTATGTTACAACTTTTCTCTAAGTCTGAAATTATTTGAAAATAAAAAGAAAAAAATAGATATAAAATGACAGATGAACATATTTCCCAAAAATAAAAGAGCAATGTTTTGTGGACTGCCTGTCTGTCTCAGTCACGTCCCCTAGTGGTGTGTGTTTCTCTATTGTTTTTACTTTGAAAAGCTTTTCGTATAGGGCAAAATTTAGATTGCCAAGTTTTTTACTACACGACTTCAATTAAAAATTTCTGTCAATATCTATGCAGGGAAAACAGTCATATTCTCTATTTAAGAAAACAGACACACTAGCTAGCATTTATTAAGTACTTACTCTCCCAAATACCATTGTAAGTGTATTAATTCATTTAATCTGCTCAACAACCTTTATGAAGCTGACACTATTATTATTCCTATTTTCACAGATGAGAAACAGTTAAATCACTTGTTTTAACTGATAGTTCCCCAGGTGGTACCTCTTACTTGCACTTTTACACACCAATGACCCTGCCTGTATAACAATGTCAGGGCCACCATAACAGTTCCAGTCTGCCTCAAGTTTGGAAGACAGAAAAAGACCACAGGATAAGAAATTTGGGGTTGATATGAAAATGATAACAAGGATATTGTTAAATGGCATATGCTGAGCATTAAAAAGCATTCCTGGCTGGGTGCAGTGGCTCATACCTGTAATCCCCGGACTTTGGGAGGCCAAGGCAGGAGATCACTTAAGCCCAGGAGTTCAAGACCAGCGTGGGTGACATAGTGAGACCCTGTCTCTACAAAAAATTTAAAAATTAGCTAGACATGATAGAACACACTTATGGTCTCAGCTACTTGAAAGGCTGAGGTGGGAGGATCACTTGAGCTGGGAGGTCAAGGCTGCAGTGAGCTGTGATCACGCCACAGACTCCAGCCTGGGCAACAGAGAGAGGGAGACCTGTTACAAAAAAAAAAAAAAAAGAAGAAAAAAAAGAAAAAAAAATTCCTCTCTTCTAAAAAGTTGATGTTACTGAGAATCCTGTTCTCACCTAAATTATATCCCAAAGCCTGCCAGACAGATTTTAAGAAGTAAAAAAGACAAAACTTACTAAGTAATCAGAGACTTACAAACCATAATAGGGCTTTGCAAGACATGATGATCTTTCACATAATTATAAATTTAGATAATTCCTCAAGTGTATGTTACTTTAATAGCAACAATTTCTGCTATTAAAGAAAATATATTTAAAGAATTTGTAGAATACATGTTATTTTCTTAATACACCTAAAGTCTATTACGTAAATACAAAGTACATTTTCTGAAACACACATTATTTACCCAATAGATTAGGTGTTTAGTGAAGAAGCTATTACAGACTATTGGATAAACAGATATTTAGACCATTTTCAATCAATTATTTAAAACACATGCCATTAAAAGTTTATTAGCGTGATTATTTTTAAAGAAACACCACTAAGATTATTAAAGCAATCAAGGTTCTAGGGAAATAATTAAAATGTAACAATAAGTAAACAATTTGAATTCCAATACATGTAAGGATCACATCACAAGTGCAAGATGTACTTTTATTTTTTTAGTAACTCAAATGTTTAATCTCTCTCCTCAAAACACCAGCTGAATTGGCCTTATTGTGAGTGACATCTTTGGTCAAAATTAGTTTTCTAAAATTGCTGATTTCATACCAAAAGCTTGTGAAAGGTCTTTTTTATAAGCAAAGGACTCTGTTCTTTTAAACTTGCCCTTATTTATTTCACAACAGAAGAACAGGTTTTATTCTGCAGCCTCTCTCCTGGTTTGTGTGTTCATATAGATCAGATCCCATACCACACCCAAGGGAGATGCAGAAGTTTAAATGGAAAGGAAAATAATGAACAAATACCAGAGGTCCACCTTCATGAGCATAAGCCTCGCCAATAAACAAGCAAAACAAAGTCATCTGTTATTTGAAAATAAATAAATCAAGTGACGTTGGTTTTCTTGTTGTTGTTATTGTTATTACAAAACAGTATTCCTTCAATTTCAGTAGCTTTTAAGCAAACTGGCAAATGTTTCTAAATGTATTTGAGAACATTAACAACACAAACAAAAGATTTTAATTATATTGTTTGAAGTTTTCAAAAATATCCTAGACATAAAACTCAAAATTCCTGTACCATGTTTTACCCTCAAAAGAAAATTAGAGTTAAATTAGAAAATCATGAAACAGAGGATTGATAACGAAAATGCCCACAGAAGGCAGGCTGCAATTGTTCTGCCACTGTAATACAATCTCTTCCAGAATAATTTTTCTTTTTATTATTTCATTAAGTTGTATCTCACTAAAGTTCCTCTTAGGATCTCTCGGCAGCACCAAATTTTTCATTGCGAAAACGATAAATCACTGGCCTAAATTACAATTTAATTATAAACGCCTTTGCCTTCTAATGCTGCCTGGGACCTTTTACCCTGCTACATAATTCTAAAAAATGACCCCTGTCATAATTTCCTTCACTAGAATAATATGGAGAGATCTAATCCTGAATCCTGCTGTCTTATAATTTAATATAAGAGGTAATTATTATTCAAAAGATAATGTTGCAGATATTGAAAATATTCTGAAGTTTGAGTCAAAAAAAAAAAAGCAGAAGAAATCTTAGGTATGTGGGCGATTTCTATCACTGCACCCATAAAAAAAGCAAGGAGAAGAGAAGCAAAAGGGTTTTTAATGAAAAAATATTAGAATCTATACACAGCTGATGTTTTGTACTGTGTGAAATGCATTTATATAGTCTTCAAACCATGGTTAGAAATGAAATGCCTCATTTCCCAAATCAAGGAGGTGGAGAGTGCAGTGTTGCCGTGAGCAGCAATTTCTTTAAGTTCAGAGTCTGCTTTGGTGCTATGGGTAATAACAACCACACACCGCCGTTCACAATCACTGTGGGAGAATTTGGGTGGCAAAAGACTGCCATAGCAAAAGGGGAGGATAGACCCAAGTGACCAAGTAGAAAAGTCCTGAGCTGAAACGTAAGGACACAGCAAAGAGAAGGGGCTGCCTGGGGGCTGCAGGCGTGGGGACATTTGATTGGCAGCATCGGCACAGCCCAGATGGCATACACGGCAGACAATCCTGACCTCCCCGGCAGTGTTTCAGAACTGTGATGAGTGGCGGTGTTTTCTTCCAGGATTCACAGGTAAACAAGAGCAAAGAACAGGTCCCTGTAGGTTTGTGGAACCTTCCTCAAAATTGACATACTCTTTAAGCCCAAATGAACGGGAATAAAAATCGCATGAGATTAGTGCCCCTGAAATCTCACCTGTGCAGTTATCAGCCCCTCCACAATGAGCTGGCCACAGCACAGGTGAAAAGTCAGTGGGATTGGTCGAAGATTCCTCATTATATGTGACCTGAAAAGATGAGACAGCACAGAATTCAGGGGTTGGGTCCCATAGATGACTACAAGGTAGGACTTCAGTGGAAAACTCAATTGAATTTTCTAATACCTGTACAAAAAGAGGGGAAGACAAAGAATTTCTTTTAAATTACAGATGTTCTTGAGATCACGTATCTAAGAGCTAATTCCACTGTGCCGAACTGTATGAAATAAAGAGAGTCCCCTTTCACCTTGTTTCCACCAAAAAATTCAAGTGATGGTGAAATGAACCTCATAACTACCTAATGGTATAGGTATAATTATGGAAGGAACATTGTGATGGCTCAGTAGAGGCAGCGATGATAGTGATGGTGGTGATAGTGAAAGAGGAGAAAGAGCTGAGAGCAAACAGAAAACAAAAAAGTGATTCAAATGGAATGATACCTCTTGCCACCCAATCTTAGATTAGTCAGTAATCCCCCATGCAGCTCAGTAAACATCAAACCAAACAGTAATGCAGTGGCTGCTTTCCTGACCCTTTTGTTTTGCTTTGTTTTGTTTTTGCTTTGGGAGCAGTTCGTTTAAGATGTAATAAATTGGAAGGGTGCCTCCCCCTCCCACTCCTTATCCCTCCATAAATCTCAGGACAGTACAAATGAGGTTTGTCTCATTATGGACAGAAAGAAAGGGCCTCCCTAGGCAGGGACGTCTGTGACTACCATTAAAACAATCATTAAAAATAACAACCCACCTAAAGAAAAAAATGAGTCGTTTTTAAAAGGATATATATTAATTAGCTAATAATATTAAAAAATAGGTTTGGTTGGTTCAAATAGGAATTGAATCCCACAATGCAAGAGAAAGCAAAAAAAAAAAAAAAATTGATGTGGGAAGGGGAAGGTTTATAGGACAAAGGTCTATAATTTCCTACAGCACCAGCAGAGAGAGTCATGAAACGGTACCCATAACGAACCAGTAATAAAGAAGTGTGCAGAGATCGGCAGACTGTGCCTACCTGAATCATTTCATGAGTAAGAAAGATTTAAGAGTCCCGGGAGGTGCCTGGCAGACACTGCACTGGACTTTCCAATAACTAAACAAAAGTACATTAAGGTGGACACACAGGTAGATGGATAGGAAAGCACAAACAGGCGATCTTCAGGTTTAAGATGCACTAACAGTTTTCTGCTTCACTGTGGTACGTTTTTGAGGGATCCGAGTCGTAACGAGGTCTGCTGAGTGTGTTAAAAGTAGGAGAATAAAAAGCAAGGTGAAAGAGAGCGTTAGAGGGCCCTGTCAACCAAGCCAGTTTTATCTGTGTGGCTAACTCTCATCATACCCACCTATACTTCAAATTACTTAGCAGTATTAATACCAGATTGCAAAGTGTAGACATCTGTAGATGTGAACTACATACAAATTTATCTCCTAGTAGCAGTCACAGAGAAATGGAAATTACACTATTTCAGACAAGATTGGGCGCGTTCAGGGTGGTATGGCCGTAAACAGAAATTATATAATTTCAGATTGAACAATTCCAGACTGAAAGAGTGAGCACTCTTTGGTCACTTCTACCACATGAATCCCAATATTAAATAAATACATAGGCCGGGCGCGGTGGCTCACGCTTGTAATCCCAGCACTTTGGGAGGCCGAGGCGGGCGGATCACGAGGTCAGGAGATCGAAACCACGGTGAAACCCCGTCTCTACTAAAAAAAATACAAAAAATTAGCCGGGCGTGGTGGCGGGCGCCTGTAGTCCCAGCTACTCGGCGAGGCTGAGGCAGGAGAATGGCGTGAACCCGGGAGGCGGAGCTTGCAGTGAGCGGAGATCACGCCACTGCACTCCAGCCTGGGTGACAGAGCAAGACTCCGTCTCATAAAAAAAATAAATAAATAAATAAATAAATAAATACATAAACATCCACCGTTATGAAGTGACCTTCTCCCTGCAACAGGAAGGTTGGAGGGATTAGAAGTCATAGTTCCTGAAGAACGAACAATCATTTGTTCACCATACGACTGTTCTTCAAGGAATGAACGAGAAATTGCTCTTACAGAGCATCTCAAACACAGAAGAGAGAAAATGCAAGATTAAAAAATAAAATGAGGTTGGACATTTTAAATTGTTTAAAAGTCATTATGGTGACACTTCATAGAGAGAAGCTACCCGTTGGCTAATTTCCAGCATGTTACCCAGACAGTGGCACTGTACTGCACATAAGATACTGCTACCGACGGGCTCATGTATGCCTGTTGTTCCTGCCTTGTCATTTACCCTTATGAGAAAGAGGAACCATTCTTATTATTTGTTTTAATTTTGGTTGTTCCAGAAGCAGATCTAGGAACAAGGATTTAATTGTAAGTAGTTTATTTTAGGAGGATCCAAGAATTCCTAGTAAGCAAGGGGACAGTAAGCCAGAGGAGCCCTGGGGGATAGCCAAGAATGATTTGTGATCAAGCCAGTTACCACTACAGGAAACTGAACTTCACTCCTGCTAGGGAGCTCTGGGAGCCAGTGTAGAATTGCATCTCCAAGCTGTCCCACCTGAGAGGTGAGGAAGCTCGAGTACTTATTTACTGATTCAGTAGTGTGCTGGCAACGGGTTCTCCAGTAGGAGGTCAAGAGAGACCTGATTTGTAGCATTTGCCAATGACCATGGTGTAAATACTCCCACCATGGCTGATTTCAATCTAGCAACATAACATCATGGAGTATGGAGTTGGGAAGAGAAGTGTAAATACCATTCAATAGTATTTCCAACTTACAAAAGACATAGCCTCAAGACAAGAGCATACAGAATAGTAAAATGTAGTAAAATAATTACAAAGTGATTATTATCTTTGCTTTTAATATAATTTAATTATAAATGTGTGTCACTTAATGTTTAATAATGGCCATGTTTAGTAATCAACATGCAAAATTCCTGAAAATGTAGCAATCAGAGAATGCAAGCCAGTAAGAGCTGGCTCCAACCCATCATTACACAGATTCCCCTCAGTCACTGCTTGCAGGAGTCTCCCAATGGGGGTTTCAATCCCTGGCACTTCTGGTCCAGGGTGAGGGCAGCAAAGTGAACCTCAGAGGCCAGATGAAGCAGGAGCTGGCCCTTGGACCTTGGGCCAGTATACTCGGAGGCTGCAAAGGTGAGGAGAAATGGATAAGCCCCAACAGAATTTGCTACTGCCTTAAATTCCTGAGTGGCCAGATTTCCTATAAGGCCTTGAAATAGTTCCTTACTGTTTTCTGGGGTGTTGCTTCTTCTCACCTGGAGCAACTGAGTCCTTGGGTAGACCCGCATTTCCTCCATGTTTATTAAGTTCTAAACTCATACTCACTGAGTTGCCCTGCCCTGTGCTTTAACATTGAGTGTGCCCCAAACAATTCCATCCACTCTCTTCTCTCCACTCCATAAACCATCACTCTTTCTATCTTCCCTGTTTTTGCTGAAGAATTAATGTTTTCCTAGTAAGCCTGCCTCCGAATCCCTGATTTCCAACCCTCGTGAACCTATATCTAATTCATGGCCCTATACATTCAGCCTCAGAAAGGTTCCTCTCAATTACTTGCCACAGTTCCTCTGACACTGTAATGGTCTGACTCTTGTTATACCTCACAGAGGCTCTTGTAAGGGCCTCCTGAGTGGATTCACAGCTTCTAGTGTCCTCTGCCTCTAAGCCACCCAGAAATCATTTCTGGAGTTGGCCGGGCACAGTGACTCACACCTGTAATCCCAGCACTTTGGGAAGCTGAGGTGGGAGGATTGCTTGAGTCCAGGAGTTTGAGACCAGCCTGGACAATATAGTGAGACCTCATCTCTACAAAAATAAACAGAATTATTTTTGTAATTCTGTTTATTTTTTGTAATTTCGTGGCATGTGCCTGTAGTCCCAGCTACTTGGGAGGCTGAGGTGGGAGGATTCCTTGAGCCTGGGAGGTTGAGGCTGCAGTGAGCCAAGATTGTGCACTGCCTTATAGCCTGGGTGACAGAGTCTCAAAAAAAAAGAAAGAAAGAAATCGTTGTTGGGAGTGGAGGCTCACATCTGTAATCCCAGCACTTTGGGAGGCCGAGGCGGGTGGATCACCTGAGGTCAGGAGTTTGAGACCAGCCTGGCCAACATGGTGAAACCCCATCTCTACTAAAGATACAAAGAATTAGCCAGGTGTGGTGGCAGGTGCCTGTAATCCCAGCTACTCGAGAGGCTGAAGCAGGACAATCACTTGAACTTGAAAGGTTGCAGTAAGCCTAGATCGCACCACTTCACTCCAGCCTGGGTGATAAGAGCAAAACTCTATCTCAGAAAAAAAAAAAAAAGAGAAAAGAAAAGAAATCATTTCTGATCATTTCTGGAACCATCTTTCATCCATGCCCTGAAGAGCATCACAGGGGCTACCGCGGAGAATCCCTGAGATAATATTCAAGGCTCTCTGTGGTGTAGCCCAATCTCTCATCACAGCCCTTCCCACCTATTCCCCTTCATGCCCCAGAAGATCTGATGAACTAAACTTGCTGTCCCCATAACAATGTCTAGAGCTTTTCTGCCTCTGTGTCTTCGCCAAAGATGTTTTCTTTATGAGAAACACAGTTCCCCATCCTTCAAAAGCCATCTCCTATGCCAACTTTTCAACGTATCATCTTCCGTTCCCCCACCCTCCACCCAGAACCCTGCTTCAATGAGCAAACTGCTTTGTCACACAGCCTCTGCATTGCTTATTCTGACTGCTCCGTGAGTTACTTGTCTTCTGCTATTCTTACTTCACTGATTTCTTTCTCCTTTGGGGCCCTAGCAGCGCATTGCACACAGTAGGAGTTTAATATTTGTTGAATTAATGTTTTGTCTTTTTAAATCAAATAAGCTGGATAAAACTAAATTAGGAGTTAACAAGCTAATTGAGCAGCCAGTATATTTTATTATACAGTTCACTGTGTATTGAATTCATCAAAGATTTTTAAAAATTTAATTCAACTTATTTGAAGTCATCTTTCTGGCTGACTTCCTCAGTATTTGCTCTTTCCCCGTGATTTAAGCCGAAACCACTCCAGCCAGGGTAACCCCTTTACTTGGAGCCAAGCAAAACATGTCTACCCATATTCTGAGGGAATGATGGTAAATTTACTTAGAAAACAGGCCTTCAGAATAGTCTACATAGTTCAAGTCTTAAACATATCAACATGAGTATATTTTTAAAACGTAATGAGGACTGAAATGAGCCTCCACTCCCAACAAGTTGTAGATGGAGACCTAGATTATGATAACATTTATGTAACATTAAGTAGGGACATGGATGAAGCTGGAAACCATCATTCTCAGCAAACTATCGCAAGGACAAAAAACCAAACACTGCATGTTCTCACTCATAGGTGGAAACTGAACAATGAGAAGACAGGGACACAGGAAGGGGAACATCACACACCGGGGACTGTTGTGGGGTGGGGGGAGGGGGGAGGGATAGCATTAGGAGATATACCTAATGCTAAATGACGAGTTAATGGGTGCAACACACCAACATGGAACATGGATACATATGTAACAAACCTGCACGTTGTGCACATGTACCCTAGAACTTAAAGTATAATAATAATAAAATTAAAAAAAAAACAGGAGAAACAAAACTACATGCTATTTGAAGTGGCAAACATGGGCAAGAAAAAAAGAAAGCGGAGAATGATAAATAGCAGATTCAGAAGAAGGATTAATTCTTGGGAGATGGAGGAGCAGGGAGGAAGGAACTGAGAGCTTGAAGAGGCACACACAGGAGATTTCCAACGGACTTGAAACTTTTTGTATTATAGAAAAAAATGGTCTGAAACAACTGTGGCAAAATGTTCAGATTTGGCAGAGCTGGGTAGTGGAGATAGATGTTAATCCCTATGGTTTTTTTGGTACATTTGAAATGTTTCATAATTTGGGTGTATGGGGGGGGGGGAAGTATCTACAATTATTGGAAGAGTTCCCAAATGGTCATGCATGAGATTTGTAACTTAGCAAACAACCCTTGAGTGACCGTATGGCAAGACACAGAAAGTAGAATTACTGGAGAAATCATCGAAGGCTACGTTTTATCGATACTTTTTGATCTTTTAATCTTACAAAATTGATGACAATCTATTTTTAGTTGATTATTCAATATTCACTTTAAATCACTCACTTCTCAAGAATACACAGCTGATGTAAAACAAAAGCAACAAAAACTCAATGAATTGGAAGGTTAATAACATAAACCCCAAATGATGTTGTATGACACAGGTTCATTAAAGGAAATCTATTACTCCAGAAATAATTACTGGGGGTAAAAGAAATATTTCTCACAAACTCTTCATCTATAGCATGGTCCTGGCCCAAGAAGAATGTTCTAGTTCATTCTCCTAAGTAGTAGGATTACCATCAGAACTGTTACCACATTCCATTCCCTCAGTAGAATTATAATAAGAAATAAGGAATATTTTTCCTCTACCTTCTGAGAATTCTGTAATTGAATCAATGAAATAAACTCATAACAGTCAGGTGAATAGGAGAAGAGGTATACAGAAGTTATCATGTGCATGGGGGCAGGACAGAAAAAAAAAAAGTGAATACCCCTAACCACAGGGAGATCTAGAAGCTTATTTATCCTCTTTGTAGGGGGGCAGGAGAGGAGGATGTAGGTAACTTAGGGGAGAGGAAATAATTTGGGAAAAGATGAACGGGCTCTCGAAAGAATAGGAGAAAGCACAAAGCAAAGTCTGCCTGGACATGGCGCTCACCTTCCGCCTCCTCTCCCATGACACGAATTTATCTTCCCTGGTTGGTGAGGTGCCTGGGGAGGGAATCCATGACAATTACTTTCCTTTGGAGGATCTGCAGAGCGGCATATTGTGGGGTGGCATTTCCTGACCTTCTTCGGTACCTAGCTCCACAAGCTTGTTTTGGATTAATCTACACTCCCATGTCCACTGCAGCATTATTCACAATGGCCAAGATATGAAATCATCCTAAGAGTCCATCAGCAGATGAAGAAAGAAAGAAAATGCCAGGCTGCACAAGACCCTCATCTCTACAGAGAAGAAAAATTAGCCAGGCCTGGTGGGGTGCACCTGTAGTCCCAGTTACTTTGGAGGCTAAGGTGGGAGGATCACTTGAGCTCAGGAGTTGGAGGTTGAAGTGAGCTATGATTGCACCACTGCACTCCAGGCTGTGACTGAGAGAGAGAGAGATCCTGTCTCTTAAAAATAAAGAAAAGAAAAAAAGAGAAATGGTCTATATACACAGTGGAACACTATCCAGCCTTAAAAAAGAAGGAAATCCTCTCATTGCAACAACGTGGATGGACTTGGAGGACATTATGCTGAGTGAAATAAGCCAGGCACAGAAACATAATACACATGATGTTGCTTATATGTGGAATCTAAAAAAGTCAAACTCACAGAAGTAGAGAGTAGAATGGTGATTAGTGGGGGTTGGGGTTGAGGGTTTAGGGCGATGTGGGTCAAAGGATACAAAATTTCAGTTAGGAAGAATAACTTCAAGAGATCTATTGTACAACATGACTGTAGACAGTAACAATGTACTGTATCCTACAAAATTGCCAAAAGAGTCGATTTTAAATGTTCTCACCACACACAAAAAAATGGTAAGTATGTAAAATAACACCTATGTTATTAGGTCAATGGAGCCGCTGATGATGTATACATACTGTAAAACAACATGTTGTACACCATAAATACAGAGATTTTGTCCAGGCGTGGTGGCTCATGCCTGTAATCCCAGCACTTTGGGAGGCCAAGGTGGGTGGATCACCTGAGGTCAGGAATTCAAGACCAAGCCTGGCCAACATGGTGAAGCCTTATCTCTACTAAAAATACAAAAAATTAGCTGGTGTGGTAGCGGGCGCCTACAATCCCAGCTACTCGGGAGGCTGAGGCAGGAGAATTGCTTGAACTTGGGAGGTGGAGGTTGCAGTGAGTTGTGCCATTACACTCCAGCCTGGGCAACAAGAGCAAAACTCTGTCTCAAAAACAAAACAAAACAAAACAATTAAGAAATAAAAATTAAATAAATGAATGGATGCATTAAGCATTTAAATCAGAGCCTCCCATTTAGCTGTTATACTTACTAATGATGTGTAAGTGGTAATGATCATGTGGTCACTTTAAATGAGACTTAAAGGTTTTAGGAAAAAGCCACAGCCTCCCTCTTATCCCTTTTTAACTATGTCCAAAGCCTGTAACAGAAGCTAATTTTCATTCCCAAATCTGTCTTTCTCAGATTCTATTCTTTCGCACCCGTAACTCCAGTAATTACCAAAACCAAAGTTCAGTCGTCAACTGTTGTCCGCACAGAAGTCAGGGAGAGGCTGCACCGCTTGGGTTTTTACCCCTTCCCTAAGATAAAACTAGACCACCGGAACGGGTGAGCTTCAGTTCTCTGAACCTCCATGGAATGTAGAGAGAACCCCACACCTGGCTTCCCACACTGACAAAGGTGGCTTTCCAGCAGGATCCGCTGGCACCTGCCTCCCGTTGTCTCTGGCCACAGGCTCACAGCCGCTGCGTCCTGCTCAGTAACTGGGCATCAAACAAGAATAATTGACAGCTTCCCCCCGACCCCAGCCTCCCTTCTCGGAGCAGCAGTTTCCCAGGAGTCACCTTGTTCAACCTCACACACTTTATTACTGGTCAATTTGGGTTTCCTGCCCACTTTAAGTGGCCGTGCTGAGGGTCTCCAACTCTCTCTAGCCCTCACTGATCAATATTAACAGTCACTTCCACAGCATTTCCCTGCTACTCAGCAAGGCTAGGGACTGGCTGTAAATTACTGCACAGCCTGGTCATTATACTGAAAGACGTGCTGTAATTCAAAAGTTAGAGCTAATTGTGAAAGGAATTTCTTTCATGCTTTTCAGGACCCAAATCAAAGAAGACGAAAGAACACAGACCTTGTCCATTTGGGGGTTGGTTTGTTTAACTGAAGGGTTTAACTGTATGCATTCCCTCTCCCCAAAATGCACTCTCTGTCTGATATTTATGTATATGGGTCTGATATTTCAAGTCCCCACACACAGATGGACCCTCTACTCTCCAGAGAGGTGGGCCAAAAAAAAACCATCCTGTAAAGTTTAAATTGTGCATTTATAGTCAACGCATTATCGGTATAAGAAAATAAAAAGAAGTCACGATTTAATAATTATTGGCTGGGACTCCCATAGTAATATTTGTTTATGAGATAAAACTTAACAAGAAACGAGCAGTGAGCCTTGTTATAAGCAAATAAGGCAGAGAGAGACTTTGTAAATGCAAATCTCTGAATCTGGCAAAATCACTGAATGGAAAAGACCTGCTGCTGGCAGCTGACTCCATATGTTGGAGGTGACAGGGCCAAGGGGTCACCAAGAAGCAGCCTTCTGAAGTGGGGGTGCAGATATACGATTGAGGCAGACACCACTCCGCCAGAAAATCACACTGCACCTCTAGATTTAGAAGCAAAACTGAAATGCAAGTACAGCAGACACAGAGAGAGGAGAAAAACTAAGAGGCTGATGGAAAGAAACAATAATTATTTTCAGACCCAAGAGGGCCCTTCCCCTCCAAAGATGGATTAGGTGTGTCACCTAGAGCCACCTCAGCTGGGCTGTTTTCCCGTTACCTTCCAAGTGTTGCCACAGGAGGCTCAGGAGAGAGCCCTCTCTCTGGCTGGAAGAGAGCTCACAGCAAATCTATAAAGGGGCCCTCCAGCCCCACCTACAGCCCTCGAGGCCCTGGCCCTGGCCACACTCTCTGGGAAACCGTGAGCGCAAACAGCCTAGGCAAGGAGAGAAGGGGAAGCAAAAGAAAGCAGGAATGTATCAATCACTTGAAATCATCGAGTCACTAAATAAACAACCTTTCTCCTCTCTTTCTTTATACCTGTGGCTCATACGGAGGATGGAGAGATGAGGGAGGAATGGTGAGGACTGGTCCTGAGCCTTAGAAAACCCCTGGTTCATCCTGGGCCTCATTTTCCCCAGCTTTGTCGCCACCAAGTTTGTGAGGTTGAGCTTGTGCTCAACAAACCAGCTGCAGTTTTAAAAAAAAAACGAAGGCCCGGGCCTGGGCAGAGATATCCCAGGCTGCCCTCCGCCACCAAGCTCTGCCTGCCTCCTGGTCGGATGTCCAAGCTGCCCTTCTTCCTTGGGGACAAAAGCTATCCTCTCTGTGGGGCCTTCTCCTCAGTGGGTTATCAGGGAACATCTCAATTCAAACCCAGGCCTCTGAAATCTCCGGCCCTTCCCCAGCCCCTGCCCAGGTTGCAGGCTAAAGTTAGCCTTCTCGGGTG
The DNA here is from genome assembly GCF_028878055.3 of Symphalangus syndactylus. Lineage (NCBI taxonomy): Eukaryota > Metazoa > Chordata > Mammalia > Primates > Hylobatidae > Symphalangus > Symphalangus syndactylus. The sequence goes on from NC_072433.2 coordinate 23,086,851, forward strand.
CAATTTTCTACCAGTCTGTGCAGGGAGCACAAGCCCTGTGTGACTCTTGATTTGGAGGGATATGCCTACCTCTTATTAGCCTCTCAGTGCCCAGTTGGCTTCTTTGAGCATGGGAAGCTGGTGGCCAGAGCAAGGGCAGGTGGCCGTGTCGGGGAGGCAGCTGGCCCCCCCGAAGGACTTGCCCTCGTTTGTACCGTGGAGCCTGTTCTGTCCACGGTACAAAAGGAAACCAAGTCAGGGCTGAGAATCAGCATCTGTGTTCTCCAAAATCAGCTTCGTTCACCCCAGGTATTTCTTCCATTGTTTTCTCATAAGTGGGGGGACATGTAATCTTGGCTGCCCAGAAACCACAACGTAAAGGACCCCCCAATTTGTGGCCCAGCAATAGGCAATAACTTTGCCTCATGCCGGAGAGACTACAGGCCATTTGCGCTAGCGTGAGGTCCTGTGTACATTGCAGGGTGGGCTGTCTGCTGATGGGGGCTCCGTGTCGCTCAGAGCCCCGGACTTTCCCATATGCAGGAGCTGGCCCACCAGCCTGGTAATGGGCTGATCTCCAGCTCCGGGACCTGGAGTGGAATTAGACACCAGCCACCGCATGCTCTCTTTTGTTTAGAAAAAGGAGAGAAAGAGAGAGAGAGTGAAAAATAAAATCCCCAATCGTTTAGTACGAGTCATTTTACATGCTGGGATAATGAAGTATAAAAATGCCTTCAAAGAACTGATTTCCTACTTTTAACTCACTACCAGCCAAGCTTTTTGTGGGGCCTCTCCGGAACATGCATTCCCGTCCCACTCAAACAAAAGAGCTGCGAATTCATTAAACTATTTAATTATGCCTTTTTATTTTTCTCCATTAGCAAGTCCTACCAGCACAAAGTAAATAAAGCCACCGCGGTCTTTCCCCAGCAGACACACTGACTGTTTTTATTCTTTATTCAGTTTACAATATAAAGGGCTATTTTTCCTCCTCCTCCTATTCTTGGCGAGTTTCCTAGCACAAACCCTGCAAATAGAAGCACCCAACTGTCCACGCAATGCATGAAGCTGGCGCAGCAGCATTCGGAATTGCAGGCACATACTCCAGACAGCTTTCAAAGTACCCGCAGCCAACGGCAGCCAAACAGCACTTTACAGCCAGGCGCAGAAAAGATATTAGCTTTTTTTTTTTTTATACTCTAGTAAATTTGCTTTTTACATCTATTTCTTTTCAGAAGGGCTTGTTATTGAGCTTACTGTCCACAAATTCCATTGATCTCAGGCTGTGACTCAATCCATATGCTCACGCGTTGACACCAGCACAGCAAGCGAGCGATACAAATCCTGTTCAGGCTACAAACTTATTGATTTTATAGATTTCCCCCAAAGTTGTGATAATGATATATCATTGTTAAATTTGGTAGAACAAACTGCTTTCCCAATCTGTCAATGCGAGCATGAAAACCAATTCACAGCCTTGTTTAGAAGGCTTTCGCATCAGAAGAATAAGTACAGCCAGAGGAAGCAGATCACCGATACCCAGCGGCTGGCACCAGCTTGATGTATGATCCCTTCCTCACTGCCCTTTTCTGACCCGCGGCACACTGGGCTGCCAGACTCGTACTTACTGGCTACAATTATCCGCAGTGATTCCTCCCTAGGATGCTCAGTATTAATTATTAACAACTGGGAGCATGCTGCTTGGGTGACCCACATCAGTAGGTTTTAAAAGACAATTTTGGTAATTTTCATATGCTATTCAGATGCAGTTGGATACATTAGGATCCTGGGCTTATTGACTTTAATAGGTCAATTTTTTTTTTCCTGCAATTGTTTGCTCTCCCCCATCTTTAGGAAGCAAGGCAGCTGCTTCCAGCAGGGGGCAGATGTCAGACAATGTTTCCCTTGGAAAGGACACAACTCCATTCCCAAGCACGGGTTGGGGGACTCCATTTGCCTCAACTTCAGATGCTTTCTCTACAGAGACTGGCTAGATCTGGGAGTCCCACCAGCGTGGTAGGATTCCACTAGCTCTGTGTCTTCCTAAGGTATTTGTGTCCTCAAGTCTCCATCCACCCCAGTGTCCTCCGAATCACCCCGTCTCCTGATTCTCTTCCTGCCTGGGTATTCAAATACTTTATGGCACGGAGACATCTGCACATGTGTGTTAACATTTCAACATGTGCGTTAGCATCTATTCCCAACTTCCTGATCAGCTGGAACATGCTTTCCACCATTACTGTGTGGTTTCCTTGGGTCATGAAGATTACGATTATTTTTGATGTTTTCCAAAATATCCACTTCCCCTTCTTTCCAAAACTTTAGTCTTGGTGTAGTCTCCATTTTGTCTCATCATCTGTCCCTTGCTGCTTTTCACTTTCCTGCTCAGAAATTCATACCAGCTCCTCTCACATGGTAATCTATTAGTCCTGCTCCCACTCATTTAAACAAAAACAGGTTAACAAAGCAACTGCAAACTATGCTAGAGTCTCATCTCCTCGGATAAAATCCGGGTCTCTCTCTCTCTGAGAATCGTTCACTGCCTTCTAAAAATGCTTCCTGTGTCTCTGCCCTCCCTACCCCCATGAAGTTGCAGCTACCTCTCATTTGAGGATATAGCATCTGCTCCCAATCTACCCGCTCAGGTCAAGCTGGATGACTGGAAATTGTAGTTGTGTCACATGATGGTTCTCAGCTAAAATTCTGACTGCCGGCATCCCTGCAGTTTAATTTCCCATCACGTGCCTGCTTAATCTCAACGTGGGTTGAGACCTAGGTTTCTTAGAGCCACATGCCCCATAGGAAATTGACCTCACTGAAGAGCATCAAAGTCCAAATGAAATCAAGCATGCTGGCATAGTATGGCTACGAACAGACCCATTTGACTGTCACATTCAATTACCACACAGACCTAGACTTGCGTATCTTCTTTAATGCCAACAATAATTTACATCCTTATAACAACTTCATGCTGGCAATGGATTTTCACATAACTTCCTCACAACCTGTGAGAGAGTTATGGAGGTGTCACCATCCCATTTTATAGATGAAGACACTGAGGCTGAAACTTATGATCATCAAGTTAGCAAGTACCACAGCTAGTCTTTTTTTTTTTTTTTTTTTTTATTGAGACAGAGTCTCGCTATGTTGCCCAGGCTGGAGTGCAATGGTGCAATCTTGGCTCTCTGCAACCTCTGCCTCCAGGGTTCAAGCAATTCTCTGCCTCAGCCTCCCAAGTAGCTGGGATTACAGGTGCCCGCCACCACGCCTGGCGAAATTTTTTGTATTTTTAGTAGAGACGGGGTTTCACCATCTTGACCAGGCTGGTCTTGAACTCTTGACTTCGTGATCTATCCGCCTCAGCCTCCCAAAGTGCTGGGATTACAGGCATGAGCCACCGCGCCTGGCTCATAGCTAGTCTTTAAAGCTCTAGGTCTCCTGGCTCCAAATCCAGTGGTCTTTCTAACAGAGCATATTTCCTCTACATCTTAATTTTTTAAACAACCACCTGCATAAAACCTTTGCATTCCAGGTGCTCCATTTCCCTAACCCAACACATTGTTTGAAAAATTATTTTATTGAAGTCTTTTGTCTATTTCCATCAACTTGGGTTTCATGGCAGTAATTAAGTTTTAGGCTCCTCCTGCTAAGAAAAAAAGTAAATATAGCCATGGCCCACAAGAACCATCATTATGGAAATTACTTCCATTTCTTCTGCAGTTTAGGGGTGGGAATGGGTGGCTGGGAAGGAGTCATAAACTTACAGAAAAAAAATGTCCCTCAAGGGATTTGTGATATCTTTTCAAAGATCACTAAGTTGAGAGATTTGGAACGTAAAGAAAATTCTAACACAGCCCAAATATACAAGATTGTTTACAGCCACAGATTCAGCATGTACTTTCCACAGCCGGGGTAAGGGAGTTTCTAGAAAAGCACCACAACAATTAAGTTGCCGGCCAGGAAATCACAATTAAACAGACAGGCTATTTTCCTTAATCCACCCCTCCCAACTTCCAAAGGATCTGCTAGGGTTTCTAGAACTCAGGGCCTCCCATCTCTCAAGGACAGATGGAAGGATGCACCTAAGAGAACAATTAAAATTTTATGATGAATAAGTTCTTTCTCCCCCAGAATTCTTACTCTGAACACACACACACACACACACACACACTCACGCACAGACCTAACTGCCCTCCTGTTCATAATTGCACCGGTCCGAGCGTGCAGGGCCTTCACACAGAATGATGGCTTCCCCTGTCTTCTGCATTTGTTCGGCTCCTTTGGGAGGAGCAATTTACAGAAAGCATTATCGATTTTTGCCATAATAGGTACAGAGATGCCTCACCGTCCCTACTCAGCCGGCTCGCTCTCTGCATCACAACTGTCAGGCCAGTTTGTGAAGCCCCGTCATTATTTTTTTTCAAGTAAATCCATCATAAGGTTGGGGTAGGGGGAGGTAAGGAAAGTGATGAAAATAAAATTATTTTCACCTTGCCATATGAAAGAATGTTCACATCCTTCGCTGGAAATGAGTGCGAGCACCATAGAACAGCAGAAAAATAAAAGAAGGAAAAGGAAATTTGCAGTATCTCAAGAAGAAAACCAGATGAAAGACAGAGATGTAGTTGGGACCTACCTGAACTATTCTGAACACAGTTATACCTGGGCTCTAGCTTGCTGTCACTTCTCCCCAGGGGGCTAAAGCACCTGCAGATATTGTCTTTAGTGTGGAATAAAAAGAAAGAGGACGTGCATTTATTTGCTTGCTTATTTACTTACTTGTATGTGTGCATCACAGGATGGAATCTGCCCTGAAACTCCTTTCTCCAAAGACCACCCACCTATAACAGAGACCACCGATTCCCATTTGACTTATTCTCTTTGTGCCAGAAGTTTCCTGATACTCCCTGCCCCGGTGCCCTCCTTACTGGTCACTGGAGGCCACCACCCTTTGGTTACTGATCAGCATGTGAATGTGAATGTAAGTGTACCTAACCTCAAATATTTCTTAAAATGAGAACAAGCCTCTTAGAAATCACATAGAAAACAAGAGGGGGAAACTACACTAAATGCATTTCTGACGCTCAAACAAAACTTTTGGTATTCATGTCCCCACTTGCTTGGTCCTTGGTGAGCTCTTCAAGCAGGTTGCTAGGCTCCGAGGAGGGTTGGAGCTTACTGTCCTTCATCTCCAAGTTCGGACCTCTCTCTTCCCCCCAGTTCCTAAACACAGCCTCGTTTGAGGCTCAGAAGATTTAATCCAAGAATTGGCTCTAGATCTCATTCCCAGTTCCCCAGTTCATTAGCCATGAAAAGCGATAGCCGCTTAAGATTTTTACGAGACATTGTTCCGGAGGCGGACCACAGAGAAGTGCACAATTACCCACACTTTGCATGTAGCCCTCCAGCCTGTGGCTCTGGCGTAAAGAGCGCAACAGCCATCACAGTGCAGAATGAAAAGTGGCCTGTTTGCTCTTGGTTACAGGCGAGGATGTGGTGATGTTTTGTTCCAAGTGGTGCTTCCTTGAAAGGATGTTTATTCTCATACAAATTCAAACCCTAACATGTTATCCTTTCTCCACTCCTCCCAGCCCCTCCATCTCTCCATTCTCCAAATACAAGAACCTACTCTTAAAAGCACACAAGTGGGCCAGGCACAGTGGCTCATGCCTGCAATCCCAACACTTTGGGAAGCCAAAGGGGGTAGATGACTTGAGGCCAGGAGTTCGAGACCAGCCTGGCCAACATGGCAAAACCCTGTCTCTACTAAAAACACAAAAACTAGCCGGGCATGGTGGCAGGCACCTGTAATCCCAGCTACTCGGGAGGCTGAGGCAGAAGAATCACTTGAACCCAGGAGGTGGAGGTTGCAGTGAGCCAAGATCATGCCATCACACTCCAGCCTGGGTGAAAGAGCGAGACTCTGTCTCAAAAAATAAAACTAAATAAAAACAACAACAAGCACACAAGTCTCTCCCTCCCTGCTCCTGTTTGGCAGGGACATTTGCAAAGGGACAAATTTAGAGGGACTGAAGTCTAGCTGAGGGTGGGAGACCTGGAATTTACATGGTGCTACCTTACACAGGCAGACCATGAGCTGAATCATGTTTGTTTATGTATTTATGTACTTATTTTTATTTTTTTGAGACAGAGTCTCGCTCTGTCACCCAGGCTGGAGTGCAGTAGCACAATCTCGGCTCACTGCAACCTCCACCTCCTGGGTTCAAGCGATTCTTCTGCCTTAGCGTCCCGAGTAGCTGGGACTACAGGTGCGCACCACCATGCCCAGCTAATTTTTGTATTTTTAATGGAGACGGGGTTTTGCCATATTGGCCAGGCTGGTCTCAAACTCCTGACCCCGTGATCTGCCCGCCTCGACCTCCCAAAGTGCTGGGATTACAGGCGTGAGCCACCGCGCCTGGCCTGAATCATGTTTAAAAACAAAAACCAGCCCTCCTCCGTCAGATCATATGAAATGTAAGCCATCAGCATAAGGTTTAAGTTCCATTAAACTTGTATTTCTGCTTAAGGCTGCCTGATTCTTTGTCACCCTTGATATCACATGTTCAGCTACAACAGGCAGTGTGCACTGGATTCAAATCTCCCTGTGTATCAAGAACGATAAATAAGAATCTTGGTCACTTTGAACTTTCACTTTCTAATTGTGCTTCAATGATCCCATCTGAGTATTGAGCCTGAGTGATGCCGGTCAAGCACTTATTATCTATCCCACCCAGAGGAAGGTGAACCATAGTAAGAATCTATGTTTTGGCAAAGTTTGCAAAAGTAAGATATGTGAAGCAGTGAAATCTCTTCTCACACTGGCCCAGTTATACCTCCCTTTATGTCAGGTGGCACCTGCGTGGTCACCAGCATTTTGGAATCTGGTTACACTGAATTTGCCTTTGATAAATGTATTTATATGAGGTTCACACACATGCTTAGGAACACCTGGGTCATTGCTAGCCAACTCAATAAAACTTCTAGAAACAACCTGCTCCCAAAATAGTAGCTGATGCTACTACTATAAGACTCTTACAGCTACACCAAGAATGATGGAAAATAACTTGCTGAAATCTTGTATGAGTCAGGCAATACAGTGTTAAGGGTATTATAGGCATTATTTCATTTAATTGTTTGTTTTGTTTTGTTTTTGCTCTTATTGCCCATGGTGGAGCGCAATGGATGGCGCGATCTCGGCTCACCGCAACCTCCACCTCCTGGGTTCAAGCGATTCTCCTGCCTCAGCCTCCTGAGTAGCTGAGATTACAGGCATGCACCACCAAGCCCAGCTAATTTTGTATTTTTAGTAGAGACAGGGTTTCTCCGTGTTGGTCAGGCTGCTCTCAAACTCCCAACCTCAGGTGATCTACCTGCCTCGGCCTCCTAAAGTTATTTCATTTAATTCTTTAAACAACAGATGTTTGCTCTTTTTCTCATGGCTATCTTCCACTGCTAGAACAGTACCTGTTACATACAAGCCATGTAATAAATATCTGTGAGATTGACGAGTAACCCACAGAATAACAGGCAATCTCAACAAAATAAGGTTCACAAAGGAGAAATATAATGGACCAATAAGTACTAATAATCAATGAAATGGAAGATAAGGCAAAATTATAACAACTTCTTTTTAACACACTGGCAAAGTTTCATGTTTCATTATTTAATGACAATCTCTAGTGTGGAAAAAGAGTTGTGGACACGGGCTTTAGGGGTATACGATGGAACATCCTTTCTGAGTGACAATCTGGCAATATTTATCAACACTCTTAAAAATATTTATACTCTTTGACAATATACTTCAGTGGTAGGAAATTGATCATAAACATGACAAAAATTACCTATAGACGTATGTATGAAGAATTTTATCTTGCTATCATTTAAAAGGGAGAAAAATTATACAGAACCTAAATGTCCATTTCCGTAGTTAACTGTTAAATGGTGACATAAAATTTGGTCCATTCATATGATAAAATGTCATGTAGCCCTTTTAAATCATGCTTTTAAAGTAGCATTTATTGATACAGGAAAATATACTATAATGTTGAGTTAAACGAAACAAATTTTATGGCACAGCCTCAATTTTGTATAATTTTGTGATGTATATGATTCTATGGATATACTGGAAAAACTCTAAGAGACTGCTACTTATAACCACTAGAAAAAGGGGTTATCCCTGTGTGATAATGGTATAGTTAGTTTTGTTTTCTCTCATACTTTTCCATTTTTTCCAAATTTTCTACAATGAGCCATTTCTTTCAACAAATGTTTATTGATAATTATTAATACTGCAAAAAGCATGAAAACATCTAGGAAATCTAGGGCACAAGGTTCATTTTTGTTCTCCTTGTTCAGGAAAGAACAGATTATTTATCTGTTGTCCTTCCAAGTTAATATCCTTAACTTTTTCATCAAAAATAAGGCACTGGGTTTATTCTGTGATTGTAAAGTGACAGCCTAGGGGTCACGTGTGGCGGACAGACATGTTTTATTTGGCCTCATGATATTTTTAAAACTTGAATTTCAATGCTTCTGGGCAGGATCTATGTCTCCCAGTTCACCACAGTTCTTCCTCCTCCATATATATATATATATATATTTTTGACAGAGTCTCACTCAGGCTGGCATGCAGTGGTGGGATCTTGGCTCACTGCAACTTCTGCCTCCCGGGTTCAAGTGATTGTCCTGCCTCAGCCTCCCAGGTAGCTGGGATTACAGGCATGTGCCACCACACCCATCTAATTTTTGTATTTTTAGTAGAGATGGGGTTTCACCATGTTGGCCAGGCTGGTCTTGAACTCCTGACCTCAGGTGATCTGCCTGCCTCGGCCTCCCAAAGTGCTGGGATTACAGGCGTGAGCCACCGCACCTGGGCTTCTTCCTCCATATTTTCTTACATCATCCTGTCTGGCTCTGTGTCAGCTCTTGATTTCCCAGTCCTTGGATTTGCTGACCATTTATCTGTATTAGTGAGCCAGGATCTCAATCTGTGATAAATAGAAATTCTAACTGGACTCTGAAGCCCACCCAAGCCCTCTTCCTAACTGGCACGCCCACCCATGAACCATCTGCTCTTCAGCAGTCCCAAAGATGCAGGCGAGGAAGCGATGTTTGGTTCTCCTGCTATAGACCCTGGCTCCATGAGAGCAATATCTCAATTCTGGAATCTGTTCATGCCTAAGGGAAATTATTATTAGCAGTTATAAAAAATACCACTAGTGGGCCAGGCACAATGGCTCACACTGGTTATCCCAGCACTTTGGGAGGCTGAGACAGGCAGATTGCTTGAGCCTAGGAGTTCGAGAATAGCCTGGACAACATGGCAAAACCCTGTCTCTACAAAAATTACAAAAACTAGCCAGATGTGGTGATGCATGCCTGTAGTCCCAGCTACTTGGGAGACTGAGGTGGGAGGACCATTTCAGTCCGGAAGGTAGAGGCTGCAGTGAGCTGTGACTGTGTCTCTGCACTGCAGCCTGGGTGACAGAGAGAGATCCTGTCTCAAACAAAACAAAATAAAACAAAACAAAAAAAACATTATTCATCCATTTGCTCATTTGGTAGCTAGTAAGCACTTCCTATATGCTTAGTGCTCAATAGGGTACTGGGCCTATGGCTGTTAACAAAATGAACAAGGTCCCTGCCTTCATGGAACCTACATCCTAATGGAGCAGTGGACAATAAGTAGGCACTCCTGTTCTGGACAGATTCAAAGAAACCAAGGAGGGTGACATGGTACTCAATTGGTTGATGATGCTTTGAACATTGCTCATTTGGACTTGTGAAAAATGAAGAGTGCATTAAACAGCTTCCAGGCCGGGCGCGGTGGCTCACGCTTGTAATCCCAGCACTTTGGGAGGCCGAGGCGGGCAGATCACAAGGTCAGGAGATCGAGACCACGGTGAAACCCCATCTCTACTAAAAATACAAAAAATTAGCCGGGCGTGGTGGCGGGCGCCTGTATTCCCAGCTACTTGGAGAGGCTGAGGCAGGAGAACGGCGTGAACCCGGGAGGCGGAGCTTGCAGTGAGCCGAGATCGCGCCACTGCACTCCAGCCTGGGCGACAGAGCAAGACTCCGTCTCAAAAAAAAAAAAAAAAAAAAAAAAAAAAAAAAAAAAAAACAGCTTCCAACTGTCAGAATTCAATTTCAAGCTATCTGAGACACCAGCACTATTTTCCTAAAATTAACCTTGACTTTATGAACCAGGAAATCTTCTCACTCTTGGCTCTGATTTTTAGGCAGCAAAATTAAACTCCTTTCAAATGCAGAAGTTCTTTTCTCTCATCTCCCATTCAGAGAAGATAGTTCAAAATACAGTAGGCAGCGTACTCTATGAAATACACTGGCATGAAAATTAGATATGCCCAGATCTCTAGAAAAGCGTATTTTTTTTTTCTAAGGGAGAACTAAATTGTAAAGGTGAGCTATTTGGAGAGAAGATTCTGAGTGGGGATATAAACCATGACATATTTAATGAAACTGCCTCCATTGATATGGGTAAGAAGGGCTCGCAAAAAAAGTTTGCCATATTTCTGTGCAAACTGGATCTTACAGAGATCCTAAATCTCTCTGGAAAGGGTACAGTTTATAATTTTTAGTATCTATTTAAATAATGCAGGAAGATTTAAGCAGATAGTAAGAGAGCTAGTCATTTCCCATCTTTTTCCTAGCAGACGGGTAGAATCGGATGGTCAATTCCAAACCTTTTCCTTACATTTCCAATCATCTCAGTATTGAGTCCATTGATTCTCACATGGCTTCCTGATAAGTGTGTGGTCTTCAAGCTAAATGCTAAGGCCCCATGACATAATACAAATGTTCTCCTTTCCATTAATGGGACCATACCTGCCATCCATTTTACCAAAGTGGCTCAATCCTACTTCAGACAGATTACCTAACAATATCCACTGTAAGAAACACAACCCCATTGGCCATGGACTGATCTTTCACTGTTGATTCTCTGAACACTTTACAAATGGCTGAGGCTAGGAATACAGGTGAACCAAACCTGTATTTATGTGTAGAGAGTTTAGTAGGGATCTTGGGAAGTACTAAAAAAAAAAAAAAAGGAATAAGAAAAATAAGATATTCAGAAGGTAGATTCTTCAGCTTAATGATATTGATTCCAGTGCTGTTCAGAAAATTCAAAGTGAGAAATAATATGAATGTATGACCATAAACATTAAATTATGCCATAAAATTTAATGCTGCTCTGCGATTACAACGTGTTCTTGAAGATTATTGAGTAAAGAAAAATGTTCACAATGTATTGTTGACATGAAAACACAGATTATGAAATGGCACAGGCAGGAGGATCCCAAACAAAACACAATTAGAAAAAAAATGAGAAGGATATACACCAAAATGTTCATAGTGGTCATCACATAAAAACAGGACTGGGGAAATATTTACTTTCTTTGTTTTGCTTGTATTATTTTTGTAATTAAAAAAATATATTTCTCTCATGTGTGACATAAATCATTATAGGCCAAGGTATTAAGCCAATGAGCTATATGACCCATGAAACAATTTCTTCAAATGTAGGATAAACTGGCTGAATTAAACGATCTTTAAAATTTTTCCAACTCTGATGATCTCTGCTTCTAGGGGTCAAAAGCTACCTGCAGCAAGAAGGGTGAGGAAGAGGATGAAACCCACGACACCCTGATTATTTAAGCATCGAAGAAAACAATCTATACTTTTATCAATAGGTGAGGCAGCTTTGGCAGTATAGTAGATCGCCTTTGGTCTCTGATAAGGTGTTCACTGGGAAATTTGAAAAGAAACGATAATTCGATGATTTTTTCATAAAAGCACGATTCATCTTAAAAAGCTGTCCTTAAGTATGAGACAGCCTCCTTCCTGTTCTTTTGTTTTGGGAGGGGTGAATAAGGGTAGGTGGAGAATATTGAAATGTCCTTTCTTTTATGAAACAGGTTGGTGATAATAAATAGTAACTCTGTCTGTTTAATACCCTCACATAACCAAATAAAAGGCTGACAACTCCTGTGTGAGCTGCCAAAATTTAAAACCTTTACTAGTCTCAGCAATTCTAATTTGGAGACTACCAATGTATACATGACTTATTTCTATTGATACACATTTTACTAGAACAAGATTTGCAAACCTGTGGTCATCAGGCAGAAAATACCCACAGATGAATTTTGTTTGCTAACTGGGAGATATTTCTTTACAAAGGTCACATCCTCATGGGGCAACCAGGTGTCATCATTGAGAACCCCGCTGTTCCTTTGGTGAGACTTGGGGTGTCTAGTTGGCCACAGTGCACTGTCTGGCCTAACTTGCTCACTTTTGCTATTTGCCCAGCCCTGGTAGGCATTTGAGTCTGGTATCCTTCTGAGAAACACACGAATGGCCTGTTGTCAGGAGAGAATTTTAGGGAATTATGGAAGCCACATTCCGTTTAGTGGCACTGGAGAGAAACTAGCCCCGAATTCCTCTGCCTAGCAACTTCCTCGGTTTTGGCTCAAGACCTCCGCATCATTAATCAAAGTTCTAGCAGTCTTTCAGCTTCAGCCAGTAGTTGTGGTTGGAAAGCAAACCAAACAGAAAGAATTCTTAAAAGCACAACTCCAGGAGTGTTTAACAACACTCAACCATTCCATGCATCCCTCCTCCGCCCCTACCCCTCACCAGGCCCCCTTGGGGGATGCCTCATTGAAATATTTCCTTGCCTGAGCCTTCTCCCTCCAAAATCGCTCATGCCATAAAAGTAAAGAAAGAAAACACCAAGAATTTTAAACACCTCAGTCTGTAATGGGATTAGAGCATCTGTAAGGTGTAAAAAATGATTTCATTGTTTCCTATAAACTGGCTCCTTCCTCACCAGAAAGGGCCTCAGTCGAGATGTAGAAAGCAACTTTTTAACCGGCGTATATTAAATCTGACAAACATCTGGTCAATCAAATTTACAGCAATACATAGGGTCTAACAAAGGTTTATTTCTTCTTGAAGAACAAATTTAAAGATTTTTAAAAAGGCTCTTATATATAAAAAGAAAACTAGCCCTGCATTTCTTGGCCCAGCCTGATTTCAAATGCATCGTGCTTTGCCAAGTCCTGGCCACAGAGGGCCCTGTTTCCTTGAGGCAGCAGGGAGGTAGACATGTGCCGGGACCTGGAGGGCGACAGTTCCTCTGCATCCCATGCCAAAGGAAGAGAAGGAAGGCCCAGAAGATGATAAGCTTGGAGCCAACTGTGGTCATCAGTGGGAGGGGCAAAATGAGCAACTGAGAGCCCCAAGGAGACAGGGGTCTTATTGACACTACCTCCAACAGAGTGTGAGTGTGAGTGTGTGTGTGTATGTGTGTGTGTGTGTGTGTGTATAGGCTGAGGGAGGAATCAGGGAATAGGGTGGAATACAGACTGCTTAGGGCCTGGGATAAGAGAACAAAATGGAAAAGCATTGAGGAGCTACGTAAGTCCTCCCTTTGAACCCTACTCTAATTCTCTCAACTCAGCAACTGTTTAGAACAACATTAAGGACATGATGTAAGCCACTTGGAAGTAGGGATGGACAGTACTTTCCCCTTCAAACCATGAGTGATTCAAGTTACAAAACAGGACATCAACCCAGGCACCGTACCTTTATGCCAGCCTGACACGCCTGGCCCCATATGCTCACCAACCAACTCTGCGGTCACCCCACTAAGCCACAGCATTATGGGGAAAGGAGATATTTGGAGAATATTAAACCATTTAATTTCTGTCCTTATATGGATTCCTTTCACCATCCATTAAATAAATAGGTTTCATTGCTTCAAGGGGAGGGTAGATAGGTAAAAGTTCCTTGTGACAGAACCAAGCTTGGGGGCACCAAAATGATTTGCCATGAAGAGGAATACAAGTAGACTAACGATAAGGGGAAAAAGGTAACAGATCAGATGCAAATGTCTTAACTTACCCTTTGGGGCCAAAACTCTAGAGAAGGTCTAGGGGTGAGGGGTGATGGAAACCCTCACATAAATGTGTAGTTCCTTCCAACACAGTGGGGCTTGCTCTTAAATTGTGAGGGTAAATGTGTAACAAAGTGCGAGTCTCCTGAAATAGTACTCAATTTAAGCATGGCACCCAGAGGACATATTGCTGCCAAGGCACGGCATGGAAGTGGTTTAAGGTGGTATCTACAAGAATGGACTAGAAGGAGGTTTTCAATCTCAGCAATATGGCATTTTGGGCCAGACATGGCTTTGCTGTGGGGATTGTCCTATGCACTGGGGGTTTGTCCTACGCATTGCAGGATGTTTAAAGCTATCTGTAGTAGTCCGTTCTTGCATCACCATAAATAAATACCTGAGAATGAGTAATTTATAAAGGAAAGAGGTTTGAGTGGCTCACAATTCTGAAGGCTATATAAGCATGGCACTGGCATCTGCTCAGCTTCTGGGGAGGCCTCAGAGAGCTTTTACTCATGGCAGAAGGCAAAGCAGGAGCTGGCCCATCACATGCAACAGCGGGAGCACGAGGAAGGAGGAGGCGCCATACTTTCAAACAACCAGATCTTGTGGGAAATCACCCACTATCATGAGAACAGCACCCAAGCCATGAGGGACCCACCTCCCACCAGGCCCTACCTCCAACACTGGGGATTACATTTCAACATGAGATTTAGGGGGACAAATATGCAAACTATATCTGCGTCCTGGGCCTCTACCCATTAGATTCCAGTAGCACACTAGCACATCCCCCTCCAGTTGGGACCCCAAAAAGTCTTCAGATGTTGTCAACATTCCCTGGGGAGAAGGCAAAATTATTCCCTGTTGAGAAGCGCAGGACTAGAGGTAGGATCCTAGTTCTCACAGCCTGTGTGAGAATACAGGCCATCCAGGAGGACTAGGGGCCTCCACAGGGGTGGACGTGGAACCAGTGGCAGAGCTGGAGGAAAAGAAGACTCTATCCAGGGAGGGGACCAGATGCAATGGCCAGACCAACACAGATCCTGAAAAGAGCAGCCAGATCCAGTTGAATCCCAGCAGGCAGCAGAGCTGCACAACTGGGGACCCCCCACCCAAGCCAGAGAGGAGCCCCCAGAGACAGCAGGCACACTGGGGACCCTCTCCTTCAGCTACCATTGAGAAGAAATATTCTTCCCCTGCATGCAGACGCTACTGGGGTAACAGAGTATGGTGGGATTAAATGGTTCAAGAGGAGAGAAACAACCCTCCATGAAAGGGTGCTCAAATCTTTCATTAACCCAACATTTACCTTAAACAGAATGAATCTCACCTACAGACTGTTTTAAACTAGAAGAGATGGAGTTACCCGGAGGTGACAAGTTTCGATTTTTCTTCCACCATTAAGGATTGTGGCAACTCAGGGATAAAATGAGATCAGTTCTAATCAGAGTTGTAGCAAGTGTACAGGACTCATTATGCATTTTTCCGGGTTTTCTTCTGATCCCATCCCATCCCATTTCTAGGTATGTGACTCCATCTCTGGCTAATGGTTCTACTCTTTACCTTCAACCTCAGGAATCTGCTTTTCTGTCTTCTCCAGCCTTGAATGTCACTGTTTCACAAAGAGTTATTGCTCATTCTGATGTGAACAACTATCAGGACACAACTCTCTGCCTGGGGTTCCAGTTGAACCATCCCTCTGGTGGTCAAGGAGAAATCCCATTGCTATGGACTTTTCTGGACTCATGAGAGAAAAGCTAACGGGTAAATCTTCCAGGGCTACACTGTGTAATATGGTAGCCACTAGCTACATGTGGCTATTTGAATTTGATTAAAATTAGAAATTCAGCTCCTTGGTCCCTTTTATAAGCCGAATTATGCCCCCCCCCTCCATAATTCACATGTTGAAGTTGTAACTCCCAGCATCTAAAAATGTGACTGTATTTGGAGATCAGGTCTTTAAAGAGGTAATTAAGTTAAATGAGGTCCTTATGATGGACTTAATTCCAATCTGACTGATATTCTTATAAGAAAAGGAGATTTGGATTGAGAGAGAGAGAGAGAGAAAGAGAGAGAGAGAAGACAGGCCAGGGATGTGCATAGACAGAGGAAAGACCACATGAGCCAGAGAGAGGTCCCTGTGTGCAAGCCAAGGAGAGAGGCCTCAGAATCAAAGCAACGCTGCTGACACCTTGATCTCAGACTTCTAGCCTCCAGAACTGCAAGAAAATAAATTTGTGTATTTTCTTATGTCAACTGGCACTAACTAATATAATCGCAATAGCCACATTTAACTAGCAACTACTATATTAGACAGCCCAGATAGAGAATAGTCCCATCATTGTAAAAAGTTCTATTGGACAGTGCTGTTTGCTGTTCTAGGGCTAATGGTAGCTGACATAAAGAGAAAATGTAATGTGTAGCCCGCAACTCAGTCTCCTATGAGATAACTCTTGTGAGTTACTGGTGGCCATGCTGTTCAATTCCTCAACATCTTGGCTTTTGCATTCAGTTAGAGCTAAAACAGCCCAGTCAAGGAACTGGGAATCTGTAGCTCTTTGCTACTGCTTGTGAGAATTTTCCGTCTGTATCTAAAAAGAGCCCCCTGCCTCTGCTCAAGAGTTGTAGTGGTAACACTGCCCTCATAGCACATAATACTTTACCTTAATGCAAAGAATAACCCCCTACACACACACACACACACACACACACACATACACACACACACACACACACATACACACACACACACACACACACACAGTTAAATGTAACTGCACCTAAGTCTCTAAACCGTGAAAATCATGCATACCAGGAGCTGTTGGTTCCTTTACTATATTTCCCTGTGGCACCCAGAAGTAACCAGCAGACAGTTCCCATCCACACTGCCTTCCTCCTCTCCTCAGCTGAGGCAGTGTGTTCAGCCAGGGAAGAAGGTAGGTCTGAAGTTCTGGGAATGACTGTCAATTAATAAGGGTCAGAACATAGAGATAAACATCTTTCTTGTCTCTCAACAGCCCCATTCTGAAGGGTAGTCTGCCCAGTCTCTGAGAGGGTCCCCAAGAGGAAGAAATTCCAGTTGCTCATGGTGCCAGTCTACTTCACCACACCCACTGCTGACTGTCTTCCTTCCCTGCTACCTCCCTTACAACACACCTGGGCCGGCAATGGTGTGGAGGCTCATGCCTGTAATCCCAACACTTCGGGAAGCCAAGGTGGGTAGATCATTTGAGGTAAGGAATTCGAGACCAGCCTGGTCAACATGGTGAAACCCTGCCTCTACTAAAAAAATACAAAAAATCAGCTGGGTATGATGGCTCATGCTTGTAATCCCAGCTACTTGAGAGGCTGAGTCTGCAGAATCCCTTGAACCTGGGCAGCAGAGGCTGTCGTGAGCCGAGTTTGCACCACTATACTCCAACCTGGGCAACAGAATGAGACTCCATCTCAAAAACAAACAAAAAGCAAACAAACCAAAAAAAAAAAGAAAAAAAGAAAAAAAACACCTGGGCCATTTCCCAGATAAATGACTTACCTCAAATCCTTGCCCTAAGGTCTACTATTGCAGAAACCCAAACTAAAACACCATGGCATCCTTGCCAACCTCTCCTGCAATCTTGGCATACACAAAGGACAGAAACTAGAACCATGACATGCCAGTTTTTAATGTCTTCTGACACCTCTTAGACCTGAAGACTTGAGGGTGGTTTCCTTTGTCACAGGTTCTATTAGGTCCCATGAGGCTCTATGGGGTCCCTCTTCTCAAGGAAGAAGAATCTAGACTTGCTTCCATGTGTAATCTGCAGGCTGCCTCAGTAACCATCTCTACCAATTAAGTTAGTGAAAAAAATATGTACAGCTAACTAGACTAAATAATATTCAGAATAACTTCAAGTTTGATCATATCAAACCAAATGGGATTAACTCTCCTAAGAATGGTATGGAAGCCCTTTCAAGACAACCAGACAAACAGGGTCATTTCTGCAAACTGGACAGATCAATATCCATGCACAGAAGGCTGATTCTTCTACATGGTTAATAGAGAAGACTACCGTAGAATAAGTTGCTACTTTTCTGACTCTCCACAATCAATGTATTGAAAAACTTGATGACCATTTGATGGAATCTTACTTGATGACAAATGCAAAGGACAGAATATGGAAATGAGAATAAGAGATAACTTTGCTTGCACTGTGTCAGACAGTGGCACTCATTCATGGTTTTTTTATGGCTCAAATTCTGTTACAACAAAATCACTCAATGATCAACCCTTGAGTAACACCCTGCCCTCACAAAAAGAAAAAAGAAAGAAAGAGAGAGAGAGAGAAGAAAGAAAGAAGAAAGCGAGAGAGAAAGAAAGAGAAAGAAAGAAAGAGAGAGAGAAAGGAAGGAAGGAAGGAAGGAAGGAAGGAAGGAAGGAAGGAAGGAAGGAAGAAAAGAAAGAAAGAAAGAAAAAGAAAGAAAGAAAGAAAAAGAAAGAAAGAAAGAAAGAAAGAAAGAAAGAAAGAAAGAAAGAAAGGAGAAAGAGAGAGAGAAAGAGAGAAAGAGAAAGAAGGAAAGAATCCCGTATCTCTGTGGACAGTTCGCCTATGTCATATACAAATCCAGTGCATTGTACATAAGGAATCAGACCATTCCTTTGAAGAGGTTTGGCTCATGGAAGCTGAGGAGAGCGGGCAAGTACCCGGAGACATCTAAATTCCATATGGTTCCCGTCTATCTTGGAGAGTTGGCATTAGGTTCCTAATTGTGCTCTTCCCAAGAGGCCCACTCATGTGCGACTGAAAAGAACTTAAGCCTCATTTATGCTAATGAAGTCCTTTATTGGTCCAACAGGACAGAAAGAACTTGAAAGCATGATATTTCCGGCCATTTTCTCAAACAAAGAGAACAAGTGCCAGTATGGAGCTGGGGAAAAACATCCATGGCCACCATTTTTGTCTGAAGAGTGCAAATAAGACAAGGAATAAGGGCTTCCAGCTCTACACAGCCTCATAGGAAACCCTGGGCTCTCTCCGTAGGTGTCGCTGTGGTCCTGTCCAGGGCTTAGCGGAACATTCCATGTCTTCGAGAGGAAAGACAGCTGAGGAGGAAGAGTGAAGACTTGAAAATCAATGATGTCAGTCTATCTTCATATGTCAAACTAATTTGAAAGGGCTTTAATTTTCTTAAAGGATAAAAAAAGGTTTCTTTGCTAGATTAAACTTGCGATTGTCATTCATATATTGTTTATAAGGTAGTCATCTCTGCGCTCTGTATTTTTTTGTTTTTGATTTTGTATACTAGTTAGCAGTGAAGACTTGTCTGTGTGTATCAGAAGGAATAAAGAGAGAAACGTCCTTAACTGTCAGTTTTAATAAGAGGAGTCAACATGCCTCTATTCAGGTTAAATATTGTCCTGTCACATTTCAATAGAGTCAACAGATTTTTTTAAAAGAAAAGTCAAAAGCACTGTGTATGCAAAAAACCCACCCTGTCATAGAATGTCAAAGCCCTTCTTTATTTGGGGGAGGGGCGTGGAGGTAGGACAGAAAAATCTTTTGTAAAATGTGCAAAATTACTACTCAATTGGCGCTGACATAAAAAGGGTGTTTTTTTTTTGTTAGAAAAACAAAGAAAATCTCTAATTTAATAATCACCTGCAAAGTGTTATTGTGATGGGAACAAAAAACACACCATCAAAGTCATCTTTTTAAAGTAACTATAGTGTTTTTTCAGCAATCACTGCACTTTATAGCAGCTCATACACAGAAACCAATGATGTTCGGGGTGAAAAAAACCCATTCTGAACTCCTCAAGAAAAGTTTCTGAAATAAGAAGTGACAGGCTACAATAAGAAAATGCAAATGGGACATTATGTTCAAAATAAAACCAAACAAGATTTTTTTTAACCCAAAACATTTCAGTAAGCAGGCATCATTTAGGCTCAAATTGCAAGAGAAGAGGCTTTCTTCATAGAAGGACTGAGGTGTTAAAGACACATGTTTTGGAAGGATAGACTGGAGAGAACTCAGCATATTTTGAATGGATAACAATTTGTAAAATAGACCAGCAGAATAAAGTCACTTTTTTCTTGCAAGTACCTGCTGATTTGTTAAAAATATGAACCCTACTTGGGGTTTTCAGGCTTTGGCGTGTTTTTATTTGTAGCAAACGCTATAATTTTGAAATTACTCTAACTCTGAATGAAACTCATTCCATCTAGTAAGCATCTCTACCAATTAAGCCAGTGTAAAAAAAAAATGTAGAGTTTTCTAGACTGTGTAATATTCAGAATAACCTCAAGTTTGATCATATCAAACCAAATGGGATTATCTCTCCCAAAATGGGAAGGAAGGCTGACTCTGAATTTTAACACTTACTATTAACACCCAGGCTCTGTTACTGGGAAAAGAATACTCCAAAGAGGGCTACTTTCTGAAGGTTTCACCAAAGGCCTAATGATCCCTGGAATTATCTGCTGGCCAACAGAGAAGGATTAGAGTTCAGCAAATCTGCTTCAGTTTCTTTAAACAAACAGTGAAATACAAACAGAAAAGAAATATTGCCTTTGAGTACGGTGGCCATATGTCTGGATTTGCCCAGGACAATTCCAGATCACTCCTGCTATTCTGGTGTTTCATAAGTTTCAGGATTTGTCCTGGATTTCTCTCTTACTAATGAAGTATTATTAGTCATATTTACATTTTAAAAATCCAGAATGGATCTAATAAGACCTGTACTTTGTGCTTCTAGCTTCTACTATGGTATTTGTCTAGTTATTGATGACAGAATTCACAGTCACATCTGAAAAATGACCAGTGTTAGCCCGTATCTCTTTTCTAGACCCTTTCCAAGGGCAACTTATGCCTCTCTTTAAAGGACAGCTTGTGGGGCACTCACTGATAAAATATGCATTTTGGAAAAGCTAGCTCTAGTGGTCTATGGTGGTGGTGAGAGAAGTATTTGCCTTTGCTAGTTTCTTGTGTCATGATCCATGCCTATAAGCTACATTAAGGTGGTGGGTTCAGCAGGAGAAGTGGAAAATTACAGCAGTCCTGTCATGGATCATATAGAAAGAAGTCTGTGTACTCTTGCTGTTGGGTTTTGTCCTTTAGTGTATGGTGAGGATCTACAGCAGTTAGATTTTAGCAGTTATTTTAATGTTAGGTAATGCTTTTTTCACTGTAGGCAGCAATGAGCTCAAAGCCACAAAAATAAGCATTTAAAGAAAATTTAAGTTCTGAATTTCTACTTCTCAAGAAAGTTAATAAGAGTGTGGAACTTGTACAAAGTGTATGTTGGCATTTACTATCCACCATGGAGAAATCAAAATGATATCACTGACTATAAGAAAAGCAAAAGACATAAATCTGCTGAAGAAGTATTATCTTCTACTAAAAAATTTAACAGTTATTCTTAGAAGACATACCAAAAAATGATGATTTAACTCATAAAGCTGCAGAGGTGCAAATGCATATCACTCTGTCAACCATGACTTTTCATTTAGATCAAATGACTGGTTTTCTCAATTAATTTTACTCATTTTAGGTTTCAGTAAAAACAGATGTTAAAATTTATATTTTTATATACCTCCAAATTATACTAATTGAAGTACAATTTGTGACTAAGCTGATATAAAATTAATTTTTGAAAAAAGACTTCAATATAGCTGTATGAATTTTCTTTCTTGTTCATCATTAACTTTTTCCTGTCATTGGGGATTAGATATAGAACTGTGCTGACTACTTTAAAGTCAACCTAAGTGTTGTATAATATTAATTTTGTCAATAAATGAGTCCTCTAAATTTTAGTTGCATTTTGTTCAACATTAGTCACAAAGCTTTAATTAAGTCCTCCACAAATGAATACTACAAAACTACAGCTGAAGAATTCAGTGAAGGGCAATTATTTGAAAAATTTGTATATGAGAACACATTAAAATACATCCCCCAAAAAGCAAGAAGGATATTTAAACATATTAGTGATGAGAGTTCAAATAATGTACAAAATTTTGTTTTGAAACTCTTTAACTACGCCTGGTAACAGTGGTCCCCAATTTTTTGGCACCAGGGACTGGTTTCATGGAAGACAGTTTTTCTATGGATTGGGAGGTGGGGGAGGGTTTTGGTATGAAACTATTCCACCTCAGATCATCAGGCATTAGTTAGATTCTCACAAGGAGCATGCAACCTAGATCCCTCACATGCGCAGTTCACAATAGTGTTTGTGCTCCTACTAGAATCTAATAGCACCGCTGATCTGTCAGGAGGTGGAGCTCAGGCGGTAATGCTGGCTGGCTTCACCCGCCCTCCCACTTCCTGCTGTGCAGCCCAGTTCCTAATAGGCCACGGACTATCACCAGTCCATGGCCCAGGGTTTGGGGATGGACTTTTGGAATATCTCAAATTGCCCAAGAATATTCTGATGGAGCTACTCTTTAAAAAGTATATAAATCCATATTTTTAACTAGAATAAACTGAAATTGAGAAAGCCTATGATTTTGTAGCATCTTAATTTGGTAAAATACTAAAAAGAATTATGAAGAGATGGATAATGTTCTGAGTTTTAGCTCATAAATTTTGTATCACAAAGAGTTTCCCTGAATGGCAGCAGTAAGATAGTATCTGTAAAAATATTTTGGCTGAAATATTTACATAGTACAAGGTGAAAAAACAGAATTGATGATATATTCCATTTATAGAATTATCTCTGAGTTTACTTGATATGCTAGCATTTGTAGAGAAAATAATTTCCCACTTAAAAGTATGATGGCTTATGAAGATTCATCAATTAAGTGTGTCCACAATTTCAACTAAAATATGAAACTATGAAAAATGTAGAAAATTTTATGAAGTATTAAAAATAATAAATTTGAAAAAATACTTTCTAAAGAATACTAGTGATGCTTTATGTGAAACGTGCTAAGAAACTTATTACAGTATGTGCATACGTACCAAGAATAATTTATTCTGTGCATGTTATTTTTAAATATCTACATAGTAATATAAAAAAAGTTGTTCTTAGTTTGCTGCAATACACACTGATATGTATTATTTTATTTTCCAGAAGGAATATTTTTAAAAATAATTTTTAGTAGAACTATTTATAAAACTACCAATACAACAGACAATTTGAAAAATATATACAGATTTTATTTTTTAAAATGGTGAGAAAAGACACATTAAATTAACTATTTTAACCACGTTTAGGTATACAGTTCAGGAGCATTAAGCACATTGGCATGGTTGTGCAGCCATCACCACCACCCACGCACAAAACTTGTTTCACCTTGCAAAAATGAAACTCTGCACCCATTAAACAAGAACTCCCCATTCTCCCCTCTTCTCAGTCCTTGGTAACCGCAATCATACTTTGTATGAATATGACTACTCTAGGTATCTCAAATAAGTGGAATCATACGCTTACAATAAAACAACTTTTAATAAATAACTGTCAAACACAGCCCTCTCTCACTCTCAAAAATAACCTGGTTTGAAACACAAATGTATATGTGATCACTGTACATTTGAGAAAACCACTATCACCAAACAATGACATCTTGCTATTCAGCAAAAAGGAAGTTTCCTGAAAAGGTGCCTTTCTCCCAAGTGTGATGTTTCTGTTACATGCATGCATCCCCATAGACATTCCCTTTTGAGCCATCTCATCCCATGGCTTTGTACAGTGCCACCTTAACTAAGCAGGAGCTGTTTCTCATCATCCCCTTCTCTGTAGGGTTTTGAATTAGAGTTGCCCATAGGTGACATTCTGTGCAAGATTTGGAAGGCAAAATGAAGCACCAGCCATTCTTTTTTTTCTTTTTTAATGCTCTGAAGGTTGGTGCACCTGGTTGAGCAACAGACATGGTGACAGCTCATATATGTTATTGGGGATCTCCTAGCTCCCCCAGGGTAATATGCACTGGACTCACAGCTCTTCCTGCTAGATCTGCTCCTTCAGCTTCTCAGTTCTGGGCCAGATGCACACACAGCTCCTTGAGGCAGGATGCCATCTTTTCTTTCAGGTCACCATGGGATTGAGGTCAGAAATGGTCAGAGACAGATGGGGATTCTAGTTTGTGCTCACAGATTCAGTGATCCCCGTGGTTTTCTTGTTCATCCTCACCCTTGTGCATTTTCAGCATTTCTCTCCAACTGCTGATCTGACTCACCAATGGCTACTTTAGTTTCAACACTAGATGCAGGGGCAGCAGCCTGCATGGACCAATCTTTGAGCTGCCACAATCATGGAAGGTCTACTCTCTGCAGCAAATCCGTTATTCTATTCACTCATGATGGTTCTGCTTCTCTGCTCAAACCTTGAAACATCATCCTCATTCCTCAAATGCAGGTGGTTCCTGAGTTTGATTTTATGAGCCACCTGCCAGATACAAACACTGAATTTCATAGCCACTTTGATGTTTATGAAATTGCTTTCAAATGATATCTGGCAAACAGAAATAAAAGGGACTGAAGAAAATACAGAGAGGAAAATCAGAAAATGCCCTGCTTTTCTCTTTCAGAAAAGAAACTTCATTCCTCAGTGGAGAGTACAGACCAAAGGGAAAGAGTCTCTGGCTCCCTTGCAAGGATCACATCAGATGTCAATTCATTTTTCTCCACTCATTCACCCGATTTCACCTATGCACACTTTATCAGCCACTCCATTCATTTAGGGTTGCATTCTGGCACAATGGGAAGACAGTTGGCCATCTTTAGCAGGCACCAACCCAAACAGGGGTATTGTTACAGGTCTTGAAGAATAATCCAAGTTGCGAATTTCAAGAGATCACTGTGTGTATCAACATATGCTTTATTCATGGTCAATGTCGTCAAATTCCCAAAGCATAGAGGATATGGAGAAGTATGGGCAGGTGCATTGGCTGGGTTTGCAGCCAGCTATGTTCGAGTCTCTTTCTATGGTTTTCTGTGACTCCATTCTTTTTCTTCTTTTTTAAGACAGAGTCTCGCTCTGTCACTCAGGCTGGAGTGCAGTGGCAGCATCACAGCAGCCTCAGTCTCTTGGGCTCAAGGGATCCTCCCACTTCAGCCTCCGAGGTAGCTGGGATTACAGGCACATGCTACCACATCCAGTTATTTTCTTTTTAATTCATTGTAGAGACAGGGTCTTGCTGTGTTGCCCAGGCTGGTCTTGAACTCCTGGGTTCAAGCAATCTTCCTGCCTCAGCCTCTCAAAATGCTGGAATTACAGGCATGAGCCACTGCACTCAGCCTGTGACTCCATTCTTGATAACAAATACGTTTGACAAACCCAAAACAGAACAAAGAAAAACAAATTTAACCTGCTCTCCAAGCTGTGTCTTGTTTGTGATCATCCTTTGTGGGATGAAGACAGCATAACCATCTCAGTTGCTCTGAAGTTGTCTAAGAAAATGCCCGGATATTTTACCATCATGAAGAGTAATATCAATACCATGTATAAAGATTAACAATTAAAAATCTTTCCCTAGAAAATGAATTCCATACAAAAGCTGTGCTATTCAAAGCTTCAAAGCAAGGGTCTGTGAAGGCCCCATCTACCTGGCCCATTTTAGTCATTTCAATTTACTTTGGGAAAAAGGAAAAAAAAAATCCCACAAAGCTGACATTATATAGTAAAGTTTCAGGGATACGGGAGCTATTTAATCATTTTGTGTGTTAGCCTGGCTTTTCTGCAGTCTCTTTTTCCTGTGGTTTTGTTCTTTTGCTGCTCATTAGCACCTCCCCCAGAGAGTGGGCAGGAGAAGGGAAAAAGAGATAAAACTCAAATCAGACAATTTTATCAGTCAGGCTGTCAACAAGTTGAATATATTGAGAACCCAGGGGGTGTAGAGGTACTTTTTAGCAGCTCTGATAAAAGGTTTGGTGGGGGAGGAGGTCAAAACTAATGGCAACGTTGAGATTTTGGGGGATTATCAAGGGATTTTATTGATTTATGCCCTCCACATCTCCATTAGTGCAGCTAATCAAAAGTGGGGCAAAAATAAGCATCTATGGAACTTTCTTAAAGAAGACACTCTTTTGAATCAGGCACTTTTATCCCTGTAATTTTGGGGACCTGTTGGGAAGTTCAAATGGAAAACAAGTTAATTTCCTTTGCTTTGTCTAGATGCTGCGAATTGCACTGTAAGGAAAAATAAAACCCTTGCAGCAGGCTCTCTAGCTCCCAACAACCTTGTGCTTTCAGCCTGACTTCAGCTTAGAGAGGGGCAGGACCCATGAAGAGGACACATCTAAGCAAAGCAAGAAGCAAGATCGCTGCGACTAAAATGAGCTGAAGCCAGACATTGAAGGATCAAGTTTGCCGCAGTCATAGCCAAATTAACAACATCCACTGTGCACATTAACATGGCTTTCCATTAAACCTTGCTGTCTGCACAGAGACATGAAACTCTTCATTAAGTCGTGAGGCCACTCAACACATTGTGTTTGCTAGTTCTAAGGCTGAATGATGAAGGAATGATTGGGTCTGCCCTTTCTTTCTCAAAGACTAGGATATTCTTTTATGCTAGAGTTCCAAGGTATAAGAAAAGGGGACGTTTCATGGTGGAAGAGTACCAGAAATAATGTAGAACTCTTGTGAAGGTTGCTCAAAGACACCATTGTTTTGTTGGTTCTGGTGCTCTGGGGCATTCACAGGGCTCCAGTCTTTGGCCAGTTTGTACTCAAATTCATTCCCGCCCCCTTCTCTACAGGCTGTTTCCCAGGTTTCCATGTTGGCTGGATTCCTGCTGAGGAGGCACCCGTGGAAGATTACAAGATGGAAGGAAGGGAGAAATCAGGGTATTTCTCCCCCTTCCTCTGATGTACTTCCAGAAGCTTCCTTTCATCTATAACCTCTTCTCTGTGACTCCAACTCCCACCAGACCAGACTGTGGTTCTAATCCATAACCCCTAGGCACCAGCAATGCCATCTCCTTCCTCTGTCCCTCGGACAAGGAGCGGTCGAGGCTTCCTGCTGTTGCTAATCTTTGCCTGGCCTCACAATTCTCCCTTTTGCTCAGCCTCTCCAATGCCTAGACAACTAAATCTCTGCATTGCACTTGCTCCCTTCCCAACACCAAAGCATTTTCTGCTTTCCCGGCTAGGCTCTGACAGATACACTGTGCATTTTACAGATGATCTTCTGTCTTGACTGTTGACTCAGTGGTTGGAATCCACTCTTCCATGATCTCATCTTTTGTTACAACAGGGTTTCTCGATTGCTCCATGATTGGCATTTTGAGCTGGTTATTCTTTGTCGTGGGGACTGTCCTGTGCATTACGAGTTATTTAGCAGCATCCCTGACCTCTCTCAGTAGATGCCAATAGCAACCCCCACCCCAGTTATAACAGTCAAAAATGTCCCCAGATGTTGCAAAAGTCCCCTGGCAGGGAAGTGTCTCCCCAAATTGAGAACTGACGCTGTAGGAGATGAGGTGTCTGGAGCTCCATGGGCACACCTTGGTTGTTCCTGCTTCCATGCCTGGTGAGTCAGTGCCAGGGAAGGAAGGGACTGTGATCAGTGGGGTGCAGGGTGGACTCTTCTGTCTGTTGACTACCACGCACTCCCAAAAGGGTGGGAGAAAGGGTGACACAGTTACCCCAGTTATTCTGAAGGCCAAACAATTGGTTTCCCTTCTCACTGGGTCCACTGCTGGTCTAGGCTGGTCCAGGCTGTGATAAGGCCCAGGGAGGGGCTCTCACTCACCATTTCTCCTCCTTAAGGACATTTAGAAAATGTGAAGACTGGAGCCCCAAGGCATGAGGAAAACAGTACTCTTCTCTACCCCAATGACCTCTTTCATGTCCACCTCCACTCTGTATTTTTAACTGCGAATCAGCCAACTGTGTGCACTTGGTGACCATTAGCATTTCCTCCTCCCAGTCCCTCTCAGGGACATCATCTTCTGATTGTCATTTCATTCAGGAAGGGCACAACGTTACTGCCAGCACCATCAGCACAGCATGCCAGCCCGGTTCCTTGCAGCCTGGAGGTACCACTGTAATTTAATTAAATGTCAACCCCCAGGTATTATATTTCAAATGCAAATAACTTTGGTAATGTAATATTGTGGCTGAGACTTTAAACTCAAGGAAATCAAGAAAATCAAGTTATGGTAGCTCCTAGAATTAACATTCCTCTACACACTCCTTGGGCACTGGGCTTGCTTTGTGTCATTAACTACCATCAAAAACATGCCAAAAAGTGACTGAGCAGATATGAGGCAGGCTGGGGAAGGCTCGCTCCCTAAAGGTTGAGATCTTTTCTGTAAAAATGAACATCCTTTAAATTTCACTCTGATCCTTAAGTGGGGACTGTTGGTCAGGGCTACAAATGGCAGGCAGGTGAGTTTTCTTCTAGCCCAGATCCATCATGGGCTAATTGTTCCACATCTCTCTTTGGCCCTTTGCTTCTCAAATCATAAGAAAAAGAAAAAAAAATGCCACTTATTTCCTTCAGCAAGACATCATCCATAATAGCATGATATTCATTTTACCATGCTTTGAATGCCCTACAAAAAAGCAAAATACAAATACAAAATACTTTGAAAGTTACTTCATCTTAAAGACTAAACAACACATTGCTGTTGCTCTTCTCTTGGGGTTCAGATCCTGAGATGATACTCAATAGACAAAGACCTGCCAAGCCCCAGATTCTCGAGTTCACGGTAAATGTGTGAAGAAAGCAGTACCCCTGCCTTCCATCAGGGGCTTCTCATTATGGAATGCAAGAGAGTTGAAAAGTCAAATAATTGTGAAGAAAGAAGCCTCCACTTGAGGGACACCCTGAAGTTACCTCCTCATATACCCAACTGATTATGAGATGGCCAAAGTATCTATGTGAAAAGACTTTGCACATTCTTTAAGTGAGAAATTAAAAGAGGTTTCCATTGTACTGGTTACCTGAATCAGTAAAAATGGGCCTTTTTTTTTTTTGAGACAGAGTCTCACTCTATTGCCCAGGCTGGAGTGCAGTGACATGATCTTGGCTCACTGCAACCTCTGCCTCCCAGGTTCAAGCAATTCTCTGCCTCAGCCTCCCGAGTATCTGGGATTACAGGTGCCCGCCACCATGCCCAGATAATTTTTGTAAAAAATGGGCCACCTTTTATAATAAAATGGTTTATCTAGAAAGTGCCCACATACAGAATTACAAGCCTTAAGGAAAACAGCCACTTCACAAGTCAAGTTGGGATAAAAATGGACAGCAAGTGCCAATTAGGGAAATGCTAAGACGTGAAGTCTCTTGAGTCTCTGAATCCTCAAGTTCATGCTCTACCTGAAGCCACTTCTCCATGCTCCAGAAGCAGGTCTACAGTTTCTCTCACAAACAGTCTCCATAGTTTCCTCCCTCCCATGCTGCATGTGTGCTTAAGACATGGGTGGAAGAGGTGGAAGAAATTGTCCAGGTGTTTTTTTAATTGTACCTCAGCCAGCTCCAAGCAGCTCTGGGCAGCCAGGAAGCTTTGGAATCTCTTTTCAACAGCCTTGGACTCTCCAGTTAGACCCACAGAAGTTTGACCTCTGAGCCTCATCAAGTAGGAGACAAAATACCATCATTTCCAGACTACCCACATTTATTTACTTATCTCCACTCCTTTTATATCCTTTTTTATTCTTAAGAAAGATTCACAGCTGCTTCACAATTACACAAACAGCATAAATTGGAAACTAGGAGGGAGAGGGAAGAAAGACAAACAGAAGGGGTATACAATGGATCCAGAAATAGTTGAATACAAAATAGAATATAGTCTTACCCATTTGTTTGAAGGGACCACTGATTTTATTCTAAGTCTTTCTAGCAACAAAGCCAAAAAGAGAAACCTTAATCATTTACAAAGTCCCCAGTGTTCACACAATAAGAAAAAACCAGAAGTCCAGCTACTGCTGCTAGTGACATTAAGCAGAAATTTCTTCTGCAGATCCACATTTCAAGGGTGCATATCATCAACACAGTGGTCATCAACTCATAACCACCTCAAATTTCCAAAGCATAAAGCTACAATGACATTTCCTCATTGAAATATTTGAAGAAAGCTATTTATACCTTTCTAAGACCATCTTTACACTGAAGTTACAGCCGTTTTTAAACATGTCTCTGAACACAAACATATTACTTTCTATCATACCTTTGTCTAGTTCACCCATTTTAAACACCTACAAAAATAGTGCCTTCATGGAATATCTCTAAAGGGACAGAAAGCTTCTAAGTTACTTACGAAATGTGCTTGAAGAGGGTGTGTGGGTATTAACAGATTGACTATTGTTTCCATAGTTTCCACTAGATTCTCATAAGTGTTGACCATCCAAAATGGCCAAGACCTCTTCCACCACCAGCAGCATTTAGAAGATAACTGGATGGGTGCTGGTCTTCTATTAATATTAGCCCAGGGCAAATATTCAAAATTGCATCATTTTGATCCTTTAGTGACACATAAAAATTACAAAGACTTCTTGGAGGGGTGAGGGTAGATGTGGTCAACCTGGTTCATATCTATTTAGAATGTGAGTTCTAGGGAAAATACGTATATAGCAGCGCCTTGTCAAAATTTGGGTTTAAGCATACACAGCAAGTAACCACTGCAAAAGATTGTGGTCACCATTATTTGGGAAGAATCAGGGTTCCCCTTTTTTCTACAGAGCTAGGAATTAGTTCATGGGTGGTCTCATCACCCAGTGTGAGACTGCAACTTCTTGCCTAGGGTATACACCTTTTCATGATAATTCATGATCTAATGTGACCAACAGAAACTCCAAATGCACTTTCAGTAAGGAAACTGGCAGGTTTATTTCTAATTACAAATGGAAAAAGTTGTCATTATTTATGTCATCATCAAATTTTTTTTAAACTACAGTAATGTATGAGGTAGGAAATGAGAGTCCTTTATAATCTCATCCTTCAGAGATAACCAGAGGTTATTCAGTGCAGTTATTCATACAGACTTGTTTCCACCATAAAGTGAGTGCATGTAATTTTCATTTACTGAATTTTTATATAAATGGGATGATATTCTACAAACTGAACTATAACTTGCTTTTTTTCTACTTAATGATATAACTCAGGTCGGTTATTATAAACAGATAGGTCTGCTATTCTTGCTTGCAAGTACGACCAACTGTGTACCAGCCAGGCAATCTGCTTCACTCTTTGATCATTTCACAGCATTCTACAGCACAGATAGACATTCCACAGCTGATTTCGTTAAATTCCCACTTTGGGATGTGCGTAAATATCTGACTGTCTTTGTCATTACAAATTACAATACACAATACTTATACATATGTTTGAATGCTTATGGAAGCATTTCTGTTTGGTCAAAGGATGTGAGCATTTTCATGTAATAGCTATTTCCAAATTTTCCTAAAAGTCAAAAGGCTCTAACAATATATGCTACCAAATAAGAATTTAAGAGAATGCCTATTTCTCTGTCCTCTAGACAACACTGACAATTATCTATACTTTAAATATATGGAAGTATGACAGCTAAAAATTTATATCTAATTTCTTATTAGGAAATGCATATATACGCAAGTAACTCCTATATATATATATATACGTGTATATACATACATATATACGTGTGTATATATATACACGTATATACATACATATATATATATATATATACACGTATATACATACATATATATATATATATACAAGAAAAAGAGGTACCGTATTTGTTATCGGAATGACTATAAATCCTTGCTGTGAACCAAATTCTTGTTAATCCAGTGGAATATTACACTTATCATTGGTATTCCACGCTGTCACCTGGAAAGAAATGATGGACAGAGCCCTCAGAAGCTTATGGAAGCACTGCAAACAGCTGCAGACACAACTCTAGGGGGCGCCATGCATCTGGAACAGAATCTATGTGAATGTGAATACAGCCTGGACAACCCTACTGGGTGACCCCGTGAAAAGCTGAGTCATTAAGGATCCAGAATGACATCCTCTCTACATAATAGTCTTCATGCTCAAAATTAAAACTCTCCCTCTTTTAATTCCACAAACCAACCCCCACCACAGATCCAACAAATCAGACCACATTGCATGTGATGCCAACTCAGCAAAAAGTTGGGCAAATTAATCCTTGTAAGACACTATTCATTAGTATCTAAAAGATCTTTGTCCCATTTGTTCACCCAAAGGGCATAACATTAAAATGGCATGATCTCTCGTGACGTACAAAAGTAGTTATTAATTTACGCTCATTATCTAAAGATGTTTGCCAGTAGCCTTTGGATATGTCTCTGGTGTGCACAGATGGTGCTTGACAGAGACAATCCAGGGACTTGTCAATGACTACAGGTGACACCATTTAATCGGAACAACTCATCTAGAGATGGAGTTTACTCGGGGCTTCAGATGCAATTATTCAGCTGGCCAAACTGACAGGCTAGAAGTGGAGCTTTCAATTATCTATTTCAGTAAACATTTTCTCCTGCCTCACCCTGGTATTTCTGAAATTCTCTCCTTCAGGCCAGATCACACACAAGGTCTAGGCAGGTATAATAGTGTGATGTCTTGCATAAGAGTGACTACTAACCAAGGAACAGGCACAGATTTATTTTCCTCATTCTACTTTATGATGCATATCTGGTTGGCATCTTTGCTGCCCCTCCTTTTGGAGCCTCTGCTGGAGCTCTGCATAGTCTGCATGACTTCCGTGTCTCATTACCACCTTGATTCACAAAGCAAAACCCATCTGATTCAAGACCAGTCGATATTTCTGACAGCTTTTGCATTCTGAATATTACTATTTCTCTCTCTTTAAAAATTTCCTCGTGTTATTTCATCTTCTTGACAGAATATTTGATACTGACCCATGAAATAGTGCAGCAGGAACACAATTTTTCAAGAACTGCCCCAAACAAGATTGGATTAAATCTTGCAATTAGCCCACAATTTGCATCTCGCAACAGGAAATTCATTGTTGCAACCACAACTTCAGTGGACTTGGTAGAATAAGCTATTGTTGAAGTAATTCCTGTAAAAGGTCATATATTTAAACCCTTCAATTTTTTTTGACAACCTCTCAGAAATGAGTGATACAGTTGCTCCAGTGTCCAAAAAAGCAATAATGTCTATACCACTTTTCTTTATAGGAAGGGTGGAATATTATTACCCCATTCATCACAGACTATTCTGGTTATAAAATACGTTTCTTGATATTTGAGAGACCTTTTTCCTTCACTGTCTTGAAAAAGCTGAAGGTCTCTTGTGCTGGGTGCCAGCCTAGTAGGTTTTTCATAATATGTTAACTTCTTCAGTGTCTCCTGAACAATGGTGACATTTAGCAATTTCCACTGAATTCCATCTCCTTAAGAGCAGAGGACAAGGAGGCTAGTTTAAGATTTTCTTTTCTTTTCAATCAAGAGTCACTCATCGTCCTACAAGGAGCAGGGCATAGACTCCTGGGTCGGACACAAAGGCCCACATGGGTCAGGAACTAAAGTATATATGCACAGAAATAACAGAAGATAATAGGGAGAGGTGAAGTCCAGTCCAGTAGACTATGAAAATCTGCCCTGAAGGCATTAAAATTCAACTTTACAAAATAGTGTTGTTCAAACCAAATGCGTGTATAGCCAGATTTAGCCTTCCACCTGTCATTTTGAGACAATGGATTAAGTGACTTCGGAAAAGCTTTCTTTTTACTATGAACATGCCCTATGGATCCCACAGTTTTCAAAGCATGATCTACTTTCCAGTCTAAATTACTGTCTTCCTGCCAACTCTGACCCATTGGTGTTGGTGTAACTCAAGTTATCGATACCCTTTGATTATATCTCTGGTGTCCTGACAATTCAGGCTTGGCCTAAGAGTGTGGCAGCTGGATGAGTCTTCTCTTCCTCTTAGGTTACCCAGATCCAAACCAAAAATTTAGTTGAAATGTGTTTATGGCCATGTTCCTTATTTTCATTTACCCTTTTGGCACAGGCCTCTCATACTTTCTGAATGAATGTTGCTTGTGGAAATCAGGAGTCTACCCCTGCCAACCTATTCGATTTCAAATTGCCTCTATTTAGTTTTTTATTTTTTATTTTTTTAAGTACAGGCGGGAGAAAGGGAGGGAAGGAAATGGGAGGGGAATGGGTGGGAAGAGAGACAGAGAGAGCCCAAATCAAGCATATCATTTGATTATTGCGTCAATCCTGCCGCTGTTGCTCCACAGTCTAATAAACTTTAGTGGCCTGGAGTCACTCAGCTGAGCACTATGTTACTCTTACCATTATCTAGGGGAGAATTTGTCAGATTCATAAATTGTTCTATCACTGAACAGGGAAAAGCAAGCAGAAGGAAAAAGAAACTTCAGGGTTCCTTTGTCTCTTATTTACGATTTTTATTATAAATCTCTTTCTTATATACGGAACAAGAGAAGTCTTGATAGCACTTAGTTTTAAACCATTCCCAGGTATGAAACAGAAATACAGCACCTTCATAGTCTCTTGACAGAATATTAACTACAGAGTCATCTTCCAGGGCCAACAGATTAGAAAAGTCCCTCCGGGGAGCCCAGGGGCTTATTTTCAGCCCCCTTGGGACTTCTGTCCTGTGATGAGTAGGAGTTCAGAGATGAGATGATTTCCTGTATGGAGGGCCAATTTTCTTAAAATATCAAAACAATGGAGCTCACAGCCATTTAGATAATGGCATGATTCTGTTTGGGCTCCCCCAACATCAAGATTAAATTAACCAAATTATCCAGCAGTCTGAATCATTCCTTAGGTAAGATAACAAATGCCCTGAAATTATCATTTATATGAAAACAGAACAGACCAAAATCTCCCATATATTTAATTAACCAGAGTCTAAACTTTCCTACTATTAAGAGACTAGCCTTTTTTTTCCTTATTGCCAAAGTACACACTTTTCAAAATAAGGACTGTGTTTTAGATTATTAACATTCCATGAATTCTAAAGTTGAGTTTAAATTTTTCATCAATCTTTTTTAAAAATAACAAAAATAGTAGAACTAATAGAAAACAAATGGAGCACATTTGTTTCACAAATGGGTTTGTCCAAGTAGATCTGCTCTGCTACTGGTAGTGTCCCACAGTAGAAGCAGCTCATATATCTTACAGGGGTGAGTGCAAGGGCTCACACTTGTAATCCCAACACTTTGGGAAGTTTAAGTAAGAGAATCACTTGAGGCCAGGAGTTCAAGACCAGCCTGAACAACACAGGGAGACCCTGTCTCTATTAAAAATATAATAAAAATTAGCCAGACGTGATGGCTCATGCCTATAGTCCCAACCACTTAGAAGGCTAAGTTGGGAGGATTGCTTGAGCCTGGGAGGTCGAGGCTGTAGTGACCATGATTGTATCACTGTACTTCAGCCTAGGTGACAGAGTAAGACTCTAAAAAAAAAAATCTCCAAAAAAAAAAAAAAAAAAATTCCTTAGATCTTTGCTTAAAGAACTACTTACCTAGAACATTTGCATCTGTCTCTGAGTGAGCAAGAAATAAATCTTACCTGGTTAAGTCACTACAATTTCCAAGATTTGTTTGTTTCTGCACCAGAACCTAGCATACCCTGACTAATATACTAGGTGATCTAACCAGTCCTATGGATTTAACAACAACAACAGAAAATCTCTATGTTGATTAGTCCCAAAAACATTTCTTGAGAGACACCTCCCTCAGATAGATATAAGTATAGGTATAGGTAATGTATGTATGTGTAGATATACACTTATTGTATATATACAACTTGATTTCTCCATTTAGATGGCCAACGGCCATCTCAAATTGAATATTGCCAAAAGAGAATTTCTTCAACCAAACACGCACACACACATGCCCCATAGTATTTTTCAAGTCTTATTAGATGATGTCAATACCACAACCAGTTGCTTAGGCTCCAAAATTAGTAGTCACCCTTTATTTCTCAGAGAATAATCTGGAATCAAAGATCTATACCCTCGCACATCAACTGTCAATTTTGTTATCATAAAGCTAAATGGAACGTGTCAAATACCTCTTAGGGAGATTTCTGCCCTTTGTTCACAAATACTTGCAATAAAAGCAAAAGATGTTGGGGATAATATTCTATCAAGTGGGTTGTAGGAACCACTCCAAATGTTTCAGGATTTTCCTGAGAAAATGTAGAATCTAACATTTTGAAATTTCACAGGGAATTTTCATCAATGAAATGGAAAAAGATGAAAACATCGCAATATGCAAAAATAATAATATTTATAAGGTAGAGATATTGACAATTATTAAGTCAAAAGTCCAAACTACAAAACCCAAAAGGTAACTACATGTCATACGAAAGAAAAACAGGTCTCTGCTTCTGTTCTGATTGCCTCCATCTACCATAAACTTCTATTAAATCTTTCTAAAATTACACTTCAAGTCATCCCTTTTAAAAAACCTAATGTTATTCCACAATATCATGTAAATAAATTTCAGATTTCCTGATCTGGCATTCAAGATCTCCAGTTTCATTCATTCATTGACATTCTCCAAATGTTTTTAAGACTTACACTCTATTTCTTTGATATAAATGCACCTTATCTTCCTCCCTTATGCTGTTGCTCATGCTATACCCTCTGTTTAGTATATTCTTCCCAACATCTCTACCCATACCTCTTTCAAAACCAATCACTCTACCTCCAGGCTTATCTACATTCATGTTGCTGCCTAGCTAGCTTTTCTAAAATCAGATTATATCACTGTCCCGTTTAAGAGCCCTTGGTATTATAGAAAAAATTGAAGTGTCTTTGCCTAGTATAAATGGCATGCATAATCTTCCAAACTCACCTTTCTTTTATTTATTTATTTATTTTTGAGACGGAGTTTGGTCTTGTCGCCCAGGCTGGAGTGCAATGGCGCAGTCTCGGCTCACTGCAACCTCTGCCTCCTGGGTTCAAGCGATTCTCCTGCCTCAGCCTTCTGAGTAGCTGGGATGGCAGGCACTCACCACCACATCTGACTAATTTTTGTATTTTTAGTAGAGACAGGGTTTCACCATGTTGGCCAGGCTGGTCTTGAACTCCTGACCTCAGGAGATCTACCTGCCTCAACCTCCCAAAGTGCTTGGATTACAGGCGTGAGCCACCGTGGCTGGCCCCAAACTCACCTTTCTAAACTACCCAATCTTTCAGCCTTCCAAATACACTAGATACTGCCATATTGGACCACTTGCCACATGCATTTTGTATTTTTACCTGACCATGCCCTTTCCCTAAAATACCCTTATTGTTTTGTCTGCCTGGTGAAATTTCCTTCTCCTTCAAGGGTCAGACTAAGGATGATTCCTGTGCTTATCCTGTTTATATCACTCCCTTCCCACCACCCCGATAATATCACAACCACCAGCAACAGCACCACCACCACCACCACCACCACCACTTCCAGGTAGGAACCCTACCTTCCAGGCAGGGTTCCCTCATCTCTGGAACCATTATAGACCCATCTCATCTGTAGCGCTTTCTCATAATTTATTACAGCTATTTACTATGCAAATCTTCAAACAGGAAGCCTTTTGAAGGCAGAGTCCATATCTCCATCTCTATGTTTTTATGTTATTATGAAGTATTTAAAAAACCCCAAAAGAGATATAGAATAACACAACAAAGACCAACTAGTGAGAAAATAAAGCACCAGGTAACCTTTCCTAACACTATACTATGTATAACTGTGTGGGAGGGTCCCAGGGAAGAGAAAAGGCAGGACACCAATGCCACATGCCCCAGAATGCATCACAAAATGCAACGTTTGACTTTTCCTGCAGTGGATAAATGCAAAATCTGAGGAGTTGAAAGCATGAATACAAGGTTTGATTTAGAAGATGTCGAAGCTCCCTACTTGAAGGGCAGCCTGGATGGCCCTGAATTGCACCCTAAATGGAAGAAGACTGGATTACTCAAAGAACATTATGATGTACATAAAACCAGTGGTAAGTAACTGTCTCCTTGGCCTCCCAAACCATACTTACTAGCCTCAGAGCAGTAAACAGGCTAGTGCCTGAGTGTCTTACGTATCTACTCACCTGGCCACCCAACTACCCATCCATTCATCCATCCATCCAATGGCTAATAATCTGTAATCTCCTGTGGAGAGTCAAGGGATGCACCTTACCTCTGAGATGGAACTGGAGAGAAAGGAACTCAATAGGGAGAAAGAAACCAAGGCTGACAGCTTCCCCTAGGTTTGGTAAGTTGCATTTGCAGAGTCCTTCCATAAAGGGAAGTCTGGATGGATCTTTTGTATCGTCACATGAAGAAAAAAACAGATCCTAAACCAAGGTCAGCAATGAGTGGAAATTGACAGAGTTGTGAGAAGCGGGTCTGGAGTGTATGATCTGCAAAGACACAGCTTCACTCTACCAACTTTATTAAGAATCAGGAAAGAGAGGGGAAGATCTTATTACTATTATCATGATAATCACATTTGCAGATGACACTAAATTGGGAGGTGTTCCTAACATCAGTGGAAGACTGGCACATAATACCAAGCTATGTGTGGATCTTAGTAACAGATGTCAAAAATAACACAATGAGGCTCTGGTTGAAAAAATGCAGATGATCTATCTGGGGATGAATAAACTTTAAGAGGGAATTTAACTTGAAGGGGATTCCTAGATGGGAGTCATCAAGAAAACAACAAAATAGTGAGCTAGTGGAAAAAAGCCATGAGGAGGTGAGGCGGGCACTGCAGCTCAGCAAGTCTCTGAGCTAGTAAAAATTTCAGCCACACACACAGGCATCCCAAACCGTGGCTAAGAGAGTCTGTCTCTGTGTCAGCAATGAGACCAGACCTGGAACATTGCAGGCAATTAGGGGTAATATGATGCCTTGATGGGAATTTAGAAAAGAAAAGAAAAACAAATCAAAGGGAGTGAAATATGAGGAAAAGCACAGGCGATAAAATGAACACAATTTGACTAAATAACAACCTAAGGGACTATGATAACCATCTATACTGAGCATAAAAATCCAAAATGGGGCCTAGAGGTCTACTGGCCTGGGCATTGTTCTGAGAAATATCTGGAGTTGTACCCATTAGAAAACTCAATAGAAAGGCAGCATTTTGCATCCATTTAATTGAAGTGTGGTGACTCTGTTGTGGGGAATAAACAGACCTGGGTTCCCAGAAACTATGTATGCCTCAAAACTATTTTTCAAAAGATACGGACAGAGGACCTCTGGGAAGAACCCAGGACGTACTGTAAGAAGTCCTTGAATCCATGGGCACAAAGTCACTCACTTGTGCATTTGACAAATGCTTATTCAACAAGTACTCAGTGCCCATACACTATTTGGCACTGAGTACAATGTTTTGAATAAATAATATATAAACATATAGTCATAAACTAAATTAGGGAGCCATGAGTAGAAAAAACACAGTATACCAGTATTACAGGGTTTTAAGAAACAGTGTCATCATCCATTCTAGTTTTTAAAAATATGCATGTATACTCTCAATCATTGGACAACATTGTACCTGCAAAGATCACAAACCAATGTCTAACCACATACATGGTTATATGTGTATATGTGTATATGTGTGTATATATGTTTATGTACATACATATGTTTAAATGCATGTTTCTGCATGTATATATTTTTAAGTAACATTTTAAGAATAAAAAAATGATTTTATTAATACAAATGCATATTTTTATAGCCCTATCTTCTCATATTCAGAAATTGGAAGTTAGGGGTCCTAAGAGAAACATAAAG
This sequence comes from Symphalangus syndactylus, assembly GCF_028878055.3. NCBI lineage: Eukaryota > Metazoa > Chordata > Mammalia > Primates > Hylobatidae > Symphalangus > Symphalangus syndactylus. The sequence goes on from NC_072433.2 coordinate 23,126,416, forward strand.
TAGGAGCTATTTTCTGAGAGCTCTATCTTCCTGCTTCCACAGCCTCAACTCCAAATGCACCCATCTAGCTTTGGACACTTCCTCAGATCCAGCCTCCCTTGTGTCAGTGATGCCTGTTGACTGCATTCCTACAGTCACTACCTGATACTTTACAGCAATTGGATCTGGGGCAGGAACTTATCTGGGGAAAGAATCTACAGCCTGGTCTTATGAGAAAAGAAGCCAGGTCAATCAGGTTATTCTCTTGGGGATTTGGAACAGGGATTCTGAGAAACGGGTGGCTAAGACAAGGGGAACAATGTCAAAACACCAGGGCACAGGCCTGGCCATAAGATCTATAAGCAGAGAAAGAGAGAAATGAGGATGGAGCTGTGGTCCAGAGAGAAACAAAGATGAGCTCGTCCACGGTGTCATTTATACATAGGAGAGTAACTCCCAGCTTTCAGCTTCCAATTCCAGTTTTCCCAAGGCCCAGGTAAATGTCTTGAGCTTGGATTCCATGTGCGTCTCTGTGGTCTGTAACGACCTCCTTTTGATTTCAGCTAGTTTGAGAATGTGTCAGCTCCTCACTCAAAATCCTTTGACTGGGAGATCTATTTACTCTCCCAGTCTTTTGGCTGAAACCCAACTAGGATTATCTGAGGAAATAAAAATGCGTGAAAATGCACTGGCTCACACAATCTCAAAGTCCAGAGTTTCCTTCAGACATGGCTGCACTGAGGCATATTTTTAAAATGACGCCCAGTCTCATACTCTGTCTCTGTTTACTCTCTTTTCCTCTCTTTCTCCCTGTGTTGGTTTTCTTCTGAGATGGCCTCTCTCTTCCTGGTCCCCAACAGCTCCATGTTTCATCTTTTGGCTGTCAATCCCAGCAGGAAAACACTCCCAGAGCTGAGTCTCCTTGGCCAACTCCTGAACAAAACAGCCTGGCTGGCCACACTTGGGTCAGTCTACCCATGAAGCTGGGGGAAGAATCAGCCCTAACCAAACCATGTCGACTGAGTGAGTGTGTTTCCTGCACAAAGATCCAAGGGATACCAGGACAAGGGGAAATGAATACCAGGAGGGCAATAGTAACCAATATCTGAGGCCATCTCCCAGTACTCCCCAGTATGGACACTCTTTCAGAAGATATGTCTCCTCACATCCTCCTGCAGTGCCAGATAACATTTGCAGGTACCTCCAATAAAACCAGATACCATTTGCAGGTACAGCAGATCCTCATTATTTGAGAATTTGCATACTTGCTACAATATATTTGTAACTCCATACTCAATACTTAAGGCACTTTCATGGGTCATTTGTGGACCTGTGCATTTTTGTGTGTATTGTTGGTGATCTTGCTACTTAAAATGACCCCTAAGTGCAGTGCTGAAGTGTGGGTTAGCGTTCCTAAGCACAAGAAGGCTGTGATGTGCCTTAAGACATGTGTTCCATAAGCTACATTCAGGCATGAGTTACGGTGCTATTGGCCATGAGTTTGAGGTAGGAGGCTGGCAACACTTGTGTTCTGGTTGTAACTCTGCTGACCAAAACAGGACCTGGCCCAGACAGGATAAAGTGAAGAAACCAGAGGAAACCAGCAAAGGGTGACCAAAGCAATCCCTAGCTGCCCTCATTGCTCACTTGCATGAGACACTCCCACTAGTGCCATGACAGTCCACAAATACCATGGCAACAATCCAGAAGTTACCATCCCTTTGCCACGGCAATGACCCAGAATTTACTGGTCCTTTCCTAGAAGGTCCTAAATAACCCTTCCCTCAATTTATATTAACCCATTCCTTAATTTTCATGTAATTAAAAGTGGGTTTAAGTGGGTATAAACACAGTTGCCAACAGCCCATAAGGTGCTGGCTCTGGGAACACTACCTGTGTATTAGCCCTACTCAGCAAGGTAGCAGTACTATTCAATGAAAGATTGCTGTTTGACACCACCAGCTCACCCTCGAATTCTTTCCCGGGCAAAGACAAACCCCCACCGCCACTGGGCTAAGCCCCAATTTTAGGGATCGCCCATCCTGCATCAAGTTCAATGCTAATTAATCAACAATATACATTCAATAAGGTGTTTTTTATTTTTTTAAGAGAAACACTCATAAAACAAGGTTACATATTGATAGGTTGACAAAATATTGTGACCAGAGATGGACAGGACTCTCTAACCCTGTAATTCCCCTAGGAGAAATAATGCAGTATCTACTAATTCCGTGTTTGTTGTGTCTTTATAGACTATAACTGCTGCAAATAATAAGGAGAAAAATAGTAAGAATCAACGTGTGTGTGTGTGTCTGTGTGTGTGTGTGTAAAATCTGATTCAATTTTATACTTTCTTGGACTGCCTCCCAAATGTCTTGTGTATTTTGTCTTTCCATCCACACTGCAAACTCCTCTGGAATTCATACCATGTCAGCAGACAGCTAGGAACACAGTAGGTTCTCCCAGACTTACTGACTCATGAACAGATTGGTCAGTTACGGAATGCACATCAACCGAGCTACAAGTATTTCTACTCAAAAAACGTCCACAGCCTGATCTACTATCTTATTGCTTTTAGTCTTTCCCCTCTGGTTGTGTTGTAGACCTATCCAAATACGGTCTCAATTCAAAACTATTTTTCATTTTAAAGGCAAAGGAGAGTGACACAGGCTAGAGAATTCTGTACTGAAACCCAGTTCTTGACTCCAGGAAGAGAGAGGTTTGTACGTTTTACATCTCGGTGGCCACAGACCACTCGTGCTGAGCAGGTACCTCTCTGGTACCCCCGAGAATCATGGCATACACTGGCATCTCTGGTTTTCCATTGTCTTTGGGCTGACCTTGCAGCCCCAGCTGCCACATGCTCTCCTCTGCACCAGAATATTGTTTGTAGTAAGACAGAGGTGTCCTAGTAAACAAACAAATGTTTCCTACATCCCACTCTGGGTGCTCACGAGAAGCTACTTTGTTTTTCAGGCCTTTACTTCTGATTAGCCTTGGATTTATGAATCTGAATTGAGACAGGCTTTTCTACACATTATTTGTTTCAGCTGAGGGAAGACACAAACTTTACATAAAGAAAAAAAAGGAGAGATTAATGACAGAGGGTTTTTGAAAATGACACAACATATATAAAAGAAGGTTCACTCAGGGTCTTTCTGCCTATAGCTCTGCATTTCCAGGCAAATTTCACAGATTTCTCAGAACCCCAGTTTCCTTTTCCCCCTCAAACTCAAGAGTTTAAACTACATGATAGTAACAATAACTTATTGAATGTTTACTATATGGACACTTTACGCATACAATTTTGTTTAATCTTCAAAACACCCTCCTTACAAAGGAGATGCTTGTGTCATTTCTACTTTACATACAACAAAATTGAAGTTCAGGGAGTTCCAGTGTGGGTGAACGATGAATTCATTCATCATTTGATGGTCTGAATCCAGGCAACTTGACTTTAGATCCCACCTGCTTAACCACTCATCCGTACTCCCTGATTAATCTCTAACATCTCCTTTTACTCAAAGATCCTTTGTTATCTCCCGACATTTTCCCCTTTTGCCAACCCAGTTTCCATTTCTAAGACTCTCACCTGTTTACATTGCATATAATGACATATATAAATCTGAATGAGAGAAAGAGGAGTAGAAAGAAGAAAAAAAAAGATAGGAAAAGCTTGGAGTTTAAACTCCCTAACGGCCTTGGAAACTCTATACTCTATCCTCCTAATCCAGTTTTAATTGTATCGATAAGTAGATGGAGCCTGGACTGTTTTTCAAGACAGTGCATAGTGTATGAGTCATTCTCCATGCCACATTTTCCTTTTAAAAAGAATCCTACAAGAACTTATTAGTATGAACAAACCAAACAATTCAATTTTTTAAAATGCAGTATCCTTATAACAAGATTCAGTGGGATGGTCTGTGAAGTTTAGGAATCCTGCAGGCATGAACTGGGAATTGTCCTGACCGCTCACAGTCGGCCCAAGCCTCTGACTTCAGCCAAAGGCAAGGAATCGAACCTCCCGTGAAGAAAAGCAGGAGCTTGGGGCTCAGCTGCTTATCAAAATGAGGCACTGCACCCCCCACCCATGATGTCGGCAAGAGATTAATCCATAAATCAGAAGCAATTTTAATTTTCAAAAACTAGAGGATGAAAGACCTACTTGGAGCAGACACGCTGCCTCATCATAAAATGATGGTGGAACATGTCATCAGTGAGGCACTCGCCCCTCTCCCACGGCCGGGTGACAGCGGCTGGCTCCTGTTGGGTCCTGATAGCACAGGCCAAGATGAACTTCTGACCACTCTCCACCGCTTAGAGAGGCTCACTGGCAACTAAAATTAGACTGGCTTCTATTCCAAGCCCAGGGTTCCTCCATGGCTGACTTTCTTTTGTAAGAGTCTGTGATGGCAGCTTGTTTGATTTAAAGAAAATCAATGAAGAGTTACATGAGAAGGAAGAAAACAGAAGACCAGGTATTCCCAGGTAAAGATAAAAGTCCAAATAAAGGGCACTGCACATGCTCTCACTCTCTTTCTCTTTCCCTCAGAGCAAAAAGAATAAGAAGCTTTTGAGTGTAAAGTGGAAACTGTTTTTGTTGGAGGGGTAGCATTTTCTTCATCTTTAGAGTGTAATCTGATAGGCCTAATCCGGTAAAAATTGCAGCTACTCTCAATGGAATGACTGACACGGGCTAGAATGGATGAGAAAAATATGTGATCGCAAAAGGTGGCTTTTGGTCCTTGCCGGGCCTGAGATCATTCACACAACATGAACTTGCTTCTGTCTTCTCCCTTCCTGGCAATAATAGGGGGTGTGCAAGACAAGAAAAATGCACAGGCAGATTGATCCTCCTCCGGCCCTTCACTGGGGAGGGAGACAAAGCTGACCTTGGCCTCTGACCAGGTGCAACCCCTCGGCTGCACAATTAGGTTAGCTGAATCAGAAAGAGTTGCAAGAACAGGATGACATTTCTAAGCTTGGGTCCGGAAAGCCCAGGCTTTCCTAGAAACCACCCACCCCCACCACCCCTGCCCCACCCCCGCTCCTAACATCAGGAACCCACTCCTTCTCCCCCCTGGGCATTTTGCTGAGTCTCCTCAAGCCCCTATTGTGTGTATTATTTATGATCTTGGTGCCTTTTCTTTTCAGGGTATTGGTCCATAATAGTGCCGTCTATGTTATTTATGACGCAAGAATAACTTAAACCACATTAGGAACCTCAACATTATGGGGACTTTAGAGAGCTACATTTTTCTAGTTATGGTTAAACTACTGCAGTGATAAATCCAATCGTAAGAGTGCAAGAGGGAATGCACGGGACAGGTGTTACCCATTAGTCACCATAAGGAAATGCAGGAACAAACGTGGGCTTACAGATGCTTCAGTGTCTCTTCCGAAGAACAGCTGTGGGAATCTGAAACGGTGAGGGGCAGAGGGCTTCTGAAAGCCAGTAATGGGAAAAGATGGGTATGGCGGGGGTGGAAAGGGAGGGAAGGGTTGTCTGTAACTTGCAGAGGACAGAGAAACAAAGAGCAGAAGTCTGTCTATTTCACACTCTCATCAGGAATTCCGTGGGGTCCCTCGTGTCTGTGAGTGTGCTTCCACTGCAGACTGGATAGCAACCCTAACTCTGAAATACCACTACCCACTAGGAGTAAGGATCCCTTCGGCCTCCATAAGAAGGCCAAGCCAGAAGTCAGATTCTCAGAACATCAGCTGTGAATGTCAGTACTGCGGCAACTTACTCTTTTTCTACAATTAAGTTTTTTCGTCTATGAAAATCAGAAAAGTATTTCCCCTTCTCTCTCCCCATGAGGACAATAGGGAATTTTTTTTTTAATTCAGTAAATATTTATTGGGCACCCATCAAGGCTAAGCAATGTGTCAGGCATTGGGATAAAATGGGAGTAAGACACCAACAAGATAGTCAGAGTTTAGTGGAGGAAACAGACCCCAAACGATATTATTATTATGTGAGGGTGTTTGTGATGAAAATACGTAAATGGTATTATTATTGGAGCACAGAGTTGGAGGGTTCCCCACAGGAAGCAGCATTTCACCAGCGTGAAGTGATCAAACCTGGACCATGTGTCTGGCCTCAAGGTGGCTGTGACAACCTTCATATGCTCTCCTGTGTCCGAGAAGCCCAGGAAACCTTGATGCCATTCAGATTTTGTGACTCACTGGGACAAAAGTCAGCCTTCAGTTTATCTTTATACTCCATAAAGCTTCATGTAAGCAACTTTAAAACACAGAAATTATTTCAGTAAAAATGCCTAAAGCTCCTTAAGCATAAGTTCCAAATACCCCAGGTGCAAACAATGCACATACACTCTCAGGATTGGCAGACATTTGGAAGACATGGCCCGTTGTTCAGAACATGATGTCCTTCCCAAAATCCTGAACAATTCTCTCGAATGCCTCTGAAATAAGGAGCTCAATGCTTCCCAAAGGGGCCCATTCCACATTTGCACAGCCCTAGTTGTTAGAATGTTCATTGTGTTGAGATTTCTAATGGTGGGAACTGAAATGTTGCTAGAAATTCATTCATTCCTTCATTCATTCATTCAACAGATATTAAATACTCACTCTAAGTGAGGCATTGTGCTTAGTGCTAAGAATTCAGTAGTCAATATTAATGATATAAAGCAACTTCACCACAGAGTTCTCAGAGATAACAGTTTTTCTAACCTAGCTCCAATTCAGTCTTCTTCGAAGATAACACAACTAAAACTCTGTTAGGGGATATGCAACCCAGGCTTTAATTGCTTAGTAATTCTTTACTCACCTGATAACAGGGTGGCTCATAAGTACAGCAACAAGCAAGACACACATGGACACGGCCTTCGTGGGCCATACCATCTGGCTGGTGGGGACAGCCCACCCAAAATTCAAATATTTTAATTACAGCTTTGTTAAGAGCTAGGGGAAGGATAAGTGGCTTGGTCTGAATACATAGGCCGATCCAACAGGGTTACAGGGATGCATTATTCAGGGTTGCTTCCTTCTCACTGGACTTCACTGCTGTAGGGAGTCCTCTGCTCATTATTCTCCTTTGCTTGTCCACAGCACTACCTACAATTTGGAATTATTTATGCATTTGCTTAGTTCTGTATCTTCCCATCTGCACTTTGAGTTCTATAGGGATGCAGACCATATCTATTTTGTATATCATTGGATCTTCACCTCTTGGTTTTATACAGTATGCTGTAAGGCAGATACTATTATCCCCATTTTACAAAAGACAAAACTGAGGCTCAGCCATAGATGTGGGTGGTGCAAAGGCATTACAAGTTAATCCAGGTCTACCTGATACCAAAGCCTCACTGCTAACCACTGTGCTTTCCCCTGATGCCATTGGTGATTCATACTCATCAAGCTGGTACATTTGTTATGACATAGGTGAGGATGATTTAACCAAGATACTAAAACTAATACTGACTTAAACAAGACAGAAGTCTATTTCTCTCTTACATGAAAGTCTAGGGTAGGTGTAGTGGCCGCATATTTTTATTGGCAATTGAGATCCTTCTCTCTTGATGCTTTGCCATCTTTAACACGTGACTCCCATCACATGAGCCAAAGTGGGTGATCCCTCTTCTACCTGCACCATCACATTCTGCCAGTGGGAAGGGAATAAAGCAAAGGAGGGACCTGTCCTTTTCCTTTAAGGACATGACCTGGAAGTTGCACATACCACTTCTACTCGCATTTTATTGGCCAGATTTTAGTCACATGACCATACCTAGCTGCAAGGGAAGTTGAGAAATGTATACTGGGAAGCCCATACACCCAGCTAAAAATTCTTGTTAAATAGGAAAGATAGAGAGCCACCTCTGAGACCTGGCTTTAGGAATTACAGAGAAGTATGGGGAAAGAAAAGTTAAAAAGAGGAGGCAGAAATAGAAACTATTTTAGGTAAGATAAACTCTTTAAGGACTCTCTACTCATTCCAGTCTTCTAAATTCCTTCCCCTGAGGCTTTATTTCTGAAATGGGGTCCTTGACTCTCATAAACCCTTAAACTGGAGGACACTTTGGTTTCCAGTATTATGGGCCCAGTTCTATAAGCTATGCCCTTTGAGTTTTGTGAATGAAGGAAGAATACCAAAGGGAGAATGAGTCCATTTTCTGAAGGCAGAATTTTGCTTACCAAGAGCATAACTGATATTTGGGATTGTCTTGGTCTTACAGGAAAAAAAAAAGTAGAAAGTGGGATTCCCAAAGCTATCAGAATACAAGAAATAACCAAGATCAGAGAGGAACTAAAGGAGACAGAGACGCTAAAAACCCTTCAAAACATCAATGAATCCAGGAGCTGTTTTTTTTTGAAAAAATTAATAAAACAGACCACTGGCTAGATTAATAAGGAAAAAAAGAAAGAAGAATGAAGTAGATACAATAAAAAATGATAAAGGGGATGTCACCATTTACTCCACAGAAATACCATCAGAGAATACTATAAACACCTCTATGGAAATAAACTAGAAAATCTAGAAGAAATGGATAAATTCCTGGACACATAAGCTTTCCCAAGACTGAACCAGAAAGAAATGGAATCCCTGAATAGACCAATTACGAGCTCTGAAATTGAGGCAGTAATAAATCGCCTACCAACCAAAAAATGCCCAGGACCAGACGGATTTACAGCTGAATTTTACCAGAGGTACAAAAAGGAGCTGGTACCACTTCTTCTGAAACTATTCCAAACAATAGAAAAAGAGGGAATCCTCCCTAAATCATTTTATGAGGCCAGCATCATCCTGATACCAAAACCTGGCAGCATCATCCTGATACCAAAATCTGACAAAAAAAAGGAAACTTCAGGCCAGTATGAACATTGATGTAAAAATCCTTAACAAAATACTGACAAACCAAATCTAGCAGCACATCAAAAAGCTTATCCACTATGATCAAGTTGGCTCGATTGCCGGGATGCAAGTCTGGTTCAAGATATGCAAATCAATAAATGTAATTCATTACATAAACAGAACTAAAGACAAAAAACACACGATTTTCTCAATAGATGCCGAAAAAGCCTTCAATAAAATTCGACATCCCTTCATGTTAAAACTCTCAATAAAGAGAGGTATATTTGAGGAATGTACCTCAAAATAATAAGAGCCATTTATGACTAATCCATAACCAATATCATACTAAATGGGCAAAAGCTGGAAGCATTCCCCTTGAAAACTGCCACAAGACAAGGAAGACCTCTTTCACCACTCCTATTCAACATAGTATTTGGAAGCTCTGGCCAGGGCAATCAGGCAAGAAAAAGAAAAAAAAAAAAGGGTATTAAAAGAGGAAGAGAGGAGGTCAAATTGTCTCTGTTTGCAGTTGACATGATTCTTTATCTAGAAAACCTCATCATCTCAGCCCAAAAGCTTCTTAAGCTGATAAGCAACTTCAGCAAAGCCTCAGGAAACAAAATCAATGTGCAAAAATCATAAGCATTCCTATACGTCAACAACAGACAAGCAGAGAGCCAAATCATGAATGAACTCCCATTCATAATTTCTACAAAAAAAGAATAAAATACCTAGAAATACAGCTAACAGGAGAAGTGAAGGACCTCTTCAAGGAGAACTACAAACCACTGCTCAAAGAAATAAGAGAGGACAGATGGAAAAACATTGCATGCTCAAGGACAGGAAGAATCAATATTGTGAAAATGACCATACCACACTGCCCAAAGTAATTTATACACTCAGTGCTATTCCCATTAAACTCCCATTGACATTCTTCACAGAATTAGATAAAACTACTTTAAAATTAATATGGAACCAAAAAAGAGCCCATATAGCCAAGACAATCTTAAGCAAAAAGAACAAAGCTGGAGGCGTCATGCTACCTGACTTCAAACTATACTACAAGGCTATAGTAACCAAAACAGCATAATACTGGTACAAAAACAGACACATAGACCAATGAAACAGAATAAAGAACTCAGAAATAAGGTTGCACATCTGCAACCATCTGATCTTCGACAAACCTGACAAAAACAACAAATGGGAAAAGGATTCCCTATGTAATAAATGGTGCTGGGATAACTGGCTAGCCATATGCAGAAAATTGAAACTGGACCCCTTCCTTATGCCTTGTACAAAAATGAACTCAAGATGGATTAAAGACTTAAATGTAAAGCCCCAAACCATAAAAACCCTAGAAGAAAATCTGGGGAATACCGCTCAGGACATAGACACGGGCAAAAATTTCATGACAAAGATGTCAAAAGCAATTGCAACAAAAACCAAACTTGACAAATGGGATCTAATTAAACTAAAGAGCTTCTGACAGAAAAAGAAACTATTATCAGAGCAAACAGACAACCTACAGAATGGGAGAAAATTTTTGCCATCTATCCGTGTGACAAAGGTCTAATATCCAGAATCTATAAAGAACTTAAACAAATTTACAAGAAAAAATAAAGCAGGCAAAGGACATGAACAGATGCTTCTCCAAAGAAGACATTTATGTGGCCAACAAACATATGAAAGAAAGCCCAACATCATTTATCATTAGAGAAATGAAAATCAAAACCACAATGAGATACCATCTCATGCCATTCAGAGTGGCAATTATTAAAAAGTCAAGAAAGAACAGATGCTGAAGAGGCTGTGGAGGAATGCTTTTACACTGTTAGTGGAAATGTAAATTAGTTCAACCATCGTGGAAGACAGTGTGGCAATTCCTTAAAGATCTAAAACCAGAAATACCCTTTGACCCAGCAATCCCATTAGTGGGCATATGTCCAAAGTAATATAAATTATTTTATTATAAAAATACATGCACAAGTATGTTCATTGCAGCACTATTCACAATAGCAAAGACATAGAATCAACCCAAATACCTATCAATGACAGACTGGATAAAGAAAATATGGTACATATATACCATGGAATACTATGCAGCCATAAAAAGGAATGAGATCATGTCCTTTGCAGGGACATGGATGGAGCAAGAAGCCATTATCCTCAGCAAACTAACACAGGAACAGAAAATCAAATACCACATGTTCTCACTTATAAGTAGGAGCTGAACAGTGTGAACACACAGACACAGGGAGGGGAATAACACAGATTGGGGCCTGATGGGGTGGAGCAGAGGGAGGGAGAACATCAGGAAAAATAGCGAATACATGCTGGGCTTAATACCTAGGTGATGGGTTGATAGGTGCAGCAAATCATTACGGCACATGTTTACCTAAGTAAAAACCTGCACATCCTGCACATGTACCCTGGAACTTAAAATATTAATAATTTTTTTTTAAAAAAGAAAGTGGGATTCCTTCCCCTAAATATTTCCCCACTAATGTATTGTAATAAAATATTGCTTAATCTCTTTACCTTGTCTCAAGTTCTCATACATTAAGTCTTTAAAAATTAAGATGTTAAAAAAACAAACTAGGAGTCTTCAGTGTACAGGATACAGTGTTTAAAATGTTATTTCCTAATTAGAAAAAAAAATTATCCCTCTTTGAAATTGACCTATCATGTATTAAAGACCTTGGAGAAGGCTGACATCAAGCCTTACCAAATCTTTAACAGTCTGGCGCACTCACAAAATGAAAGCAATTTTGAAAAACAGAATGTAACTAATGGGCTTGAGTGAGGTGTGTAATTGTAAATCAATTCTAATTAATGTCTTCCCATTTCTTGGTTATTATCTGCATGAACCCATTTATGTGAACTCACAAATGATTCTGCCAAGCAGGAAGGAAATGTAAGCTATTCTGAAAGACGCTTCTTTTCCTGTTCCTTTCACCACATTTAATAGCTTAAAATAATAGGGTGGAGTTAATGGTGACATTTTTGGGGACCCTGGGCATCTTGGAGCATTGATGAGGTATGGAGGTCACACCCATAGGTGACACTCAATGAGTCACACTGTCATATAACTCCCTCCCTTTGAGTGGGTGTGGAACCTGTTACTTGCTTCTTATTAACAGAATATAGCAATAGTGACAAGATTTTGTAGATATAATTAAAATCTCTCAGCAGGTGGCTTTAATCAAAAGAGATTATCATAGGTGGGCCTGACCTAATCAGGGAAGTCCTTTAAAAGAGGGTCCTGGGATCAGAGAGTAAGCAGCAAAGATTCTCCCTCTCCCTTGCTGGCTTTGAAGAGACAAGCTGCCATAAATTCTACAACCAAAAGGAAATGAATTCTGTGAATAACCAGGGGCAGGGGGCGGGAGGGCCATGCTTGGAAGTGAATCCGTCCCTAGTAGATCCTCCAAATAAGAACACAGCCCAACCAACACCTTGATCTCAATCTTGTGAGACTCTGAGCAGAGAACCTAGCTCAGCAGGGTCCCAGACTCCTGACCTACAGAAACTGTGAGATCATAAATGGGTATTGTTTTAAGTCACTACATCTGTGATCATTTGTTACACAGGAACAGAAAACTAATACGCAAGCTGTGCCAGTGTGTCAGATGCCAGAGGGAGAGAGGTACAGAGCTCTTTGGAAGCAAATTTCCAATCCCTGCTCACTTCTCGCCCCCAACGCTTTTGCTCTTTGACATTGCTTGCTGCCATCCTGCCTTCAACCTCAAATCAGGTTTCTGCCTGTGATTCAATCTCTGGCTCCCTATGAGAAATCTTTTTTATATAAAATTAATATATAAATAAATTTGCTCATGGAGAGATGCAGTGTGGAACAGAACCTGCCAGGCTCTCTAACGTCCATCACAAAGAAAGACTGCAGAGGGGAGGGGGAAGGCAGAGCTTTATCCTCCATAGGGAAGCAGAGAATTCATAGTGATCTTATTGCAGATGTAAAATTAGGTCAGGGGCTCTATAAACTGATTAAAGCTCATGCTTCACGCTTCCAAGGAAAACAGCCAATACAAAAGGGAATGATCCCTGGCTCAAGATGAGAAGGAAGGAGAGCTCTCTAGGTTCATGGTCCAGCCATGTAGGATGCTTGGCCAAAATGAAGGTACAGAAAAGGAACAACCAAAGAAAGAACAGATGGGAAATTTTCTAAAAGCAAAAACAGCAGACAGCCTGTGGAATACTGCCACGTAGACACAAACCAGTGACTTGAGGTCCCAGAGTTTATGAGCCTAAGCCACCCTGTGTCTCCCTAAATTCATCTCTGTCTCCAGCTCTTAGCCCTCTGATACCTATGCGTCTTGGATTTGACAGGCAGCCAGATTTTAAATCTTCTGTTTTACGTCCTCTAGAAGTCAACGCCTCACCAGTTCAGGATTATCTCAAAGTCTGGATCAGGATACACAGTTTGATCTGAAGAATCTTCTCCCATCCCCGTTTTTCTCTAGGGTATTACCCCAACTTTATTTCTTCCTCTTTCCTCTTCCCTGAAATGTCTGCCTTTCGTTTCCTTCTCAAAGTTGCTAAAAGGCCACCTTCATTTCCCTTAAATCCTAGCCTTGCCCTCCTGCTCCCAGGATGATGCTTTAAAAAACAGAACTCATTCACATTGATTGATCTGTCTCATAGGTTACCCAAGCAACCGAAGTCACTACCTAAGGGTTAAAAAAAAAAGACAGATTCTCTAGAGCAAACGGGTAGTGGTTGTTTTTGCAATGCTAATCTGTCTTGTTTGAATGGGAAACATTTTGAGTTACTAAAATATCTTTACCTTTTTAAAAATGTGTGTACATGGGGGAAATATGAACTTGGTGAAGCACGCAGTGAATCTGATCTTATACACTGATCTAACTACCTATGAAGAGAATGTCCTGCTTACGTACTTGATTTACACAAGATAGAATAGAAAGAATTGTGAGGCTAGTTAAGGCTGTGGATCAACTGTTCATGGCTCTTGGGCCAAATGCCTCCATTTAGACTTTAAATCAAACATCAGGAAAGGATACCTGGGACTTGAGTCAGTTACATTTTCATTTCAGTAGTGACCAGAGTCATTCAGTTCATTTTTGGTTCAAGGCCAGTTACCAGTCCAAACTAACTTGGGAAAACACCGCCCAAATTCTTTGCTCCACGCAGAACAGAAAATAGCGGTCTAATTTGAGTTCCACGAAAAATAATGGGCTTAGTTTGGATACAACTGTGAAAGAAGTTTCAACGCCAAGTAAAGGTGCTCTATTTTCCCGGATGGAGACGAATGTTCTGAAACCTGGTTCATGTGTTTCTGCCCCAACCCTTGGCCACACCATTGACCAGGAGGCTCATGTAAGACTGGCTGCTGTGACTGAGTTCTATGGATAGTGAGTAGAATAAAGCCTGAGGCTTACTCTCAGTTCATTTCAATACAGTTTCAGGTTTGGGAATTGGGGAGAAAAGAAAAATTAAAACTTCTGACCTATCTAGTCCCTGGAGAAGAATTTTTTCAAACAGATGCATCATATGGCATTGAAGAAAAAAGTTCTCCCAATCCCACCCCCTGCCCCCAGTAAAATCCGTTACAGAAAAAGCATTCCATTCCAATGTCACTTTAGTCCCCCATAGTGACAGCGTGCATAAAATCCAGTTTTATAAAATTAGCTAAAATAAAACCATGCAGCAGCAACTTCTTCTTAGGTAATGTAACCCCTACCAGTCCTCGAAGGCCTGTTGGCTCCTTGTATCACAATTTCAAGATATTTTAACTTAAAATCTCTTGTTTCTTCTGCTGAAATAAATGGTTCAGCTATATCCCCAGGGTGACTGCCTATACATCTCTCATGGGTCTTTTAGGACATGCTGGATCTTTCTGGGTATCATCAAACTTCTCCATCCAAGAATAAGAGATAGCAGCATCTCTTTGACATCCATAGCCCATTTCTGCTTTGCCAATATCACTCGTGCATATGGGGCCACCAATGCATCCTATCCTAGCAAGTATCAATGGGAATAAAGAAGAAACTTAGAAAATGACAAAATTCAAGAAGAGCTGAAGCTCTGGAGCTAGCCCTTGGTGGAGAGAGAATGATGGGGGATGTTGGACTAAGCGAGAAATGCGTAAGAAGGTGAGTGGAAACGTAACAGTCAGTCCAGCTGTTTAAAGCACCCATCAGTCAGGGCAGGACTGCAGACCAGAAGTGACATGGGTTCCCAGGAGTTGTCGCCACTCGCTGTGCCTATGTTAGCTGGCACTAAAGGAAGCTCATGGAAAATGGTCTGATCTGAGAAAAGTGACTTAATTCCAAGCCATTCAAAATCATTATCTCAGAGGACATTTATGGTGTTAAGTATTAGATTGGTGCAAAGGTAATTGCAGGTTTTGCCATTACTTTTTTTTTTTTTTTTTTTTTTTTTTGATACAGAGTCTTGCTCTGTTGCCCAGGCTAGAGTGCAGTGGCACGATCTTGGCTCACTGCAACTTCCACCTCCCGGATTCAAGCAATTCTCCTGCCTCAGCCTCCTGAGTAGCTGGGATTACAGGCGCCCATCACCACGCCTGGCTCATTTTTTTGTATTTTCAGTAGAGACGGGGTTTCACCATGTTGGCCAGGCTGGTTTTGAACTCCTGACCTCAAGTGATCTGCCCACTTCGGCCTCCCAAAGTGCTGGGATCACAGGTGTGAGTCACTGCGCCCAGCCTTTGCCATTACTTTTCATGGCAGAAACTGCAATTACCTTTGCACCAACCTAATATATCACTCTCCTTGTCCATAATAATGCTTTATCAAGAATACATTCATGCTCAGCAGAAGAATCTTCTCTTTATAAGGTAAAATTATTTCGATTTGAGGAAAAGTGATGAGGACTGCAGGTACCAGAAGCATCCTGTTGTAAAGTAGAAAGTACTACATGAGAATTACAAGATTTGGAGATTATCCTTACTGTTTATTTCTCAGTTTTCTTGAGCTAAGAAAGAATAAACGCAAAAGAATTCTTTTTCTCACCTTCCCAAAATAGAAAACAAGATATATAATGGATGGTGATGTAGGTTTGTTTTCTTGGAATATTTTCCAGGGCAATTAACAGAAATACATTACATAGTTCCAAGACCACGATCAGATTCTCGTGGATCTTCCTGCATCCATTCTCTTCTCTCTTGTTTCTTTCAAATTCACCTAGAGGTACTGGGTCTCGGTTCTGCCATTTATGAGCTATGTGATCTGGGCTGGGAGACTTAACCTCTATGAGACCTATAGTCTCACATAATCAGCTGATAGCAGTACCCATTTGTACCAGCGAGAGCCCCAGCAGGAAGCAGATGGCACTCTCAAAATGATTTGAGATTGCAACAAAGGGACTAATTACAAACGTGAGGAAGAGTTTAAGGAAACAAGACAGGATGAAGCATCTTAATGCTAGCAAATGTAGGGAGCTTTTACATCCCTAGATCTGAAGAGGAATGGCACGTGGGTAATTCCTACAACCTTAGAAGAGTAGCCACATGAGAAGGGTACCAGAAAGGATCCAGGGCCTTCGGTCAAAGTGATGCTACCAACCCTTGGCCACTTACTGTGGAATAAACACCCCAACCTTTCCCTCCTCTTACTCTCTAATCCAGTCTTGATCCCAAGACTGTGTTCCTTCTGTCTTAGATTATAAAGTTCAATCCCTTGGTGGGACTTTCCTCCCATTTGTCAAATCCAGTGGAAACCAGAAAGCAATGAGACACACTAACATGGTCTACTCTGGTCAGCCCCCTGGGCACAAAGGAGGGTGAAGAAAGGATGGGAACAGACATGGAGGCACCAATGGAAAATACCAGAATACTTAAAAAATTGAACTTTTATGCTATTACTCAATGTTACTTTTATATTATTAACCAGTATTTACTGAGCCCAACCCTTCTGATAGTTCTACAATGTTTTACTCTTCAAATCTAAGCTAGACCTAAAATCCTATCTTCTGTTTTAAGCTATTACCTTTCAATAGGAAAAGAGAGGTGTTGAGTGTCACCTTAATCCTTCCTGAGATAAACATTCAAATCAGTCTCTCTACAGATTGCCCATAACCTTGTTCTTGTCTGTATTAATACATTCCTGTTGTTTGTCTTTATTTCTGTTTACACTATGTAAATGTTATAGAATCATCAAACTTTAGAAGTGGAATTGAGATAACAGATTAAATTAGGGATACCAACTACTCTTTCATTCCACGGATATTTACTGAGCCTGGATTTTATCATCTATGCCAACTGTAAGTGATGAGTAGTGGCGACCTACGGCATTGCATTGAGAGAAATTGAAAGCTGTACTCATACATGCTAGGAAACATGACTATTCCAGCTGAGGGAAAGGGACAGTGAACCCACATACCAGAAACTTACTTTATCTCACCAAACACAAATATGGGATGCCTAGTTAAGTTTGAAGTTCAGATAAACAATGAATCATTTTCGGTACAAATATGCCCCTTGCCATATTTGGGGCATGTACTTAAAAAAGCATTCATTGTTTATCTGAAATTCGAACTAAACTGGGCATCCTGTATTTTTACTTGCTGAATCTGGCAAGCCTGACCCTGACCTTGGACAAGGTTCTTGGCTAACCTTTCCACTTGGTAGACTGGGAATCTAAGACCCATAGACAGCAAGAAACTTTCCCAACTTTACACAGCTAGTTAAAACAGAATCAGAACTAGAAGTACTTTCCACATACGGGGTCCCCTCTGACTTAGATCATAAACTTCATGAGGATTTAAGTAAATCTGTAAGCCACCTAGCAAACCCTTGCAAGCTGCTAGGCCCCTAACGAGCTCTTTCAGATTGATTGAAAATATGACCTGGAAAATGTCATAATGACATTTCATAATAGTGTTGTGTTAGTTTGTAATGTACAGTATATTATACAAATTCATCAAATGCTTGCAGAATTAATAGCATCATGCTACCATTCTTATTCAAATTTTAATAGGCATGAGCATCTATATTTATATGCAGGAGTTCCAGATTAGGCAGTCATTTAGTTTTCTGCAAATATAGAATATCAATGACAATCCAAAAACCTATTACAGCTAAAAAGTGACTTAAGATGTAAAATGGGAATTTCTACCTTTTAAACCACTGAAACTACTTATTTATTGAAGCTGAAAGATATTTAAAAGGAAACCCATTTTTTGCCAGAGATTTGTTGACATATCAATAACCCAGTTATCCTACAAACATACCCAGGGTTCAAGATATGGAAGAATCCTAGGGTTATGACCCATAATCCCTATCCCTTTGAATTGCCCATTATTGAACCATGTATTTGGCTCCAGTGGTCAACAGAACTCTCTCCCCACTGCACAGCTACAGCTCCAAAGGAAAAGATGGCTTAGGTGTGTGAATAAAGAAAGTAGTGATATTACATTGTTTATGATCATAGCGCACTCAGATGTGATGACTGACTACCATCCATGGTAGGCAGAATAATGATCCCCTAAAGATATCTACCCTCTAATCCCTGAAATCTATGAATGTGTTACGTTACATGGCAAAGGAGAATTAAGGTGGCAGAAGGAATTGAGCTTGCTAATCAGATGACCTGATGATAGGGAGATTATTCTGGATGATTGCAATTGGTCCAGTGTAATCACAAAGGCCCATAAAGTGGAAGAGGGTGACTTAAGAATCAGAGTCAGAGAGATGCAATGTTAGAAATACTCTGCCAGCCATTGCTGGCTTTGAAAGTGGAAGGGAACCATGAGCCAAAGAATGAGGACAGTCACAGAAGCTGGAAAAAGAGAAGACACAGATTCTCCAACAGAGCCTCCAGAAAGAAACAATTTTCACCCATGAAGACCCATTTTGAACTTCTAAAGTCCAGAAATACATAAAATAGTAAACTTGTATTGCTTTAAACCACTATGTTTATGGTAATTTGTTACAAACACCACAGAAATGAAAACACCACCTTTCTAGGATGATCAATTATGTGTTATTTTCAATGTCAAACAAAACATTTAGATAATAATATCACTCTCAAACATAAGAGTCATAAAAAGTAAGATATTGAGATGATCAACCAAAATAAACAAGAAAATAGCATTGCTATCTGGAACCAGATAGTAGACATTTTCCAAGGATGAGGCCAAATAAGTGTAAATAGAAGCCCTAACATTTTCTTACGATATCTCTAATGAATTGTCTTCTGCGCCCCTTGAGGTAGGCACATTCTGCTTTGAAGATGATCATGCTTGAAGCTACAATCTGTATCTGATGCATATTTCAACTCGTTTCCCAACATAGCTGCTGAGTTTAACACAAAGCCATATAGAGGTCATTTCTATAGAGGACAACAAATACCATTATGTGTTGGATGGATGGATGGATGGATGGATGGATGGATGGATGGATGGATGGATGGACGGGTGGATCACTTTTCTCCCCTCGTGAGGTAAGACACTATCATGAAGAAGATAAAGGACTGGGATTCAGGAGTCTGGTCTAGCTCCTAACTAGCTGTGAGATCTTGAGCAAATCACTTCACATCTCTGGGCTTTGGTTTTCTCACTGTGAAAAATACAAGATGAGCTCTGAAGCTCCTTGGAACACAAAGGTCAAGGATGCTAGAGAATGGGGTGATGATGGGAAAATTCAGGAGATGATCAATTCAGAAAGTCTCAGAAAACAGGCAAGGGGTGAATTCAAGCATTTTGATGATCCCTACCAATGTTACCACAGCCCTGCTTTGTCTGTGCGGATTCAGTAGGGCCAGGATGAATCCTGGAAGTTTCCAAGTGGTACTACAGGATCACCTTCCCCTTAAGCAAGAGATCCTGGTGATGGTGCCCCAACAGCTGGCACCCTGGTCCCTGACTCAGCCTAACTCCCACAGCAGAGCTGGTCAGAAAAAACAAGCATGCAGATGAGGAAGGCATGGACAAATGAGGTCATACCACATGAAACTTCTAAACTCAGGGCCTATGTAAAGCAACGGTCAGTAGGGAATTTTCCTCATTGGCCTGCTTTGGCAGGTCTGGAGAAACACCAAGCCAAGGTCTTACCTTCCTCTGAGGCTGTGCACATGCACCACAGCCAAAGACAGATTCTGACCCTATCAGACCAATTATTTTACAGGACATAAGAGTCCCTAGTCTGATGTTCCTTTCATTTCCATTAGTATCTCACTCGATCACTTCTGAATGTAGTGACAGGACTTGGCTTCCTTCCCTAGAGAACTCTGCTCACAGTCCAGTCCTTATTGCCTTAAAGAATTTTTTTTTTTTTTTTTTACTAATGGCTACAATATTTTTTCTTGCTTCACTTTAGGCCATGGCTCCTGGTCCCTGCCATCCAGGAAGATGGTGACTAATCTTTTTCTCTCATTGATATGGTTACCCTGAAAGTATTTATAGACTGTGGTCACCTCCCCCACAGAGGCCTTTCTTCTGGGAGGATATAAATTACTTCTTCAGTCAGTCCACTCAAGTTTGTTCTCCCAACATTCATATCATTTTTGTGGCCTTTCTTTTCTTTCTTCTACATTTTATTTCCCTGTTAAACTGTGGGGATGTGAACCACAGCTAACTTTCCAGACGTGGTTAGAATCTTCTTGGGTGAGGCACAACCATCCAGTTCTCCACCTCCACTCCCTCACCACAGACCTTTCCTTTGAAGATGGAATTGGCATTGCTGTGTGTGCTAGTCCATTTTCACGTTGCTGATACAGACATACCAGAGACTGGGCAATTTACAAAAGAAAGAGGTTTACTGGACTCACAGTTCCACATGGCTGGGGAGACCTCACATCATGGTGGTAGGCAAGGCGGAGTAAGTCACATCTTACGTGGATGGCAGCAGGCAAAGAGAGAGCTTGTGCAGATAAACTCCCCCTCATAAAACCATCAGATCTTGTAGGACTTACTTGCCATCACGAGAACAGCATGGGAAAGACCTGCCCCCATGATTCAATTACCTCCCACCAGGTAGCTCCCACAACACATGAGAATTCAAGATGAGATTTAGGTGGGGACACAGCCAAACCATATCACTGTGCATACCTCATTTGGCTGGTCATCTACTTTCTGCCATAGGTGTCTTTCAGATATGTCCATTCTGCAGTTAGCTAGTCTCCTTCTCACTTGGATCTTGGCTGTTTGAATACCTGCCTGAGTAAGGAACTGTGTATTTAGCACAACTGCATCTCATCCTCGGCCTACAGCTCCTGTCTCTCAATGGTATTCTTCACCTGGCCATTTGATTCTATAGTAACTTCATATGTGTGCTTCTGAGCTATCTAATCTGGCTGTCACTAAATACATATGTACAATTACTACCGCATATCGGACACTGTTCTTAGAAAATTCTTGCTTTGGGAGAATCTCCAGGCATCTTGAAAGACATGACTCATTTCCCACACTGACACTACCTGTGGAGATCTCAGAGCATTTATTTCTAAAATCAGGAGCATTTGTTTTTGGTCTCAGCTCCAGCCACTACCTGCGGAGATCTCAGAGCATTTATTTCTAAAATCAGGAGCATTTGTTTTTGGTCTCAGCTCCAGGACTTGGCTGTGTCATGCTATCCTAGGCAGAGGATTTTGGGTCCTTAGACCCATGCTGATCAATGCAGTGGCCGTTAGCCATATGGGGCTACTCAAAGTAGTAGATTAATGAAATTAATCAAGTAAATAAATGGAAATAAGACAAACAAAAATCAAATCAAGTTTAAAATTTGGTTCCTGGGTTTCACTAGCTACATCTCAAATGCTCAATGGCCACAGTGGCTAGTGGCTACCGTGTTGCACAGCACAGATATGGCACATTTCCACCATCACAGAACGTTCTAGAGGAGGGTGCCACCCCAGGCAGCTGCGTCCCACAGTCTCCCTTTCTTTATGGTCCCCAGACCTCACCACCAGGCAGTAGTTCTCCCCAACCCTTGTGCTACATTTTCCATTATCACCAAACTCTTTGTATCAGTGGAGATGGAGAACAGCTGGTCCTCACCTTTATGCATCCAACACACACTTACTGAGCTCCCAGTATGAGCCAGGCCCTGGTCTTGTCTCTGGGGATAAGCAGTGAATAAGGATCTGTCCACCTGAGGCTTCCATTCCAGTGGATGAGACAAACAATTAACAAGTATCTACATAATAATGTGTCCATGGAAAGCCCGAATGCAAGGAAAGGGACAGAGAGAGGGTCGTCCGGGAAGGCCTGTCTCAGATAGAGATATGTGAGCAAGCATTTGGGCACAGTGCGGAAGTGAACTACATGACATATAAATTTCAGTGTTAGTTACATGAAGATTGTAAATAAAGCCATGGGTGCTGATGAAAACACCTAAGGGGCAAATGTAGAGAAAGGAGAGAGGGTTTAGAACTCAGTACCAGGGGACTCCAACATTCCCTGGTACAACACTTTTAAAAAGTTGAAAAGAGGACAGATGCAGTGGCTCATGCCTGTAAACCCAGCAATTTGGGAGGCTAAGTTAGGAGGATCTCTTGAGGCCAGGAGCTCGAGACTAACCTGGGCAACATAATGAGACCCTGTTTCTACAAAAAACATAAAAAATTAGCCAGGCATGGTGGCATGTGCTTGTAGTCCCAGCTACTCGGGAACTTAGGCAGGAGAATTGTTTGAGCCCAGGGGTTGCAGTAAACTATGATTGTGCCACTGCACTCTAGCCTAGCTGACAGAGCAATATACTGTCTCTAAAGAAATTAAGTTGAAAAGATACTAAGCTTTTATTAATCTCACTTCAATTATTTACTCATGACTCCTTGGTCCAAAAACTCTCCAAATTCATTTTTGTAATGGGTAAGGGTGGACATTGTCTATTTTATTATTCACTGTAGAATCGCCATGGCCTAGCATGGTGCTTGTATAAGCTCATTAGGTACTTGGTGAATGAATGAAGATTGAGAGAAAGGGGATTTGAGCTCATCCCTTTCATGACCCTCATTGCTGCCTTCACAGTCCATGCTGGCTTTAGAACAAACATACCCATGACCCACCAGGATCCCAGAGTTGGGTGTCCCACAGGTATCCAAACAAACACCCATATGCTCTGTTCTTCCTACATGTAAGCACCTGACTTATCTCCAGTCTCAATCTTCATACCACTGTATCTGCTGATGATGCTAATCCTAAGTAATAAACATGCTTGTCTACGCACCCCCCAAAGATGGTGCCATTTGTGAAGGCGATAGTTATGCACCATTACGTTCTGCAGCTTGAGGCATCCGTTGCACAAGGAACAGCTGGGCAACATCACTGAGCCACCAATGGTAACTGGGTACAACTCTGGTTTATCAGTCAGACAACGCTGGTTTTCTTAGTGGGAGTGGTTTTTCAACTCTGTAGTATTTGGAACTGTGAGTGAGCAGTGCGTGTAAATGAATGCGTTCGCTCCAGGAAGTTGTTCTCAGGACTCATTTCGAGACCTGAACGTTGCATGAATTGCTCCTAATCATATTTAATCTGGAAGTATGTCCTGAACACTCTACCTTCAAAATTCATCTTACATCCTTTTATGTCTCTCTATCTCCAAGCCAGGACCCTGGGCGAAGCCCAGATATCATCTCTCTGGACTCTGCTAGCAGCCATGGAAATAGTACCCTGCTACCACCCCCGCCTCTTCTCATTCCATTTTTCAAGTATAGACACAGCTTAAGGGACAAACAAGATTCAAAACGTGAGATTTCCAAAAGTAAATTTTCAAGGTACTCCTATGGGAAAGCACCGTTGAGAATATCCTTCTCAAGTTCAGCACAGTCCCTCAAGGTAAGCACCTTCAACCCTGCTTCGACTGCAAAGAGTTCTTTAAGAAGGTACGACTGAGAGGTCTCCGCTTTTCCTTCTTCCTATTAAAAATGGCTCTTAGATGCTTTTATTCTTAGTGAGGCCATCCTATTGTAGTGCCAATATAGTTATATAAGCGCATCGTTTCATGCTCTATTCACCTTCTGAATCTTTTAACCCGACCTCTCTCAGTGAATACTATGAGAAATACTCTCTCAGAAATACTATGGGTTTAAATCTACCTGCTATCAGCTGCAGCACGATAATTCTTACCCTAGGGCCCCAAATCCTCATTGCAGACAGGCTAATCCAAACCTCTTTTGGAGGCAATGCTATTTCCTTCACTACCTGGTTTGGCCGTGTGCTGAGCCCCAGTTATATTTAGGCAGTGGAGGGGAAAAATAGGGATATTAACCTCTAACACTGATGAAAATAATAGCCACAATAAAATCGGGATGAAAAACGCAGGGGTAGTAATTATTCTGCTCTACCTTACCCCAGAGGAAATAGTTTTCAGAGAGAGCCTTAGAAATTTGTAAAAGGCTGCTCCATTTTTTAATAAGGCAGGTGTAGGGGCTTTCTGGTGGCAGAGGAGGGTTTGCCAGAGCCTCAGACAATGTGCCATTAAGTGATGGGGCCCCCAGTAGAACCCTGCTCCTCTCCCTCAATTCTGGAGAGGTTGAAAAATCTGACATTGTAGACTCTTAGAGCCACTTCCCTTTTCTGATCTATCTGGCAGCAGCCTAGTGTGGAAAATATACTAGGCTATATTTCAAATAACCTAAACCAACTGGCAAAAGGTACTAAATTCTTGCTTTTGTGTCTGGCTCTTAAATTCCTGCAGACCTGACTTAACAGACAAGAGAGGGTCATAAAACTGAACCTGTGAAACAAAAATAGACCTTTTGGGACTTCTCATACACACACAGCAGGGGTGCCAAAATCGCTTTCATTTTTTCATGTTGCAAATCGTGTTGTGCTTCCTCCACGTCCTCCTGGGTCTGAGCAGGCATGGGGAGCAGGCGTCTTTCTTTGCATAGCGTGTCTCTCACTGACGTGTGCAGGGCTAGGAGAGCTTAAACTGTTAGGGTCCCGTCTTTATGTAAAACAACAACTCTACCTTCCCAGAACCTCTCCATTTCCGTAATTAATTTCAGACAGCTAAGACGACATGCCCCGGTTCTATGTGCTACTCTAACTGCTGTGGTTTAAAAAAGGCTTTATGCTTTGAGGTTTCCTCTTTCAGAAATCAAATAATTTAGATCTTTAAAAAAAAATACACAAGTGCCTTCTGGCTATCGACGACAGGGAGTAGCAATAATAGAAAATAATAATAGTAAAAATATGCAACTGCGTTAATGCCAGGGACCTGGGGATGCAATAGACAGAAATGAAATTAGAGGAGAAATCATGATATTGCTGAAGTGCTCGAATGCGGCTCTCACACTAAGACCAGGGGGATTGGGATAAGGTAAAGTTAATTGCATTTCCAGATGACAAACCTCTCACCTCTGAACTGAATGGCTCTTTATAAAAGCTATCAGTAATAAACTGTAAATCTCAGCCATGATTGCAAATAAAGGTCATCCCTTTCATGCTGCCACTTTCCTAGGCCTTATTACATTCCCGCCTGAACCGTTCGCACTTCTTAAGGTGCGCCAGCTGTCCATATAAGCAATCAGTATGGCCTGCTTGCTTTATTTTTTTTTTTTGAGGAACAACATTATCGGATTTACATCCATGCACATTGTGCACTTGGATTGGGCCAATCCCCTACTCCTAGAAGGAAGGCAACATCCGGAGCTAGGATCGCTCTTCATCTTCTCCCATGAACGTAAAGGAGGTATTGCATTCCCCTATTTCACAAGCCAGCATCACCAGGCTTTGTAAGAAGGAACACACACCATCTAACACATCAATCCTGATTGCTGTGGTCCTGCCACAATTTCCCTTTCTCATATGTGCAGGGCAAGGATCCCTGTCCTCCGCCACTCCCTGGATCAACGAGCCTCCTTTAGAAAGGTGAGTTAAGTGCTGGGCACAGTGGCTCATGCCTGTAATCCCAGCGCTTTAGGAGGCCAAGGCAGGAGGATCATGAGGTCAGGAGTTCAAGCCCA
This sequence comes from Symphalangus syndactylus, assembly GCF_028878055.3. NCBI lineage: Eukaryota > Metazoa > Chordata > Mammalia > Primates > Hylobatidae > Symphalangus > Symphalangus syndactylus. Next base: position 23,152,114 of record NC_072433.2, read on the forward strand.
GCCCGGCTAATATGGTGAAACCCCGTCTCTACTAAAAATATAAAAAATTAGCCGGGTGTGGTGGTGCGTGCCTGTAGTCTCAGCTACTCAGGAGGCTGAGGCAGGAGAAGCGCTTGAACTTGGGAGGCAGAGGTTGCAGTGAGCCAAGATCAAAATCATGCCACTGAGCTCCAGCCTGGGTGACAGAGTGAGACTCTGCCTCAAAAAAAAAAAAAAAAAAAAAAAGCTGAGTTAAATCTAATTTAACAGAATTAAGAAAACATTTATTTATTTCATTTCTACTACATACATGACACTGTCCCCAAATCTTTTTTTCTCAGTGCATCTTTCCAGCTGTATCAATGATAACGATGGCTGATACCCAATGAGTACTCACTCTGTGCCAGTTATGGTGCTAAGCACTTAACATCCAGTACCTCATCTAATCCTCACACTTGCTATGTCTGGGTGACATGTTATTTCCATTTTGCATGTAAGGAAACTGAGGCTCAGGCAGGTTACTGCCTCAGGTTTCCAACAACTGCAAGAATCAGAACTGGGTTTTTTTTTTTCTCTGTAGCTAAAGGGAGTATCTGGAAGTATCTGAAAGGGATTGAGAAAGATGGAATGTCACAAAATAGCAAAGTCAATTCCTGGATGTTAAGCTGACTTCCCAGAAACTCACTCCGGCTACAATGAGCCATGTTCATGCCCTTGTATTTCAGCCTAGGTGACAGAGTGAGACCCTGTCTCCAGAAATAAAAATATAAAAAATAAAAATGAAAAAAATAAAATAAAACAAAATATTTTTTAAAAGCTCACTCCCAAGAAATAGAGCAGATGTTGAAAATGACCCATGCTGAGGAAGAGAAATGGCTATATTAATAATTCTTATGCAACAACTCTCGTCTAAGAGACACCACACAAACCACTATCTTTACTGTTGAAGGAGTGTTAAAAAAAAAAAAAAAGCATTAGACTTCAACTCAAAATGAAATCTAGTTCTATTTTGATGTCACTTACCATTTGGGCATTTATTCATTTGATCACCATGTGACAAGTGAGAAAATTGCTCTGTGAGATTTCAATTTCTCTATCTCTTAATTACCTTACCTTGTCTACAAAAGTTGTATTAAACGAATGGTGAAAATATTTTGCAAAACAACATATTCTTCAAATGTAAGTTTAAAATCACAATAATTCCCTCAGTGGTAGCAGCAATTTGTATTAAGCTGCTGTTTTAAGCTGGGTTCTAACTATTTTCCAAAGTCAGACTTAGGAAAAATCCTAATAGTGAAACCTACCACTAGTGTATTTGCTTATTACCTATTCAAAATGACAATCATTTTCCCTGCGTGTGCCTCTGCACAGCGCTAAATTCTAAAGGATTTAGAAAGTCCTGAAACTCCTTGCTGTTGCCTTCCAAGAGCTTACAGTTTCTTCTGATGAAAATACAATGGTAAGATGGCAATGCAGGATTGCTGGCTCCAAATAACACCAGAAATCATATCAATCCAAAAACAATGACTAACAGTTTGTGCCTGAGCTGAAGAAAAGTCAAGATCACTTCACATTAGGGAGCATCTGGGAAGGTGAAAGTAGGAATTGTTCTTCTGTGGAATATTAATTGTTAAGTTTCTGAATGGAAAATGCACAAGTGAGTGGAAAATGACAAAAGCTAGAACTGTTTTCTCTGAACATCTAGGATTCATCTGCTCCAGAAGAAGCCTGAGTGTCCCCAGCCCTGCCCTAGGGTGGGGGTGGGTGGTCCAGATGGAAGCCCCACCAGATGGCTCCAGAGTGGCACACAGAACCCATGTCTTGCATTTGGAACACAGAAACCAGCATATGGCTATAGCATTCCCGAGCCTCCCAACATGTGCCAAAGTGTATCTTGGGAATTCTGGGGGTGATTTTTTTTCTTTATTGACTGAGCTCAAATTCACACATTCAAAGACTACCACAGTAAAATCAGTAAATACAATAATGCTATGTTGGAATGAAACACTATTCAGTTATAGTAATTGCCCAGAAATTAATTTTTAAGTTAGTGATGAACAGAATTCATCTGAGAAAAAGACAACAATGACAATGATGAAGAAAGGGAGAAGGAGGTGGTGGGTGTTTCATCCTAGTATGGAATCGAGAAGAAAATCCAAAGAATGAGGTTGCCTATCCCGAGTCCTAAAATCCCACACGTTGCTCATTTATTCATTCTCTCATTTACCTTGCCGTATCTGCCATGTGCAAGGTGAAACATTTAAGACCCACAAAGATAGATAAGGTCCTAATCTACTAGGACCATGAATCATTCCACAAATGAAAATCCAAGGCAGAGAAGCACCGGTCAACAGTGAAAGCAGAAATGCATTACACTTCCATTGTACAACAAAGATACCTCTGATGAAACAACAATCCCGAGCCTTTCCTTTTTTTGAGAAAGAGTCTCGTTCTGTTGCCAGGTTGGAGTGCAGTGGCGCAATCTTGGCTCAATGCAACCTCCATCTCCTAGGTTTTAGCAACTCTCCTGCCTCAGCTTCCCGAATAACTGGGATTACAGGCACGCACAACCACGCCCAGCTAATTTTTGTATTTTTAGTAGAGATGGGGTTTCACCATGTTGGCCGGGATGGTTTTGATCTCCTGACCTCATGACCCACCCGCCTCAGCCTCCCAAAGCACTGGATCCCAAGCCTTTCTAAGACTTTTTTTTTTTCCTCTCTTCACCTAGCAGTCACCATGAAGTCATGACTGAGATAGCTTCTGCCATCAGAAGGAGTTTACAGACTCCTTCCTGTAAACCAGCAAAACTCACTGCATTTGAATTTTTTTTTTTTTTTTTTTTTTTTGAGGCAGAATCTCACTCTATCCCCCAGGCTGGGTTGCAGGTGCAGTGGTGCGATCTCGGCTCACTGCAACCTCCGCCTCCTGGGTTCAAATGATTCTTGTGCCTCAGCCTCCTGAGTAGCTGGGACTACAGGCATGCGCCACCATGCCTGGCTAATTTTTGTATTATTAGTAGAGACGGGGTTTTGCCATGTTGGCCAGGCTGGTCTCGAACTCCTGAACTCAGGTAATCTGCCCGCCTCGGCCTTCCAAAGTGTTGAGTTTATAGGCATGAGCCACCATGCCTGAACTTTTTTTTTTTTTTTAAGACAGAGTCTCACTCTTCCACCCAGGCTGGAATGCAGTGGCATGATCATGGCTCACTGCAACCTCCGACGCCTGGGTTCAAGCATTTCCCGTGCCTCTGTCTCCCAAGTAGCTGGATTACAGGCATGCGCCACCATGCCCAGCTAATTTTTGTATTTTTAGTAGAGACGAGGTTTCACTGCGTTGGCGAGGCTGGTCTCAAACTCCTGGCCTTAAGTAATCTGCCCGCCTGGGCCTCCCAAAGAGCTGGGATTACAGGCACGAGCCACCGTGCCTGGCCTCATTGCAGTTGAATTCTGATGCAGACTCATCATTCTCTGTTAATTTCTTTCCATTTGTGAATAACTTCATATTTTAAGAGTGGATATATGTGCAGAGTGCCTGTCATGAAAGCACAACATAACTGCCAAGTGCTATTACTATTCAAAGGCTGCTTTTTTAGATACCTATTTGCTATTTACAGGGAAGTCCCTGGGTACACATGAAAGGTAATATCAGTTACTCAATAACAATAATGAAGAAGACTTGCATGTAAAAACTACAGCTTTTGCTTCTTCTATATTAAAAGCTTTAGCAGTGATTATGATGAACAAAAGAGAAAGGGACCATTTGCTTGGGAAGATGAGGAAATTAATGTAATTTGGGGGCTTTCTAGGAAGTCGGAGTGTTAAACCTAGTTACTTTATTTAACACTCCCTGCCTCATTACCTGAGCAAGAGAGCAGGTAACGTAGCTGTATAAATCTGGAATCACGATGCTTTTTTCCGTGAGATCCATGATTCTCAAACTTCAACATTCATCAGAATTTTACCTGAAGGCCTTTGTAAGGCCCTATCCCCAAAGATTCTGATGAAGCAGCTCGATTATAAGGCTAGAGCCTGATCATTTATATTTCTAACAAGTTCCCAGGTCACGTTGCTGATAGTCTTGCATCACACTTTGGGAACCACTGGTGTAGATCATGGTTTGGCAAACGATGGCCCACTGCTTGTATTTGTAAATCAAGTTTTATTAGAACACAGCCACACTCATCATTTACATAACATCTATGGCTGTCTCACACTACAGTGGCAGACCTGAGTCATTACAACAGAGACTGTGTGGCCTCCAAAGTGAAAAATATTTACTATTGGGTCCTTTACAGAAGAATTGTGCTGACTTTCGGTATAGATTATAGCCAGAGTCATAGGAACTTAGAGCTGGAAGAAACCATCTTTAACTTGATCCTCTATTTAATAAACAAGGGGCCGGGCGTGGTGGCGCATGCCTGTAATTGCAGCATTTTGGGAGGCCGAGGTGGGCGGATCACGAGGTCAGGAGTTTGAGACCAGCCTGACCAACATAGTGAAACCCCGTCTCTACTAAAAATACAAAAATTAGCTGAGTGTGGTGGTGCACACCTGTAACCCCAGCTGCTCAGGATGTTGAGGCAGGAGAATCGCTTGAACCCAGGAGGTGGAGGTTGCAGTGAGCTGAGATCGCGCCACTGCACTCAAGCGGGGGCGAAAGAGTGAGACTCCATCTCAAAAATAAAATAAAATAAAATAAAATAAAATAAAATAAAATAAAATAAAATAAATAAAATAAACAAGAAGGTTACCCTGGAAGTTGAGAAAAGTTCAGACTAAAAGCCCAGGCAGGGTCCCCATTGCCCAGTTCAGAGTCCTGATCTCTACAGGAAGACTCTCTTTGGTCAGGAATTGTGCTTCAGATGCTCAGCTGGCTCTGTACAAAGGTAACCGTACATGGAGCTCCTGTCTCCAAATGACAAATGTAAATCTTGAGACCTATGGAGAGATAAAGCTTGAGCTTCTGTTTTGTTGGGTAGGTGAATCCAAGTGCTGATACATTAGGTAGTGACCTACAAGGCCGAGACCTCTAACTTGTTTTGGGTCACAGACCCCTTTGGAGAATCTGTCAAAAGTTACAGACCTTCTACCCCAGAAATATGTATAACACATGCAAAATTTTACATGTAATGTTAAAGGGCCCATTATCCCTGGAAGCCCACTCATGAGCAGCTATTTCAGGTCCCTAATTTAGAGTAGGACTTGAAGGACGCTTCAAGCCTAGCTCTTTTCTGGTGGCAGTTATTCATCTGCCATCCTTCCCCTTAGAGAACATGAATATCCTTGAGTGAAGTGTAGCAGAAGCATGGGCTGCCCACTGATTATCTGTGGCTCCTCTTGTGGTTAGACGAGGCCAAATGAATAGGTCTGAAAAGTGGGCTCTGAGGAGGAGTGACAAGATTAACTGCTGAGTAGAAGCATTAAAAGTTGGTGCATGACCCTCTGGTTCTGTCCTTCTCTGCAATAAAGGAAATCCTGGGTTCCAGGTTGTCTGCTGCAAGAAGGCGGACCTGGAAGACTGGGTCCCTGAATCACTACATGCAGCAGACCCTTATCCAACACTGAGCTGAGTGAAATATGCACTGTTTATTAGGAATAAACTGTTGTGCTAAGCTTCTGCAAATTGGGAGTTAATTTGTTACCACAGCACAAGCTAATCTATTCCAACTAACACAATAGGTGAAAACTTCAGGATAGATAATTCTATGGGATTCTCTATTTTCCCCAACTTCAGATGCTGGGGCAATATGGAAGTGCTAGTTGCCAGAGAGAGAGTGGGACACTGAAATGGAGGCCATGGTGAGCAGCCCGCTCCCAGCTGCATGTCTAAGGCACTCATTCTCCAGCTGCACGGAGAGCTGGCTTTGGTGGCTCAGAGCTGAGTACCTGGCCAAGGTGAGCCACCCCAGGCACAACCTGCAACCAATGACTAGTTAATGTGTTTATAAAGGCCCCAATCCCCATTCCCCAATTAGAGACAAATCTGTATGGCCAACCCAGCCTTAGAACTCCCTATGGGATCTGCTGAGGCCTCTGCTGCAACTACGCCACTGTTCAACTCTTTCCTGTGTCCAATCCCATTTCCTTTCCTCCTTTAGTCATGTTGTTCCCCAGTGTATGTCCCCAAAACCTCCTTCACACAAATCTCCACCTCATGCTCTTTCTGGAGAACCCAATCTAAGGATGACACCCAGGAAAGAATGGGAGGTGAAGGTGGACAACAGTCAAAATTCGCTGTTGCTTTTTTAACCTGGAAAAACCCCAGAGGGAAAGTTGTGACCTACAGCATCTGGGAAATTTTCCCATTTTATTCTAGGAAATTGATGATTGATTTACTCAGATTCATATATTTTCTGTCCATTGTTAGTCAGCTGTAAATGAGTACTGATTGCAAATAATAACCACTGATAACACTATGTACCGGTCACAGTAGTAAGGACTTTATATGGATTAACTCATTTAATCTTTGCAACAATCTGATAAGATAGTTACTACTATCATCCCATTTTCCAGATGAGGAAACTAAAATCAGATGCCCTGCTCAAGGTCATACAGCTAGTAAGAAGCAGGAAATTACACAGAGTTGTCCTCAGCACTGAGTTTCACCTTACCCTGGACTCCACCTGTTTCAGCTGGTAGCATCCATACCAGGTTGATGCTGCTCCTAAGAACGGGAAACCTGTCAAACCCCAGATGTCTTTAAAAAACAAGGAAAGGAGACAGAAGGGAAAGCAAGAAAGGGTGTTCTCTAGATGGGATGCCTGCACGAGCACAGTCTCACTGAGAAAATGGTGAGGGCAGCAAATCACAGGAAGATGCCTGGCTGTTTTGGAGAGATGGCAGGAAAAAAAAAAAAAAAGGAGACAGGCAAGCATTTGGGCTGTGGAATCATACAGAGCTATGTGACTTCAGTAAATTACTGAACCTCTCTGAACTTCAATTCCATCAGCTATAAAAGGGGAATAAAAGAGATAACATCTCAGGATGATAGAAAGGATTAAATGATAAAATACATGTCAAGGGCTTAACCTACTAGACGTGCTTAACATGCTTAACGTGTCTAGTGCCTGAAACCTAGAAAGCAATACCAATACATGGTGATCATGGGTCTCTTCCCTAACCATGACCAAAAAAGAAAAAAGAAAGACAGATGCTGTCTTCCAAAATTGTTTTTAAATTTATTTTTTGGCTGGGCGCAGTGGCTCACGCCTGTAATCCCAGCACTTTGGGAGGCCAAAGCGGGCAGATCATGAGGTCAAGACATCGAGACCATCCTGGCCAACGTGGTGAAACCCCGTCTCTACTAAAAATACAAAAATTAGCTGGGGGTGGTGGCACGTGCCTGTAGCCCCAGCTACTCGGAAGGCTGAGGCAGAATTGCTTGAAGCCAGGAGGCAGAGATTGCAGTGAGCCGAGATTGCTCCATTGCACTCCAGCCTGGTGAAAGAGTAAGACTGTCTCAAAAATTAAAAAAAGTTAAAACAAACTATTTTTAACAAAATAATATATATATATATATACACACACACAGTTTGAAAAAGTCAAACAGTCTCATAAGTCCTCTAATGAGGAATAGTGGTCCCATGCTTCACCTTCTTCCCACACCTAATTCCTGCTTCCCAGAGGAAACCACTTTCAGCTCTTTTAGTTGTTTCTTCTGGTATTTGCCTCCATATTTCTAACTAATCTGTGTTTACTAATGTTTCCTGCTTTTCTCTTAAAATATTGTTTGATTTCAAACTATGGAAAATGAGGATTCAAATCTCTTACAATTCCTAAGTACATCATGTGTGCACAGGAACACACACAACATTCTCATTATATAGTTACATAACAGTTTTGTTACAATACTACTTTCTGTATACATTATAATTGTATTATTAATAAACATTATTCACACATAAGCCATGTGGTTTATTATAATTACAGTTCTTTTGTATCAACTTTTTGTTTTTCCAAGAGTTAGTAACATCCTTGCTTTTCTGTCTGCTCTGTTTTCTATGTATCTACCAATAATTTATCCCCAAATTCTTCCACATAAATGAATTTTCTGTGAATAAATTTAAATACATCAGACAATCTATCCTATATATCCTAGTCATTTTTTGTTTCTCAGAGTTACCTAGAGCTCTAGTCTTATTGCTGTAAATTAGACTGGGTTTCTAAAAAGCCTTCTGCCCTGCAGTCTGAGATGTTTCTTCACCACCATCCTGAGAATTCCATTTGCCTCCTTCTGGTGTTCAATCACCTATTCCCTGAATACTTATGAGTTCTTTTTTTAGGTTTCCATCTTTATCAGTATAAAGGTGGGGTGGTGGGGGCAGGGTAAATCCTACCCTCATGCTTAAGCAACACTTTGGCTGGGCATTAAGTTCTACACTGGAAATAATTTTTACTAAACATTTATTATCTTCTAATTTCCAGAGCTCCTATTGGGAAAGCTGATGCTATTCATATTAGGTCTTCCCTCCTCTCTGAAATGTTTAATCCTTGTTTATATGAAATTTCTGCCATATTCACTTGTTGCCTGGGTACTTTGTAACCATTTCTAATCTTGAATGATTTTTTTTTTTTTTTTTTGAGATGGAGTTTCACTCTTGTTTCCCAGGCTGGAGTGCAATGGTGCGATCTTGGCTCACCACAACCTCCACCTCGCAGGTTCAAGTGATTCTCCCACCTCAACCTTCCAAGTAGGTGGGATTACAGGCATGCGCCACCACACTTGGCTAATTTTGTATTTTTTTAAATCTTTTTATTATTATACTTTAGGTTTTAGGGTACATGTGAACAATGTGCAGGTTTGTTACATATGTATCCATGTGCCACGTTGGTGTGCTGCACCCATTAACTCGTCATTTAGCATTAGGTATATCTCCTAATGCTGTCCCTCCCCCTTCCCCCCACCCCACAACAGTCCCCGGAGTGTGATGTTCCCCTTCCTGTGTCCATGAGTTCTCATTGTTCAATTCCCACCTATGAGTGAGAACATGTGGTGTTTGGTTTTTTGTCCTTGCGATAGTTTACCGAGAATGATGTTTTCCAGTTTCATCCATGTCCTTACAAAGGACATGAACTCATCATTTTTTATGGCTGCATAGTATTCCATGGTGTATATGTGCCACATTTTTTTAATCCAGTCTATCGTTCTTGGACATTTGGGTTGGTTCCAAGTCTTTGCTATTGTGAATAGTGCCGCAATAAACATACGTGTGCATGTGCCTTTATAGCAGCATGATTTATAGTCCTTTGGGTATGTACTCAGTAATCGGATGGCTGGGTCAAATGATATTTCTAGTTCTAGATCCCTGAGGAATCGCCACATTGACTTCCACAATGGTTGAACTAGTTTACAGTCCCATCAACAGTGTAAAAGTGTTCCTATTTCTCCACATCCTCTCCAGCACCTGTTGTTTCCTGACTTTTAATGATGGCCATTCTAACTGGTGTGAGATGGTATCTCACTGTGGTTTTGATTTGCATTTCTCTGATGGCCAGTGACGATGAGCATTTTTTCATGTGTTTTTTGGCTGCATAGATGTCTTCTTTTGAGAAGTGTCTGTTCATGTCATTCGCCCACTTTTTGATGGGGTTGTTTGTTTTTTTCTTGTAAATTTGTTTGAGTTCATTGTAGATTCTGGATATTAGCCCTTTGTCAGATGAGTAGGTTGGAAAAATTTTCTCCCATTCTGTAGGTTTCCTGTTCACTCTGATGGTAGTTTCTTTCGCTGTGCAGAAACTATTTAGTTTAGTTAGATCCCATTTGTCAATTTTGGCTTTTGTTGCCATTGCTTTTGGTGTTTTAGACATGAAGTCCTTGCCCACGCCTATGTCCTGAATGGTATTGTCTAGGTTTTCTTGTAGGATTTTAATGGTTTTAGGTCTAACATTTAAGTCTTTAATCCATCTTGAATTAATTTTTGTATAAGGTGTAAGGAAGGGATCCAGTTTCAGCTTTCTACATATGGCTAGCCAGTTTTCCCAGCACCATTTATTAAATAGGGAATCCTTTCCCCATTTCTTGTTTTTGTCAGGTTTGTCAAAGATCAGATAGTTGTAGATACGTGGCATCATTTCTGAGGGCTCTGTTCTGTTCCATCATAATGACAGGATCAGATTCACACATAACAATATTAACTTTAAATGTAAATGGGCTAAATGCTCCAATTAAAAGACACAGACTGGCAAACTGGATAAGGAGTCAGGACCCATCAGTGTGCTGCATTCAGGAAACCCATCTCACGTGCAGAGACGCACATAGGCTCAAAATAAAGGGATGGAGGAAGATCTATCAAGCAAATGGAAAACAAAAAAAGGCAGGGGTTGCAATCCTAGTCTCTGATAAAGTAGACTTTAAACCAACAAAGATCAAAAGAGACAAAGAAGGCCATTACATAATGGTAAAGGGATCAATTCAACAGGAAGAGCTAACTATCCTAAATATATATGCACCTAACACAGGAGCACCCAGATTCATAAAGCAAGTCCTCAGTGACCTACAAAGGGACTTAAACTCCCACACAATAATAATGGGAGATTTTAACACCCCACTGTCAACATGAGACAGATCAACGAGACAGAAAGTTAACAAGGATATCCAGGAATTGAACTCAGCTCTGCACAAAGTGGACCTAATAGACATCTACACAACTCTCCACCCCAAATCAACAGAATATACATTTTTTTCAGCACCACACCACACCTATTCCAAAATTGACCACATAGTTGGAAGTAAAGCTCTCCTCAGCAAATGTAAAAGAACAGAAATTATAACAAACTGTCTCTCAGACCACAGTGCAATCAAACTAGAACTCAGGATTATGAAACTCACTCAAAACCGCTCAACTACATGGAAACTGAACAACCTGCTCCTGAATGACTATTGGGTACATAATGAAGTGAAGGCAGAAATAAAGATGTTCTTTGAAACCAACGAGAACAAAGACACAACATACCAGAATCTCTGGGACACATTCAAAGCAGTGTGTAGAGGGAAATTTATAGCACTAAATGCCAACAAGAGAAAGCAGGAAAGATCCAAAATTGACACCCTAACATCACAATTAAAAGAACTAGAAAAGCAAGAGCAAACACATTCAAAAGCTAGCAGAAGGCTAGAAATAACTAAAATCGGAGCAGAACTGAAGGAAATAGAGACACAAAAAACCCTTCAAAAAATTAATGAATCCAGGAGCTGGTTTTTTGAAAAGATCAACAAAATTGATAGACCACTAGCAAGACTAATAAAGAAGAAAAGAGAGAAGAATCAAATAGATCCAATAAAAAATGAAAAAGGGGATATCACCACCGATCCCACAGAAATACAATCTACCATCAGAGAATACTACAAACACCTCTATGCAAATAAACTAGAAAATCTAGCAGAAATGGATAAATTCCTCAACAAATACACCCTCCCAAGACTAAACCAGGAAGAAGTTGAATCTCTGAATAGACCAATAACAGGCTCTGAAATTGTGGCAATAATCAATAGCTTACCAACCAAAAAGAGTCCAGGACCTGATGGATTCACAGCCGAATTCTACCAGAGGTACAAGGAGGAACTGGTACCATTCCTTCTGAAACTATTCCAATCCATAGAAAAAGAGGGAATCCTCCCTAACACATTTTATGAGGCCAGCATCGTCCTGATACCAAAGCCTGGCAGAGACATAACCAAAAAAGAGAATTTCACACCAATATCCTTGATGAACATTGATGCAAAAATCCTCAATAAAATACTGGCAAACCAAATCCAGCAGCATATCAACAAGCTTATCCACCATGATCAAGTGGGCTTCATCCCTGGGATGCAAGGCTGGTTCAACATACGCAAATCAATAAATGTAATCCAGCATATAAACAGAACCAAAGACAAAAACCACATGATTATCTCAATAGATGCAGAAAAGGCCTTTGACAAAATTCAACAACCCTTCATGCAAAAACTCTCAATAAATTAGGTATTGATGGGACATATCTCAAAATAATAAGAGCTGTCTATGACAAACCCACAGCCAATATCATACTGAATGGGCAAAAACTGGAAGCATTCCCTCTGAAAACTGGCACAAGACAGGGATGCCCTCTCTCACCACTCCTATTCAACATAGTGCTGGAAGTTCTGGCCAGAGCAATCAGGCAGGAGAAGGAAATAAAGGGTATTCAATTAGGAAAAGAGGAAGTCAAATTGTCCCTGTTTGCAGATGACATGATTGTATATCTAGAAAACCCCATCATCTCAGCCCAAAATCTCCTCAAGCTGATTAGCAACTTCAGCAAAGTCTCAGGATACAAAATCAATGTACAAAAATCACAAACATTCTTGTACACCAATCACAGACAAACAGAGAGCCAAATCATGAGTCAACTCCCATTCACAATTGCTTCAAAGAGAATAAAATACCTAGGAATCCAACTTACAAGGGACGTGAAGGACCTCTTCAAGGAGAACTACGAACCACTGCTCAATGAAATAAAAGAGGATACAAACAAATGGAAGAACATTCCATGCTCATGGGTTGGAAGAATCAATATCGTGAAAATGGCCATACTGCCCAAGGTAATTTATAGATTCAATGCCATCCCCATCAAGCTACCAATGACTTTCTTCATAGAATTGGAAAAAACTACTTTAAAGTTCATATGGAACCAAAAAAGAGCTCGCATCGCCAAGTCAATCCTCAGCCAAAAGAACAAAGCTGGAGGCATCATGCTACCTGACTTCAAACTATACTACAAGGCTACAGTAACCAAAACAGCATGGTACTGGTAATTTTGTATTTTTTAGTAGAGACGGGGTTTCTCCATATTGGTCAGGCTAGTCTCGAACTCTCAACCTCAGGTGATCTGCCTGCCTCAGCCTCCCAAAGTGCTGGGATTACAGGTGTGAGCCACCGTGCCCAGCCTGAATGATTTTTTTTAACAGCATCCTACTCTTATTTCATGGATGTGGCCTCTTCCTTTGTGTTTCTGAATACCTTAATTTTGTTTATATGTTTTCTTCTTCTTTCGGCACTGCTTCTGTTTCCTCTGAGTTCACTTTTCTCTTTTCTTCCCCCTGTAATTGTCATAAAGTTTTCCTCAAATGTCTGGATAAGCATTTTCTATTGATTCATATTATAAAATGAGACACATAAAAAAAACTGTTGGAAGCTGTGTGTGGTGTTGGTGGTCTCTGTGTTCAGGAAGGGACCTGGTTGTTTCTTCGGGATCTCAGCTGACAGTATCTGTACATCTTTTATCTTGGGCTGGTGAATTTCCTTAGAAAGGAATCCTCTCAATTCCAGCCTGGAAGTGATAAGCCCGGACAACAATACCCTCCCAACCAAGTGGCAGGGGGCCCAAGGAGGTCTTGATATTTCATATGCCAACCTCATTTCATTCCCAAGTGCATGGAATAACATCCCTATTCCATGGGTGCCTGATACCCCAAGTCGGAGCCTGTTCAGCCTCTTCAAAGCTCCAGGCTTCCGATGAATTTAGGGAAAGAGGTCTTTGCTTAGAAGAACAGGGTGAGAGAGTCCAGAGGATCGACTGTCTTTTATGCAACTTCCAGCCAGTTGTCCTATTCCTAGCTCTTCCCATACCCATACCCACAGAGGCAGCTAGAGCCTCCAATAGCTGATGTTTTCATGTTCCAGCACCTCAGAATGGCTCAATTCTTGGTATTGTCTTTTTCAGGCATGTAGTTTCATCTTTCTGTCATCCACTAAATCAGTTACCATCAGTCCAGCTTCTAGAATTTTACTGACATTTCTTTTGTGCCATAATTTCCTTTTCTATGCTTTTTGTCCTCATGATTGTATGCTTTTTCATACTTTAACTGTCATTTTAGTGAGGCTTTGGGAGAGAGTAAAAAAACACATGTGTTCAAGCTGCCATGTTTCTGAGTTACATCTTCTTAGGAGATGCTTTTTGGCAAACCATTTCCATCCTATCATTGGGGTATTTCCTCTCTGGAATGCTAACAAATGATCATCACTGATTTATCCAGTGCAATATCAGAGGAGGGAAAAGCAACCAGACACTGTAAACCCTTCAATAAAGCACCAGACACACTGTGATTAAAATGCACTCAGGAATCTGTATGGTGGGTGCAAGCACAGATCAACCTCAGCAAGCGGCCCCATGCGTCCCATTTTGGATGACTGACGAAAATTGATGGCAACAATATAAGTACTGTTCAGCTGTTCAGGATGTTCCATGGACAGTTCTGTGGCTCCTGGTTGCATCCTCTCTAAAATCCTCATGCTAGCATTAACAATTTGGGTGAGACCTGGATTCATTAGGTATTCAAACAGCATTTGTTTAGTCCTAGGAATGAAGGGAAATAAGTTTCATGTAGCTTCATCTTAATGAAAGTTTATTATGTTGTAAATCTGATGTAATTTCTGGGGCTTGCCGCCTTGAATGATGGATGCATTATCTGGCATAGGAATCATAAGAAGTGACTTCATAATGTACTCACCACAAATCCCAACACTGGATAGGCCTACTCTATAAATTTTCTGCCTAAATACTGTCACTGTTTTCTTAAAGTGTGTGTGTGTGTGTGTGTGTGTGTGTGAGAGAGAGAGAGAGAGGGAGAGGGAGAGAGAGAGAGGGAGGAAGGGAGGGAGGGAGAGAGAGAGAGAGAGAATGAATGTAGGGGAATGCACATCATTCTGTCTAGTTTTTGTATCAGCCAGGGCCCAGCAGGAAGCATTCACATGCATTCCAGTGGGGTAGCTGAAGAGAGTTTAACGAAGGGACTGTTTGCAGAGGTGCAAGCTGAGTTTAAGGAAACCCAGAAGTAGCAGTGGAGCCCTCTGGGAGCTAAAAACAACATGATGCCCTCATCACCCGTAGATCTGAAGGTGCCGCCAGAACCTGGCAAGAACAGTAGCTATAGGAGAAGGCGGCAGACAGGAGCTGTAGGCTTCAGTAGAGAGAGACAACCAATTCTGAGCCAGGTAAGGAAGAACCAGAGTAAAATACCAAGACCTCATTCTCCTCCTGCCTTCCATTCTTCTACTGAGCACTCTTATTGGACAAACCAAAGTAGAAACTACATGGCAAAGGAAGGTAGCACTCAGTGGATAAAGGTCATCCCCTGGGCTTGGAGAGAATAGTAGACAGGGTAAAACACCCAGCACAGGTTTACATGAGAAATTTTGTGTCCTTGGGCTCCTCAGAAGAAATAGAAGTGATCGTGTCAGGGTTAGGGGTAGGTGAATACCCAAATTATTATACAAAGTGACTTCGCCACAGACTTCTCTTGTTATCATGCCTCACGTCATTACTCTTGTGTGTTGTATGTCTGCTTTGCCCATTAGGTCGTAAGTTCTGGGAGAGCAGGGGTTATGCTTTTTAGTATCCCCAGCCCAGTGCTTAGCACACGGACAACTAGTAACAACTGAATTGAAAGAAATCACACCAATCACAGATCACCTCAGTTTCTCTATCTACAAAATGGGAATGTGGGGGAATAGGAAAAGATATATCTATATCTATATATCGATATATCAATATATAGATCATGAGGTCAGGAAATAGAGACCATCCTGGCTAACACTGTGAAACCCCATCTCTACTAAAAATGCAAAAAATTAGCTGAGTGTGCCGGCACGCGCCTGTAGTCCCAGCTACTCGGGAGGCTGAGGCAGGAGATCCACCCACCTTGGCCTCCCAAAGTGCTGGGATTACAGGTGTGAGGCACACATGGGATCTGATTTTGGCATGTCTATAATAGCAGCCGTAAAAATAATATTTGCAATTCCTTCCAGCACTTTTATTCCAGACATCAGTGTGTTTATATCTATATATATAGATAGTTTATATCTATATATATATAGATATCTTATATCTATATATATATAGATATCTTATATCTATATATACATATCTTATGTATAGATAACATATATCATATATAGAGATATCTTATAGATATATATCTATCATATAGATATATATAGATAGATAGGGATTTTTTTATTATTTATTTTTTTTGAGACAGAGTCTCACTCTGTCACCCAGGCTGGAGTGCAGTGGTGCAATCTCAGCTCACTATAACCTCCGCCTCCCAGATTCAAGTGATTCTCCTGCCTCAGCCTCCTGAGTAGCTGGGACTACAGGCACGTGCCAGTACACCCAGCTAATTTTTTGCATTTTTAGTAGAGACGGGGTTTCACCATGTTAGCCAGAATGGTTTCTATTTCCTGACCTCATGATCCACCCACCTCGGCCTCCCAAACTGCTGGGATTACAGGTGTGAGCCACTGTGCCCAGCCGGGAAAAGATATTAAACTTCGTGACATAACTGATTTCAAAGGCTGTAATCTGTAGGTTCAAAACACACTGATGTCTGGAATAAAAGTGCTAGAAGGAATTGCAAATATTATTATTATTTTTACTGCTACTATTACAGACATGTCAAAATCAGATCCTATGTGTGGGGTGCTTTTAGATCATAGCAGAGGAGCAGATATGTAATAAATACGTTGCCAGGCAGCAATTGTACAGTCAAACCGTATCCAGTCAACAGAATGTGCTTCTTGGGCTTCAACAATTTCTCTCTCTCTCTCTCTTTCTAAAATGGACACTCAAGCCCCGGGCTACATAACCACCAAGGTTTTATTATAAAATACATTTCAAAATAATGGTTGCAAGTCCTGGAAGCAGAGAAGAAGATGAAAAAGGAGAAGTAAACAAGGCCTTTTTCTCCTACTAAATGATAAATTAAAAGCAGCACTTTGCTGTTCTGCCTCATTTATTATCGCATTGCACTCTCGCCGCTAGAGTTAAGGTTGTGTCAGCGTTTCCATTATAAACCCCTATTTTCAAGGGTTTATAATTCAGCCATAAAAATTTGCTCCAGGCTGAAACTTGCCATGCAAAAGGTCTCATTGTAGGACCAAACTTAGGGACAAATTTAAAGGAGGGAGAATTGAGTTGGCTGTTCTGAGGTTAAAAATAGTAACAAAAAAATTGTCCTAATTGTTGGTACTTCTCTCAAATTCAGAATGTATCCTGGATCTTACAGGGATCTGAAACATCAAAAGGGGATAAAAAGGGAGTGTTATTTTTTTTTTCATTTTTGGAAACCGTCATTATAGAGAAAAAGTGGCACTAGATAGAGGTGTCTATTAAAAACCAACTTACAACATATATTCTTGCATCTGCAATTTACACATTGCTACTGGTTTACAAAAGTGGGTATCTGTTCTGTGCCTGTTTTTTATAAAAACCCTTGTAAAATGTGAAAAGGTGGATGCTTATGACTCAGCCACTGAGAGCTAAGCAATTTCAACTTTAAACATTATTTTCTGCCATTTCTCCTCTCTTTACACCTCAAAGGGTATAATCTGCAAAGTAACTTTCTTCCTTTTATTGTCCCAACTCCAGAGATGTTCTAGCTGCTTTCTGTGGCATCACTTTGCCCTTGAGTACACTTCAGCTCCAAATGTAAGGCTGGTGGCCTTATTCTGGTGATGGTTGCCAATCTTCATGGAAATTTTCTTTTGCTGGCATGTGAAACTGATCCTAACCATCATTAAATGGACACTGGGCCGTGGGCTGTTGAGTTTTGTGCACCAGAGATGCTCAGCAGAAATTACAAAGCTCACTGGAAAACAAGAAACTCAATTTTGCCTTGGCATCTTCCACCAGTCGGAACTGGAACAGGCCCACATTCCTCACCAGAGTAGAGCAGCTTCCTGAGGTCACCAGTTTCGGGTGCAATCCTTGCTGTGCTTACCTTCCACTCCAACCTCAGGATTTTTGTTGTATTTTAGAGACAGGGTCTCATTCTGTTGCCCAGGCTGGAGTGCAGTGGCACAATCACAGCTCACTGTAACCTTGAATACCTGGACTCAAATGATCCTCCCGCCTCAGCCTCCCAAGTAGCTGGGACTACAGGCTTGCACCACCACACCTGACTAATTTTTCTATTTTTTTGTAGAGAAAGGATTTTGCTGTGTTGCCCAGGCTGGTCTCAAATGCCTGGGCTCAAGCAATCCTCCTGCCTCAGCCACCCAAAGTGCTGGGATTACAGGCATGAGCCACCATGCCCAGCCCCAACTTCTCTTTCAACTGGCAGAGTTTTGTGGGTTTAACGCCCAAGCTTGAAGTCAAATGTATAGATCAGTAGTTCTCAAACTGTAGTGTGCATCGGAATTACTCCACCATCAATTTCTGATTCAGTAAGACTGACCTGGGCCCGGAATTTGCATTTATTTATTTATTTATTTATTTATTATTAATATTTTTTAGATGGAGTCTTGCTCTATCACCAGGCTGGAGTGCAGTGGCACCATCTCGGCTCACTGCAACCTCTGTCTCCCAGGTTCAAGCGATTCCCCTGCCTCAGCCTCCTGAGTAGCTGGGACTAGAGGCACATGCCACCATGCCCAGCTAATTTTTTGTATTTTAATAGACACAGGGTTTCACCATGTTGGCCAGGATTATCTCGATCTCCTGACCTCGTGTTCTGTCCACCTCAGCCTCCCAAAGTGCTGGGATTACAGGCGTGAGCCACCGCACCCGGCCTAGAATTTGCATTTCTAACAAATTCCCGGATAATGCTAATGTTGCAGGTCTGGAGACCGCACTTGCAAACCACTGGTTTAGATCTTTCAAATATGTATTAATGAAAATAAATGAGTGTTATAGTATGCTAAATGGCACAGTATTCTCAAGTATTGTCTTCTCCAGGCCTTTCAAAGTATAAAGCCATTCAAGCTTACAGAGCCCTCATAATAGTATAATGATTCGTAGTTTACAGATGGGAAAATTAAGAGCAAGAACTTTGTCTAATGCCAGGCAATAAATCAATGGCAGAGCCAGAACGAAGAATCAAAATTCCAGACTCCTAATTCTACCATCCAGGTGTGTTCTGACCTGTGCTGGCCAACTAGCCATTCTTCATAAGATTAAATAACAACATATGCTGCCCACAGATGATTTTAAATAGAATCATGATGTATTTAATACGCAGCATGAAAACTGAGCATTTTTATAGCCATACAGTATAAAGATCTATTTTATGTATTCGCCCACTTTTATTTCCGCCATTGTAAAGCATGCCTTAAGACATGCAACATGAATACAGGGGAATGAACTCACTTCCAGGGGCGGCGACCATGTGAGTCCAATGTCACCACAATAAAGCACGCCAAAAGAAGTGCCACAAAAATATCTAGGCAGCAATACACATGATCTTATCTCACTGCAGCAACCAAGAAAGGAGCTGACAATACTAAATCATAGAAATAATGTGAGATGGAAGAGAAAAAGACAACTGTGGACAAAATAAGAGAGGAAAGTTTTATTAATTCTAAATACGCTTTCCCCATTGGGTTTACGCTTGCATTTGTCCTAATAGGTTCCAGATGTTCGGCCGTCCTGTAAGTAGCTACCTAGGATAAAACAGTAGCTTGCATCCTTTAAGTTAAAAGGGTGAAATCGTGGACCTAAGGGCTGATTTACAGTTTAGTTA
The DNA here is from genome assembly GCF_028878055.3 of Symphalangus syndactylus. NCBI lineage: Eukaryota > Metazoa > Chordata > Mammalia > Primates > Hylobatidae > Symphalangus > Symphalangus syndactylus. Next base: position 23,171,572 of record NC_072433.2, read on the forward strand.
AATCAGAGCCCACAGCATGAACGAATGGAGAATGGCAAGTGGTGGGTGAAGGTGAAAACGGTTGTTCGAAAATGCTGGCGGCTCAAGGGTTAATACCAACCTTTTTCTTTGAAGGCAGCCTTCTGTAGTAGCTAATGAAGGTAATGAAATATGACATGTAGTTTGGCCCTTGACCATACAGTGCACCCCCCTCCCCTCTCTGCTGCGAACAAAGCCAAAACAGATGTAGCAACTTCTGTATGGTTTGGGGTTGACGTTTGTTACACAGAGCAGGTCACCCTGCACATTCCCAGAATGTTCGCTTCTGACACAAGCGGCATTATCTGAGAAAGATGCTGCCTTTGTTTGGGAGATGAGGAAAGAAGGGAGGGATGCAGAGGGCAGACAGGGGGACTTCAGCTTATAAGAAAATTAAGCCAAATTTCCCTCTTGTTCTTTGCCTTGGTTCTCAGCCCTCCTGTGCCTGCCTATTTCTTCCTTCTGACCCTCTGTACAATGGAAAAACAAACAAACAAAAATGGCATTCTTTCCTTCAGGGGGAATAAGATGTGGCTTTGCTTCAGCAAGAAAGCTTTCAACCAAGCTGAATTTTGTAGGAAAAAAATTTCTCTGTACATTGACTGCTGACCAATCTTTGAGATTGAAAGAAAGAGAGTGATACCCAAGGATGGCTTGGATTCTTATTTCTGAAAGCCACCTGTGTTGGTCACATTAGACAATGAAAAGGAAGCATCTCTTTGACAAACATCATCATTTCCAGGCTTTAATGTCAGTATCTGTGCCTGGTACCTTGATGCAAGCCAGCGTATCTCCAACGAAAATATGCTCCTTGTAATAAAAAGCACTTTGCTTGACTACGCGGTTCATACTAATTGCAGCTGTGCTGTATCTAGCTCCTTCATTCTTGAAGATCACTGGACTATTTGACTGTGTGATTCTCCTCCCTGCCAAGAGATCTCATGCAAGTGGCTTTCTTTAAAAAAATTTCATCAAGTCTTGCCCTAATATAGCATCTATTTTTTTTCCCAAAAGATCAGACCTTCAGCAAAGTTAGGTTTGGAATGAAGAGGAATAAGAGGAGGAGGAGTCCCGACAATTGACAGTCTGTTTCGAATGTTATTTCTCATTCTCAGCGGAGACACCGGCATGTGCCTTTTGAAAGGGGATACTGTACCTTTAACCTTGACTCTGAACGCATTCTTAATTTGGGATGCAAGCTGAGGTTCAAAAATGGACAGCCTTTGGGTGGTGATTGGGGGGAGGGGTGTGGCTGGATTTATTTATGAGGCGTGTGGAAAATTTTGACATCACATGCTAGAGCCATTATTCACATGTTACATGACACGAGATTGGCCCTTTTAATGCAGCAACATCACATAAAAAATTTGATTTTGTCCTCTGACAGCAGGCTGGTCCTCGCTTGCTCTCCCATCACCCCCGCGAAATGTAATCTTTTTAGGTTAAAGGCCACGGGAAAGTGATTGGAGCAGGCTTTCATCAGACCCCAGAAAGCTGGGTTTGGAAGGAGCTCCCTCGGTCACCACAAGCTACAGGAGGGTGGGCATCGAGGGCTGGTTGTGAAGGAGTGTCTTCCATGAGGAGACCCCAGGCCACCCCAGACCCCCTCCCTGCCCTACTCCACCATAGCTGCTCCCTGACGGCCAGGTGAGAAATTGGCAGGGACTCCAAGCTGCTCATCAATTTCAAAAAACATTCACTTCTGCGGCATATATTAACCCAGCCTTCTGTCCAATCATGCAAAGTCATCTAATCTAATGAGATGCCTAATAAGAACCACCCTAGAGGGTAAAAGACACTCAATACCTTTAGGTTGCACAGTCCTTTATTCAAATCATTATTGTTCCCACGATTGTGCTTTATAACCATGAGGCGATCCTGAGAGGGGACATAGGGACCCCCCCTTTGCAAATGACACAACTGAGTCCCTGTAAGAGTAGTCAGTGCAAACCCATTCACATCAAGTGGCTGAAAGCAGACCTCAGAGTCAACAGCTTTACATCTTTCCTATTTAACCAATTATTCTATACCTTTTCCTGCATCAGATGGGAGTCTATAAAGGGCTATCGATTAGATGTTTTATCTCATTTAAATAGGGTTTACATATTACATAGAAATCTCTATGATCATACATCCCCCATTCAAACTTTGTGCCTTTCATTTTGGAATAACGTCATGGGGTACAGAAGTTCTCAGTTCATGTTCTAGGTAAATGAAGGGAGGTGCCTCTGTCCATTACCATAAAAAAAAGTATCTAAAAATTCTGCCTTCACATGCTGTTCATAAACACACCCAGGACTGGTTGGCTGCACTTTTATCGGCAACAAAACAATCAGCTCTTGGAGAGGAAGCTCAGTGCTTGGAATAAGCACTGGCTCAAGCAAACACACACTTCAAACTGACTCCTCTCAGTGTCATGAGCCGCCAGCCAAAGGAGCAGTAGTACACAGAGGTCCCAGGCTCAGGCCGCCGCCAGGAGTCTGGGAGGAGGATCAAATACCCTGAGCATCTGGCTCTGATACATATGCCAAGAAAACTCTCTCCAGACTCCAAAGACTATTCCCATGACTTTGCTTTGTCTGGAAATCCCATTGCTTGAATAGAGCAGATTCATTCTCTTCGTTTTGAGGACCCCACTTGCTCAGGCAGCCAAAGCAGGCTGTTTAACAGCTGCTATCACCATGTTCGGGGCCAAGACCTGAGAGGCACAAGCTCAGGCGGGATGCAAAGCAGAGTCAGTCTTCATTGGTTTTCGATGAGCCTGGAAATGCAGGCTTGGCTGATGAGAGATGACAAGAACAGAGAACCACCTTTCTATCTCATTAAAACCCTGAATAGAGAACTTTTCTATCTCATTAAAATCCTGAATAGAGAACCTTTCTATCCATTAAAACCCTGATTGTTCCTAGGAAGAGCAGTACGACATGACAGGTGTCCTACAGAATCTTGAAGAACAACGATTGTGGCCACTGCTGCCCAGTTTCCAGAATGACCTGTTCCCTGATTTGATATTGATCACCAATCCCTTAACTAACCCAGAATTGCATTCAGAATTTCAATTCTTTGACAACAGATGTTTAAAAGTGCGAGTAAAGAGGTCCCTCTGGGCATGACTGAAATACATGACTGAAATTCTGCCTGGACACAGGAGGATGGATTAGATGGCCTCTCTTACTTCCTATTAGATTTTGCCCTGTGCTGCTGGTGTAGGTTGGACCCTATAAAATTGCTGATATTTCAATGCTTTTGATCTATAAAATTGGCAAATCCGTAAGGTTCAGCCTAATACAGCTCTGAATTTGGGAAATAGATGGGTTTAACAAACAGCCATCGCGTGAGTCATAGCAAATTGGGGAACAGCAGAGCTTGGGACATTATTTCCAGTAGAAAAATGTGTTATATAATGTCATGATTGTATTATATAACAAGTACCTAATTTTCTTTTGCCTCTAAAATACAAAGCATAACTTTTTTATTATTCATGCTCAGAGAAAAAATAGTTATTTAAAATAGCACAAAGTATTACCCAAACCATTAAACCTTTTGCACAGCCACTGCCAATTTAGGGATGAAGATGAGGTCTAAAAGACAGATGCAGAGAGACTCGAAGTATCAAGTCAACAAAACTCTAGACGCCCAAACAGTATGAAAAAATAATGTTGTTGGTAGCAAAGAAATGAACCAATCTTGTCATATTCTCACTGTTTCTTCTTGCAGCCCTTCATCCAAGGAAAACAGCCCAGGCAGTGGAAAATTACAGTTTTCCAATAAGAGAGACCAACCGCAGCTTTGTAGTTTTCATTTCAGAATGAGTACACATGTCATGTCAGAAGAGAAACCCTGGCAGGATCTAGTAGTCACCCGACGCCAGTGAGAGGAGGTGAGGACCCGACAAAGCTATGAGCCTTAGAGGGGCTCCGAGTCTGTGGCCGCCTCCACATATCGTAGTAATTGGAGTGCAAGGCAGGACAGCAGCAGGTCAAGGTCAGCCAGAGGTCATGGCACCTCTGCTGATGGGTTCCTTAATGGTCCAGATAAAGCATGCTTCAGGGACAGAGTGGGGACAACGACATAAAGAGATGGTAAAGGGGACCCAAAACCGGCTCACAGCTTGTTCATGAAATCCTGGGGTAAAACAACATTAACCCCTTACTTGTTGGGGCTGTAACATGTCCTGGATCCCTTGCACTGAAGAGCTTCCAGGTTGAAGAAATGTTATGTGGAAAAGTGAAGGCCAGGTGCAGTGGCTCACGCCTGTAATCCCAGCACTTTGGGAGGCCATGGTGGGTGGATCACCTGAGGTCGGGAGTTCGAGACCAGCCTGGCCAACATGGTGAAACCCTGTCTCTACTAAAAAAACACAAAAATTAGCCAGGCATGGTGGCACATGCCTGTAATCCCAAGTGCTTGGAAGGCTGAGGCAGGAGAATGGCTTGAACCCAGGAGGCAGAGGTGGCAGTGAGCCAAGATCATGTAATTGCACTCCAACCTGGGTGACAAGAGTGAACTCTACCTCAAAAAACAAACAAACAACAACAACAACAAAACAGAAGTAGTGAAGCACTGTTTATGCAGGCTAGTTGTAGCATCCAAGATGTAGCAGCCAGTGCCGAGGCTAAAATTATTCCGAATTTCAAAGAATCGGGTTACACATTTGCAGCAGTTTCCTGACCTGCTCCTGTAGGGCCACAGCCCTCATGAACCTGTGTTTCTGGAACTGCAGAAAACGACAAATGGCAGAGGGCCCATGAGTCCAACACAGGCTGCTGGTTGAATGTTTAGGATTGTCAAAATGCAAAAAGCCAGTTCTGCAGAGGTTCAGGCCCAGGGAGGTCAGTGGAAATTATAAATCTGTGATGGCCAGAGAATGGCTGAAGTCTTCAAGTATGATTGATTGTATGACAATGAAATTCAGAAGCCAACCATGGTAGAGGCAGGGGCTGGCAGAGATTTGGATCTACACTGGTATGGTGGAGAAAGAACCATGGATAAGTCAGGAAGCTTGCACTCTATTTCTGGCTCTGCAGGACCTTCAGTTTCTTTATCTAAAAATCAGAATAATAGGAATCACTTGTGGATAAAACATGCTCATGTATAGGACAAGCCTTCTGAAGACTTTTTTTTTTTTTTCTGAGATGGAATTGCACTCTTGTCACCCAGGCTGGAGTATAATGGTACCATCTTGGCTCGCTGCAACCTCTGCCTCCTGGGTTCAAGCGATTCTCCTGCCTCAGCCTCCCTGGGATTACAGGTGCTCGCCACCACATCCAGCTAATTTTTGCATTTTTTTAGTAGAGGTGGGGTTTCACCATGTTGCCCCATGTTGGTCTCAAACTCCTGACCTCAAGTGATCCACTTGCCTTGGCCTCTCAAAGTGCTGGGATTATATGCATAAACCACTGCACTCGGTCCTTCTGAAGACTTTCAATAACTATAAGGTAGTACTATCACTGTTTGTTACTACTATAATGTTCAGAACAATTGTGCATTCAAGACTGGGCTTTGGTTTGTTGTGTTACTATATATTGAAGTAATGAGATGGAAAACATGGTCTCTGCTGGCATCAGAATTCCTCTGGGGATGGGGAGGGGGAATCCTCTTTTTAGGGAAGATATTCTTGGTGAGATGCTTGGGGGAAAGGTGAGATCTTGAGGGCATGGGTGAGAAGTTAACAAGTTGGGGGGTAGCTAAGCTGAAATGCATTTAAAACAGGCCAAAATTTAAGGAGAAGGTGCATGTGAGGAAAAAAGGAAAAGGAGAGAGCAGAGACACCCCAAAAAATAGGAAATGGGAACCCAAACCATAAAAGGACCCAGATGCTGATCCGTAAATTCTCCTGTCTTCCCATAGCTTCAGTGCAGTCTACACAGAGGTGCACACACACAGACACACACACACACACAGGCACACATCTTGTGGGAATGGTTTGTCTGAAGGAAATTCAGGAAGTTGGCTGAGCTCCTCAGCTCTGTTGTACATCACAGATGACAGAAGGACATCAAGACAATTTCCAACATGAACCGATTCAGCAGAAGCACAAGTGTGGGGCCAGGGGTAACCACAGGGTGCTTAAGCCCTTTGGAAATGTACAGAAGCACGATGAAGGGCATCTCATTCTCATGGGACGTGTTTGGAGGGGGCTGGAGCTTGGCCATCCCTCCTAGAGATTTTAGGACACGAAAACCCTGCCTGATGTCTGAATCATTGTACAAATTCTTTGGCTTCTTCAAATGTCCTGCTAATATTAAATAATCAGAAACAGACTCCTAGAATACAGCTTTCCTAAGTCAATGCTCCTCAGAGGAAGCTGCTCCAAGCACCAATTGTCATCAAAGCTGCCCCGAACCTGATGTGTCTATTTGGAATTTGCAGTGGAGTAAAAATGCAAGCCCTGTCTCCAGTCCTGTGGCAAATGTTGTATTACTCTGGAGGCACCAATGAGGTGATAGGGGTGAGATGGGAAGGCAACCCTAAGAAACATTCCACCTCTCTGGCCCTCAATCCCTTTATCTATAAAATGCCAATGAGTAATAGCCACTTCAAAGAGCTGATACGATGACTAAATATGTAATATCTACAAAAGTGTTTCTGAACATGGGAAGATGCTATATTTGTGTAAATGATGTGTATCTTATTTAAAACTCCATAGGTGAATTCCCAAGTAGGCCCATATTACGACAGCGGATGACATCAGGCATTTAGGATGTGGCTACAGAGCATCCAGACAGCAGAGTTGGAATTGAGGCAGGTTTCTCTGGCCTTCCCTTGCAGGCAGCATTCTCATCTGCAAAGGTGGAGAAGGGAAGAGAGATGCTTGCTGCACTCAGGGAGCTGGTACCCAGGCTCCTGGTGCACCTGTTGCTCACATCCCCTGGAAACAGAAAAGACTCCACACTGAAGTTCCCATGAGAAGAAAAAAGCCTTCCCCTGCTTCCTCTCAGGAAGAAAGGGATGCAGGAAAGTAACTCCATTTGGGCTCCAGTTCTTCCTTGAAACCTCCTGAGCAGAAGGGGATATAGGACAGAATCAACCCCAAAGACGATCTTCTGTCTTTTTGAAATTGCTTCCAGCTAAGCTGTGAAGAACGTAGGAGACAAAAGGCATCTCATTCTCCCATTTAAAAGAATCAAAAGTCCCAATATTGACTTTTGTCTTTCATTACCAAACACACACATAGGATGCACATAACGCACACGAATGATAACAACAATGACTTCAGGCCAGGTGGAGTGCCCACACCTGGACTCCCAACACTCTGGGAGGCTGAGGAGGGAGGATCTCCCTAGATTAGCCTGAGCAACATAGCAAGACCCTGTCTCTACAAAAAAGAGTTAATTTGTATATTAAAAAATTTAATATAAAACAATGTTTAATAATTATTTAATGAAATAATTGTTTAGTAAAACAATGACTTCTATAGAAATCATCTACAAACATGAGAATATTACAACCTCATAAGCCTCAGACATGTATTTATTAAGGACTGCCACCGTGGTGCAAGACTGCTTTTTGTTGGCCCATAAATTACTATTGTAACTTTTTTTTTTTTTAGATGGAGTCTGACTCTGTCACCCAGGCTGGAGCGCAGTGACGCGATTTCAGCTCATTGAAACCTCCACCTCCCGGGTTCAAGCAATTCTCCTGTCTCAGCCTTCCGAGTAGCTGGGACTACAGACGCACACCACCTGCCTGGCTAATTTTTGTATTTTTAGTAGAGACGGGGTTTCACCATATTGGTCAGGCTGGTCTTGAACTCCTGACCTCAGGTGACCCACCTGCTTTGGCCTCCCAAAGAGCTGCGATTACAGGCATGAACCACCGCGCTGGGCCTACTATTGTAATTTATGTTGTGCTTTTCCTTCTTCCTCCTCCTCCTCCTCCTCCTCTTCCTCTTTCCCCCTGTTCTGAAGATTGTCCATAAATTCTACTCTTGCCAGTTAAAGTTAAAATAATGAAACACCAGGGCTCCTCCAAGACCACAGCCCCTGGGGCTTTCTCAGTTGGTTTCTGAGTCTGACAGCACTGTGGCCGTGTCAACCTTTTGAGCTGCCCAACTCCAGCTGCCCCTGGGCACCTGACCCGGAGTCAGCCAGCAACCTCTGGGCTGAAGTTCACCCCCAAGAGAAAAAATAGCGCCCATCCTTCTGTGCGAGAGCAGGCCACGGGGAAGGGACACTCTGCTTTTTGATGATGGATTCTGACACACTGACTCTGTAAAAGGCCCATCAGCTCATGCGTCTCCGTTCTTCCGCCACTTGCCAGCCCTGGTAGTTATAAAAGTGAGGCTCCTCCCTTTAGAGTGCAATAACTATAACCTCCCCATAATGAGCAAAACCAACAGCAGTGACACTGCCTGGAAATGAATGCTACCACTTAGATTCTAATAAAAGAGAACTTGGAACAAGCTGTACCAGGTGCCTTCTATTTGTACTTATATTCAATTATATAGCATATGTTTTTAGTGGAATTGTTAAAAAGGGATTTGTTTATTTTCATCGGCTGCCTTTTTTATCCCCACTGGTAAAACAAAACCTTAGTTACTGACTCAGGCCCCTATCTCTGGTGCCTGAGCAATTCAAACCAGTTCAATACAATTCTACAAATATTTATTGAGGCCCTAACACAGGGAATGACCAATACACATTTTCTGAACGAATAAATGAAACAATATAATCCTCCTTAGGTGGGAGGTGGGTTAAAGGGTTACACATGGAGGTGGTGATCAATCCTTTCCTCCGATAGATACTGGTCCTCCAAAAAAATTGGTTTGCAACTCATTCTGCCAGCCAGGAGACAGCATAAGCCAGGAAAGAGTGGACTAGATCAAAAAATTAGGGCACGTGAATTTGAGTTTCGACACTGCTGCTAATTACTACATTAATTCTAGGCATACCACTTCATTTCCCTGTGTCTCCATTCCTGCAACCACTACAAAAGAAGTGCAGAAGTCCAGACCCTCTTCTTCCTCTAAAGCGTGGCTCTGAATTACCTTTACAAATTCCAGAAGTGGTCAGCATCCCACTGATACGGTGATACATGTGCTAATGGGTCTACTTGACCCTGTTTTTATTTGTGAGTGTGGTCATTGCTGTGTCTACAGTTGTCCTAATTCCACAAAGACTCTCAGTGTGCAACAACACGCTCTGCAACTTGCGCATGTTCGTTTTACTTTCTCTGCCTCAGTTTTCTCGCCTGAGTTCCTTGTAGCTCTCACATTCTGGCTTTCTCTAATAGCTTAGTCAAAAGAAGGGCAGGGAGATGTGTGCACATTCGGATCTCTCCTCACCATTAGAGGAACAGCCCATGAAAGCATGCCATGAAAGCATGCATCCTGAAGTCATCCTTGTTTATGAAGGACAGTGCGTTAGTCCTGTCAAGGGGAACAAATGCATCAATGACCTTGGTGATGTACCAAAGTCCTTAAAGCCCCGGGCTGTGGAAACTGTGCCTTAACAATATGTTAGATGCAAAATGCGTGACTTTTTTAAAAAATAAGTTGATTCTTCATAAAACCCCACTCGCAGGATGATAGTATCAAATTGTCAGAGATACTAGGCAATTCTGATGACCTCTTCAGGAAGGAGGGACCAAGAGGTGACAAAGCGAAGGCCATCAAAAATGTGACTCCACAGGGAAGGGAGGGGCCAGTGAGCCCCATGCCAAACTCTAGATATTTTGCTATGGGTGTTTCCCAGTGTAAGCAATGGCTTGAGATTTTAGGAAATATTAATTTGTCTTTTGGTGACCATGACTTTCAAAAGTCTCACTTTGTGGTTGAGAGAATCCCCAGTATTTTCTAGCAGAAGCATCCCAGACATTGATGATAGGACACAAGGTGTTTGGCTGGCAGGTGAACCTACACTAAACTCAGGGAAAAGAATGAGAAAGGAGAGACTAATACAGGTCGCAGCTTGGTCTGGGGTAAGTGACAGTACTAGACTTGAATGTCACACTATAGACACGAAGTACTAGAAATGGACACTGCTCTACCCTTTTTTGATGGACACCAGAACTAAAGGTTGAAGAGGGATGTTTTCTAAACAAGACCAAAATAACAATAGACATTATTACAATAAGCAGGTATATATGATATTTTATATTCTTATAGTAAATTATCAACAAAGCATTATGATTTCTTTTTGTTTTTGTTTTTTAATAGAGCCTCACTCTGTTGCCCAGGCTAGAGTGCAATGGCACGATCTCGACTCAGTGCAACCTCCACCTCCCAGGTTCACGCGATTCTCCTGCCTTAGCCTCCTGAGGAGCTGGGATCACAGGCACACGCCACCACGCCCGGCTAATTTTTGCTTTTTAGTAGAGATGAGGTTTCACCATATTGGCCAGGCTGGTCTTGAACTCCTGACCTCAGGTGATTTGCCCACCTCAGCCTCCCAAAGTGCTGGGATTCTAGGCATGGGCCACCGTGCCCGGACAGCATTATTATTTCTAATATGCGAAGCTCCTATTAACCAATAAGAAAGAAGACAACTCAAAAGAAAACAGGCAAAGATACGAGTAGAAATTTATAGAACAGGAAATGCAAATAGCCAAGAAACGTACGAAAGATACCCAACTCCAGAGACAGTCCTGCAAATGTCATTAACGCAACAATAACACATCAGTGTTGAGGCATGTTCAGTTGAGGTATGTTCAGTGTTGAGGTATATCAGTTGTCATTGTTGACAAAACTTAAGACCTTGATAATAGCTAGTGCTGGGGATAATGTTAAGAATGAAAATACTCCCATATATTACTGAAGGAAATATAAATTGCTACAAGATTTAAGGAAAATAATCAAGCTGTGCTTATTAAAGACTAAAAATTCACTTACCCTTTGACATGATAATCCCATTTATGAGAGCCTATTGAATGGAACAGAAGTGAAAGCACAAATATATAATAAAATATGTAGAAGGATGTTTATTTAATTCTTGAATGTTATGTTTGAAAAATCTTCATTCACCTAAAGCCTTATGAATAGGCAAATGGGTGTGTACATTTTGTTAGACTTATTCTGCAATTACAATTACTAAAAAGAACAAAACTTGAAAAGATGTTCTTTATACGTTATCAAGTTTTTAAAAGCACATTTCAGAGTAATATGTGTAATGTCAGTTTTATAAAGTAAAATAAAAGGAACAATTTTCTGCGTGTGTGTCTGTGAACAAAGATAATGATATAGAAAGATATCCATCAAATTACTAGAAACAGCCAGGCACAGTGGCTCATGCCTGTAATCCCAGCACTCTGGGAGTCCAAGGCATGCAGATGCTCGAGCCCAGGAGTTTGAGACCAGTCTGGGCAACATGGCAAAACCGCGTCTCCACAAAAAATACAAAAATTAACTGGGAGTGGTGGCACGCGTCTGTAGCCCTAGCTACTCGGGAGGATGAGGTGGGAAGATCACTTTAGCCTGGGAGGCTGAGGCTCCAGTGAGCCGAGATTGTGCTACTGCACTCCAGCTTGGATGCCAGAGCAGACCCTGTCTCAAAAAACAAAAACAAAAACAAAGCTAGAAACACAAATTACAAGGGGTAGGAGGAATGAGGAGGAAGAGTGGAACATTAGTTACTTTCTATACACATAATTATATACCTTAGTATTATTTCACTTGCTACAGTTAAGATGTGATAAAACAGTAACAACACAATTAAAATACTGAAAAACAAAAACTACACCAAGTTCTAACAGCTTTACCAATAAGATCCCTACAGATGGCAAGCCACCCAAGGATGGCCGCGCAGTCCAAAATGGCACCTCTCACATAGGTGATACCTAGTAAATGTTTGTTGAATGGATGAGCATTAAGCATTCAAAAACATTGATTAAATGCAGTTGAAAGAGGTGTAATTTCAGGGGCCAAGGAAAGCTTTATCCGTACCTTTCCCTTCTCTATCCCTTAAAAAACAACAGCTTAGTATCTGGAAACTCATTTGATATAATTTACAACCCCCAGAGGCCCATTAGAAGCTTCTAGCATCATGGCAAATATGAGTCTCTTATTGAAAAATATGTGGATCTTGCACAATGCCTGGTCCCACCTGGGAGAAATGCAGCTGCTTCTATTTCATTTGGGGTGAAAACTGTGAATACTTCACCTTTCTGACATACTCTAACATCACCGCAAAGTCATTATATGTTTTCTCTAAACTCTATGAAATCTTCTATGGCCAAAACACTACACACACACACTACATACACACTTACCACACCACACACACACACCCACACCCACACCAAAGGGGGGGGGGAGAGAGAGAGACTCATGTATTTATCATATGATTATTTATGGCTTCAATTCTTAAGCGAGTATACTTAATGTTCATGTATTACCTGCTGCTCCTCTGACACAATTTGAGAAAATACCCTAACTATAGCTCCGTCATTCCACCTGCAACTTTTTCATAAGTACCTGTTTATATATTCTGTTATATTTTTATTTTATTTTTTGAGATGGAGTCTCACTCTTGTTGCCCAGGCTGGAGTGCAATGGCACAACCTTGGCTCACTGTAACCTCCGCCTCCCGGTTCAAGCGATTCTCCTGCCTCAGCCTCCTGAGTAGCTGGGATTACAGGTGCCCACCACTGCCCCTGGCTAATTTTTGTATTTTTAGTAGAGACAGGGTTTCACCATGTTGGCCAGGATGGTCTCGAACTCCTGACTGCAGGTGATCCACCTGCCTCTGCCTCCCAAAGTGCTGGGATTATAGGTGTGAGCTACCATGCCTGGCCATTCTGGTATATTTTTACACATCTATGTTTCCATCAAGACTGCCACCTTCTAGAGGTAAGGACTGTGATGTTTGCATCTTTGCACGTCGTAGATGCCCAGTCACTGTTCATGGAATGGATGAATGAGTGGATGGGTGGAAATCACTTATTTATTCATCGATGAAACAAACATGTTAAGCACCAATGATACACACGGCACTGCCCTAGCAATGAGACATAGCAACGGACAAAATAGTCAAAATCCCTGCCCTTCTAGAGCTTGTATTCTAGTGGGGAGGCCACAAAGAGATGCACATATAATGCTGGGTGGCATGTGAAGAAAAGGATAGCAGAGTAAAGAGACAGAGGGTGATGGGGGTACTTCTTCAGCTCAGGTGGTCATAGAAGGCCTCTCTGAGAAGGTGACTTGCTCAGAAACTTCAATGAAATGAGGGAACATGTATTATTCCATTCTCAGGCTGCTAATAAAGACACCTGAGACTGGGTAATTTGTAAAGAAAAGAGATTTAATTGACTCACAGTTCCATATGGCTCAGGAGGCCTCAGGAAACTTACAATCATGGTGGAAGGCACCTCTTCACAGGGTGGCAGGAGACAGAAATGGGTGCCGAGCAAAGGGGGAAGCCCCTAATAAAAGCATCAGCTCTTGTAAGAACTCACTATCACAAGGACAGCAGGGCAGAAATCGCCCCGGTAATTCAATTATCTCCATCTGGCCCCGCCCTTGACATATGGGGTTTATTACAATTCAAGGTGAGATTTGGGTGGGGACACAGAGCCAAACCATATCAGAGCACATCTGGAGTAGAACATTCCAGGCAGAGGCAAGAGCAAGTGCAAAGGCCCAGAGATAGGAATATGACTGGCACAACTGAGGAACAGCGGGCAAGCCGTTGTGACCACAGCACAGTGAGAGAACAAGAGATCAGAGATGGAGCCAGACTGAGATGTGCAAGGCTCTGAGGTCACAGCTTTAGTTCCACTGAATACAGTGTTGGCATTTGGGGCAATATGAGGAAAGTGGGTCAGTCCTTGTACAGATACACAGTCAGGTGTTCCCAAGAAGGGCAAGCTTAGGGACAGGGTGGGGACAGGGATTAGTTGTCAGCCAGTAACATTGGTTGGTGGGGGGGGGGGGTCAAGTTAATCAAATGAGCCCCAGTGTGTCATCCCACGCTAAGGTCTCAAGGCCTCCCCACTGACACTTTGACTTTTGCTTCCTCATTGCTTGCCCTTTTTTAAAATCATCATTTTAACAGCCTTTATGCAAAATGTTACACTTTTTAAAAATCGGTGAAGCATGCCACTTTTGGAAAATGAGACCAAGGAGAGCCCTCTCCACCTCCCCAAACCCTCTCCAGCTTTGGCACTGCCCTGACCCTTTTGGGGGAAGTGGTTATTGGCTGTGAACTAGAAGGAATCCGTCATCCCATCAGCAGATCTGAGCTTAACTCAAGGGAATGCCAGTGTTCCATCCAATTCCACCAACCACGTGATGGGGTGAGGAGGATGGAGGAAACGTCACTGAGCTTCTGGTCTAGAAGCAGGTGCAACATGAGCAAAACCATAACTAAAAATAGCTGTCATGGAAATGTTTCAGTGGGTACAAAGAAGCACTGTGAATTCAGAGAAAAGGAGTGGCCAATCCAGCTGGAGCACCCGCGAAGAGGCAGCAGGGACCGCTGGCATTTCAGCTGTGGATGCCTCTATTATCATGGAAGTTACCCCAGAAGTTGACTTGTGTGAATACATCATTTTTCATTACTATACAAGCCTGTTCTGCCCACGTGTGACACGAGGCCATCTGACTACCAGTGCCTTTTGACTGATTCTCCCTCCCTTCTTCCCTTTCTTTCCTGCTTTCTTCCTTTTTTTTTCAGCCCAAGAGCATTCAGATCCACTGATAGCCAAATTGAGGAAAATGCCAGAGATATGTTTTAGAAATATCTATAACAATCAAGCTAATTGCACCAACATAATCTGTTAAAAGCTGCTAAAAACGATCCATGGTCTTGCTGTGTCTCCCAGGCTGGGGTGCAGTAGCACAATCATAGCTCACTGCAGCTTCCATCTCCTGGGCTCAAGCAATCCTCCTGCCTCAGCAGACCCCAAGTAGCTGGGCCTACAGGCACATTCCACCAGGACCAAATTTTTTTTTTTTTTTGGTAGACGCAGGGCTTCTCCATGTTGCCCAAGCTGGTCTTGAACTCCTGAGCTCAAGCAATCCACCCACATCAGCCTCCCAAAATGCTGGAATTATAGGCATAAGCCACTGCACCCAGCCAGAGTATCAATTTTCTAAGGAAAGACACCCCACCTACCCACCCATTCACGTAGGACTCTAACGTCTTTTTTTTCCGACATACATTTTCGATGGGCATCATACCAGGCCCTGTGCTAGGTTACGTGTATCCATTGAATCTTCCTAGAAATCCTCATGAACTTTGTACCATTATTACCACTATTTTACATTCAAGGATCACTTGCTTCAAATCACGTATCTACAAATGGAAGATTCAGGGTTCAAAACGAGGGTATAATGTCCATGCTAAGGGGCTTACACTCAGAAACCCTAACTCTCAATATTAACCTTTCTATTAAGGGCGGGGCATGGGCAGGAAGACGTGGGCACTGAAGAGAGACCAGTTTCCCTCTTGAGAACAATCCACGATGAAGGCTTTGCAAGAAAAAGGGAAGAAAAAGGTTAAAACCATCAACTTAGATCATGAGCAGATGCTCATTTTCAAAATAAAACAACTTCTTTGTGAGAATAATTGAGAAATAAATGTTGTAGGGAGGACTGTTGAATTTCATTTTGGTAGAGAAAGTGATGGTAGTTGAAATTCTTGTTTTATTGCTGTTGTTGTAAGTATTACTATCCATGTTGAATAGTTTCAAATATCAGACAAAAAGAAGAGTTTGATGTGTTAGAAAGTCAGCCTGTAAGCTGCTGCTGTGAGTGAGGAGTCCTTCTACCTTATGTTTCAGCTATACGGAAGATGGATGGATACATGAATACAAGGTAAGGCAAGAAATAGATGCCCACGCACACTGTCCAGTGTGTGGACAATGGCACGCTAGTCAGCACTCGATAAGTGTCAGTTGAATGGAAATAAGCTGAATGAATCTGAAGGTGGCACACGTAATGGGATGAGCCTGGGTAAGAGATTTAAGGCTTGAAGCAGACACCCTTGATTACGTGATGTACAACCATTTAAGCATATTAGTTTAGAGGGGAGGAGAAAGAGGCAGAGGCTTGAGTTTCCAGAGCTAGAGGGACAACTTAGAAGAGAAAGAATTAAGAGTGGAAAGGGAGCATATAGTATGCAGAGTATATAACCTACAAGGACAGTAACCTAGCATTCTGAGCAGCCTTAGGATAGAAACTGCTGGAAAAAGGAAGCCAGTCCTGAGGACATCCAGAAGTTTAAGAGTCACAGCAAACTACTATGTAGAGAAGCAGCATTGATAACAGTTGATTATCGACCCAGTGCTGGATAGATTTTGTTCTGTCATCTGTGTTGTTTGGCTTGGGTTTGTTTCTGTAATACATTTGTAGTAAGCAGTAAGTGCAATGTTTCCTAAAAGCAGGGGGTGATGGGAAGACGGGAGGAGGTACCGAACGGCAGATTCCTGCTGTCCTTTGCTGTCGGAATGGAGGTGACCCTGCCACAATCCCAAGGTGCAGGTAGAGTTCCTGGGAGGAATTAAAAGCCCGCTTTAAGACTATTCCTGAGGCTGAAACCTCTTTTCAGTGACAAGCATCATCAAAACTGTAATGCATGTCAGCTGCACCGGGCAAATGCAGTATACGGTGAGGCTGTAACCTCCCTGAAACGGCAACGAAAACGCACCTGACCCAGAGAGGTGCCACTGCGTGGAAGCCTGCCCCTTCCTCGGTAGGGAAAAGATGGCCTGACCTGCAGCTTCATTCAAAGGAGTCCACGTCTCCTCACCTAGGTTAGAGCAGGTCGCGTCATCCACACAGATGCTCCAAAACCCAAGCTGGAGCTGTCATGGATTTATGAGCTCCTCTCTGTTTCACGGTGCTGCTTCTCACTGAGCCTACTTCATCATTTAAATTATTAACAGTGAAAGTGCATTGACTGGGGGAATCTGTGGAATACAGGATCCTGAAGAGGGTGGAAGGGTCTCAACACAGTTTCATCTCTCTCATGCGACTCACCCTCACCAGTCTCCAGATCTGGGCTGCTGAACATGCATGGAATAAACGGAGGGGATTTTTAAGGCAGTTTCTCTTTAGGCTCTACTCATTAAAAAATAAAAAGCTCCATTACCTAACTTAATCTTGCCTATAGTTTTCAGAAATCATGAGACCATCAAAAGTCTACTTTGTCTGGTAAAAATGTCATCCCCACCCAGCCTTCCCTGTGGCCACCTACCTATGCTGACATTTTATTGGTTTGCTTGGTGGCAGTTCAAGGGAATAAAAGCATTTTCTTGCACCCCACACATTGCAGTGTCTAACTCCTCAGCCCTTGCAACAAAGAGGCAAATCTAGAATGTGAAGGTTGGTCACATGTATTTTGGTCTTAGGATGAAGTCCTGGCTGTTAGAGTCGATATATGAGGCTTAATATTCAGTATTTATTTTCCAGGTTGCCCTAAATCCGGGCACAGCCTCCCCGCCACCTCCCCTTCCACTGACCCTGTTAACCCTGAAAAGAAAGTTAAATCCTGCGACTCAAGCCTAGCCCTGCAAAACTGAAGCTGTAGCTCTCAATCAAATAGTCTCTTGCCATTTTTAATAAATTGGATTGTGGATTAATCTTGGGAGTATTTGGGCCCCTGATGAAACATTCTCTTTTAGGGAAGATCAAAGTTTTCCTATTTGCATAGAAGTTTACAAATAAAGATTCTTTAATAAGGTAAGTCTTTAATTATTTGGTTATTAACCTAGATAACCTCTAAGGGTTCTTAAATCTAATGATTTCTTTTATTTGAGTTGCATTTGTCAAGTTCCCACCATCTTGCCAAATTACTTCAGATAATAGCAATATCTAATGTTTTCACAGCACTTTATAGAGAGTTTGTAAAGCACTTTCACACATTCATTATCCTATTTGAGCCTTAATGCAACCCTATAGATTACGGCATTTATTATTCCTGTTGCAAAAGAAGAAATGGAAGCTCAAGGAGATTAAAAGACTTAGTCATGGTCATTCAACAACAACAACAAAAAAAATGGAAGAGCTTGAACTATCAGGGAAATCTTAGAATTGAATTCAATTCTAGACTCTGTTACTAAATAGCTGTATGGTCTTGAGTATATTACTCACCATTCTAAGCTTGTCTATCTGTAAAAGGGGTTAGTTAACTAGCTAATCATCTCCATGGTCTTCCAACGCCCTAAAATTTTACTAATTTTATAATATACCTATAATAAATAAGTAAAAATTTACTATATAGCTATAATACTAAATTCTTCCTTTCTCTGGGCCTATGCCTCCATCCAAAAATAAAAGGATTATATGAACTACACAGGAGGCCTGAGATTAAAAACAATCAGTGTGGCACACTAAGGAACTTTAAAAATACAAAGGTATCAAATGGAAAAAAGAATTTCATGATCCAAAGCTCAGTGCATCGTCACATTATGGTGTAACAGTACCAGAACTCCTGCCCTCTACTAACATTTCATTAATATTTTTGTCCCTCTGTTGTGATGAAAACCAAGCTAGAATTTGCTTTAGGCTTAGGTTTTGAGACCACAGCTAGCTCTTACCTGAATTAGAGCCCTCCATTTCAGACATCTGTATCTACATTGGGCAAAGCCCCACTAGTTCTTCTTTCTGGGTGATCTAAAAATCTAAAAGTGATAGGTACAGCCTCAATTTCCCAGGGCACATTAGTGCCATAGTTAGTGGCTAATACCCATGAAAGCAAAGTTGATCTGCAGTCCCTTCAGTCTCTTCCCTTTTTTTTTTTTTTTTTGAGATAGAGTCCTGCTCTGTCATCTAGGCTGGAGTGGCAGTGGTGCGATCTCAGCTCACTGTAACCTCTGCCTCCCGGGTTCTCCTGCCTCAGCCTCTGGAGTAGCTGGGACTACAGGCACGCACCAACATGCCTGGCTAATTTTTGTATTTTTAATAGAGACGGGGTTTCATCATGTTGGCCAGGCTGGTCTCAAACTCCTGACCTCATGATCCACCCACCGCTGCCTCCCAAAGTGCTGGGATTATAGGCATGAGCCGCCACACCCAGCCCCCTTCCCTTTCTAATAGGCAGGAGACTACCTATCTCATAATGACTTTGTTCCCTCTGTTGTGGTGGTATCTTTTGGTGGTTCAGTGGTTTGCCACCACTTGGGAGGCATGTCCAATTCCCAAGCCTCACTTGGCTCTGACCATCTCAGAACACAACTCTAGTTGAATGTTTCTGTGTGTGGAGACTGTGCTGAACTCTTTATCTGCATTTTATCTTTGCAACAATTCTCTTACTATCACCATTTGTGGATGAGAAAACAGAGGCACGAAGAGATTAAATAACCTACCGCCAAGGTTATATGGCTAATGAATAGTAGAGTCTAGAATTCAAACTCAAACAGGCTGATTCTGAAGCTTATGGTGGTCTTTACCACCACACTGTTGCCCACTCATTCACTAACCAGGGCAGTGGAGACATCTCCAAAGGGCTGTATTCTCTAGGTACAAATTTCCCATCACTGAAAGGATGCAATCACGGGCTGGGCCTCCATTCATCTTCAAACGCTAAGCTCCCATGGCTGAAAATCTGTCTTGGAAACACTCTCACTTCCCCTTTGGGTGTTCTGTCTACTCCTGATATCCTTCCTCTGTCCTCCTGGCATAATACATTTCTTTTCTTTCCTTGCTCCCATTACACTGCTTGTCCTCCTATATTTGCCACAATGCACTATAGAAATTTTGTTCTTCCTCCTCCAGAAAGTCTTTCAAACTGTCTGCCTTCGTTGACCCCTGATCATAGACATGTTTGTTGGCCAGTTATTACGTCATAATAAACAGATGGGGCAAGGATCTCCAGTCTGCCACAGTCCCCACCACTCCCTATTGTCGCATCCCTACCAGGTCACACATTGGTACTAGCTGCCTGCCCTCTGATGGAATTGAAGGGTTAACCCTGTAAGAACTAGCTCTTTTCTATTATAGACTATACCTTATTCATCTCAGTATCCTCCTACCGTAGCAGCCTAGCATACTACCAGAAATGCAGCTCAACAGATGTTTGATAAATGAGTGAGTGAAAGAACAGATGAACACACGAAGACTGCCAGGCAGCTTAAAGATCCACTGGGCACAAAGGTGACAGATAAGGCAGCAACTCTTTGGGCAAACTCCCAATATGGGAGCCGCCTTAATCTCTTTATGCCTGTTAACTCAATTTATAAAGCAGATATGATAATACTTACCTACTTCTCACTAGGGCACCACATGAAATAATTAGCTAATATCTACAAGGCATTATCTGCACTAAGTGGTAGATATTACTCCTACTGTGAATGTTCAGCTTTGGGCCTCCAATGAATCTACTTTAAATAGAGCTGGAAAACTAAACAAGATTTATCCAGTCTTTCCTTCTGGTTCTGCAAATATTCAGCTACCAAACTAGGAATAAGTAACACCTTTCTCAGAGCAAACTGATCCCTCGCTGTCTCTCTGTCTTCTCTCTCCCCATCCCCCTGCCAACTGTATCATCCCTATCTCTTTCTCTTTCTCTTTGTCTCTCTCTCTGTCTCTCTCTCTCTCTGTGTTAATGTTTGGACAAGAGACAAAATGAACTAATAAGCGAGCCAGGATTCTCAACTGGGTGAATTACAATGTCTGAGCAGCTCACTAGTTCCCCATAGAAGACAGTGGCTAGGACTGGGGGCCTCTCTCAATTCTGGGCATGTTTTGTCTCTTGATCAGGGAATTGGTTGCATAGGTGAAAATCAGTTGAACTGCATACTTATCATTTGTGTACTTTTCTGTAAGTCCATTTCAGTAAAACTGAAAAAAAAAGGAAAAAAATGTCACTCATGCAGTCTGAACAACAGTGGGCATTGCATACCCCTTCCTTCATTAAACCTAGAGACATTTTCCCACTCATAGTAGGATTTTACCAAACACAAGCTCTCTGAAGCAGACACTCCTCTGCAGTCCATCCCACAGCACTCATCAGACAGCCGTAGCTCTTGCACCCAGCCAGAAATCTGCCTTGCTGGCCGTGCCAATGGTCATTAGCATAACCTCGTTCCTCTTCCTGTACCTCAGACCCAGTAAGTCCTCCAATACTCAAGAACTCCTTCCCGGAGCGGAGACACAGATCATGGCTATCAGATGGGTCCCTTGGCAGCTCAGCTGCAGGCAAGATTTGTTCCCTTGTTTGTCTGGAGCTTTGGTTTTAATTTGTAATGTTTGCTTAATCTACTATTAGTTGGGCTGAATTTAATTTAATTCATTGTAGCAATTCATTTCTTTCAATCTCCTGTTATTGGGTACCACTCTTAAATTGTAAGTGAGTTTGCCTTCCCTAATCATCATGTAGGAATCTGTTGGCCCAGTTATTTCTCTTTGCAAGTAATATCTGCAATTAAAAATGTATATAATTGCAGAGAGAGCAGTGTGATGAGAATGCTGAATGGGATCGGTATCTTCCATTTTTTTCATTAGCTTTTATATTTTAAGTGAAATCAGGCAAAGTGCTGGTAAGGAGTTACTTCCTCTCCCACCTCCACCATTGTCAAATGCCAAATGGAGAGATAATAAATGATAGCCAGACAGATTCTCTTTCTTACTATAAAGTCGTAAAGCCAAAACCTAGCACATAGCAATGATTTTTAAAAATTAAAACAAAACAAGACCTCTAGCTTGGCTTATAGCCAATCACAGCTTTCAGATGGTGGAGATCATTCTAAATTTAGAGGAAAAAGTAAAAGTGGGTCTTTCTTCAAAATTTAATTTTAAAACTTGCTCCACAGGTAGACTTTTGGTAAAGATGCCTTTACATGCGAATTTTAAAATATGTGATAGTCGCTTAAGAAAGCTTAACACAATCTTACTTACATAGTTCACAACTTTTTTTTTTTTTTTGAGATGGAGTTTTGCTCTTGTTGCCCAGGCTGGAGTGCAGTGGTGCAATCTCAGCTCACTGCAGCCTCTGCCTCCTGGGTTCAAGTAATTCTCCTGCCTCAGCCTCCTGAGTAGCTGGGATTATGGGCACCCACCAACATGCCTGGCTAATTTTTTATTTTTAGTAGAGATGGGGTTTCACCATGTTGGCCAGGCTGGTCTCAAACTCCTGACCTCAGGTGATCTGCCCGCCTCGGCCTCCCCAAGTGCTGGGATTACAGGAGTGAGCCATCACACCCAGCCCACTTCACAACTTCTTAAAAGTAAAGCTCTCATCCCACATATACTGAAACACTAGGATTTGTCGTTTTCCAATCAAGTCAACTTGCTCCAAAATCTCTGAAGAGAATTTTTTAATCACCATACTTACAAGTAGGGTGATAATCACAAATATTAGGAGACATTTCTCCAAATACAATGGGAAATGCTAGATAATGTGTAACATATGGATGTAAACACGTGCAAAGCACTTAACCCAAAGCCTAGCTTATAGAACACACTCAACAAGTAGTAGAATAATGAGAACAATGCCAATTATAATAGCATCTATTGTTATTATTCAGAATATCTCATCCAGTTTGACTTATTTCTGCAGTGAAACAAATCACCAGGCTGTGTCTTTTCAAAGCTCACACTTCCAAACAGAGTAAGTGTTCCTTCTGATCTAAGCATACCCGAATGCTTTTCACCAAGGTTGGTGACTCCTGTAGCCAAATCTACCCTTAGTCTAAACCTGAAGTTGGCAACAGAAAACCCCATGCAGAATATGGCCCCTAGGAGACCATGAGAAGTGACCTTCCAACATTCAAGCTACAGGGGAAATCTTTCTCTTTTTTTTTTGAGACGGAGTCTCGCTCTGTCACCCAGGCTGGAGTGCCGTGGCGCAATCTCGGCTCACTGCAAGCTCCGCCTCCCGGGTTCACGCCATTCTCCTGCCTCAGCCTCTCCGAGTAGCTGGGACTACAGGCGCCCGCCACCACGCCCGGCTAATTTTTTGTATTTTTAGTAGAGACGGGGTTTCACCGTGGTCTCCATCTCCTGACCTCGTGATCCGCCCGCCTCGGCCTCCCAAAGTGCTGAGATTACAAGCGTGAGCCACTGCGCCCGGCCGAAATCTTTCTCTTAATTCGAGCTACATTGCACATTATGTCAATTGTGCAGAATTTATTCGGAAGAACCGATATGAACCGAAATCTCATCTACTGTTTACCCATTTTCTGTCTTTTTTTTTTTTTCTTTTTGGAGACAGAGTCTCCCTCTGTCCACCCAGGCTGGAGCACAATGGCACGATCTCGGCTCACTGCAACCTCCGTCTCCTGGGTTCAAGCAATTCTCCTGCCTCAGCCTCTCAAGTAGGTGGAACTACAGGCACGTGCCACCACACCCGGCTAATTTTTTTTGTATTTTTTGTAGAGACAGGTTTTCACCATGTTGGCCAGGTTAGTATCAAACTCCTGACCTCAGATGATCTGCCCACCTCGGCCTCCCAAAGTGTTGGGATTACAGGAGTGAGCCACTGCACCCGGCCTGTTTACCCATTTTCTAATCTCCAGTGAAACCAACTTCATAAAGGCTGTGGCATTTCTTCCAAGACACTACAATGAAGGTGACATGATCAGGAGACTTAGGGAAAGCTATGACTTTTCAAGTAAATAAAGTGGGTGACCCTCACTACTTTGTGGGCTCAATAGCTGTGTCTTCATCTATAAAAATAAAATGCTAGAGACTATATTGGACAGGAGAGACCTGGAATATGGATCTAGGTAACCAGTTAGCACAAAAATACCCCACAATTTATGTTATGTATACATACACATATACATACGTGCATTGGTGGAGCTAGATAATCTCTTTCAGCTCTGTTACTTTACAGTGAAGTATCTGACTGATACTCATTCGTGCAGAAGATATTTAAAATCTAATTGTGAAGATGACTGAGTCATGAAACATTAAATAATCTTAATATATAAGCTCCCAAAAGGAAGCCTACGAGAAAGCATTAATTTTGCCATGTATGTTCATAGGAAAGTGAGTGTGACCTGTATCTAAGTTATGGATCAGCAAACTAGACCCCGGAGCCAAGTCCAGACTACCCTCTATCTTTATAAATAAAGTTTTATTGGAACACAGCCACTCATTCAATTGTGTATCATCTGTGGCTGTTTTCACTTTGCAATGGCAGAAATAAGCAGTTATGACAGAGACTTTATGGCCCACAAAGCTGAAACTATTTACTATCTGGCCTTGTACAGAAAAAGGTTGTTGATCCAAAAAAGGCTGAACAAAGAAGATTTTAAAAGAGATGGTGGGGAGAGAAAAAGAGAGAGGGCTGAGTCTTAGGCAGGGGTAGGGACCGAATAGGCAATGCAGCTTTCCAAACAAAGAGAAGGGATTGGGTAATTGAATGGATTCAGAACTGGGCACTAGAGGACCAGACTGGATGGTTTGAAGTAACGAAGATGAACTGAATTGAGGGTAGGCACAAGCCAGAGAACTGTGGGCATCCACACCCAGACGAATGGACTTGACTGTGGACAGTTGGCGATTAGTGAGGGTTTCTGAGGAGAGAGTTGACAAAACAGAAGATTGAAAGAAATCCAATGAGGTTTCAGTTTTAGCACAGTTTGAGCTTCCTAGCATGAGACATTGAAGGTCCCCACATCCCAGAAGCCATGGGACTGGACATAATAGTATAAGTAATGGAGACAGTAGGAAAGATAGAACTATGTGACTTGTGATCATTGGGATTGGGATGAGGAAGGAGGAGTATCAGGGCTTGCTTAGGGCTCCCACCCTGGGTGACCAGACAGCTGACCACTTTACATGCAGCCACGTGCATTAGTGCATACGATTTCTTGAGCTGACTGTGAAATGCATGCCTGAAAGTTTCATACCATGACTCAAGTCCAAAGTAATTCTAAAGAACAGGGCCAGTGATTTCAGTGGCTTATTTCCTGCCCTACCTTCTAATCAATGTAATGCATTGACTTATTCACCATATTCTGGAGAGGGCGAAAAGCAGCAGTTTGCTACTTCTCAAAGTTGCTCTGCCCGGTCAGTATCCTGTCATCACTAATCCTGCAAATCTTTTTAAAGACTTCAAGTAAATAGTCAGCTATTACCGTCTTTCAGGGAGTTTCTCTACCTATTCTCTGTTTCATGTTATAGGCACCCTAACGGCGAGTCTTAAAATCACGGTTCTGACAGAGAGATTGTGAAGTTCAAGTCAATTCCTCATTTACCTGCTTGGTCTGCAAAGGAGTTCCAACAGCTTTAGGAACATCTACTTGGTTCCCTTGCAAACAAACAGGTCTGGTGCCCATGACTCCTCTGTTACGAGGCTCTCCTCCTCCCTGGAGACGAGCAGCACTCCTGTTGCAGAGTGCTGGACATTGTTCTGGGAACGCTCTGCCCAGATACTCATTAGTACTGCATTAGTCTGTAAACTCCGAAGGAAACGCCTAGTTCACCTCGCTCTTACTTGATGTACTTGAAAGGTCTGGTGAATTTATGGCAGGATAATGTGGAGCCCAGCACCTATTTATGAGTTGATCATTTGTACCAAACCCCCCTCAAAGTGCCAAGGGTTACCATTCAACCACGGCCTGCACTAATGCCACGGGAAGGCCAACAAAGCCAAGTGTATGAAAGTTAAAAGCATTAATAAAAGTGTGACTTATAAATTACTTCATCTTTGTCACCCTTTTTGAAATGGGGTGAGAGAGGCCAGGGTAAATTTATTTTTTAAGTGCTTTCTGAGACCTGAACAGGTCAGGCTTGAAATGCTGTAGTATATAAATCATTCTTTGCAGATCTGGGGGATGCTGCAAGCATCACAACATTAACAAATATTGATTTATTTTATCATTTGCAACTGTTTATAGTATGACAGATCCTACTGCACGCGAAAAAGCAAATACTTAGAGGCAATGTAGCTAATTAATATCTCTTGTAAGGGGGAAAAAGGGAAAACTTGGCAATAGGATTTCAGCTTGTATGGAGGTTTGTGGCAAGGTGATTTTCATCAGATTGGCTGACATTAACTCAGCCCCCACTCCAATACCGTGGAGATGGATGGATTTCACGCTAAGCAATTTGATGTACAAATGGCATATATGAGAGGTCTTGTCGTCAACACAGCATCATTATACATGATATCAACCAAAGCTCCTGTGAGGCTCAAACCTAGGAAAGGGTCAGCAGGGGTTTCAGACCCCTGGCCACTCTGCTAAACTTTGTATCAAAGCGTTAAATAAGCAGACACCCACACTCAATTCAACCACAGGTTCTAAAGAGATTTATCTGGGGTCCCTGGTGATGCAATGAAGGACAATTAACAAAAATGCCTTCAAGGTAAGGGAGATGAAAGTCTGCATTGGGCTGGAAAGCAACCCCGGCTCTGCTGCGCTTTCTCAAACAGCACTTTGGATGTGTTTTCAAACTTAAATTGCTCACAATTTGGGCCTTCTCCTAACAGGCAACAAAGGGCTACAGACTGATTAGTCAAAGAAGTTCAGGGAGCTCTACAGTTTCATTGAGATAAACAATGACAAAAACACAAACAATGACTGAGAAAACCTGATTTAAACTCCTGACAATGATTAATGCATCTGAACTATGCAGGGAGAACTCAATGAAATAATCATAGATTGGTACTTTTGTCTGAGAAGCACAATGAAGTTGATCTCTGTGTCTAAGCACATCTTCAAGTCTCCCGTGCAACTGGGTGCTCCTTATGTGGGGCACTGAGGTCAATAGTACACCATGGAGCTAGTAATTGCTATGCAGTCAATTACCAATGGCATAGCAATGACTGAGATTCCCTTTTAATAGTGTGGCCTGGGAAAGTATCTCCCAATGGCAATGATAGCTGAGGCCAGAACCAAGATTTCTCAGTCTCAGCACTACTGACACTTTAGGCTGAATAGTTCTTTGTTGAGGAGTGGGGCGAGGGGTCTTGTACACTGTAGGATATTTGGCATCATCTCTAGTTTCTGCCTACTAGATGCTGGTAGCAATTACTACCACCCCAACGTGACAGTCAAAAGTTACAGCAGGCATTGCCAATTGTTGTTCGGACTAAAATCTCCCTTTGTTGACAACCACTGGGTTAGACAAAATAACTCAAAGATTTTCTATCAGGCCTTTCCCACCAGAAAATCTTCCTTGGCCACAAACTTTAAGTCGTAGGATTCTAAATGTACAACTTTGGGCCACTTTGTCGTCTAATATTGAACTATGTGGCTGTACCTGTTGATCTTAACCACTATGAAGGGAAGGATCAAGAAGAGAGTTCCAAGAACTAAAAGTTATTGTGTATAAGTCAACAGGAGAGGGAAGAGAAAAATTAGCCACCATAAGGCAAGAGTAGGATGGGGGAAAGCAGTTCCAGTGATGTGGGTCATGCTCCACAGGGATGAGGGCTCATAGGTAAGAAGAAAGCACATTCAGAATGTCACCTAGTATAACTTAGTCCAGTGGACTAATGGCAGAGTTGAATCCTAAGACCTTCCCCGTATTTAAACCAAAAAAGCCACTGCCCTCTGGCCAAGTATAAAGTCTTACTGCATACCAGCTGTGGCAGATCTTATTTTCCAAAGATATTCACGACAACGTCTCTCATCCCACCAACTCTTCTGCAATGTGACCTCACCATGCCCCTCATAAGGAGGTGAGGTTTCTTACTCCATCTCCTTGAATCTGGGAGGCCATGTCCGACAATGCAACATGGCAGAAGTGACACAGGGCCAGTACTGGGAGTAAGTCTTTTTTTTTTTTTTTTTTTTGGAAACAGAGTCTCGCTCTGTCACCCAGGCTGGAGTGCAGTGGCATGATCTCGGCTCACTGCAAGCTCTGCCTCCCGGGTTCACACCATTCTCCTGCCTCAGCCTTCCGAGTAGCTGGGACTACAGGTGCCCGCCACCACACCTGGCTAATTTTTTATATTTTTTAGTACAGACAGGGTTTCACCATGTTAGCCAGGATGGTCTCGATCTCCTGACCTCGTGATCCGCCTGCATTGGCCTCCCAAAGTGCTGGGATTACAGGTGTGAGCCACCGCACCCAGCCTGGGAGTAACTCTTAACTGGCTGGTGGCTTCTGCTCCCTCTTTCTTGGAATGTCTGCTTATGGAACATTCCCTCTCAGAACCCAGCTGCCATACTATGAGATTCACAGTTTACAGGGAGAGGCCATGTGGATGATAGGTTCTGGTCAACTGCACATTGAGTTCCCAGCCAGCCCTATGAGTGAGTCATCTCTGTTACCCAGTCCAATCAAACCCACACATGACTCCAGCACCAGTCAACATCTGAATGCAACCCCCTGAGAGACTCCAAGCAAGAACTGCCCTGCTGAGCCCCATCAATTCCAGACTCATGAGAGATATATAATAATAGTTCTTTTAAGCCACCAAGCTCTAGGGTAGTTTGTTATACAGCAATATATAACTGGAACACCAACCACACTGATATTTCTATGAAGCTAAAGACAAATGTGTTCTACTACCAAAGTTATTGAGACTTCAATCTCTGGAAATCTCAATAACTTGGTAGTAGAACACATTTGTCTTTAGATTGAGATTGATCAAAGGGAATTAACAGACATCATCATCGCCCTATTTACTGGATGCACAATACTTTCCATTTGTTATCACATGTCATTCTTGCAGTCAACTTAGGAGACAACTACTATTATCCCCCTTGACAAATGATGGGACTGAGGTCTAGAGAGCATGAGTCTCCTTGCCAAGGCAACACAGTCAGGGGGTGGAGAAACACAGATTCAAAAACAGTCTGACACCAAAGCTTTAATTTCACCACTAATCTGTGGACAGTTTTAGCCCCAAGACAGAAGACATGGAAGCAGAGATAAATCTGTAAAATGCTATACTCAGGGAATTCTATCAGAGAACTCTGTCCTGTGACCTCTGATTTCCAGAGTCATAAAATCAGCTGTTGTTCTTCCCCATGTACCGGCATAGAGGTCTCTTCTGCTTTGAGGAATGTGGTCGGCAGCACATTGAGGAGGTATATGGATTAGGTACCATCTCTGATGGAATTTCTAAGGGGGCACCGGAATCAGAAAACCCCAGTCTTTCAAAGAACTGATCCTTAACCTTCTCAGCATCTCTGCAACTTAGCTATGCCTATGACCTGTTGGGTGGCCTTAGGCAAACCACAAACCCTCTAAGCCTCACAGTTCTCAGCTGTAAACTGGGAATTACCCCTACCCCTCAGGATTGTTATGACAACTTGAGATAACGTATGGAAGTACTCAGCGTGGTGCTGGCACACAGGGGCACTTGAACCTGGTAGGCTGCCCAAGACCTGTGTCTGGCCTGAATAATCTGAGCTATGAGGAAGCTAGATTGTGATGTTTACACTTAGCCTCTGTCTAAACATTTGCCTGGAAATTTGCAGCCATGCTGAGCACATGCATCCCTCCTGCAGCCTACAACAAACATATGATAGAGAGGAGACGGTCGTCAGGGTGCTGGGCTCAGTGGGAAGCCAAAGATGCTGTAGTGTGAAATGCACAGACACGGGCCCACCTTTGTAAAGGCACTACTCACATGCTCCTGAGATGCCCACATAGCCTAACAGCATATTAGAACGGTCAGAACCCAAAGACTCCATGTCTGATCATTTCTGATGCTTGGAGGCCCATTCCAAAGGCATCTCCCCCTCTACATTTGCCTTTGAGCACAGGTGAGACACTGCCTTCTCAAAGGACCCCATTCCTGCCCCTTCATGCAATCTTCAGTCACACAGAAAGACATCTCTCCTGGCATCATCAGTGACCAGCACAATAACAAGTCACCAAAATCATCAGGCTGGATCCAATGCCAGCCCAGGTGAGATTTTTTCTCTCCTGTGTGTAGCCTTCTGGCCTCTGTTTTCTCTTTGAAGCTCTTTTCTCTTCCTGAGATGAGAACCCAGAATTGGGGCTCTGATCTCCATTCACCAAATCATCCTAGGCTAAAGCTTTCTTCTCTAGATGCCCAGGAAAGGCACGATAGTTCAGTCATATTAGGTTCCTGCCAGCTAAGAAGCCCAAGCTTCAAGGAAAAAGGCACCATTCATCCCAAATTCACCACGGTCTGACTTTTGTAAAGGCCCTAAAATACAATTAGTAACACAATTGCATCTTAACTTAGAATTTTCCACTTGGTGGCTTTTCTCAGGTTGGCTGTCATTGAAAAGCTGCTTTTTGCTATTTTTTTTTTAAATTTAAACCTAAAGAACACTATAATGCTTTACTCTTAGTTGCTAATGTCCAGTTGAGTTCTGCTCGGCATAGATACTGAAGGTTCCCCAGTAGAAAGGAATCGTTCTCATCATTTATTGTAAAGTGTGTGCCTGGCAGTTGTAACTGAGTTCAATTTGAAAAGAAATCAAATGTTTGGATGAAGGTGACACAATGATGTAGCATGAGGCATAATCCATACATTTCTAACGGATGCCAGAGGAAGCCCCAGCTGGAAGTCGTGTCACTTTTAGATACTGAGAGCAACAAGTCATTAATTTGTATTCCTTAAATAACTTATTAAGGCTTCATGTGCAAGCTCTTATACAAAACCCAGAGCCAGGGATAACTGAATGAGTGAATGAGTTCAATCATCCAAGCCTTAGTTCATGCATTGATTCTTTCAGCAAATTTTCAGTGAGCAACTTACCACATGTCATGCACTGGGCTATATGCTAAGG
This sequence comes from Symphalangus syndactylus, assembly GCF_028878055.3. Taxonomy (NCBI): domain Eukaryota; kingdom Metazoa; phylum Chordata; class Mammalia; order Primates; family Hylobatidae; genus Symphalangus; species Symphalangus syndactylus. The sequence goes on from NC_072433.2 coordinate 23,202,139, forward strand.
ATGTAACAGTAAGCACGTGGAAGCCGAATCCCTGCCCTTATGGAGCTTAGAGACCACTGAAAGGGAGAGACATTAATTATCTGATCATAAAAGCAAATAGGAAACTGTATTTGAGCCAAGGTCTATGAGGTATATGAAGCTTTTAGTATTTATAATGAGGAAATCTTACCAAATCCATGAGGTCAGGGAAAGCTTAAGTAGGCTAAGGCCTTACACCAAAGTAGGAGTTAATTAGGCAGAGAGAAATAGGAGTATGGCAGGCAGAGGAACTAAAAGATGGCCAGAGAGGCCACAGTGGAGGGAAGAAAGAAAAGCCTGATTAGAGAGACAAGATAGAGACACAATGCAATCCCCGGGCCCATCCATCCCTCAAGACAGCATCAATGACAGATGAAAGCCAACACAGCCAGGCAGAATAAAGCAAGTGCTACAATGGTTCAAACCAATGCAGGAACAGTGGCTGGAACCCCAAGAAAGGCTGCAAGAAAGAGGTCGACTCTGAACAGAATCTAGAATAGGGGTTGACCAACTATGGCCCCCAGGCCAAATTCTGCCACTGCCTGTTTTTGTAAATAAAGCCGTACTGAAATACAGCCACGCCCATTCATTTACACATTGTCTAGCGCTGCTTTGGCGCTACAATGGCAGAATGGAGAGTTGCTACGGAGACCATCAGGCCCGCAAAACTGAAAATATTCAGTATCTAGCCCTTTACACAAAAGTTTGCTGACTCCTAGTCTAAAAGGATAAGCAGGATTTGCAATCAATGGGACAAGAGAAAAAGTGTGCCAGCGCCTCCTGCCTCTCACACCTGCAAGAAACAAACTTGAGCATGTCTTTCAGCTGATGCTCTGATGGCAAGAGTTATAGGAGGGAAAAGGTGCATGATAGACATTTTTAATGACATCTCAGAAATCACACTAGGCCAGATTTGTGCATTTGGGCATATTTTGCTTCACGGAATAATTACACTCCAGGAAAGCTGATGGTACCTTGGCATCTCAAGTTGATTTCCTTAGGGAATTATACAGGGATGTGATACAGAAAATAAACGAAAACACTGTGCTCAAATCAGTTAGAAAAACACTAAATAAACAAAGTTGAACTGGCTTCCCTACTGCAGGACTTATCGGAGCCTTTAATATCCTACTGTGCTTTGGAAATCTCCAGGAGAAAAAAAAGTTATGTTGCATGTCTCAAATTTATTTGATCACAAACTCCTTCTTTTCCAAAGTCATCTTATCAGGACAGAGTTGCTTGAAGCATAGCATGAGAAACACTGGTCTGAACTTTTTATAAGCAAATGCCCTTTTCTTAATAATCTCCAAAACAATGTCAGAAATGTGTTTTCTTTCCAAATAATTTCAAAACTGTCAGCAGAAGCAAGGGTTAACTGTGGCAAGCTAGAAACCTATGGGTACATGGGAAGTGAAACCTCCCGCCTCTTAACCTCTGATTCTTCCCACACGAACCCATTGGTGTGGATTTTGTGAAGGATTTTATTCCCATTTCCTGTGAAAACTCCCATATCTGAGATGCCCTGGCTCACTATTTAGAGCTACTGGCATTTGCCTCTCTTCTCTTCTACAAATTGTCAACATCAACAAATTGCACTTGGCTCAAAAATTCTAAATTCAAAGCAGCACTTTATGAGAAATAAATGAATACTTTTAACTTCTTGAATAAACTGTCTTATTGCATTCCAAATCCTGGATGCCAAATTTCTTTTAAATATTGCCAAAGATGCCCTTCCTCTGGTCATTCAATATGCAAATGAACAGAAGCCGGCAAGTTCAGAATCTCAAAGAAATCGGTCACAGACAAGACAGCAAACTGTGCTCACTGTTTCCAAGTCCACCACATCTATTGCACAGAAGAAATGGATTCAGGTACCTGGCAGACCAGTTCACTAGCTCAAAGACTGACATTATCCTTAAGAACGCAGATATTACATATTTCTCTTCCCCTTTAGACACATTCAAAAGACCCAAGAGAAGGCCAATAACCATTTTCAAAAGCAACCATAAAAATCTACAAACATTCTAGAGCTTCTCCAAGGCAGGCAACTCCCAGGGTATTCACAGCCCTGGAGAAATGGGCCAAATTTTCCATTCTCAAGGCTAAAGGGATTTGAAAAGGGCAACAGAAAAATCACACCATTGATGGCGAGCATCCCTGAAGGCAAAGTCCTATTTCAGAGTCTGGTACTAACGCCCGGAAGCAGCAGGCCCTGTGTCCACTCCGAGGTTGTCACACTTTGGCAGAGAATCCCTGCAGGGTCAGAGCAGCCCTGGGGGCTCTGACGAGAGGTGCTAAATAAGTTAGTGCTATCGTTTATTAGAGCATAAGAAACAGATGGGAATGGGCAAAATGACAGCTGGAAGAGTGAGGCTTCGGGAAGATGAGTATCTACAGCACTCGGAGATTCATCTACAGGACGCCTATTAACATTCACGGGAATGGCTTTCTTAGCACAAGCTACGGATTTTGCAGCCTCTCGCAAATTCATTCCTTGGCTTTTTCTCCATCACACAGTTAGTCTCATATCTAATTATAAAATAATTGGCAATCGCACAGGTTTCTCTTGTAGAACTCTCCCACCAAGAATGATTATTTTCAACTCATTGCTCCTTGCATCCACTGGGATGCACGAGACTGGGAAGACACGAGAAGGAACTAAGGGGAGATAGGATGGGCAAGGGAAGGGCCGGAGGAAGTTCACCTATTGTGGCCATCCTTCAGGGACAGGGACAGGCAATTGGACATCCATTTGTCCCCATCTGGCCAGGGCTGGCCCTCGCCTGACTAGAGTTTCATCTGGCTTTTTTGTTTTTTGTTTTTGAAATGGAGTCTCTCTCTGTCACCCAGGCTGGAGTGCAGTGGCATGATCTTGGCTCACTGCAACCTCTGCCTCCCGGGTTCCAGGGATTCTCTTGCCTCAGCTTCTTGAGTAGCTAGGATTATAGGCACATGCCACCACACCCAGCTAATTTTTGTATTTTTAGTAGAGACGGGTTTTCACCATGTTGGTCAGGCTGGTCTTGAACTCCTGACCTCAAGTGATCCACCTGCCTCAGCCTCCCAAAGTGCTGGAATTAGAGGCTAAGCCACTGTGCCTGACCTCATCTGCTTTTTTTTTTTCTTTTGTATTCTTGAAGCCATTGGTTTTTGACCCAAGTGGCAGCAATCCACCAGGGTTCTGCTATATGCTGAGGTTTCCCAGCCTCCTCACATGTCCTGAAAAGTTCCAGCTCACTTGGGGCTGTTTGGATGTAAGCCCCTATGTTTACTGTATAAGGAATGGTCACCTAATTAATAGCTTAAGAAACAGTACAAAGACCCATTCCTTAAGACTAGGGATAGAAGACTGAAATAAGCATAAGACATACAATTGATTCAAGGAACGTCCCTTGATAACTAACTTTTAACAAATGAAATTATTTTAAGCAAATAGGCCCTTTTTAAGTTTTTTTATTTTTGTTTTTGTTTAAGAGACAGGGTCTCACTCTGTTGCCCAGGCTGGAGTCTAGAGTGCCATGACGCAATCATAGCTCACTGAAGCCTTGAACTCCTGGGCTCAAGCAGTCCGCCCCCCTCAGCCTCCCAAAATGCTGGGATTACAGGCATGAGCCACCATATTCTTTTTAAAAGTCTTTTAAAGGTTTTATTCAGTGTTTTTTTCTTTACTATTTGCTCACGTGCTGGTATATGTTAAATATATATCTACACACACACACACATCTTGAAAATCTGTCATTTTGTTGAGAAATATTACTAGATTTTTTTTTCTCACAAATTAACCTCATCACAGTGGCTGAAAAGTGTCAGAAATTTGAGGAGGATTTTGAAATCATGAGGCAGGCTATATGACAGTCAAATTTAGTATTTTGTTTTCTACATGAATGTCTATAGCAGCCTTATACACAAAGAATATAACAGAAGTCATCCTGCCCAAGACTTCCAGAAGTTCTCAAAAATAGTTGTAGATCAGTTTTACATAGGCTTCTAGCAATTATTTCAAAAATTTATTTAGCCTATAATCCCAGCACTTTGAGAGGCTGGGGCAGAAGGATTGCTCGAGGCTGGGAGTTCTAGACCAGCCCAGGCAACATAGCAAGACCTCATCTCTACAAAAAGTTTAAAAGTTAGCTGGTCATGGTGGTACACACCTGTAGTCTTACCTACTTGGGAGGCTGAGGCAAGAGGATTGCTTGAGCTCAGGAGTTTGAGGCTGCAGTGAGCCATGATCATACCACTCAGGTCTGGGCAGCAGAGCTAGACCCCAGCTTAAAAAAATTATTTAGAATCAGTTACCAATTCCTTGCAAGATGGGAAAAGGAATATAAAGCAGAGTTCCTGTCCTCAAGAAAGTCACAATCTTAATCAAATGGGACATAAAATTTAAACCATCATTCTTCAGCAAACTAACACAAGAAAAGAAAGCCAAACACTGCATGTTCTCACTCATAAGTGGGAGGTGAACAATGAGAACACATGGACACAGGGAGGAGAACATCACACACAGGGGCCTGTCGGGGGTTGGGGGGCAAGGGAAGGGATAGCGTTAGGAGAAATACCTAATGTAGATGACGGGTTGATGGGTGCAACAAACCACCATGGCACGTGTATACCTATGTAACAAAACTGCACATTCTGCACATGTATCCCAGAACTTGAAGTATAATTTTAAAAAATTAAATACAAAGATAATAACTACATCATACAATGTGGTACTTGACATACGGTAGGTATTGAGCACCTGCCATATGTCAGGTATCATATTGTATGATGTGTGTGTGATTTTATGCATATATGTATATGTATGTGTATGTGTATATATGTAATCTCAGTTGCTTCCCTCCAAAATAAACAACGAGGGTGGTATGTTTGAAAAAGGATGAAGAAATTAAGACTCAGAAAAATTAAATAAATTACACCGTGAAGTGCTATACAGTCTACTGATGCACTAGAAAGGAGGAGGGAGACATTAGTGATGTGCTTGAGTCACTCAAGTTTCTCTGAAGACCTGGCCAAGGTGAGCCTCTATGAGTTAAATGAAACTCAAGGTTGATTCTGGAATGACTGGACTGACAGTTTCTCTGGTTCACTCCCTGCCCCAGGCACTCACTCGCTGGTCTTTTGGCATGAAACACATTTCTTCATCTCATGGTATAATGGGGCTTAATAAATAACACCTTTGCTTCCTGCAAGGCGAGAATCAGTAAGAGCAACAGATGAAGGATCATTTCTATGCTAATGAAAAAGTTAAGTTGTAGGATGTAGAGTAAACTGTCTGAGAAGTAAAGCCCAGAATGAGGTACAGATTTTCCTGCAGGGTCACAGCATATGAAGTGTTCTTGGAGGGATGGCAGGTCCCAAGTGAAAGAAGCACACAGCCAAGCCAAAACCTCGGTTATTCCTCCCAGATTTACTGATCAGTTAAATCTGCATCTGCCATGTCAAAGTTAGGCCAGGAGTTAAATTAGCAGATACTTCGTCACTTGGAAGGACACATTAGTAGTGGGAAAGAAGTGTCAGCTGGGCGTGGTGGCTTACGCCTGTAATTCCAGCATTTTGGGAGGCCGAGGCGGGCGGATCATGAGGTCAAGAGATCGAGACCATCCTGGCCAACATGGTGAAAACCTGTCTCTACTAAAAATAGAAAATTTAGCTGGGCATGGTGGCGCATGCCTGTAGTCCCAGCTACTCATGTCACTAAGGCAGGAGAACCGCTTGAATCCGGGAGGCAGAGGTTGCAATGAGCCTACCAGCACCACGGCATTCCAGCCTGGCGACAGAGCGAGACTTCGTCTCGAAAAAAAAAAAAAAAAAAAAAAAAAAAAGCGTCTCCCCCGTGGGGTCTGCCACATATACTACATTTAACAGTGCACAAATGTGACCTAGGCGAGATTTTACAGACTGTTTGTAGAACAGGGAAGGACTTGAAGGAGGAGAGCGATGGAGGAAGGTGGCCCTCAGAAGTAACTGGAAAAGGTGTTCTGGTAGCAAAGGTGACACTCTATGTTATGACTCCCACAGCTACCAAAAACAAAGCAAACAAAAACAACATCTGAAGCAGCTTCTGCAGGGTTGGCGAGGCTATAAGACAAAGTACTCCCCAAACAGGGTGCCTGTGAGATGGGGAAGTAAACTGAGTTAGAAGTTCGTCTGTCAGGTTTTTCCAAGAGACCTAGGATGGAAACTGAAAGAATCCAGACATGACTCTCTCTAGCTTTGGGGTAGCGTCTTTTCTAAGCTAAAGAAGAGCTGATACCCTCCAGGTAGTCAAGAAAATTATTTTTCTTTCCCCTTTTCCCACCGTCCCTCTTCTTTCCCCTTTCCCCACCTTTCCCCACCATCCCTCTTCTTTCCCCTTTCCCCACCTTTCCCCACCATCCCTCTTCTTCTTTCGCCACCTTTCCTCCACCATCCCTCTTCTGCTTTTTTTTTTTTTGAGATGGAGTTTCACTCTTGTCGTCCAGGCCGGAGTGCAATGCTGCGATCTCGACTCACTGCAACCTCCGCCTCCTGGGTTCAAGCGATTCTCTTGCCTCAGCCTCCCAAGTAGCTGGGATTACAGGCACCCACCACCATGCCCAGCTAATTTTTGTATTTTTAGTAGAGACAGGGTTTCACCATGTTGGTCAGGCTGGTGTTGAACTCCTGACCTCAGGAGATCCACCTGCCTCGGCCTCCCAGAGTGCTGGGATTACAGGCATGAGCCACCACGCCCAGCCTCTGCTTTGCTTTCTTTTCCCCGCACCCCCCCGCCACCACCTATTAAGAGAAAAAAGAAAATTATGCTTAAATTTCCTGTTTTCTCTTGAAGTAGTCAAGGGTGTTTTTCAGCCAACCTAGCCTTTGACTAAATGTGCGTTACTCCCTGTTCTCTTACTACTTTTCCCACATCCTGGCTAGGAGCAAGGTATAATTCAAAAGGGCCACAAAAGAAAATGAGCTCATGGAAATGAAAAGAATTGTACTCACTTTGCATGGAAAGGAAAATTGAGGAAAATGGAATTGTATTTATTTCAAGTACATGAAAGCTTTCACTCGAAGATGAGAACGATGTTTTAAGCCAGAATAAGAGGGGAGAGATTTAAAATGTACCACTAGGAACTTTCTTTCACTCTAAGTAGGTTGTCTTGAGTGTCCCCAGGTAAACTTAGGAGCATCTTCTCCACTGCTCCCATTCCACATTGAACCCATGTGCTGAAGAACAGTCATCTTATTTGATTGCATGTGTTTGTTTGCAAAGTCCACTACTACAGGAGACAGTAAGCAACTTGAGGATAGCATTTAACATAATGCCTACATCAGAAAAAAACTGAGTATTTATAGGCTGAATCAATTTAAAATGAGATTCTTAAATACCGAAATGGGTTATTTAACATGTTCATTTTTTGTGGGGGTGGAGGGAAGGAAACTTTAAAAATGAGATAGATTCAGGACTTAAGTCATTTCATAAACACGTAAGAATAACAAATGATCCTCAGATGTAACTGAAGTAGTCATTGCAGCTATTGACAATGTTCAGTACACATTCTAGGTCATGAAGCAGGATCACATTGCCCCATCTACTCCAAAGCGACTGGCTTTAATCAACGAAATATGACCAGCATTGACTGGTCATATCCAAGTATTCACGGCTCACCAATCTCTCTTTTCCTGCCTCTGGCATTGTTGATGCCTGCCATGGTTTGGATGTGGTTTGTCTCTGCCAAAACTCACGATGAAACTTGATTGCCAATGTAATGTCGTTGGGAGTGGTGCCTTCCTTAGATGATTAGTTCGTTAAGCTAGATTAATGTCTCTCTTAGGACACTGGGTTAGTTTTTGAGTGAGTGGATTTGTTCCCTTGAGAGTGGGTTGATATAAAGTGAGGTTGCCTCTCATCTTCTGCCTCCTTGGCAAGCCTGCTTCCCCTTCCGCTTCTCTGCCATGTTATAATGTGCAGCCTGAGACCTTCACCAGAAGCTGAGCAGATGCTGACGCCATGGTTCTTGGACTTCCCAGTCTCCAGAATCATGAGCCAAATAAACTTATTTTCTTTAGAAATTACTCAGTCTCTGATATTCTGCTGCAGCAACACACAATGGACTAAGACAAAGATGGAGTCAAGATGGAGCTTCTGACAAATCAGGTCTAGGAATGACAATGATGAACCTAAGCTCAGTGCACCATGTGATGGGCCATATGAATAAATTAACAAGTTAGAACTAAACTCATGTTAATATCTTTGGAATGGTTGTTTGATCAAACCTCACTTGCCTGATACAATATCCCCATAAACCCAAATTTCTATTTAATTTCAAAACCATATAGTTTCATCAAAATGTGATTACTGCTCTTTGACTAACAGGCTGTGATCTTCCATCCCTAAGACCTATTTATCTGCTTAGGTAAAACCTTGGAAATCCTGGAGACAAAAAGTGTTGTGGTAAAGAAACAAACCACTTTAGATATGTTAAAAGTGTTTGCCTTTTCAAACCTATTCAACTTTTCTCAAAGAGCTATGCATGCCCATGCTCCAGAATCACTATGAGCACAAGAATTCTTGGAAGCACACACACATTGGCTGAATTATATTTCTATTTCCACATTGCTGCTATTTTCTTTTCTTTTCTTTTTTTCTTTTTCAGACGGAGTTTTGCTCTTGTTGCACAGGCTAGAGTGCAATGGCACGATCTCGGCTCACCACAACCTCCTTCCCGAGTTCAAGTGATTCTCCTGCCTCAGCCTGATGAGTAGCTGGGATTACAGGCATGCGCCACCACGCCCGGCTAATTTTGTATTTTCAGTAGAGACGGGATTTCTCCATGTTGGTCAGGCCAGTCTTGAACTCCTGACCTCAGGTGATCCACCCACCTTGGCATTCCAAAGTGCTAGGATTACAGGTTTGAGCCACCACACCCAGCCTCCTGCTATTTTCAAAGGAAATCTGTTCCTCTCTCAGTAATGGTATAGGGATAGAAGATTGTCCATAAAGCCCAGTGTCACTGCCACACATGGTCGGACATGACATGGTTGGCTCATTAGCATTTACATGTCTCCATTTCAACATGACCACTTGACACTAAGTGTTTGTCCCACTAGAAATGTCAGAGAGTTGTCAGGTTTTGACTGAATTTGGTAAATGACTACTGTATCTCTAGTGCTCCAAATTGGCTCAGAAAGCCTTTCTTCTGTTAGGACTTGTATGTTGCTTTTCCTGTTTTGGGATGCTCTGGCCAGAGCTATAGCCAACATATACCTTAACTTTGTTTTGGAGTTTTTCGCGTTCTATTGAAACAAAATGGCAAGTAAAATATTTTTATATGAACATATTTCTGTCATGTTTAATGGATTCTAATAAAGTTAGGTACATGGGTGAATTGATGAGAAAATGGCTCCTCTTGCCAGCTCAAAAAATGCATATTGCCAATTTAATTTCTACATGGTGAAATCAGCTACATGAGGTTTGAATAAGGTCCAGCACTTGGAGAACTTCAATGAATCCTAATATAGCTTCCAGATAGCTAAAAAAACATAAGTTTGAAAGACGTTTGCAAAGAGTAAAGTGTTATTTGAAAGGGGAGTTTTCCCATTTGGGAGTCAGGTATCAACAGGTCTTTTTCAACCTCATTGAAAAAGAATTGTTTCTATACATCAAGCTGTACAGAAAGGAAGCAGAAGCATATGTGATTTAGTGAGATCCTGCAAGTCAACTGCTACTGTGTGTGTGTGTGCACACGTGTGTGTGTGTGTGTGCACGCACATGTATGGTGTGTACCAGTAGGTCAGGAATGAATTGGAGTTCTCTGAAGCCAGAGGTTCGCCAAGAAGCTTCCTATGATGTTTTGTTGGCCTAAAAGGGCAGTTCAGGTAAAAGTCCATAGGAGGAATCTAAAGCTCAAATATCAAGGCAGGGAGATCAAGGAAGAATCAGGATGTCAGAGACAGCTAAGGAGGAAACCAGAATGAAATCCTACCAGGAACAGTCAAAGGGGAGCATCCCAGGTGGCTGCTACTAATGTCAGTGGGTACTTGCAGCTCCCCTTACAGAGCTAGCTTGTGTATGTTATATTGGCCTGGTTGTACGAAAGCAGAAAAAAGTTAGGTTGGCTGGGCACGCATCCTGGCGAACACAGTGAAACCCTGTCTCTACTAAAAATGCAAAAACAAAATTAACCAGGCATGGTGGTGGGCGCCTGTATTCCCAGCTACTTGGGGGGCTGAGGCAGGAGAATGGCATGAACCCAGGAGGTGGAACTTGCAGCAACAGAGTGAGACTCCATCTCAAAAAAAAAAAAAAAAAAAGTTAGGTCTGCATGGGCAATGAATTGAGGTTATGCTTTCGAGTATTTGGTATACCTTTTCAGAACTTTTCAAAAGGGAATATAAGTATATGAAGAGCCAACCGGTTGGAAGGTAATCCTTGCATTCCCCTACCTAAGCAATCACTATGATGAAAAAATCAAATCATCTTAGAAAAACATCAGTTCAATGGAATACATGGGTACAGCAGAACAGAATAAAATGTTCAAGGGGATTTTAAGTGTCCATCTTTGTGGAGCTATCTTGAGTCCATCACGATAAATTTACAGAATTAAAGTTCTCTTCACTTCCCTGAGTCAAAGAAAGAAGGAGGCACCCAAAGCACTGAAATGGCTCCTCCGCACCCGTGAATTTAGCCAAGATCTCTCAGCGGGCTAGTCCTAAGGGGACATGCTGCTGCCCTCCGACATGGGAAACAGGTTCACGACTCCACCCATCCCCATCACCCTAACCCTATCCCCAGGGACTATGGTCCACACCAACCTCTGAAGGAGAGGCTTAGTGTGTACCAGGCTCTTCCTGCTGGTCTTGCTAGTAACATTTCCCCTGTGTCTTCTCTTCTCCATTTCCCATTCCTGGACCCATCCTCTGTGTCCTCCCATGTTCAATAACTCTCTCAAATCCCATCTTGCACATGTCAGTTCTCTTGTCCAAGCATCTGGAGTGAACAAGGACCTAATCTTTGTCTCTGCACACCCAGCTCAGGATCCAGTGCACAGCAGGCATTCAATACATGCCGAACAGATCAGGGAATAAGTGATGTATGACCCTAATGCTCAAGTGAGGATGCTGGGCTCTGAGGGGTAAGGATGAAAGTAGCAGGGAGGTAAGATGGGAAGAAAGGAAAACAGCCAAGAAGAGGAAAAGAAAGAGGGGGCAGGAATCCACCCATGTCCTGTTGCTGCTAAGAGGCCCCCTTTCCTCAATCCCAAAAGCCCCCACCACCATCACAGAAAAGGCAGGCAGTGGGACCACCCCTTCAATGGTTCATACACAACCCTCAGCTGAAAGTTCCATGACTACTTTACCTTTAAAGATGGCCTCGATGCTCATTCCAACCTAATTTCACTCAGGTACACAATGTAATTTTTCCTGGTCCGATCCTCAGGAATTGGCTGGCATTTTCTCAACAACAACGTCCTTTGATATAGAACCTTCTAGTACCATGGTCTGATAAAGAAGGATTTAATGTTCCCTGTGTTCCAGAGTGTCGGGCTCTATTGCACGTTCAAGGACAGAAGCACTTTTTGTCCATAGCACCTAAAGAGCCTCCAGGGCACTGTATAGTTGTGGTTCTCGATAATTCCTTGTCAATTCCCATATACCCTGAGTGGTCCCACATTATGCAACATGCCTACAAGCTGCCTTGAATACCACAAATTGAAGTAAGACCATGACAGTATTTTGAAAATAGTCAACTGATGTGATTCCCATTCCTCCTCCCGGTAAAACATGTCCCTTGGCAACCATTTCCCTCTTCCAGTTGGGAGGGGGTTGGGGAAGAGGTGGGTAGGTAATGGAAACTGCCCCAAACAACAGGAAGAGGAATGAGAATGCCTATCCCTTCCACCCCAAAGGAATTGGCAGGACACCAGGAAAAGCAATAGGAAAGCAGGTGGTGAAAAATGCATGTGTTGACCACAATTCTCCAGGCTGGAGTCTTGGAAGTGGAGAGGTATGTGAAATCAGTTAAAGGGGAAAATCCAAGCAGAGAAAAGCCTTCCTTCTCATGAGGCACTCAGAATCAGCAAACACTCTATCAGAGATTCACTCCCCTCACCCCATACCAGCCAGGGGTGCCCACGGCAGAGTCAAATTGGAGAACAGGCAGAGGTCTTACGAACCCAAGTTTAGCTTTCCACATCTCCTTCAGCTCCTACATCACAAGGAAAGTATTTATTGGTTACTGGGTATCCTGTGGAAGGACCCAGAAGAACCAGATGAGCTGGGGGTGGGTGGGAGTTGGGCGCACAGCAGGGGTTCAGTGAACCCAAGAGCCATAGACTGCAGGGGAGACATGGTGGATGGACCAGGAATCATAACAATCAGGCTCCAGGAAGACACTTGAGCTTGGAGGGGCTGAGTTGGCTGGGAAGTCGGCATGACCAACCTGAGAGAGAAGAGACCATCATCTCGGAACTGTCAACTTCAGCACCAGTGACAGCAGGGTACCTAGCAACCAGGCAGATACAAGACGATGCCATGGCCACAAGACGGTCCCCAGTGCATGGGCCACTATCTCCTCCCCAAGAGCTGAGATCCCTCCACACCCATCCGGCAGCTCTCTTGGAGAAGAGCAGAGGCAGGGGAAGAAATCTAAAGAATAAAGTTGCACCCCGAAGAGATCTTTGCATAAGAAGTGACTTAAATTATTGAATCAGACCAAATTTCATTTTTCCTTGGTACTCAGCAGAGTGGAGGCTGCCAGAGAAGAGTAGATTTGACATGAAATAGCTAAAAATACATTTTCTTTGTGCATGAGCGCATAGCGTGTACAAGTGCAATCCAACTTCATGACTTTTCATACTTTATATGAAAAACAATGATCGCAGTTGGGTGCAGTGGCTCACGCCTATAATCCCAGCACTTTGGGAGGCTGAGGCAGGTGGATCACTTGAGGTCAGGAGTTCAAGACCAGCCTGACCAACATGGTGAAACCCATCTCTACTTTAAAAAAAAAAAAATTTAGCCAGGCATGGTGGCGCACACCTGTAATCCCAGCTACTTGGGAGGCTGAGGCAGGAGAATCACTTGAATCTGGGAGGCGGAGGTTGCAGTGAGCCGAGATTGCACCACTGCGCTCCAGCCTGGGCAACAAGAGTGAGACTCCATCTCAAAAAAAAAAAGAAAAAGAAAGAAAGAAAGAAAAAGAGAAACAATAATTGCAAGCCACCTCATCATGGTACTGCTTGATACTTACTGCCACCAGGGGAAATGGTGGCTGAGAAAGGGTAGGTCTCAGGTGAGCTGCAGGTACCTTCCCAGGATCATGGTGGGAAGGAATTACCCCCCAGCCTTAAGTTCCTAGAGCTGCTGTTTCAACCTGCTGACTCAGACAGGTAAACCATGCATGGCCAGGAGGTAGAGGCTTGGTGGGCTTTTTTACTAGGAGTACAGTCTTCAGCCTATACCCCATGCCCCCATACCTATCCCCACATCTGTCCCCTCTGACTCCACCACAGTTCTCCTCTTGGGATGCAGTCAGATGATGGCCATAAGTATGTGTGCATGTGCGTGTGTATATGCAGGATAGCTGCAGCCAAGGCTCCGTGCTACTAGTAATAGTTTAAGTTAAAACAACAACAGCAACAAAACTTGCCTCTAATTTTATTCCAGGGACCTAACACTTCCACACACAGAGGTTCCAGGATAGGGGCTGCCCAACCACCAGCCATAGTCAGGGCAGATACCTTACTTCGTTTCTCTAAAATGCAGAGGGAGCTACCCCCTCCCCACCCACCGCCACCTCCCATGCCCCAGCTCTTATGACCCACGGAAGGCATCGCCTGTCCAAATCAGAATTACCTCTTTTCTAACACTTATTTTTTTAAAATTCTCTGTGAATGGAACCCCCGCTTTATGATTTGTGAATCCACTGTTCAACTCCTGGACAAGTTTTCAGTAACACATTACGTACAAAATAAAGGACTGTCTGATTTCTTTTTTCCCCATTTTGTTATTTGGATTTCTTTCTTTGTTTTTGCAGAATTTTCCAGAATAGGTGTCAATTTACTTTCTAAACATTGTGCTTAATTGTTTGCAAGACTGCAGAATAACTGGCTCGAAGTGAAGTTATTTTAGACAAGAACAAACAATTTGAATATGGCAGTTAGTGGGGAATGGAGAACAAAGACTGGAGTTTTATTTAAAGAACAAGTCAATCACGCCAATAGAAAGACAATGCATAGGCTCCTTCTGTGTGCAGAGCTGAAAAGCCCCAAGTTGCTCTGTTTTAAAACGTGTGAAGATATTCAGCACAAAAGGCCGGGTTTTGAACATCGATAAAAGAAATTCAGGAAGAACTACTGTGGTTCACAAAGAAACAAAGCCTTTGCCACTGAGGAAACGGATTGTGTCCTGTGAAACCCAGTAGTCAAAGATGACAGGGTCTGGTCTTATAGCGGTGTAGAGAATCAAGAAATTGACATGGAAGTCTTATGCAAACCAACTTAACACATATTCCATCAAATATGTTAAATGCATCAGACAAGGAATAGGAAATACTGAAAACCCAAGACAACAGCTCTACAAAGATGGCTGTCCTCATATCATCTGCCTTCAATCCCCACTTCTCACAGCAAGATACCCTGTATTTTTTAATCTGTAGGTTTACCTAGAATGAGATTCCAAGTCAGCAGTCAGCAAACATTTTCTGTAAAGAGCCAGACAGTAAATATTTTAGGCTTTGTGGGCCACTAGGTCTCCTTCGCAGCTACTCAACTCCACCTCTGTCATGTGACAATAGCCACAGACAGTTTGCAAACAAAGGGACGTGGCTGTGTTTCAATAAAATTTCAAGGACAATGAAATCTGGATTTCGCGTAATCTTCACATGTCACAAAATATTCTTTCAATTCTTTTTTCAACTATTTAAAAATGTAGAAATCATTCTTAGCTGCCAGGCCATACAAAATTAGGCAGCGGGCTGTGGATTGCCAACCCTTCCTGTATAACTCAGAAACCCTTGAGTAACCACCGTGAAATATTACCTGGTGCAGTTCTAAGCGACTATACTTTCTAACAAGTGTTTCAGAAGAACAGACGCCTGCAAAGAATACAGAAACGGGAGTGGCAACCACATGAAAAAACAATAAGGTAAGAAAAAAATGAACAAACCATAAAAAGAAAAGAGGTACAAAATGCAGTGAAATGTATGGGTCCAGGTCCCAGATATGATGAAGTGATATGACCGCGGGGGTTGAACAGGACAGCTGTTTTGCTACTGGTACTTGGACTTGGTTGAAGGTAGGGTTTGACAAAAGTCCCAGATAAGAAAGCATGACCCTGTTCTTGTGAGTGGAAGATGAGAAAAGGAAGGAGACAAGGAGATCATGAAAATAATGAAGACATTGAAGGCCAATACTATGGAGACTTCCTATGTGACAGAAATTATTCTAAATGCTAAATATACATCATTTAATCCTTGTAACAGTCTTCTAGGCTTTATTATTAGTCCCATTTTATAGATGAGAAAACTAAGACCCTGAGATGATAAATAACATGCCCGAGGGAGGGATGGGGGCATGGGAGGATGGGTAGAGGGATGGAAGGATGGACAGACTGACAGGAAGATGATAGACATGATTGACACATGATAGAGAGATCAGATAAGTTAAACAGACATGTAGATGATAGGTAGATGGATAGGTAAATGTTACTAGATGACAGAGACAGATAATACAGAGATTAGTAGACAGATGATGGGTAGATCAATGGGTAGACAGATGGTAGACGGATAGATGGGATTGATAGATGGATAGGTAGGTAGGTAGGTAGGCGGATGGTAGGAAGATGAAGAATAGATGATAGATAGCCCTCTAACTCTAAAAATGGGGCACACAACCCCACACTCTGCTGCTCTAATGGGCAATGGGGAATTAACAAAAGGCTGCTGGAACACAAAATGAGAGCTAAAGAAGGTAGAGGTGGTAGGAGCTCCTCTTTTTTATAAGCAGCCATGCACTGATACCCTCTATTCTTCCAGGAGGTTAGTTTGAGTGGAGGTTTCCTGAAGGAAGTGAGTTTGAAGTCATTTTGAAATAACTGAAGGAACTAAATATTGAAACATGCACGCGACCATAGGCAGTGCGTACATGGAGGACCTGGAACCGGGAAAAACAAAGATTCAGAGGGGATTTGAGAGTGTGAAGATGATTTGAAGAGCCAGACGTTTTTTCTCTCAGATCTAACATAGGAGCAGATTTTCAAAAACACAGGTTCTACAAACTGCCTGTCTTTGATATCCAGAAGGAGCTCGTCGGGAATGCAAAGCAGCTAGTACAAGAAGCACCTTCCTTCCTGGGTGGTGAGGCCAGCCCTGTGCACTTAGCGAGTGGATTTTAAATATAAAGAGATTCGTGTCCAGTTATCCAGGTGGCCACTGGAATGACAGTAATTCACACCAAACCACATAAGGAGGAAACATCATCCATCTTTCTCATTTTTTTTAGAAAAAAAAAAAAAAAAAAAAAAAAAAAGCAGCTTTAGAAAAACAGCTAACTAGCCCTCAATCAATTCTGAGTCAGCAGATCTATTTACTCTCTTCTGATGCTGCATCACTTGATTGAGTCTTGCTGGCTCCGTCAGGATTTTTCCAACATGTGTTGTCATGGATCAAAACCTTCCAGCAACTGTCCTTTCTCTCTCAAAATAGTGTCTTTTCTCATTCCATGAAGTAAGGCATGTCTCACTCAGATCTGCTCAATTGATTTTGAAAAAGATGCCAAAATTCTTTTTTCCCTTTTTTTTAGAGACAGAGTCTCACTATGCCACCCAGGCTGGAGTGCAGTGGCACAATCTTGGCTCACTGCAGCCTCAAATTCCTGGGCTCAAGGGATCACCCTGCCTCAGCCTCCTGAGTAGCTGAACACAGGCATGTGCTACTCCGCCCAGCTAATGTAGAGACAGGGTCTTACCATGTTGCCCAGGCTGGTCTCTAACTTCCGGACTCAAGCAATCTTCTCACACAGGCCTCCCAAGTGCTGGGATTACAGGCATGAGCCACTGTGCTTGGCCTGCAAAAGCTCTTTACTTTGAAAGCACATTGAAATTGTTCTGTACTTGGCAGTGGTGGTTACACAGCTGTATATTGCCATCAACATTCATGGATCTATACACCAAAGAGTGAATTTGACTGTACGCAAGTGATGTTTCCATTTAAGTAAGAGTCAAAGGAAAAAAAATGAAATACTGAAATTTCTGTCTGGATATGGAAGGCTTAAAAAACAGGAGTGTCTATCATCTCTGAGTATCTGCCTGAGTTTTGGAGGGAAAACATGAATGAGCCAATTAAAGATCTCATTTCTAGGTGACTGACAAATCACATTTGAGTCACTCAACTAGTTCTGGTTTGGGGATTGGTGAGTTTCACTGTATCAAGCTGTGACTCCGTTTAACCCAAGTATTCCCTTGAGGCCATTCTTGGCTGTCTCTCTTCAAGCTGAAATTGAGAGGCTTTGCGAGTGGCCCTATAAACACGCTAATGAATGAATGGACAACTAATTACCTTGTAAATATGCATGAATAAGCACAGGCCTCAGATGCCTCTGCAGTAAGCCAAATGTCTGGGCGCCCCCTTGCTACTTACTTGTGCATGAGAAAACATGTGATATTCCTATGGTGGAAGCTCAGGCCTCTCATTCTCAGAGGCAAATCTTTCATTGTTGGTGGAAAAGGTCCTGGTATAGGACACTTTAAAAGACACATTAATAAAAATAACAGACAAATGTAGCCATGAAGGATAACCCATCACACACGTTCCTATACCCCCATAAAAGAGTAAACTAACCTCTTGATTAAATTTTTCCAGCAAGGAGGCCCTTTTTTTATTTTTAACTTGTTTTTAAATAGTTCTTTTTTCTCCTTTGTTTATACATTGTAGGTCACAGTGATTCCCCTTGGTGCTCAAAGATTGCAGGGCTTTAAAAGCCCTTAAGGGGCCAGGCACAGTGGCTCATGCCTGTAATCCCAACACTTTGGGAGGCTGAGGCAGGAGGATCACCTGAGTTCAGGAGTTCAAGGCCAGCCTAACCAACATGGTGAAACCCCATCTCTACTAAAAATACAAAATTAGCCAGGCACGGAGGCGCAGGCCTGCAATCCCAGCTACTCAGGAGGCTGAGTCAGGAGAATCACTCAAACCCAGGAGGCAGAGGTTGCAGTGAACTGAGATTGCGCCATTGCACTCCAGCCTGGGCCACAAGAGCGCAACTTCATCTCAAAAAGAAAAGCCCTTAAGGATGACACTGCTTCCTGTCCTAGGAACATGAGCATCAAACTACAAAAACCAGTGTCAAGGGGGAATTTGGCTGGTCCCTGGAAAATGCATTCCCGTCAGAGGCTTGGTGGAGAACAGCACCCTTGGCAGGCATTTGTAGACTTATCCTGGGCCAGACAGAGTTATCCAATCCTGTGTGTTGAATCTGTTCATAGTATAATTGGAGTCAATTATAATAACTAGAGTGACATCCCACATCCATCCTTTGGTGAATGAGCCAACTTCAGCAAGTTATTTAGCCTCCTGGGTCCTCAGTTTACTCATCTGTCTTATGGGACTAATAAAAGCTACCTTGTAGAATTGTTAGGAAGATTAAATTTGACAATGTATAGGACGTGCCCAGTTCAGTGTCTAGTATATAGTATTTGATAAGTAATATTTATTTTTATTATTATTATTTTGAGATGGAGTCTCCCTCTATTGCCCAGGATGGAGTACAGTGGCACAATCTTGCCTCGCTGCAACTTCCGCCTCCTGGGTTCAAGTGATTCTCCTGCCTCAGCCTCCCAAGTAGCTGGGACTACAGGCATGTGCCACCATGCCTGACTAGTTTTTTTTTTTTTTTTTTTTTTTTTTTTTTTTAGTAGATACGGAGTTTCACCATATTGGCCAGACTGGTCTCAAACTCCTGACCTCATGATCCACCCACCTCGGCCTCCCAAAGTGCTGGAATTACAGGCATGAGCCACCGCGCCCGGCCAATATTTATTATTAGTAGTATTAATAAGGCCCACCAGAAGAGTAAACTAATTTTGTTTCATTACAGTTTACACTCAATCTAGTCTAGACGTGGGCTAATTTCAGTGGGGGCAACATTTCCCTAAATAGCAGTTGGAGCTGGTCCTACTCTCAGAACTGAGACAAGGACCAGCAGACGCTAGACTCCCTTAGGAGCACTCAGGAGCTTCCTATTTCCAGTCTTATTTTTTCCGCTGGTCTATGCTCAGGCCTGAACCCAGGCAATAAGCTGTTACGAAACTAGGGCAATGTTACTTGATCTCTAATAGATAAAAGCAAGAGCTGGTGAGTCCTTCAAAACAGTGCTTCCCATAGCCAGGCCCACAGAACAGGCACCACGTAAGATACCCCTCAAACGCAATAGACCAAAGTAAAGTAGGTTTAAGAAACTCTCAAGGCCACATAATCCAATGGATTTCTTTAATGCAGAATATTTCAGTGCTGGAATTCATTGTGAAGTTCATATTAATTCAACACCCATGAACATCATATACATTAGGAATTTTTTTAAATCACAGGTTCACGGATATGTTAGATACCATCTAATCCAATCACCTCTTCAGTGCATTCATTCTGTGATAACATCCTGATAAACAATTACCAATTTCCCTGTTGGTGATGGAACTCAGCACATAGCTACGAAGTAGAATCCAAGTTTAATGGTGCTAAAATTATAGGAAGCTTCTTCCTTATGTTGAAACAGCTTCTGTCTCTTCTGAAGTTTTTACTCATGTGTACTTTTTGTCCTATGTATTTTGTCCTTTTGGTGCCACCCAGCATGCAACTCCAAGCCACATTCCTTCCAGGACTTGAAATTCCCAAGCGTTTTCTTTTGAGGCTAAACATTTTCTTCGACTGTTCAGTTCATTGGTATTTTTAATTTCCAGACACAGGATTGTTCTTGTTAACGACTGCTGGATGTACTCTAGTTTTATCCATGTCCTTTCAAACATTCCTACATGTAAACTGAACTCATCAGTGCAAAGTATGGAAAGACAATCACCTTCCTTGCTTTGCACAGTATACATCTGTAAACATGGTCAAAGGTTACAGTCGCTCCTTAGGCAGCCCCATGGTGTGTGACGTCAATTCACATCCTGATGTTGCTTTTCATATGAACTGCTATGAAGCCACATCTCACAAACCCTGGAGTCGTGCAGTTGAACTTTGAATCTAAATACTGGGATTTGAATTATCTTTACTGCACTTCACTTCATCTGAACTCAGCCTTCTCCCCCATAGTGATTTTTCTTTAGAACACTGGCTCTAATAGCCAATGTGTTAGTTCTCTCCCACTTTGCATACTGGAAAGTATGATTTCTATTTTTTCTTGTAAGTTATCAATTTACAATTTTAAAAAATCATAACAGGGCCTGGTTTAAAATTTTAAAAAGATAACAGGGCCTCCAGGTTGGGAATGATTATGAAATAAGGGTAATTCTCCCAAGTTACCAAAAGTTGTTGATCATGGTTATTCAACAAACTATATTCCACTAGCCAGTCCACATTTCTTCACTGAGTCTTCGAAGATATACAAGTGAATTTGTCAACATCCTGGATTTGCTGAAATCCGAGCTGTTGCCTTAATCCACTGATACAGCATTTATTTATTTATTTTTGAGATGGAGTCTTGCTCTGTCGCCTAGGCTACAGTGCAGTGGTGTGATCTCAGCTCACTGCAATCTCTGCCTCCCAGGTTCAAGCGGTTCTCCTGCCTCAGCCTCCCGAGTAGCTGGGATTTCAGGTGCATGCCACCACGTCTGGCTAATTTTTGTATTTTTAGTAGAGGCAGGATTTCACCATGTTGGTCAGGCTCGTCTCGAACTCCTGACCTCGGGTGATCCACCCACCTCGGCCTCCCGAAGTGCTGGGATTACAGGCGTGAGCCACCGCGCCCGGCCAGCGTTTATTTTTAAAAGGAAGGAAGGGCGGGGAATAAGTCATTTGCCAAGATTTACTTTTTAGTAAACCATGTTGGCTCCTGGAAACTATGGCTTCCTTTGATGAGGATTTGCCATCCTGGTGATAAATAACAAAAGAGATAGAGCAAAACACTTTAGACCGTGGGTTTTGAAGTCAAATGACATCTCCATTAGTTATTAACCCACATGCTATTGGGCAGGTTGGTTAAGGCTTAGTTTCCTCAACTGTAAAAGATTTTTAAAGTAAAAGAGATAATATATATAAACTGCTTACAGAGTGCTGGGAACAGAGAAAACGCTTAATACAGTGGTCATTATTTTTAAAGTTAGGCTTGCTGGATTTTGGTGGGAAATCAAGATGGCTTCCTTCTGAAAACTGAATGTGTCTCATGTCTGATTTGACAGAAACAACTTGGAGATGGGGATTCTTGAGCACACGAGTTACTGAATGAGAACTCTCAGGGAAAAGGGAGTGAGAGCTGCAGGATGGGGCAGAGAAAGAAGTAAGTCAGAATGTGGTTTCAGGTGAAGTCTCCTTTCATTCCCATCCCAGGGGAAGCTCTGGGGCATAACTTGCCTGTCCTATGTCTGTCCTGGCTTGAGAAAAGGCTTCTGTGGACCCCGCCCCAACCCACCCAAGTCAGTTATGTCTACTGGACACCCAGGGCCGTGGCTTGAGAGATGTAACCCCCAGCACTTCCTCGCAAAGCAGCTCTCTTCGCCCAAAGCCGCTTTTATGGGGAAGGCTGCAGACATGAGCAGCTGCTTCCTCAGGGTGAAGGGCACCTAACCAGTAAAACGGACCCCAGGGGATTTGAGTGTCACATTCTCACCAGCATCTGCCATGGAGACAAGCCAGTCATTCCATCAAAACCCAGAACCCACCAACAAGGGTGATCTCTGGGGCAAAACACATAAAACTGTATGCCACCTCCATTATCTTATCCTTTCTTTTTTTTTTCCCCCTCCTTCAAAACTTTCCTTTTATTAAAATATATTGTGATTAAGCACAATTACAAAAGACCACAATATCTTCACTTTCGAGTAGTCTGTCTTACTGCTGTCAAAACATGGTTACAAATGATTTTTTTCTGCAAAGAGCTTGAACATAAAGTACAGAACTCAATACAGAGGGGGAAATTAATCTCTGCAACATGGTACACAACAAAGCCTTCAGCAGGGCCCAGCACATAAGACAATCAAGAGTCCACATGTTCTACCAGAGGTGCGGTCACATTTTAGACACTTCTAAAGTGTATTTTGGGACAATTCCATCATAAAGTTATAGAAAGAGGGATCCCAACAACTGTCCTCTCCTGAGGTTATCTTTGTTGAGACGATTGTCATACTATTTCCTCGGAAAGCATACGGACTTGAAGTCAAATTTTACTCTGAAAATAGTAGCTGAGGAACTTTCATTGAGGTTCCAACCTCCTTAAGTCTCTGTTTTCTCATTTGCTAAATGGATAAAATAACTTCAAAAATTACAGGTGAGACGTTAAGTCAAGTCACATATAAAAATTGCAACGTGGTATTTGGTACATATAAAATCTTCAAAGTGTAGCACATATATTTTAAATTCCTTCAAAAAGCTTCTTTGGAGGGGACAACAAAGCTAAAATGCGAGGACCTACTGAAATCTTAAAATAACGAACCAATACTATTGTATCAAAAAGTAGCAACATACATACTAAATGGATATATCTTGTGTTTAAGTTTGACATCACAGGGCCTTTTTTAAAAATATTGAGGCATTAGGATCAACAGATTTGTGTGTGTCTTGGGTCTCTCCTCACACCACCATCTTCCATAATGGTCCCATCATTTGGAACTGCTCAGACAGTTTTGATTGTCACAATGATAGGGGAGGTAGGGCATTAATGACATTTGGTGGGCAAGTCTAGGGATGCCAAATATCCAGCATCATCCAAAACCATCTCTTATCATGAAGAACTGTCTCATCTACCTCCTGCATCATTGCCCAAGGTTTCACCGGACATTCACAAAGGTAAAAATTGATAAAAAATTATCTGAGACTATAACCTAAACATTTTCACATGAAAACAAACTACTTAATGCTCAGGGTGAAAATAAATGGATTTTCCAGAAATGTAACTGCCAGGTAAGTTAAGGAATAACTGCAAGCTGTTTTGTTCCAGACTCTTTTGTTCACCATGCCAGAAAATCATGACAAAGCCACTTAATAAAAAACCAAGTCACCAACACAACACGTCTTCATCAGTCCACATTTGCAGATGACGTGTTAATGGTGAGTCTCCTCACAGGTGTAGGCGTCTGACTTCTTATGTTTTCCGATGTGGTTGTCCTGAGCATTTTCATGTTAAAATGCATATTTCAATATCAATTGTTTTCCTTTCATTTTGTTTTATATTACAGTTGGAGTATTTTAGTGATTTTTTTTTTAAATTACATGAATGGGTAGGTTATATTGTCTATGTATGTCTTTGCAGGATAGTAAAGAAGATGTTAACAAAATGTTTGTTATTAAATAGGGGTATCTAAAGGTTTATGAACTGACATGATCTCATCTTTGACAGAGATGATGGCATTGGTCATGATCACCCTCATAACACAATCTCAGGTCCTCCAGCTCTGACTCCTTTTTCAGACATTTCTCCCAGGAAGACTGAGCCTTCTCGCCCAGGCATGAAAGTTTGGCAAGGATGCTCAAGAGGCAAGGTTAAAGTTTCATCTCCGTATGATCCTGTTGGCTAGGATTAGATCCTTGCACATTGCAACGGTTGCTGATGAGACTAAAAAATCTGGAACTTAACTAAAAAGCTCTGCACAGCAAAGGAAATAACAGAGCAAACAGACAACAGAAGGGGGAAAAATATTTGCAAATCATGCCTTTGACACAGGACTAACATCCAGAATCTACAAGGAACTCAAATAGCTCAACAAGAAAAACAAATAAACAAACAAAAAAACAAACATGAAAATCTGAGCAGAGGACCTGAACAGACATTTCTCAAAACAAGAAACATCAGTGGCCAATAAACACATGAAACAATATTCAATGTCACTAATCATCAGATAAATGCAAATTAAGACCTCAGTGAGAGTTCATCTCATGCCAGTTAAAATGGTTATTATTAAAAACTTAAAAACAATAGATGTTGGCATGGGTGGAGAAACAAAGGAACGCTTACACGTTGTTGGTGGGAATGTAAATTAGTTCAAACTCTATGGACAACAGTATAGAGATTTCTCAAAGAACTAAAAATAGAACTACCATTTGACCCAGGAATCCCACTACTGGGTATCTGCCCAAAGAAAAAGAAATCATTACATTAAAAAGACACCTCTGTGTCACTACAGCACCAAAAGTGATGGACCTACGTGCCCATCAACCTAAGTATCCATCAACAGTTGACTGGATGAAGAAAATGTGGTATACACACACCATGGAATACTACAGAACCATAAAAAAGAATAAAATGATGTCCTTTGCAGCAACATGGATGGAACTAGAGGTCATCATCCTAAGCAAACTAACTGAGAAACAGAAAACCAAATATTGCATGACCTCACTTACAAGTAGGAGCTAAACAATAGGTACAATGAACATAAAGACGGAAATAACAGACACTAGAACTCCAAAAGGGAGAAGGGTGGGAGGGGGACAAGGACTGAAAAATAACCATCCAGGTACAATGTTAACTATTTGGGTAATGGGTACACTAGATGCCCAATCCCCACCAGTATGCAATATGCCCACGTATCAAACAAGCACACGTACCCCCTAAATCTAAAATAAACTTTTCAAAAAGCCTGAAAAAGTTTCCCAAAATCTCTGAAGATCTTCCCAAGTGATCCCATTATTGTAAGTGACAATAGGGTCTCCTATTATCACTTGGTCATTCATCTCGATTCTCTACCTCCATCAAGATCACCATAATAGAGTTTCTGTCTTTGATCCTGAAGATTAGACTCTTGCAGGGCCTTTCAGCTAAGCACAAACAAAGCATACAACACAATTTTTTCTGCTTGCTAGTAGAGTCAAAGTAGATATCTGAGTATATAAGTAGATATTTTCCTTTATCTCCATTGACAAACCGCAAACACAGGTGGTGTCAGGGCAAACCTACTTAAAAACTTGTTGGAATGTTTAGTGTTTCAGGTTATCTTTGGTTCGGAAAGTTAAAGAGCATTATAAATAGTACACATCGGCTGAGCACAGTGGCTCGTGTCTATAATCCCAGAATTATGGGAGGCAGAGGCGGGTGGATCACCTGAGGTCAGGAGTTCAAGACAAGCCTGGGCGACATGGTGACACTTTGCCTCTACTAAAAAATACAAAAATTAGCTGGGCATGGTAGGAGGCACCTGTAGTCCCAGCTACTCTGGAGACTGAGAATTGCTTGAACCCAGGAGGCAGTTGCAATGAGCTGAGATTGTGCCACTGCACTCCAGCCTAGGCAAGAGCAAGACTCTGTCTCATAAGAAGAAAAGAAAAGTACACATCTGTCTTTATTTTAGATGGAAAATAAGATGGCTACAAGAATGAATATACAGAATTAGACTATGAATTGACTTTTGCTTCTGTGAATTTTGGTATTTTCTCTGGTTAAATAGAAAAAAAACATGGCAAAATACTAAGTCTGCTGGAGGTGATGAGATAAAGAAATTTATCTCCCACCTTCCACAACAACAACAACAAAAAAGATGAACCAATTTTTAATATTTCTAGAAGGCAACTTAAGACCTTTGGTTGTCTGTCTAGGACATGAAACACTTACCGTATTGCACTTGCATCTGGGTTTTTTCAACTAGGTTGAGTGCAGAGAAAGAATCACAAGGATGCTACAATTAAAGGGAGTATACCTGAACACAAATTCAAGGGGACATGTATGTTGTTATTACATAAACCAGAATGCAAAGGCCCTTGAGGTTGAATAAGAACTCTAAATCTCCTAGTTTCTACAATCCCCAAACCAGTATTTTTCCCGAGGAGGCACTGGTGTTTCTAATCCAGCATGGAGCAAAATAAAAAACAATAAGGACCTTATATTTTTCTGAGAAATTAATATGAACAGAAGGAAAAACAGCAATTGCCTCCACTGAAATAACAACCCCTCCTTGCCTGCAGCCATTTGAATCAGAGATTGTTTGCATTAATAAGGCGTTAGCCTTTTTTTTTTTTTTTTTATTGTCAAATGCCATTCGTTCAATGTCCCACATTTGCCCGTGAAATTCAGGGCAATGAAGCTGACAAAATGTAATTTACTTGCATTGAAATGGGCCAGATCCACGATTTACTCTCCCAGCCTCTCAAGCTGGATTTCACATTCAATGGCCTTCCTGAACTATCAGAGAGGAAGTCAACTTCCCTGAGCCACAAACAGCAAGGGTGTAGCAGGTGGGCAGCCCCCAGAGCAGCTGTCCAGGCCTCCAGTAACACGGGGTTTTTTCCAGACGAGGAGGAGTGGGAATGTTCCTATAAACTTCAAACAAGTGCCAAAGCTCTTCCTAAGAATTAGTTCACCTTTACTGCATGTACCTTATAATGAACGCAACTTTATAGACAAGACAAGAGGGAAAAACACAGATTTAGTCATCTCTGGAAAACATAACAAGCTCAGAAAGCATTTACTAGAACATAGGACTTAAAAAACAAAACTAAACTTCCCAAATAAGCTACATGTGGAAAATGTTTCATCCTCATCATGGAGAATTTTTGAAATCGAAGAGAGAGAAAAAATAAGTCAGGGAACATTCAGCAAAGGCATCCCAAAGTGCGGATATTTGGGGCAAGGTTTTCCATACAGATAACACAGTATTGTGCTAAAAACTGTCTTATGAGATCTATGTTCAATGTTGTCTATCATGGCATTATTTATAATACCCAGAAATCCAGAAGAAAATCAATATCCAATAAACAGGGAATTGGTTAAATAAATTATGGTGCATCCATGCTGTGGAGCCACTAAAAAAAATCAGGTCATAAACATGTACTTAGTACCATGGAAAAATATTACCAATACAACCTTGCATTTTAAAAGCAGTTTACAAAGACTTAGGTACATTTTGATCTTAATTTTATAACCTATACAAAAGCTTATATATGCGTGGGGAGGAGAGGGAAGGATACATACTCTTTAATGTTGGCAGTGACTACGTGTGGGTGGTGGGATTACACATTATTTTTTATTTTCTGTGCTATTCCATAGTTTTAAAAAAAGTTTTACACTAAACATGTCTCACCTTGATAATAAGAAAAAAGAAACAATAAAAATTTTAAATTGCCTCATTTCTGAAAAACAAGGTTGGATGCAGTAGCAGTTCTATGGTATTCAAACTTAACTTCTTTAAATAACATCTACTCCCCCCACCCCCCACCCCTTGGCAAGGGGGAAAAAATTCTTTCTTAGAGGATTTCAATCAAGGATGAGATTAATGGATATCCTCTGCTCCAAAAGAAAAATACATATTTGCCTGTATTTCACATTCATATTTAAAACATATTTTCTCTTCCAAAATAAGCCAGCATCTGATTTTTAATGGATTTGGAGAAATCCACTCCCAAATGCCTGTAGCATCTGTGAATACTTCATTTAACAATTAGCAGGATCTTCCTTTTTAGACGGTATTAGAACTGATTTGCAGGGTTATACCATAATCAGGAATGTTCCCACCCTTTGGAAAGCTCTAATCTTATCTTGACCAGCCTGCCCTCTGCCTCCATGGAATAAAAACAATAATGTCTGCAATAGAAACTAAATGTATAGCCCTCAAAGAAAACTACAACAAACCCAGAAACTGTATAAGGCGTACAAAAAAAACGTTTCCATGCCCCACTGTTTTTTGAACAGAGGTAAGTATTGCTGTGATCAACTGATCAGGAACGAATGTCCAACTTGAAATGAATTCAAGCCCAGGGCGCTTCAGTGGTGACCAATCAGAGAGCGGCACAGACAACCAGTGTGCCAAGATAATTTCTTCAGCAGAATACAGACAACTCAGCAAGAGCCCTTCCTACCAATTAAAGGTAGTCAATATCGATTATCTGAGGGATTTCCATGCTCAGGAAGCAAATTAGAAACTCAATACCTGAACTATTCCTAAATGCAGTTATCAACTTCAGAGTTTTATCTCATAAAACCAATTCAGCTTAGAGTTTAATTCTATTAAATTAGAGCTTAGAAATAAGATTTGCTCTAGAATGAATGCATTATTAGTTTTAAAATGCAATATACTGAAACCCAAAATGTGCTGTATTACAGTTTGGAGAATAAATGAGTAAAGATGGCATCTAAATGCACTTTTCCCTAAGTGTGTTTATCAGTCGAAAAAGTGATTGTTTATAAAGACGCCAAGACCTTTGGTAGGAGGGACACATCCCCTCTCTTTAGCATAAAGTAACCCCACTTGTTCCAATCAAAGACTACAGTTTCCCCTTTGTTCTTAGACCTCCTTATTACACCACTGAGCAATATAAAAGCAGGGAGGAGAGGAAAAACTCTATTTCCCTTGGTTTGTTCTACACGGAAGTCTCGTGAAACTTGGGATACGTGTTCCTCCAAAGTAAATGAGGCTAACCCCCAAGAGGAGCTGCCCAGTACAGTGTAAGTCGTAGCATATTGCACTTGCGCTAGGGTTTTTGTTCTGCCCTTTTTCAATAAGACAGAGAGCCGGGGAAGATTCTCCTTCTATGTGATGTCAGGAACAGGGTCCTCTGGCTGGTAGAGGCTGAGCCTCATTTTTGACATCTTGCAGAAATCAAAAATATGTCCCTGGGCCAGGCACGACGGTCATGCCTATCATCCCAGCACTCTGGGAGACCGAGGTGGATGGATCACTTGAGGAGTTTGAGACCAGCCTAGCCAACATGGTGAAACCAAAGATACAAAAATTAGCAGAGCTGGTGGTGCATGCCTGTAGTCCCAGCTACTCGGGAGGCTGAGGCAGGAGAATTGCTTGAACTTGGGAGGTGGAGGTTGCAGTGAGCTGATATCAGGCCAATGTACTCCAGCCTGGGCAACAGAACAAGACTCTGTCTCAAAAAAAAAAAAAAAAAAAGAAGAAGTCCCTAATGAAATCTAGCAAAAAGGCTTTTCCTCCCCTGCAATGCCTGCTTCCCCCATGCACATGAGGGTTAGGGCATCCAATACAAGAAAAGCTCAGTAGGTACAAATCTAGTAAACAGTGGTATTACAAGACTGAGAATCATAAATAAAATAGAAACAGTTTCAGACCATGTCAAAGAACCCCTGGGAAGACCTGAATATTGAAAGATGCGCCATTCTGGGGAGAACAGCTGCTGATCTTGATACAGTCTTAGATGCTCTGATGACAAGAGGCGATTTCCATCCGTAACAATGGCCCGAGCTGAGTTCTTTAGCACTGAAACTACATTTGCCATTTTGAAAGGAAATGATTATGTTTCCATGAATTGCACTGTGTCACACTATATTTTAGGGCCTTGCACAGCATTATTATGCCTTCATGAAATATTGCCACACATTGTCTCATCCACTGTAAAAGAAAGCCAGTGTTCACAGTGTCTTGTAAATAGATGACATATGGGTTAATCTAGCATTTGCATTTGGGAGGAATAATTCAACATTAAACTCTTCCGCATATAAAAACACAAAGCTAACACAAGAGATGTCCAGGGAGCTTCAGCAAATGGAAGGTGATCACAGTGCAGTCTGGTTTTAATACGGGGTTTTCAGGTAGATCATATCATGATGATGGGATTCTTAGCACCATAATAATCCACAGCTTTCAGTACATTATGGGACATGTAAGATGTGAAGGAGAGGATCCCAAGATCTGATTGTGACCAGCTTTTCCCAAATGAACTAACCATGCACCATCTTCCATCCCTCCTTTTTAGCTGTCATCTATTTGTCCTTACATGATTTGTGCAAGCCTAATTTATCTATTGGAAAAACAAAACAAAACAATACCTAAGGGGATACAAGGAGATGGTAAATCCCCATCTTTTCCCTGGGGAAAAGTAGTTGTACAGCTAAATATGAGGAAACATTTCCAAATTTCAGTCCAACATGGGGAATTAGGATCAAAGCTTCCCTAAGGAAAATTTACGGGTCCCGGTTGAGGACTGATGTCCCCAGTTGGGTAAATTAAGTTTCTGAAACATCCCCCAGTTCCTACTTCATAAAAATGATCAATATAACCAGGCACAATGGTAAAAGAACATCGCTAAATTTAAATCTTGTTATTGTCATGTTACCCGGCTGGGGAGTCAGAATTAATTTAATTTTGTGAATTAAAGCCTTGATGATGATCCATTTCAAACCTCTAATGTGCTCACTTAGAGAAAGAAGGGGCCCTCCCTTGACTCCCGTCTCTCTCTGCCTATCAGCCACCTGGTACAAGGGAAAGAGATTCAAATGGAAGTCTGTAGATCATTAACTGGGTGCATGACCTTGAGTAAGTCATTGCGTTTCTCCATCATCCAGTTTCCTTCACTTCTAGAAAGACTGGAGCAGAGGATGTCTAGGTCCAGCGTTGCTCTGGAATTTGGAATTTACAATTCTGACAGCTATTAACAAGATAATACCTGGGAATTAAAGAGAGAGGCAATAACAAAAAAGCAAAAATGACATCACCACCACCACTACTAAAAGCCAAAAAAGGAGAAACATTCTCTTTTAGCAAGGAGAAAGGTGAGAAGTTGACCAAAATCAAAGACAAGACTGCTTCATGTATTAATAAAGCCTAAATATAAAATTCACACAATGTCAGCAAGACGTACTTGGGTTCAGAGCCTTTTTACAACCTAGCACGGTACTGTTTATTTGGGAATGAGGATAACATCCGACGAAGTAAAAGCATCCCACTGTCTGTCTTTTTCATGCAGCAGGGGTGGCCTGTAGACAAACACCAAGAGACAGGCACAGCTAATTTAAAAAATAAAATGCAAAGTCCTGTGGCCCAGTTCAAATTGAGCCTGACAGTGAAGGTCACAGCAACTTTTCACTTTTGTTTAAAGATACTGCCTTGATCATTGCCGGATGTGAACAAAGACACAATAGCAAAGAAGAACCACTGTGAAACGAGACCATCCTGACGTGCTCCTCCTCCACCTCCAAAAGCTTTCTTTTCTAGTTAAGAAGAAACATTGATAAATTACCAAATTCCCAACAGTTTGAAAAATGACAAATATAATGTTCCCCCAAGTATGTTGCTAGCAAAAGTAACCAAAATGTCCCAAGAGCAGGGGAATCACTGGCCTTTTGAAGGTTCTCTGTGCTTCATAATTTCTTGCAACTTTTCAAACTCTTCCATTTTGTTTCTGCTTTCCTTGTTTTTCATTCCCTTACTTTTTTTTTGGCAATTTTTCTAGTCCCACCAATCACGAGGAGTGGTAAAGCACTTGAGATTTAAAAAATTGTTCAAACCAGTTGTAAGATTCATTGTCTGTAAAGAAAATAACTTTGGTCTCCAACATGTGTTTTCAATACAAATGCATCACATAAAAAGTAAAAAGACCTCTTGTCTACTACGGCAATTCTCACGGAGCCATTTTGGTCTTTATAGAAAGATCTCACTTATATCTTGGTAGAAAGGAAAACGTGAAACAAAGCAGACACTTCACCTTCCTCCGGCCTGTTTTATATTTCTCCCATGCTGTCTCCTAAAGACGCTAGCACTTGATAAAAGTTCAGGCCTTCTCAGTGCAGAACTCTGCTTGTCATTCCTTTGGAAGTGATTAAAGACATTAGCACAGCTTCACCATAAAAGCCTCAACAACAGGTGTCAGGGGCCACTCCCCCCACCCCCACTCACCGCTTTCTCCACCTTGCACCTTCCCAGGCAAAAGTTCTATATGGGAGGGGAGGTAATATTCTCTTAGTTTACTTTGTGTAGGTTCTATGATGGAAATAACACTGCTTGTATATGTTTTGCAATTTTTTTTTCTTTTTTTTGAGACAGGATCACCCAGGCAGGAGTGCAGTGGTGCAATCTTGGCTCACTGCAGCCTTGGCTTTCTGGGCTCAAGCAATTCGCCCACCTCAGCCTTCTGAGTAGCTGAGACTACAGGCACGTGCCACCACACCTGGCTGATTTTTTTGTATTTTTGTACAGATGGTCTTTTGCCATGTTGCCCAGGCTGGTCTTGAACTCCTGGGCTCAAGTGATCCGTCCAACTTGGTCTCCAAAATGCTGGGATTACAGGTGTGAGCCAACAAGCCCAGCATGTTTTATGCAAATATTTCCAAAGAATTTCACTCTCAGAATCAAAATTGTCTACTTAACCATTGAGATTCTACGTGATGGTTGCCTCCTGAGACGATCTCCGAAGCCAGAGGAGAACAACGCTCTTTACAACCAAAAAAGATGCCAAAGAAATATGGGGAGGTTAGAGTCAGGCGATTTCTGTGTACAAATAATTTGTACACAGAAATGTATTCATTGAGGAAGCTCTTCATACCTCAGTTTCCTGGAACTGAGACCCTCTAATATATCCTAGATAGTTTCTTGGCTCTGTTCACAATTACGCAATTGTGTGTTGTTTATTTTCTTCCTCCCACTCACTCCCAGTTCTAGGCCATTGGCACCATGTCCCAGGTCCTGATTTGGGGTAGATCTGAATTGCCGTGACTCAGAGAAGCATCCAGTCGTCTGTTAAAACATGCTACTGCTGGCCGGGCACGGTGGCTCACACCTGTAATCCCAGCAAATAATTTGTACACAGAAATAGAATTAATCCTAATGCTATTTCTGTGTACAAATTATTTGGTTCTCTGTACCTTTTTCCCTAACCTTAAAAGAGGAGGCACTAATACTTGCTTACTACAGTTTAGAGGAAATCGTTCATATGGAAGTAAAATATTCAAAATGTGTCATTTGTATTTGTCAAGAGGACTTCTGCAGTTGTCACATCTCAAAACCTCTGGAAGCTCCTTTCCACATTTTGAGAGTTATCTATAGTTAACTACCCACCTTCCCAAGGAAGAATCTAAGTTATATTTCCTAGCTGCCCCTATAATTTAGATTCTTTAGTTTGTTTAGGGAGAGACCAAGTGCTGAGCATTCATTTTGTGGGCCCAGATCACTAAATACCACATAGCTCTCAAACCATTAGCCATGGCACCAGCTTTCTGGTCACAGTAAAGGCTGCAGCTCCCATGACTGGTCTACTCTGGGGTGTGTTTCTAGGTTCCGTCCTGGAAGCCCAACTTGGGCTTCTCATTGATTATAGAAGCTACCATATCCTTTAATAAGTCCCCTTTTGTTTCAACTACCAAAAGTGAATTCTGTTGTCTGTAACTAAGAACCCCATCAACTACATATTTGAAAGTTCTTGGCTACATGCTTGACACATAGTAAAAATCTATGTATGTTAACTTCTTCTCTGTCACCCCCAATGCTTGTAATTCCATCCTCATTAGCCAGACAGAGAAGTATAGAAAGATGTGACGAGGACAGTTGCTGTGACTCACGTCTATAATCTCAACACTTTGAGAGGCTGAGGCAGGAGGATCCCTTGAGCCCAGGAGTTCAAGACCACCCTAGGCAACACAGTAAGACCCCATCTCCAAAAAAAAATTTTAAAAGTAGCCAGGTGTGGTGGCACATGCCTGTTTGTCTCAGCTATTTGGGAGGCTGAGGTGGGAGGATCACTTGAGCCCAGCAGGAAGAGGTTGTAGAGAGCTGTGATCACGCCACTGCACTCCAGCCCGGGTAACAGAGTGAGACCCTGTACAATCAATCAATCAATCAATGTAAAGAAAGTTACCTATACCAAAATCTCAACCCACTAGCCTGACGTGATACCTACACATCCTACAACTTTAGAGTAAGTTATCTCCAGAAGATTCTTGGTTCATACAACTGCAACAGATTAATTAGTAGAAGCATGGCCGGGAGTGGTGGCTCACACCTGTAATCTCAGCACTTTGGGAGGCCAAGGTGGGTGGATCACAAGGTCAGGAGTTCGAGACCAGCCTGGCCAACACAGTGAAACCCCATCTCTACTAAAAATACAAAAAATTAGCCGGGCGTGGTGGCGGGCACCTGTAATCCCAGACACTCAGGAGGCTGAGGCGAGAATGGCGTGAACCCAGGAGGCAGAGGTTGCAGTGAGCCGAGATCGTGCCACTGCACTCTAGCCTGCGTGACAGAGCGAGACTCCGTCTCAAAATAAATAAATAAATTAATTAATAGAAGCAATCCCTAGAGGAATGGGGTATTGAAAGTGAAGCTTTAATAGGTAGGCAATGGGCATAAAGAGGAGGATCATGAACAATGGCCCCAGAAGGTAGACCCAGATGGAGGGTGATCCAGAAGGGACCAGGACTGAAGACTGTGAACAGCAGGACGCCAAAAGGAAACACCCTTTCTTTTGCCTACGACTGTGAGATGGCTTCTATAAACCAAAGCCACCCTTGTGTCCAAAGGGAGACAGTCTTCACACAGAGCAGAATACATAGAAGGGCAGTTTTCAGTCTCAGAAAAAAACCTGAAAGGCAATAAAAGACATACGGTGATGATGACCAGCTGCTTAAGTTCTGCTGATCATCCTCTGAATTCTCAAGTTATTTTACATGGCCTTCTTTCCAACATAGATCAGTTTCTACATCATACGATGGTCGTGTGTGCATATACCTTAGAGTTCCAATATACCCTAATAATGCATGGAATTTTTCTGCCTTCTTTAGGTCTTGCAAAGCATCTAGCCAAGTGTATTGTATATTGTATTCAGGAAGAGCTCAATAGATGTTCTGTGAAAGAATAAGTGATGAAATGAAATGTGTTCTAATCCATCTTTTTACGGTCATAATTTTTTATTAGTTACTGAATTCTGCTTAATATGCATATAGTCAAATTTTTCAGATAGAAAAATTATCACGCACTTTTCTCCAAGCAAGGCAAGTACCCGTCACTCCCACCTCTCCTCAAAACTTACAAATAATAATTCCAGTTTCAAGTCACAAAGCCAGGGCTTTTTAAGTTATCTCACCTTGTGCATTTGCCTTATCTAAGCTTGCCAAAAAATTTCCTTCTTTGGTGTGTGTTATATACCTGCCTAATAGATTATTGGCATGTTTACAATCCATTGCCAGAACTTGCAGTTCTGACTTCATGAATTTACACATAACTTCTCTCAGCAAACACAGCGCAAGGGTCTTCTTTCAGCTTCCAAGTCTGATTTCTATGGCCTCCTCCAGAATGGCTTCCCTATTAACGTAGTCAACATTAATATACTTGCCCTCAGAGCAATCCTTCATTCACTGAAGGAATATTCATTAACCACACTGTGACAAGCACTATGCTAAATGCCAAAGATACCATGATAAACACAGAGGTTAGAGTGGAACAAACATTCACAAAATACTTGGGGAAAACAAATTATGTAGGCTGGGCCTTGCAGCTCATGCCTGTAATCCCAGCACTTAGGGAGGCTGAAGGAGGAGGATCACTTGAGGCCAGGAGCTCGAGACCAGCCTGGCCAACATGGTGAAACCCTGTCTCTACTCGAAATACAAAAATTAGCTGGGCATCGTGGCTGGTGCCTGTAGTCCCAGCTACTTGGGAGGTTGAGGCATGAAAATTGCTTGAACCCAGGAGGTGGAGGTTGCAGTGAGCCAAGATCGCCCCACTGCACTCCCACCTGGACAACAGAGCAAGACTCTGTCTCAATCAATCAATCAATCAATAATAAAGAAAATAAAATAGGTGGACTTGACATAGTCTGGCAGGAGAGCCATTAGGCATCCCAATAAAGTAATATTTGAATTGGTGTCATAAACTGGAAATGGCCACATACTCATTGCAGCTCCTCTCATTAAGAGGTGACAACAATTTCCTTACCCCTTCAATATGGACTGGCCTCACAGCTTGTTTTGACCAATACAATCTGACAGAGGTAACCCGATGTGAGTTCTGAGCCTTGTCCTTAAGGGAGTTTGCAGCTTCTTCTCTCCTGCTGTTGGAATATCTCTGACATAATGTCAACAAGCCCAGGCTAGCTTCTTTATGCACAAGAGATGACATGAAAGACAGGCCTGGGCATCACGGCTGTCACAGCTGAGGTCCCAGAAAAATGAGTCATCACAGTCAATACCAGAAGTTAGCGTCTTAGATGAACCCCACCAAAATTGTTGACCCACAGATTTGTGAGCAACTTTCTGATTGTTGTTTGGGGATGGTTTCTTATGCAGCAAATGCTAACTGATGCAATTGTGATCTGAAAATAAGTTAAAAAAATGAAATGCCTGGAATCTATGCAAATAGGCCATGCAGAGATGTTAAGACCCCCAAGACAGTAACATCAGAGAAACTGGAAGACACGTATGGGAAGGGTTTGGGGCCGGTGTGGGGTGGGCATGAGGCACCTCCCTGAAGCCTGCACGCCAGGTGTTCATTGGGGAAGCTCTTCATACCCCAGTTTCCTGGAACTGAGACCCCCTAACCTCCCAACTGTCTTATATTCTAGATAGTTTCTTGGCTCTGTTCACAATTATGCAATTGCACCTTGTTTATTTTCTTCCTGCCTCTCACTCCCAGGTCTGGGCCATTGGTACCATGTTCCAGGTCCTGATTTGGGGTAAATCTGAATTGCCGTGACTCAGAGAAGCATCCAGTCATCTGTTAAAACATGCTACTGCCGGCTGGGCACAGTGGCTCACACCTGTAATCCCAGCACTTTGAGAGGCCCAGGCAGGCAGATCACAAAGTCAGGAGATCAAGACTATCCTGGCTAACATGGTGAAACCCCATCTCTACTAAAAATACAAAAAAAATAGCCGGGTGTGGTGGCGGGCACCTGTAGTCCCATCTACACTGGAGGCTGAGGCCGGAGAATGGTGTGAACCCGGGAGGCGGAGCTTGTAGTGAGCCAAGATCGCACCACTGCACTCCAGCCTGGGCGACAGAGTGAGACTCCATCTCAAAAAAACAAAACAAAACAAAACAAAACATGTTACTGCCCTAGGAATGGCTTTGAGAATCCTGTTCTCAATCTTAAAACGTACTTTTTTTGAGCCTCAATCTCCCGGGCTCAGGCAATCCTCCCACCACAGCCTACCAAGTAGCTGAGACTACAGGCGTACACCACCATGCCAGACTAATTTTTTTTTTTTTTTTTTTTTTTTGAGACAGTCTTACCCTGTCACCCAGTCTAGAGTGCAGTGGTACAATCTCGGCTCACTGTAACCTCCGTCTCCCAGGTTCAAGGGATTCTCCTGCCCCAGCCTCTCAAGTAGTTGGGATTACAGGTGCGTGCCACCATGCCCAGCTAATTTTTGCATTTTTAGTGGAGATGAGGTTTCACCATGTTGCCCTGGTGGGTCTTGAACTCTGCCTGCCTTGGCCTCCCAAAGTGCAGGGATTACAGGTGTGAGCCACCACCCCCAGAAGAACACACTTTTCTCCAAACAAGACAAATGCCCATCACTCCCAACTCTCCTCAAAACTCGTGAAAGATCCATCACTTTTCAAAGAGTTTGGGCCTCAAATTATTTTTGCCTTTCTTCCTTCTCTCATTATTTACTCCAGGCACCAAAAAAATAAGAGAAAAAAAATGTATTTATCTGTCCACAATAGATTTGATTCTTGGCGTTAATTCTTCCTTTAGTAATTATGTTCCAGTTGGGCTTCCCTCAGAAACTGGATTTGATTCAACAGCACGGGTGCAGGGAGTTTATTTGGGAGGTAAACACAGGAAGGACACGTGAAGGAGTAGGAAAAAGGCAGAAAATAATGGCCTGGTGAGCTGTTGACAGCTACAGGCATCTAACGCTTCATCCTGCCGAGGCAGCTCTAAGGAAACCACATAGAAAAGTCTTTGAACTGTCCCACCAAAGGCTGGAGAAGTGCAGTTCTTATCCCCCAACTCCCTTCATGTCCCTTCTTGCTTTGGCGATTGCCCCAGAGGGCATTCAATTTCTGGCACCTCACATTGTCTTGTGCTTGGGCTGGGCTATGTCCCTGGCCCAGAGACATCCCATAGACTAAGAGACAGAGATCTTGGAGAGAGGCTGTAGACAGCCTGGAACTGCCCCACCTCAACTACAGGTGAACTGAGATGGGGGCCAGAGGGCTTTGGGATGAGGCATTTACAGTGTCTGCCATGACTCCATTTGCTGAAGACTCTCTATGAGCCAACTCCAACGTGAGATGCTTTGCGTGAGCTATCTCATGCAATGTTCAAACCAACACGTCGACATTATCATGAGCTCCATCTTACAGATGAGGAAAGTGGGTCTCTGGCCCAAGTAAGTGGGGTACAGCCAGATCCTGAGCTGGGTTCTGCTTCACTCACCCATGCACCTCGATATCATGTAGCTTAGTAAGGTGGATTGCTCACCACTTGCAAAGCCGATGCTCCCCAGTATCACAGGAACCACAAAAGGACCACAGAGGTGACCTTCACTTGGAGTCAATCACAATCTCAAAGCCAAGGTGGGGTTTCTCCCCAATATTTTAGGCTTGGTGCTTCTTAGTTTGACCACTGACAATAACGGGCTTACGGACCAGTGTTCTTTTCTCGCTTATACTAATCCTCATGGTACTTAACACTTTACAGTTGTGATAGTTAATAAGTATGTTTAATAAGAAGGTATAGTGGACACCTATCATTTTTCTGGGCATCTGATGTACCCATTCCCCTTCCCAAATGCACTCTGATATCTGTAGATAATTGTATCCCCTCCACTAGGTTAGGCTTGCTGAGAAGGTAGGTTCAGGTGCCTCACTGTCATTTGAGAATTGGCAGCATTCTGATCCTTCCCAGAGGTGGGCCTGTGGCCTAAGCTTGACCAAGCTGATGTCCTCTCAAAGGACTTTGCATCTTGAACACAAGAACAATGAGAACATGGTGAGTCTTTCATCAGAGCAGCAATGAGGGCCGGCCAGCCAGGCCATTCTCCCTAGCGCTGGGTGCCAGGCTTCCTTCTTCATACCTCCAGCCCTCGGAGCTCCCTTCTCCTGCCTCTCCCTAAACCTGATCTTCTTGTCTCTGGTTGATGCTTTTTGTTCTTCTTTTCCTCCCAATAAATCCCCTTTTGTTAAATAGCCCAGAGTTCGTTTCGACATGTGTAACAAAGAGCCATAACGAATACAGACAATAGAAAACCTGATGGTGAAATCTACAGTGTCCACATCACCCTCTAAAGTCAAGATTCAACAATGCGGCCAAGTAGGGTGGCTCACGCCTGTAATCCCAGCACTTTGGGAGGCCAAGGCAGGTGATCCCCTGAGGTCAGGAGTTCAAGACCAGCTGGCCAACATGGCAAAACCCCATCTCTACCAAAAACACAAAAAAATTAGCCGGGCGTGGTGACATGTGCCTGTAATCCCAGCTACTCAGGAGGCCGAGGCAGGTGAATTGCTTGAACCCGTGAGGCAGAGGTTGCAGTGAGCGGAGATCACGCCACTGCACTCCAGCCTGGGCAACAGAGCGGGATTCCATCTCAAACAAACAAAAAGATAAAAAGATTTAAACAATGCAACAGTTGCTGAGTGGCATTCCCACAGCTTCCCTCTGTCCCCCTCTGAAAGTTGTACACTGTGCATTTTACCATGTGAATGCAAAACTTACTTCGCCTTAAGGGCAACTCCTTAGACACTGTAAAAAACCTAAGCATATTAACTGAAATTTTTTCACTTAAATGTAAAGGCTATCCCAGTGCAAATATTACTAAGTGTACACTGAAGGGTTTCTTTTTTTTTTTTTTTTTAAATGAGCAGCTTTTCCTTCTTGTCCTGCCATATTGCCAAGCTCCATATTTTTATTTCAATATTCTGCATGATCAGTTTATAATCTAAAGGCTTTAAAGCAGCTATTGATCCGCTTTTAAAATAGCATTTCCATTCTTTCTCATGATTTCATAATCTTCTTTACACCATTTCCTTGCCTTGGAACTTGTCCCCTTCAAAAATGGTAAATGTCCTGTTCAATGTAAATTAGGATGAAAGGTCCAGAGAGTGCTCTGGCGGGATTTGGCCAGGTCACTGTTCTTTAAGAATACGTCACATTAACGTCCCCAGTAGCTAGTCATGTTTACAACACTCTTTTAAAAACCTTATCCTGGTCAAGGCACACATAAATTGTACAACTATTGAAACACAGTTGGTCGCGGAGCTGCAAATTCATAGTAGAGCAACCTACAGGGTGTTTTAGAAAAGACAGCATTTTAAATACGACTCATGAATAAGCAAACAGCCCCGACCACCCAAATCAACTTGAAGAGTAAACACAGAGGGAATGTTTAGCTAAATTTTAGACGCCATTTGATGAAGGAAAAGGGCTAAAACTTATCAGCTGAGAATGAATTATGTCAATACCACAAACGCTAAGCAACTGCAGAAAACTGTCTTCAAGCAAAAGTTACACAGGCAAAAGGCTAACTGTTTATGCACCATAGATAAAATACACTCTACTACAAAGGGATTGCCCATGCAAAAGATAACTGGAGAAATGCTTTAGAAGACGCAGGATATACATACATAACTTATTTGTGTATTTGCATGACTGTATTTAAGGATTATCATGGGAAAGAAATAGGCGCTTACATATATGCTGGGACAGAAAAAAAAAACCAGGCAGCTTTTAACTTGTTTCTATCTATAAGTTCTGGTATGTGACCTACTGAAGCCAACTACCCCAATATAAAGCTGTGGAGGTAACAGTATTCATGATGCATAAGACTTAGAGAGAAACCAAAAGGAACTTCATAATGTTTAACCGGGCTTCCTGTTTGTTTAGAGGGAGGTAGCGGTCTCCTGCTTTAGCAAGTTTCTTACAGACAGGGATTAAGTCTCTTAAATGTGGAATCTTGGGGCCCTAGGACAGTGCCTGGAACAAAGCAGATGCTCAATAAACATTCATTTCATTCAGTCCAATTCTCCTGTATCTTCTCTCAGTGTCAAGCTTGTAACTGGGAATAAAGTCATTTAATAAAGCTTCTTGAATCTCTAAAAAATAAAACTTTTGACTCTTTATTGAGCTATTTTTGAATACAGAGTATACGCAGGAAGGTCAAAATTTCATCTTTTCCATCTCCCTCACTAGAAACCTAGTTATATGTCATCTTTAGGGATAAAGAAAGATAGGTCCCTCATAATCAATTTACATACAATCAAGGTTTGCTGTTTGCATGTTGTGCAATTCAGGGACCTCTAGAGAATCTCCCCCGTACCACTGGGCATTGGACAAGCCAGCCAAGTTACGTATTCCATCTCAACTAGCAAGCCGAAGGCAACGGCACTAACAAAGCATTGCCTCCAGCCAATCCTGGGAATCACGAAGTGTCCGCCCCACATGCGTGCCATTCATCTGTCCGGTCCTACGGAGCGGAGACAAGCCTCAAGGAGAGAGAAACCAAAACGAGGGCGGGAGGAGGAAAAAGCCAAAGCAGCTTCACACTAGTCCATGTCAACGCTCAAAACAAATCCCCCTTTTTTTAAGGAACTGAGGAATAGCCAGACAAGTGCCCATTACTCTTTCTGTATTTCTTGGACAAGACTTGACTAGGAAAATGGCATTTGCAAAGCGTTTGAGAGCACACCCCTCTTCCTTTTCTTTGCTCAAAAAGTCACTCAGAGGAAAGTGCATTCTGAGTTCTAGTCCCCAATTCAAATTAAGTTCAAAGTCAATTCAGGACTGTGGAAGTGTTGAAGTTTGTTATGGGGCCCGGCGGGCAGCACCTGCTCTCCCTGTATTAGCTAGATCTGAGCATGAACATCAGCAGGTATCAGGCAGCAACTCAGGCGTGGGTGGAAGAAAGACACATAAATACCTCCCCACTTTCTTCTTAAAACCTTTCCTTACATTTAGATCACCATAAAACCAATAATGACTCAACGGGCAATTGTTTCTATCTGAATCGTATTTTGCATTGACTGAACAATTCACAAACCAATCCCCCTGCTAGACCCTCATGACCGTATCATATGTACCAGGGAGCTGTAGACTGCAAGGAAGCCATGCAAGAGACTTTCGTGGGTCAAACAGATGAGAATAGGTATCCCAAATCAACAGCGTTTACAAGTTGTAATTATTTACTTATTGACACAAATTTACATAAAGCTACTTAGGGGGTCAAGGTTGGCACAGCACATGGTGCTCAATTACACTGGATTTTAGCCCTCATGTCACACCCTGACTGGAAAGCAAGAAACGCTGGAAAGTTGTGCACCAGGAATGA
The DNA here is from genome assembly GCF_028878055.3 of Symphalangus syndactylus. Taxonomy (NCBI): domain Eukaryota; kingdom Metazoa; phylum Chordata; class Mammalia; order Primates; family Hylobatidae; genus Symphalangus; species Symphalangus syndactylus. The sequence goes on from NC_072433.2 coordinate 23,244,261, forward strand.
GCAGCCTATTAAGATCTGAAAAGCTGTCATCCACACTGAAAGGACTTGCGTCAGCCACTGAGGATATATTTTAAAGCCTGTCCGCAAGAAAACTTTAATAACGCAGCCTTGCTCTAATGTCTTGTGAGAGGAGAGGCAATTTTACTTCTTCTATTAACCCAACGTGATTACAATGGCTTATTTCATGGAATATTAAGTTCAAATTTTGCTCCCTGGGAGGACAATAAAAAAAAGAGAGAGAGAGAGAGAGAGAGTGTGTGTGTGTGTGCTTATGACTTTGCCCAAAATAGCCACAGGACCACAGCCCCTTGGTGCTTTGAATGCATCAAAGCAGTCATCTCCCATAATTCGCTAATGGTGAAATAAATTAGTGACCAAATAATAACCTGAAAAGATGATATCAAGATGGAAAGCAAATGTTTATCTTTTGCAAAGGCCAGCATAACAAAGCTTATGGCAGTCTCCCATCAATCCCTCCTTAAAAAAAAAAAAAAAATCAACTTCCTATTAGATACCTCTCGTGGTAGTTGTTTCATAGTGAGACCATAGTTAGACTTGCTAACAAAATAAATAATCACCTTGAAAAGCAACAAGCAGACACAAAGCCACCTGAACTATATAGATGCTTATGGAAATGAAACTGGGCTTCCTCTTAATAATTCCCAATGAGACATACTCCCCGAAAATTATTTTGAAGAGTAATTGTACTTATGAAAAATGGCAGGTTCACCATAATGAAGGTCACCGAGTACTTTTTATAGGTCTAACTGTAAGATTGTACACCCAGTTTTGCAATCAATATTCACATTTTGAATTGTAAGTGAATGATTGGTTGGAATGTGAACCCTAATTAGTGACCCAATAATCTCGAAAGTCAACAGGCATTCCGCACTTGGTTCCCAAAAGCCATGCCCGACACTTATTCTGAATGGCTTTCATTCTCCAATATGGCTGCTGTCCTCCAATCACTCTCCATATAAAAGAGAGGACATCCCTCTTTTTTTTTTTTTCTTTGAGACAGTCTCATTTTGTTGCCCAGGCTGGAGTATAGTGGCGTGATCTTGGCTCACCGCAGCTTCCACCTCCCAGGCTCTTAGCCTCCCCAGTAGCTGGGATTACAGGTGCCTGCCACCATACCCAGTTAATTTGTTATTTTTTTTTTTTTTATTTCTAGTAGACACGGGGTTTCATCATGTTGGCCAGGCTGGTCTTGAACTCCTGGCCTCTAGTGACCAGCCTGCCTCAGCCTCCCAAATTGCTGGGATTACAGGCATGAGCCACTGCCAGGCCAGGAGATCCTTTCTTAATATCAGGAAACAAAGCTCATTTTCCTCGGCTCTGCGTGCCCTCTGAATAGTATATGAATTGTTGGACAGTTATCTTTAAAAAACTTAATTCACACCTTTCATGGTATGAAACTCTCTCTCCATCTGGGGCTTCCATAAACAAGGTTAATTTCATGGAATGGAAACCATAACTTGGTTAGCTACTCTGGTGGTGGTGGTGGTGGTGGTAGGGGGTGGTGGTGGTAGGGGGTGGTGGTGGTAGGGGGTGGTGGTGGTGGTGGGTGGTGCGGGGTGGTGGGTGGTGGGTGGCGGGTGGTGGTGGGTGGCGGGTGGCGGTGGTGGGCGGTGGGTGGTAGGTGGTGGTGGTGACCAAATTAGCCAGGTGTGCAGTAGCAAATCTCATTTGAAAAGCAACGAGTTCATCAACCACAAAACAAGACTCTTAGATCCATGGAAAACACAAATAGAGAAAATCTTCCCACTCATTTTATGTGTGTTTCTTTATCCTAAGTGGCATATTAAGCTAAAACGAAGTATAGTGAGCTCACACCAATGGCTCAGAAATGACACATTCCCTTATGGATGTGATTTATCACTGTTTTTACTTTTTACAGAGGAAAAAAAAACACATTTACCTTTAACATTTTTATTTGAGAAATGCAAATGGTAGATAGCATCATAATCATAAGCCTACAAACCTAAGGAATGTTGAAAGTTAAATACACATGGAAATTGTGCTATGACTCTTTAGAAAGGAAAAAAACGCATATGAATCAAATAATGCTGATTTCTACTCTCTCTTTAGAGGAGTTCCCTGTTTGTAGCTCACATGACTAAATAATCTGATAAGAGGAGCAAGGCTAAATGGCAAACGGCAAACATCCCCACCTGATGTATTTCCTCAGCCCTGACCTTCAGATAAAAATCGTACAGAAATCTGCAAAAGCTCCAAATATGCAGCAGACCACAAGCCTCCAACATTTTCAGACACAACAGTCAGGAGGGGAAAAAAAAGTAAAAAGAAAAAAAAAGAAACAAAGGTATTGCTACTGAAAACAGTCAGCCTTTTCTCTTCAATATCTCAGGATTAGGGTCAGATGAATGCAATAGCTGCCTACGCCATTTCTTCCTCTGTCTGTGAACATTCATATTACAGGCACATATGTAATCTACATATGTGTGTGTCTATCATTTTTATGTGTATGTGTACCCAGTATCAAGTGTGTGGGGAGTTCACATAAGATATATTATATACATACTGTGTGCATATTTAGGAAGAAAAAAGACTTCAAACGGTAAAAATTTATTGCACTGTGAAATTAGCTAAAATTATGACAACTGTAAGAAAAAAAATTATACGGGCAAAATTTGGGTCTGGTGGAAGAATTCTTTGATGTCTGGATTCCAATTTAACCCCCGACTGAGTTCTAAGAATCAAATGAACAAAGTATATCATACACCCCAAGTCTGCCTGTCAGCACTAGTCATCATTTTTTATTTTATTCTTTCCAGCTGCATGTATTTACAAGACTCTGTTCTGACATTTCCTCCCCTCTAAATGTACACACTCACTGCTACGGGCAGTTGCCAAATACATTTGTAAAACAGTTCAACCCTGTGTTTGTTTATTCATTATGCCTCTCTATCAGTCTCAATAAATATGTATCACCCTAATTTTTTACATTTGCTATTACATCAAACCTTTGTATATTTGACTTACCTGTTTGTGTTTGAATATACACCACCCACGTTTAAAAAATACCTCAAGTACACAGTGAAAAGAAAACTGAATATTCACATACAAAAATTCACATATATCCTGCATTTCTGTTTAGGGTAGATTAAAGAATTTTTATAAAGATGAGGATTACAATGACATAGATTTCAAAACATCCCTGGGCACACAAATACTATGCTATTCCTATCTTGATCTGTAATAGCAATGGCATATAACTCTGAACATATCCACAAATGGGTATTTTATATACATACAGTTGGCAACAGAGGCAGTTGTATATTCACCACGTTGAAGAACGGTGAAGTCTCAACTGCTAGTACATGCTGCATACAGAAAGAACTTTTCCTGGGTATATGGCTGTTAAGTGAGCTAAGACTCTGAATACATTAAGGCAGTTATAAATGTTTAAAATGTTAATAATAAATCTAGGTTGTTTAAGGAGTATTTCCAAATAACATAAAATATTTAGTTTCCCCCACCCAACCCATAAAAGATAAGATTTATCACAAAATGTTTGAGGAATAATCAGCCATTTTTGGCTAATATATTTTAATATTTATACACATGACACATGCTGAATATAAATGATACATCATGATTTCCCATAGTGTATGGAATTTATACAATTAACTGCAAGATCCAATGGCTTCAAGGCACGTAAGGTGCAAACACAGTTACAAGGTTTTGCTGATTATTGTTATAAATCTTATCAAGCATAAAGGCACTAAAGTATATTCTGTTTACACTGTTCATTCTAAAATACAGCATATAAAAATATTATTATTTCTTGTTAAAAGATTTATATTTTTCTGGCTTTTTTCTTTTATGAAGTAAATTTATTTACCAGTATTCAAAAAATACTTTCTATTTTTCCACTTCCAAATATGTGTTTGAAATATACCCTGAGATTCAATATCAATTTTCTGGTTATTTCTCAAGGGTTATATTTGTTCATAATAATAGCAGCAAACATTCTGGCATTATTCATTTGGTTTCTCCGAAGTGCTTAAATTTAAAAAGAATCAAATAACAAAAGCATGATGAATTGGATTGCTTATTTTACACACATCTGATAGCCAGATACATATGTATGCAGTTACGCATGTATATTTCTGGCACACCATTAATCATCAATGACAAAATCATGTTATCAATCCACCTACACCGAACATTAAATATTTTAATATTCATATAAATGGCATCAAAAATATACACATGATTTTGCTTTTTAAATTAAGATACTTTGGTCCTTAATGGAGATATTTTTCACTGGGCCTTTCCATTCCTTCTTAGCCATAGTAATATTTAAATATACTTGTACATAAAAATCTGTAATAAATTCTACAACACACCCCCAAACCGTCCAGTGTCTGAATTTTTTAAAAGGAGCTAAAGCCACAGCATATGAAACGTGAAATGGAAACATCCCAATCCCTGCATGCGTGATCCTGGGGTTGTCCACCCGTTAGTAAAGAGGCACTGAATTCTGCAGCTGCTTATCAAATCAGGTTTATGTTTCTAGAATGAGTTCCTGCTGGTGAGCCTGAATTTGTAGACAGTCATGAAAAAAATATCCTCTAAGACTGATCTAGCTCAAAACAAAACCTCTGGAAAGACACGTAAGTTTTATCACACTCATGTACACCTAGGCAGCTAAAGAGTATGTTAACACGATGAACATCTGTATGCATGCAGACACAGGCTAATATATTTAATACATATACTTGTATTCAGACCACATGCATATTAAATGTCATGCCTAGGTGTCAGTATAAGATCCACATATGGCGTATATGTATCCTATCAGTAACATATATTCAATAATTTGTATGTTTACATTAGCTAAAGTACATTATCACTTTTCTTTTTTGCTTTTTGCTAAAATAAGTCTGGAAATCAAAATGAAGAAAATACTTGAGTATAGAAAGAGTTCCTTTTATCAGCTCCCCAGTCGGATATGTGGGGTAGGAATTCATTAGCATAGGCTTTTTTTCCTACTCATTTGTTAAACTAGAATGCTAGAAAGAACTAGAAAAGACTGCATTTCTCTTACTTTTCTTAACCATGTAAAACAACCCCCTAGAAGAGGTCTAGAATGAGCTTTGTTTCTTTTTTCAAATGGGTCTAATGTCCTTTCTCTGCCACCCTCACACACAGACACAAAACCCACCGTGTGGGTTCACGGTCCACATCTGGCTCCCACGCAGAGTTGTACATTTGCAAGCACATCTTAAATATTGTGAAGCCAATCTGGACTTACTAAAAAATCTATGATACGAGTGAGAAATCATGCTAAATACAAGCCCTGGTAACTTTATTTTTAATGATGACTTTCAAAAAAAAAAAAAAAAAGGTAAGGGAGAGAGATCAGCAGGGTGAATGTAAAAATTGTTAATCTTAAATTTCTACAAACACAAGTGTCAGAGTAAGCAGGTATGGTGCATCAAGCATAACAAAAAGAAACGAGGTGGTTGGGTTCGGGGGGTTGGGTGGGGGGGTCCCAGGCACTTGCTTCCTTGAATCCCTCTGAATACATTTCACAATTCATCAGTTTTTGTCTTCCCTGCCACGAATGAGGACAATCAGACCAGACACCCATTAGATTTTTCATGCAATTTTTTTTTCTTGTTCATGACATGTTGGCAGGGAGGATGGCAATTCTGAAATCTTACCAAATGAGAAAAATGTCAGAAGCTGAACTGACAGCTAGTGGTTACTATGGTGATTGGTGATATTGAAAAAATAAAATAAAATAAGACTCAGTTAATTCAAAAGGAATCAAGTTGGGTATTTTTAAGCCAGTTGATACAGATGAAAACTTAATCCTGATATTGGGACATTATCTTTTTGAGCTAACAGCCAAAGACACCATTTAGCTTAAATAATAACTAAATACACAGCTCATAATCTTGTGATTAAAAATAATAGAAAGAAACAGTATTGATAAATGGAAGTCAAACATTATTACCAAATGACTATCAGGGAAACATAGATTATATTCAGTGGAAAGAGGATTTTGTTCAGAGGAAAAAAATTAAAGTTTTAGCAAAATATTTTTAAAAAGAGAACATGGAAGCCTCACAGATAAAAAGGATTCTTCAGGGACAACTCAGATTCTATTAAAACACACACAAAGACACACACAAACGTGGTGATTTCATCTTCAAAGTTCAACTCCCCCCAAAGAAGAAAATCCATTTTGATTCTAATTGTTAATATATTCAATCTCTTTATTTTAAAAAGATATTTAACAGAGAAAGCTTCATCATGAGATTTTTAGAAATATATATACATATATATCTTCTCCATACCATCATTTCTCTTTTTGGTTGAAACCCAGTGTAATATTCTGACTATCTAAAATGAGGGACCCTCATTTTATACTAAGCAAAATAATAGTAATAACATACATATTGGCAACTTTTTCTAACATCAAGCAATGACAACTCTTGCTGGTTCCATCGATTAGTGCTATTATTTTTAGATTTAAGGGTTTTAAATGAAGGAAACAGAACATCATGAAAATCATATTTATAATTCATCAAAAATTATGCAATTGTTCATCTCACAGGTAATATACATGAAACCGAGAGGTGATTACTTTTTATAAAGAGAGTTTGAACACAGTTAATAAAGAAGATGCAAAGTTAGGGGTTCAGCCAAGAAGAACATATTGTATCTGAAAAATTTTGAAGACGGAGTAAAACTTGTTTAAGCCTTCTCTTCACAACAACACTAAAATGCTATAAGCATAATGGATTAATAGGAAAAGTAGACTTAGGAAGACCAGAAACAGCTCTCATTTTGAAACAGTTGCATATTTTATCCACATGCCATACTCCCAGATCTAGTCTATATTTTTTTCATTTGATATAGGGATATTAAATTATCTACTGTTTCTTTTTTTTTCTTTTTCTTAAGTCAAATCTTTTGAGAGTTACAGGTAACTAGTGAAAACAAGATTCTTATTTATAACCTCAAGCTAGTATTTAATGCAAGAGGGAGGGGGAACATTATCAAGGAAGCTGCTCAGAAGGAAAAAAAAATTAAGTCTTATTGGTTCAAGGAAGCTCTTCTCCACTGGACAGACTACAATGCCATCTACTGGAAAAGTGAAGTTCCACGTCACTTGAAACAGCAGAGCTAGTTTAAAAAGCTGATAGATGTAACTGGAAAGACATCCAGTCCTACATTCTTCACTGTTCAAAAAAGATAAGATATCTATATATATATAGTTGTGGAAACATCAGTTCCTATTATAGATCATTATGTTCTTCCTCTAAGATCTCCTCCCAGCATTTTGCTTCTTAATTTCCAGCGAAAGCCTCTCTTTTTTAGCTTCTTCCAACTACTCTTGAGGACCAAGTTAACAACACCCAGAAAAATAATCACCAGCAGCGAGCGACCTTGGGGTCCTTTTCTGCAGTCTCTAGCTTGTGATTTTTTGCAAGCAGTTTGTGTTAGTATTTGCTCTGCAAAAGGTTTTTTTAAAAAAAAAAAAAAATCCCTAAAATCACAATAGGAAAGACTACCATCGTGGTCAGGAGCAGGTGGAAAAAAAAAAAAAAAAGCAGATGCAGATCAAGCCCCCGGCTTCATAAGCACAAAGTCTCTTTTTATATGTTCTCATGCGGTATGGGATGGAGAATCTAAGGTCCCTTTTAAGAATAAGAATTCACCGAGGTTTTGCAAGCCATTCCCACATTTCCACCGGCGTGTCCTTTGCTCGTTTGCACACTTCCCTTTCATTCTGGTTGCTTCACCCTGTGATATTTAAAAGTGAGAAATGGGAAGGAGGTAGGGTCACCATTTTCCACTCTCTAGATGAAGCAATTCCAGTTAAGGCAGGCAATATTTAAGAAGCAAGAAGGGACTATCACTGTAATTAAATAAGAATTTGTTTTCACTAGTACTAGCAAAAAGAGAGTAAGTTCCTGCCTAAAAGCTGCTGCCAATATTTTCCATGTATAGGTATAAGCGTAAGTAAACAGCGGGGATTCTCAGCCTCCACAGTGTTGACATTTGGGGCCAGATAATTACTGTAGGATGGTAAGCAGTGTCCCTGGCTTCTACCCACTACTTGCCACTGGTGAAACCACCTGTGCCTGTGTGCCCATGCGCACACACACACACACACACACACAGTTATAGCAAACAACAAGGTCTCCAGACATTGTTAGATGTCCTCTGGGGAAGGAGGGGGGCAAAATTACACCCTACTGATAACAGCTGTTATAGGATCCTAATTTCAATTTTACATACATTAGTTCTCACCAGGCTCTATCTGGCTTTGATTCATAGTGGTGTGTGAAACAACATTTTTAAAGGAACTAAGAACATGGTGGAATCGGTGTGAATGGGAGAGTAACAATCTCCATTCTACACGTTCCATTACTTCAGGGCTGATGAGCGTTCCTGACCTTTCCAAAGGCCTCCCTTGAAAGTTCTCCGGGGGAAACAAAAGGGAGAGGTTGGCTCGTGGATGGTCGCTGTCAGATTTGCCCCCAAAAGCAAGGGAAAAATTTTGCCATCAAAATGAAATCTTCTGGCAGGCAGAGAGGTTTAGATGGGGGATGGGAGAGAGGGCTGCAGAGCTATCTTTGGATTCAAAGTGTTTAAATTAAGAGGCTTCACTATTCAAAGGCAAATAATAAACTGAAAAACAGGTCATCTTTAAATGAGAACTCTTTTTTTCCCTATAACAGGAAATCTGAACAGCAAAGTACAACATTTTAATTTCTGGATTTGACATAATTTGAAACTTCAATGTGGAGCTTTTAAAAAGTATCACTCTGTAAGAAAAGATGAGATTAGGATAAAAGTCAGAAGAGAAGTTAGAGTCTGGGGAGACATAGGCCTTATATTCAAGAGGACTAGTGAAGTTCAAATTGTAGTGAAGTTCAGGCTTAGAGCAGTGTAGTTCTGTATTAACCTGAAATGCTTCTATCTAAGAGTAAAATCTCTCAAGTCTCATCCCAGAAGGTGTGTGCAGTCTCCATTTAAATGTCTCCAACAGAACACAAAATAATTTTGCAGTAACTGATCTACTGTATTAGATGTGCCTGGTCTATTTATTTCCGTTGCTTTTTAACATCTACCAAGAATATCAAAGCTTGCTTGTTGGGAAGTTTTCAGTCAGATAGTAATCTTTCCAAACTACATTGAAAAATGTAAACGACATATCTCTGCACCCCTTATTTACCAACCCTTTGATGATATAGGTGAGAACAATACGAACACATTTTTAACACCTGACATTTTCTAATATTCTGAAATCTTACTTTTCCATGTCACAGGCAAAGGGTATGTAGCATTGGGAAGGAACTGAATACAAAGTACTACATCCGCTCTTCAAATATGCAGTCCGTGATAGCACCTTCTATAAGACGGGTGGCTTTTGTGGAGTGTTTCTTTCTTTAAATGAGCTGGACCACACATACTCACTCATTCAGAATAAGTCTATAGATGAACTGTCTCTGTATTTTTAAAGAAACTCAGCTTGTGCGGTCCGCTGATATCTCAGAGAAACAAGGAACCATTTTCACATAATGGATGGGGCTGCAGTGCGAAGCAGACAAGCCCCCCTGGAAAGAATTTGGTCTGTCACGACATGCAGGATAATTCTCCTACGTTTCTGCATCAGGTTTACCTAAACTGAGTTGATTTCCAGGGCAGTATTCATGGATTACGTCATATTGGACCCAGGAAGGTTTGAAGGTTTGCTGGTAATAATCACACACACACACACACACACACACACACACACACACACACACGCTCTCTCTCTCTCCCCTCACTCTGCCCATGCTTACTGCTACTCTAAGCAGGCCATTGGAGTCCAAAGAGAAAGTGTCTATAGCTTCAATCTTCCATTTTTATCTGTTCAGGAAATATTGATGTTATTAACCACACTTTTAACTGTCAGCATCTTGATATATTCTGGATATCTGCTAGGGTTCCCACTACTTAGTCGGTGCCTTTTAAAAAATATATATGTGTGTGTATATATATATACATATACATATACATTTTAGATGGAGATGGGATATGTATGTGTGTGTGCGTATGTATATGAAAAGTTAAAAAAGAAGCTGGCTATTATCTGTTAAGATTGTCCAAGAGTGTGTATCTAAAGGGGTTTCTTTCTGTTCTCTGCAGGTATTACCTGAGCAGTGTCCCCTAAAATCGCTAGCACCTGGTGACCTGCCCCACAGCTCCCCTCCAGTTTCCCTGCCTTTGCTTCATATAGAGGGATTTCTGTGCAGAAAACGCTCGTGGAATCTGCCGTCTCTTAGTCTCTTAACTTTTATCGTCAGTTGCTAAATTAGCTAATGATTAATTAGTTAATGTTTTCAAAGCACTTTGAAGATGAAAAGCACCGCTAAGTGCTAAGTGTAAAACGGCATTAGTAATTCCACTCGGCAAAGACTAATTAGCTTTTAAAAAAATGTTCCCCCCAAACTGATCAATAATGTTCCTGGTATTACAGTAGGACTGTTTGTCCCACAGATCAGTAAGACCCACCTCACGTTTTAAGGCTTTTATGCCCCGAGACACGCAGAAATCCCGACTGAGGTTTATTGCTTGGTAACCTCTTGGCTTTCAATGTGGCTGGAGTTGGACTAGTGATGTCATCTATACAAAAACGCAGCATTTTTGCTGTCAAAAAAGCTTTAAAGGATTATTTAACAAAGCTAAAAGTAAAGAACTAAACTCTAGGAAAGTGGTACAGAAACATGATCAGTGAACTTATATTTAAGAAGAATTAAGCTTTTAAAGTTTTTTTTTTTTCCCATCTCTAAAAAGCTCTTTAACGGTGGTTCTCCAGGTAGCCTCTGAATTTATTGTGAGATTTCACTTTGATGGCTATGAGTCCTCATGGGGACTATTATGTCAATAATTTCTACAGCAACATTTTATTCCAGGTACAGAAATGACTTAGAAGATAGAGCCAGGGTCTGGAAATTCCAGGATCCTACTTTAAATTACCCACACCAACCACAACTGAATGAAAAAAGATAGCTTTCACCCATTTTCCCCTTTCCAGCCAGATTCTTAATGTACAGACCTTTTTTTAAGCTTCTTGGGTGTCAAGTGTCCTGAAACAACTACTCAAAAAAAGTTCAGCATTTTGTTTATTCCATCCACTTTCAAAGACTTAAATAATGTAAAGTTAATGGGAATCATGAAGCCAAAACAGGCAACTTTGCAAGAGGAAGCTTGTGGGTCATTTGTTCCCTTGGTACAAACATACTTGCCCCTGCTGTCCACCAGTGGGCCTTGGTTATAAACACTGGGGATTTAGGTTTTTTTGAAATGCCTGAGATTATTATTTTTAGTCAAGCTTTTTTTAAAAAAAAAAAAAAACCATAGTCTTTCACATAAAAAAAAAAACTACATGATTTCTATTAGCTTAAGGCTGGGATCTTTGTGGTTTTTTGGTTGTTGTTTTTCTTTTTTTAAGGTGGGCAATTTCAGAATGATATTAAGATGCTGATTTTTTAGAACATCAAGAAAACATTATTAATATGTCATTCAAAATATGCAGTATTAACACATGAAACTCTACATACGTAACAAACTGCAGAAACAACTCAGCTTAGAAAATAAAAAGTTCAGCTAAACAAAAGGAATTTGACATGTGGCAGCCTACGTTCTCTGTGTATTCTGTTACTCCAGGAATGAGTTTAGCTGGAGCACGAACACAGTAGCACATAAGCCATATATATATATATATATATATATATATATATATATATATATATACATGCGTGTGTGTATACATATGTATTTATAATGTGGACATGATATATACATACAATCACACACACGCACAGTGCAACCACATCAATCAGTTACTAAAGACAACAATGACACGTGCACACATTCTCAGAACTTAAGGTTTGCTACCAACCTCACTATCAGCCTTTCTTCCATGTACAAAACTACAACTGCCAGAAGGGCGCAGTAAAAATCACTTGAAAACAAACAGACAGACATGTTTTGGAAAAGTGTGGCCCGCTACGAGATGATTCCCTTGGGATTTCCTAAGTGAATATTTTTAGAAAAAAGACACCTGAAATATGAAATAATTTGCACATAGCTATAACCCAGCCCCTGTGAAAACTAAAGATAAGCAAAGGTTAGAAGGACGAGGTGGTCAAGCCAAGGGCACCTCTTACTGCCAAGGTCTCCATAAGTGAGTGGGACACAAAATATAGGAAAAGAGAAGGGAATAAACTTGGGGAAAGCTACAATTTTGATCAGAAGGAGAAGTTACTTTGGAAATTTCAAGGATTATTTGAGATTCTTATCAAGTTCCCTTCTTTTTCTTATAATCGAACAAGTGTTAAACTGTATCAGGCTGTCACAGCTGTCCCAATACATGAACCACACATAGAGTAACAGCTTTCGTTACACATTTTTGTGAAGTAGTTTCCAGCACACTGTGATCAGAGCTTGCATATTTTTATACTACTTGCATATTGAAAATAAACCCAACATTTTAGATTATTTTTCTCATCGTGTACCAGGCCTGTTTGGTTTCTGGAAGACAAAGGGGCAATTATGATTGTGTACCTACTGATCTGAACACAACACCTTGTTTTATTTTTGTATATTATGTTCAGTGTTTTGGTTAAAAAAAAATGGTTATGTGGGTCAATAAAGAAGTCCTAAAAAACTGCAGCTTAACCAAATTATTATCCATGGACTAAATGCTAATGCAATTTTTTCCACTTTCAGAACATCTTTATGACAACATATCAAATATCCAAATCTTATAGGAGTGTGGAGGCCATGCCATATGACTTGGTTGGAGCTGTTAACAAAAGAAACATGGAAAAATCACGCAGTTTAGACTTTTAATTAAATTGTTTGCTTTGGATTCAAAAGCACTTACTTGTTCATTCAGCCCTGAGTACCAGTGCTGTTTCCAACCACAGGTGACTATTCCCGAAATGACCACGGTTCACAGCTTCAGTGGTTGCTTTCAGAAAGAGTCTTTATTTGCAAAACACAGACATTCCGAAATGCCTTTATTTAAACTGTAATAAATAGACTATGCTTCAGAAACACTCTACAAAGAAGAAGAATCTTTCTGCCTAAGTAAAAATGACTGTGTTTATCTGAATAGTTTTTGAATTAAATATCCACATGCTATTGTTTCAGAAACAATAAAAGTAATGATAGTCATCTATTGTTTATTGTCCTCTTCCTAGAGTTAGAACTTAATTAGCTGCAAATGCCTTATCTTTTCCAAATCAGCATAATACACATGTTACCTAAATTTTGCCTCCTGTTGTTCAAGCCCTCTAAATTGGGAGATTCAAAATTAGCCAGTTATAGCAAAGCTTTTCACTTTAAATTTTAATAATAAACAGAGACATCCCCTTTCTTTCCCCCCACCCAGACCCTCCCTCTTTTCTGAAAACTGAAGGCTGCTGCTGAAAGGATTGAAAATCTGGAAAGAGTTTGGGGTGGACTGGCCAACCCCCTTTCATTTCCTTCAGATGTTTACAATCTAGCACCTTTCTGAAGACAAAGATGGGAAAAAAACCTATTTTTCCCTTTGACTGAAGGGTGAGACAGGGGGGTATTAAAAACTGATCAATGTAATTTTTTTCTCAGAAGTATTTGCACATCTGTGAAATAATGTAATTTATTTTTTAAAAACTTTTTATATGACATTCATGATTATAGCCTGATCTGGAGAATTATTCAAATATAAAATTAAATGTTCAAAAACTAGCTGCGCTGTGGATGGCTGAGCTTATCCCAGCTGTGCATTATACTTATATAATTCTATTAGAAGTATCAAAATGAGCCTTTCTAGATCTCACTGAATCTCTGAAAAGGGGAAGTAGTGTTTTCTAAGAAAGTGTGATGATCTACTTCTTTTTGTTTGTTTCATTTTTCCATGGATAAGCCTCCAGGGGTCTAAAGATGCTCCCGCCAAACTGTTCAAAAACAATAACCAAAAAGGTGATGCGAGAAGGGCTACTGAATAATAATAAAAACGCTCCGTAAAGTAGATTGTATTTTATTATCACAGGGTTTGGGAAAATCTGTGACTTAAAAGGAGGTTACAAACCTTAAAAGTAAATTCTGCTGTTTCAGTGAAATTGCTGGAGATATAATATGAGCCATCTGTAATTTCCCCTTCACTGGCCTGTTAAACACTGCAAGTCACTTTCACTCCCAGACCCTGATGCACCCACCCCCATCAAAAACCAGTGAGTACCCCCCTGACTGAGGGAAATTTGCCCTCCAAATGTACAAACTTTCCCTGACCAAATGTTAGAGCAAAGTTTTCCATCCATATGCCTGTATACTGTCACCTCTGAATACATCTGCCTATAGGGAGGAATTCAATGTAATATTCATCAAATTCAAATTAATCCTGAATCTTACACAATCCATTCAAGGTAACAAATCGTCAATGACTTTTAAAATAATTGGAGCCCAGAAAATAAAAGACTATTAAAACTGTTTGAAGTTACAGATTGAAACCCACACCTCAAATTCTGCTACTTCCTTTTTTAAAAAATAAAATGCATTTCTAAAGCATTTATTCTAAATTATTTAAAAATAAACCAGAATTCGTTTATGGATTAATATTATCCAATTTTAAGAAGGAAGAAAAACACAATTCCCATTATTTGAGGACACAAATTAACAGTCAGATGACCTCAAAAAAGCTTACATTCAAAAGAAAGGGATCTGCGGTTACCATTTCTAAACACGGGAACAGACGGACTTTAATAACACTTAACAGAATGATGCACATAATAATCTCAGAAAGCACTTCTTATGCCTCATCCATCATGCCGAGGAGAAAATGAAGCCTTCGACAGCATTAGGAATTATTCTAGATCTTGTCAGTAATTCGCAGCTCCTCTGTAGTATCACAACACAAATGTGCGTGTGAGCGACACTGACCATTAATCTAGAGAGTTTTTTCACCTCACAACGGTGTGCGGAGAATGTATCAATTGTTACGTGGAGAAATGGCACATGCAAAAAGCCACACAAAATAAAACAAGGAAAATCAGGGAGATGTATGGGGAGATAAACAAACAGTGTTTTAAGAAATAAAAATGTTTTCTATCACTGTGAAAGAAATCAACACAGAGTCCTTAGCACCTAGGTTAGGTGAATTGGGAACTATAAATGTCCTGGCTGAAGGGCCAGTCTGTCACTGATTAAAAGTTTCTATAAAGTTGCAACATACTGTCCACATCCTTAAGTAATAAGCCCTTAGGTGATGAGAAAATGATGGGTTTCTGCTGCTCTCTGGAAGAGACATGCATTTGGATTTTTGCCTTCAGTCAAAAATCCAAATGGCCACTTGAGTTGTTTGTTTCACTCATTGTAAAGTTCTCCTTTCAAATAATTGGGATTGGGGGATGGTAAGGATTAATAAAATTGGGAGAGGCTAAGGATTAATACATGCTAAGGATTATAAAATAAATTAACAAAATATCAGCTTATTCACAGAGATCTCTAGCTTTGATAGCGTGTTTGTGGCAAAGCAAATTTGAACTCTCAGCCCACGAGATAAAACAAAACGAGAGATTTTGGCAGCATCTTCCTCAAAATGAACTCTAGTCTTAATAGCATGGTGACCATTCTAAAATGGCCTGTGCGCCAAAGAAAAAGGTTTATAAATATTTGCAAAACAAACTCTTAAAACATTCTTCTGAGTCTACTCCAAATCGATTTCTATACATGTTCTACAAAGATGAAAGCTAACTGGATGTCTGGTTTATGATAGATTAAAATGGTTTAACTTCCAAAATGATGTACTCCACACAGATGTGTTTCTGTGAAGTTTTGTGAACTACACCACAGCAACAACAAAAAAAGCAGGCTCTTGTCAGATGGAATGAAGTGAATGCTTCTTTAGAGTAGATGAATTGGATCGGGGCCAGGAAGAAACCAAAAAATAAAAAATACACAGGTGAAAAAAGGTAAACACAAACTAATAAATAATAATTTTAAAGTTTTCTAAAGTAACTCACACACTTTTCTTTGTTAATAAAGTATGTTGGGTAACTTAATACAGCCCCAAATCACTTAGAAATTCGTGTTCAATGTACACAGAGTTCTATCTCATTTTCAACACTCAAAATATGAAATTTTTTTTTAAAAAAACAAACTTTTACACCTCTTTGGAATGATGAGCAAATTTCAAGAGAAGATATAAGTTACGTTGGACTATTTGACCCACCCCCAGCTGGGAGGAACAGTTTATTATTCACAAGAAACAAACTCAGCAGCAAGATGAAAACAGCTCCCAGGAAGTGGATGCAACGGAGCCCCTCCTTTCCATCTGCATCAGCCCACCTCCGTCTTCCTGTCCCCACCGCAAGCTATAAAGCTCAAATGTCACTAGGAGCATCACCCAGGCCTGGCAAAGGACAGGTATTTATACTGAATAATGCTCACGTCAGGAATGAGTAAAACCAGGTTAGAAATTGAGGTTTTCACAAAATAATGAAGAGGAAATGTCATGCTAGCAGCGGTAACGGCATAAATTGTGCTCATTCATTCATTATCCTTTTTCCCTCCCCTTCCCCCCACAGAAACATAATTTTTATTTTTCAAATCCACATGCTTGCGAGGGAATACGGCTTTTGCCATAGTTGTTGCTCTCTCGAAGCCCAAGATGAGAGACAAAGATGATTTGTAAAGATTAAAAAAAATATAGTAATAATAATAAAGATGGGAGTGGGAAGACATTTCCTCTAGATTTCAATTCAAGGAGAAAAGGTAAATAGGATTTCCCAAACAAAATTACCTGGAGCTTTAACTTTATCTAATTGAACTACAGAGAAAATATCAGCTAAAAATGTCACCGGCTCCACAGTAAATATACTGCTCCTAGCACAGGAACTGGAGGAGGAAAAAGAAAAATGTTTACATTTCAATTGTTCAGATGCCGATTCTGAAAACGATAACAAAAGAATACTCAAGAAGATACTCTTGTGGCCAGCTTTCCGGGTGGATGTCTGGGCTGGCGGCTGTGATGTGGGGGCGAATTGTAAGCAGAAACAATTCAGAGAGGCTGGGGTCCACCTTGGAGGTCTAGTGAAGGTGCAGACAGATTTCAGGCTAAAAAAATCGGGAAGGATCCCTGTTCCCCCAACGCCCGCCCCCCACCACCCCCCCAAAAAAATCCTGTAAACCTCTGCTGTCTGGCAGCAAGCCCGCATACTCTCCAGTGCTGAGATAAAGACCCAATCTGCTCATCAAACACCTCCAGGCTCCACCATCTAATAGAAACAAATTGGCAATGACTGCCCAAGCTAGTAACACAGGCCCACTGATTTGTAGATTGATACGGATGCCTAATGATCCCCTTGGGCAGATCAATAGTAACAATCCTCATCCCTGCCTTTCTTCTTTATTGGCAGAGAAGACTAAGGCAAGGAGAAAGCGGGTCTTAGAAGAGGCCACAGTGCTACCTGGGGACAGATCGGGAATAAGGATACAGGTGCGGCTGTGCAGGAAGGAAGCCGCGCCAGACCCGCGCTCCAGAACTTTCCACTGACTGTCTCGATTCATTTCATGTTTTTGGCAGGCAAAGGGTGTAAGAATGGGACACGATATGCTTTTCTATTAATAGTATCCGTGCACAGTGTTCAGTGAGACCCAGGCTAGAGTCAGCACAGCTGCCTTCATCTGGGAAGGAGAAGAGAAATGATGCAAGCCCCAGTGCATCTCCCAGAGGATGAACTTGGTGGACAGAAAATGCCAACGATGTGATGACAGGGAATGGAAAAAGGCGAACAAACATGGGAAGTTGCATCTTAGGAAAACTTAGGGTGAAGTACCTATGATCAAAGAGGGGCAATAATGATCCGCATTGTTTTAAATATCATCAAAAGGAGGCAGGTGGATTCATGCGCTGTTGTTTGAACATGCTTAAAACACCCACTGCCTCCCGGACCCCAGTGGATGGGTTAATTCTCACACACAGGAGCTATTCTCTGTGCCCTCACCCTTCTCCTGAGTGCAGGTTTTCTTGAAGTTGACAGCGGCTCACCCTTCTAATGACTCTTCTCCTTTCTGTAGGCCAATCCCATCCCCGCCCCCAGAGCCAGGGTTTATTTTCCATTTGTGTATTATTCTTGTGAATAAAATTATCCAATTAGGAAATCCATTTAAAGTCCTTAACAATAACAGGGAAAAACTAATGGAGTTGCTTTGGATTTTCTTTTTCAATAAATTAATGTTAGTGATGTTCTGTGGATTCTTAAGTGCTCATTTATATCATCAGGGTTATTGCACACATAACAATTAGTCCTAAATTTCTATACTGATTTGTCTATACTCTAGGAAGTCCATTCTCCCAAAGAAGCAGTAGACAAGACTCATATCAGAAGAAAACTCACTGGCAGGCAGAGCGAATTTGACTTCTAAAATGAATAAATCTATGACATCTAAAAACCTTTGTACTTTGTTGTTATATTTTTTCTTCTAGTAACTATAAGAGTGTAAAAAAAAAAAAACTCTCCCTTCTTCCCCTTTTATAACGACTCTGTGCACATTTGCAGGTGTTGCATACAAAATAGCCAAAAGGGGTAGGGGGCAGCGAATGTTCCATTTTTACTCCTGCATTCAGACCTGCAACTAGCCGCCTGAGAATTTGCTTTGTTCAGCAATCAGTCTCGTTTGGTTTTGTTATTAAAGGGAGATAACACTGAATGCCAGAGATGAAATTGCATTTTCTTTATTGTCAGCGGTTGAAACCTTTGCCACCCAACCGATCTAGTGAAAGATTTGGTTTTTTAATTTTTTGCATTAATAAAAATGTTTTTATTCTGGTCCCTTCTTTTTTTCTTTTGCATACTCAAACACAGAACTGAAGCTACAATGAAAAGCCTTGGTATCCCAGCCCACTGCGTAATATCACAAATTAGTCATCTTCTCTTTCCTGTACGTTACATCGTCCTATTTAAATAAAAGCAAACGTGGAGCCGTGTTAAATTTTGACAGTAAAGGGTTTGCACTGATGGACCAAATAATCACGTGCGCTAGGGCTCCGGCACTGACCACTTAAAATTCAAATTTCACACTAACGATAAGTGTAATCATCGCAATCAGCATCACCACCACCACCATCACCATCATCACAATAAAGAGATGCATTCTGTGAGCTGGTGACATCAATCAACTGTGTGGTGCAGATCAGAAGCGGCGCTCCCCTCTCCCTCTCTCACTCCGTCTGTCTTGCTGGCTTCCCCCTACCCCACCTCGACGCTCCCCCCGCACCTCACCCCCGCTCAGAGAAGTGATCACATTTAATTCATTGCATCATTATGTCATCTCCATACTAATCTCTGCCCTCACACCTCTGCCACTTTGACATGCAAATGAGCTAGAAAAAAGCCACACATTAATATAAAAAAGTCACAGCAATCATGTCATGATTTCCTGCCTCCCAGCCCCACAACACTCCCTCCAATCCCCACCTCTCCCCCCAGCTCTCTTTCCAGCACGCTGTGCTGGTGATCACAAGAAACAACAGCAATCTGTTGAAGATCAGACGCTAAGACAGGGAGGTGGGGAGAAAGATACACACATACACGTGTCAGCAACGCGGCCCAGGCAGTCCTATTTGCATATTCACATGAGTTCCGTTCTCAGATTGCTTAAGCAGGGAAGAAGTTAGGTAGCTCCCCCACCCTCCTACCCTCCCCGATCCATAAAGAAACAGCTACTGAGAAGGAAGGAGAGGGAGAGAGAGGGGGAGAGAGGACATACGAATGTAAAGGGAAAGAGAGAGAATATGAAAAGGGAGGGGGCATGGAGAGAGAGAAAGACACACGCAGAAAGAGACAGAAGGAAGAAAAGAGAAGAAAAGGAAAGCTGTCCACATCTACCTTACCTCAGCTAGCTTGCTTTCTGTTGCTCTTAAAAGGAATTCCCTGTGGTTCCTTTAGAATTTTTTAGAACCATCCTTCAGGGTTTTTAGTTCTCTCTCTCTCTCTCTCTCTCTTCCTCCTCCTCTTTCTGTGTTGTGACTGGGTTTATAAAAAAAAAATAAAAAAGACAACTCCATGTTAAGCTAGCAGTCAAGGAAGCATCATGAAGTCCAGGACTACAGGGGGAGGGAAGAAAGGAGGAGGGTCACAGCTTAATGCTTTACAAAGGAGAACCTGGAGTCTCTGTTTTAAAACATCCCTCTCACATACAATGACTGACAAAGACAAAAATATATGTACTTATATGTATACACAGAGACATACGTGTGTTTTCACCAGTAAGCCAGATGTCAAAAATGTTAAGATTGTGGTGCAAGCAAACGTAGAAAAATTATGAGTCATTCTGAAAACCCCATTGCGGATCCACTTTGCTGCTCCCTGATTGCAGAGGGGGCCAGGCAGCGAGCTAGGGGCTTTATTTGCTGAATCACATTTGTGGCAATACCTGGGTAATAAGGGACTGACTCTAGATGGGGTTTCAGCTACTGCAATGAATTTCCCAGCTTTGATCAGTTTTCACCAGTACTTTCGTGGTATTGAAAATGTGTGAACATGTCCACGAATTTTCTGGCTTTTTTTTTTCTTGTGACAACTTAAAAAAAAAAAGGAAGAAAAAGAAAAATTGCAATTAAATATATAATGCAAGCTGATGTCACAAATAATAGCTCTCTCTACATATTCCTTATGAAGTACAGTTGGTATGGATTTAAAACATAGAATGATTGGTGCAAAATGCACCTTATTTTCTAGTGGCCTACTGTATAATATTATCCTAATTGACTTTATTAGCTCCGGTGAAATGTTACTGTCCCTCCAAGGAACCTGCCTTCCAAGACAAGCAAGATGCTGCAACACTGATGAACAGCAGCTGATTCAAAGAAATTAAGTGATGGTCTGTTAAGTGAAAGGAATAAAAACATTTTCCAACTACAATGAATGGCATGGAGTTTAATTCCATTTCTCAACCTGTTCATTTCAACTAGCAAAGACACAAAGACATCTGATGGCCTAAGAAACTTTAATAGGAATATAATTCTAAAACCTGGCCAGAGGGATACATTTACAAATTGGTTTTGAATCCTAAACTTGAATAGTAGGAAGCATGTTTCACTGTAAAAGAGGGAAGAAAAACATTTTTATGGTGAAGTCATAAGCTCCTCAATATTTATGTAAGTAGACATTAAATAACTAATATGGGCATTATAAAAAGCACAGTAATTATAAGAGCAATGTGAAAACAGGAATTACAGCATCTATATACACCCTGCACAAAGACCTAAATGTGGGTCATTATTTAAATCACAGCACATATCACATATGAGAGAACACTGTAATATATCTACAATTGACCTTGCAGGGAAAGGAAGAAAGGAAGGAAGGAGTTAAAAAGATGTTCGCCTTTACACCAATAAAGAACTTGGGGGTCAGTTGCTGAGGGTGGGTTAAGGAAATGCCAAAATAAAAATTGTTTCTTTATTTGAAACAGAACTCTTGGCAGACACACATTAGAAAAATTAATTTCTCTGTGTCTCTCAGAGAAACTATGAGAAGAGAGATGTTTTGTATTCATGACCTGAATGCTGAGGAGGGAAAAAGGTAATTTTAAGAATCTGACCCTAGTGCATGAGTTATAGCTCAGTACCCAAAATTGATGAAAACTATCTATGACAAGACTCATCAATGAGTCCCTGAAATAAAGAGAAAGAGAAAATAACCAAAACATTAGACCGAGGAACATTATATTTCAATATTATCATATGAATTAAATGTAATTCTTGAAGCAACTAGTCCCTGGGGTCACATATTAGGCCTTTTCCCACTACCCCACCTCTGCCTTATTTTTTTTTTTTTAATAGAGGTCATCCAGGCTGAAAAGAAAAACCCAAATGAAAAGCATCTTCAGTGTGCTTATAACATGAGCTGCAAGGGGTCAGCCAGCGTCTTGTATGGCCTCATAAAAAATACATAACCAGACAGCCTAATAGTATTTCTTTGCATTCATTTTTGGATGGAGAATGGGGGTTGGGGACTGGGGAGGAGAAAGGGTTGATGTTGGTAGCTATGATGGGGAAAAAAAAAAAAAAAAAAGACAGCAGAAAAAAATATGTGTTTAAAAAGAGGTTAGATCATCTTTTTCTTTTATGAAAAAATATTAAGCACCATTCTAAACAGCGATTGATTTACACTATTCTATTGATTTACACAATTCTAAAATGTGATCGATCTCAATTTTTTAAGACAGGAAAAGGTGTATCTATGGTTATCTCTCTGCCCTCCTATTTCTCTCGGCTAATCATGTGAACTGGAAGCTTAGCTATGCTGGGCCTCTCCCAGTTCATGTTTTTAGCAATGTAAACACTCACTCAAATACAGATGTATAAATAACACTTACTTTGGATGATTTCTCAAACTGAAAAAAAAAATAATAATAAGAGGGGAAATATTGCTAGGGCTTCTGCTTCCACTCAACACAGAGGATGCAGAGAGACATATTACAGAGGGAGAAGATGGAGCAGCTAGGGAAAGAGAGAGAGAATGGGGAGAGGGAGGGAGAGAGGAGGAGAGACAGAATAACACAATTGGACAACAAATAAAAATAAATAGCTCTAAATGCTGGGGAGATGCAAGAAGCACTAAATATATTCCTTCCCCTCCCCCTCACTTCTTTGCTCCCAAATATAGCCCAGAGATGAGTGACCCTGCTGGGAAAGATGGAGGCAGAGAGGTGACCCTGTGCTAACCAGCCTGTTAGAACTAATAAGGTGTTCTCCTAAGCCACTCCACTGACATTAGGGCAGTGTGGAGATCACTCTCTTTGTTACTGCCTACCCTCAGCTTGAAATTTACTACCCCATTGCATTATTAAAGAGACAGCTCACATTCTCTAGATTTGGTGAAGATAAATAACTCTGCATTATTTTTATTTAAATGTTATGTTTGTACTCAGTAGTTCAGATATTAAAAATCTACGATTTTACAACACAGCCACGTGAAAAATCTGCCGTGGGTGACTCCCACTGAGATACAAGAAGAAAGGCAAGAAAAGAAGCCTGGTTTTATTTCTCTATTCTCTTTCCTCTCCCCACTCTCCTCACTCCATCTGGGGGTCAAAGAATAGGAAATATTCTTCAGAGGTGCTCAAGCTGGGCAGTAAGTTCAGCATGGCACTGTGTCACTGTAGGTGGGGCATCATCTGTAACTTTTTCATGAATAAGACTCTGTAACGGAGTTTCCCACTAGAACTTTACAGTTCTTGGCCGGATGCGGTGGCTCATACCTGTAATCCCAGCACTTTGGGAGGCCGAGGCAGGCGGATCACGAGGTCAGGAGTTCGAGACCAGCCTGGCCAACATGGCGAATCTCCATCTCTACTAAAAATACAAAAATTATCCGGGCATGGTGGCTCGCACCTGTAGTCCTGGCTACTCAGGAGACTGAGGCACGAGAATCACTTGAACCTGGGAGGTGGAGGTTGCAGTGAGCCGAGATCATACCACTGCACTCCAGCCTGCACAACAGAGCAAGACACCGTCTTAAAAAAAAAAGAATAGAACTTTATGGCCCTTAATCATGCAAAGGGGTGTAAACTTTTAGGGGTTTTACATATTGTTTAAGGACGTGTCTTAGTCTTCCCATAATAATTTAGTTTGCTTGAGGAGCTTGATATTAGCAGGTCCTAAAGGGATGGAAGACAGGGGATACCCTCAGCCATCCAGTCCCCCAAAAGCATCCCCGAGATGCTTGCCTCATGACATAGCCCAAGAGCACACATGCTTATATATGCTGAATTAACAATCAACGATCGATCAATTGAAGACAACCAGAGATCCTTTCTTTACAGCAATCATGACCAAAGCAACTTTAGAAATGGACACGTCTTGGCTGGGCACGGTGGCTCATGCCTGTAATCCCAGCACTTTGGGAGGCCGAGCGGGCAGATCACGAAGTCAAGAAATTGAGACCACCCTGGCCAACATGGTGAAACCTTGTCTCTACTAAAAACACAAAAATTAGCTGGGCATGATGGTGCGCACCAGTATTCCCAGCTACCCAGGAGGCTGAGGCAGGATAATCACTTGAACTTGGGAGGCGGAGGTTGCAGTGAGCCGAGATCACGTAATTGCACTCAAGCCTGGCGACAGAGTCTCAAAAAAAAAAAAAGGACACATATCTTGAATGAATTCTACCGGACTGACCTACAGAGATCATATCCTACCAAAGACTCTGTTTAATCCTGTCTAAATTTATACTACTGGTTTAAACAAACTATTCTGTAGTGTTTTCGAGAAATTGTGTCTACTTAGCCCAAACTCCAAGTTCTTTCATTATTTTGTAAACTCATTCAGGCAATGACTTGCCTCCAATAAATGGTGTACTAGTTCAGGTTCAATACCATTTGTTACCAAGTGATTTCCACGGAATATGTATTTGCTGTGATTGCACTTAAACATAAACAATTACCATTAGAATATTAGTATATCATAAAGGAAGGCACATGAAGAATCAACATCTCAAGAGATGCCTAAGAAATAAATGGACAGGCTTCCCTCTGCTGAATAACAGCTTTCAAACACAATACATATTGTTGAGTGAATTAATTTATGAGTTACCAGTTAAAAAGCAGAACCAGGACTACTCTGCTTGCTTTGTGCAGGGCATAGTACCACTATATAATCACACACAGGCAGGGGCCAAGATGCAAGGCGGTACTGTCAAAATATACAAATGATGCTCTTAAGGGAAGTCTGGAGCTGTGGCCTGGCTCAACCATTAAGCTACTATGTGAACTTGTGAATATCATTTAACGTCTCTTGGCTCTATTTTCCGTGGACATAAAATGAATAAAATGTGGAACTCTTGTCAATAACATGGTTCTACTTCTTTGTAAGATAAATAAATGAAATAATATTGAAATACTCTTTCCTTTTCAAATGGAAGAGCTCGAGAGCCTCCCAGCCTACATGGAATAAGCATGAGGTCAGTGGTGAGGAGAGGTGTGTGTCCTGAATGGGTCCATCAGCCCCATGGGTCCTCAACCATTATTGGGTCATGAGTTATCTTATTCCTTGTCATGTGCAGTGCAGTACATAATCGTTACGGACCTTTGGTTAATACCAGAAGCCAAAAAATAAAGTAGGGAGCATATTGAAATGAATGGCCAGGCACAGTGGCTCAGGGAGGTCAAGGCAGGAGGATGGCTTGAGCCTAGGAGTTTGAGACCAGCCTGGGCAAACAGCAAATCTCTGTCTCTACAAAATAAAATAAAAATAGCCAGGCATAGTAGCACTTGTGCCTGTAGTCTTAGCTACTCAGGAGGCTCAGGCGGGAGGATCATTTGAGTCCAGGAGTTTGAGGCTGCAGTGAGCAATGATCATACCACTGCACTCCAGCCTAAGCAACGGAGTAAGACCTTGCCTATAAAAAAAAAAGAAAAGAAAAAAGAAATGAAGCTTCCTGAGGAGATTAAAATAGTAAGAATTGTGCCAAATTGCTTCCAAATGTTCGTAGGAGACATCTATCTGATCAAAATTCTTATATATCAACATATGACTCTATTACTTGAAAAACATTAAAACGAACTATATGTATGTATACATACGTATATATACACATACAACCCACAAAATTGTATTTAATTTGGCTTTCACTAAGATTTTCCGTCAATACGATTTCTTTAGAGAAGGGAAACCCCATACTGCCCTGATCACATTGTTTAAAGCACAAATACAAAAATTTTAAAAATAAATTAATTTTATAGCATAATATCTGAGAATTTCAGATATCACATCATGAAAGCAATTTTTGCCTTTTTCTACTAATCCACATTTCAATTCCAAAATGACATATGAAAATAATGTCACATTCTTTTTTTTTTTAACAATTCATAATTTTTCCCTTTATAATGTCTTTCAGGTAAATTTTTAAAGTATTTTCATTAACTTAAAAAAGACAATATTTATTTACAAATGCCATCATTAATGACTGTGCTAAAATCAAATTATAATACAATTCTTAATAATGTACTAATCCAAGATAAAATAGTTTTCACTTAAAATTATCTTTTCATACCATACAAAAATGATGAACTGATTTTTAAAATTCCTAAGAGGGTTGACAAGATTATAAATTACTATGAAAATGGTCTATGGGTCAAAAAAGGTTGGGAAATGCTGATCTCCGAGGTCTACTTTAGCTCTAAAATTCTATATTTTAAATGAGACACCTCTGACTTTTCTAAATTAGTAGAAAGTAAACTTGCAGAGACTGCTAAATCCCCCATCTCTCACACTAGATACTTCCAACTCACCTG
This sequence comes from Symphalangus syndactylus, assembly GCF_028878055.3. Taxonomy (NCBI): domain Eukaryota; kingdom Metazoa; phylum Chordata; class Mammalia; order Primates; family Hylobatidae; genus Symphalangus; species Symphalangus syndactylus. Next base: position 23,270,586 of record NC_072433.2, read on the forward strand.
AATATAGCATACTAAGCCTAAAAATTTAAACAGATGAAAATCTGGAAATGGGAAAAATAGATAAATGCATTTAAAATGTGAACTTATCCACTGTGTCTTATATTTCCACATTATCTATTTGCTGGGTTAGTAATTTACTTTAGCCAACATGCCATTTGAGCCTCAAACATTGGGAGACAGTAGCCTACACACACTGTCATATACTGGTAACCAACTAGATTTAAAATGTGACTCAATTTCTAACCAAAATTTTCAGTAACATCACTCAAGTCCCCAAGAGTATACTTTTAAGGAATCAAGCCAGTGACAGAAGCAAGAAAAGCAACAATATCTCAAGACATCCACATCTCTGGACTTATGGATCCGAGGAGAAGGGATAAGGTTGCAGCCTTATTAACAGCGGTCACCTAGTTCTTTATGTGATAGTTTGGATCTTAAATTAGTATCTACCTAGGATGTAGGTTCCCAAAAAGTGGATTATAATTGGTCCTGGACTTTAGAGGGGTAGCAACATTTTTCTGTAAAGAGCCAGTGAATGTTTTAGGGTTTGCAAGCCATATAGTCTTCCTCACAACTATTCAACCACTCTCATAATGAAACAGCAGACATAGAATATACATAATCCATGGAGCATGGCTGTGTTCTCATAAAACTTTCTTCACAAAAAAAGGTGGCAGGCAGGACTAAGCCTGCAGTTTGCTGATCCAAATCTATAATAACTTTTCTAATAACGCAATTGAAGGATGGAATAATGGGTGGAGCTGTACAATAGAAATGAAAGAATTAGAGAATCTTAATGATTCCAAACACATAACTTTTAAATTTTTCTCTGATTCAGATTTGTGGCCTGTATATAGTATGATATCAAGGTGTAGGCACATCAGTTTCACCCTTTCAAAGTGCAGTAAACTCACAACTCACTGCCTGAAGAGGCAGATCAGGTAATATTTGTTCCATTTTATAGATATGAGAATTGAGGCTCACAGACCTTGACTTCTCGAAGATTTCTGATATCATAACTGGCAGAGCTAGCTCTGTGCTAGGGTTCTTAGGCAGTTCGTTTGCCCCTTCAAATAAAATTACTATTTAAACACACATACACGCAGAGTTTGTTTTCAACACAAACCAATGCCGTAGAGTAAAAATTTACTAATAGAATTAAGGTATTTTTGAGAAGCTTAGAAAACAACTAAATTAGCAATAAAATGACCTAAGTTATAAAGTATCAATTCTGGCCAGGAACGGTGGCTGATGCCTGTAATCCCAGCATTTTGGGAGGCCAAGGCGGGCAGATCACCTGAGGTCAGGAGTTCAAGACCAGCCTGGCCAACACGGTGAAACCCCATCCCTACTAAAAATAGAAAAATTAGCCAGTTGTGGTGGTGGGCACCTGTAATCCCAGCTACTTGGGAGACTGAGGCAGGAGAACCACTTCAACCCAGAAGCCAGAGGTTGCAGTGAGCCAAGATCATGCCATTCACTCTAGCCTAGGCAACAGAGCGAGACTCTGTCTCAGAAAAACACAAAGTACCAATTGACATATTTGGTTAGGGTCTTGCCTTTGAAGTTTCTTTTGCTGAGCTAGATAATTTGCAAAGTTATCTCAGTTCTTAAATGTTTGGGAATCATTACCCTTTGTAACAAAGATGTCTAGATGTCTACGGTTCAGGTTTGTTTTTTTGGTTTTGTTTTTTAAATCAACTCTATATATGGCCAGAATAGCAGATATATCCATTTTGCAGTGAAACTTCCTTCTATTTAAGATTTCTTTATCCCTGCCTTTCAATGCAGTCCTTCAAAAACATATTCACGTGCTACACTCAAGTTTCACAAACTTGAAAAATCCAAACCCAAAATAGTCATGCCAGGTTTACCATGATATTCATGTGGAATTCTTTACACTATAAAAACAAAATTTCTTTTCGGGAGTAATACTTATCAGTTGAGAGCCATTTTCACAAAATATGATGTCGGTTCTTAAGTCATGTAACAAATCAAGGTTTTGATTTGACATCATGAAAATGACAGTGTGGTAGATTAACATGTTCCCCTAATAGTTTGCATCTAATGAGAAAAAAGCAAAGGCCGACTTGATACATAATGATAGGGCCTTGCCAACTGACTTTTTAGGACATTGCAAGTTTCATAGAAGGTGGAATGCAGGAAAATAATGGGAATACTCAATCCTCACATGGCATGCACTAGTTCAGAGAAGCCGAATTTCAAAGCACCCTTACTGTAACAGTCCCACTGTAATATTCCCATTTCAAATTAATCTTGAGGCTCCCTTATTTATCCATAAGAATTTACGACAATTCATTTTCAATAAATGTGGAAGATGATAGCAAGGAAGTTTTCATTAAAGCACATTTTTAAATTTTTCAATATTGTATTCTGAGTTGCATTATTAAATTGATCAGCTCAAAATGATGGATCAGTGATTTAGAATGAATTCAGGGTGTAAAAGGAAAAATAACCATGATAATTAAAATCATTAAAGTGGCAATCCCATCAGGCTCAGAATCCAAAGAATCAACTTACGTAAAATATCAAATAAGCAAGTGTATTTCTCCACTATTAAATCCACCATCGGTGCTTTATTTCAGCAAAACATCAAATAGAACATTAAATTAATGTTGTTAATTTAAACTTTATGGTTTTTATAGTAAATTTATATAGTAATCTGTAAATTTAGTTGAGTTTTACAGCTGTATAAAAGCTATATACATAGAAAATTAATGTCTAACTTAATGTTTATACAAATTTAAATAATATGCCATGTAAAACGGCTAAAATAATTTCCATTAATACCAGGAGTCCAAGAGAATTTCTTAAGAATTTTTTTTTTAAAAGACCACCTTAACAAAAATCAAATTTTTGTTTGTTTGTTTGTTTGTTTTGAGACGGAGTCTCACTCTGTCTCCCAGGCTGGAGTGCAGTGGCCAGATCTCGGCTCACCGCAACCTCTGCCTCCTGGGTTCAAGCAATTCTCTGCCTCAGCCTCCTAAGTAGCTGGGATTACAGGCTCCAGCCACCATGCCAGGCCAATTTTTGTATTTTTAGTAGAGACAGGGTTTCACCATCTCAACCAGACTGGTCTTGAACTCCTGACCTCCTGATCCACCCACCTTGGCCTCCCAAAGTGCTGGGATTATAGGTATGAGCCACCGCGCCCAGCCCAAAATTCGGTTTTTTAAGAGAAGAGCTGGGAATGTACAGCCCCTTCCAATCAGGAAGCTCTATGTTTTTATTTATTTATTTATTTATAGACGGAGTTTTGCTCTTGTTGCCCAGGCTGGAGTACAACGGCGCAATCTCGACTAACTACAACCTCCGCTTCCTGGGTTGAAGCGATTCTTCTGCCTCAGCCTCCCCAGTAGCTGGGATTACAGACATGCACCACCACGCCCGGCTAACTTTTTTTGTATTTTTAGTAGAGACGAGGTTTCTCCATGTTGGTCAGGCTGGTCTCAAACTCCCGACCTCAGGTGATCCGCCCGCCTCGGCCTCCCAAAGTGCTGGGATTACAGGCATGAGCCCACCGCGCCCTGCCAGAAGCTCTATGTTTTCTTACCAGAGCTGGAGACAGCCAGAGCTCATGAAAGCTGCTTAATTGAAGATCATCCTCAGCATGATTTGAGCTGTCCTGGTGCAGGTCTGACCAACGGCCAAACTCTTCTCCTTGTATCCCTCCGCCCCCAAGGATCTCATTTGCCTATTTTAGATTTTTCACATTATCTAATTGTGATGGTTAATAGTAAGTGTCAACTTGATTCGACTGAAGGATGCAAAGTATTGTTTCTGGGTGTATCTGGGTGTCTCTGGGTGTTGCCAGAAGAGATTAACATTAGAGTTGGTGGACTGGGGCAGGAAGACCTACACTTCCAAAGATCCACCCACAGTGTGGGTGGGCACCATCCAATCAGCTGCCAGCCCGGCTAGAAAAAGCAGGCAGAAGAAGGTGGAAGAAGCTTCCGGCCTTTGTCTTTCTCCCATGCTGGATGCTTCTTGTCCTCAAACATCAGACTCCAATTTCTTCGGCTTTTGGACTCTTTAGACTTACACCAGTGGTTTGCCAGGGGCTCTTGGGCCTTTGGACATAGACTGAAGGCTGCACTTGTCGGCTTCCCCACTTTTGAGGTTTGGGGAGTTGGGCGGAGCCACTACTGGCTTTGTTGCTCCTTAACTTGCAGACGGCCTATTATGGGACTTCACCTTGTGATCCTGAGTCAGTTCTCCTTAATAAACTCCCTTTCATGTATACATATATCCTATTAGTTCTATCCCTCTAGAGAACCCTGACTGATACACTAATAATAATTTAGATACCGTTATAAGAGATTTTCTTACAATGACCATCTTTTCCAAGTATCTTGAAATACACTCCTTTGCCTCCAAATTTATTTATATCTCCTGTAATAAGATTTCCAGAAAAACAGGGTGAAATTAGAAATTGCTCCATCCCTTAAACTCAGTTCAATGCAATTTAATATATACCAGCACTTACTATGCAAAAGACATTTACTAAGCATTAAGGATACAGAGCTGAATTAAGTAATAGTCTCTGCAGCAAAATGCAGAAACTGTTTTACAGAGGTCACATTTCAGCCTCCATCCAGTGACCGTCAGGACATTTCAAGTTACCAAAGGGGAAAAAAAGCAGTTTTTGAATTTGGTGGTGTGAGTAGTCACCCATGAGGCTGAGGATCCAGGGCGTACTCCTCTCATCACCACTGACCTCATGCTCATTCCACATAGACATTTTACAGTCAAGGAAAAGCTACCTGGAACCTGATACAAAGGCAGGATGTTCTCAGAGAAGAACGAACGAATGCCATGCTTACTGATCAGGGTAACAATTGAAAACACGGGGCATGGGTTCTGTATTTTATAAAGTTGCAGGATCCAAACACTTCTCACTAGCAGCCAACCAAAGACACTGGGGATGAGTAATGAGTATATACTACTCATTCTAAGGTTGGGAATTTCTCATGATTGACTGACACTCCATCGTGTCTCTCTAGAAGTATTTCTATTGGACCAGGCATGGTAGACATGGTAGACAAATACTATGGGTAGTGGTGGTGGTTGTTTTTGAGACAGGCTTTTGCTCTGTTGCCCAGACTGGAGTGCAGTGGCATGATCATGGCTCACTGCAGCCTCAGCCTGCCAGGCTCATGTGATCCTCCCGCCTCAGCCTCTTGAGTAGCTAGGACTACAGGCACATGCCACCACACCCATCAAATTGTTGTATTTTTTTGTAGAGACGAGATCTTACTAGGTTGCTAAGGCTGGTCTTGAACTCCTGAGCTGAAGCCATCCTCCCGCTTCAGCCTCCCAAAGCGCTAGGATTACAGGCATGAGCCACAGCACCCAGCAGCTTTTTTAAAATAAAATCTTAATGATAATATTGGGAGTTTATGATCACTTAACTGTTCTACACGAGTTGCATGTATTATCTCACTTAATCTTCACAGATACATTGAAGTTTAATTACTTCCATTTTAAAATGCACAAACTGATCACCGCATCCACGCTAACATTTACTGTTTTTTGATTATGGCCATTCTTGCAGGAGTAAGATGCATTGTGGTTTTGATTTGCATTTCCTTGATTATTAGTGATGTTGAGCATTTTTCCCTATGGTTTGTTGGCCATTTGTATATCTTCTTTTGAGAATTGTCTATTCATGTCCTTAGCCCACTTTTGGATGGGACTGTTTGTTTTTTTCTTACTGATTTGAGTTCGCCATAGATTCTGGATGTTAGTCCTTTGTCAGATGTATAGATTGTGAAGATTTTCTCCCACTCTGTAGGCTGTCTGTTTACTCTGCTAACTGTTCCTTTTGCCATGCAAAAGCTCTTTAGTTTAATTAAGTCCCAACTATTTGTCTTTGTTGATATTGCATTTGCTTTTGGGTTCTTGGTCATGAAATCCTTGCCTAAGCCAATGTCTAGAAGGGTTTTTCCAATGTTATCTTCTAGAATTTTTAATAGTTTCAGGTCTTATATTTAAGTCCTTAATTCATCTTGAGTTCATTACTGCTGGTGGGAGTGTAAACTAGTGCAGCTACTATGGAAAACAGTGTGGAGATTCCTTAGGTAACTAAAAGTAGAACTACCATTTGATCCAGCAGTCCCACTGTTGGGTATCTACCCAGAGGAAAAGAAGTCAATATATGAGAAAGATACTTGCACACTCACGTTTATAGCAGCACAATTTGCAATTGCAAAATCATGGAACCAACCCAAATGCCCATCAATCAACAAGTAGATAAAGAAACTGGTATATATATGGATGGAATACTACTCAGCCATAAATAGGAATGAATTAACAGGATTTGCAGCGACCTGGATGAGATTGGAGACTATTATTCTAAGTGATGTAACTCAGGAATGGAAAACCAAATATTTTATGTTCTCACTGATAATGTAGGAACTAAGCTATGAGGACGCAAAGGCATAAGAATGATACAATGGACTTTGGGGACTTAAGGGGAAGGGTGGGAGTGGGGCGAGGGATAAAAGACTACAAATGGTGTGCAGTGTATATGGCTCAGGTGATGGGTGCACCAAAATCTCACAAATCACCACTAAAGAACTTACTTATGTAACCAAATACCACCTGTACCCCAATAACCTATGGAAAAAGAAAAAAAAATGCACAAATTAGAGCAAGAATGAATGAACATCTATAGCTTACAGAACACACCCAAGAAAATTAAGTCGTAAGACAACACTGCCACCTTTTAGGCCAAAAATAAATGAATTTTGGCAATTATCAACATGCGTGATATATAATATGCAATGAAAAACATTTTATAAGCAAGTTCAATCCAAATACCTTCCCTTGCAGTGTAAAACAGCCTGGCCTCAATGTTCCCATTTCCAGGTCACTAGCTCATATATTAACTTAACCTACTATTGATGGAGATGACAGAGATTCATCTTCTTTGACATCTTCAGAATTCTCAAGTAGAGAGTGAAGATGGCTTCATGTGTTAATTAATTAGAAAGTTTGCAAAAAATCTGAACATATCACTTTCACTTTTCTCTCCTCAACACAGTCAGGGAGGTTTTTCTGTTTCTTATCTCATGAGACCTCCCTTGTTCTGATTAATTCTTTAGCATTGTACTGGGCACGAGGTGTGTACGTATGAGTTTTTGTTTGTTTGTTTGTTTGAGACAGAATCTCACTCTGTCGCTCAGGCTGGAGGGCAGTGGCGCGATCTCGGCTCACTGCAAGCTCCGCCTCCCAGGTTCACGCCATTTTCCTGCCTCAGCCTCCCGAGTAGCTGGGACTACAGGCGCCCGCCACCATGCCCGGCTAATTTTTTCTATTTTTAGTAGAGACAGGGTTTCACTGTGTTAGCCAGGATGGTCTCGATCTCCTCACCTCGTGATCCACCTGCCTCAGCCTCCCAAAGTGCTGGGATTACAGGCATGAGCCACTGCGTCCAGCCCATGTGAGTTTTTAATGGTGAAAAAAATACAATAAAATCTTCATCAATATTACAAGGACAGTAAAGGATATAAATGACACTTTCATGTAAGGCATGAGCCCCCTTTTCCTAAAACCTTCCCTCTCATACTATATATAGTTACAAAATTACTTGCAAAAAGCTCATATGCACAAGACAAGTACTATAAAATGTAACTTTTAAAATGTACATAGGCAACCTAGAGATCTATATGTGTAACTAAGAATATTTTAATTCCTTGATCAATTTTCAGGGTTTTCTTTTTTTTTTTTTTTAGACAGGGTATCACTGTTCCCCGGACTATAGTACAGTTACACAATCTCAGCTCACTGCAACCTCAACCCCCTGGGCTCAAGTGATCCTCCTACCTCAGACTCCTGAATAGCTGGGACCGCAGGTGTCTGCCACTGTACTCACTAATTTTTTTCATTTTCTGTAGAGATGGGGTCTCACTAGTTTGCCCAGGCTAGTCTCAAACTCCTGGGCTCAAGTGATCCTCCCACCTCAGCCCCACAAAGTGCTGTGATTACAGGGGTGAACCACCATGCCTGGCCTTTAATACTTTAAAATAGATTATTCTCAGAAAAGTTGACTAAAAAATTCTCTGATATTTTGGCAGGGCCACATTTAAGCCATCCCAGACAAGTATAAAAACCATGGTTGTGGTCTCAAGACTTCCAGAAAATGTCATTTATGTTAGCCATTCGTATGCTAGTGTGATTTCAACAATTATTTCTGATATTTAGCCTAAATCTCTCATATTATAAATCATATGAATTTCTTGTCATTTCTTTTCTTAGTGGACAAGAATTAGCATTAAATGGGAGATAGACTCTTGGTCTTCTAAAAAGCTGTATCTAATGAGAAGCTGTTTAGTGCATATCATTAACCTAATATTTAAACTGTTTAAAAGAGATGTTATAAGTGGGGCACGGTGGCTCACGCCTGTAATCCCAGCACTTTGGGAGGCTGAGGCAGGTGGATCACTTGAGGTCAGGGGTTTGAGACCAGCCTGGCTAACACGGTCTCTACTAAAAATACAAAAATTAGCCAAGAGTGGTGGCAGGTGCCTGTGGTCCCACTACAAGGGATGCTGAGGCAGGAGAATCACTTGATCCTGGGAGGCAAAGGTTGCAGTGAGCTGAGATCGTGCCACTGTGCTCCAGCCTGGGCAACAGAGTGAGACCCCATCTCAAAAAATAAAATAAAATAAAGTTATAAAAGTTATTAAAATAATTTATAATATTCAGATATACCGAGTCATAATTACATATCATAGTCATTGACCAAAAATCGCAACGGAGAACCTCTACCAAACACTCTTCCAGAAAGCAACCAAGATATAATATCCCCTATTTAGGAAAGTTTCACATATACCTGATGGAGCCTATGTTCATCAAAGTAAGCTCTGTCCCTACCCCAACCCTAGAGGAGATGGCATCACACAGCAGTTTTACAAGAACACTGGCCTCAAGTTGTTAAAAACCGAGAAATCACATGTAGGTTACTCACCTGAGTGAGTCTCTAGAGCCCCAGGACTGCAGCGAAATATACTGATCCTGGCATGAAAAGTTAATTCACTACTTCATGGCTCTCCTGCCAGGTAGTTTCCTTGGCCTTCCTAATGTTCTATTGATTTCCATTGATTGAAGTTGCTTAATTCTAAGGTGTATCTTGAAATGGACACTTCATTGGTTCTTATTTTCATTGGTTTCCACAGAGCCTCCTCAAATTGTGGCACAGAATTAAATAACTTGAAGAGCCAACTATGGATGATCAGACTTTCATTCTAAAACTAAAAGCTCCTGTTAAACACCCTTGAAAACAAAGTCAGTGCCTCATTTCCTGGATCATAGCTTATGTAGCATGGTGACTTATTAAATATTAAACTTTTGATAAAACATCAATATTCTTTCTTTTACATCAAAACTTCTGTGCCAGTAAAATGTCACCACAACATCTTCCCCCCACTGTCTTTCTTTGCATTTTGATATGGACAAAATGAAAGTGGGATCATTCTATTTCTGACACAATGACCACTACCAAAATTATCTAACCCATTCTAAAGCTCTTTCCTTCCAAGTGCCGCCATCTAATTTGTCAAGTTCCCTACTCAAACCACAGCACGTGGGAAACAGATGGAATAAACCATAGTTGAGTAGGAATAGAAAATATATTTCAATGGCAAGAACTAAAATAAGAAAGAAACCTGGGTAGAAATTGGAGTCAAATATCCACATGTGGCAGAGCTGAGAGTTAGAGGAGAACCAAAATCAGAGAATGATCGGGAAAGACACAGAAGCAGGATATGGAAGTGGGATAAACCAAGATACACAAAATATGATGGTCATTTATCATGGCCACTCAACTTGATAATTTCCAAAAATGAAATTTTATCTTAATACACAGATTGTTCAATGTGTGGGTTCTTTAAATGAGTGTCTTCACCTGAACAGTTTTACCTTAATAGGAATACTGATGAGCCTCAGAGACTGTAAGAGTCCCCTGAATTACTTTGCAAAATGTGGGGTGTCGGGGGGTGTATGCACAGTTGTTATCAGATTCTCGAAGAAGACCATGGCCCCTAAAACTCAAGAACTACTCACTGCTCTAGAGGATAAAGCCACCTTTATAGCCATCTCCCTCTGGCAAGGGAGAAAGCAACACACTGACTGCCTTGAGTGATTTCCCCTGCAGCTTTCTTTATGGGTCAGGGAACTTACTTGAATTACAGGTCACCAACTGTGATGGGCACTCATGGCCATTTTCACTAGGATCAAAGCTTCCCCTTAACTACTCATAGTGAACATAACATATATAAATAGACATATTCAGGGACATTTTAATAAAAATGTACTCTCTCGGGTTGGGGCAGGGCATTTTGCAGTCAAGGAAAAGCTACCTGAAACCTGATACAAAGGCAGCTTTATGTATTTCATAAAGCTGCAGGATCCAAACACTTCTCACTAGCAGCCAACCAAAGACACTGGGGATGACTAACGAGTATATACCACTCACTGTAAGGTTGGGAATTTCTCATGATTGACTGACACTCCATCATATCTCTCTAGACCAGGCATGGTAGACATGGCATTGGTTTACTTGTGTTGTACCTGCTGTTGCTTCTGTATCTTCCCTGACCATAAATAGAACTTTGCTCAGTGGCTCTGTCAGCTAAACAAATGTCCATCATCAACAATTTACCATAATTAACACCCACCACCCACCCACATATACACATCTACCTAGAGACAAACAAACAAACAAAACAAACATTGATTCAAAGATTTCAAAAACCAGACACGGATATTGAAAATGGTATATTTCTACCAAACCAACTTGGTTATGATTCAGTTTAATGGTGAGCCCTGGAGTAATACAATTCTTTTGTGTTCTGTTGAAAGTACTGAAGTTCTCTTTAAAAAAACTCACTTTGTTGGTTTGTTTTTTTTCTGAGACGGAGCCTCACTCCGCCTCCCAGTCTGGAGTACAATGGTGTGATCTTGGCTTACTGCAGGCTCCGCCTCCCATGCTCAAGCGATTCTCCTGCCTCAGCCTCCCAAGTAGCTGGGATAACAGGTGTGTGCCACCCATGCCCAGCTAATTTTTGCATTTTTAGTAGAGATGAGGGTTTCACCATGTTGGCTAGGATGGTCTAGAACTCCTGACCTCAAATGATCCACCCATCTCAGCCTACCACGTGCTGGGATTATAGGCATGAGCCACCACACCCGGCCAGAACTCACTTTGTATTACTTTACAACATATTTTCTGAAGGAATCCCATTGGACAGTAGGGTATGTACACAGCAACCGTATAGATCCATCAACTGCTTTGCATGCTGAACTAGACCAGTTTTCAACAGCATTGGAGTCCTTTCCAAAGTGTGTGCACGTTTTACGTGCCTAGACCTTTCGAAAAGTTTGAACAAGAGATTAAGCCTTGTATTTCACACTCTCACCTACTTGAAATATTCATGTGAAGATAGGGTGGGTTTGAGATGTCCAGGAGTTCTCATCAAAAAATATTTGATGACATCATGAAATCGCTGCTAACCTGCAAGTAATTCTTACCAGCTTTTAAAAACTGAGAAGACTGAAGCTTCAGCCATGTAGAAATGCAGATGAAAACCAGCAGGCTTCTGGCCAGGAAAACAAATCTGAATCACACATGAAAGCATTTTCATTCGGGCTCTAAAAATCTTTCAATTCTGATTTTCTACATTTGATTTGTACTTGATCGGAAACTCAACTAAGCCAAATTTGGATCTAAAATACAAAGGGCAGGGCTGAATCCAACAGTCTATTTTCATCTTAGCAAAAATTTTGCCTGTGATTTGTTTTCATTTAATTCTGATGTTATTTTTATCTTTATACTTTCATTTATTATTTCTATGTCATGTTTTATCTTCGTAGAGATAAACTAGTAACAACTGAGAGACAGTACCCTTTTTAGAGGTTTGTGAATTTTCAAACACTGATCATTGTTCTCTACGTTATGTAGCCAATTATTGTCCAGATTCCTTTGAAATTTCATTTTCTGTAAGAAGTTTAGTTTCAAATTATTTTCCAAATGGATTTGGATTTTTTCTTTCATGTTTGTCATCCACAAAACTTATTTACTTATTCATTTATAAAGCTTCACAACTAGCCTGAGGAATTCTGAATATTGGCTTCAACAGACACATTTTTATTCATTAGCAGGATCCAAAAATACCTTTTCATATTTACTTCTGGAAACTTCAAACAGTTCCTTCCTTTTATTATTTCTTTGTAGCTTCAATTGTTTTCAACTCTTGGAGGAGAAATGTTTCTTTTCCACTTTAAGAATTCAAATGAGAATATTTCAGTGATTTAAAATCAACTCACTGATGCACTATAAAAACTATAAATGTCATATCTAATGGTCACAAGCAGAACTATCCAAGGACTCATGGCAAGAATCCTCCAAAGTTGTTAGTGGTGGTGGGAGGAGTGTGGCTTGATTTTGCTCTGCCTTAATATCTGCACTTCTAATGGAGCCATTCAGCAGAATGGTTTTTATTTTAACAGCAACCAGTAGCATTCACGCTATGGACTGACCCGTCGTCAAGTCGGAAATCCTTTCATACACCATTCTGCATGTTGAAGATGAGCTCAATTGAAAAGTAGACACAACCACCAAAAAACGTACTAAACCACTTTTCACATACCAACATAGAAGTTAAGAGGTGGGAAGGAGGAGAGAAGAAATGAGAACGGTGTGGAGTAGAGGAAGAAAAAGCTGGGCAATGTGGCAGAAGACTGAAGCCATCAGAGAAAGGAAGTCAGAAATTTCTGGTGTTCATTAGCCAAACATCTTCCCAGAATGCGTGTATGTAACATTCATTATTGAGTTGTCACTACAAAATTAAAAAAAAAAAAATTTTTTTGAAGTTGCTCACACATGTCTTCTATGAGTGGTTTGGAGGAAAACAGGCAAAGCTGACAGCAGTCATTTTCTGAAATGCAGAAAAGAAAGAAAGAAAAGGCCAGGTAGAGTGCAGTTAATGGGGGAACCAGAAACTCACTGGAACAAGCTCCTAGAGCTGGAAAGAGCCACAGAAACACAAGCCCCAGAATTAACTGCATTTTTGGTGGGGACTTTGGATTTCCTAGAGGATATGCTATTGAGCCATCCATTTAAATCTCAAAGAACAAAATAAGTGATAAAATCCATTGACATCTGCGTAACCTTGCAGTCATCATGTTGGTAAACTTCTCTGCTAGGCTTATCTGAATCAACAACTTCTTCACTACGGCAAAGGAACCTCAACTGACGTCATCTCAGAAGGTGAGTTATGAATTGTGTACTTGCCTCCTGTCACACACATGAATTTCTTTCTTCCCCCAGATTTTTACAGTTTTTAATTTTCCATTTGACATAATGGGGAAAGAAAAGGGAAAAACAAAACAAAAAACAAAAAAAAAACCCATATGATTCGTGTTGCCTTTGGTAAAGGCAATCATTGATGAGGGTGTCCTTGAATAGAGAAAAATTCCAGTTGCCATGACCTAAAGGAAGCTCAGGTTGGCCACAAACCCAGGCTCCTGCCCTGCTCCTCAGTTACAAAACTGAGACAGTGAGGAGGGAAACAGTGATGGATAGCCAGCTTTGTACCCTAGGTATATGCCCACCCCTGCTAGAATACTGCAAAACCCAGTATTTCTTTTTAATCAATCTCTAGACAGAATTAGGCCCTGGCTTATAGCTGAAAATGAGAAATAAATTTATTGTGCTTCCTGTCCCATGTATTTCCTACTACTTCTTGCTTATAATAATATGGAGATAAAGATTCATTGTGTGTGTAAAATTGGTTTTCCAACAAATTCTGTTGCTCTTAAAATAAAAATAAGATTCCCAGGGTAAGAAAAAAAATGAATGTGCAAAACAAAACAACCAAAGTAGGCAGGAAGTAATAGAGGAAAGAAAACAAACAGTAAAGGACCATTGATAAAACAACGTGCATTACCTGGCTAGATCTTTTTCCCCACGAACTAAGATAGTTTGATGCGTTTAAATTATGCTGTGACTCCCTTCTGGATAAAACCATAGAGGAAAGACACTGTTGTGTGCTTGGGCTTCTCTCCAGGCAGCTTACTTGGAAGCTGAGAATGTCAGACAGTCTGAACTAGGAAATGGGAGAGTGTGTGTGAGAAGCAATCTTAAGAACAGCTGAATGGGCTGGGCACACTTGCACGATTCCTGGATGGCAAAGAAAGTCTGCAAAAGATGCCAGACTGTTATGTGGCTGCTGGCAGACTCTGCTCTAAAAGTGGAACATTTAGAGTTTCAGTGGGCAGGCTTGGATACATACGAAGCTTAAGCAGAGTGAGACAGACTATCTTTTTACCGACATAGCCAGCTTACGGGAAGCTAGCAAGAGAAAAAAAAGTATGTGTAAATAGGTAACCAATGGCCACTTAGCAAAGAGGCAGCCCCTAGATTCCTAAAAAGCATATTTGGAGCTCTGCCTATGGCTTTTACTTGTTTGTTCATCTATTTATATATCCACCCACCTACCTACCTACCTACCTGCCTGCCTGCCTGCCTTTCTTCCTACCTACCTGCCTTAATACCTACCTACCTGCCTGCCTGCTTTTCTGCCTCCTACCTGCCTATCTACCTATCTGCCTATCCATCTACCTACCTACCTGCCTATCCACCTACCTGCCTACCTGCCTATTTATCTACCTGCCTATCCATCTACCTACCTACATGCCTATCCATCTACCTGCCTATCTACCTACCTGCCTTAATACCTACCTACCTTTCTGCCTCCTACCTGCCTATCTATCTACCTGCCTGTCTACCTGTCTATCTACCTACCTGCCTATCTATCTACCGGCCTGCCTGCCTTTCTGCCTATCTATCTATTGCCTTAATACCTACCTACCTGCTTACCTGCCTGCCTATGGACTAGAAAGGAATCCTAAAGCACTGCCAAAGCTTTCATGTCTTTTTTACCTTTAGTTGGCTTAGAGCAGAGGTGAATTAAATGGCAAATAGTTGAGACATAAAACTGTATCTACAATTTGTACTTCTTTCAGACCCATCTTAATTTGCTTTAGGCTGAAGGACTCTAGTACCAAATACATGACTTTACTGTGAATCTCAGCAATTACTGAAGGCAGACAATGAATATTTGTGGCTTCGGGAAAGCCATAGGTAGACTCTACTGGTCTTTTCCTTTACTGGAATGTATCAAGGTAGAAAGTACGTAGTACTGGAAAACAGGAAAACTTCCAGGGCGAGGAAGACACCGCATCCCACAGGCCGGCTTCAAGGGCCTCTTTTAATTCTCTGTCACTTCCTCCCCTCTGAATCTCTCTGCTCATATGAACAAAGAGTGTTTCCGCCAAGTGAGTGGGGCTCTTATGTGGTGGTCTGCAGATTTTAGGAGGGGCAATTGCCCCCAACACTGTTCTCAATATTTGTGTGCATATGCATCTTTCTGGACTCCCAAAGAAGTTGATGTCCCAAGAAATGTTTAGAATCACATCTGCCAGTCACAGAGGACCTGGTATTGTATGATTCGATTTACAGCCCATGTCCACAGGAAGCAAATCCACAGATACAGAAAGTCTAGGGCATAACCTAGGGATGAGAAGCAGGGAATGGGGGTGGTTGGGAGGAAACAGGGAGTTATTGCTAATAGGTATGAGATTTCCTTTTGCTGGGTGAGGAAAATGTTCTAAAACTGGTTGTGATGATGGTTGTACAACTCTGAACATACCAGAAACCACTGAATTGTGCACTTTAAATGGGTGAATTGTATTGTATGTGAATTATATCTCAATAAAGCTGTTATTTTAAAAGAAAAAAATCTATAAAACCCTGACCCACCAGAAATGTACAATTTAGCCCTTCCTGAGAAAATAGCAACATCCAGGGGCTCATCAGACCCGGAAATGACAGAGAAAATAGCAAGGATCTTAAGTATAAGAGTTCCCTTCTTTATCAATGCAAACCTCAGAAAAAAAGGAGACTTATTTGGGTCTTTAGTGACTTTGGTTTACGTTTTTCTCCACAGCAACTGGGCCAAATACTGCACTAACTGAATACTCCATGGGTCAAGTGCCTACAAGTTAGTGGGCAACTCCGGAAAAGAATGCAGTCACAAAGTAAATTCAGGAAATCCTATTATGTCAGTAGTTCACTGGACAACTGGCATCCGCTTCTCTGATTATTTTTCTCCTGGTTACCAAATCCCTCATCAGTTAAAGCCAATGAGTTTTTAACATCCTAAAACAGAAATGGGGTTATAACACTCACATAGAGATAATTCTTAAAGGGAATATATTTAGCCACTTTTTTTTTTTTTTTTTTTTTGAGACAGAGTCTTGCTGTGTCGCCCAGGCTGGAGTGCAGTGGCGCGATCTCGGCTCACTGCAACCTCCGCCTCCCAGGTTCATGCCATTGTCCTGCCCCACCATCCTGAGTAGCTGGGACTACAGGGGCCCGCCACCATGCCCAACTAATTTTTTGTATGCTTTAGTAGAAACGGAGTTTCAGCATGTTAGCCAGGATGGTCTCGATCTCCTGACCTCGTAATCCACCCACCTCGGCTTCCCAAAGTGCTGGGATTACAGGCATGAGCCACTGCGCCTGGCCAACCACATTTTTAATATAAAATACCATCCTTCCCTCGTCAGAAATAGTGCAACATTATCGTGCAGAATATCATTTTTATTAAGGCTGAGGTATTTGTTACAAGTGGTGCAATACCCTTCATACCATATGTTTTCCCATGTGGACAGAATTTATTTGGAGTTTGCCTGCTGGAGGAAATTTAAATACCAGTAAATTGATGGTGATTTAAAAAAATAAATACTTATAAACGTTCCTATTTTAACTAAGCATTACTGACAGAAACCTTAAAATCCAGGGATCTAACTCTCTGGAAGTAGCCACGAAGAGAGGAATTTTAGCAAAAACCTCACAATGAAACTCATAGCTCAAGACTCACTTTCCAGCCCAATGAAGAGACAGGGGGTGGGAGAGGGAGGGAGCATGACTTTTAAAAGCTAGCAATCTGGCAGGAAGTTGAATGAATTTTCCCTCCTCCTTTAGGAAGAGAGGCAGGACAAAAGGCAGGGTTTTCGCAGCAATTTTCATTTTTCAGTCATTTGCAGGAAAGCCCAACCAGTGTGATTAACATTCAGCCATCTGTCTGAACACAAAAGCCCTCAACGTGCAACATTTAAGTTCTACAGATAGCTTTAACATGTTATCAATTAAACAAGTTTTCCTTCCACTGTAGTTGTTGGACTTAAATCTGATTTCTATTTATTGGGGTGGAAGAAGATGAGAAGAAAGAGTGGGAAGAGAGAATCTGAATTACGACTTTATCAGACCCAAGTTAAATGTCATCAGGTTACAACTCTGCAGAATTGACTCCCTGGGTCGCCAGGAGACCAAAGGAAGCCAAGATTGACAATGTACAGATTCAAATGCATTTTCTTCATTATCAACCCCACAAAAAGAAGAGGGATAATAAGGGACATATGTAAACTTTATATACACAGATATCTTGCTGGTTGGAGAAGGCTGCCTGCTAAGTAATTTATCCTGAAATAGTTCCTTTAAAAAAAAAAGAGAGAGAGAGAGAGAAAAAAGAAAAAAAATGCAACCGGGTTTTACTGTCCCAGCGAGGGTATGACAGCAACAATTTACAATTTTCCTCCATCTCATTCTCTCCTCCTCCCTCCTCTGCCTCTCCACTTACCATCCATTCTCCATTTCCTGACAACTTCTCATCACGTTAGTTCATGCCTAATCTAAAATGGTGGTGTGTGAAGGAATTTTTAAAAAAAAATAAGATAGGAAAAGGAAAAGAGAGACAATATGATTAGGAGGAGGACAGGAGAAAGAGAAAGATTGAGAGAGACAGAGAGACTGTCAACGCCCAAGTCTGCATTTGCCTATTTAAATGCAATCCTGCAGCCCTGGCCGAGCTGTGCAATAGATGGGCTGCGTTATGAATTTCTGATCAGACAATGATAGGTTATGAGAGGGGATGTAATTCCATTGAGAAGGCTTTTTCTTCCAAGCAGGGGCAAGTGATACCTACCCCAGAGAGACAGCTCCTTGCTTTGCCCTCTATGTGTATGTAAGTATGTGTGAAAACATATATAAATTTCTACCTTTCTTTAAAAAAAAAAAGTCAAAATAAACATTTTATGATGATAAATGTGCAGTAATAATTGACAGTCGCATCTGAAACAGGAATGTTCCCTGGCAAATCAGACTCACCCACCACATAAACTGCATTTTTTTTTTTGGTTTGTTTTTTGAACCTGATTAGAACTCTTTCCTGTGCTCATCTCACTTTTTTTGTACCTGTATTCGTGATCTAAAGAGAAAGTGAAAAGATTGAAAACCACCACCAACACTGGTGTTTTCAGTATATTCTATGGCTTGCTTCCCTTTCAATATTTTGTATTTACCTAAAAAAGAAACTCATACATATACAACGGATAATATATTTCATGTACAGTACTCAGTGGAAGAAACCCATCTTAAAGTTTTTTGTTTTTTTACATTTCCACGCATGTGAAACAATACTTTCAATTGCTTTATGAAGTAATTATAGGCAGTTAATTACTCTAGCTGTAGTTAAGCATCACACTAACCAAGAAGTTTGTAGGTTAATTGAAACTTGTGTAATAGAGACAGGGTATTAAGTATTCCAAGTCAGGATTTTGCAACAGCTCTTGGCTACTGTGCGGTAAAAAGTTAGGAACCGTACATCTAGTACATCTAGGATCTGGGGCTGCTGGAGCAAGTATATGAACCTCCCTGCACCAGATGCAGACACGCACAAGAGACCAGTACCCATTTACAAGCAGAGAAAGAAGCTACTCCAAGTTATACGGATGTCATGGAAAGAGTAACAGACAAGAGAGGCGTTTATCAATAAAAGCAGGGAAAGCTTAAAATATAAGAATTGTCATCACATTTAAAAGAAGGCAGTTGGACTTCGTCCCTATCCTGTTTTAAGTGACATCACACGGAGTGAACAGCATCTTACAGTCTTGTTTTTCTTCTTTTGCCAGGAGGCATCCCAGGACCTAATGGAAATTCACAGCCAGAGGAGGGTTACTGGTCTACATTTTACGTAATGTTCATCTTACCGCAGGGACTCACTGCAGGCAGAACACAGCATGCCATTTCACCCAGAGTCCTCTAAGTCAGTTTTTTGTTGGTTTGGGGGAAGGGGCGAGGTTGTTTAAAACAACATTTCTTTCACGATTTAGGGATATTTTTTCTTCTCCTTATAAGTGCTCCAATTCCTAATTATGATCTACAAGAGCAAAATTGCAAAAGGCTATCAGTACCATTCTGCCTTTTGAAATGCTGTGTTTCTTACGTTCAACTTCTGTTGCACGTACGTGTCAGGGTAACTTCAGTTCTCTTTACCCTCTAAGCTGTAATAGATCCATTAAGCGAGTGTGGATATGGGGGTGGGTAGTGGGATGGGGGGATCATCTGAGAGTACAAATTATTTACCTGATTTAGATTCATTAAAGTCAGGCATGCTGTCTACATTTCACCATCTTTTTAAAATGGGGAACTTGCCCTGAAAGAATATTATGTAAATCTTTCTGTCACAGATTAGTGCCTCTATACATGACTTCCACAATGTGCATCTGCCTTCTGTGCAAGCTTATTACATACACACACACAGTTTCCGATTTTTAACCTCCCGTCCTGCCCATTCTCCTCCTTCCCCCAACACTCATTATGGGAAAATTACCTCAAACAGGACACTAGTGGTTGCCTTCCATTCTATTTACATAATTGCTGTTTTCTTGCTTTTCTTTTTCATAAGTGGAAATTTTGTTCCCCAAAGGAATAGCATCGATTTTGAAGTGATAAAATGGAGTTTCCACTCGGGGTGGCAAATGGAGAGGAGCTTCTAGAAACATGTTCTGGGGCACTCTGTGCTCACCAGGACACAAGTTGTTCTGAGAATTACAGGCAGAGGTTTTCGTGATGGCGGCAACCCACTGGAAAAAAATTCCTAGGCCAGGGATGGTAAGCTTCTGAGAACCACGAAAATAGCTGTGCTAGGACCGATGCCTCCTGAGGGTTTAATACAGCACTATGCCAAATCTGAAATGAACTGATTTAACTTTCATTCATAATTAACATCAACATTTATATACATGGGAATAAACAGAAAACTACTTCTTTAAGAAACTTTTATGAGAAAGCAAATTTCAAAAGAAGCAACTTTGTAGCTTCCATGTTCACACTCTGGATTCTGTGATTTCCATATTAGGTACTATAAGACAAATAAAAACTATGTGAGATAGACTCATGCATTTTTTAACCATGAAGTATATCACATATACAGAAAAGCATAAAATACGTATGTTCAGTATGGATGTGTGTAATGATCTCCGTTTCTGGTTTTAATTTGTAGTACCCTGATTACCAGTGGGGTTAAGCATTTTTTTCGTATGTTTATTGGCCAGTGGGGTTTGTCCTTTTGTGAAGGGTCTGTTGGATTTGTCTTTTTCTTATTCCTTTGCCAGAATTCTTTATATTTTCTGGATACTACTTATTTGTCACTTAAATGTATTGCAAATATCTCTCCCCATGAGATGGTTTTATTTCTCACTTGCTTTATGATATCTTATGATGAATGTTATTAATTTTAATGTAGTTCTATTCATTATATCTATCCCTTATGGTTAGTGTTTTTGTGCCCTGGTTAAGAAAATCTCCCCTATCCTGAGGTCATGAATAATTATCTTCTAAAAGCTTTATTGCTTTGTCTATTACATCTTTAGGGCTTTATTCCACTTGGAACTGGTTATTTTGTATACCATAAGCTAGAGGTCTAATTTCGTTTTTTTCATATAGATCACCAATTGTCCTAGCATCATTTACTAAAAGTTCTCTCCTTTCCCCACAAGTCTATATATCAAATGTATAAACACAGATTGGTCTATTTCTCAGTTTTCTATTCTGTTCCATTGGCCTGTTTATACCTATACCATTTCTACACTTGTATCAATGTGGTCCAGTGATATATCTTGACATCTGGTAAGGAAGTTCCCAAACGTATTTTCTTTTAAAAGCTTCCTGCAACGCTTCATCCTTTGCATTTCTACCAACATTTCTTATATCAATTTGGAATTTTGATTGAGAGTGCATTGAACCTGTAGATCAGTTTTGGGAGAACTGCTATCATTCATGAACATGCCATATTTCTCCATATATTCAGATCCTCTTAAAGTTGTTCAATAAAGTTCGATTTTCAGATAACAGGCTTTATACAACTTTGATTAGACTTATTCGTAGGTTCTCTATATTTTTGATACACTTAGAAATGGTATATACATAAAAATGTATTTTCTATTTGTTACAATATATAGCAATGCAGTTGATTTTTCCATATTTATTATGTTTTCAACAACCTTGCTAAGTCTTTACTAATTTAATTAATTTTTCAATTGATTCTTTTGGATTTTCTACGTTCACAATATAATCATCTATGAAGAATGACAGTTTCATTTCTTCCTCTATGATCCTATACATTTTATTTCTTTTTCCTGCCACGTCACACTGGCTAGGACCTCCAGTGCTGTGTTCAATCAAGTGATGATAGATACACATTTATCTTTTTTTCTGATCTCAAAGGGAAAGTCTTTTACTGTTTAGCCATTAAGAATGATGGGTTTTGCAGATTTTTCTTAGATATTAGTTATCAGATAAAAGATGTTTCTTTTTATTCCTAGTTCGCTAAAAACTCTTACATTGGCTATAATACATTTTATCAAATTCTTTTTCTGTAACTATTTAAATTATTATATGTTATTCTCTTTTAAGCAATAATATATAACTAATTATATATTAATTGGTTTTCTAATGTTAAACCAACATTGCATGCCAGGAACTAGGCCAGGTCATAAAACAGTATCCTTTATACAAATTGTTACCTTTATACAAATTGCTAACATCTTGTTTTTGATTTTGCATCTGTGTTTCTGAGAGAGATGGGCTGT
Organism: Symphalangus syndactylus; assembly: GCF_028878055.3. NCBI lineage: Eukaryota > Metazoa > Chordata > Mammalia > Primates > Hylobatidae > Symphalangus > Symphalangus syndactylus. The sequence goes on from NC_072433.2 coordinate 23,292,603, forward strand.
CATTTCTCCTTTCTCACACCATCCTTGTTGGGTCTTACTATCAAGGTTATGCTAGCCTTCTACAATGAGTTAGGTGACGTCTTCAACACTTCGCCATTGGAATTAGGAAACTGATGGCAGAAAACCAGTGATGCCTTGATTTTATTTTCCCCCCGAGATAGAGCCTCACTCTGTCATCAAGGCTGGAGTGCAGTGGCACCATCTTGGCTCACTGCAACCTGTGCCTTTTGGGTTCAAGCGATTGTACTGCCTCAGCCCCCCAGTAGCTGGAACTACAGGCACGCACCACCACACCCGGGTAATATTTTTGTATTTTTAGTAGAGACAAGGTTTCGCTATGTTGCCCAGGCTGGTCTCGAACTCCTGACCTCAGTTATCCGCCCACCTCGGCTTCCCAGAGTGCTGAGATTACAGGCATGAGCCACCGCGCCCTGACACTTTGAATATTTCAACCCAGTTTCCCCTCCCTGTTTCTTCTCCCTCCCTGAATTAGTCAAGGTTCAGTCAGAAAACATAAACTATACCAGTTAACATAACAGAAGATTTCACATAAAGAATTGTTAACTGAGTGGAAAGAACTGTTAACCAGCTAACTGAAAAGATAAAAAGAACCCTAATATTTCAAGTAAGTGTCAACAACCCCAGGACTGGGAGAATAAAGAGAAGAGGTTGGAATTATTAAAACTAGGGGTTTTGGAGATGGAGCCCGATTCGGGGCTCTGAGGAGGGAGTCCTAGGTGGCTAGCACTGGTCTACCTGAATGCAACATGATGAAGCTGGTCCTGAAGATGTCGGGAAAACCTCAAATGGGATTCCACTGCCACCATAGGAAGAAACTTGCACAGAGTGGCAAAATGATGCTGGAATGATGCTCACAGGAAAAAAAAAAAAAAGAAGAAGCTGATGGGAAATCCACAAAAAAAAAAGCAGACCATAAGGACATGACATTTTTTTCTCTCCACCTTTCAGTATCCTTCTAGTGGACCCTATTGGCAGAGCTTCATAGGGAGCCTGCTGGCCAAGCAAAGATGGGGGTTGCAGGGCTCTAGCCCCCAGAATCACAAAGCAGGGTATGTAAGGTTGGGTTTGGAGCTGAAAGACAATGGCTTCATAAATGGCGCAATACTAAAAATGGTGACTCACAGGTGATGCTTGCCAGAGAAGACAAACATTTTCTTACAAATGATGGAATCCACCTCTACCACCTAGAAACTTACAGCAATGCTGAGAATCTGGATGATGGATCCATTGTGTCACGTGAGCTCATGCAAACCAATGGACGCTTCAGTCAACAGAAAATTAACAAGCATGATGCATTCAGAGGCTCAAAAAATACTTGCCCTCTCTCGCTGCTGGGCACCGAAACTACCACGTGTGAAATCATGGGTTAGCCTCCTGGAAAATGAGACCACATGGAAAGAGATCTCATTAAACTCAGCATTTCCAGACATTCTACTGGAGGCCACAGACATGTAGAGCCATCCAGCTCCAATCAAGCCAGCAGAGAGCACAGGAATTGCCAGTTAACTTACAAAAGTAGAAGAATCAATAAATGTTCATTGTTTTATATTACTACGTTGTGAGGTAGTTTATTATGCATCAAAATCTACCCGATACCGTATATTCCATGTATTAACCAAGCTCTGCTCAGTGCTCAACTCGGTGGATGTAAAGGAAGTCACATCAACGTCAATCAAACCAAGTTCCTACTGTTACCCCACAAGCTGACAGAGCATCTTATGCTTGTCTTTCAAAGCCCCTCATCCAGAAGAACATCTGAGAGGATTTAAAGGGAGAGTCTCAGGTGTGCTTGCAAACTATCTGTTCTACCATCACCATCCAGCACCTGACATGTTTTGCACTGGCTTGTGAGCCTGCAAAGCTACCTGGGTGAAGATCACTGTTGTCACTTGGAGTCCATTATGAGGAAGTGAATAACTGAGTCAAAGGGACTTTCTCCAGATACTCCCAAAGTTATCACCTCTGAGTGTTCAGAGAATACTCTGGAATTTCCCTTTCCCCAACTCTATACTGTACTTTTACACCTAGACATTAATGAATACAGATTCCTGGAGACACGGATTCTCAGTATCTCATAAAAACACCACTTTCAACTTCAGTTTAGCAACTCTAAAAAAAGAGAACATGGCTGGGTGCAGTGGCTCACACCTGTAATCCCAGCACTTTGGGATGCCGAGGTGGGTGGATCACGAGGTCAGGAGATCCTGACCAGAAACCCCGTCTCTACTAAAATACAAAAAACTAGCTGGGTATGGTGGCATGAGCCTGTAGTCCCAGCTACTTGGCGGGCTGAGGCAGGGGAATCACTTGAACCTGGGAGGCAGAGGTTGCAGCGAGCCAAGATCACACCACTGCACTCCAGCCTGGCAACAGAGCAAGACTCTGTCTAAAAAAAAAAAAAGAAAGGACACATATCTTCAAATTAACAAGCATCAGTTTTCTAGAACAGTGCTGTTTCAATCAATTTACAAGTAGAAATGTGTCTAGGATGCACTCTACATGTGCTGCAGAATAAACATTAAGTTATCCAGCAGGATTTCCCACACACCAGACCAGTGAAAATTATTAATAGACCATGGTATTTTTTTAATAATTAAGGACAAATGGTGAAATTTTATATGGCATACGAAATTTAAAATACTATCCATTTCTCTAATTTTTTTTTACTAGGCTGTGTTTTTGGTAATAATATGACTGTGATAACTGATACTACTGTTTCTGCCTTTTAACATACTTCCTTGGTAAAACTAAGAAGTTGAGCTATATGTTTATCTCCCCATTTTTTTCCAGGAACGTACAATCAAAAACTGTCTAGGAAACACCAATTCAGAATGATTTAATGTGTGAGAGCCTGTGGACAAATATATCTTTGTTTTTATTTAGCCTGTTCAGGTGGATATTTCTAGAAAAAAAAAGGTAAAAAAAAAAAAAAAATCCAAGCGTCCGTCTCTTGCAAGATAGAGAACTGTGTTCCAATGTGACATGACATTCCCATCCCAGGGGACTAAGGGCCAAAAGAAAACCTCTAGGAATGATGGCTCAGCTTTGAGATAAAGAAATGGAAAGAATATTCCCTTTTCTCTGTGGAGTGATTTGCATAACACAGAGCACTAGATCTGTTTCACCCAATACTGATGCATTAGCCAGGGTCAAGTCAGAAAATAGAAACACTCTAGGAATTTCAAACAGAAGAACTTAATACAGGGAATTGATCATACAGCTTTCAAAATGACTGAATGAGTAAAAAGGTGGTGAGGTAACCCAAAGACTAGTAACTAACTAGACAATGCAACTGTCATGCCTAGAGCGGGAAAGTAGAGGTGGTTGTATTACCAGAGCCTGGAAGTGCAGAAGAGTGCTGAACTGCCGTGCTGGGACTGTGAGGAGGACCTGACTAAAGCTGAGACTGCTGGGTGCTACTGAGACCAAGGAAAAGGCTCCAGGCAGCATGTGCTGGAACCGACACACACACATACACATAAAAACACACACACACACATAAACACACACACACACACACACACACGCTGCCGTCTATAGCTGCCTGCTATTGCTGGACAAATGTCAATGGAAGCCGGAAATGAAAAAAAAAAAAAAAAGTAGCTCCTACCTATATTCTGTCTTCCAGTCTCTCCCCAGGATCACCAATTGGTAGGACCTAACTAGAAGCCAGGTGAAATTCGGGAGCAGTCACTTGCAAGGTCCTGGCACCCTGACCATACGTAATCATAGAACACAGAAGGTTGAGAATGACAGCTGAAAGCTTTGAGAGCTAACTAGCAAATGACTGACAGAGTTGCAATTCATTAAGGTATGATTGACATACAAAAAGATGTACATATTTAACACATACAAATTTATGAGTTTGCAGTAAGTATGCACCAGTGAAACTACTACCACAATCAATGCCATAAACATATCCATCACCTTCAAAAGTTTCAACTTGTTTTTTTATTGATCTATAATTTTTTTTTTGGAGCAGGGGGCACTGTCTTTGGATTTGCTATCAGGCGCTATCAGTTTCATAGAATGAACTGGTAAGACTGGCAAGTGTACCCTCCTCTTCTATTTTCTGTATAATTATGCAGAATTGGGGTTAATTCTTTAAATATTTGGTAGCATTATGTAGTGAAACCATCGGGGCCAGATTTTTTTAACAAGGTTTTAAATTATGAATTCAATTTTCTTAAGAATTAATGAACTACTCAAATTATCTGTTTCATAGTTTTAGTAGTTTCTTATCAAATTTATGTATAAAGAGTTATTTGTAATACTTCTTTATTATTCTTTTGATGTCTACAGGCATCTAGTATTATCCTGTTTCATTCCTGATATTAGTAATTTGTGTATTTTTCTTTTATCAATATTGCTAGAGGTTTGTCAATGTTATTGATCTTTTCAATGAACCAGCCCTTTATTGATTTTCTCTATTTTACTATTTTTTATTTCATTGATTTCTACTCATATCTTTATTATTTCCTTCCTCCTACTTGCTCGGTTCATTTTTATCTTCCAATTTATTGAGGTGGGAGTTTAAATTATTGATTTGAAATTTTTTCCTCCTTTCCAGTATAAGCATTTGTGCTATAACTTTTCCTCTCAGCATTGCCTTAGCTATGTGCCACAAGTTTTGATATGGTATACTTCCAGTTTCATTTGATTTCATGGGTTTTTTTTACTTTTTCTTGAGACTTCCTGTTTGACCAATGGATTTACAAATATGTTGTTTACTTTCTAAGTGTTTGGAGATTTCCATTATCTTTCTATTACTGATTTCTAGTTTGATTCTGTTGTCTATCATATTCAGAGGATACACTATTATACGCTATTATTTCAATTATTTTAAGTTGGTTGAGATTTGTTTTACGGCCCAGGATATGGTCTATCTTGGCATATGTGCCTTGAACACTTGAAAAGAATGTGTATTCTGCTATTGTTAGGTGGAGTGTTCTATAATATCAATTAGTTCCTGTTAGTGGTTTTGTTGCTTTCTTTTATTAATATATCTTTGCTCATCTTCTGTATAGTTGTTATATTAATTGTTGTGAGAGGGGTGAAGTCTCCAACTTTAATTATGGATATGTCTATTTCTCCTTTCAATTCTATCAGTGTTTGCTTCACAGTTTGCAGCTATGTTGTTTGGTATATACACATTTAGGATCACTATATCTTCATGGCAGACTGATCTTTTTATCATTATGCAATGTGCCTCTCTGTCTCTGAATTTTATTTGCCCTAAAATCTACTTTACCTGATATTAATTTAGCCACTCTTGCTCCCTTTTGATTATTTTTGCATAGTGTAACTTTTTGTATCCTTTTACTTTCAGCCTATCTATATCATACGTGAATGAGTTTCTTTTAGAGAGCATATAGTTGGACAATGTGGTTTTTTAAAAATCAATTCTGCCAATCTCTGTATTTTTACTTGTGTACTCAGATTATTCACACTTTATGTAATTATTGATATGTTAAGACCTAAATCTGCCATTTTATTTTTTGTTTTCTGATTGTTTTATCTGGGTTATTTTTTCTTTGTTTTCTTTTACTTGCCTTCTTGTGAGTTATTCAAGCAATTTTCAGACTTCGTTTTTTATTTCTTTTTAGTTTGTGTTTTTCATTAGTGTATCTGCTTGGACAGCTCTCAGTATATGCTATAGGTATTAAACTGTGTATACATAATTTATTACAGTATACTGATACTAACATCAGTATGTTTAGTGATGTTTAGAAACCTCATGTTGCTTTATATCATCCCTATAGCTTCTCCTTTGTAAAAAAAAAAAAAAAAAATCCCTACATACATTGAGATATATTGGACAGTGCTATTTTGTTTTTGCTTCAAATATCACGCTTAGTTTAGAAAATTCAAGACATTAAAATCTGTTGTTATTTCCTCCTTCCTGATATTCCAAGATTCCTTCTTTTTTGTTTCCTTTCTATTAAAAAATTCTTTTATCTATTCTGTTAGAATAGGTCTGCTGGCAACAAATTTCATTAGCTTTTCTTTGTCTGAAACTGTCTTGATTTCTCCTTCATTCTTGAAGGATATTTTCAGTGGAAACAGAATTGGAGCTGACTATTCTTTATTTTCAGGTCTTGAAAAAATCTCATGCCACTTCATTCTGGGCTCCATAGGTTTTGATGAAAAAAATACTGTAATTTGAATTGCTTTTTCCATAAATAATGTATTGTTTCTTCTTTGACTTTCGTTTTCAAAAGTTCAACAATGATGTGTGTTGATGTGGAGGTATTTGGGTTTCTACTCCCCAGGGTTCACTCAGCTTCTTGGGTCTGTAGGTTCAGGTCTTTTGCCAAATCTGGGGAATTTTCAGCTATTATATCTTTGAATACTTTTTCAGCCCCATCTTTTTTCTCCTCTCCTTTTGGGACTTCAATGACCTGAATGATAGATCTTTTGTTATCGTCACATATATCCTTTTATTTTCTTTTCAGTCTCTCTCTTCTCTGTTGTTCAATTTGATTAATTTCTATTGCTCTATTTTCAGCATCAGTGATAATTTCCTCTCTCCTCTTCATTCTGCTAGCGGCCCATCCGTTGAGTTTTTAATTTCCATCATTGTATTTTGCAGTTCGAAAGCTTTTGTTTCTTGTTTATATCTTTTCTTTCTGTGCTGAGGCTTTCTTTGTTGAGACTTTCTCCATTTTCATTTGTTTCAAGCATGTTGATAATTGTTTGTTGAAGCATTTTGAGGATGGCTGCTTCAGATAATTCTAACCTCTGTGTCATCTCAGTGGTGGTGTCTGTTGTCTTTTCTCATTTACATTGAGATCTTCCTGGTTCTTAGTATAAGAAGTCCTGTTTTATTAATACCTGAACATTTTGGACACTGTAAGACTCTGTGTCTTATTGAAATCTGTTTTAACAGGCCTCTTCCGACACCACTCCAGCAGGGTAAGGGGGCATGCTATCTCATTGCTGCCAGATGACAGTAGAGGCCCAGCTTCTCTACTCTACCTCCACTGACATCCAGAGAATTTCTTGTTACTGCTGGGAGTGAATAAGAGTTTAGACTTCTCAGTAGGCTTCCACTGATATCATCTGCCTGGGAAAGGATGGGACACAATCACAGTGAGGAGTGAGGAACCGGGAGTCCAAGCTCCCCACATGGTCTTCACTAATGGAAATGGTGGATGGGGATGGACTGGGGACACCTCATTATAGCCTGGCCAAGATGGAAGAACAAGCTTTCTACTCAGCCTTTGCTGGTGGGGCATGGGATAAGATCAGAGTTTTTCTGTGATGTTTGGCTAGAGTAGTGCAGGTACTATCTGTCATAGGTTGAACTGTGTTATTGCCCAGACTCACATGTTTAAGTCCTAAGCCCCAGAAACTCAGGACGTGACTTTATATGGAGATAGAGTCTTTACAGAAGTCATCAGTTAAAACGAGGTCATGAGGGTTGGCCCTAGTCCAACATAACTGGCACCCTTATAAACAGAGGAAATCTGGACACGGACATGCATGGAGGAAAGATGGTGTAAAGAGACGTAAGTAGAAGATGGCCAGCTATAAGCCACGGAGAGATCTGGAAAGATCCCTTCCTCACAACCCTAAGAAGTAACAAACCTGCCAACACCATGATGGTATAAGACATCCAGCCTCCAGAACTGACAATAAACTTGTATAGTCTAAGTTAATCAGTCCACAGGACTTTGTTACAGCAGCTCTAGCAAACTAATATTCTGACTCAAAGTTTTCCATCTTGCTAGGCTATTCCTTCCCTGGTCCTCTGGATGGAGGGCAAAGGCTTTACCTGGGTCCTTTTTTGTGCATGCTCATTGAAATTTCCAGGTTGCCAGCTTCTCTGATACCCAGTCTGGGATATATGGATAGCAGCAAACACCCAGGAGACTGACCACTGTGTCCTTTCTTGGATCCCAAGGTCACTATCTAGTCTACCTTCTTCTTTCCACCTTTATAACAGAAAGAATTAGCTGAACTTAGTGGGATGAATAGATAAAAATGACTATTTCATCTTTCCAGAAGTGGAAGTTCACAATGTGTTTTTTTGTTTGTTTTTTTTTTGTTTTTTGAGACAGAGTCTCACTCTGTTGTCCAGGCTAGAGTGTAGTGACATGATCTCGGCTCACTGCAACCTCCACCTCCCAAGTTCAACCGATTCTCCTGCCTCAGCTTCCCAAGTAGCTGGGATTACAGGCACACGCCACCACACCTGGCTAATTTTTGTATTTTTAGTAGAGACGGAGTTTCACCATGTTGGCCAGGCTGGTCTCGAACTCCTGACCTCAGGTAATCCACCCACCTCGGCCTCCCAAAATGCTGGGATTACAGGCGTGAACCACCATGCCCGGCCCACAATGTGCTTTTAATGCCTGGCTAATGTGAAAACTATTCAAAAACTGTGACGACTTGGAGAAACAAACTCCAGATCAATAAGAAGACATTTATGGATACTAAAGCTACTTGAGTTTTAACCTTGGTGAAAATAATGAGGAATGTGTGCATCCCATATCACAAGATGAAAACAGCTGAGATTTAGGGGAAGTCATTAATTACATAAACTATATGTTCTCTTTAATCCTTGAATCCTACTACTAAAAATGTCTCATATTTATTTAGTACTATTTTTCAGATTCCAAAACCATTTTACCTCTGTCTCATTTAAGCTCACAGATCTATGAAGTAGATGGGGACGATATTCCCAATTTACAGGTGAGACTTAGTGAGGTTGCAGAGTTGCCTAAAGTCACATGGCCACTAAGAAAAAGAAACAGGACTCAAACCCATGTCTTTTGACATCGAAGCCAGAACATTTTCCATTCTACCTCATCAAAACCACTCTTGCTTGTAATAGTGGCCAAAAGTCCCCACATGATCAATTACAACAGGCTTGACCATGATCCCCTAAAGCTTTCTAAAACCTTCATAATCATTCTGGGAAGGGTTATGGTATCTTTCTCCTCTGGTTTTACATGTCTTAAATTCAGTAAAAACCCATGATAGCTATTTGTTGTGCAGACTATTCTAGATAATCCAAAGTAACCGTTTTCAAAATGTTTTCCACAGAGCCCTAAGGTGCCTTGGTGTCTACCTTAAGAATCGGATATGGGGCTCAGGGCCTGTCTCTCCTGCTTAGCCATAAAGTTTCTGCTTATATCTGTTTCATATATTGAATTTCCTTATAGGATTTGATTTGAAAAACTAAGACTGAAATAATATAGAGTCTTTAGTTGCCTATCAAAGGGGCCAAATTGTTCACTTAAGAGCAGTCCTTTCTGGAATAGAAGACAGAGCTTGCATTTGGCTAGCTTGAAGAAGATAGCAGTAATCAGTAATAAGTAAAGTGGTCTACTATAGACTCTTCTGGTTTAGTCTGACAAGAGATCCCCAAAGTATTTATCCCATCTAATAAGTATATATTGAACACAAACACTGGGAAGTTTTCTACAATAGGGTATAGAAAAGCACATGTTAAACTCTATCCTGTCAGGAAGTTCACAATCTAATGGGAAGACAGAGCACACACATCCAAACAGCAGCAACAAAAGGAAGAATAGGATGCATGAGAAATGTAAACAATGACTATTAGATCTAGCATACCAGGAAAATCATTCTAAAAATAATAACTGTTATTTATTAAAAGTCAGCTGGGTGCAGTGGCTCATGCCTGTAATCCCAGCACTTTGGGAGGCTGAGACGGGCAGATCATCTTAGATCAGGAGTTCGAGACCAGCCTGGCCAACATGATGAAACTCTGTCTCTACTAAAAAATACAAAAAAAAAAATCAGCCAGGTGTGGTGGCAGGCACCTGTAGTCTCAGCTACTCAGCAGTCTGAGGCAGGATTACTTGAACCTGGAAGGCAGAGGTTGCAGTGAGCTGAGATCACACCACTGCACTCCAGCCTGGGCAACAAAGCAAGATTCCATCTCAAAATAAAAAAGAAAGAATGAAAAAAAGAAAATCTACTTTCACCTAGTTGTTCTACATCCATTAGCTCAAATCTTCACAAGAACTTTGCAAAGTAGAAGTCACTATCCCCATTTTACAGATACAGAAGTTTAGAGGGGTTAAGTAACTTTCTCAGGACCACACAGGTAACATGCAGTAAAACTAGGAGTTAAATTCAGGTATATTAGATAAAAAAGCCAGTGGCCCCCTAAGGCCTTCACAAAGAAGATAAAAGTCAATATAAGGACATGGGGGTGTCTCATGGAACCTGAAGGGTGTAAGGCTGGCAGGTTCATAAAGGAATTGAAATGAGGAAGAGGAACATGGTAAAGGACACTGGTAGCCCTTTCTGCCCATTGCTTAACTTCTCTATGAATTCTGTCTTCTCCACAGTTCCCATAGTGGGAACAGATGACCGTGACACAGCTACTGAGTTTACATGGTTCAGGTTCACTTGCTTGAAGAGAAAATGTCTAGCTTTACCTGGGTTCTAGTTCCTAATGTTCAGGAAAAAAGCACGTTTAGGTCAGTGCCCACATTCATCCAATCAACAGTTGATGGGGAACAAGGGCTTGGTAGCATAGAGAACTATCTGGTAGCTTGTGGAAGGTAGAGAAATGTATTCTAGAATGTAGGTGGGTTGAAAGCTTTTTAAAAAAAAATACACATTTCCTACAGAATCTGTCTCAGGCTCACAGAATTTAAGAGCTGATGAGGTTCTTATTGCTAAAGGCTGGCTGTATCTCTTCCTGATCAAGGTAACTGAGAAAAAGAAACTTTGCTAAAAGAAAAGAAAATTTGATAAACCACACTCCATCACTGTTCCTCTCTGAAAGATACTAACTTCATGAATGTTTCAGCTCTATTGCACAACTAATTTTACCTGAGGTTAGAATTATACACCCAGAAAGGCCATGTATATATTAATTATAGAGGAACTGGGAAACAAAAATGATATGTTCAGCTTTGTTATACTCAGATATATGCATGAATGAAGAATGTTTAAACACAGGATTAAAAATTTTATGAACCCTTCCAACATTTTCTTGGGGTAACCAATATAATCTAGTTAGGACATGCCATAGGGCTGTGATGTCTCAACCTACTCAATTTTCAAGATCAAATTTAAATCTTACAAAGCTCTCTCCAAGAATTCATTGCACTGTAAACATACTCACAAATACACGTTGCATCAAACATTATACTTAGTAGTGAAACACAGAAAGCATTCCTTTGAAGACGAGAAACAAGGATGACCACTATCACATCTTCTATTAATCATTGTATTAGAGATTCTAGTCACTACAGTAAGAAAATAAAATGGATTAAAAATTATAAGGATTGAAAAAAAACCCTTGTCATTATTAGCAAGATATATGATTATGTACAGAGAAATTCCAAAAAATTTAGAGATAAACTAGTTGAGCTTTTAAAATTTTATGGATTTCTTTATACTAGCAACAATTTGCTTTTAAAGTAATATTTTAAAAAGAAACCATATGACATCTCCTTTTAGCATTATGACTATCTGAAAGCACTGAGGGGGTCCAAAATTCACAACTACTATATTCTGAGTGGGACATTCTTTTTTTTTTTTTGAGATGGAGTCTCGCTCTGTCGCCCAGCCTGGAGTGCAGTGGCACGATAACGGCTCACTGCCAGCTCCGCCTCCTGGGTTCAGGCCATTCTCCTACCTCAGCCTCCCGAGTAGCTGGGACTACAGGTGCCCGCCACCATGCCTGGCTAATTTTTTGTATTTTTAGTAGAAATGGGGTTTCACCTTCTTAGCCAGGATGGTCTCAATCTCCTGACCTTATGATCCATCTGCCTTGGCCTCCCAAAGTTCTGGGATTATAGGCGTGAGCCACTGTGCCTGGCCTGAGTGGGACATTCTTAAGGCTTCATTGATCTAACAAGTCATAGAAAGAGTCTCAAAAGATCCAAGACTTCACTCTCTCCACCAAAAACCTTAAGCTGAGGCCACAGCAACATATAATGAGGAGGGACAATGTTACCCTAAAAGCAATGCCAGCTGAAGCACCCAGTCAAGACATTGAGACTTGGGCCAACAAGGAAAGAAGTTAGGCCTGAGACTTTTGCCCTAAACTAAGAACCCCAAAATTGGAACAAGATTAGAGGCATCTCTTGGCTACAGAAATAAGAACTACTTCTTTTCTGAAGAAGTATATCTATGAATTAGGTCTGGAGGACTCTCAATGATTAAGATTAAAAGGTAGATATCACAATAAGATATCAATATGCATATTATTATAGGAGGCAAGACATTATGAATGAGAGCCACAGACATAACACATGTAAAAGTTATAGACACTCAAATAATGTAAACACTGCACTTTCAGACACAGAAGAGAGCATCTATGGGCAAAAATGCTTAAAGAAGTAAGAGCACAGTTACAATGACCAAAAAAAGCAACAAGAGAGTATTAGCAATTAACAGAAATTTGGGAAAAAAATGGAACTCTTGACATTAAAATATAGCTTTTGAGCACTATTCACAATAGCGAAGACATGGAATCAACCTAGATACTCATTAATGGTAGACTGGATACAGAAAATGTGGTACATATACACCATGGACTACTACATAGCCATAAAAAAGAATGAAATCATGTCATTTGCAGCAACATGGATACAGCTAGAGGCTACTATCCTAAGTGAATTTACACAGGAATAGAAAACCAAATACTGCATATTCTCACTCATTAGGAGCTAAATATTGAGTACACATGGACACTAAGAAGGTAAAGACAGACACCAGGGCTTACTTGAGGGTGAAGGGAGAGAGGAAGATGAGGGCAGAAAAACTACCTGTCAGGCTCTGGGTGATGAAATAATCTGTACACCAAACCCCCGCAATACACAATTTACCCATATAATAAACCTGCACAAGTACCCCTGAACCTAGATGTGTGTATATGTATGCCTGTGCGTGTGTTTGTGTATGTGTGCATATGTATGTGTGTATGTGTGTGTAGCTGTTGAAATAGAGTACTTAATGGTTGGGTTAAATAGCAGATTCATTGTGGCTGAAGAGAGAATTTATGAAATGGAAAATTCCCATGAAGAGTGTAAATTAGTTCAACCATTATAGAAGACAGTGTGGTGACTTCTTGAAAACCTAGAGGCAGAAATACCATTTGACCCAGCAATCCCATTACTGGGTATATACCCAAAGGAATATAAATCATTCTATTACAAAGATACATGCACACATATGTTTGCTGCAGCACTATTCACAATAGCAAAGATATGGAGCCAACCTAAATGCCCATCAATGATAGACTGGATAAAGAAAATGTGGTACATATACATCATGGAATGCTATGCAGTCATAACAAGGAGTGTGATCACGTCCTTTGGAGGGACATGGATGCAGCTGGAAGCCGTTATCCTCAGTAAACTAAGGCAGGAACAGAAAATCAAATACTGCATGTTCTCACTTATAAGTGGAAGCTGAATGATGAAACCACAAGGACACACGCGGTGAGGAAAAATACACACTTGGGTCTGTCAAAGGGTTGGGGGGTGGGAGGAGGGAGGAGGGAGAGCATCTGAAAGAATAGCTAACGGATGCTGGGCTTAATACCCAGGTGATGGGATGATCTGTGCAGCAAACCACCATGGCACATGTTTATCCATGTAACAAACCTGTACATCCCGCACACGCACCCCTGAACTTTAAATAAAAGCTGGACATTTTTTTAATTTACATTGGTTTTTTAAGTTGTATTGAAAAAATGATTGTGACTCTAATTGGGATTGTACTGAATTCACAGATCAACTTAAATATTCTTAAAAATCCGTAAAATACTGATTTTTTAAATCTAAGAACCACACTTCCATTTGTCAATGTCTTTTTTAGTATGTTTCAGTAAAACGTGATAATTCTCCTATCGAAAAAGTATGCCCAGCCGAGTGCAGTGGCTCACGCCTGTAAACCCAGCACTTTGGGAGGCCAAGGCAGGTGGATCACGAGGTCAGGAGATCAAGACCATCCTGGCTAACACGGTGAAACCCCGTCTCTACTAAAAATACAAAAAATTAGCCAGGCGTGGTGGCACATGCCTGTAGTCCCAGCTACTCGGGAGGCTGAGGCAGGAGAATTGCTTGAACCTGGGAGGTGGAGGTTGCAGTAAGCTGCACTCCAGCCTCAATGACAGAGCGAGACTACATCTCAAAAAAAAAAAAAAGTATGCCCTTTAAGAAGAAGGAAAATAACCCCAGAAAGGAGGCTTGAGATACAAAAATAAATGGTAAGCAAATAAAAGGAAACATGAATGTAAATGCAAACAAATACTGTCCATAAAAATATTCATACTGATGAGGATGTATAAATTGTGGTACTAAGAAAAAAAGGTGGAACTAAACTGTTTCAACAATGACTGAACAAGACTTTTGAGGAACAAGATAAGAGTTGTAAGAACACTGACTTGGAGAGAAGATTAAGATATTATTTAACTACACAAATGGACAGCAACAACAAAGTTCAAACAAACAGAAAATAAGGCAAGGAAGGAAGGAGGAAATCGCAAGAGAAATACAAAACAGATGATGATAGAAATATAATCAAGTATACTTGGTTATAACTGAATTATAACCAAGTATACTCGGTTAAAAAACTGAATCCAAGATGTTAATCATTAACAGTGAGTAGACATTTTTAAAGATATTTGGAAAAAAATCAACATCTAGAGGCTTCCAGCCATGTAGAATGCTTGTTATCAGACTTGTCCTTCCCTCTACTATATACAACTAGAAACTGGGTAGAACATATGAAGCATTGACATAATGATGGGAAAAAAACATATGACCAGCTCAATGTGAAAAAAAATCTGACAAAATGCAACATCATTTCAAGATAAAAATATCCAACAAACTCTGGATATAAGGAAACTATCTCAACATAATAAAGTTCATGTATGAAAAGCTCATAGCTAACATACTCAGTGATGAAAGACTGAAATTGTTTTCCTCTAAGATCAGGACCAAGATGAGGATGCTCAGTTTTGCCACTCCTACTCAACATATTAATAGAAGTGTTATGTTGAATATTAGAAGTCCCAGCCAGAGCAACTGAGCAAGAAAAAAAAATAAAAGGCATCCAAATTGGAAAGGAAGGAAAATTGTCCCTGCTTGCAGACAACATGATCTTATATGTAGAATACCCTAAAGATTACATGTGTGCACATGTGCCTACACATACAAACTGCTAGAACTAGTTAACTTCAAAGTTGCAGGATATAAAATCAACACACAAAAATCAGTTGTATTTCTATAAACAGTTGAACAATCAGAAAAGGAAATTAAGAAAACAATTTTATTTACAGTAGCATCAAAAAGAGTAAAATACTTAGGAATGAATTTAACCAAGGAAGCAGAGGACTTATACACTGAAAACTCAAAGGCATTGCTGAAAGAAATTAAAGACAACACAAATAAATGGAAAGTCATCCCGCATTCATGGATTGGAAGACTTAATATTGTTAAAACAATCTACAGGGTCAATATATTTCCTACCAAAATCCCAATGGCATATTTTTTTCAGAAATACAAAAAGCTACCTAAAATTTATACTCAGGGTCTCAAAACCCCGAATAGCCAAAACAATCTTTTTTTTTTTTTTTTTTTTTTTTTTTTTTTTTTTTGAGATGGAGTCTCACTCTGTTGCCAAGCTGGAGTGCAGTCAGCTCACTGCAACCTCTGCCTCCCAGGTTCAAGCAATTCTTCTGCCACAGCCTCCCGAGTAGCTAGGGCTAAAGGCAGGTGCCACCACACCAAGCTAATTTTTGTATTTTTAGTAGAGACAGGGTTTCACCATGTTGGCCAGGGTGGTCTCGAACTCTTGACCTCATGACCTGCCTGCATGGGCCTCCCAAAGTGCTGGGATTACAGGCATGAGCCACCATGCCCAGCCAACCAAAACAATCTTTAAAAAGAAGAGCAACATTGGAGGTCTCACACTTCCTGATTTCAAAACTTACTAGAGAGCTACAGTTATCAAAACAGTGTGGTACTGGCATAAAGAGACATATAGACCAATGAGATAGAATAGAATGCTCAAAAATAAACTCTTGCATATACAATCAAATGATTTTTGACAAGGGTGCTAAATCCATTCAATGGTGAAAGAATAGTTTTTTCAACAAATGGTGTTAGAAAAACTAGAAATCCACATGCAAAAAAAAATTAAGTTAGAGCATTACTTTACAACATACACAAAATTCAAAATGAATTATAAGACCTCAAACCATAAAACTCTTAGAAGGAAAGAGAAAGGAAAAGCTTCATAAAATTGGATTTGGCATTGGATTTGGCAATGATTAAATATGATACGAAAAGCACAAGCAAGGTAGATAAACTGGATTACATCAAAATATAAAACATCTGTACAAAGGACACAACAGAGTGAAAAACAGCCTACCAAATGGGAGAAAATATTTACAAATCACCTATATGTTAAGAGGTTAATATTCAGAATAAAGAACTCTGTAACTCCACAACAACAACAACAAAACCCACACAACCTGATTTTTAAATGGGCAAAGGAGTTAAATAGACATTTTTCCGAAGAAGACACACAATTATGTGAAAAGATGTTCAATATTACTAATCATTAGAAAAATGCAAATCAAAACAATGAGTTATCACCTTACACCCATCAGAATGGCTACCATCAAAAAGAATATGAAAAATTTACAACCCTTGTGCACTGTTAGTGGAAATGTAAAATGGTGAAGCCGCTATGGTGGATGGTTATGGCAGTTCCCCAAAAAAATAGAGGTGGCATAGGATCCAGCAATTCCACTTCTGGATATATATCTAAAAGAACTGAAAGTACAATCTGAAAGGATATTTGTCACGCATGTTCACAGTAGCATTATTTATAACAGCTAAAAGTGGAAGCACCCAAGTATCAGAAGAACCAAGTCAATGGATGAATGGATAAACGAAACATGGTACATACATACAATGGAATATTAGCCTTTAAAAAGGAAATTCTGACATATGCTATAACACGAATGAAACCTATAAAACTGTCACGAAAAGACAAATACTATGATTCTACTTATAAGAGGTATTTACAATAATTAAATTAATTGAAGCAAAAAGTAGAATGGCAGTTGCCAGGGGCAGGCAGGAGGAAGAAAGGGAGAGTTATCATCTTAAGGGTATAGACTTTTGGTCTCATAGGAGGAAGAAGTTCTAGAGACTAGTTGCACAACAATGTGAATATACTTAATATTACTAAACTGCACACTTAAATGGTTAAGATGGTAAATTGTATACTATGCGTATGTTTACCAAAATTAATTTTTTAAAAGAAATGGAAACTCTCTTCTACTGCTAGTGTGAATGTTAAGTAGTGCAACCATTTTAGGAAAAAAAAAAGTTTGGCATTATCTAATAAAGTTGGTGTCCCAACTCTATGATGTAGGAACTCATTTCTACATATGCCTTAGAGAAACCCTTGCGTATGTAACCAAAAGACATGTACAGGAGTATTTTGTATGAATAACTAAAAAATCCAAATGCCTATTAACAGTAGAAAGGATAAATTGTGGTCTATTAATAAAATGGAATAACATACAGCAATTAACTTGAGTGAATTATTAGCTGCATGCAGCAACATCAATGAATCTCAAAAATATATTGTTAAAAAATGAAGCACTTTACAGAAGAATACATGCCATGTAATTTTATATATATAAAGTGCAAAAAACTATGCAAAACCAAGTCATACCTTGTTTATGGATACATATATGTATTGTAAAAATGTACATAAAACCAAAGGAAGAATTAGCAAAAGATACTGACCACCTCCAGGGGACAGGGCAGAGGGTACACACATATATAAAATGGATACATGGGTATTTGTTGTATTATTCATATTTAAGTTGCACATATATATAATTTTATATTCTTTTATATGCATAATATGTTTCACAATTTTTAAAAGTGCTCTTTTCGTACTTCATAGTGTGTTACAGCTCTAGTACAGAAAGTTATATTCCTGATGTTGCCCAAAAATTATGAACTTTGAGATTAGACAATTATTTAAGATACAATCCCTGCTCTAAAAGAGTTCATGATAGGTAACAAACAGATGCCTTCTAACTATAATACAGCATAACAATTAAAATAGACAAAGAAACTAGCAAAGTTACTGATCTTTTTAGCAGATGCACATAAATATTTCGGTGATTTATAGACGAAAGCTTCTTGGAGGAGGTGTGTCTCGTATGGCTTTGAAATGATGATGGGATTTTCTTGTTGATTTTAATGAAAGCATGCATAAATGGCACTTTGTAAGTTTCCTAGAGTCTTGCTATTATTTTTGTTTGTTTTGAGACGGAGTTACGCTCTTGTTGCCCAGGCTGGAGTGCAGTGGTGCAATCTCGGCTCACTGCAACCTCCACCTCTCGGGTTCAAGCAATTCTCCTGCCTCAGCCTCCCCAGTAGCTGGGATTACAGGCATGCACCACCATGCCCGGCTAATTTTGTATTTTTTAGTAGAGACGGGGTTTCTCCATGTTGGTCAGGCTGGCCTTGAACTCTCGACCTCAGGTGACCCGCCCGCCTCGGCTTCCCAAAGTGCTGGGATTACAGGCGTGAGCCACCCCACCCGGCTGCACATTCCCTAATTCTACAGAACATAGTCATACATTGCTTACAGATAGGAGTATGTTCTGAGGAATTAGTCGTTAGGCAATTTCGTCATTGTGTGAACATGTACTTATACAAACCTAGATGGTACAGCCTACTATACAGCTAGGCTATATGATATAGCCTGTTGCTCCTATACTATACACCTGTTCAGTGTGTCACTATACTGAATTCTGTAGGCAACTGTAAAACAATGGTATTTGTTTATCTAAACATAGAAAAGGTAAGGCACTACACTACGACTTTAGGATAGCTAAGACATCACTAGGTGATAGGAATTTTTCGGTTCCGATACAGTCTTACACAACCACCATCACATAGCAGTCTGCTGTTGAAGGAAACATCATGTGGTACATGACTATACAGAAGAAGTTGTTCTCTGAGAACTTATTCAGAAGTGACTTGAATATCTCTTCTCTATAGAGCAATCCATCCATTAATTTTTTTCACTTATTAAATGTGACACGTCACAGCCCTAGTCCAAGCTCTGGGAAGGCAACAATGAAGAAGACAGACAGTGTTCCTGTCCTCATAGAGTTGGCATTTGGCTGGGGAATGAAATGCAAAAGAAAGTATTTTTATATTAATGTTTTATTCAATATGAAGGCAATATTTCAAAACTTGGCTGAGTTTTCAAAACAGACAGTTAATAGGTTTGTAGCTTTCTGTCTGACATGAGCTCATAGGATCACAGAACCTTGAAGTCAAAAGGTACCTTAGAGAATATCCAATTCAACAGCTTATTTACACCTGATACTTAGAGATGTTAAAAATCCAGGATGGCATCCAAATTTTGTGAAATTACTATGAAGCCCATTTATTTAGATTATTAACTGTATATATTAAAAGTCACGTTCAGCGGGATTTCAAATCATAGCATTAGTAACATTCCAAGAGAATGTGTTTATTTCTTGTTCTTTTCTCTCAAGGAAACCGATTACGCTAACTTTGAGTTACTTACATTCACAGCTAGCACCGAACAGATTTAATAAATACAAATTTGGAAACATGACCAAAAGC
The DNA here is from genome assembly GCF_028878055.3 of Symphalangus syndactylus. NCBI lineage: Eukaryota > Metazoa > Chordata > Mammalia > Primates > Hylobatidae > Symphalangus > Symphalangus syndactylus. Next base: position 23,312,264 of record NC_072433.2, read on the forward strand.
CAAAGTTTGAAAGAAAAATTAAAGAACACAGAAGGCTCTTTTGAATTGTCAAATCATAAAGAGAAAACATTGTTTTGTTAATTTAAAGTATGGCTCTTTGGCTATATACCCAGTAGTGGGATTGCTGGGACAAACAGTATTTCTAGTTCTAGACCATGGACACAGGGAGGGGAATATTACACACGGGGGGGGGCCTGTCAGGGGGTGGGGGGAAAGGGGAGGGAGAGCATTAGGACAAATACATAATGCATGCAGGGCTTAAAACCTAGATGGCGGGTTGATAGGTGCATCAAACCACCATGACACGTATATACCCATGTAACAAATCTACACTTTCAGCACATGTATCCCAGAACTTAAAGTAAAATTAAAAAAAAATTTCAAAAGAGAATACTGTGAAGAAAAATAAATTATAGCTCTTTAAGCTGAGCTGTTTTTCCTTCATTTAAGCACCTCTTTGTTTTTATTGGGAGACTAATGACTACTTGCATTAGAGGATCAGACTTTAATGGGGAGAAAAACAGCCTTGAAATACAAACTAAATAAGATTTCTTGGGCCGCAGGTTAAATTCATCACATGCAAGTTCAAGTTCTGTGGGTAAGATTCATTCAAAAGATTGGATGGTATTTTGACATCATAAATATCCGAATTTCCACCTCATAACCCAAGTCATTCCCAGCACCTGTCTATTTATCAGTTACTACGTAATGCACCCCATTCTTTTCCCTAAGGTGAAATTACTTCGGAGGAACAAAGGAAGAAAATTTACACTAACACAAAAGTTGTGCTCTAGCATTTCTTTTACTTATTCATCACACAAAAAAAGGCACAGTATTCTGATTTTAAGTTTTCCGTTAACAAGAATCTTACATTTTTTATTTTCACATCATGTGAAACATAGAAAATGTTGAAATAATAATAAATCTCCAATCTTCAAAACAAAACGGTTTTCCATCAGTATGCAGAAATTTTGGCTATTATTAGGTTCCCCAGGAACAGTGAACTATCCTATTTTTATGTGGTTTCTGAAAATATTTATTCCCCTGGTTGGGAAGTACTCAACCCTTGCCATTTTTCTTGGGAAGAACCCATCATATAATAAGGTATTTATCTTTCCCTCGGAGCTGGCTTCCCAAGAAATAAAGAAAACATTCAGAACGCTTTGAAATGATGGTGGAGCACATTTTTAAGAGGAAAAAGAAAAAAAAAAAGAACAGATTCTGAGACCATTAGTCTGACCCCAAAAGAGAGAAACACTTGTAATCAATTTTCTTTTCATTAATGCAATAAATGCCGCCTGCACTTTGTGTGCCTAAGGAGAACCATTCTGAGATAAAGGATGTCTCCCCAACCTTTTATACTGAACCGGTGGTTTCCCAAATTTAATATGCATGAAGAGTGCACGTGAGCCCTCTTAAATCCAAGAGCCAAACCCTGCCTGTGCAATAAATCTCACCACTACTCCACTATTAGACAGGGGATTAAAACTAATCTAGCAATCCCCAAACCAAGCACTGAGTGGATTAAAATGCAAAACGCATGGGAGTAGGAAGATGCTTAATGCTAAATAACAAACATTTCAATCATAGAAATCATTTTTATCTTCTTGTTTATGCTAAGTAGATACTATTAGACTTAATATCTGTATTAACACAAGTGGAGAAAAGAAACAGTATAACCAAGACCCAAGTACTTTAATGCCTTAGAATAGCTGGTCCAAAAAACAAAAGCAAACAAAAATGAGCTTAATAAAAGGACTACACTGTGACCTTTAGATTAATTGTTTACTCCTTTAAGGTCAACTCAACGATGCTTGACCTTTTTAATTTTCCTTTAAGCCAATGCAGCACACACCATAAAGGTTGAATCAAGAAAGCCAAAAAAGTTTCCAGGGTTTCCAGCCTGAAACTGGAGCAGGCTTTCTCTGAGTAATGCCTATGTAATATTTAAGTCAGCAAATGCGTTAAGCATCATCTTCTTTGCCAAATTATCACAGCGCAACAATAGGAGAGTCCCCGTTGCAGTGAACCCAGAAGAGGCCCTTATGAGGCCTGCACCCCGTAAAGCTGTAGCTGATTGCAAATGTAGGAAAGTGAACATGTGCAGGCTCTCATTAGCACTGTCTATCCAAAGAACACAATACACACACACATCTGGCATCTCCTAACGGCTGTGGAACCCATTACACACAAAACCAATGACTTCACTCCAACTGCAATCCATATAATGCTGGAAGGAAATCCATAAAGTTTTATCTGAAATACTGTTGTACCTTTCAACTCTGTCATCTTCCTCAATTTTCCACTCCTGGGTTCTGTTATACCCTCTCTCAGACATCTGCGTTTCAACTTGAATCCCTCCCCGGGCCCTTCCCTACCCCCAGTTCCCTATAAAATATTCTTCAAGTCTCCCCTCCTGTATCATGCTATGCGATTCCTCCCAAGTCAGGCTCAGTCTTTCTTATGTAGAACAATTGCTACAAATGGTTATAACACTGACATGGAGGTTGGTCCTGGGACGCTTACCTCATCCCCAGCATTTGTTTCCAAACACAAAATCTAGGAGAAAAACTGGACTATTATACATAAGTGCAGTATAAAACGGAAGGTATGTGCACAAAGCTTGGACTAGCCTAGGCATTCATAACTTGTTTTCAGTTTTCAAGTATTGGTATTCATTTCATTTCCTCTCAACCAAGTCCTCATGGTTCAGAAAGCTTTACACATCACACAGTAGTAAGAGGAGTTATGAATTAACACTTGGAGTTATAAAATAGGAATAGGAAGATCTCTGATTTCAAGCATTGTGAATCATAAGTTTCTGCAGTGAAATCACTAAGTCATCTCATGTTTGTAACAACATAAAAAAGAAGTTTAGATTCAGTGTAATGTGGCTTCCTCAAAAAAGCAGGTTTTGTCATATATATATATATATATATATAAAATTTTTTTTTTGAGACTGGATTTCGCTCTTGTTGCCCAGGCTGGAGTGCAATGGTGTGATCTCAGTTCACTGCAACCTCTGCCTCCCAGGTTCAAGCAATTCTCCTGCCTCAGCCTCCCCATCTTTCTTATATTTTAAAGGGTCATAGAATCACTACATCTTAGGGAAACAATAAAAAAATAGACTAGGTACTGGGAAATTCTTCAAGCACGGCTCAGTCAAAATGATGTGAACTTTCATTTATGCGGACAGTTTTGTAAAAATATTCCAATGTTTCTAGTTTCTGATAGCCTATCTGTCTTATCAGCAAAGATCACCAACAAAGTCCCAGGGATCTTCAGAAATCACCCCCAACCCCTCAAGCAAATGGACTTCTCAAAAAACAGCTGATTTTGTGGAAGGAGTTCCCAAATCCCAATCAGCTGGACAAGGCTGGTCCATGACGAAACTTTCACCAGTCTTCACCAACTTATCATAAAGCTAAATTTGTTTAACATGCAGACAAATAATTGTTTATTCTAAGATTATCTCCTTCCTATACTTTCAGTATTCAGATCTCCTTTATGAAGAGATGATTACAATATATGACGGTTGATTCATTTTCTGTTTGCTTTCTGCGTTTTGTTTTTTCACTGGGACAAATCTTTCTTGGAAAAATTTTAATTGGCAACATTTTGAAATTTAATGATCCATGAAGTCCAAATTGCTGGGACTTTGTGGAATAAGAAAAATGTTCTAGGGACGAAGTTTTCATTTTTCTTTCCAAATACTAATCCGTCTCACTGGTCTACTAATCAGATGAGAGAATGAGAAAAAATTGTTGTGTTGGCTTAGTTTTAGCTAACTTGGATTTAATAACCAAGAACAATCACCACAACAGAATACAGTTTTCTCATTGAGATCCTGATTGATGGATTAGTCAGCTCATGGAGGGATTGATTCTATAGTAGGAATAGAGAGAACAATAGGAAAAAGGTATGGAATTCGGGTACATAAATCCCCACACACAACAATCTTGAAAATGTAGGCCTGTCATTGCTGATTAGAAAGTTCCCCATCTTCTTGTTTCCACCTTCCTCATTGTTGCTTTGAGAAGCCGGAAGCTTACTTACCTTCTTGAGGTTGGAGCTGTCTGGCTCCCAAAGGTTTGTAGAATTTCTCCACGTTCCCATCTGCCTGCTGTGAATTTCACTGCACATACACTGCCACTGACCCCGTGTATCATGGATCTAGAAAATATTCACTAGAAACTCAAATGCCCATTTCTCATCTTTATGTGATTTTTGTGGGTATGTGTATGTGTGTGTGATCTTACGGTGCTGTTTATAAGAAGATACCATTCATCACTTAGAAGGCACGTAGTATTTTATTTTCAAGATCCTCCGAAATGCTGGGAAAATCTCATCTCCATTATTTTTAGGCACTGTCACGGTCTTTCAAGACGTAGGTTTTAATATGGTATCATACCAAAAATGATGGCAGTGTAGCAATTTTGGGCCAATGTATGGGCATCCTTTATCATTGCCTAGTGCATCAAGTCATTTGAAGTGAGAGCATTCAATACCTACAGGCATTCCTAGTTGAAATTCCAATTAGAAAGGAAAATAAAGGACAATTGTACAGACTGTTAAAAGTTGGACGATTCCAAATAATACGGAGAGAAAGAATGTCTGATGGCTTTTTGGATCTCTTGAGTATTCCAGATGATACTCTCCTTGCAATATGTTTTAAACCCCTAGGAAAGACCATTTCTATGACCATTAAAGATGTAGGTAAAAAATCCTCCAAAGAAAAAGTCATTATACAAAACTGGTCTTAACAAATACTTATTGGCCACCCTCACCATGCCAAAAATGACATCCCGGTATCAATCAGGATGATCAGAAAGGACCTCTGGAATATGTGGCTCTTTGACGTGGTTTTTAATCAGATGTCCCCAGAACTCAGCGTTCATGAATCACAGAACTGAAAATGATCCTCAGTCATCACAGAATTCATTCGCCTCCCTCTGAGAGGAGCAGTTCAGAAAGCATTGAAATCAAACCACCTGGCCTTTTCTTTCAAATGCCCTGAGAATGTGCCACAACTCTGCTTTCATCCCGTATCCCAATGTTTCACTGCTCTTGCTGGGAGAAGAGAATTCTCCCTGCACATGGATGTCTAACCTAAATTCTTCATGCTGCAATGTATGTCCATTCCCTTTATTCAAAATGACTGTTTCTTCTCACACCTGCTCCCCATTAGTTGACTATTACATACTTCTGGGTAATCATTCTAGAGGAGAGAAAGGCATAAACTACTGCAGCTGAGGGTAGTAGCATATTTTTTCCATGCAGATGTGTGAGTCATCATCATATTGTGAAATCTTTGCGAGTAGGAGCACATGGGAAAGATTGCCTTTTGCCAGCTCTTCTCTGATTACATGTTATAAGGAAATAGACGACAGAAGTGCAGTTAGAAACAGAGTAACATTGGACCTACAAACACAAACACACACACACACACACACACACAATTTATGGGCTTTAGTTGGAATGAAACAAGAATTTATAAGCTGGTAAGTGCCTTCTGTTCTAAGCACTACTGAGTTTCTGATACTTGGATACCATTTCTTATGCCTCTGCTATCTAAGGCAGGCTATCATTATGGGTGCATGAAACCAGTCTAACTTGCTAATTCTGCTGAAGCTCAAACCTGTCACTCTGGTTGTTTTATGCCATATGGTCAGAACAACCAGTAAATGGTATGCTTCATAGGTTAACTGTTCTGAAATAATTTAGATATAGCCTTGAGGAGAAAACAATATGGTGCTGCTTCCTGAGGCCATGGGGAAGTAGTGCTATCTAATACATTGCTCACTAATGCACTGTGTGCCTAGATGATCCACATCTTAGAAACTCCCAATATGGGTCACACATTGGCAGCATCAGTACCACCATGGAGCATGTTAGAAATAGAGTCGCAGGCAGGCCGGGCACAGTGGCTCATGTCTATAATCCCAGCACTTTGGGAGGCCAAGGCGGATGGATCACGAGGTGAGGAGATTGAGACCATCCTGGCTAACACGGTGAAACCCCGTCTCTACTAAAAATACAAAAAAATAGCCGGGCATGGTGGCAGACGCCTGTAGTCCCAGCTACTTGGGAGGCTGAGGCAGGAGAATGGCGCGAACTCGGGAGGCGGGGCTTGCAGTAAGGGGACATGGTGCCACTGCACTCCAGCCTGGGCAACAGAGCAAGACTCCGTCTCAAAAAAAAAAGAAAGAAAGAAATAGAGTCCCAGGCCTCCCTCCAGACTGCTGCTTTTTTTTTTTTTTTTTTTTTAGACAGAGTTTTGCTCTTGTTGCCCAGGCTGGAGTGCAATGGCACAATATCAGCTCACTGCAACCTCCACCTCCCAGGTTCAGGCGATTCTCCTGCCTCAGCCTCCCAAGTAGCGGGGATGATAGGCATGAGCTACCATGCCCAGCTAATTTTGTAATTTTTTTTTTTTTTTAGAAACAGGGTTTCACCATGTTGGTCAGACTGCTACATCTTAACAAAATTCCTACACACTTCATGAATACATTTAAATTTGAGAAGCACTGACCTGCTTCACTCCTCAATGCCTCTATTTCCTCATCTATAAAATGGGTATCGGCCGGGTACAGTGACTTACACCTGTAATCCCAACACTTTGGGAGGCTGAGGCAGGAGGATCACTTAAGGCCAGGAGTTTGAGACCAGCCTGGCCAACATCTCAAGACCACATCTCTACTAAAAATATGAAAATTAGCTGGGTGTGGTGGCACATGCCTGTAATTCCAGCTACTCAGGAGGCTGAGGCACGAGAATCACTTGAACCTGGGAGGCTGAGGTTACAGTGAGCCATGATCACGCCACTGCACTCCAGCCTTGGTGACAGAGCGTGACCCTGTCTCAAAAATAAAATAAAATGGGTATCAACTGACACCTGTTACTTGCTTCGGAGCAAAGGAGGATTAATGTCAGAGGTTTTTTTCCCTCTCCCGGGAATAGTCTCTACATAAACACAGCATAGGGGAGTCATTTCATTTGCTTGAACAGGCAATGACTGAACATTTTTTGGAAGGAGAGCCAGGACTCCTTCCTAGATAATACATCTGTCCTTCATCCAAACTTCTCTTCATGGCCTCATGGCTCCAGAAAGCAGCAGAGCCGTTCAACCCACTGCCTTTGGAGAAACAACCAAGCCTGATCCCAATGAAAACAGCTTTCCTGCTCCCTGTCTTGGCTGTCAAACACAAACACAGACACTCTGTGGGTGAAGTCAGCCCAGCTGGATGTCTGCTGCTGAGCCATCTGCAGAACAACTTGCAGACTAGTAGCTTGACTCTGGCTAAGACAAAAGGCAAGGGGGAAGCTGGGGGAGAAAGGCCACAGGCTGACTCCAGGGACTTTCCTCCTCAGTCCTTCCTTCCTTCCTTCCCTCGGAAGGGACAAGAATGGAAGAAACAGATGAGGACTTCATGCAGCTAGCATGCTGTCATGGCTGTCAGGCAAAACCCTAGCCAGATGCCCAAGGGACGCTACAGAGCATTCACATCACACCTACACCCCAAGAGCCATGTCATAGGGACAGAAAGAGGCAGCCCCCATAGCATAAAAATTCAGAAATCAAGAGGGCACTGAGGCCGGACACAGTGGCTCACACCTGTAATCCCAGCATTTTGGGAGGCCAAGGCAGGTGGATCACTTGGGTCAGGAGTTCGAGACCAGCCTGGCCAACATGGTGAAACCCCGTCTCTACTAAAAATACAAAAATTAACTGGGCATAGTGGCGGGCACCTGTAGTTGGGAGGCTGAGGCACAAAAATCGCTTGAACCCGGGAGGTGGACATTGCAGTGAGCTGAGATCGTACCACTGCCCTCCAGTCTGGGCGACAGAGTGAGACTCTGTTTCAAAAAAAAAAAAAAAAAGTGGGGTACTGAATCACTCTCTCCACTCATAATCCCAACCCTCCCCACCCCCAGGTTTGTGCAGACACTAGACAATAAACCTTTTAGACTTACCAAGAAACAAAAACAGATTGAGCCCTTGACCTCCCAGTTACCAGTTCTTTTACATCTAAACACCTGGGTTAGAGAGAGCACATGATTTCTCTGCCAGAGAGGCAGTGGTAGACTCAGTTTCTTTAGGTTGGAGTGACCTGAACAGCAATGTCAAAAAATGTAAGATCAGTCTTGCTGACTTTGGAACCACATAGACAAGATACTGTGAATGTGTCATTTGATTCCACTAGTGGTTAATAAAGGCAACCCTGAATACTAGTAAGGTAGGAGGAAGCTAACATTGAATTCTGAGTGTACACACACACACACACACACACACAACACAGACCAGGTTTCCAGAGGTGCCAGGTGTTCAGTTCAAGCCACAGAACAGCCCTCAGCATGCTAACCTGCAGAATAACAGAATAACAGAATAACAGCCATCCAGATTCCCTCCCAGCCTGATCCCACTTCATTTATCCTCTTGACCTCCTTACCTCTTACTCTTTCCTTTTCCCTCCTTCATTTTATCCCATCAGATTTCAAGATTGAAAAAGGGGCAGCTTTGAGAAAATGAATTGCTACAATCAACAACCAAAACATCAACAATAAAAGGCTGGAGATCAAAGGAAAACACCCTCAAACAAAATGATCTGAAGAGTTTCAGTGAAAGGAACTATTTCCAGTCCGATGGGTATTTAAAATAGACAACATGTTGTGTATTTATTGTGTACAACATGTTGTTTTGAAATACATATTCATTGCAGAATGACTCAACTAAGCTAACATATGCATTACCTCACATACCATTTGTGTGGTGAGAGCACTAAAATCCACTCTCAGCAATTTTCAGAATAAGATACATGATTATTAGTATAGACACCATGTTATACAATACACCTCTTGAACTTATTCCTCCTAACTGAAATTTGATATTCTTTGACCATCTCTCCAACCCGCAAGTAGGCACCATTCTACGCTCCAATGAGTTCAATTTTTTTAGATTCCACATATAAGTGGAGTACTGAGGTATTTGTCTTCCAGGTTCATCCATGTTTTCACAAATCACAGGATTTCTTTCTTTTTTAAACCTGAATACTATTCCATTGTGTGTGTATATATATATATATATATATATACCTACAGAAAGTATATATACATACAGAAAGTATGGTGTGTGTGTGTGTGTGTGTGTATATATATACCATGTATGTATATATACTATATATATACCATGTATATATATACACTATATATATATACCATGTATATATATACACTATATATATACCATGTATATATATACACTATATATATACCATGTATATATATATACTATATATATACCATGTATATATATACTATATATATATACACCATGTATATATATACTATATATATACCATGTATATATATACTATATATATACTATATATATACCATGTATGTATATACTATATATATACTATATATATACCATGTATATATACACTACATATATACTATATATACTATATATATACTATATATATACCATGTATATATACTATATATATACTATATATATATACCATGTATATATATACTATATATATACTATATATATACCGTATATATATACCATGTATATATATACTATATATATACTATATATACTATATATATACACTATATATATACCATGTATATATATACTATATATATACCATGTATATATATATACTATATATATCTACCATGTATATATATATACTATATATATCTACCATGTATATATATACTATATATCTACCATGTATATATATACTCTATATATATACCATGTATATATATACACCATATATATATATATATACTAAATATATACACCATATATATACTATATATATACCATGTATATATATACACCATATATATATATATATATATATATATATATGTCCATACTTTCTGGATTAATTTACCCACTGATGGACACTTAGTTTGATTCCATGTCTTGGCTACTGTGAAAAATCCTGCAATGAACAAGGAAGTGCACATCTCTCTTCAACATGCTGATTTCATTTCCTTTGGATATACACCCAGTAGTGGGATTGCTGGATCATACAGTAGCTCTGTTTTGAATGTTTTGAGAAACTTCCGTCCTGCTTTCCATAGTGACTGTGCTCGTTTAGATTCCCATCAGCAGCTGCAGAACAATGTTTCCCTTTTGCCCCCACAACAGGACAGAAATCAAGATATAAAGAGAAACATGGATAGAAGAGATGCTTTCCCCTTTCCTCCCTCATTAAACCATGGCTGCCTCCATAAAGGGAAAGAAGGCTGGATGTGAGCATTCTATGATGTTTCAGACACTCGCTGAAAATTACATAGTTAAAATAAAGACCAGAGTTGATGCTACCGTTTCTGCCTGAAGCTTATCCTGAAAGTAGCTCTGGGGAAAGAATTCTCTCTCTAGGATCCAAAAGTCATGGAGGTAAGTTTGATGTCCTACTATGTCCCACTACTTGTTGCCTCTAGGTTGGGAATTGTCATGTGGTTTAGGTGCCTTAAGATTCTTCCAGTGTGAGATGTGGGAAGCTGCTCCTTGTGACTTGCTCCGCCTTTTTCCTGGTGCCAAATACCATTCTCAACCTCCAACCTCCCACTCCAGGCAGCACATCCTATCTTTGGACAGCCCGCCATGCTAGTGTCTGCCATCCAATAGCCACAGGCCATCTGCCCTCAGGCTCCCAACAACCTGAGAAGCTTATTAATGAGACAGAAACAGAGGCTCAAAGAGGTTAGTAATGTTGCTTTCAGTCACAAAATCAATTAAGGGGAGAGTCAGGATGCCTATACTTTCAAGTTCGGCTGGCTCCAAAGCTTGTCTTCTAAGCCCACAATGCTATTTCCTTAAAAGGACAGAAGGTTCTCCCTTCATCAGGAGCTCATTCATTCATTTTCTTCCCCTGAGAGCCTCCATGTCCTAGCCTGGAGCTGGGCATGCTGCATAATCTCACCCTGGTCTCCTGGAGATAACGTTTCCTCCTTGCTATCTTAGAGTAGGCAGGAGAATATGATATTTACAAGTAAGTGCTTTGATGGGGGTGCAGGGAAAGCTTGGATTTGAATCTCAGGTCATCTACCTATTTGCTGTAGGACCCTGCACTATACCTCCTTATACCTGTTTCCACACCCTTCAAGTTGGCATAATAATATTCTATTTCATGATAAGATACAAAAATAAGTTTTGATTCTAAGCCTAGAATCTAAAACAGTGCCTGGCACAAAGAATAATATATATACACCTAATAAATAAAAACTACCCTCCTTCTCCCCCAAGATTGTCGTGATAGAAATGCATCGTTCAGAGAGCAAGGAAAAAAGACCCCACCACAGTTCAAGATGCCACTCAAAGCATAACACTCAGGCCATGGCCTATTTGGTTTCTACATCGGGTCTGCCCCACCCACCTTTAGCTTTCACTGGACTAAAGACAAAAAGGGTCTAATGCATTCCTGGCGGTTTTTCAAAGCATGGCAGAAGTGAGTCGGGTTTATAAGATTAATTCTTTTCACTCTAGGCAGTGGGTCAAATCAGAACCTTCACTCAACCAACTCAGTGGATAATCTCCTTTTATTACTTTCAATCAAACTAAGTGTCTGCAATCTGTACAATGGCCACTAATTTAGTGGGAAACAATAATTTGTAGAGCATGATTATAAAAAGATGAGATAGAACACAAGGTCCAGATAAGCATCCTGTAAGTTTGTTCCTATCTCATTGCATAGAAAGCTTTTATGACCCAAACTATATTAGGGACATACAGCTATTCTGCTACGCTAAAAATCAAAGAAAGAAATAGACATTGTTCGCAGATCAGTTTCTTATTTAAATAAGAGAAACAGCCTATTGGTTAAATTCATATCCTTTGTCACACTCACATGGAGCGATCCATCGCTCGTACAAGTTTAACATGAAAAGATTTCATTGTGTAAAAACCAGAAGCTTCTTTTAAAAGATAATAAAATTCTAGTTACACAACTGGACAACATCACAAAGCCGTCTGGATTGTGGAAACCACTCTCTTCCCGTGATGGATAATAAGGCATGGGGTTTTGCTTGCTTCAATTTCAGAATATTGCAGAGAACCCGCATAATCCCTAAGATAGCAAAGGAGAGAAGGAGAAGCGATGGGCAATGATAAAAACGTAGTAATGGAGCAGGAGCTGTGTTTCCTCTGCTGTAGGAACGCTCCCCCCTGCACCGCTCCCCCCCAAAAAAGAAACCAATTTCATTTTGGCAAGTACTAACCACAATAAGAGTTGACACACAAAAACGTCCTCTGGCTCTGGGGCTTAAATTATATGCACCGAGGCCGAGCAATGCAAAACAAAAACTATGAGATGTCTCCGTGACTGTGATCAGATATATAACATAGCTGGAAAACGTACATTTCCCTTTTTTCAAATCACAGCAGCCATTATCTATACAAGTACTGAATATGGAAAAGGCTCTGACAAATTTACAGTGGTGTTTGGATGGATGAGGATGGCAGATGATGGATGAGGGAGACGGAGGATTCCCTTATTAAAGCATCAAATTCTTCCCTAAATATCAAATAGACATCTTAGCCACAACTGCACTGCTTCTTGCTCAAAATTACATAAACCAACCTTGTTAAATGTTTTTCTTTAATAGGAAAAGGCAGGACTTTCCCCTAATAAATATTGTTAATTTGGACTCTGGCATTAAGTACCTTTCCTTTTTTGCATAATGTGGACTTCAAAGTGTATGCCTGTCAAACAAGAATAAATGTGACAATTCACAAATATAAATGAATGCCAGCAAAAAACTGAGGCACAATCTCAAGCATGCTATTTTGTTCTAAAATTTTAGAAAATAATTTCAGTAGATATAATCTTCCAAGTGTATTTTTGGTGTCTTTTTGACGGGACAGAAGCTCTGAAGGGGCGGAAACTCACCATTCACTATATGATTTTTTTACCCTGTGCCCAGATTTAAAAATATACAGAACGTTAGAAGCACTGCAGTGCCCACTAGTGGACACATTAGAATCACAGCTGCATCCTGTCCTCATTCAATGAAAACCAGTCCAAAGGCATTCACCACAGTGGAGCAAAAAACAGGAAGAAAGAGTATGAAATAAAAAGCATCTGCTTTAAAACCCGCTTGTGTGACCATTCACTTCTTATTTTACCTTTGCAATGATAACAGAGGCATGCACAAAGAGAAAAACTTTCTTCTGCGAGGCTCAACTTTTCTATCATTTGATCCGATTGTCAAGTCAATGGTACACAGAGCTGTATTTGGTGACACTGAAGATACTTTTTAAATGAATAAAATGCTCTGGGTTTAATGACTCTTGACCCGGAAGGAGTTAGGATATAACATTTGAAAGTTCGTCTCAATAAAAAGAAGTGCCTCTTTACAAATTCTAACCAATCCTACTCCAATCAAGTTACCCCTTGTCACTTGGGGTAACCCTTGCTCTGTAGCGAATTGTTAGCACGGTCTCCTTTAATAGTAACAGATCCTGTCTACTCATACCCTGTAATGACATCACTAGAAAAAAATCTTTGAATCTTTGAGCATTAGCACAATGTACATGTAATCCAACAGCAATCTGATTATAATTTACCAGGGAACAATGTTTACACATTGCAAGTGTTACTGATTCCTTTTTTAAAAAATGAAAAACAAGCCTCATTTTGTATTTTAATGTTTCTGTTTAAAAACAATGGTGATTAAGTCCCATAAAAAATATATTTGACAGATAACTCAAAAGTTATTACTTTAACTTGCAGTTATATGAAGTCTGTTTTAAAAGAAATAGGAGACAATTATAAAACATCCATAAAACTGTAAAACAACAAAACATTCCTAATTCAAGTTGACCCAAGACATCTTATTTAAAAGCATGAATCTGTTAAAAGAACTAACATAAGCCATGGAAACTAAGGCTATAATTGTTTTTAAGATTCTAGAAGTACATAGAACTTAGGCTAGATATTTTATTCTAACACATGTGAACTGGAGATATTATAGTTTGTCAGCAAACCAGCTGGGCTTTACTGCTTACTTTATCTGACAGAGCACTTTAATGGGCCTAATCTGCATTTTGGAGAAATGAGGAAACAGTGTAAAGACAAACGACCCTCCCCAGAATTTATTCCTCAGGTCTAGTCCCCTGCTTTGTTACACCTTCTCTAAAAGGTCCCTGCCTCGGCAGCTTTCAAATCCATTAGAAGCCCACAATATGGTACCGTCCTACTGTAATAAACAGTGTCATGGGGTGGTGGGGAGAGGAGGGAACATTAGAAAGTGGTCAAAGATAGTCTTGGGAAAGCTATCCTAAGAAAGAACCTTTGAGGAAAATCAGCCGGGTGTGGCAGCATGCACCTGTAGTCCCAGCTACTCAGGAAGCTGGAGCAGGAGAATCACTTGAACCTGGGAGGCGGAGGTTGCAGTAAGCCAAGATAGTACCATTGCACTCCAGCCTGGGCAACGGAGTGAGACTCCGTCTCAAAAAAAAAAAAAAAAAAAAACCAAAAAACTAGCATGTTCACTTTCCCCTCAGCCCTGTAAGAGTAGGGAGGACGGTGATCTTGTGATTCTTGAAAATTCAATAGGGGGCAGGTAGGCGGCGTGTAGCCTCCTCCCCTTTGCCTTGCCTTTGCATTTTGTTCTTGGTTCAAAGCAGTAACTTGTCAGACATTTTCATGGGCTGTTTCTGGTAAGGAGTAAGTGTATGGAAATAACAAAATACATATGAGGGGAAAAGGGGACAGGGAAAAGTCAGTATATCTCCTAACAGCATTCCCCAAATTCCCAAAATATCATTCCCAACTACAATTGGAGTTATTCGAAGAAACAAAAACAGACAGTAAATAAACTACGATAAATACCAAGAAATTAGTCTTCCTACCTTCAGGAAAAAAGTCCAACAGGGCTTCTATGAAATGAATCAAATTTTGCGTTGGCACCAGGCTACAATATCAGCACCAAAAATAGGACACTTTTACTTTAAAAAAAACTGCCTCTCCATTTTCAATGGCTTAAATTACCTGAATGCGTTTGCAATTGGTGGCAGCTGTTTGGCTAACGTATGGTATGGATTTTTTGATATACTTAAGGGATTTTTTTTAACTAATCAGAGAATTCCCACCAACACCACTTTCTGTGCTTTAGCTAACCTCTGTTTTCAAACCCTCCATTAAGAATATACCTTCTTGGGATGTCTTCTTGTACTCTAATTCTTCCTGTACTATATATAATTTGTACAAGGATTGTTCCTCAAATTGTCTTTTATGGAATACTAACTGCAGATTTCAATAGGTATTCCTCAGAAAATGAGGGAGCTCAATGGACAGGTGAGTTTGGAAATCATTTGCTTAAACAGTTTGTTTACTACAGGTAAGAGCCTTGAATACACTAATAGATGCTGTCAACCTCCAATAGGTTAGACAGAGTATGTCCTTGGACGTTCATTTCAAAATAAAGCACAGATTGGAAAATATCAACTTCAATCCATATAGTTCAATACCATAGTAAAAGTAACATAGTAATGGTGATAACAGAGCAGCAAATAAGCCCCTAAGAGCACAGGGCTAGCACTGTTCTCAGCACTTTACTAACTTTCCCCCTTTAAATCCTCACAACCACCCCCAGAGGTTCCCTAGAAATGAAGAAACTGAGTTCCAAGTAAGTTAAGCTCCTTTCCCTGGCTACTGTGTGGTGGAGATGGGATTTCAACCCAAGCACATCTGGAGACTATGTTCCAAAACACTTAGAACATAGAGAGAAACTGGGCCCAGGAAATAATTATACACTCACAATGGCTGGAGTTGTCAGGTTTCTTCTCCGGACCTACTGCCTATGTCTTAGCCTCCAATTTCTAGTCCTCTACCCCACTCTCATGTGAGCAGCTGGACGCCAGCAGCAAAACCCTAAGTGACGGCTGACCAGAAGCAGCGGTGAGGATCCCCTCACCCACGGTGCCTTCATCCATGGCAAGCAGAACAGAGCATGGATAAGGGAGGATCTTTGCTGGGCTTAGGGAACTAAGATAGCCTTAGGACATCTCAAAGGGAAGAATATCATTTTTTTTTTTCTTTTGTAGAGACAGAGTTTCACCATGTTGCCCAGGCTGGTCTCCAAATTCTGGGCTCAAGAAGTATGCCCACCTCGGCCTCCCAAAGTGCTGGGATTACAGGCATGAGCCACTGCAGCCAGCCTAAGAATTTTTATGTATTTTTTATTTTTTTATTTTTGGAGACAGAGTCTAGCTCTGTCACCCAGGCTGGAGTGCAGTGGAGCAATCTCAGCTCACTGCAAGCTCCGTGTCCCGGGTTCATGCCATTCTCCTGCCTCAGCCTCCCGAGTAGCTGGGACTACAGGCGCCTGCCACCATGCCCAGCTAATTTTTTGTATTTTTAGTAGAGATGGGGTTTCACTGTGTTAGCCAGGATGGTCTTGATCTCCTGACCTCATGATCCACCCGCCTCAGCCTCCTAAAGTGCTGGGATTACAGGCGTGAGCCACCGTGCCTGGCCCAGCCTAAGAATTTTTTAAGCTAGACACAGAAAGTACAAACCATCTTGGTTGCACTAAAATGTAAACTTTTGTATAAAAAAACACACCATAAACAAAGTGAAAAGACAAGCCACGGATCAGATGAAGACATTTGCCACACATATGGTTAACACAGTATTGTGATGCAGAGTTTATGAAGAATTCCTACACATTTATAAGGAAGAAATACTTGATAAAAAAAAATGGGCAAAGCAAATGAACAGGCAATTAACAAGTCCACATGAGCAGTTAATTTATGAAAAGATATTCAAACTCACTAGTAATCACAAATTAAAACAAAATTAAAACAAAAATAAAATGCTATTTAAGCCTTAAATTTCATTGTTTTAAAGAAAAATAAGTATGCCTAATTCCATCAAGTGTCAGTCAGGAAGGAGGAAATTTGAACTTTTATATACTAGAACTTTGGGGTGAAAGAAAATTGGGGAGCATTTGGCAATTCCTGTAAAACTAGTTTACTTATTCAGTGGAATACTATACAGCAGATAAAATAAACTATTTCTAAAAGTGTAAATATGGATAAATCCCCAAAATAAAATGCTGAACAAATTTTTATTTTTGTTTATACATATTGAAAACATAAAATTTTTTATTTATGCATATTGAAAACATGAAAAAATTATAAAACATGTATTATTTCTAGATACATACATTGGTAGCAAGAATCAAAACACCCCTAGGAATGAGAGAGACAAAATTAGAACAGTGGGGACCTCTGGGGGACAGAGAGGGGACTTGGATGTCTGTAATGCCTTATTTTTTAAAGCAAAGCAATAAATATGGCAAAGATCTATAAAAGCTAGGTGGTAGGTGATATTTTCTGTTTCATATATTTGAAATATTTCACAATTAAAAACTTTTAAAAGTGTTAAAGATTCAAGGAAGTATGGACAACACAATTATCTCTACAGTAGGCTGACCAGGAAAATAATTTTGTTCTTCTAGTCTGAGTGCCCAAAGGAAATTAAGTGTGTTGAGTTAAAAACAGGAAAGAGCCTCTCACTAAACTATCTTGGGATTTGATGACATTTGGGGGAGTTTTGATGGGGGTCTTTTTTTCTAAGGGATAACTAGGCCCCTTTGATAACTGCACAGTGATCATCCCAGGTGGAGGGAAGGCAATCATCTTGTTGAGGGCATGAGAGTCAATGTGAGGAGGAACTTTGTGAACTTGGCAACGAGGTGAAGAAAGTATGCTTCTTGACCCAAAACTGTTCTGTTTCAGCCACAAACTGGCCATATGTTTGTGAGCATGTCACTTAAGCTCTCTGAGCCTTGATTTTATTACATGGAACATGAAGGGTGTGGGAAGGATGATAAAAGGATTCACACAAGATTATTGCAAGAATTAAAGAATACTAATATATGTAATGATGCTAACAGCAGAATAATTTTCCCAAAGATATATTCCATGCCACATCTTATTCTTACAATGTGACATTGACACTGTGCTGGGAGATGAGGTCTATGTCTCTACCCTCTGTGATTCTGGTGGTAGTGATACTGTATGATAACAAAGACTAAGTTATAAATGGAAATACAGCTTCTGCTTGGCCTTCCATCTGAGATTCTCACCCTTGGGATCCAGCTGCCATCTTGGGAGGAAGCCAAACACCACGTGAAGAGACCATATGTACATATACTGGCCACAACCCCAGCTGAGATCCCAACCAACAGCCAGCATCAACCACCAGACATATGAATGAGCAAGCCTTCAAAAGATTCCAGCCCTAACCTTCCATCCTTCCCAACTGACATATGAGTGTCCCCGGGAAGCCCTGCTCAAACCGTAGATTCATGAGCAAACTAAATGTTACCGTTATTTTAAGCCCCTAAGCATTAGGATATTTTATTTCATAGTAATAGATGACTAGGACAGTGCTCCTAAAACACTATTATTATCATCATCATCATACATGAAAACAAGAAGGATAGACTACCTTAGAATTCTGCAGAATTTAGAAATCCTAATGTCACCTTCATGGCTTTGGTATAGCCTGTACCATGTAAGAGCTACCCAATATTTCTTCTTAGAACAACACACTTTTTAAAACAATTATTCTCACTAAAACTAATCTTTAGAAAAAAGTTTTGATGTCAATTATACTTGTCTAACATTTTGTTAAATACTATTAACTATTAAAATTTCCAATTTTAGTAGCTGCATTTTAATACATCAATATTTAAATAAGTCTTATCATGTATTAAACTAAATATTCGATGGTTAAAATTTAAAATGTTTGGCTATAAGCGAATCAAAATCATCTTGAACCACCACGGACTAGAAGACAGCAAAGGACAGGATTCATTTACCTCCAAGATTCTATGGATCATATCTTGATTCAATCATTCTGTTACAATCTTCCCTGGGTAAATATGTTTTACCTTTATAAACTGCTTTATTCAAGAAGCATACTTTCTGGGTATAACAATGCAGTCAACGGCAGCAAGACTGCAAGGGAGGAAAAAGATTTTGGAGGTGGCCTCGAGGCAAGAAATGGGTCATAATCCCCTGTCTTACCAATGTCAGGAGCTAGCCCAGCAATTACAGGACATGCCTTTTTCTCCCCAGGAAACAGGGTTTCTCTGCCACAGCACTATTGACATTTTTGGACCAGATAATTCTCCATGGAAGAGTGGATGGGTGCTGTCCAATGCATTGTAGGATGTTCAGCAGCATCCCTGGCCTCTACCTACTAGATACCAATTGTATCCCCTTTCTCTCAGCTATGAAAACCAAAATGTCCATAGTTGGGAAGCAAAAACAGTTCCTTCTTGAGAATCAATGACTTAGAATAGAGTTGGAGGAGTGTTCCAGAGTCCCACGCTTGTCCCTGCCCTCAGTATAGGTACAAGAGAAATTTTTGATGATGATGTCAATGACAGTGACTTTATCTTTCTTTGCTTCTTCAAGGACAAATTCAGTCTTTTTTCTAAAATAAAGCCAAAGATAATGTTTAAACTGTATCTTGTATTGTCAGCTCTTTTTTCTTTTTTTTACTTAGCCCTTGGTTAATGAACAGAGCAAGAAAATAACCACTGAATGATAGGCACATCTTCCCACAATTGCATACAAAACCTGCATGTGTATCCTATCCACTATCAATGATTCACTGTAGATTGAAGGAAGCATAGCAAGGCACGTGGGTTCCTTGCAGTGCTTATCTTAATTTGCCATACATTGGCTCTGTTGTTTGATGGAACTTTTGATGGTGAATGGAGTTTCGTGGCTACAATTAAGTAATATTTTTCAGAGGAGATTGGAATAACCACTTCCAAAGGTACAGGCACCTCCTTGAAATTGTGTATTCAAGGGGAAAATTGGAAATGACATTTAATAAGAGAAGATCGTGCCACCAAAAAAAAGAAAAAATGCCTCATTCAGAATTGACAGACCCAAGGTCTGGGCTATCCAAAGTGCTGAACACTATCATCCCAGGAGGTTGAAACAGTCAGGGTAGCATAATCTGCTGACCTCAATATCCCACAGCTTAGTAGTGACACGCCACACGTATGACGATGTCAATGATACTGACTGCCAGCATTCACTGGGTATTTCACATGAGCCAGACACAATACCAAACACTTCACTTGCACTGTCTCTTAGAATCTTCACCAACCCGGCCGGGCGCGGTGGCTCACGCTTGTAATCCCAGCACTTTGGGAGGCTGAGGCAGGCGGATCACGAGGTCAAGAGATCGAGACCACGGTGAAACTCCGTCTCTACTAAAAATACAAAAAAAATTTAGCCGGGCGTGGTGGCGGGCGCCTGTAGTCCCAGCTACTCGGAGAGGCTGAGGCAGGAGAATGGCGTGAACCCGGGAGGCGGAGCTTGCAGTGAGCCAAGATTGCTCCACTGCACTCCAGCCTGGGCGACAGAGCGAGACTCCGTCTCAAAAAAAAAAAAAAAAAGATTCTTCACCACCCCATGAGTAGATACTGCCATCATCCCTTTTTCACAGATTAGAAAACTGAGGCTTAAAACGCTTAAGTAACTTGTCCACGGTCACAAGTCTAGTAAGTTATAGAGCCAGTTATATATATACACACACACACATATGTACATATACATACACATACAAATACATACATACCCATAGATTTAATGTTGACCTACATCAGCAAGTAAAAGAATGTCTCTCTTCCTGGACCGGGGTCAACAAAATTTTTCTATAAAGGGCCATATTAGTAAATATTTTAAGCTTGGTTGGCCATATGGCCTCTGTCGCAATTATTCAACTATCATGTATCTGCCATGTAGGTGCATGCACATACTGCAAAAGTAGCCACAGACAACACAAAGATGAATGAGGACAACTGTTTCAATAAAACTTTATTTACAAAAATGGGCAACGGGCTAGATTTGGCCCACAGGCGGTAGTTCCCCCACCCTTGTCCTCGACCAATATCCCTCCAAGTGTGGCCACAGATCAGAATCACCTGGGCTATGTATATAAATTGCAGATTCCTGAGCTGTAGTCCAGAACCACTGAATCACAACCTACTTCTATTTTAACAAGTCTCCTGAGTAATTTGTGGACAAACAAACCTTTGAGGACCGCTGTTCTAGACCCAGTTTTTCCCCAGTCCCCATTAAAGCTGTCCTTCCAGCTATCAAAGATAGAACACCATTCAACGGACAGGCAAGCCAAGTGATACAAACCAAGAAAGGAAAATCGGCTGCTTGTCGCAGCTCACCATCTTTATCAAGATGTCAAAATACTGACCCGTGACCATGATTCTCCTAGCTGGAAGATATTCTTTAGTTTTACTGATAGAAAAATCTCATAAATCAGAAAAAAATCTTTTGTTCCCAGGGGAATCACGCTGATCTTTTAATCAACTTGTTGCACACAAACACACACACAAAAGACAGTTTTGCACTGTGCATACCTCGTTTTAAATCTGAAAATTCAGTCGTGCTAAAATGGCTTTCATGTTATTGAGGGGAAATGAACACAGGGCCTTCAGAAATAAGAGGGATGGAACAATACGTGAATTTGTACAGAATTCGCCAGTACACATGCTGCCTGCTTCATGAATACATGAATGCAACTCGTTTTATCTTTTCTTGTTTCAGAACTAAAGGTATTCACATAAATCTGGATCTCCTTTTCTCTGGGGAATTAAGGCTGGCACCATCACTCTGTGCCTTTACCTATATCAGCATGGGAGAGAAAAGGCCAACCCTTCATTGTCTTTTGATAAAGGATTGAAAAAAGTGAACAGGAGTGGAAAGAAATGAATACTAAGGCACATGCTGTAATAGAGCTGACCAGGTCGCCATCCACCTGGGATAACACCCCTCTCCAGCTGGCAGGCACCAGTGATCTGGTTTCAGTCGCCAGCACCCCAAACTTATTAACTCACTCTGATCTTCTCTGTAATGCCAGGAGCCTCCGCCACCCCACCTTGTATCATAAGACTTTAGTTTATAGACCCCTTTGCTTCATCTCACTTTTTATACCTTTCCTCTGATCCTACTCCACCAATGACCCAAATGCCTCCAAGGCACAACCCTGCCAGTGGCGATGGCAGTCCCCCTCTGAATGCTGCGCACAGCTGGGATGTCCAGGCCTGGTTGTAAAGCCTGACTCAGTCCCACCACCAGGGTCCCAGGGGACTGAAACGTGTCTACATATCAAACAGCAGTTGGCTTCTACTGCTTCCTTTTTTTCTCCCACTACTTTGTATCCCATGGCCACCACGGTTATTTTGAAAGCATATTTTAGAGCTGGGTGATGACATTTAAATAAAGTAATCTCAATGAGGAGTTAGGGATTAATAAAAATGTAGCAGAGGGCCCACAAGGTAGCACAACTGTAACAATTGGGGTTAAACTAGCACTGAGCTCATGATGCATTTTTATGTAAGTGAATCATGTCTTGTGTCTACACTGGCAAGTAAAGTGGGCCCTCCAGAGTTGAATTGAACCTGATCTTGGCTGTGTGTAATCATGTGTTAGTTAATTAACCTCTGTAGTACCAGACCATTTGAGCTCCAAGGTTCCTTTCAATTCTAAAATTCTAGGCTCAGGTCAAGTCTATTTGAGTAGGCACACATCTCTTACAACTGGCTTTTCTGGTGAATTTCCAAAACATTTTTTAAGCAAAGAAATGCTAAAATGGACATGGACCAAGAAATTTGGTGGAATATTTTAGCAGAAGGAGCTACATTATCCTCAGATCTTTTACAAAACTGGATCTTTAAAGTTATCCCAAACTGCAGCCTCTCTTACAAGCTTAATTTTAATTGATAATGATTTTTTAAAAATAGACACTGTAATTTTTACGAAATGTTTCAGGACAAAATGGAATCTTTTTCCTAAAATGAAAAGGTGTAGTGGTCAAATAAGTGAAGATCTTTAAAGAGTTGTTAAGAGGCAATGCTGATGACCCAAGCTATCTGATTTTCCTAAAATTAGGGCTTCCTGTTAGTCATTGGGACACAGTGGCAAAGCCACCAGAGATTCTGTTAGTATAACTAAATGCAGAATCATTATTCATTGTCATAGAGGGCCTTACTATATTCACTGTATCACAAGTGCGTAATAAAATGAGGTGTTATTTTAAAAAAAGGCAATAGAGAAAAATCAATAGTAAGTCAACAAGTATTTATAGAATACTTACCAACAGCATTGTGTTAGATGTGGGGTGAGTATAAGACTTGGGCTTTGTCTTCAAGGAGCTTATGATTTAGTTACAACAGCACAACAAATCCCCACTGAACAACACAAGCGTATACACAATCAAACACTAGTGCAATTTTGTAGACACTGCTCCAAACTAATTCTACAAGCAAGGAAATCACAAGCAAATCTGCCTGCTTTGCAGATTTGGCTAAAACCCTTAATTTTAGTATCACAGAATCTCTCTTCCGTTGCACAGCTTCAAGTATCTGCATTTAAAAAGAGGATTCTGCACATATACACCATGGAATACTATGCAGCCATAAAAAATGATGAGTTCGTGTCCTTTGTAGGGACATGGATGAAACTGGAAAACATCATTCTCAGTAAACTATCGCAAGGACAAAAAACCAAACACCGCATGTTCTCACTCATAGGTGGGAATTGAACAATGAGAACTCATGGACACAGGAAGGGGAACATCACGCTCCGGGGACTGTTGTGGGGTGAGGGGAGGGGGGAGGGACAGCATTAGGAGATACACCTAATGCTAAATGACGAGTTAATGGGTGCAGGAAATCAACATGGCACATGGATACATATGTAACAAACCTGCACATTGTGCACATGTACCCTAAAACCCTAAAGTATAATAAAAAAATAAAAAAAATAAAAAAAAAAGAGGATTCTGTGGCTAAACCTATGGCTGTCTGCAAAAATAAGCGTGAATACTGCCAGATTCAAATATTCAGTACTAAAAAGCAACTCAGCTGACCCAAAGCCCATTGTTAAAATATCAAATTTAGCCCATATACGAATGGTAACACAACATTAAGGAGACAAAAAAAATGATGAGCCTGTCAGTAGTCTTCTGAACTCATACGTTTTAACATTCTTAGAATTCAAACTTACTGGAGCATTTAAACATAGCTATATTATTTGACCCTTTAGTATTTCATAATACCTTGTGATTCCTATTCATAACTTTTCTGTTTCCACAAGCCTTAGATTTGCAAGAAAATTTAACACATTGTAACAAAAATATCTTAATAACTAATAACTATTTAGTGCTTTTGTGAACATTCTCTTACAGAAATCTCAAAACAAACCTTTAAGATCATTATCCACCTTTTGCAGGTTGCCAAAAGAATCCACAGAAATAAAAGCTAATGTTTATGGAGCAAGTGCTCTGTTTTAAACCTGCACTGTCCAGGACAGTAATCACAGCCCCACATGGATATTTAAATTTCTTTTTTAAATTTTTTTATTTTTTGAGACAAGGTCTTACTCTATCAGCCAGGCTGGAGTTCAGTGATACAATCACAGCTCACTGTAGCCTCAACCACCTGGATGGACTCAAGTGATCCTCCCACCTCAACTTCCCGAGTAGCTGAGACCACAGACATGGGCCACCATGCCTGGCTAATTTATTATTATTATTTGTAGAGACAAAGGTCTCACTATGTCATCCAAGCTGGTCTCAGACTCCCGGCCTCAAGCAATCTTCCCACCTTGGCCTCCCAAAGTGCTGGGATTACAGGCATGAGCCACCATACCTGCCCTAAATTTAATTTTCTATTAATTAAAAGTAAACAAAATTAAAACTTTAGTTTCTCAATCACATCAGCCACATCTTAAGTGCTCAATAGTCACATGTGGCTTGTAGCAACCATATGAGTAATGCAGATACAAGACATTTCCATCACAGCAGAAAGTTCTACTGGACAGCAGTATTCTAGTCATTCTACAAAGCGCTGTACATGCATTCTCTCATTCAACTATCCTAACAATTGCCTCAAGAAGAAGGTACTATTAGTAGTACTATTATTAGTACTGTCATTATTATTATTCACTTTACAGATGAATAAAGTTAAGTGGAGTGATTTGGCCAAAGTGAGAGTGGGGCAGAGATTCTGAGTCTAACCCAGTGCTGCTCAAGAATTTCCTGCAATAACAGAAATATTCCATATTTGCAACGTCTAAGATAGGTGCCACCAGCACCATGTGGCTATTGACCACCTGAAATATAGGAGGTGTGACTAAGGGACTGGAAGTTTGATACTTTTAATTAATTTAAATATCAGTAGCCACACGGGGCTAGTGACAACCACCTTGGGAAGCTCAGATCTAGCCCCTTTTCTGACCCTTCACCCCCATTGTGTCTAATGCACTGGCCATCTCATCATTCCTACTAAATACATCAGAGGAAAGACGATACAAAAGAAAACAGAATGAGCCCTGTTCAAACCGCAGCTTGGCAAGAAATTCCCTGGAGCTGAGCCTTCTTTTTGGTTTCAGTCCCTAAGGCAATCTATGCTGACAGAGGTGGGATTAAATCTAGAATGGGGCCTGGCAGAGTGGCTCATGCCTATAATCCCAGCACTTTCGGAGGCCAAGGTGAGAGGGTCACTTGAGCCCAGGAGTTTGAGGCCAACCTGGACCTGGGCAACATAGCAAGAGCCCATCTCTCAAAAAAAAAAAATGACTAGGCATGATGGAGTGTGCCTGTAGTCATAGCTACATGGACAGCTGAGGCAAGAGGATCACTTGATCCCAGGAGTTTGAGGTTGTAATGAGCTATGATTGCACTGCTGCGCTCCAGCCTGGACAACACAGCAAGCAAGACCTTGTCTCAAAAAATCACAATCTAGCGTGGAATCTCTTTTCAATATTTCCTCGATATTCTGGAATTACCTCTTTACATGAGAGCCAATAAAAGTGCACGTGGCCTATGTTTTCCGTGAAATGCAATTGTTACAGAGTAACCCGATGAATTACAACGAGTCAGGCCACAATTCTTCAGCGTGCTCAGAGGATCAGGCCCGGGGAGCTGCAAGCCAGACACACAACTCCATGGTGGTTCCGGCAAGGAAGGCGAGATGGGCTGGCCTCAGCTCTGTAGAGGCTTTTCCCCCGCAACTTGAAACCTTTGCTTTCTTATGTTTCAAGGTATCTAGAGCCACCTACTTGGCTTCCTTTGGGTCATTTGTTCTGGTATCCGCTTTTTATCTGCTTGGCATTTCACACAGATCTTCTAGAAAACGTTGCCATGGAATATTTAATAAGAAGAAGAAGCAAGCTCAAAACTTTCCACTTGCACACGGAATTATTGCACGTTTATGGAGTGTTTCTTCCTCCAAGTTTTATGATGGGATTGTGATTTTAACTATCCCTCCTAACAGATCTTCTGTCTATTTAGCAAATGCCGTTCTAGAAATTCACATCAAATTCTAATGATAGCTTATGCTCTTCGAGTCTGAAGAAACAGAGCGGTAGCTGGGAGAACTGAGAGGCATAGGCAGCTCTGTCATGTCAAAGGGAATCTGCTCCTGTCTCTCTAGCTTCCTCTTGGGTTCCCCCCTCAGCAGAATTAGCCACCAACAGGAATGTTAGAAGTGAAAATGACAGCCATCATTTTTAATTTCAAGCATAATAAGGTTGAAATAATCCAAGAGCTCATTCCAGACACTTGGGACATTACCATGTGGCTATGAGGGCCCAACCTTTGGAAGAACAGGTCGGTTTTGCCTCAGAGCCTTGGCATAAACTCCATCCTGATTTAGCCAATTCTAAAGAAGAAGCTTAGCAACATCTTACAAACCTACCTCACTTCTTAATCAAGAATACCCTCTGAAAGCCAAGATGAGAAGAGTTAAATACAGTGACCTAGCTTGCACAGTATATGTCTAAGTTGAACAGATCAGGGGGAGAAATATAAAGGCTTCTTCTCCAATCCTACCAGCCTATTACTTTTCAGTAGATGCATACACACACAAAGGGTTTTCTGAATGTAGGAAAACAAGTTTATAATTACATAATTATGCAGACACACCACAATTTTTCTTTTATGTTACCTTTATCTTTAAAAGGCAACAGACAGGGCTGTACTAAAAAGCAATAAAGCATGGGTAATTTAATACCAAATTACATCCATATTGAAAAGTTTACATGCAGTTGAGAGCAGACAGAGGTCAGGTTTTCAACAGGACTGTCTTTAATTGTGGCCATCAGTTTTAGCAATCCCGATCTCTGGATCAAAGACAGATATAATGGGCTTCCTCAACGCTGAATAGTGAAAGCAGACAGCAGGAATGGCGCTATCTGGCACCCAAAGGTCATAAAAAAAATTACCAGAAAGGGAATGTGTCTCATTGTAAAATTATATATCCAAGATAAAATACATTTTTTAAATCATTCTCCCTTGCCCAGTTCCCAGTGAGCTACTTGAAGTGAAGATTTTTTTTCTGGGCAGGGAAGGGTCACTCCATCACAGGTGCAAAGTTTTCCCTCCTTTTCCTCTAATAAATGTGCAACCTTTGCATAAATCTTTAATTTTTTTCAGTTGCTTTCAATCATGATTTTCTCCAACATGTACAGCAATCCCTCTTTCTTTGAGGAAGGGTAGGTGAGCTCAGACAGGGTTTTTTCTTCCCCTTTTCCTTCCCCCCACCAAATCAAATGAGGAGTAAATTATCAGCAAATCAGATAGAAACAAGTTTCCTGGATCTGCAGATTTATTCTCTAAATGAAGCAATTTCATCTCTGCTGGCTCTGAGGTGGGGGGTGCTAGCATGGGACGGGGGATTTTAAGTAGCCAGGGGGGACTAGAACAGGGATGCCGGCTGGCGAAGCATCCCCACGCTTATGCGCACAGACCACTCAAATCTGCACCAAGAGACTACTTGAGAGAATCCATCTTTTTTCACTTAACAAGATACAAAATATAAAACACATTTGCCTCTTATTAAACCTCTGCTGTAAGTGGTTCCAGGTCCACCATTTTTAGACAGGAGAGGGGAGCTGAGACCCCCTTGGGAATTTCAGCAGAGTGACTGGAGATGAGGCACAGGCTGTGAGCCTTTATTACTTTAATTTTATTTTTTTTTCTAAAAGCACAGAAGGAATAACATTTTAAATCATTAGTGTTTGCTTTAAGTAGTTATTTCTTCCAACTGTAAGAATCTCTGCTCCCAGCCTCCCTCCCCATTAAGCACCCCTCCCAGATTCTGCACAGAACTGCCCAGATGAAATTTCCCTCCACCGTGCAAATCTGGAAGGTGCTTTTAAAGAATTTCAGGTTCTGAATCGAGGCAGCCATGGAAGAAACTGTAATCAGTTTTTCCTTAAAGCACTTGGAGAATAAGGCTCTTGTATTTGTGGCACCTGAGACTGAAAGCTAACTATGTCATCTCAAAATTACTTCAGTGGCAGCAGTTACTGTTATGATAGAACATGATCTTCTCTGTTAAAAAACAGAGTTCTTAGTAGTTCCCATTCAACTCAGAATGCTTTGTGTGAGTGACATGCAGAGCGCTTTTAAGTGGTGAAGTGCAAAACCTAAATTTTTTTTTAGAAATGGAATGAAATCAGCCACCTTATTTAATTTAAGACGATTTATAGTTTCTATCAAGGGAGCAGCAAAAGGTGAAGAAATTTGCAAAACCAGGAAAAGAATCTCAATTCTGTGCTGAGGGTTCAAAATGGCAGGAGGCCATATGCAGGCACAGATTTTTTTTTTTTCTTTTTAATGTTCAGTGTCCCCTTTCATGATCTGGTGGTTGGTTTGCTGCTCGTGACCCAAAGATATAAAATAAATCACTGATTACTTCTGCATTTCAACTTTGCTCTGCCAAGAGAAAGATCCTACTTGAGGCAAGGTTATTTTCATCCTCAACAAAGAGCTTGTACCAAAAGTGCCATGTGACCAGAAAGGCCTTTAGTGATGCTGCGTAGTGAAGGCGTCCCTTTCAACCATGTTTCCTGTGATATATAAAGGACCTACAAACCAAGCCAGAATTCTAGAACAGGTCAATGGGATGGATGAGCTGTGTTCTTTTGGCCATCAATAATCAGATGCAATAACCGAAAGTGGGGTGTAGTGGTATTTCACACTCATCAAGATTTAACGAATGCAGTCTGTGCTTGCTACACTACCCAAACCACCAGGCTGATGGCATGAATATGCCTCCTGTACCACTGTCACTCAGCTTCAACACCATGACAGACGGAGGTGATGGATGGCTCTCCGCTGGCCTGCACATTCTCATCAGCATTGGAGCTTATTTGTTGGGCACCAACAGGGCACCCAGCACCATCCAATATGCCCCTGCAGTCATCAGGCCTGAAGCGAGGCACACCTTCCATCTGCCGCACAGAGAATGAAGGCCATTCCCATTGCAAGCAAAGCAGGAGCTAATAAAAAGTGCCAAGCATGAGTACAGATACCAGATCTCATGCTTGCACAATGTGTGGAAATAAAGAATTGTAATTATTGGAAGAGTGCACAAGGGAAAAGGGAAATAGTTTCTTACAATAGAAAGAAGAGTAACTTTGTATTACAATTTAACAGAATTGAAGGGAAATGGAAGTCAAGAACAAAGAGGCAAGAAAGCTGCTCTGGACAAAGTGGCCAGTACCATGGATGTGGAGGACAGGGATCCACAGCCCACCTTTGCTCCAGGGACCCCCCCAGTTCCTAATTGAATAGGATGGGAGGGGTGGCCAAACCTGGTCCACTGGAAATAAAGACTTGCTTTTCTTCTTCTTTTAAGCATTCATTTCATGTTTAAATGACTTGGGAAATTTAAGAGAAATCCAGTCTTGAGAAGCTTAATAATGCAGAATATAGACTTATAATTTCATGTGATTACTGAGTCCATGCCTCCACAGTACCTGCATTTCTTCATGTTCTGAACAGAAAGAGATCATGAAGAACCAGCGTGCAGTGATATCAAAGAACAAGATCTAATGACTAGGATGAGGATGTGGTTTAAACATAAAATACAATCAAAGCAATGAATCAAAGGCAAATCAGTCTGGCAAGCTGGACATAGGCCGAGGACTCATTTCAGAGAACCAAGCACTGAGTGTGTGGTTCCTATCTTGGTAGGAGATCCTGCCAGGTTCATCATGGTCTTTGGTAAGAATGTCCATGCTGGGATCTGCACTATGTCTGAATAATAACAGCAACAATAGTAGTAACTTATAACAGCTACCACTTAGCATGCATGTCAAATGTTTCATATTATCTCATTTAATTCTCATATAATCCTGTCAGACCAGTACAATCTTTATGCTCCTCTCACAAAAATATAGCAAAAGCTATGATACCATCTAGAGATTTCAAAGACCTCTGTCAAACCTGAACTGACACAAATGAGATCAACCCATCTGGGGTATTTAGAGCAACAAAAAAGCCAATCTAAATTTATTCCAAAACCTGGCAGATGTTTGTGACACCACTGGCTTCCTTACTCCCCACATCCAATCCACCACCAAATCCCGTTAATTCTACCTCTAAAGCAAGGTTTCTCAACTTCTTTAAAAGACTGAAAATTAATAAGATAAGCATCCAGTTTAAGAAAGTAGAAAAAGAAAAAGCCAAAGAGAGTAGACAGAAAGAAACAATACAGATAAATGCAGAAATTTGGTAATATTTTAAAAAATATTTTAGATCAATAAAACCAAAAGGTGTTTCACTGGATGTTCTATAGGTTAGCCAGGTGATGTAGCTACCTTAGCTTGGCTGAACTTTGGAGTAATCTGGTGAATCAGCTGAGCCTTAATGGTCTCACTCATATGTCTGGTGGTTGCAGCTTGGGACCCCAGCTGAGATTGCTGATCTCTGCTTCACGTGGTCTCTCATCCTCCAGCCTGGGCTTCTTTGCATGGTGGCCTCAGAGTTCCAAAGGGCATCCAGAGAGGGAAAAGCTTAAATGTCTAAGCACTTTTCAAGTCTCTGCCTATGTCACATTTCCTGTCGCACCATTGAACAAAGCAAGTCACACAGTTAAATCCAGAGCCAGTATGGGTATGATAATGGGAGGCAGGAATATTACTGCAACCATCTGCTGCACCCACACCAGGTAGTCATACCACTGGTTCTGCCTCCCCACATAGCTCTTCAGAGGTGAGTTAAGATTTCTGACAGTCAGTTATGATCTCTGCCACCAGATAATAACTATTGCTTGAGTCTAGCCACATTAGAATTAATCATGGTAGGTATTCTACAATGGAGAGTATGGAAAAACAAAACAAAACTAGAACTAGAATTTTTTACTTGCTGTAGCATTTTCAAGGAAGGGATGTTGAGTCCATTGAACAAGAGAAATTGGACCCAAAAGTGAAAAATTCAAAGACTCATGGCTGCAAGCCACAAATAAATCTGATACCTCTTTTTAAGGAAGGCTGTACTGGCTCCAACTCTGAAAACAAGGATGAGAGATACAATTATTTGTCCCGGATGCTTTAGGTGTTAGTCCATTTCAGTGTCAAAGGGCTAAGCAAATACTTTCTCCTTGACCTTCAATCTGATAGCAAAAGGAAGCCTAACCTTTTCAGGCAGAAATAGGTATGAATGCCAAGTCAACCATGTCAACTGCAATATCAAAAGGGTGCTTCTGTTTGCCCTGCATATTAACTGGACTTTCCAACTTCAGTTCCAATTGTATATTAACATGTTATTGAAAATGATGCATAGCTAACATAAAAACTTTTGTATCTATTCAAAGAGGAGGCTACTGAGGATCTAATTTCCTTTTACAAATACCAATGTTTAAGGTCAAGCACAAGCACAGAGCTCAGAACTATTGGTATTCATTGATGATGTTCAATGAAGTCAATTTGGAAGGTGGATTTGAGGAATTCTACCAGGAGTTTTCATTCAGCCTGAGTAATTCACCCATCTTTACTCACTACATTATCAACTATCTTGAGTCTAGATTTTTCCCCCCTAGTGCTGTCAAATACTGTATTAATGGACTTTATACAGAACAACTGTGACATCAAGTGGCCAGCATACATCTATGTCTCCTGGCAGTCCCATCAAAATGGAATCCAGGTTCAATTTTCTGTATGTAGAAAACCAGACAGATCCTTGAGTCACCATCAATGGTCTTCTCAACCAAGAAAGAGGGTAACATGATGTTAAAAGTTTTTCCCAAAAATTATTTCAATGGTCAAAAAAAACAAAAAGTCCGCTGTGCTCAAAGAAGCAGCTAATTTGGAACATAAATTTTTCTGGCAGATTTTACATCAGAAAGCTTTGAATTTAAATATAAAAAGTGAGGATTTGCTTTCTAGACAGAATGCAATTCTAAAATGTCATGCAAATTTCTTTCTGGTGGAACAAATGCAAACATTTTGAGAAGAGCTCTCAATATGCACATGGCTTTGGGGAAACCATGTGTAAAATACTATTTTGCCTGAGGCAAACTATCTCCCACATTTGTTGAGGAAGAAAATAATAGCCAATATTCTGTATGACTGTTGATGGTATGAATGGTTTTTATCTGCATGGTTCTACAATACGTTGTCAGCTGCTTTTCTGGGAGCTCTGAAAAATCATAGGATCCACAAACCGTGCACTAGACCATGTCCATTTTTAATATGAACCCTCAAGCACCTAGTATAGAACTAAGCATCCTAGGGACACTCAAATACTTATTCCCTAACTACCATGTTTACCAATACATCCTCCCCACAACCTCCTTCTGCTGCTTTCCATGTGCTGAGATGAAGAGATCTTTCCTTTGTTTCCTTCTTCCCTGATTTACACACACTCAATAATTTGCTACCTCCTCCCACATGTTGAAGTACTGGATTCATTGGTATTGCTTTCTGTTCCACTACCTCATTTTCTTGATTCCTTTTTTTCACTCTTTGGCAAATGCACAGTTAACAAAGGTATTAGACACTGGACACAGGCTGTCTAGCTGCCCTGTTCAACAGAACCTCTGCAATGACTAAAAAGCTTCACAGCTCCACTATCCAGCATAGCTGCCAGGAGCTACAGGTGGCTATTGAGCACCTGAAATGTGGCTAGGTTGACTGTTAGAGAAGGTAGTTAGGCAGACATGAGCAGCGCAGGAGAGAGCCTCCCTCACCCCAGGAATGTCAGGTGACCATCAGGAGATGGTCAGGCAGTTGTTAAGCTGTCTCTCTAAAATAATAATTGGTCACAGCCAGCAACAGGGAAAGGCAGTCTCTAGATAGATAGATAGATAGATGATAGATAGATAGATAGATAGATAGATAGATAGATAGATAGATGAAAGAAAGAAAGGAAAGAAAGAAAGAAAGAAAGAAAGAAAGAAAGAAAGAAAGAAAGAAAGAAAGAAAGAAAGAAAGAGGAAGGAAGGAAGGAAGGAAGGAAGGAAGGAAGGAAGGAAGGAAGGAAAGAAGAAAGAAAGAAAGAAAGAAAGAAAGAAAGAAAGAAAGAAAGAAAGAAAGAAAGAAAGAAAACAGCTGAAGCTGCTGATCAGCAACCTCCAGATAAGATCTCAGGAGGTGGGTGAGTGGGCTCAAGCATGTGCACTAAGAGGAAAAATGGCAGAGTTTAACTGGTATAAGATCTTCCTCTAGGAACACTCAACTGGTCAGGGAAAAATGCCCCAAATGAACACGTACACAACCTGAGTAAACACACTGCTCATGCTCCCCTCCCACGTGCCAGCAGGCCCCTGTGTGTGCGAACAGTCCACCCAAAGGGAAGAATCAGAGGAGAAGAGATACAAACCTGGGGATCATGCCAATGTATAAAAATCCCAGGTCCGCTGGGCGCGGTGGCTCATGGCTGTAATCCCAGCACTTTGGGAGGCCGAGGTGGGTGGATCACCTGAGGTCGGGAATTCGAGACCAGCCTGAGCAACCTGGAGAAACCCCGTCTCTGCTAAAAATACAAAATTCTTCGAGCGTGGTGGCACGTTCCTGTAATCCCAGCTACTAAGGAGGCTGAGGCAGGAGAATCACTTGTACCCGGGAGGCAGACATTGCGGTGAGCCGAGATTGCGCCATTGCCCTCCAGCCTGGGCAACAAGGGCGAAACTCCATCTCACAAAAAAAAAAAAACCCCATGTCAAGGACTGAACAGTCCACTTGGATCTCTCAAGTTGCCTGCCTGGCCCTCCTGCAAGTGTACGTTACTTCCTTTCGTTCCTGCTCCAAAACTTTTTAATAAACTCTCACTCCTGCTCCAACTTGCCTTGATCTGTCACTCTGCCTTTCACCCCTCAGACAAATTCTTTCCTTCAAGGAGGGAAGATTCGAGTTGCTACATATGGATTCGCTACTACCAACATGACCAAGGAAATGATTTTTGAATTTCATTTCAACTTAATCAGCAAATTTAAACAGCCATATGTGGCTAATGGGACACCATACTGGACAGCACAAATTTATAGCTTCAGATTAAGAATTTCCAGAAGTTAACATTGATGGTAGCAAGAATATTAAATCGGAGACTCTGCTCTGCTTTTCTCTGTATGCCCCTGGGCTGGCCACTTAGCACCTGTGATACCACCCTCCTCAGCCATAAAATGGCAATAATAAAATATACTTACATGATTATTGTGACGGTTCAAGAAATAAATTTTATAACGTGGCCAGCATATAGCAACTGAGCAATAAAAATAGTGTCCTTTCCTTTTTTGTAAATCTATAAAATGAGATTCAGAAAAAGATGTTTTTCAGGGAAATCGTTAACAATCACATGAAATCATGAATATATTTATAAGCCACAAAGCATTAAATATGATGTATTGTTAATGTCCTTTGCTGGAAAAAAAGTTTAATGTACATTTTTCATTTTTTTCAAGTCTTTCTTTGTCTTAAGTCTTTCTATTCTTTCTAGAATTTTGGCATCATCTTTAAACCCAAACATTGTATTTCCTTCTGAAAATTGTAGGATGTCACCTTTGCCAGAGATGTCATGAACCCTGGTGTCTCCAGCCCTCCCCTGCATTCATTTGTACCTCCTCACATTCTGCTACTCTGACCTTCCTGTGAGTTTAAGCACCTACAAATACTACAACTTTCTCAGTCATGTAAAGAGGTACCATCTCATAACAATTCATTCAATGCCAAAGATGATGGCAGCAAGATTTCCTGGAACTCGTGTATTAGTGTACAAAAAATAAGCATAACATCTCCCCATTTATCCTAGTGTTCCATTATTGGAACGCTAAGCATGTGGGAGTTATTTATATCCTAGTGCTCAAGGTCATTTCCAAAGTCTGATTGCAAAAATTCAAAAAATTGCAACCTCAGGCATCAATGGGTTAATCCTCATATTTTCCATCTGCTGATTCAAATGTTTCCTCTATTCTTTTCTAAACTTTACTTTTCTTGTACGAAAGAAATGGAGCTTCTGAGGTGTACCTCTTTGAAAACGACTATAACAAGGGTATTTTTAAAGCAACTTGAGAAATGTGGAAAGACTTTTTTGCAAATAGGTCTGCCAACATATAAAGAAAAGCTTCATTCTGAATGTGGAAAATGCCCGGCCTAGGGCAGGGAATAAATATTCTAATTGTCTCATTCAGCTTATAGACAGGTAACCATTGATGAAATGGAAAGGCCACCAAGGCAAAGAGAACTATAAAAGAAAAAATATGAAACAAATATGGCAAAATGATAAGCTCTGAGAAATCTGATTTTAAAACATAAGAGTTTATGATCCCTTAAACATTTTGGCATATTAGAAGTATTTCACAATTAAAAAGTAGACAAATTTATAATGCATAGCTTCTCTCTGTTCTCTCAGAGAATTTGCTCTACATAATAAAGTAAAAAGAATCTTCATTCTTCATTTATTATCTGGCAGTATGAAAGGGAAGGGTGATTAAAAGTGGGCTGGATATTTCACACTTATTAGGATGGCATCAAAAGAATGGGAAACAACAAATGTTGGTGACAATGTAACAAGATTGGAACCCTTGTACATTGCAGATGGGAAGGTAAAATGGCACAGCCACTGTGGAAAACAGTAGTTCCCTACAAAGTTAAACGTAGAAATGCCATAGGATCCAGTAATTCTGCTTCTAGGTATATACCCAAAATAATTGAAAACAGGAACTCAAACAGATAATTGTACACTAATGTTCATAGCAACATTATTCACAACAGCCAAAAGGTAGAAACAACCCAAATGTCCATCAACGATAAGTAAACAAAATGTGGCATATACATTCAATTATAACAGATCCTTGCCAGCATTTGTTACTTTTTCGTCTTTCAGATTATAGCCATTCTGACTGGGGTGAGATGATTATCTCGCTGAGGTTTTGATTTGCATTTCCCTGATGATGAGTAGAGTTGAGCATTTTGGGTGTTTGCGTGTCTTCTTTTGAGAAATGTCTATTTAGATCCTTTGCCTATTTTAAATCATGTACATGTACTACAACACAGATAAACCTTGAAAACATTATGCTACGTGAAATAAGCCAGGCACAAAAGGATATTATACAATTCTAGAATCAGATACCCAGAATAGGCAAATTCATAGAGATAGAAAATATAATAGTGGTTACCAGGGGCAGAAGATGGGGAGAATGGGGAGTTACTTTTTAATGGGTGTGAAATTTTTGCTTGGAATAGTAGAAAAGCTGGATACTGGTTATGGTTGCCTAACATGATGAATGTCCTTACTGTCACAGAATTGTACCCTTAAAAACAGTTAACATGGCCGGGCGCGGTGGCTCATGCCTGTAATCCCAGCATTTTGAGAGGCCGAAGTGGGCGGATCACCTGAGGTCAGGAGTTTGAGACCAGTCTGACAAACATAGAGAAACCCCATCTCTACTAAAAATACAAAATTAGCTGGGCGTGGTGGCAAATGCCTGTAATCCCAGCTACTCAGGAGGCTGAGGCAGGAGAATTACTTGAACCCAGGAGGCAGAGGCAGAGGCTGTGGTGAGCCGAGATTGCACCATTGAACTCTAGCCTGGGCAACAAGAGCAAAACTCCATCTCAAAAAAAAACAAAAAAAGGTTAACATTTTACATTTTATGTCACCTATATTTTACCACGATTTTTAGAAATCAATACTCAGGAAGGAAAAAAAGAAGTGAGAGAGAGGCCTCTCTCCCTCTTTGGGAATCCTAGAATGGAGAAAAGAAAAAAATACGAATGAAGCAATAGATAAAGAGAGAGACAGTGAACAGCAGCAAGCCGGCCACACAGCTGGGCTTATGGTGAAAAACAGCTGGTAACAAATCCTCAGGCAATCTGGGACCATTTATAAAGAGTGAATGTTAGTCTAGAATTCCAACTATTCCTCACTGTGCAATGTAATCACTCTCCCTGACCCTCAAACCTTGACTAAGTCTGCCGCACACAGCAGACATGTTTTTCTGGTGATGTAGAATGAAAGGAGAGAAACAATGCTCAGCAAATAAGCAAAGTGGAGGTAGGAAAAGGGTAGAAACTAGACTGAGGTGCCCCGGAAATTTTGAGAATTAACACTGAGTGTAAGACCTCAAAAATCCTCAGAAAACTTGAATGGACATGTATTAGTCTGTTTTCATGCTGCTGATAAAGACTTACCTAAGACCAGGCAATTTACAAAAGAAACAGGTTGAATTGGACTTACAGTTCCACGTGGCTGGGGAAGACTCACAATCATGGTGGAAGACAAGGAGAAGCAAGTCATGTCTTACATGGATGGCAGCAAGCATAGAGAAAGTTTGTGCAGGGAAACTCCCATTTTTAAAACCATCAGATCCCATGAGGCTCATTCACTACCACGAGGACAGCACAGGAAAGATCTGCCCCCATAATTTAATTACCTCCCTCTGGGCCCCTCCTACAACACATGGAAATTCAAGATGAGATTTGGATGGGGACACAGCCAAACCATATCAGGGCCTAAGATTTGAGACAGACA
Source organism: Symphalangus syndactylus (assembly GCF_028878055.3). NCBI lineage: Eukaryota > Metazoa > Chordata > Mammalia > Primates > Hylobatidae > Symphalangus > Symphalangus syndactylus. Next base: position 23,350,105 of record NC_072433.2, read on the forward strand.
CAAATTAAGATTTAAGTACAATTCCAGACGACAAGACAATGACAGAAGTGTAGGACAGAGTGACGCAGGTGTCTGGGAAGTCCAGGCAATGAGTAAACATCAAAACATCCATACAAGATGAGTGGAATAAAGCAGAGACAGTAGCAGATTCAAGGCACTCAAAATTGAGGGAATTTGCCCATTCTCATATAAAATGGATTAGAAATTATCAATCTCAACCTCAAGGCAAGAGTTATGCCCAAGGTCGAATATAGGCAAACAGGAGACTCTATCTGAGGTGAAAAATACCTTTTAAGATAAAGTCACCCATTTGGCAGGAAGATCTCAGCCACTAGATCCCTGTGCTAAGATATGGGCCTTGGAATCAGAGACCTTGGTGGAGAATCATTGAAAGGAAGTAGATAGTTCTATGATACAAGCAGGTTACCAGAGCAGCAAAAAGTTTAATAGAAAGAACCAGAGAAGAGAATAGGTCTCTTAGGATTACATCAGCTCTGGGGAATGGGAAGACTATGTGCATGCCCTAGGCTACATCAGCTCAGGAGCAATCAGAGACAGGCAGGAGGCAGACTTGAAAGTACTCTCCAAACTACATACAGACCCATCAGCTAGGGAGGGAGTCTCACTAGCACATGGGCTTAAACACAACCTTTGACCAAACACTGAATGAACAATCATCTGCTGTAAACCAGGGCAATCCTAAGTAACCAGGCTAAAGGACTTTTTTTAAGGGGTGAGGAAAGGTGAGTCTTAGCAAGGCCATCAGAGAATACACACTACAAGAGAAATAGACTTTGCAGAATTATTTCAGCAAAGTCACTAAACAAATTTAAAAAACGACCAAGTAAACAACAGCAAGAACCCCCAAGATAAAGGTGTCAATATCCAGATGTGCTCCATTATCTGATCTTCTCCCAAAAATTATGAGACATGCAAAGAAACAAGGAAGTGTGATCCATACACAGGAGGAGAAAATCAGGAAATAAAAATTGCTTTCAAGTGCACCAGATGGTAGACTATGCAGACAAAGACTTCAAAACAGCTATTATGAATATGTTTGAAAATTACAGGAAACCAATCTTGAAGAACTGTAAGAAGGTAAGATGACAATGACTCATAAAATGGAGACTATCAATAAAGAGATAAAAACCATTACAAAGAATCAAGTGGAAATTCTGGAGTTGAAAAACACAATAATCAAAATGAAATATTTACTAGGGGGGCTCAAGAGGGGCTGGAAGAAGAAAAAATGTGCAAATTTGAAGAGATATTAATAGAGATTATGCAATGTGATAAGCAGAGGAAAAAATGAATAAAAATAAGAAGAACTTCAGAGAAATGTAGGATACCACTAAGTGCACCACTTATGAGAGCATGAAGTATTTATCTTTCTGACTTATTTCACTAAACATAATGTCCCCCACTTTCATCTATGTTGCCACAAATGACAAGATGTCATTGTTTTTTATGGCTGAAGAGTATTCTGTTGTATATATATGCCACATTTCCTTTATCCATTAATCTGTTGATAGAAATTTAGGTTGATTCCGTATCTTGACTATTATGAATAGTGCTACAATAAACACAGGGGTGCAAGTGTCCCTTTGCTACACTGATTTCCTTTTGGATAAACATCCAGTAGTGAGATTGCTAAATTTTATGGTAGTTCTATTTTTAGTTTTTTGAGATACCTCTATGCTGTTTTCCACAATGGTTGTACTAATTTACATTCTGACCAACAGTATGTAAGACTTTCCTTTTCTCCACATCCTTGCCAGCATTTGTTATTTTTTTCTCTTTCAGATAATAGCCATCATAACTGGAGTGAGATTATTATCTCATTGAGGTTTTCATTTGCATTTCCCTGATGATGAGTAGAGTTGAGCATTTTGGGTGTTTGCATGTCTTCTTTTGAGAAATGTCTATTTAGATCCTTTGCATATTTTAAATCCAATTATTTAGAAAACTTCTCAAATTTGACAAAAAAACACATTAACCTATACACAAAGAATCTCAACCAACTCTAAGTAGGAACAACTTAAAGAGGTCCAAGCCAGACATATAATCAAAATATTGAAATCCAAAGATTAAAAAAAATATTGAAAGCACAAGAGAAAAACAACTCCTCACGAACAAGGGAATCTTAAAATGATAATGCCTGACTTCTCATGAGAAACAGTGGAGGCAGAAGGCAACAAGATGACATTCAAGTTACTAAAAGTACGAACTGTCAACCAAGAATCTTATAAGCAGCAAAACTATACTTTAAAAATGAAGATGAGAGATATTCCCAGATGAACAAAAACTGAAATAATTTGCTGCCAGTAGACCTGCCATACAAAGAATACTAAAAGAAGTCCTTCAGGCTGAAAGCCAATGACTGACGTCAGGCAGAAATTCAAAATTACAAAAAAATTGAATGCCAGTAAAGGTAACTATGTAGGTAATTGCAAAAGACAATCTAATTCCATCTTTCTTGTCTTAATTGATTTTAAAAGCAACTGCAAGTAGTAAATATATAATTGTATTGTTTGTCCTGTAACATAAAAATAACAGCACAAAGGAGGCAGGCAGGAAGACTTTATATTGGAGTAAAAAAATAATATCAGATGGTAAATCAAGTCTACATTACAAAGTAAAGCGAAGCAGAAGGAGTAAATCAAAAAAATTAATATAACAAACTCTATAAACATAATCTTGCCATCCCTCCTTCTCTCAGTTTCTTTAAAGGAAATACAATGTAGTGTTGGGTTAATAAAATGTATAGATTTAATACATATAATAATAGCACAAAAAGGAGGAGAACATGTTCCAAATTAGGAAAAGTTTTTAGAGTTCATTGAAACAAAGTCAGAACAAATGTGAAGTAGATTCTGATAAGATATATAATTGTAAACCATATAGTATATACAAAATAATGCAAGAAACAGAATTTGAGTCTTTAATGGAATTAAAATGTTACACTAGAAAATATCTAATAGTTAAAAAGAACACATGGAGGAATACAGAAAAAAACACATGAAACATATAGAAAAACGTAAAAGCAAAATGGTAGATGTAATTTCAATGATCCAAACAGACTGAAGCAAGATAACAGAAAAAGACACAGAATACAAACAACAACAATAAAAGAGATGCCATATGGAATAGCTACCTTAATATCAGATCAAATTGACTTTAAAAACAAAAAGCTACTGCAGATAAATAGGGATATTTTATGGAGATAAAAGGGCCAAGCCATCAGGAATACGTAGCAATAATCAACATGTGTGCCTAACAACAAAGCCCCAAAATACACGAAGCAAAGTCTTCAATCTTACAAAATTAAAGGGAAAAATAGTTCAACAACAATAAAGGGAATCTTCAATATCTCATTTTCATTTATGCATAGAAGATCTACAAGGAGATAGATATTTGAACAACACTATAAACCACCTAACAGACTCCTATGAACACTCTACCCAATAGCAGCCAAATTCACATTCTTCTCAAGTACACATGAAACATTCTCCAAGATAAACCATATGCTAGGCCATAAAATGAATCTCAATACATTTTAAAATATTGCAATTATACAAAGTATGTTCTCTGACCATAATGGAATTACATTAAATCAATAACAAAGAAATTTGGAAAATTCAAAATATATGGACATTAAACAGCATGTTCCTAAATAGCCAATAGGCTAAAAAAGAAATCACAAAGAAAATTAGAAACTACTTTGAAAGAAACGAAAACAAAGGCACAACATACCAAAATTTATAGGATGCTGTTAAAACAGTACTCAGAAAGAAATTTATAGATGTAACTACTCATTTTATAAAATAAGATAGATCTCAAATCAATAACCTGGGCTTCCAATTTAAGAAACCAAAAAAGAAGAGTAAACTACTTTGGGAGGCCGAGGTGGGCAGATCACCTGAGGTCGGAAGTTTGGGACCAGACTGCCCAACACCGTGAAACTCCATCTCTACTAAAAATACAAAAATTAGCCGGATGTGGTGGTGTGCACCTGTAATCCCTGCTACTTGGGAGGCTGGGGCAGGAGAATGGCTTGAACCCAGGAGGCAGAGCTTGCAGTGAGCTGAGACCACGCCATTGCACTCCAGCCTGGGCAACAGAGCAAAACTCCATTTCAAAAAAAAAGAGCAAACTAAACTAAAACCTAGTAAATAAATGGATAAAATAATGAAGACTAGACTAGAGACAAAGAATAAAATAATAGAGAAAATCAAGACAGCCAAAAATTGTTTATTTAAAAAGATTTAAAAAATTAACCTTTAGCTAGATTGGCCAAGAAAAAAAAGAAGACACAAATTATTAAGATCAGAATGACAGAAGGGATGTTGCTACCAATCTTAAATAATTTTTTCTTTATTTTAGGGGAATACTATGAACAGCTGTATGCCAAAAAAAATTAGGTAATTTAGAGAAGATGGGCAAAGTCATAGAAGGACACCAATTACCAAAAGCGATTGAAAAAAAGATAGAAAATCTGAATAGACCTATAGAAAGTAGAGATCAAATTAGCAATCTTACAACTTCCTACAAGTAAGGCCCAGGCCCACATGGTTTTACTGATGAATTCTACAAAAAACTCAAGAAAGATTTAGTACTTATTCTTCACAAACTCTTCAAAAAAGAGGAGAGAACACATTTTCACCAATTGTATGAGGCCAGTGTTACCCTGACACCAAAACAAAAGACATAATAAGAAAACAAACCACAGACCAACATCCCCTATGACTACAGACACAAAAATTCTCAACAAAATACAGGTGGCCCTCCAAATCCATGGGTTCAGCATCCATGGATTCAACCAATTGCAAATCAAAAATATCCCAAAAAATTAAAACTAATAATACAACAATAAAAAAATACATAAATTAGGCCAGGTGCAGTGGTTCATGCCTATAATCCCAACACTCTGGGAGATTAAGGTGGGCAGATTGCTTAAGCCCAAGAGTTTGAGACCAGCCTGGGCAACATGGCAAAATCCCATTTCTACAAAAAAAAAAAAAAAAAAAAACTCACGAAAATTAGCCAGGCATGGTGCCATAGGCCTGTAGCCCCAGCCACTTGGAAGGTTAAGGTAGGAAGATCACCTGACCTCTGGGGAGGTCAAAGATGCAGTGAGTCAGCCTGGGTAACAGTGAACTACCTGAGGCTGGGTAATTTAAAAGAAAAGAGGTTTAACTGGCTCATAGTTCAGCAGACCGTACAGGTTCTGGGGAGGGCTCAGGAAAGTCACAATCATGGCAGAAGGCAAAGAGGAAGCAGGCAACATCTTAGATGCCAGAGCAAGAGGAATAGAGCAAAGGGGGAGGTGCTACACACTTTGAAACAATCAGATCTCATGATAACTCACTATCACAAGAACAGCAAGGGGGAAATCTGCCTCCATGATCCAATCACCTCCCACCAGGCCTCTTCTCAATACTGGGGATTACAGTTCAACATGAGATTTGGTTGGGGACACAAATCCAAACCACGCCAGCATCTGACAAAGGACCAATATCCACAGTCTATAAGAAACTTAAACTCAACAAGCAAAAAACAAATGACTCTATTAAAAAAGTAAGCAAAGGACATGAATAGACACTTCTTAAAAAGAAGACATGTAAGTGGCCAACAAACATATAAAAAAAAGCTCACATCACCAATCATTAGAGAAAAGCAAATCAAAACCACAATGAGATACCACTTCACACCAGTCAGAATGGCTATTACTAAAATGTCAAAAAATTACAGGTGCTGGTGAGGTTGCAGAGAAAAGGGAACACTTAAACACTGCTGGTAGGAGTTCAGCTATTGTGGAAAGCAGTCTGAAGATTTTTCAAAGAACTTAAAACTGAATTACCATTCAGCCCAGCAATCCCATCACTGGGTATGTACCCAAAGGAAAATAAATCCTTCTACAAAAAATACACATGCATTCATATGTTCATCACAGCACTATTGACAATAGCAAAGACATGGAATCAACCTAAATGCCCATCGGTGGTAAATTAGGTAAAAAACAAAACAAAACAAAAAAAAAATGTGGTACATATATACCACAGCCATAAAAAAAGAATGAAATTATGTCCTTTGCAGCAACATGAATGCAGCTGGAGGCCATCAGCCTAAGTGAATTAATGCAGGAACAGCAAACCAAATATTGTATGTTCTCACTTATAAGTGGGAACTAAACATTGGATATATATGGACATGAAGATGGGACAAACATACACTGGGGACTACAGGTGGGGGATAGGGTGAGAGGAGCAAGGGTTATAAAACTACCTGCTCACTACCTGAATGACAGAATCATTCATACCCAAACCTCAGCATCATGCAATATATCCATATAACAAACATGCATATGTACTCCCTGAATCTAAAATAAAAGTTGAAATTATTAAAAAATTAAATAAAGCATACAGAAGGAGGCATGTAGGCTATATGCAAATAATATACCATTTTATATAAGGATCTTGAACATCTGCAGATGTTAGTATCCATGGGGAGTCCTAAAACAAATCCTCCACAGATGCTGACAGACAACAGTACTGGCAAATCTATTAGGTTGGTGCAAAAGAAACTAGGGTTTTTTCCATAACAATTCAGCAACATATAAAAAGAAATATACACTGCCAGGTGTGGTGGCTCACTCCTGTAATCCCAGCACTTTAGGAGGCTGAGGCGGGCGGATCACAAGGTCAGGAGATCAAGACCATCCTGGCTAACATGGTGAAACCCCGTTCCTACTAAAAATACAAAAAAATTAGCTGGGTGTGGTGGCAGGCACCTGTAGTCCCTGCTACTCGGGAGGCTGAGGCAGGAGAATGGTGTGAACCCAGGAGGCAGAGCTTGCAGCGAGCCGAGATTGCACCACTGCACTCCAGCCCAGGCAACAGAGCGAGACTCCGTCTCAAAAAAAAAAAAATAAGTAAGAAAGAAAAGAAATATACACTATAACCAAGTGGAATTTACCCTAGGAATACAAGGTTGTTTCAACATCTAAAAAATCAATTAACGTAATATACTACATTATCAGAATAAAGGGCAAACATAATCATCTCAATAATAGATGCAGAAAAAGCATTTGACAAAGTCCAACACCGTTTCATGATAAGAACAAACTAGGAATAGAGGGAGTTTATTCAACCTGATAAAGGTCATCTACAAAAAATCCACAGCTGATATTGTACTTAATGGTAAAAGACCAAATGTTTTTCCCATTAAGTCAGAAACAAGACAAGGATATCCACTCTCACCACTTCTATTCAACATTGTACTGGGTGCTCTAGCCAGAGCAATTAGGCAAGAAAAGAAATAAAAGGCACTGTAGATTGAAAAGGAAGAGATTAAACAATGTGCAGATGACATAATCTTATATATAGAAAATCCGATGAAATACACTAAAAATTATTAGCATTAATAAACAAGTTCAACAAGGTTGCAGGGTACAAGGTCAATATTAAAAAAACCAATTGTATTTCTATACATTTGAAATGAATGTTGCAAAAAATTAAGAAAATAATTCCATTTACAATAGCATCAAAAGAATAAAATACTTAGGAATCAATTTAACAGAAGAAATGTAAAACTCACTGGGCGTGGTGGCTCACGCCTGTAATCCCAGCACTTTGGGAGGCCGAGGTGGGCAGATCACGAGGTCGAAAGATCGAGATGATCCTGGCTAAAACAGTGAAACCCCGTCTCTACTAAAAATACAAAAAAAATTAGCCAGGCGTGGTGGGGTGGGGGGGGCGCCTGTAGTCCCAGTTACTTGGGAGGCTGAGGCAGGAGAATGGCTCGAACCTGGGAGGCGGAGTTTGCAGTGAGCTGAGATCTCGCCACTGCACTCCAGCCTGGGCGACAGAGCGAGACTCCGTCTCAGAAAAAAAAAAAAAAGAAATGTAAAACTCATAGATTGCAAACTAGAAAATACTGCTAAAAGAAATTTCACTCTGACACCCAGGCTAGAGTGCAGTGGCATGATCATGGCTCACTGTAGCCTTGAACTCCCAGGATTAACAGATCCTCCCACTTCAGCCTCTCAAGTGGCTGGGACGACAGGCACATGTACCCATGCCCAGCTAATTCCGAAACAGAAAATTTCCCTTGACCCCTTTGTGGGCCTTGTGATAGGGGTGCCTGGCTTACTTAGCCTGCAGCGCTCAACCCCTCGCGGGAGGGGGAGCAGGCAGGTGAGCAGGTGCAGGAGCCAGAGTGAGCACTTTTGGGCACTGATGGGAGAAAAGCTTCATGCAGATCCCACGGCAACATCTAAGGGGGAGTACCCGTGACCCTGGAAGTCCCAGAGGGCATGTGTTACAGTGCTCATTTAGTTTTGCTGTCCACAGATGGCTTAAGTGTTTAATAGCTCAGTGGACCGACCCTCTGCCTTTTTGTGAGGGCAGAAGGTCAGTGTGACAGGTTTCTGTACCCTGAGCTTTCTGTATCCCAAGCTCTTGTCCAACGTCCAGGAAAAAATCAGGATACACAAACAAATTGAAGTGTGGTGAATGTGGAGGATTTTATTGCCAATGGAAGTGGCTCTCAGCAAGAAGGGGAGTTGGAAAGGGGAGGAAGCCAGAAGCTATTCTTTCCCTGAAGTCTCACCAACAAGCCATCCCTCTGAAATCAAACTGCTTATCTTCAGCATTCAGCTGCTACTTCTCTTCTCCCCTTCTCTGCTCTCTGGCAGTGAAGCCTGGGGTTTTTATGGGTATGGGAAGGGGAGCGGGGTGGGCCAGGGTGATTTTGGAAAAGGCAACATTCGAGTAGAAAAATGGGGATGTAAAGTTCTCACCTTGGGCTGCAGGTCTAGGCTTGATGGTGGGGCTTTGCCACAGACCCTGACTTTTCTGCCTAGAATTTCCCTACCGCCTGTCCCTATCAATCTTTCTTTTCTAGAGCTATGTTGCCCAGGCTGGTCTTGAACTCCTGGCCTCAGGCAGTCCCCCTACCACTGCCTCACAAAGTGCTGGAATTACAGGCATGAGCCACTGTGCCCAGCTCCTGGAAATGCTTTAAAACCTAATGAAATACTATTCCATGTTCATGCATTGAACAATACTGTTAAGATGGCAATGTTAACCAAATTAATGTACAGATTCAACATGATCCATATCAAAATCTCAGCTGGCTTTTCACAGAAATTGATGAGTTGATCCTAAAATTCGTATGCAAAAGCAAGGGATCCAAAATTTTGAAAACAATCTTGGAAAAGAAAAAGTTCCTACTTTTTCTTACCTACCCACTTCCTAATTTCTTGCCTACCCACTTCCTAATTTCAAAACTTATAATGTTCTAGTAATCAAGATACTGTGATACTGATAGAAAGGTAGATATGTAGATTAGTGGAATAAAATTGAGCATTTAGAGATAAACCCTGACATTTATGGTCAATTGACTTTTGACAAGTGTCAAAACAATTCGATGGGGAAAGAATGGTCCTTTCAATAAATGCTGCTGGGACAATTAGATAGCCACACCAAAAACACTCAGAAAGGGGCTGAGTGTGGTGGCTCACGCCTGTAATCCCAGCACTTTGGGAGGCCAAGGCAGGCAGATCACCTGAGGTTGGGAGTTAGAGACTAGCCTGACCAACATGGAGAAACCCCATCTCTACTAAAGATACAAAATTAGCCGGGCGTGGTGGTACATGCCTGTAATCTCAGCTACTCGGGAGGCTGAGACAGGAGAATCGCTTGAACCCAGGAAGTGGAGGTTATGGTGAGCCGAGATCATGCCATTGCACTCCAGCCTGGGCAACAAGAGCAAAATTCTGTCTCAAAAAAAAGAAAAAAAAAAAAATCAGGATCATAGACCTAAATGTAAGAACTAAAACTACTGAAGAAAAATAAATAAATACATAAATAAAACCTCTTAGAAGAAAACACAAAGAGTAAAGTTTCATGATCTTGGATTGGGCAAAATTTTCTTGGATACAAGAAGAAAAGCACAAGTAATAAATTTTTTATCCAGCCTATATAAAGAACTGTTGCAACTCGATAATTCAAAGGCAGCCCAATTTTTAAAATGGGCTGGGGATCTGGATAGACATTTCTCTAATGAAGGTATACAAATGGTCAATAAACACATTAAATAATGCTCACCATCATTAAGGGAAATTCTAATCAAAACCAAAATTAGAGACCATTTTACCCCCTCTAGGATGGCTATAATCAGAATGACAATAGTAAGTGTTGATGAGCGTGTGGAAAAATTGGTGCCCTCACACCTCGCAAGGGAGACTATGAAATGGTGCCCCCACGGTGGAGAACAGTTTTGCAGTTCCTCAAAGATTATCATACAGAGTTATCAAATGATCCTGAAATTCTACTCCTAGGTATATATTCAAGAGAAATGAAACATTTCTATTATTCTCTCAAACTTTGCCTCAGAACTTGTTATTTCATGGTCACAAAATGGCCACCTCATTTCTTGACATCACTTCCATATTCCAGGATAGAAGAAGGTAAAAGTAAAAGAACAAACTTCAAAACATGCTTACTAGTTAGGTATGCCACTTTTCTGTTCCGGAAAAGCAAGAGGCTTACCAGAAACTTCTGTGTGTTCATTGAGTAGAATGTCCGTCATATGGCCACCCTTGGATACAGATGACTATGGAAAAGAGGATGTGGGTCCAGATTGGGGCAAAACATCCAACACTGTCTGCCACCATAACTCATTTATGTATTGCTTTATTGAGCACTATCTTATACAGATTACTTCTCCACTGGACCTTACAAATTTACACAGAGTTAGGCTTTGATGACAACCATGCGTGGGGTAGGGTTTTAGATATCATCTGGTCTAACATGCCCCACCTCATTATGGGAAAAGCATCATTCACATTTCATTTGAACAACTTTACAAATCACCATGTCATCGGGTAGTCCATCCTGGCCATAGACAGCTACCATTACAAAAGTCCCTTTTTTTCTTTTTTCTTTTTTTTTGAGATGGAATCTCACTCTGTTGCCCAGGCTGGAGTGCAGTGGCAAAATCTCAGCTCATTGCAACCTCCGCCTCCCAGATTCGAGTGATTCTCCTGCCTCAGCCTCCCAAATAGCTGGGACTACAGGCATGTGCCACCATGCTCAGCTAATTTTTGGTGTTTTTAGTAGAGACAAGGTTTCACCATGTTAGCCAGGATGGTCTCAATCTCCTGATCTCGTGATCCACCCGCCTTGGCCTCCCAAAGTGCTGGGATTACAGGCTTGAGCCACTGCACCTGGCCAAAAGACCCTCTTTAAGCTGTATCCAAGCTATCTCCACGTGGGTTCATTTATCAATAATATGAGTAGTTACAGGGCTATAGTAATTAAGATATAGTACTATCTCATTTAAACCTTGGACCAGCTATTTAAACTGATAAGCAGGCATCATTCATCTCATCTACCAAAGTGGGAACCTGAGCCTCAGCAAATTTCAGAGACTTTAATCCAGACTGTGCAATACTGACTCTAGGCCAGTTTCTTTCTATGAGACAGCACTTCACATATTTCAAACAGGGGTTCTTAAGTTGGGGTTCACAAACAACCCATGGATCAGTTTCAGATGGTCCGTGAAGCTCCGAAAATGATATTCAATATTACATATGTGAGCCTGTTTTTATAGAGAAGGTCTAAAAGAATCTGTGACTAACCAAAGAGTTGACAATTGATTGAAAGATGATGATAAAGCACTTCTTCCTGGAATTTTTACTTCCCCAGATGAAACATTTCCACTTTTCCACTTATACCTCTTGATTTCCCCTACGCTACCCCACTCAGATGTGTCCTTCCCCATTGTATCAAGGGACAGTCACCTGAAAGTCATGTTTGATTCCTTGCCATCTCCCACCCTACATGCATTTTAACACAGAAGCTGCCAATTTTTCTTTTCAGTATATATGAATTCACATGTATTTCTTCATCTCAGCTACCATGACCATTTCCAGCCTGGGCTCATGTAGTCTCTTAATCGCCCCCATTCCTGGCTCACCTTTCTTCAGCCATTCTTCATGTGAGAGCCAAGAACAGTCTTTCTAAAATGTCAAGCAGATCATGTCCCTCCCTTGCTTGAAAACCCTCAGTGGCTTCCCATGACACTGAGTAAATTTCAACCTCCACTTCAAACCTTGAGTGGTATGACCCAAGCCTTCCTCTGTGATGCTACCTCAGTCTCCCTTCTCCCCTCCTTTATTGCATTAGAGTGACAGCAGCCTGCTGTTAGGGCATGCCAGATTTGTTCCCATCTTAGGACTGTTACACTCTTCCAGAATGCTCTTCAATCTATTTTTCCCATCCTTCTGCCCTCAGTTTAAATATTATTTCCTTCTAGATATTGCCTCTGACACATTCTAAATTAGGACCCATTCACCCCACCTGTATATCACAGCTGCGTCATGAGTTTTCATTAGCTAGATAGTTTGTGTGTGTGCTTGTTTAATGATTTCATTTTCTCCTTTAGACTGTAAGCTCCATGAGGGTAGTTTTCATATTTGTCTTTTACCACTACATTTTCAGTGGTTGGTAGTGTTTGGTGCATGATAAATACTCAAAACTTTACTGAAGGGAGAGTTGGTTTCAAGTCCTCTCACCATCCTGGACATATACTAATTTGAAATATACAACTTAAAATGTGGTCCCCAATACTAAACTCAAATTTGCAGGTATATTCTATTTCAGAGAGGTCTAGGCATGCCACATTTACCTAAGTCTTTTCTCTTCTCCAGGATCAGAATAGTCCACTTCATGAACCTAAACAAATGATCTAATAAGGTCTGTAGCTGTGTGTCTCTGCCATTGATAGATGTGACCATTAACATATACAGCTACTATAGTCTCAATGTCTGTGTCCCTGTGAAACTCATATGTTGAAATCCTTACCTCCAAGGGGACGATGTCAGGAGGTGGGGTCTCTGGGAGGTGATTAGGTCATGAGGGGGAGCCCTCATGAATGGAATTAGCGCCCTCATAAAAGAGGCCTGATAGAAACCCCTCACCCTTTCTACCAGGTGAGGACAGAGCAGGATGGCACCACCTATGAGGAAGCAGACCCTCACTAGACACCGAATCTGCCTTGATCTTGGATCCTTAGCTTCCAGAACCCTAAGAAATAAGCTTCCATGGTTTAGAAGCTACCCAGTTTATGGCATTTTGTTATAGCAGCCCCAATGGACCGAGATACCAGCAAATCACAAATTAAAGGATTCTGAATAAAATACCAGCACCAGAACACAAGTCTGTGGCTCAAAATTCAGTGCTATTTATGCTGCCTCCCTGAAGTCAGGTGAAATGTCCTCAGTTAAACTTTAATCCCCAAGTAAAAAGTATTTCAACACCTTAGCCATGGGTACGTGTACAATGAAAAACTGTTTCTATGATCTGCCTCCAAGACACGTGGATGGCTCATCCCATCTATGTTTCCCCTTCTTTCTCCGTGCTGCAAAGCTCAAAGGCACAAAGAGTCCCCAGTATCCAGGCTGGACACACAGATTCAGCTTATTTTCTGAGTGACAGGGGTAAATTCAAAAGACGTTCTCTGATTCAGATATGGAAACAAGCTAGAGCTGGAAGAGGCTGCTGAGAAATCGACTTGCCATCTCAGCTTTGTGAGATAAGCAAAACACAAAATCAAACCAGTCTGCTGAAATTATTACCATCTCCACACTCACCAACAATGATGTGGTAGATGGCAGGGGAGCATTCATCACCTGAAAATATCTAATCACAGTAGAGACCTTTCATATTATCATTAAAAGTCTTAACTGCCCCCAGCCTGATTTCTTTTAAGCAAAGGCCCACAGGCCTTATACATTTCATGGTTATTTTCTCTGGTTATGGAGGCTGTATTTTTTTCTAGTGTCTCATTTTTGTCCTCCTCCTCCTTTCATTCTTTCAGTTCAAATGGACACAACCTGGTTCCTATCACCTAGAGATGAATTAACCTTTCCAAATATCCTGACATTGCCTTCCTAGAAAAGTTCCCTGGAGCTCTGTAGCTGTTGGAGAAGAGAGGCAGCTTGGTTTTGACTTTAATATACATTTCGAAATACCTTTTGCAGGACGGCTGGAAATAAGGAACTAATAACAAAGCACTTCTAAAATTACCGGTACATCTGAAGCACTCCACCTGGTGCACGGCCTTTGAGAGTCTTTAATTCATCAATTAAGTGATCAAAGATCTTGTTCAAGATACGATTACATTTCTTTTGTTCTGTTTGCGCAACCATACTAAAATTGATAGCATTCTGAAAATCAACCAGGTTCCAAAGCTAAAAATAAAAACAGACAAAATGACACCCAAACATTCATCACTTTCCAAAAGCAAGGCTATGATTAGTCCTTAACTATCCTGGAATATGAATGCTAGGACAAACCATTCCACAATGATGATGTCAAAGGAGGAACTTGAAGCTTCCACACTCTTTAAAAAGCAGCTACTATGCATTTAGGTTGTAGCCAGGCCCTTTCAGAACTAGGATGTGGGTAAGAGGCTAGACAGAGAAGTCCTGGCTACTGGCCAAAGCCAACTCCAAGAGCAAATGATTTCAGTAATATAGAATAGAGGTCTTTGAGTGACTGCCGATGACCTTTGTCACGTACACAGGATTAGTCTTCCTTATACCACTAAAATCAAAACAATGCCATGGCCCAATAATCAGAAGGAAATGTTTCTTAAGTTACCACAAAATTCTTCTTAATCCTTGTTTCCCAAGGGCCAGTATTATGATTGCATTTTGTCTGAATAAGCTTGATCATCTAAAAGAGGAGTTAGTAAACTATGTCTGTAAAAGTTAAGATAACAAAGAAACTGTGGGCCCCTCAGTCTCTTTTGCAACCACCCCATTCTGCAAACGTTTCATGAAAACAACTATAGATGACATGTCAATGAAGGGGCATGGCTGTGTTCCAATAAAACTTTATTCACAAAAATAGGCACTGGTCCAAATTTGGCCCGTAGTCAGTAGTTTGCTGGCCCCTGCTCTGTAACGTGGTCATGACTGTAATCCACACTTTGAAAGTTTAGTCTACATCACTAAGTTTGCACGGACTTCAAGAGCATTCTTGTTCTTATGCTGGGTAGTTTGAAGGAGGATGCTTGCTGAGTGTGATGGCTTTGGGACAAAAATAGAATTGGTCTGATAGGGGGAGAAGTTACTGAGCCACCAGGGTAACTTCGTATGATTTCCCTTCAAAAAGTTCATTTTACTCTCCAAATTTTTAGGCAACATTGTTTCTTTTTAAAGAACATGAGATTTCACATTGCATCCCAGTTATTTACTACCTGAGTTTTGGTCTTAACAAATAGGATTTTGTTATTCTCTGTCATCAACGGAGCAAGCACATGTGGTTTTGATTGACAAAATTGTGATAAAATTCACTGTATCCTTAAAAAAATGTGATGGAAAAAATTTCAGACTGCCGCAGAGAATGTAGGGGGGAAATGAGGGGATTGAATTTCAACAAAAGACATGCCAGATTTTTTTTCTTGCTCTTAATATTCAACATTCTCCCACTACTCAGTATCTAATTAGATACTGGAACAATGCAGGGATCATGTGTTTCTCTTTAAGCTTTTGGCACAGTCCATCACACTCTAGTTAGCACTGGATACACTGAGGTGCCCCTCCAGAAACCAGTACTGGGTGACATCATGTGCTATGTCACAAGCAATGGAACATAAGTGCGCATGCTCTCATTCAAAACACTTGCAGTCATTTCAGTTTTCCCTCTTTTCATTTACTTCAAATCCACATTCATTTTGACGCTTGAAAACCCTCCCTTGTCTCCCAACTTTTTTTCAGAAACAGGTATCCCTTGCTACCCAGAGTATTTTCTGCTTCTCAGAAAAATCACAATTCAATTTATTTTAAAAATTCATATGGGCCACCTAATAGTTATTGTTTGAGCTCTGTGGAAATGATTGGCTTGACTTATGACTAACAACAAAACACAGTGTATTTATTGCAAACACCATGGCCAGCCACCATATAACATATATAGGTCCTTACATACAGATAGTCAAAAAGCGAGAATGGGTATCAAAGCTGTCTGCTAAGTGATTGTTTCCTTCACAGACTGACAATATGAGTATCTGAGAACCAACATCCCATCTTCGTGCTATACCCTTTCTAATAGAAAACTAGAGAAGGAAATTATGTAACTCATCAATTGCTAGAGAAATGGTGAGGACACCAAAAGAATACACAGACATAGTCAGACCTTTTTAAATCTGGAAATATGTGTTGTTTGTGAAGAAGCATAAATATCCTAAAACTCTCTTCCATATGTCTGCTTTCCTCCCATTGGGCTACGTTCCCAAGAGGCTCTAGTAGTTCCAAATTTGGCTTCTATGCTTGTATCTAAAATATGAAAAATTAATGCTGAGCAGGCTTTATAAATGGTTTTCATCACAGTAATATTAAAATACTGCATATAATTGTGTTTTAATTAAAATGATGGCTTAAAAATTTAATACATATTTGTACATATTTATGGGATGCATGTGTGATATTTCAATACATGCATAAAATATGTATGATGATCAAATGAGAGTATTTAGGATATTCATCGTCGTGAACATTTACCATTTCTGTGTGGTGTAAATATTTCAGATCTCCTCTTGAAGATCTATTTTAAACCTACATTGTTAATTTTAAGATATATATTAACTGAAGTGACTCCACTGGGCTATCAAACACTAGACTTGTTTCTTCTATGTAATCTTATGTTTGTACCCATTAAACAACCTGTTTATCTCCCAGCCCCACCCCACACACACCCTTCCCAGCCCCTGCTATCATTCTACTCTCTACCTTCATGAGATCAATTTTAGCTCCGACATGAATGAGAACATGTGTTATTTTTCTGTGCCTCACTTATTTTACATACCATAATGACTTCCAATTACAGCCATGTTGCTGCAAATGACAGGATTTCATGCTTTTTATGGCCGAATAGTATTCCATTGTGCAGATATACCACATTTTCTTTATCCACTCATCTGCTGATAGACATTTAGGTTGATTTCATAACTTGGCTATTGTGAATAGTCCTGCAATAGACATGCGGTGCAAGTATCCCTTTGGTTCACTAATTTTCTTTCCTTTGGATAAATATCCAGTAGTAGGATTGCTGAAATGTGTGGCAGCTCTATTTTTAGAGCTATTTTATTTTCCATAATAATTTACATTCCCACCAACAGTATATAAGAGTTCCCTCTTCTCCACATCCTTGCCAGTTTTTGTCTTTCTAATAATAGCTATTCTAATTGGAGTGAGAGGATTATCTCACTGTGGTTTTGACTTGCATTTCCCTGATGATTAGTGATGTTATTTTTCTATATGCTTGGCTATTTGTATGTCTTCTTTTGAGATATGTCTATTTAGATCCTTTGCCCACTTTTTAATGAGATTATTTGAGATTTTGCTTTTGAGTTCATTGTATATTCTAAATATTAGTCCCTTGTCAGATGAATATTTTTGCAAATATTTTCTTCAACAGGTTATTTCTTCATTCTATTGATTATTTCCTTTGCTGTGCAAAAGCTTTTTAGTGTAATATAGTCCCATTTGTCTATTTAAGTTTTTATTGCCTTATGCATTTGGGATCTTAGCCATAAAATCTTTGCCTAGACCAATGCCCTAGAGCATTTCCCCTATGTTTTCCTCTAGTAGCTTTATAGTTTTGAGTCTTACATTTAAGTCTTTAATTCATTTTTAGTTAATTTTTGTCTATGGTGAGAAACAGGGATCTAGTTCATTCTTGTGTATATTGATTTCCAGTTTTCCCAGCATCATTTATTGAAGGGCGTGTCCTTTCCCAAATGTACGTTCTTGGCACCTTTGTCAAAACTCACTTGGCTATAAATTCAACTGGATTTGTTTCTGGGTTCCCTGTACTGTTCCATTGGCCTTTGTGTCTGTCTGTTTTGGTTGCTGTAGCTTTGTGGTCTATTCTGTAGTCAGGTAGTGTGACACCTCTAGCTTTGTTCTTTTTGTTCAGTATTGCTTTGGCTGTTTGGGCTCTTTTGGGCTCTTGCGATTCCATATTAATTCTATAACTGTCTTTTCTATTTCTGCGAAAAATGTCATTGGTATTTTGCTAAGGATTGCATTTAATCAGTAGATTGCTTTGTTGTATGGTCATTTTGATAATGTTAAGTTTTCTGATCCATGAATATGGGATGTTTTTTCATTTGTCCATGTTCTCTTCCATTTCTTTCATCAGTGTTTTGTAGTTTTCCTTGTAGTGGTCTTTCACCTTCATGGTGACATTTATTCTTAGGTATTTTATTTTTTTGTAGCTATTGTAAATGGGATTGCCTTCTGGATTTTTTGGCTGTTCATTATTGGTTACATTTTTTGGCTGTTCATTATTGGTACAAATGCTACCAACTTTCATACTTTGATGTCGTATCCTGCAACTTTACTGAATGTATTAGTTCTAACAATATTTTGGTGGTGTCTAGCTCTTTCTATATGTAGGATCATATCGTCTGTAAAGAGGGACAATTTGACCTCCTCATTTTCAATTTGCATGTTTTCTTTCTTTTGCCTGATTATTCTGGCTAGAACTTCTAGTACTATGTGGAACAGAAGTGGTGAAAGTAGGCAACCTTGTCTTTTTCCTCTATGAACTCATAGAGGAAAGAGTTTCAGCTTTTACCCATTCAGAATGTTAGCCATGGGTTTGTCATTTATGGCCTTTATTATATTGAGGTATATTTCTTCCATGCCTAACTTGTTAACAGTTTTTACCATGAAGGGATGTTAAATTTTATCAAATGCTTTTTCCATATATGTTGAGATCATCTTGTGGTTTTTGTCCTTCATTCTGTTGATGTCATGTATCACAT
The DNA here is from genome assembly GCF_028878055.3 of Symphalangus syndactylus. NCBI lineage: Eukaryota > Metazoa > Chordata > Mammalia > Primates > Hylobatidae > Symphalangus > Symphalangus syndactylus. The sequence continues at coordinate 23,368,948 of NC_072433.2, forward strand.
TTATTGATTTACAAATATTGAACTATCCTTGCATCCCTGGGATGAATCCCACTTGACCATGGTATATTATCTTTTTAGTATGTTGTTGGATTCAGTTTGCCAGCATTTTGTTGAGGACTTTTGCATCTATATTCATAAGGGATATTGGCCTCTAGTTTTGAGTTGCTGTGGTTGTGTCCCTGTCTGGTTTTGTTATCAGTGTAATGCTGGCCTTGCAGAACAAGTTAGGAAGAATTCCCTCTTTTTAAATTTTTTGGACCAGTTTGAGAAGAATTGGTGTTAGTTCTTGATAACTTTGGTAGAACTAGACAGTAAAGCCATCTGGTCCTCAGCTTTTATTTATTGGGAGGTTTTTTTAAAATTACTAATTTAATCTCATTATTCATTATTGCTCTGATTAGGTTTTCTATTTCTTTGTGGTTCAATCTTGTTAGATTTTATGTGTCCAGGAATTTATTTCTTCTAGGTTTTCCAGTTTGTTAGCATATTGTAACTTGTAATAGTGTCTGATGATCTTTTGCATTTCTGAGGTATCAGTTGTAATGTCTCTTTTTTCATTTCACTTCTGATTTGGGTCTTCTCTCTTTTTCCTGGTTAATCTAGCTAGTAATTTATAATTTTATTTTTTAAGAAAACCAACTGTTCATTTTGTTATAATAATTCTCTTTAAGTTTCTAAGAAAATTTCAGGCCTGCTCGGATTTTTATAATTTCTTTCCTTCTAATTTTGGGTTTGGTTTATTCTTGCTTTTCTAGTTTCTCAAGGTACATGATTAGGTTATTTGAAATCTTCCTACTTTTTTGATACAGGCATTTATTGCTATGAGCATTCTTCTTAGTATTTTTTTTCTTTATCTCACAGGTTTGGCTATTTTGTGTTTCCATTTTTAATTGTTTCAAGGCATTTTTATTTCCTTCTTAATTTCTTCATTGATCCAATGGTCACATTCAGGAGCATACTGTTTACTATCCATATATTTTTACAGTTTCCCAAGTTCCTCTTGTTATATTTATAGTTTTATTCCATTGTGGTCTGAGAACATATTTGATATGACTTTTTTTTTTTTATTTTTTGACTTGTTTAGTGGTCTAACATATGTTCTATCCTGGAGAATGTTCCATGTGCTGATAAGAATATGTATTCTGCAGCTGTTGGATTAAACGTTCTGTAAATGTCTCTTAGATCCATTTGGTCTACACTGCAGTTCAAGTCTGAGGTTTGTTGATTTTCTGTCTAGAATATCTATCCAGTGCTCAAAGTGGGGTGCAGTAACCAACTACTAATGTAGGGAAGTTAATCTCTTTCTGTAGATCGAATGATATTTGCTTTATGTATCTGTAGCTCCAGTGCAGGACGCATATTTATTTACAGTTATTATATCTTCTTGCTGAATTGATCCCTTCATTTTAATGACTTTGCCTTTCTTTACTGGTTTTGATGTAAAGTCTGCTTTATCTGATATAACTATAGCTACTCCTGCTCACTTTTGGTTTCTGTTTGTGTAGTACATCTTTTTCCATCCCTTCAACATTCAGTCTTATGTGTCTTTACAGGTGAAGAAAGTTTCTTGTAGGCAACATACAAAGAGATCATGGTTTTTAACGCATTTAGCCAATCTGTATCTTTTAAGTGGGGAATTTAATCCATTTACATTCAAGACCATTACTGGTAGGTGAGAACTTATTTCTGTCATTTTGTTATTTTTTTAATTGTTTTTTATATCCTTTCTCTTCTTATTTTGGTTTAGTTGGTTTTCTGCAGCATTAACATTTGAGTCCTTTCTGTCATTTGTGTGTCTGCTCTACCAGTGAGTTTATAATTTTTTTTGAGACAGAGTCTCACTCTGTTACCCAGGCTGGAGTGCAGTGGTGCAATCTCAGCTCACTGCAACCTCTGCTTCCCAGGTTAAAGTGATTCTTGTACCTCAGCCACCCAACTAGCTGGGATTACAGGTGTTTGCCACCATGCCTGGCTAATTTTTGTACTCTTAGTAGAGACAAGATTTTGCATGTCGGCCATTCTGATGTCAAACTCCTGGCCTCAAGTGATCCTTTTGCCTCAGCCTCCCAAAGTGCTGGGATTATAGGTGTGAGCCACCACATCCAACAAGTTTTATACTTTCATGTGTTTTCATGATGGTAGGTGTTGTCCTTTCACTTACAGATGTAGGACTCCCTTAAGCATTGCTGGTAGAGCTGGTCTGGTGGTGATGAATTTTCTCAGTTTTTGCTTATTTGAAAATGATTTTATTTCTCCATCATTTCTGAAGGATAGCTTTTCTGGGTACAGTATTCTTCATTGACAGAGTTTGTTTTCTGTGTTTTTGGTTTTTTCCTTTCAGCACTTTTACTATATCATCCCATTCTCTCCTGGGCTATAAGGTTTCTACTGAGAAACCCACTGTCTGATGAGGGCTCTCTTACATGTGACTTGATGCTTTACTCTTAACATTTATAGAATTTTCTCTTTGTCTTGACTTTTGACAGTTTGACTATAGTGTACCTTGGGGAAGACTTTTTTGGGTGGAATCTATTTAGGGATCTTTGAGCATCCTGTATCTGGATGTCTATATTTCTTGCAAGACTTGAGAAATTTTCAGCTAGTATTTCATTAAATCCATTTTCTATGCTTTCACCTATCTCTTCTCCTTTTGGAACACTCAAAATTCAAACAGTTGGTTGATTTATGGCATCCCATGTCATATAGGCTTTTGTTTGACTGGGTTATTTCAAAAGACCTGTCTTCAAGTCTGTACATTCTTTCTTCTGCTTGGTGTAGTCTACTGTTGAAGCCTGACTGTATTTTTGTTTAGTTCATTGAATTCTTCAGCTTTAGGATTTCTGTTTGATTTTTTATGATATCTATCTCTTTGTTGCACTTTTCATTCAGATTCATGATTTTTTTCTGACTTCTTTGTATTGTTTATCTGTGTTATATCTCATTGAGTTTGCTTAAATCATTATTTTGAATTATTCAGGCATTTCATAGAATTTTCTCTGGAATCTGTTGGTGGAGAAGTTTTTTTTTTTTCCTTTGGAGATGTCATGTTTCCTTGCTTCTTCACATTTCTTCTGTCTTTACATTGATACATGTACATCTAGTGTAATAGTCGCTTCTTCCAGTATTTTGGATTGGCTCACATAGGAAAAGACTTTTTTCCTATCAATTTATCGACAGTGTTGGCTAGGTAGGGAACTCTCACTTTGATTCTGGGTGCGTGTAGTAGTGTAGTATCCATATGATTTCTCCTGCTGTAATCAGCAGCACTGATATCTCTGAGTTTTTCAGTTGCTTAGGTTGTAGCTGTTAGTGGAAGCTGTGGTGAGGCTTTGCTGAGAATGGAGATGCCAGGTAGGACAGTTTTCAGGCCCCAATGGTGGCAGTGGTGGGCTGACCATACCCATCCTTGGACCCCAGGTGGCATACACAGGCATTAATATCAGCAGGTCTAGGTGGGCTGATTCTTGGGCCTCCAAGTGGCTTGCTTGGGTGCTGACAGTAGCAGTGGTGGGTCAAGGCAGGTGGGTGTGTCCTTGGGCCCTTGAGCAGTGTGTGGCATGGGTAATGGCAGTAGCGTTGTCAAGCCAACCCTCAGGCTTCCAGGGGCACATGTGGGCAGTAGCAGTGGCATAGGCAGGCTGGGTAGGGCAGTCCCCAGACTCCCAAGTGGTGTGGGTGGGTGGGTGGATGCTGGGAGTGGTGGTAGTGGCAGGCTAGGTGGGCCCATCCGCAGGCCCCTGGGGGGAATATGCAGGCACCAATGGTGGCAGGTTGATCCCCAGACCCCTGGATGGTACATTTGGGCACCAGAAGCAAGCAGACTGGGCCTGTTGTCAGACATGTGATGATGACACATGCATACACCAGACGTAGCAGGCAGGTCAAGTCAATCCCAAGGTTCCTAAATGGCTCACTTGGTCACTGACAAGGGTGGTACCAATAAGGGAAGACCTATCCTCAGCCCCACCCCCATCCCGCCCCAATGGTGCACATTAGCACAGGCTGTGGTGGGCAAGATAGGGCAATCCTCAGGCCCCTGGACAGTATTCTTGGAGGCTGGTGGCAGGCAGGCTGGATCTTCATTAGGCTCCCCAATGGTGAGACCACATACCAGAAGTGGAAAGCAAGGCAGGTCAATACCCGTGTCCCCGGATGGCATCCTCAGGTACCAGTGGCAGGCAGGTTAGGCCTGCTATCCATGCGCCGATGCGGTGTGTGTATGCCAGAAGCAGCAGGCAAGATGGCCCAATCTCCGTGCCTGTGGCTAGCATGCTCAGGCACTGGCAGCAGGTGGGCTGGGCCTGCTGATAGTGGATGCCTGGATCGGGAGCAGCAGCCAGGGTGAGTCAATTCCAAGGCCCCCAGCTGGCATGCTCAGGTACCAGTAATAGTGTGCAGTGTGGGCCTCTTCTCAGCCTTGGGACAGTATTCATCAGACCAGTCTCCAGGCCCACTGAAGGCATGTGCAAGTGTGCAGTTGCCCTGCGGCCAGGGGTGGGATGGGTTCTGTCAGTAGAGCAGCCCCAGGCAGGTAGCTGCCTTTGGCCACCTTTATCCCAGGGGCCATCTCCCCTATGAGCTTCACTGCCTGTTTTCTCGGCTATAAGGCATTGTATGGGCCAGAATGCTGGGGACCCAGCCACACCATGGGGTCTACCTGGTATCATGATGCTATAGCACTCTGGGTAGATACAGTGGGGATGTCAGCAGGGATTCAGAGATATGGAGATACAGGGGCTGCTGGGCCACAGAACAGGATGTGGTCTGGTGTAGGCTGGACTCTCAAAAGGCACCATGCTATAGCTACTTTGGTCTCAGGGTGGGTGTGGGACTTGGAACAAACTCTCCCTATGGAATGACGCTCTCACATGGACATCAGGCAGCTCCCTATACTAGCCTCGGGATCCTCAAGGGCCGAGGGGCTCTCCCATAGCTAGGATTGCAGAAGTCTGCAGTAAGAATATGGACAGCTGACGATCTCTCACACTTAGCCCTTCCCTGTACTGCAGAGCTTCTCCTGGCTCCTAGTCTATCCCAGCCAGGCTGGCTACCTCACTTCCTTCTGTGCCTCATTTCTTCACTGTCACTTCCCTGCTAAATTCCAGTGTTCTCTCTTAGATGTTCTAATTGATGTGTGATGATCTACTCGCTGTTTTGGTCCTTTTTTGTGGAGGAGGCAAATGCTAGGTGGCTCTACTCAGCCATCTTGAAGCCCCTTTTCATTAAGTTGTTTTTAAATTAATTTACCAACAATTGAAATTTCTTAGGTAATTTCTGATTTAAGATATACTTTGATGAGCCACTTATCAGATGATCTTCACCTACTGGTATTAGGGAATAAGAACTTTATTTATACCCCTTAACAACACAAAACATCTATTTAGTAATATTGCCCTACAGCTACAAATATTGGACTATTAATAAAAATTCTTGACATAATATATTAAACATTTTATTTTTGATGACCTCTTACAAAATATCCTTTTCAGAGTTGGAAACAACAATAAAGTACAGAATCTTTCACTGGGTCATCACCTATATGCAAAATATCATGAAATATTATGGTCCTGCAATGCACATGCATGCTGGTATCAGACATTTTTGCTTACCAACACCAGAAGGTAAGCCATATCATTTATTTGGCTTACTGAAAGATCCTAGTAAAGTGACTATCACCCCATACGGTTCCCACAAGCCACACTGAACTGTTCAACTGACCTACCACTAACTAATCAGTTCTTCATTTCTTACTTGCTTTTCAGTAGTTCTTTTCAATTTTCTCTTTTTCTGTATCTTTATTTTGTGCTATTTCATACTATCTACAAAACAGAAATGTGGGCTTTGAGCATTTAAGAAAAACAATTTCAAAACTGTATGAAGTGAATTCAACTCAAAGGATGGGATGGGCATAGTTTTGGTGAAAATATGAATAATTTCGATCATGTCTATCTCAAAAGACTATTTCCAAGTCAAGTATTTAGCCAGGGCCTGTTTCAAAGCAAAAACACAATAAAAAATGATCTCTGCTCATCTTCATCTTTCTGGTCGAAGGAGCAATAACAGCTATATCCAATCTTTATAGGAGTCAAAGAGATGCATGTAATGATTCTTCTATATATATAAATTAAAAAGGAATTCATTATGTTATAAACAATTAAAAATGTATATAATGCAGCTTTCTTCAATCCAGAGTTCTGTTCTGTGAGTGGAACTACCAACTGATTATTTTAAAGTTTGCCTTTATATTGAAGTTTCTCAACTGCTTTTAATTATTTTCATTTTTCTTGCCTGAATCTTTTCTAGGTCCATTACACTTTTACTCAATTATAGCAAACAAAGTAACACAGGATGGCTATTCTGGCAGCAGATACATTATGGTCTTAAAATAGTATATTGTTATATGCTAAAAGGCATAATAAGTCTTATATACAAGTCTGCACAAAATCTCAAGTTGTTTTCTACCTCAATTCTCAGGTGCAGGAATAGGTGTAGTTTTTTCTGGCTGGCTCCTATAGTAACTGGCAAGAGTCAAGAAGGAAAAAGGTTCCTTTCCTTACTCATTAACCCAGAGAATGCTGCCAACTACTGTTTTGTTTAAGCTATTATTTTGGTCAGCTTTGAAAATTAAAAAAATATATAGAGTAATAAATGCTTTGGGAAAAAGCATGGTCACCACTTATAGAAAATATATAGAATATATTGCGAAACTCCACCTCAAAATATGCTAATGAAAATTAAAATGAGTACACAAGTCATGATTCAAAAGATAGGAAATAGTGAAAATATATTCTAAAAAGCTCCAAAAGTAATCAAAGTAATATAGATTAAGCTATCAATCATAATAATACATATAAATAAGTTAAACACTCAGACAAAAATTCCTAGATTACATTTAAAGAAAAAATACAATTTACCTAAGCACTTACAAAGTGACACAGAAAGTTGAAAAGTAGAAGGATAGAAAAAGATATGGCAGACCAACATAGACCAAAAGAGAGTAATAGTTCCTATGTCAGTAAAAGCAAAAAACAAGGCCAAAAGTATTCAATGAATAAAGAAAGTATTATGTTCACAAAAGGTACAATATATATAATGCTATAATAGTCATTAACATTTATACATGGAAAAACATTGCCCTGAAATAGAAAAATAAATTTAAAAGAAGAAAAAATTAACAAACATAAGAAACACCAGGGTATAAATTTGACACATTATTCAAAATGTAAATAATAATACCTTCACACAAATCAAACATTTTAATAACCATGGAATTTAACATTATTAACATTTTAAACCATGGAATTTAACATTATTTTGCCATATTACCTATTAGGAAATACTGACTAAATTCCAAACAGTAAAAATTACACAGGAAGTATTTTTCATTTTCTGTCCACAGTATAATGAACATTTAAGCATAAGCAAAACCAAATAGAACACAAAACAAAAGCCTTCAGCAATCAGAACACTTTAGACCTCCTAATAGAAATTCTCAGATTATTTAGGAACTAATCACAATGATCATACCACCACAGCAATGCTTAAGATGTACCTAAAGCTATGCCCAGAGGTAAATTCATAGCCTAAATTGTTAGCTTATTAGACATTAAGGACTCAAAAGAAATGGCCTGGCCGGGCGCGGTGGCTCACGCTTGTAATCCCAGCACTTTGGGAGGCCGAGGTGGGCGGATCACGAGGTCAGGAGATCGAGACCATGGTGAAACCCCGTCTCTACTAAAAATACAAAAAATTAGCCGGGCGTGGTGGCGGGCGCCTGTAGTCCCAGCTACTCGGAGAGGCTGAGGCAGGAGAATGGCGTGAACCCGGGAGGCGGAGCTTGCAGTGAGCCGAGATTGCGCCACTGCACTCCAGCCTGGGCGACAGAGCGAGACTCCGTCTCAAAAAAAAAAAAAAAAAAAAAAAAGAAATGGCCTAAAATATTCAAATCCAAAAATTATGTAAGTGTGTCCATGTATTTAATGCATATGGTATAATTTTAAAGAACCCCATGTGCTAGCCCATCACAATCAACCTCTATACTCACAGGGGAAATATTAATACTTGGTGGTCAGCTGCTATCTACTATCTGTGGATGGAGAAAGGAAGACCTGCCAAAAATGCACCACTGATATGCTTGGAGCATACTCTAACAAGAAAAAAATGAAAACAAAAAAATACCACTGAAACCAACATGAGCCTACACTAGCTATAAATACTAACCAACCTGCATCAGAAGTTCCCAAACACTGGTCTATACAAATAGTATCAAAGTATTGGGTACCCATTGTAAAAAGTAACATTTGCACGTCTTTCCCTGGAACCTTCAAATTAGAATCTCCATGGGTAGTACATAAAGGTCTATACCATAGTTACTTTTGGCAACCCACTAGATGCAGATCTTAATTTGTTAGTATCAGGCAATAAGGAAAATGTACCTCATCTTAATGCAGGAAACAATAAAGAACATTTAACTTCAAGTCTCACTGAGATGAAAGAGGCTATTTCATCACTGAAGAAAGAGTAGAATAGAAAAATGGAAAAAGGAGGAGGAGGACGAGCCGCCATCATCTAAGAACAAAAATGAATTCTTTGAAGAAAAATAAGGATGGGGGTGTTTAATAATGGCAGTCAAGGGCAGAATAAAACTTATGAAAACAAAATGAGTGAATCAGAGGCCAGGATGAATTCTCCATGCATAAGAGTTCTTAAAAGAGCAACTAGAAGAATGTGATGGCTTTGCAATATGTTGGTTTGGTGAGACTGAACCACATTTCCCAGAATTCCATTTCTTGTATATACATACATCCTAATTATGTACCACTGTTCTACGTAATTATCCATCTAATCTTCACAGCCATCTTACAAGCTTGATTCCATAACTATCCACATTTTAAAGGTAAGGAAACTGAGGCACAAAAGTTTACACAGTTTGCTCAAGGCCTCACAGCTAGTAAGTGTTGGACCTGGGTTTGATACCACCTCCACTGGCTCAAGGGTACATCTTTTTAATTACTACAAATCACAGAGTAGTTAAGCCAGTAAAACTATTCATTGTCTAAATACTTGTTGCTAATGTGCTCCTGAAATTTAATGTATTTAGTCATGAGCCACATTATGACATTTTGGTCAAGGACAGATGTCTTATGGTGGTTCCATAAGATTATAATGGAGCTTGGGCACATTGGCTCATGCCTGTAATCCCATTACTTTGCAAGGCCAAGGCAAGTGGATTACCTGAGGTCAGGAGTTCAAGACTAGCCCGGCCAACATGGCAAAACCCTATCTCTACTAAAAATACAAAAATGAGCCAAGAGTGGTGCTGTGTGCCTGTAATCCCAGCTACTTGGGAGGCTAAGGCAGGAGGATCACCTGAACCCAAGAGACAGAGGTTACAGTGAACCGAGACTGTGCCACTGCACTCCACAGCCTTGGCAACAGAGACCCTGTCTCAAAAAAAAAAAAAAAAAAAAAAAAAAAAAAAAAGATTATAATGGAGCTGAAGAACTATCACCTCGTGATGTCTTAGGTTGGACTATAACCTTTTCTATGTTTAGCTACATTTAGATACACTAATATTATCTTTGTGTTACAATCATCTACAGCACTCAGTACAGTAACATGCGATACAGGTTTGTAGCCCAGGAGCAATAGGCTAGACCATATGGCCTAGGATTGTAGTAGGCTGTACCGTCTAGCTCTGTGTAAGAACACTCTGTGATGTTCCCAGGACACCAAAATCACCTAGTGAGGCACTTCTCAGAGCATATCCCCATTGTTAGGCAACACATGACTGTATATAGCAAGTCTACTGTGTTTGTGTTTTCCAATTCATTAGTTAATTTCTATTGCTGCAATATAATTAACATGGTTGGTCATTTTCATTCCTAAATGTACTGTTTTTCCTAAATGGATAAAAAGCATACTCCTAAAAAATCCAAATTACAGAGAAATGAAGAAAGCAAAAACACCCCATCATTCCTGCCTCTGCTATCACTTTGTTGTATGTAATTCCAGACATTTTTTACGCATACTGCTAGAAGGAAGGCAGGGAAAGAATTTGGGGAGAGTTACACAAGAGGCTTCATTTGAATGATGAGTATATAGGTATTCATTTAATTACTATTTATACCCTCTATATCTAACATTCCTTTGTAAGAATAATTTGATTGAAAAAATAAACAAGCTGCCTTTCACCACAAATGGCATGCTTATTAATATAGTCGCTGATTTTATTAAACTTTCTAACAGTGATCAGATATAAAAGTGTATCTTGCTACTCTGCAATTCCCAGTATTACCCTTAGAAATCTGAACTATATGCTATGGAAGTGCTTAAACAATAAGTAAAGAACGCTTGTACTCAGAATTGCCAATCACAACTCCGTAACTTTATGTACTCCCAGGAACAAGCAAGACAACGTATTCTTTTCCAGGACATTTTAATAAAAATAATATGAAACAGTCATATGCTATGATAAAAGCACAGTTACTGTGTGCTCAAACAGAGTATTCCCATTGTGCTGCTTATTTAAAACAAAAACAATAAAAACAGGATGTGACAGACACAGATCTAAGAACCTTCACACATATTAGCTCATTTAATCTTTATGCTAAACAGTTGAGATGGGGAACATTGTTCCCATTTTACAGGTAAGAAAGCTGCGACTCAGAGAGGTTAAATCATATGCCCCATGTCACATGGCCACTAAGTGACAGCTCCTATTTCCAACCCAGGCTCCTGTCTGCAAGTCCAGTGTTCCTTCCATTACATCATTGAATAGATTGGTTTTCCTAGTGGAAAACAACAGAAGCCAACCATGGCTGATGAAAAATGAACAAGGATAATAGGTAATGCAGAGAACTTGGGCAATACAGACAAAAGACCCCAAATCACACCACAGAGCCAGTGGAGAGAGAGCACTACTGTCACTGCTAAGCACTAAAGAATACAAGCAGGGAACGCAGGATGTTCTCACTAACGCACCAGCACTGCTGTTCCAGAAACACAGTCTTCATGCAGCCACTGCCCCTACCAAGGAGATGACCTTGAGAATGTGCCTTCCTGTGACTGTGGGGGTAACCCCTGGACTCTAGATGATGCCCACTTGTACTCCAGCTGCAAGAGGGCAAAAGGTGATCTGGTAGGAAAACAAATAACTGGCATTTTCAGCAAGAGGTAGACACCGCCTGCAATGAGACTCAGTAAGATGAGAGAGAACCCAAAACATAGGAAGGAGACCCAGATACTGGGTGGTCAAAAAAGATGACAAGTGCTCACTGAAAGACTACTCTTTAACTGGTTCACATCAACAAACATTTTTCTTCCTCATACTTTTTCTCCCTATCTCCCAAAATAAAGCTCTTACCTAACATAACACAACCATCCTTATCTAATCCAAAAGCATTCCTGGCCAGGCGGCGCGGTGGCTCACTCCTGTAATCCCAGCACTTTGGAAGGTCGAGGCGGGCAGATCACCTGAGGTCAGGAGTTCGAAATCAGCCTGGCCAACATGGCAAAACCCTGTCTCTACTAAAAATACAAAAATTAGCAGGGCATGGTGGTGTACACCTATAATCCCAGCTACTCTGGAGGTTGAGGCAGAATTGCTTGAATCCAGGAGACAGGGGTTGCAGTGAGCCAAGACTGCACCATTGCACTCCAGCCTGGGTGACAGAGCGAGACTTCATCTCAAAAAATAAAAATAAAAATAAATACTAATAAAAGCATTCCTTCCTTCCTTCCCCCAGTGATGAAAAAGCCAAAGGCCTTTCAGTTGATGCCTCCAGCTACAAGTCCAAGATCTTCTCTGGTACTCTCACTCTTCAGTATTCTATTATCTACAGACTCAGCTATAAAGTTAATCCCTAATATACACAGTGTCAGATAGTAGAGAAAAGAAACAGGAAGAGAGAAGAAAATGTATTAAGATATATAAACAAACATGAGACATAGCAGGTAGGAAAATATGGGCCAGTGCTACAGTCATCTGCAGATGGACGTGAGGCTGTAGTGGGGGCTTTGTCTCTTCCCCTCTTTTCCTTCCACATTCTCTTCAATTTCATTCTGCTACTCAGCTGACCAGGTTTGTCTACCCAATATGACGACCTGCCTTCATTCCTGAGGGGTTTGAGATATTGATATGTTCTTCCATTAAATTTTAATCACTGGAGCAGTACAAGGCGGCATCCCAAAACATCCCTTGGGTTCCATACACATTGTTGCTATTACATAGCAGTAACCTTATTGACCAAAACAATCTCCCACACCAACCCAGAACATCCTTTTTCACAGATTTGGCCAATGGCACGAGAAGTCTGCAATAGCCAGGTGGGTTGGTTCACCCTCTCATTCAATGCAATCACTGCTGTTCCCTGATGAAAGCCATCTTCCTTTGGGTATTAAGCCTCTAAAGTAGCAGATCACAGGGTTTCTGAGATGGGAAATGTCCCAAATATAATTGCTAGGCATTCACCATTCCAACCATTTCTTTATTTCAGCTACCTGACTCCAGAATTTTATCTACGTGGGGTTTTCTTGAACTTAACTATTCTTGAAATGACTGATTCTTACTTCTCCATTTTTTTTTTTTTTTTTTTTTTTTTTTTTGAGACAGGGTCTTGCTCTACAATCCAGGCAGCAGTGCAGTGGCATGATCATGGCTCACCGCAGCCTTGACCTCCCAGGCTCAAGCAATCCTCCCACCTCAGCCTGCTGAGTAGCTGGGACCACAAGTACATGCCATCACACACAGCTAATTTGTTTTATTTTTTGTAGCGATGGGTCTATGTTGTCCAGGCTGGTCTCATTCTGGGCTCAAGCAACCCTCCCACCTCAGCCTCCCAAAGTGCTAGGATTGCATGCTTGAGCCACTGCACCTGGTCTCCAATGATTTCATAAGCATCTAGTTACCTGCATGAAAGCCCTTTCTGCCTAAAATACCTGAAGTGATTTTTTGTCTCCTGCACTGAACCCTGACTAATACAGAAAGTAACTTTTGTGAGTGGGTCATTAGCTGTACTTGTGAGAGATACTATTGCATTTTTCTGTCTCTTGGCTTCCAAACTTATACATTCCTTGTATGACAGACACAGGATCACATGCTGATCACTAGTTCAAAGCATACATCACGTCCCACAGGACAGCACCCCAACTTCACAAAGTAGTCTCTAATCTGAAGCTCTAACAGAGTCATCAATAGGCCTTTCTGCTATCCTGGATGATTGCATAAATTGTAGGAAATGGTTGATCAGTCCTTAAGTATCCATTCCTACCATTTCATATATGCTTTCCTAAGCTACAGAGGTTAGAAAACTAAAATTTTATTTCACAGACTCCACTGCAGCTTCTGGGAGACTGCATGAATCTTTTGTGTTATATCTGCTGCCTTACTTCTTTCAATGTAGAGAAACTATGTTTAGAAACTATGTGCTGTGGGACACCATCATGGGAAGTAAAGCCTTCAATCAATCTAAGAATGGTAGGCTGGCTAAAGCATGGCAGACAAGGCATGCAAATGCAAATTCAAATTCAAAATTACTTTTGCTCCTTGATGATCTCTACTGATGAATAGTTAGGTTCTAGATGGTCCCCACTGGGCATGGTACCATACTGGGGGGCTACAGCTAGCAGGTTGAACATTCATTAATGGCAGTTGACAAGGGTGGTTAAGGTAAAGTTTACAAGCTGAGGCCAGGCTACCACTGAATGCATTTATAATGCTAAAATAGTCCTCTTTGAGTTGTTGATAATTTATGCAGAACCAGGGGCAATTAAGTGTCCACTTTTCCCCTTAATCGTAGGAACCTCCCCTTGAAAACACAAGTGTGAGTTGAGAAAAATCTCCTTGAAGTAGATGCCATATATAGCACTGATATGATTTGGCTGTATCCCCACCCAAATGTCATCCTGAATTCCCATCTGTTGCAGGAGGGACCCAGTGAGGGTTAATTGAATCATAGGGGCAGGTCTTCCCCATGCTCTTCTCATTTTAGTGAGTAAATCTCACGAGATCTAATGGTTTCATAAGGGGGAATTTCTCTGCACAAGTTCTCTTTTGCCTGCTGCCATCTGTGTAAGACATGACTTACTCCTCCTTGCCTTCCGCCATGATTGTGAGGCCTCCCCAGCCATGTGGAACTGTAAGTCCATTAAACCTCTCTTCTGTAAATCACCCAGTCTCAGGTATGTCTTTATCAGCAGTGTGAAAACGGACAAATACAACCACCTCTACTTGAAAACCCATTGCATTTAGCATACCAAAATACATGGCTAAGTGACTCCTGTGACATGCATCATAGGCAGCTCAGATCGAATAGTTATCTAGTAGGTCATGGTTAAGAATTTAGCCTCTGTAAGACCCTTGAAGCAAGGGGAGAGCTGTTTCTCAATAGACAAATTGCTTGACTAAGAGAACATTGCTTCAATCCCAAACCCCAGGGCTTTTACTATGCTTCTCCTAATGAGACTTAATACAGTCTTCATACAGCATCACAATATGTCAAGACACTTAGAGTAATAAGCAGTAAGGTATGTTCTGGCAGTCAGAGAAATCCCTAAAGAAAAAAATTTCAGTTCTGGAAGTTGCAAGTTTGAAGTAGTGAGGGGTTATGGGTGAGGCCCTGACAGCACTGACTAAACCTAGTAAGTGGCTTCAAGCAGCATAGCCCAATGTGGGATATGCTGCCTTCAAAATGAAAATAGACCCATTAGGTGCTGTTTCTTTGTTAGTGGTAGAGGATTCAAAATGCAGCATAGATTGTGAAATGTTCCAAACCAATGAACCCTCAGAAACTTCTATAGCAACTATTCCCTTGTAATTTCAAGAATACATCTCTCATTCTCTGGCATGCATGTGTGTTGCCAGAGCATCTATAGTGTCTACCGCTTCTGTTCTCCTGATCATATCAGCATAGTGTCATTGATGTCCTGGACTAGTCTGACATCTTCTGGGATAATGAGATGATCAAGTTCCCTAGAGATTACGTCATTGCTTGAGGTCAGAGAATTTACATAACTCTGAGGCAAAGTGGCAAAAGTATATTGCTATCCATGCCAAGTGTAAGCAAAATGCTACTGATGTTCTGAATTTATTGTGATAGAGAAAACAAGATTTGCAAGATCAGTAAAGGCTGTGTTCATTTGCATCAGTAAAGACACCACATTTGGAACACCTGATTTAAGGAAAGTCGCCACCTGTTAAGCTTACAATAATCTACCAGCATTCTCCAAGTATAGTAGAGAGTTATGTCAGGAAGCAACAGTAATCAGTTTCTCCACCTCTTTCAAGTAGCTTCTTATGACATTTGTCACTATGGTTCCCCCAGGGATGTGGTATTTCTTTTCATTTACTCTTGGTATTGAGAGGAATTCCAGAAGTTTCTTTGCATTTAGTCCTTTCTAGTATAACAGGTGAGAAGCCAGTATGAGGTTCCATCATTGTTGATTATATATATTCCAATGGTACATTCATGAATTAAAGAAATACAGTATGTATTCAAGGTCTCACTGGGCCTACAATGAGACAGATAAGAGTTAGATCTCCATCACCTGAATTCCATAAAACCCATACTCAGAACCACAGAAGAAGCACAGTGTGTTCTGAGTCACCAGGACTTAGTGTTAGCCCAGAGCTAATGTCTAACACTTTCTGAAAGGTCTAAACATTTCACTTCTCCCCACCAAGTTCCCATTTACTCAGGTAAACGGCTTAGGTCACTTTGTAAAGGATAAGAAGATGTATAGCCACTAATTGAGACGTTATGGTAGCTTACTCTTTCTCTCAAGTGTATTTGACTTCCCCTTTATTTAAAGAAGTCTGGAACTGTAAACTTTTATAGATTTGGGACTTTGTTGAGAGGTCATGACCACTGTGGTAATTCAAGTCAGGCCTTGATTTATCAAGTATGCAATTTCTGTTACTCTTATTGAGTAGAACCTAATTGGGCTAACAATCTATTATAAAACCAGCTACTTCCAAATATCAAAGTTGATCAAACCATTATCCCACCAGCTATGATGCATATTACAATAACCATAACCACCTTGTCTCTAATGGTTTGGAGCTGCCACTTAGCCTCTGCCACCCTGGGATCCAGTAACCTCCCTGAAATCATGGAACCTTGCTGTATCTCTCACCAGCATCATTAGCTTACAGAGAATGGCCACTTTGGCACTCTTCCAAGACCTGGAACACTCTCATTCCTGTATTTCTAAATAACTGAAGGGATTATCTTCTGAATCCTCTTAGAGGACATGGTACAGTTAGGCAAACGTGATAAATCCATTCCAACGTTTCTAACTTCCTGAGGAGTTGAATGCCTAGTGTGGCATCTAGCACACTCACTCACTTGAGCTACCATATTGATCAGAATCTGTGGTAAGTCAATCCATATCAACAAATTCAGCCAAATTTAACATTACACTTTTTCCTTGTTCATTTGTCTTCAGAATCCATTTATCAGATTTTTGCAAATAAAAATTATCAACATCTTGCAGTTTTGACTTTGCAGTTCGTATTCCAAGGCATGCTGAGATCTGTCTTTAAGATAGAGATCTGGGGATGATGCATGATGTTGAGAATGGGCCATAAGGAGTATGGAATTCCCTTTGCAAAGGGGGTCATTCTGGTTTTCAAGTGAGACAGGCAAGAAGGCTGCTCCAGCCAACAAATGAGACTCATGGGGCTGGGATCTCATCATACTCTGTTCCTTCCCCATATCTCTACCCCAGTTCTGAGGTTCTCCCCTCTCAATCAATACACTTTCACACCCGGCTGTAAATCCAACTGACTTGGTAGCTCAGCAACCTTGGGATTCAAATCTTAAGTTTACGTTTAATTTCTTCAGCTTTGTGCCTGCAAGAGAGAAGATATTCTTTTGGTGCTATAATAGAAAGTCTCTAAGCCAAGAATTTAGTACTTCGAGCTTATTCTTTTTTTTTTTTTTTTTTTTCTTTTCCTGGATACCAAGTTTTGCACTGTCACCCAGGCTGGAGTGCAGTGGCACAATCTCAGCTCACTGCAACCTCTGCCTCCCAGGTTCATGCCATTCTCCTGCCTCAGCCTCCCAAGTAGCTGGGACTACAGGCACCCACCACCACGCGCAGCTAATTTTTGGTATTTTTAGTAGAGACGAGGTTTCACCATGTTAGCCAGGATGGTCTCAATCTCCTGACCTTGTGATCCACCCGCCTCCACCTCCCAAAGTGTTGGGATTACAGGTGTGAGCCACCGTGCTCGGCCCGAGCTTATTCTTTTGCCTTTAACTGTCCAGCATATTAGAAGCAACCAGGCCTAGTACTACTTATTTATCCATTAATGTCTTAAGTTGCAAGTAACAGAAACCTATATTGGCTTACTGGAGCAAAGACGATGCTCATTAAAAAGTGTTATCTAGTTCACAGAATGGTTGTGGAAGCTGAAGATCCAGGTTCAGTGATACAAAACTAGGTTCAACGCTAACATCACAGCAGAGAACTCTTCTACTGAGGACATCCCTGCTGCCACTGCTGAGTCCTGGTCAGTGCAGTCTGCACTGCAGACATACCCATCAGTAGACACTAGATGCCATGACCAGCACTATCGCTTCTGCTCCCCAGGAACTCAGTCTTTCTACAACTCACCTCAACTCTGAAATGAGGGTGTCCTATGAGCAAAACCTGGGAACACACCTGTATTCTCACTGTCAGACAGCTTTGGAAGTGTTATTTCTCTAGTGGGAGGTGAGCGCCACTAAGACTCATAACATTGCCGAATTCCCCCCAAATAGAAAAGAGATTCCGATAATAGAGATTTATCAAAACACCAATTACATCCCACAGAATAAAATGAAAACAAAAAAAATGTTAAGGGGTTTCTAGAATTGAAGATTTTGCATGGAAGTAATAATTTGTCCATAAAATTGACAGATTTAAAACGTTAAAACACTCAATGCTGGTAAGATGTGGGGAAATGGCATTCTTACACTCCATAAAAGTGGGAGCTTTCTGGAGTAATAAAGCAGCACAGTGCCCACCCCAAAGCCTTTCCATTTCTTCTTTTGTGCCCATCTGTCATCTCCACAAATTTTCTAACAAGTATGATTTAACCCCAGAAAAGATAATGTATTATTATTTCAAAATTTAAGAAACATTACCAAGCATTCAGGCAAAACAAAGTTCACATTTGGAACTTCTCTTCTGGAGAAACCTACCAAATACTGTATTTTTCTTTTTTTTTCCCCTTATATTCATGTATGCATTAAGCAAGTACTTATTGAGCACCTGTCCATCTACCTCGTGTCAGCACTTGGTGATTGTGAAGATATTGATATTGTTTTGTCAACTACATTTTTAAGTTGGTGGAGAAACCAGGATGCAAAGTTGACAACTTCACATTCTCAGGTTGAACTTGAGTTGGCATCTCAAGTCCTAAACATTTTTAATATACTCCAATTGCTCTGCTACAAATTAAAGTGACAAAGAGCACTGGATATTTGTATAGCGTAGATCCTCCCAAGTATTAGGAGCTAAAGCCCCAGAGATCTATACATTTCTAAGCCCCAAATTTATTGCCAACAACAGCAAACTCTACTCAGGGTATATCTGATTACAGATCTAGAGTTCCTGAGCTATTGTCCTTAGACAACACAAAAGGTCAGTTGCAAGGTAAATACTGTATTTTAACAGAGACTGATTTCACCTCTAGCCACCACCCTCCAGGTGTTGGGTTCACTGGTGTCTAGTGCTGATAGAATAGCTCATCATTAAAGAGCTATGTAAGGAATGTTGAGAGTGCGCTTGCCTGGTCTGGGGCTTTAATATTTTTTGTGTGAAATTGTTGAGTTCTCAATCATTGTTTTTGTTATTTGAAATTCTTTTTGGAGAATTCGAAATTTGGTAATAATTTCAAGGAGGCTTCCTGGCATGTGTTCTAGATGGCTCTGCACATGAAAATGATAAATCAAGAGATTTATTTCCTCCATAGGTCAAAGTCATCATTACCTTCCCCTTGCCTTTTGGAAGAAAGGAACTTTATCCTTCTATGTGATTTATTCTTTTCATGGGCATCCATTCAGCACAGAGCTATTGTTTCAGAACAGGGAAAATGTATTCCTTTTACAGGTTTATTCCTCCAATTGGAATTTGTTTAAGTAGGTTCCACTGCACAAACACAAAAAGCCCTAATACATGCAGACTGGGTCGGCCTCATGCCATCAGATGTCACCGCTGACGGGTGATGGCACTTATATAGATTTACACAACAAAAACTACATTAAAAATGTTAAGGTGATGAGACAAAGGCACAAAGGCCTAGAAATTCACAGCTCAGTATTTAAACATACTATATCTAAGAGGAATGGAGTGCATTAGGGTAATGGGAAGGTGACAGCGGCCCTATTATACCTACAGTACTAGACACTTAATCCCTAACTGAATTTCCTGGTGGTGCTGGCTTTGTCTCATTCTTGGGGGCTTATGTTTTTTAATGACATTATTGTTGTGTAAATGTTCTTGTTTTATAAAGTAATTTCAGGTTAATTATCATCTGTTTATGCAATTAGTGTAATTACCCCTAATTACAGAGTAGAAACAACATATATAATTAGTTTATTAGAGGTATAACTGTGATATGTAATGATTTTTAAATCTTTATGAAACTTTGTTAACAAATATTCCACACATGTGAAAACAAAATATTTAGATGTCAAGCTCTTTTACCTTATATATTTTTTTCATATGCTCAGTAATCATTAGATTTATTGCCTGTCAAATTTAGTGTTAAAAATCATAGTGCCATATTAGAGGGAATACAAATATTAAAACTGTGCTTACGAAAATTAGAAACACTCTCATGTTTTCCTTAAGGTCTGGTTTTGGAAATCTCTCTTCCATTAAGATTTCTTACCTACAGAGTGTCACCTTCAGGTGAATTTTGATGGTAGTTAAAAACCTAGTAAAGAGATTTATATATAATATCATGACATATAATACACACATGTTCTATTACATTCCTAACAAACTAACAATATAACCCCGATCTCTATACTGGATTTCTTCCTCTGCCTCTGAACCAAAGGAGAACTAGAAGATGAACCAAAAATGCTTCGACATTAAAGAAACAGTGAAGAAACAGATCATGAAATAAGATGATACATGCTTCCAAAATCAGTCAAGAGTGCTATAAAGTTAAATATAGTTGCTGAAAAACTAAATTCAAATACAAGAAATGCATATTAATGTAGATTATCACCATTTATTTCCTTATTACATTTATTTCTCTGTTACTGGTCACTTAAGAGAATATTATTTAACCATTCCTTCACTCCTCAAAATATTGAAACTAAAAAATGCAATATAAGTAAACTGAATGCAGAAATCAGCTGCTTTTGAATTATGCAGTACATTCTCCCATGTGGATAAAAACCATCAAATATCCTCAATTATTGCTTACTGCTGAGACAAGGATTAGAAGGTCTAATTTACACCATTGGAAATTTCAGCAATAATATCAGAAAAGAAACACTAAACATTAGCAGCACATTACTGTAAAAACGCTATGCTTCTTTTGGATACGGAGTAACTTTCTGAACAGTGAATTCCATCTTTATCAGAAGGCAAATACTGTCAGCATTCGGTCTACAAACAAACTTGCATGAAAATGGTGCCTGGGCTTCAATTATTATTGAAGCAAAATATCAACTTAAGAGTTTAGTCTTTTAGCTAAGACAATAAACTTTTTTTTTTTTTTTTTTTTTTTTTTTGAGACGGAGTCTCGCTCTGTCGCCCAGGCTGGAGTGCAGTGGCGCTATCTCCGCTCACTGCAAGCTCCACCTCCCGGGTTCACGCCATTCTCCTGCCTCAGCCTCTCCGAGTAGCTGGGACTACAGGCGCCCACCACCACGCCCGGCTAATTTTTTGTATTTTTAGTAGAGACGGGGTTTCACTGTGGTCTCGATCTCCTGACCTCGTGATCCGCCCGCCTCGGCCTCCCAAAGTGCTGGGATTACAAGCGTGAGCCACCGCGCCCGGCCGACAATAAACTTTTTAGAATCACTCTAAGCATGTCCAACACATAAGTTTATTTAATGAATGGAACAAAATTTCTTAAAAATTCAACTTCAGGCTGGGCTCAGTGGCTCATGCCTGTAAATCCCAGCACTTTTGGAGGCCGAGGCGGGTGGATAACGAGGTCAGGAGATTGAGACCATCCTGGCTAACACAGTGAAACCCCATCTCTACTAAAAATATAAAAATAAAATTAAGCACACATGGTGGGGGGGCGCCTGTAGTCTCAGCTACTCGGGAGGTTGAGGCAGGAGAATGGCGTGAACCTGGGAGGCGGAATTTGCAGTGAGCCGAGATCGCACCACTGCACTCCAGCCTGGGCAACAGAGTGAGACTCCATCTCAAAAAAAAAAAAAAGAAATTTAAAAAACAAATTTAAGATTGGTGGGAACAGTTGGGCGCAGTGGCTCATACCTACAGTCCTAGCACTTTGGGAGGCCAAGGTGGAAGAACTGTTGGAGCCCAGGAGTTCTAGACCAGTCTGGGCAAGACAGTGGTCTCATAGTGAGACCCTGTGCCTACAAAAACTAAAGTTTTAAAAAATTAGGTTGGTCGTGGTGGCTAACGCCTGTAATCCCAGCACTTTGGGAGGCCGAGGTGGGTGGATCACCTGAGGTCAGGAGTTCAAGACCAGCCTGGCCAACATGGTGAAATCTCATCTCTACTAAAAATACAAAAATTAGCTGGCTGTGGTGGCCGGCACCTGTAATCCCAGCTACTCAGGAGGCTGAGGCAGGAGAATCGGTTGAACCCAGGACGTGGAAGTTGCAGTGAGCCAAGATAGGGCCATTGCACTCCAGCCTGGGCAACAAGAGTGAAACTCCATTTCAAAAAAAAAAAAAAAAAAAAAAGAGATGGATGTGGTGGCATGCACCTGTAGTCCCAGCTATTTGGGAGATGGTGGTGGGTGGTGGGAGATCACTTGAGCCCAGGAGATGGAGGTAGCAGTGAGCCATGATCATACCATTGCACTCTAGCCTGGGCAACAGAACAAGACCCTATCACCAAAAACAAACAAACAAAAAATAGGTAAAAAGAAAAAGACATGTAATAAAAAAAAAAAGATCAGTGGGAACTATCATTACTCTGGGGGAAAAAGAAAAAACAAATGTTTTCATTTGTTTCTTGATCTCTCTGTCAAACAAAGAAAAAAATCTCGATCCAGAAATTTTGGTTGTTAACATATATGAAAATTACAACACATCCCTGGAAATGATGCATATTAGGGTATACATTTTATGAGGATAAGGACCATGACTTACAGTTCTTTGTTTGAGACGGAGTCTCACCCTGTCGCCAGGCTGGAGTGCAGTGGCGCAATCTCGGCTCACTGCAAGCTCTGCCTCCCATGTTCACGCCATTCTCCTGCCTCAGCCTCCCGAGTAGCTGGGACTACAGGCGCCCACCACCACGCCCGGCTAATTTTTTGTATTTTTAGTAGAGACGGGGTTTCACCATGTTGGCCAGGATGGTCTCGATCTCTTGACCTTGTGATCCACCCGCCTTGGCCTCCCAAAGTGCTGGGATGACAGGCGTGAGCCGCCGCACCTGGCCTGACTTGCAGTTCTTTTATTCCTCCATGATACTATGTATGAACATCTTGCATAAAGGGGATACCCACTATATAGTTATTGAACGAAAAAATGAGTAATGGAATAGAAGATCAAAACATCCAGCCATTTTTTCACAGAATGAACTAGCTGACAGTAAGCCTTTCTTCTTTTATTTTCTTCCTACTATTCTTTTTAGAAGGATCAAGTTGGTATTTTAAAAATCAAATATTCAGACTTTTCTCCCCTCAAGTACATGAAATTGTATAAAGTAAAGCAAAATTCTAACAACGTGTCTGGCACAAAACAATTATCCAGAAATGTTAGTCTATGAAAGTTCATAAAGAGTTACTGATTCCCCGAAAAGTTCTTAGTCAACAAAAACCCCTTTAAACAAAGACATGATCACAATGGTTCAAAAAAAAAAAAAAGTGAGTACCACGTGGTCCTGGCAATGCCTGGCCACTGACAGGTGCTTAATAATTATTCATTTCTTCCCATTCTCTTTGGACTTTATGATGAGAGGCAGAGTCCATGTTTTGGGGAGAGACTACCTGGGTAAAGAAGGTAAATTCATTCTGTGAGGGAGCCCACAGTGACTCTCCTGAGCCCTCCCTAGCTCAGAGTCTCCCTCTGTACACAGGCGCACTAAGAAAGTGAACCAGACAAGGAAACGCAGAGAATCTCTGCCTGCCACTGGAAGGAGGCAGCAAAAAGGAGATTAGCTTGGGAAGGAAGGATGAATGTGACCACGGAACAGCTAGACCCAAACATACTGGTTTTTACTTTCCTTCTACACCCACAAATGGTTAAAAATGTAACAATCAACCTGCAGCTGGCATTAATCTGTAAAAGTTGACATAGATCAAACCAAAAGAAAAATTTCTTTTGCACCTGGGCTTTGGAATCCTAGGGCAAAGTTAGCAGGATAAGGAATGGGGTATGCAAGACCAGCCCTCATTTCTTCACCTGGGAAGTGGATATTCCACAGTCGTGCCTGGACCCACCATATAATGCACTACCCTCTTCCATCGTGTGGCTCAGACTTGAACCTTGTTGTGCAGATAAAGGAGGCAGCAAATACATGCTTTTCAGACAAAAGTAACACAGCTGAAAGTTTGCTGACTTGTTTCAGCTATGCCTAACTTCTGGGGAGGTGGAGTTACCCTAACTTAAAATTTGCACAAGGCCTAAGCCAGATGGGATGGAATTCACAGATAGTACTGACAGCCAGTGATTAAACAGAAGCTTCCATGATTCCCCATATAAAAACTGCATTTAGATTGTGTCTGACCAGTTCAGTGATTTAAAAAAAAAAAAAAATCTTGCGTGATGTCCTAAGAGGAGACGAGGCAAAAAGGGCTAATGCTCACTGGATTACATTAGGTCTTTTTATGCACTTCAAATGACAAATGTATTGCTTATCTTTGTTCTCTGAATTAGATCCATAAGTGTGAAAATCCTAACAACTTCTGGAAGGTTAGTTAGTTTCTACCTGGTTCTGGAAGTACTGCCCCTTTCTGTCTTTTTCCGTCGTTCCTTTTTGAAAGATGTCTGTCGCCCAGGACAGCAAGATATTAAACTTTGAAAAATGCCTTTCCATATTTTCTCCCATAAAGGATCAGTTTAAAAATTGGAGATTAAAAACGGAAACATTTTGCCGGCTTTATACTAATGTGGCATTTACACATTCTTCCATACCATTTAAACACACTCACTAGACTGGCATCCATTCTAAGCACAGTGTAAAGCCCAGAAAGGCATTTTATTCTTTCCAGGTGTGCTTGACTGGTTTATTTATGGTCTGACTTCCTTTCATAGTGTGAGAAACTTTAGCCTTCTGCCAGCTGCAAAGGATTGTTCAGAAGAAGCATTTTTAAGTTAAAAAATAGAGAGCAACACTTTTTTCTCCTGCTGCCCTCACCTCCCCCAGCCCCCTGCCACACTTCACGCACCTTCTTGCATTGGTTAGTCCATGACATGTCTAAATAGGCATTTAACTGTACTCGCCATCAAAGAAGGTGCCCCATGCAGGCAACAGTATATTAACTTAATGAATACCAGAAAGGATAAGAAGGAGGGTATGGAGCTGTTAACTCCAGCCCAAGTTATCCTTCCTGAGAGCACTCATCACATTCAGTAGAAACACACACACACACACACACACACACACATACACACACACGGAGAGAGAGAGAGACAGAGAGAGAGATTTTTCTCTCATTCTTTGGTTCTGGAGAAGCTGGGATGATGTCCCTGAAGCACAGCTGAAAGGCACAGCCCTGATTTGCAAAAAGGCTGTGTGATGTGAGATGCTTCTGTTCTCTGCACACAGCCACACAAACTAAGTCTAAATGTTTTCTCATTCATAACTAACATCAGAAGGTCCCCAGCAGTATTACCTTGCCTGACTCCACAAGGAGGTCCAATGAAAGACAATTGTTTACCACTTTGGTGGCCACATCATGCTGCAAAGAGGTAGGTATAAAAAGATAGTGATTCTGAAAGATCATTTTTTACTGCATAAAAGAAAACGGTATTTCCTAATTTAAATAATTTTCCACTTATTTGCAGAGCTAAATAATTTGGGCTGAAATAACTGACTCCACCCTCAAAAAACTGCACTCAATATAGATGACTTTCTAAATGTTTCTGAAATGACTAAGGCTTTTCAAAAAATTATTTGACAGAGTCCTTTATGACAACTATGACTTTAAAAAGACGAAAGCATGTGAATGACAGCAAAGATGAGACAAAATTGACTCTTAGCAATAAAAAGGTTGACAAGACTTGAAATTTTTAAATAAAAAATTATTGAATCCAAACAACATAGATCCCAGGAAAATTTGAGTGCTTCAATAATAAGATCACAGAGTAGGTATGTTTCTTGGAAAAGAAAACTCGCTTTTATTGGGTAGGCGTGGTTTTGAAAAATTACCACATAATTTAGAGATCCACGGGAATCTTTGGCATTTCAAAACTTGAGTGGAGCCTTTGGAAAAAGCTCATCACAGCTCTTTTTAATCTTTGAGGAAGCTGGCACTCTGCGATGGAGTTGTTAAACAGCCTGGCCATGCCAAAATTCATCATAGCACTGCCCCAGGGAGGCTGCTAGCTGCCTGACCCCAGCAGTTCAGAGTGGGACTGGAACAAAAGGCTAGCATCCATTTCAAAAAGAACCCCAGGAAGCATCTGCGGGAGGATGAAGAGTGTTGAGGTGGAAGCCAGAAGACAGTGGGAGTGAGGAAAGCACTAGCTAAGGAAGCAGAGAGGGCCGAGGAAGGAAGGAGGCTGAGCCAGCAGGTTTATTGGCAGAAGTCACACACATGATTGCTAGGCAATGGTCAATTTCCAGACAACAACCACAGAGTAACGGCAAAGCAGTAAAGAGGAGAAATCGTGAAGAATGCACCTTCACACAGAGAAATGACAAAGAGAGGAAAAGGGAACAGGGAGGAAGGCGTGGAAGGAAGGAAGAAGAAAAAGAAGAAAGGGAGAGAGAGGGAGGAAGGAAAGGAGAGATAAGAAAGAGGGAAGGGGAGGAAAAAATCAAGGGGAGGAGGGAAAGAAAAAGGGAAGATGAGTAAGGGAAGAGAGGAGGGAAGGGAAGGAAGAAAAAGAATATGAAAGTAGCAGGGAGGGCCGGGCGCGGTGGCTCACGCTTGTAATCCCAGCACTTTGGGAGGCCGAGGCGGGCGGATCACGAGGTCAGGAGATCGAGACCACAATGAAACCCCGTCTCTACTAAAAATACAAAAAATTAGCAGGGCGTGGTGGCGGGCGCCTGTAGTCCCAGCTACTCGGAGAGGCTGGGGCAAGAGAATGGCGTGAACCCGGGAGGCGGAGCTCGCAGTGAGCCGAGATTGCACCACTGCACTCCAGCCTGGGCGACAGAGCAAGACTCCGTCTCAAAAAAAAAAAAAAGAAAGTAGCAGGGGAGACACTTGAAGAAAGTAAAGTTTATCAAAATGAATTAGCAGGAAATCTTTCTATTTACAGACTGTAGAATTTACCAAGGCTGGCAAATGGCACGCTATTCCTTTTTTTTGTGCTGTCAAGAAGCGTTACCAATTGTTAATAGCATTAAAATTTTTATCACTTAATTTATTTTATTAATCCCATTCAGGTTTAACATTACTAGCACATGACTGTAAATAGCAATAATAATGCCACCGAGGTTGGTATCAACAATGCTAAAGGTTATCATATAAAATCCAGCCTACCAGCAGCGAGAAAGGCTCTTGCAAACCCTTACATTAAGGAAAAGCCTTGCACAGATCCACAAAACTGTGATCTTAATATGATAGAGCATCCCCTGTCCTCTGATGTCCTCTGATGAATTCTCCAATATTTAAAAAACAAATCTCAACACCCAAGAAGCGTCTTAGGAAAGGGTTAATGTATACTTAAGTAATGCACGATCTTTAACACTTTCCTTCTGTTTCCACTCTTCTTCCAAAGTCAAAGCAAGTTTTTTTTGCATACAACTTTATCAAATACATTTTAAAACAATAATGCCAGTGTAAAATGGGGTTATTACTTCAGATAATTCTTATTTTCATTTATTTATTTGAGACGGAGTCGCCCTCTGTCACCCAGGCTGGAGTGCAGTGGCATGATCTTGGCTTACTGCAACCTTCACCTCCCAGGTTCAATCAATCCTCCTGTCTCAGCCTCCCGAGTAGCTGGGACTACAGGCGCGTGTCACTATGCCCAGCTAATCTTTGTAATTTTAGTAGAAATGGAGTTTCTCCGTGTTGGCGATGCTGGTCTCGAGTTCCTGACCCTAGGTGAACTGCCCGCCTCGGCCTCCCAAAGCACTGGGATTACAGGCCTGAGCCACCGCACCCCGCCTGATTTTTTCAATTGTTCACTCCAGTATTTTATAGTCACCTAAGTTCATGCGATTAAGGACTTGAACTGTCTTTGGGAGTCAGGGGCAAGGGCTGGGATCCTTTCAGGCAACCTTCAATCCCTAGTCCAAACAAATCGGGGGCAGCCATTTCAGCACAACCATCACCCCAAAAAGGTCATTCTGCTTTTTTCTGTCAAACTTGTGGAACTTCTCTTAATTTTTATACGTCTTTATTCATAGATGAGACTTGTGAGTGAAAGCCATTCTGATCAGCTCCATGGGTTTCATCTAATAGGCTGCAATAGGCTGCATCAGGCTGCATCATAGAACGTGTACAACCTCTCCCACGCTAAAAGTGATGCGGGAGGGTGATTTTAATAAGATGAGCGAATCCGAGGGTGGGAATTAAGAAATCAGCACGGTTGAAAGCAATTATCTGGACAATTAAAAACTTCAACTGTGGTGAGGTTTTGTTAAAACACAAAGTTTATAGAAATTCGATTTGGGGAAGCTAGGTGATTTCACTTAAGGAAGGCTCCTCTGTGATGGAGAGTAGCAAATAAATCCTGAAAGGAAAACACTCAAGAGGCGTTCAAGGCAGTCCAATTAAGTTGGTCAAGACATCTGAGGAAGCGCTACTAAGGAGTACAGTTTTTTAAAATGATGAATCTGCTATGTAAACATTCAGACTGCACTAGGGACTCATTCATTTAATTATTTTATAGTTTGCCTTTGCACTGAGTTTTGGAACTTAGGTTAAATTCAGATGTGACTTCTAAAGAGAAAGGGAGAAAGCTCTATCTGACTATTTAAAGCTGTTTCAGGTGACTTTTAAGTCAAGCACTGTCATCTTCCAACGTACCTTCTAGTAGTTATCCAGAAGTATCTCTACTTTTAGGAGCTTATCCTAAACCATACAACTCCCTCGAGAAAGCAGCTGCTTAGGCTAGGCTTATTGTCATTCAACTGAGTCCTCAATCAACCAATGTTTATGAGTAGAGACTAGAGGAATTACAGCTAACATCGCTAGTTTACCAAGTGCTATGATAGGCTTTTATTTTATTACATTTCACCAGACTCCAGGTGGATTTTTGTCCCCACAATTATAGACAAGTTGAGGCTCAGCTTAAGTAGAAGAGTTATCAACTTCCCTGATGTCACACCAACTCAAGAGGCAAGACTGGACTTTAAGCCGGGCTCCAGCACCAAACCTTCAGATCTCCTGGGATGACACAAAGCAGTCCAAACCAGGGTTCCAGGCTTTGGTGACTAACAACCAGGCTGTGAAAAGAAATATGGTAAACACTACATAACATGAGATGTAAATCACACTTTAAGGCACAATACATGTCAAAGCACTTTGCATCCACTTTGAAACCAAACACCACCACTCCACCGGGAACAACAGTCTTCCAGTAAATCTATTTTACTTAAAAGAAAAGGTTGAATAAGTAAACAAATGCCAACAAGCATTGTTTGGCTAATGCAGGGAGGTGGTCTTAGCAATTGCCTAGCCTCTAAAATGTTGCTAATTGTTTTACCAAGAAGAAACGAAGTCTCTTTCTAGCACCATCTTGAGTAACTATTGTCATGGGAAAGCCTGGGTATGCCACTTTTTACAGCGGTTGCAGAGCTACTGTAAAGTGTGCAGAGAGGAATTTTTGTAAGCAGCTGTCAACCGCACCCTAACCCCAGGCAGCTGTCTCACTTTATGAACTACTGGTCATGACAAGAAGTGTGAACGGTGGATAAACCATCACCGTTCAGACAATACAAAATAAGTTTTCCCAGTTGTGGGCAGAGGTAGACGTAGGGTTCAGGAAATTGTATAGAGGTCTACTCTTGCCATCTAGGAAGATAAATGACAGGGATTCATACACATTTGCTTACTTAAATGCTATTCTTCAACAGACTGGTTAATCAAATGCTCCTGTTCAGCAAATAATAATGAGGCACACACATTCCAAATGTAAAGAGGGAACGAGTTATTTACCCTTCATCCTTCTAAACATGTCCTAAGTGCTGTGGCCAGAAAGCAAAGGAGAGAAACAAGGGTAGACTCCCAGCCAGGCTGGTAAAACCTTCCAAATCACCAATGCAACCTGCACCTTCATTCACCAGGCCCCCCACCCCCCCATCAAAGGACAAGATTGGGCAGGGGGAAACCTCTTGCAGGACTCCAACAATTAAGAAACAAAGCAGAAACCCTCCGTGGAATTCAGGAAGGCACCTTGGTAAAGCTGTTTGAGAGCCTGGAATTCCTAGTCACACCCTAGGGCAGAGTGCCCAGGGGCCAAAGGGCTATGTCTGGCTTGGTGCACTTGGGCCAGGTGATTTACTGTCCTCACCCCTTGATTTTCAGAGAATTGGGGAAAAAGAGTTCAGGCTGTGAAATGCTCATTTTTCTCTGCTACAGCATCAGAGGTTACCAAAGTCTGCAAGGGCACAGAATTTAAAAAAAAAAAAACGGTTTCCTGCTGCAGATGTGGAGGGCTGGGCCCTCGAGTCCTGCCTGAGTGGGCCATCATCAGAAGCCCTTCTCCTTTTGTTCCATTTGCTAGGCCTTCCTCGAAAGAACTGAATGAGATAGACGGGAAGGGGAGGGGGTGGGCCGAGGTGGGGGAGGGAAGGCTGGCTGGTGCAAGAATATATTTTCTATGTCTGGATAAGGGAACAGGATTCTAGGTAATTGCCTGGTTTTCTCATTGTTCTCGGCTGCCATGCCGAGATTCATAGAGGGGCTGAAAGGATCTCTTTTTTTTTCTTTCCCCTCTAATTCTTCACTCCCCCAACACACACACACCCTCCAAATCACCGCTTCCCCCCCTTAATCCTTTTCCCTCCCCCCTCTCTATGGTGCTTATTCCATCCCAGGGAAAAAAAAGTAATTTGTCTGTTTTATTTATGATGCAATGAAGGTATGCTGCTCTCGTCGGGATAGCCTGACACTGGTCAAACTATCTGACAGCCGAGAAGAACTGCCTTCATACTCCAATGAGTGTATATTTTAACCATTTGTCCACCAAACTACACCATGAGGTTTTGTCAGGATTCACAACACACTCTCTTTTGTTGTTTAAGTCTACTTTGTTGCATCCCAGTTAAAATCAGAACATGAATTGTGTTCATGGACTATTGGGTCTTGCATTTGCACCCTAAAATACAGAGATGCTGTACATCATGTGGCAAAAATGAAGATTGTCTGAATATTCTGGGGGAAGACAGACTACTGGGGATGGTCTTAGAACTACTCTGAATTCAGGAACCTCGAACAGTCATGCTGCAAGTCTTAAATCAAGACATCCGATTTAGTTATCATGTCCATAAAGTGGGATTAGCTCAAATGAAATTGAAATTCCAAGCTCTTCCTCCCAGAATTAAAAATAAAAGCACCGGTCAAAGAGCTAGGGTAGTACTGTTATGAACAAGGTTAGAAAAAAGCACATGGCTAAGTAAAAAGTCCTCAAGCATATAAAGACTTGTTTCCCAGGTGGGACCAAAGTTGCTAAGTAGTTGACATTCCATCTTCTAAGCTTTAATCAGAAAGTTGTATCCACCATTTGCAAATTGGGACTTTTAAGAAAGACTCTGAGAGCAGCAAACGCAATAGCCAAAGAGACCATGGTTTTGTATATACTCATTCTCGATTCTCATTGCACCGTCCTCACCGGGTCCCATGATCTACCTGCCAAATGTATACTCACTTGTATACACTCTGAAGGGTATTCTCCTTTACTTTCAACCACAAACTCTCAATTCCAGAGGGCCTGCCTCACATTCTCTCTCTCCCTCCCTCCCGTTGCCTTGCCACCAGCAATTTAATTCTCCTTTTCAGACATAAAAGGACACACTGGGTTTTAACAATTATACTTTTTATTTCCTCACAAAAAAAACAATGCTCAGAATTAGGCCCCAGACAATCTGTTCTTGCCCTGCAAAGGCCTGTGAGGCAAGATTTCCAGAAGAACCAATGGGATTTCTGCTGACTGAAAATATTTTTAATAAACTACAAAAGAAAAATGCTAAAAAAAAAAGAAAAAAAAAAAACTCACAACAGGTTCAGAAATGTAATGTAATGCACACAGCATGAAGCAGAAACAAAGACCCAGCAGACAGAGAGTGTGATGAATGGTCCTAACCATATCGTATTTATTTATTTTTTTTAAATCTGCATTTGCCTTTCATCTGCAAATGAAAGGAATAGGGAGAAAGTGAGTAGGCATTCCAAGGAATTTCTTCGGTGTAATAAGAGCAAACACAAATATTATAAACTCAGGCAGAATTAGAGTCTAGCAGCAACAAAGATATAGGATGGCTGAAAAAATCAGAGTTCCCACTGTGTTTTTTTGCACTCAGCTGTGGAAGGTGGCAAGAAAACCCAGTACAACGCAGACTCAAGACAGAGTAGTGACCACAGTGCTGGATGCTTCTGCTTTTCCCATCAAATGTGAAAGTTAGTTAAATTGAATTTTCATGAAATGGCAGGGAAAAAATTTAGAAATATTTATGAAATGCTTTTTCATAATGTAAAGGTATACTTAAAATTCTCAACCGTTCTTTTTAAAAATTAACATGGTAAGATCACTCAATAACACATACATATATGAGCTGGAAGATTCTGTAAATTTTCAAGCCATGTAAAAGCCACCCACCCACTCCTCTGTATACATTGTTCCCAAGGTGTCAGGAGGCACCGGGCGAACCCAGCTGTATTATTTCATAGTGTGCAGGGTACACTTGATAGACCGTAAAAGTTAACATATTTTGGCAAGGGTATTAATTTATAAATAGTTGATTAAGTGTACTTCATTAGCCAGGGAAGAAACTAAGCATATTTTTTGGCAGAAAAGGGTGTTATGCATTATATATGTGCATGCACACCTCCATTCATATAGATACACAGAGTACACCATTTTCATCAGTTGTATCAATATTCATAACAAAATGCACATTAATTTCTCAGGTTGGAAGTCTTCCATTTTTAGTGAAAAATAACCAGTTTAACTTTATAACTCTTTAAATATCTAGAAAACTTAATACTTTACACATTTGTTATATTTAATTTTTCATATTCAATGAGTTTTAGCAGTGTTCATTTCAAACAAAAGGATATGGCGCAAATAACTTTTTAAGATTCGTTTAGATTAAAGGGCGAAAGCAATGTTTAACTGTTAATGCCAGCACAGGAAAACATACCCCTCAAAGATAAGCTAGTTTGGTGTATATAAACATTTTATAATTATTCTATAGTTCTGGAAAAGAGTTATGTTGGGCTTGGCAATGATGATAGAACAATGTCAACATCAAGATCAAGAATAGGCTAGTTGATCATAATAAACTTGATAAAATGAAATTCTTTCTTAATAGTTGACACTAACAGCCATGATTATATGTGCAATATCCATATAACATAGAATGGGTCATTTGGTTAAAATAAACTTGCTTATATGAAAATTCATGGCAGCAAAAATAAACATCTGGACAGTAATATATGCAGTTCTGACTCTCCCTATGTTTTAAATTTTGAAAGGTTTATAATTTATATTTTCAAAATAGTTTCAGAACGGGCTAATAAGATAGATCACATCACTCTATGAAACCTGATTAAATTTCACGTTGGAAACTGACAGAGGCCTCTCTATGATCCTTCCTTACAGTAATTGTCCTGCCATTTTGCGGCTCCTGCTCCACCTGGCTCAACTGCAGCCGTCATAAATTGCAGACTACAAAGCTGCATGATTTGAGAGCCAGCTCCAAAAACGCAAGTTTCAAAAATTGAACCACTCACAGTTCCTCCTCTTCATTTTGAGACAATAAATGTTGTGCTCACATTATCTTGTTATATAATTGCCCGTTAATAAAAACTAGGTAGTGAGAGCCAAATAAATAAATGGCATTTCACAAAATCATCTACACACACACAATTTCTCTCTCTCTCTCTCTCTCTCACACACACACACACACACACACACACACTCACATTTTCAAACTGCTTTGGAAAAGAAATGGAGAAAATGCTTGCAAGTAAATAGGCAGGCAGGCAGGCAGCAAAAGAAATTCTCAAAGGTATTTCCAAACTTGCATTCACAACATGAAAATCAGTGTAAGCTGCAGATTCCTGAAATATTCCCAAGACATAAGTTTTTGAGCATTACCCCCTTATATTAGTTACCGTGTTTTTAAGGAGTTATTTTACACATTTCTTTTTTGTTGTTGTTGATTTTCAATAAACAAAAAATGCTTAATTTTTTTTGGGGGGGAAGGTTATGAATTTCTGCATCAGGAAGGTAATTTGTTTTACCCATTGAAGCTGATGTATTGAAATGAGCTTTTGCAACTTGATCACTTTTTTCGTGCACCCTTAGGAGAAACCTTAACAATACCTCTAAGCACTTTTTCCAGGGTCCGCAGAAAGTGGGACGTCTCCTTTAAAGTCCTGGAAAACCACGATTGAACTGTTTGGGAATTCTGTTGTCGCGTATTTATCTGTGTATCGGCTATAGGCATTTCAGCACCTCTTCTTGAAAAGGTCCGATTCTCCTCTGGACTACTGGCCTCTATTTAATTCATTCCTCTCTCAGACAGAGACATACATCAAACAGGAGAGAAATATGACTGGAAGAAATACCTATTTTCTCTCCCCCTTTCAGATTAAATATCTCCAGCTACAGATAGAAACCTCCTTAAACTGAAATTAATTTCTGTATTTACGAAAATACATCAGGTGGTATGTTTTACTTTCATTGCATTTCTGGTGCAATTGGCAGACCCTCAAATTCTTACTATAAATGCATTTTTAATCTACATCCCAGCCTGAGGTTTCTCTTATTCTCCCGATTATCATTTCCCTCTGTGTTTGGGACCTTGTTTGTTATCTCTCTTGCTCAATGCTTATTCAAAAATGCCTTCAATCTTAAAAAACTGGTAAGACAATATATAAAAGGCTGACAGGAAAACTCACATAGAGCTATACACAATCTATAATTTTCTAATATTAGAAGATTTTTTTCCCCATAGCCTCATCCAAAAGAAAACGAATTATTTACATTCACAGCTTAAAAAATAATTATACTTACTTGTTCTCTACGCTCAAATGCTGCTGGGGACTGGGTGTATTTTATAGAGGCACACTGCCCTCTGCAGGGAAAAACAGCTTTTTAACAACTCTTTGGGGTAACCTCAAAAAAATAGTATCACCCTGGGGCTGAAAATATAAACAAATAGTTTCTTAAATGGGTTTGCTTATAAGCAATTAAACTGTATTTATGCACCTTAAAATATACTTCTTCACACTCTTATTTTTCTTAAGTGTTGGCTTATCCCATTATACTTCTAGTAACAAAACAGGAAAAGGGCAACATTCTTTATCACAAGCTGAGCCACAATATTGAATGGAACACAGAATTGTTCCAGTTTCATTTCTTCTCCAAATTACAGTAGACTCAAAAAAATTTAATAGTCATTCAAGTGCCTTGTGAACGGTGTGCAATAGGGCCTTGAATTTTTCAAGGAACCTCTCTAGATTTCTGCTCTGGGCTTGGGTTGTGGGTGGTAGAATTTCAGGATTCTTAAATCCCCAGGAAATTGCTTTGTGGTTCTTGTATTTTCACTTTAATACTTTGGAAAATGAGATGAGCTGATATTGACAACACCTCATTGTATATATTTTGAACAATAAATTAAGATGCTAATCAAGAGAAAGTTTGATGATCCAGTCGTAACTACTCAAAACTTAAATGTTGTGGTGGAAATTAGCAATAGTTAGGAGCTACTGAGTTAAGTTCATCGAGGCTTTCATTCCAGATTGGGTCTACCTGTCTTTGTCAAATACCTGAAAACCTTTTCCAGCAATCAAATGAGAAGGGTTATCTTTTTTTTTAAGGATTTTTTTTTAAGGTTGTCATGGAGTAGATTCTGTAAATAGAAAGTGGATGAAAATATATCACTATTTAGTGGCATTTCCCAATTCCCAATAAAGTCTTAAGGGGTAATTCCTTCCCCTGAAAAAGACAATTGTGACTTCTGCCTTCATTGTTCCGCCTCCTTTCCACCACAGAGCTCTGCCGTCGCCACAAGAGCACACTTCCTTCTTCCAGTCTCTAAATGTGACTAGCAGGGGGGCTGATGAAGTGCTCATTTTTTACATCAGTCTTATAAATTGCTTTCCCCATTAATTGTGTCCATGGAAACAATACATTTGGCTGGTAAGGGACTCCTGAATAAAATTTAATGGGATTCTCAAAAAAAAAAAAAAAAAAATTGCAGGCTGGGGGACATGCTATGGCTGGCCATTCTAGCAATCTAAGTTTTAGCCCAGTGCAGGACTAATTTCTTGTCTTCAAAAACTGTAATAAACCGAATCCAAATTAAACTGAAGACTAAAAATGTTCTTTTACTATCTGGAAAAGTAATTTAAAGGGCAAATAAAAATTACACAGCAGTTCTGGAAAAAAAAAAAAAAAAAGAAAGAAAAAGAAAACAGCACTGAAAAAAAAAAAAGAATTCCCAATACCTCGAAGCAAAGAACAATCGTCAGTGCTCGCCATTCAGGCAATGTTTAGTACCCAAGTCCTGGTAATATAAGCATGGTTTGTTCAGGATAATTGATCAGATCTCCTAAGCAATCCTCAGGCACTTGCAGTATTCTAAGAACACCCCTGCAATCTCCTCCCTGTTCTCCCCTAAGTGGACATTCTACAGGGTCAAACACATTCTCTCTCTCTGGCTTTTTTATTCTCACCTCTCCCTCAGTGCTTATAATCCTTAGGGCAGTTTTGGTTTTAATTTTTTTTCCCCAGCAGGAAAAGTGTCTGTATTATAGGATCTTAAGCCGAGCCAGCATATACCCATATTTAATTTGGAAAATGTGTGGGTAAATACCACTCGTTATGGGATTAGTCAACAGCTGCAAATCTACCACTGTGAAAAGCCGATTTGTTGTTGTTGTTTTTTTTAAGTGTCATTTCTTTACATTAAAAAAAAAATCATTCAAACCCCTTGGATGTTTCTCTTACAATTAAACTGATATGATCTAGATGAAGAAAGATTTGACTTTAAATAGAATAATAATGCATGGATTTCAAATTACCTATCTTTTTTTTTCTATGCCTCAGATCATTTCTGCCTCTGGGTAAATAGGTTAAAATTTTTAAATATATAAAAATTCTATTTCAACATTTCCTCTTATGCAAATTACTCTTTCCCCGAAACCAAATGATGATCTCACTGTATGAAGCCTTTCTGCACACATGATCTGAAAAAAGGTTTGTTACTGCTGTGTTCAATGTTAAAAGCTGTTTTCCTCCAACCAGAACCCAAGGTTAGCCTGTGAGAAAGGATATGGGTGCTGATTCTTGAGTGTATCCCGGGCCAACTTCTCTGTCCCTTTCTCTTTAGGAAAAGGTCACATGCAAATGAAATTCAGGACATGTAAATCTGGCAAGAACCGGGGATACAAAAGGCCCTGCGTGACAGAATCTCCAAGCAGCCGAGACCCAAGATACAGTGTCTGAAAGCCAATTCTCTTAAACAACATGGTGGCCTGGTTCTATTATCCACCTGATTTGATTAATCTAGTGGGTTTTTTGTTTGTTTTTGCTGTCATCCAAAATTCTTTTTTTTTTTCTTTCTGAGAAAGAGTCTTGGTCTGTCGCCCAGGCTGGAGTGCAGTGGTGCAATCTCAGATCACTGAAGCCTCTGCCTCCTGGGTTCAAGTGATTCTCCTGCCTCAGCCTCCTGAGCAGCTGGGATTACAGGCGCCCGCCACCACACACCCAGCTAACTTTCTCTTTTATTTCTTAGTAGAGATGGAGTTTTGCCATCTTAACCAAGCCAGTCTCAAACTCCGGACCTCAAGTGATCTACCCACCTCGGCCTTCCAAAGTACTGGGATTACAGGTGTGAGCCACCACACCCAGCCAAAAATTCTTAATAGAAGGATTCATTTTCTGAGCCATCAACAATGATTCAACTGCAACCAAATAGATATTTCTTCTCCACGATCACAGATACATTTATAAATTTATCTAAAGCAAAAATATATCAAGGACCTTGAAAATGTTTGTTCCTTTAACCTAGTACTTCTTAAGGAATTTACCCTAAATAAATCTTTGCACAGTTGTCGTATCATATGCAAAAACATCGTAGTATTAGTAATGCATAGTCTATAAAAGCAAATTAGAAACTACATGGCTAACAATGGGTTAAATAAACCATACTACTTTCATAAGATGGAATCGTTCACAAAGCAAATAAAATTGGGTTTATTAAAACGTTTTCCAGGTGCAGTGGTTCACTCCTTTAATTCCTGTGACTTGGGAGACTGAGGCAAGAGGAGAGATTGAGCCCAGGAGTTGGAAGCACAGTGAGCTATGATGGCACCACTGCACTTTAGCGTGCACGACACAGCAGGACCTCATCTCTAAAAATAAATTAAATATAAAACTTTGTCATGGCAAAAAAAAAAGTGCCCACAATGTGTTAGGGGAAAAAAGCAGGATTTACAAGTCATTTATATAATATACACGGAGAAGAAAGACTGAAAGGAAATGCAAACTTTTCACAGTGATGATTTTCTTTGTACTTTTCTATACTTTCTAAATTTCCACAATGAGTATCTATTAATCTTCTGCATTAAGAGAATCAAAGTTACCATAAATGGATATGAATATATACACTATTGGATCTTAATTAAGACCCACTCTTAGCTTAGTCTTTTATAAACTGAAATGATCAGAATGACCAGAGAAATATTTCCTGGAATCTAATACAAATTCATTTGGTAGATGCAATGTGGAGGAAGATTGCCTTGGGAAACTCTGTCGTTCTAAAGATGGGGCAGCCATGTAAAAATAAAACCGAGTGCCTAAATCTAAATTTCAGCACCAGAGAGACAGACATGAATGAGACACAATCCCAGCAGTTCGAGAGAGACTGAAAGGTTACCAAATAATTGCTATGTGGTGTGAGAAGTGTTGCAAAAATGACTTTCAGAAAGCAATGGTCTTCAAATGCAAGCTGTGCAGGGGTATTTCTGGAGTTACAAAAACTCTTATTTTAATGTCTTCCTGTAAATAGTGCTTATTTCTGAGATGGATGTTTTAAAACATGCATACTCAAGATTATAGGTCAGTCTTAACATTTTTGAAACTTTTAATACATTAGAGTGTACAACCCAATTAGCTTGCTTTTCTGCAGACATTGAATGAAGGTTTTTTTCATTCTTATTTAGGATAAGAAACGAAAGATTGCAAAGCAAGCTGCATAAGCAAACAAGGTCCTTCAATTTGCAACTACTTATCATGAATCGGAATTCTTTCAATATGGGAATTTAAAAAAAAAAAAAAAAACTAGAGAAATGAGTCACTTCCTACAGATGACCTCGAACTGCAACGGACATGCATCTCCAATTATAAATTTAAAGTTCTAAAATCAGCTTAACCTAATATACTATGACTTTTTGGCAGGAGAAATAGGTGTTATTTGGATTTTTTTTTTTTTTTTTTTTTGAGACAGAGTCTTGCTCTGTTGCCCAGGCTGGAACGCATTTGCATGACCTTGGCTCACTGCAACCTCTGCCTCCCAGGTTCAAGCAATTCTCGTGCCTCAGCCTCCTGAGTAGCTGAGGAAATAAATTTTTTGAAGTTTGAAAGTAAGTGAGGAGCAAGACGCAGCGAAGGCACAAAGGGAAAATTTCACAGAAAAACAGCAAAGGATAAAAGCCATCACTTCACATTTGAAAACAAAGTTTTTGCTTTTCGTTTCATTTGGCCTCAAATGATTTTTATTGTGTTTTTCCCCTAATTTTCATGGCAAAGGAACTGAATAGGAAATACATGGATTAGTATTGTGTGCTAGCAACAGTCTTCTTTGGTTTAGGTCATTCGGAAATCAGCTGGGAACCCTATGTTTAGGCTGAGAAGGGAGGACTGGAAAGAGATTGTGATACAAGAATGCAAACATCCACTTATTCCAGTGGCTGTCCAAAGGCAATAGACAGAAAAGCAGCCCAAGTCACCTAGAATCTTGTTTGCACCTCCACATGAGACACCTTAGTAGGCTTCAGCCATTGTCCTGAGGCCACAGTGGAATCCTAGGGTACAACTCTAAAGCCTAGCCAGCTTACCTTCTGCATCCGTTAGGAAGATTTTGGCTTTGGGTAATAGAAAACATAATTCAAACCATGTGGGCATTTATTATCGTAGTGTTTTAGGCAGGGCAGCCTTCAAGTTCCTCCTCTCCCTCTTAAGGTTGCCTTCTGCCATGTGTTGACATTAGCCCAAGACTGATCACAAGATGACTACAATGGTTTCAAATACAGCATCCAGACCCAACAATGGCCAGTGAATAAAGGACCTCCCATCTTTGCCCTCCTCTAACAGTGAAGAAA
Source organism: Symphalangus syndactylus (assembly GCF_028878055.3). Taxonomy (NCBI): domain Eukaryota; kingdom Metazoa; phylum Chordata; class Mammalia; order Primates; family Hylobatidae; genus Symphalangus; species Symphalangus syndactylus. The sequence continues at coordinate 23,408,783 of NC_072433.2, forward strand.
CCTTTTCAAGAAACCCCTCAAGAAATTTCAATGTATCTCTTTTTAGTGGGGGTACAGCATTCAATTCACAGCACGATTTCTTCAGCGAAATTTTCCTCCTGTCTCAATTACATCACGTGTCTCTGTCTAGAACGGTCATGAGCAAGAGGAATGCTCTGTGATTGACTTGGATTCACTAGGACCCCACAGCAGGGGATGGGCCTAGCGTCCCCTGAAGCATAGAGCCCTGCGCAGGAAGATGTTGGAAAACCGGCAGAATTGCATTTTCTGGTGGGAAGAAGAAAGGAGAGGATAACTGTTGGGGTGTGGCTCCTGTCAAGAAGCTAGAGAACAACCTTGGTAGTGTTGTTCTGACAGCTCACGTGGTGACAGACCATTTGGACTGGGAGGGAGTCCTGGTAAGAGGCCATCCACTTCTACAAGGAAATTCTTGTTGAGATAACCATACTCACAAAATTATTAACAGAGGCAATTATTCCTCCTATAACCATGTATGTGTTCATGTGTTGCCTGAGCTTTTTTTTTTTTTTTGTCATTTTAAAGGTCAATCATCATTTGATAGATATTGTCCCACCTCCAATTTGAGTAGATCCTTCTTTCAGATCTCATACCACTTTCTTGTTATCTTTAGTAGGTACTTATTTATGTCTGCCTTTTTATTCGTCATTTGTAGTTCTATTTATCTTCATTGAGAGTTCACCTTTACTCTTCCAAAGAACAGTAAACATGATTTATTCATGATCCCCCCCACCCATTCGTTATTATACTCGACATAATGTCTAATACTTGTATGAATGAACTAAATGAAAAGAGATTTGAAGCTTGCAATGTATAAGGTTCTAATTTGTTGCACTTCCATCCTCTTTTTACCTATCATTTCTTATTGTTTGGAAATCACATGACATATCCATTTCACACTCACTATTACTGTTTCAGTCATTCAAGTTATGGAGCTCCTATCCTGTTATATGGTATTTATTTTTCACTTCCAAGAAGATAGCCCTAGCAGAGATGCTCACAAAGATATATAAAGATGTTCACAAAAGCATTATTTATAATAGCAAAAAAATGGAAACAACTCAATATGCAACAATCAGATTGCCTAGATAAATGATACATCCATTCTGTGGAAAATAACTACTAAAAAGTTACGGTTTTGATTAATGATAAAAGGCTCATAGTAAATTCTTAAGGGGAAAAAACATATATAGTAGAATCCAAATCTAACGAAAAGAAAATAACACAATAAAAAAATGGGAGGCTCTTCTAGCCAAGATAGCAGATTGAGGTGAGGTATAAAGTCTCTCTTCCCCCTTTAAACACATCTAGAAAGCCTAAATAAAATTTAACGAAAATTTTCAAAGCCCATACCTAGACTCGAAAATAAGAAAAATACATTTATAGGGGCCACAAAAATAAGCCTTTGTGTCCTTCGGAAGAAGTAGTGGAGGCAGATTTTAGCATAGACACAGAAAATCAAGGTGACAAATCCTGGCCAGGCGCCGTGGCTCACGCCTGTAATCCCAGCACTCTGGGAGGCCGAGGCGGGTGTATCACGAGGCCAGGAGATCGAGACCATCCTGGCTAACACGGTGAAACCCCGTCTCAACTAAAAATACAAAATTAGCTGGGCGTCATGGCGGGTGGCTGTAGTCCCAGCTACTTGGGAGGCTGAGGCAGGAGAGTGGCGTGAACCCTGAAGGCGGAGCTTGCAGTGAGCCGAGATGGCGCCACTGCACTCCAGCCTGGGCGATGGAGTGAGACTCCGTCTCAAAACACAAAAAAAGAGAAGAAATAAAAATAAAAAATAAAAAGATGGCAAATCCTGGGCTTCCTCCCTGAAGCAAGACAAGGTGGCCACTGTAACTGGAAAGCCTCCTCCCATTATCCTAAAGACGAGAGTTATCTTATGGAAGCAGTCAACTGTAACAATTTAAAACTCCCTACCCTGCAAGGCTTGCAAGCACAGGGCAAATTTTGAGCCACGAGGAAACCCCAAACCCATTAACGTAAAAATTGGCCCAAAGCTGGGAAACCGATACATCCATGGCAGAGTAAAGAACAAAACTGCCCCACAAGAATTCTTCCCACAAGTCAGCACATAACCTATAAATATATAACTACTACTGAACCCAAATGAAAACATTGCAAAGAAATCCAACACTGTTAGAGTTTGTAAACGCAACAAAAGGTTATACCCAAATAACCTGCAATAATAAAACAACCTAAAAATAACTTTAAAATAAATGTTTATAACCATCAAGGAGATGAAAAAGATAAAAGATTACATATAGTGGAGACAAAGTATTACAAAAAATAGAAAATTTGACAAAGAATTGTGGAATTAAAACCCTATCACTAAAAGATAAAACAATGATATATTAAGCATGCAATATGTAGAGGAAAAAATTTAATAAACTGGAAGATACATCTAAGGAAATAACCTATAATGTATCACAGGAAGTTAAAATATGGAAAATATAAGAGAAATTTAGATGGAGAGAAGAGAATGAAAAGTCCAACATATGAGTTATCTGAGAAAAGGAGTCTAAAGAGAATGAAGAAAGGGATAAATATTAACATTCTCCAGAACTAAAGATATAAATCCTCATATTGAAAGAATTCATCAACTCTCATACTAAATAAGACAAAGCCAAAACGAACACTGTGGTGAAACTACACAACACCGAGAAAACGGAAGAAATAATTGTGAAAGCTACAATAGGAAAAAGATTATCTTCCAAGGAACAAAAATCAGACCAACAGGAGTCTTACCATCAGCAACAATAGGAACACAAAGACAATAGTAACCTCAAAGTACCAGGTAAAAATAACATAACCTAGAATTGCATACCCAGCTAAACAATCATCTAAGAGTTAAAACAAAAGACTTTTGAAGATACAAAAACTAAAAGCTCACTAAGCACAGACCCCCTCTGAAAGAACTACTAAAGGATGTAACCAACCAAAAGGAAAATGAATACCACAGGAAGGAGTAGGGTATAAGAAATGATCAGAAGAAAAGAAATTGGTAAAATGTGTTGGTAAATCTAAGCCAATAACTAATTTGGGAGAATTTCAAATCACAATGGAATTCTTGATAACACGAGATGTGGAAAGTGAGTGTTAGCTTCTAGGACTCTTGTCCTATTTAAGAGCAGATAAAATTTTCAACTCTCTACTTTGTTATGAAAATCAAAATTTAAGTATGCATCTTAAATATTTTAAAGTAAATACTGAAACAATTGAAATAGAATGCAAATTTAAAATTCAGTAAAGTAGAGAAAATATGCAAGAGAGAGAAACAATTCAACTAAAGGCAGGGAAGGAGAGGGGAAAAAAGCAAAGAAACATATAAATAGTAAAAAATAGTAAATAAATACTAAATAGTAAAAATTAGTAAATAAATAGTAAAACATAGTAAATAAAAAGCACTTTTCTGTTTTCTAATATTTCACTAGTGGTAAGATCTGAGACAGACAACCATATCCAAATAGATTGTAGTTCTAGGCATGCATTTTACAGGCACAATTTCAAAACATGATTAGAAATACCCTAAGTCTTCATTATTAAAAGCTGATTAATACATTTCAAGCTTCACTTTGCTAATGCCACCTGGAAACATTACTATTTAGTAAGATAAAAAAAATTTAGGTACAATTATCAAAATTAGTTAAGATAAAAAATTTAGGTACAATTATCAAAATAAATGCAAATGACTTAAATTGTCTTTTTAGAAGACAGAGACTCTCAAATTGAATCAGAATTAAAGTACAGTTATATGATGTTTACTTGAGAGATTCCATGGCATAGCCTGAAAGATTAAAAATAGGGTGATAAGGAAAGGTGTGTTAGGCAAATGCTAACAAGAAAGTAGAGATGCTAGCAGAGAAATGACTTACAAGTAAATGCTAACAGTGATTATCTCTGTGGGTAGTGCTGAACGATTTCTATTATGTTTTTTATATTTTTCTGTATTTTTTAAAATTTGTGAATGAAAATATATTGTTATAATTGAAAAAATGCATGTATTTTTAATTATTAAGGAGTTAACTAATACGTCATAATTTAGAATAAGCAGGACCATATATCATTTTAATCCCTTTACTAAGTAACGTGCATTGTCATTTAATCTTTATAACAATGATTGAAATTGTTATAAAAATGTTGGAATTGTTATAAAAATGAGGGAAATACTACTTTTGCTTTATTTTGTAGATGAGATAATCAAGGCAAAGAGAGCTTTCAATAATATGTCTAAGTCAAAGAGCTAGCAGAGACAAGAGTAAGAAATATCACCCGTTGTGTGTCCTGGAGATATTAGATATCTACACACAGGATAAGCATGGGATCCTAGTTATAGGACTATCCTAAGTCCTATAACTCAGAACTTACAAAAATAACTTTATTTGTATAGGCAATTATTTTCCAATAAAAAATATTTCAATGACAAAATATATTTAGCACTTACTACAAATAGCAGACTTCACAGACAAGATAGAGAAAATTCCTTTCTATAATTTTGGTTCATGATTTATAATCTAGGACCTCATAACAAAAATACCATTATGTCTACCAATGTATACATCATGGCTTTTTCCAGTATGTATCATTTTTATAATAGATATGATCCTATTTTCGTATCTTGATTGCTTCCAGGTGGCATTAGCAAAGTGAAGTTTGAAACATATTAATCAGCTTTTAATAATGAAGACTTAGAGAATATTTCCAATCATGTTTTGAAATTGTGCCTATAAAATTTATGCCTAGAACTATATTCTATTTGGATATGGTTGTCTTTCTCAGATTATGCTTCCCTTTTCTTTTAAGCAAATATACAGTTTAGAGTAAATTTTAAGATAATACGTAGTATATTTTGAAATAATTTCCACAGCTACAAAAATAGGAAAAAAAAACCCTACATTATTAGAAATTACCTTTTACCTGTATTTACAGTAGCCAAAAAAAGAACCATCATTTATCAGTAATGGATGCATTTCTAACCAAATGGATTTTGAAAGAAAAAGCGACATTTTGCAAGCTCTATCAAAAAAGGCCTTGCAAATAGCATGTAGACAATTACATTTCTGGGAACATTCAATTGGCCACCTATCTTGGCTAAATTACAATAATGTGCATTTTGGCAAATCATATCATTTTACTAAGTCATTTTAAATGTACACTGCACATTTCTTCTCTTACCTCTCTAGAATGCTTCCAACTTAAAGGAATATGCAGATACACCCTGGATATCCCATCATAACCAGGCCTGCTTTGTAGGAAGCCATAGGAAGCCACAGTACCTTTCTCCAGCTAAACCTCATATTCCTAGAGGGTACTAACTAAGCTAAGACCCACCTCTATCTACACTGTCATTGCCATGGTAGCACGTTAAGCATGTTAGAGTAGATGACATTTGTCAGAGGCCCTATTTAATGAAATAAAGACAGTGGTAAATGGTTGATCAACACCTCTCCTTCCGTTGTCTTAGGCTGTCAGGAAATTGTCCCTTCCATGTCAACGAGGTAGGTTTATCATTTTCAAAAGCTAAGGGCCTTTTGTACAATTTCATTCACTATATAATACTGGTTCATATTCATTTATGATATCGCATTATAATGTATGAAAAAGTGATTTTGAGAAATGGGGATGGAGGCATTCAAATGCATAGCTATAATAGATGTGCAGGAGGCCCTGGAATATAAAACTAATGATTTCATTTGTCTACTCTTGATGTTGTTGAAGAGTATTATCTTATGCATAATTAACGAGGTTTTGAAAGGTTGAATATAAAACATTACAGCGTTTGTCAGCCTACATCGGGAAGTCTGCTGTGACCGATACAAATAACCTATAAGTGAGCTTTCTACCTAATCTGAAAAAATGATCAATATTATTCTTTACTGGTGCATCTTTATTTTCACAGGTACATGCTCTCTCTCCATGAGTAACTATAAAGAGTGAAGTAAGATCTATCTGAACACCCTTATAAATTCTGGCTTACTTATATTTCACGAGTGACACTGTCTATTGACTTTAAAATTGTAGAAATTAAATTACTGGCATGACCATAGGAATCTCACGTGCAACTACCCAAAACGATAAGCATCTAGCTCACTAGCAGGGGTCTCACCACATATGCCATTGGATCAGTCGAGTAGGACTTGCTAAAAACATCGTAAGCCACATAAAGTGTATTCATAATGAATGAGGCGGCTCATGAAGCCTTACCAGTAGCCTCACTTTCATTCACAAATATGGTCACCCAAAAATACTACCTTCTGTTCCTTCCTATTCAAACTAGTCAACGCGCCAAGTCTTATATTTATCTTGCAATTACTACTCTTAAAACTGCTCATTGTGGGCTAGACAGTAACAAGCAGATTGAATGATCTGGGTCAAGTTGGAGCCGAAGCACCAAGACTGAAACAAAGGCCCACAGAGCAAACAGATGGCCAAGGAGAGCGGGAACGAAACTGCTGGATTCTTGAGTCTGGGACTATGGCACACCCAGCATTCAACAAATGTGTGCGCCAGGCACTGTTCTACGTGCTGTTTTCAAACATTCGCATGGGATAATTTAGGAAAATTAGAATTCCTGTAATTGTACATAAGCCAGTACTTTAAATCAGAACATTTTCAAAACCTGAAGTCAAGGATGACTCTAAGATGAAACACGACTTACTCAAAACAATTAAGCCCAAGCTTTTAATTGGAAGAGATGACAAATTTGTAGAAGTGGAAACATTGATTAATATATTGTCCCATTTTACAAAGTGAAAAATAGGAATATTCTATAAAAACCATCTTAGTATGGCACAAGTTTGCCTTAAGCCTGCTTTTTTTCAAGAACAGCGTTTGGCACAAACCAGGCATTTAGTAAATAGTTGTTGAGTGAATGAGCAAATGTCTTAGCAACTTTTTATTTATCCAGATAAAAATGCGACATAATGTTCATTTCAACGGACTTCTGAATAGGTAACTATTGGATGTAGAAAACAAATTAGGACACAATTTTACTACCAAAGTTTAGGGCAAGACAGACAGTGTAACATCTTTTAATTTCAAAATACCCCTGTAGCAAGAAGGCTGTTCAATCATGATATTGTGAGAATTTCAGAACAAACTTATCCTGCCTAAATAAAAGCCATAAAAAGGAAGGATGTTTCCTATTTCAGTGAGAAAACATCCATTTTTGTAACAACGTATAACCTTTTGTAACCGTGGGTGTGCAGAAGATAAAGATTACTCCCCTAGTTTTGGACATGGCCCTGGAAAACTTTTAAAAACAGCAGGTATACCCCATGAGAAGTACTGAGCAGGCAATGATACAGTAAGAATCCATTCAAGCCACACATAAATCAGTCAGACATGACCAACTCACACCTTTTCTAAACCATTCATGACAATTTTTTTTTTTCATTTGATGAAGACACACAAAGAAAATTCTAGCTACTAACTGCATAAAAAATGAGGTATTTGCTGGAGAGCTGATAACATTGAGGGTGAAAAAAAGTCAAACATCTTTGCCTAGTGAAAAAGCATGAAAAAAAATCTGACTCTTACAGTTACCTTCAAGGTAAAATTAATTATTAATTGGAAACGCCTGGATATGGAATGATTGCCATCAATATTTTAATACTTTGAGAGCTAATTTCATTCTCACCATCATAGTTTGTCTATGAAGAAGAGAGATCTGTTTACTTTCAGGGAGGCTTGCTATAATGATCACTTTAAAGTTTCCAGTATTTTGAAATGCTTTGAATCTTCCTCTTCTTTAATTTCTAATATTAAGCAAACTGAAAAAAAAACTCACTTCATTCACACAAATGAACAATTCTACCATTCCTAGCGGCTCATGAAATATTATTAGACTGCTAATTTCTGAACAACATTAATTTTTTAATTCCCACCCACCAGTGCTGCAATTCACATTGCATTCAGATATCTGCTTTCTCGTAGAGGTTTTGCAGCCGTTCATAAAACTTGAACTTTGTGAAATTAGAAGGTGAATATATCAATTAGCTGAATTCAACCCAACTCATCTCCAGAGTCAAGCTCATAGAAAAGCCTAGCTAAAAATGCACCTTTAAATCTAGCAGAATGATTGAAAAGAAACCTTCACACGTTGAGGATTGGGTGTGTCAAAAATGGGATGTGCACAAGCAGGAAGAATTAAGCTCTCTCCACTTTAGCTCCTCAGGGTCCCCTGCTACAGAGGGAAGAGATGCTGATGAACATCTTTGAAACCTGGAGGTATCAGCCCAAGAAAATCTCAGATTCAAGGGTGAGGTCCAATTTTCCTTGGAGATAGAGCCACTACCCCAGCTGCTAATACCAAGATTCCAGGGCAGATAAAAGGAGTGTCACAGCTTTTTTTTGAGACAGGGTCTTGCTCTGTCACTCAAACTGGAGTCCAGTGGTACCATCACAACTCACTGCAGCCTCAATTTCCTGGACTCCAGTGATCCTCCTGCTTCAGCCTCCTGAGTAGCTGGGACTACAGATGCATGCCACCATGGTGGCTAATTTTTGTATATATATTTTTTTTTTCGTAGAGATGGAGTTTCGTCATGTTGCCTAGGCTAATCTCAAATTCCTGGACTCAAGTGATCCTCCCACTTCAGCCTCCCAAGGTGTTGGGATTACAGGTGTGAGCCACTGTGCCTGGCCTCAACAGAAATTTGGCATTGCCCAGGGCATTTAAAGCCTAGAGGAGTTTTTCTGGGGACAACACTACTAGAAAAGTATCATACTAGGGTTTTTTAAAATTAGAAGGCTGCCTAGTGCTGCACAGAACCCCATGAGTGTGGGGGCAACGTCCTATGCTCTCCTGGACTCTGGCCCCAGATTTGCCTTCATCTTCTCTTTTTGACAGCACACTCCTGTTGCTTCTACACACCCTCCTGTCCTGCAGCCTGTGACTAAGTACTTCAGTCTTACCTGGGATGCTGTCTTGTTCCAGACAACAGCTTGTCTGACATTACTCCCGCAAGCCTGTGGTCCACCACAATACCCAGCGCCTGTCAGGGAGGGAAGCAGTGTCTCCTGGTCAGCCACTGCCAGCAACCTGGCCGTCATGTCCAGCACTCATCTCTCTCGCCCACCACATCTCAACAACCACTAGTTGCTACTGATTCTACCTGCTTAGTGGGTTTCAAATCTGTCACGTCCCTATCCCCACCAGCACGCTAACCTGGGGCAATCTGGTCACCATCACCCTTGACCCTTTTATTATTATTTCAATAGTTTTTGTGATACAGGTGGTTTTTGTTAAATGGTTGAGTTACTTACTGGTGAATTCTGAAATCTTTGTGCACTCGTCATCCGAGCAGTGTACACTGTACCCAATATGTAGTCTTTTATCCCTTACCACCCCCCAACTTGTCCCCTCTGGCCCCTGCCAAGTCCCCAAAGTCCATCATATCTCTGTTTTTGCATCCCTGTAGCTTAGCTCCCACTTATAAGTGAGAACATACGTGTTTGGTTTTCCATTCCTGCGTTACTTTACTTAGAATAATGGCCTCCAGCTCCATTCAAGTTTCTGCAAAAGACATTTCGTTCTTTTTATGGCTCAGTAGTATTCTGTGGTATATACATTCTATATTTTCTTTATCTACTCGTTGATCACCTTTGCCTCTCCACAGCCTCTTAACTCACTTCCTGTACCTGTCAAGGCCCCTCCAATCCATTTTCTATACCGCACAGTGGTGTTGCAAAAAAAAAAAAAAAAAAAAAAAATCTCAGCAGATCACTCTCCAACTTAAAATCCTTCAGGGGCCTCCCCTTCTGCCCTCAGGACAGGGCTAAACTCTTTATCATGCATTGAAGATTAGCCCCAGCTTACTTATCTCAACTCGGCACTCCTCAACCTAGAGGCCCCTGCCCTCTCTCTACTTCAAGCTTTTTGTGCTTAGTCTAACCTCACCTTATGAGGCTAAAGTAAGACTCTTCCAAGACATGAACTGCCAGACACATACATAGCTCAAGTTTTGTTCATTTGTTTGTTTGAGACAGTCTCACTCTGTTGCCCAGACTGGAGTGCAATGGCACAATCTCGGCTCACTGCAACCTCCGCCTCCCAGGTTCAAGCAATTCTCCTGCCTCAGCCTCCCGAGTGGCTGGGATTACAGTGGTGTGCCACCACATCCGGCTAATTTTTGTGTTTTTAGTAGAGATGGTGTTTCACCATGTTGGACAGGCTGGTCTCAAACTCCTGACCTCAGGTGATCCGCCCACCTCAGCCTCCCAAAGTGCTGAGATTACAGGCGTGAGCAACTGCGCCTAGCCAGCTCATTTACATTTTGTTCATGCACTAATCTTGTTCATTACAGCACTCTACTATTACCATGTCATTGGAGCTAAAAGTTCTCAAGACAAGAATATTCATCATCTATGCATAGAAATTCTAATCGAAATTTATTGAACACCTATGTTCTTGTCATGATTCTAAGCAGTTATTTATTTGCATTAATTTATTTATTCCTTTGAGCCCTACGATTTGATGCAGTTATTCCCATTTTATAGATGAGAAAACAGACACAGAATGATTGAGCAAAAATGACACAACTAATAAGTGCAAAAACCAAGATTTCTTTTTTTTTTTTTTTTTTTTCCAGACGGAGTCTGGCACTGTTGCCCAAGCTGGAGTGCAGTGGCGCGATCTTGGCTCACTGCAAGCTCCGCCTCCCAGGTTCACGCCATTCTCCTGCCTCAGCCTCCTGAGTAGCTAGGACTACAGGCGCCCGCCACTACGCCCGACTAATTTTTTGTATTTTTAGTAGAGACAGGGTTTCACCGTGTTAGCCAGGATGGTCTCGATCTCCTGACCTTGTGATTCGCCCGCCTCTGCCTCCCAAAGTGCTGGGAGTACAGACGTGAGCCACCACGCCCGGCCAGAAACCAAGATTTCAACGAAGGCCAGAAGCTTCCAGAGTTAACTACAAAACTTGACTACTACTCCAGAGACAGTCAAGGAGTACAAACTGTGTTTGAATTCATGATAGATAATGACAAATGTGTGTCAACTGACAGTAATAAAATCGTTATGTCCTGGTTGAGGATGGTAATGATGACCAGAATGTCTAGGCTGCAAATCTCTGTAAGAGTTACTTCTGCAAAGCAAACATTACATCCTCCTTCATTAGGGCACACCTCACCAGGGTACATTTTCCATATAATATTAATTTTAGGCCTATTTTGAAAAACGAAGTAGCAATATTACACTGTAGAATTATGTTGCTGCCCAAACTAAAAACTACATAATTAATGTTACAGAAGCATGGGTTCCTGGTGCTTTGAAAATCTAAACTATATGTCTACCATTTATAGTTTATTAACAAAATTAGATGCAGCTTTTTTATATTAACTGCGATACATTTTTCTGATATTAAATCAATAGAGTTTCCATTTTTCATCTAGCAGAAATTTAGAAAATTAAATACATCAGACAAATGGTCATAATGTAACCATAAAATGAAATCTGAAAGATCAAAATGATGGTTATTATTCATCATGCATATTTGCATCCTCAAATGTAAAAGTCCTAATTGCTTGCCTTAGGTTTTGATACATATAAAAGTAAAATATGGATTAACAGATTGGCCTTTTCCTTCTTCCAGAAAAAAAAAATCCTGGGCACAGAATACGTGGTCGATAAATAAATGATTGATTGATTCCTGTAATAAGCTTGTTTAGTTGCTAGAACATCTGAGGATATTTTAAGTAATGGGGGAGAGGATGCCAACTACTTATATCTGGTTATAGTGAACCATAGTTAAAAACAGTTGAATGTTACAGGAAAAAAAAAAAAAAAGAACATTTTAGAAATTAACTGAAAAAATGGCTGTGGTAGTACAGAGCAAAACATCTTTATTGAGCACATACTATGTGCTGAGCATGGTACTAGTTGCTTGGCAAACACCAGTGAATGAACAGACTTTGTCTTTGCAGAGTTTATGGTCCAGTGGGAGATTTTACCATCACACAGTGAGAATCTCAACATGGTAGGTCACCACCATGAGGTTAAACTACCGAACCATGAAGTCACTGGAATATGTCTTCCTACCTTCCCTTTCTGAAATTCCAAATTAAACTCTAAGCACAGCCTAATTTCCTTTACAGGGAGTTTCTACTCCAAAACCATACTTCTCTCTCTTATTCCAGATTGAAATTCCATTCTTTCAAAGCTCAATTCTGGACTGAGAAGGAGCCATAAGATGATTTGCATCAGGGCATGAGTGACTGACAGCTACTTGCATTTTTTTCTAATGGGGTTTGCTAAGAGGAATGACTCACTAAAAAATGTAGGCAATAATAGCAAATGTTATGGGCAAAATAGAGCTATTTGGGGAGATGGGTTTTCTGGATCCTACAACAGTCTAGCTAGGAATTTTTTCTGCCTCTGGCTACACACAGGTTTACCTTGAAAGGCATCATCTTTATGAAGAGGCTATAGCCCAAAATGTTCAGGGTTTAAAAAACAAACAAAAACCATCACAGAGTAGGAATAAAGAAATAAAGAGTGAAATCCCTAATGAGTAAGGTAGGCAATTTGGACAAAGCAGGCCATAATCACCAGTAACAAAACAAGCCCAGAATAATGTTTCCACTTATTTGAAAATTATGCAGCCAGGCCAGGTGGCTCACGCCTATCTTTCCAGCACTTTGGGAGGCCAAGGAGTTTGAGACCAGCCTAGATAACACAGGAAGACACAATCTCTACAAAACACTTGAGAATTAGCTGGGCATGGTGATATGTACCTGCAGTCCCAGCTACTTGGGAGGCTGAGTGGGGAGGATCACTTGAGACGGGGAGGTTGAGGCTGCAGTGAGCCATGATTGTGCCACTGCACTCCAGCCTGGGTGACAGTAAGACCTGTCTCGAAAAGAAAAGAAAATCATCCAAATATGCCTCTTTGTCCTAAGATCTGGCTTTTCAAGCATCCCTTAAATCCATTTTATTTTATTTATTTATATATTTATTTATTTATTTATTTATTTATTTATTTTTTAGATGGAGTCTCACTCTGTCACCAGGCTAGAATGTAGTGGCACCACTCGGCTCACTGCAACCTCCACCTCCCGGGTTCAAGTGATTCTCCGGCCTCAGCCTCCCAAGTAGCTGGGACTACAAGTACGTGCCACCACGCCCAGCTAACTTTTGTATCTTTAGTAGAGACAAGGTTTCATTATGTTAGCCAGGATGATCTTGATCCGCCTGCCTTGGCCTCCCAAAGTGCTGGGATTACAGGCGTGAGCCACCGTGCCCGGCCCCTTAAATCTATTTTAATTTACTATCAGGGTCTTTTAATCACAAAGATTTTGAAGTCAGTAAGAGAATTTATTCAATGCTCTAAACTGAAAGCATTCTCTATTTAGAGGATAGGTGTTTTTCCTTCTGTTGAAAACTGAACATGTGACTCTGAAATCTTACCAGGTTGACAATGGTATTAAATCTTCAGGTTGCTCAGGTGCCATGAATTCAGGGGATGGATAATAAGTATAACGTATTTGAGATGTGTCAGCCACAAAAAGAAAGTTCCTTAACTGTCATCCTGTGGTTTTCTGACTGTTAACAACCTTGCCAACTACCACAACAGCATACTTTTATGTCCAGAATTTTCTTTTTCCTACAATAAACTGAGTTTTACTGTAGGAAAAAGTTAGGGCAAAGTCACCCATTGAGCCCTGGGTAACCTCTGGATAAGCTACCAGCACCAGCTTTTGTAAGACTCAGCTTTTTTCTCTTAAAAAATGAGTTCCAGGAAAATGTTCTATTTCACAAAGGCAGTTTTCCTCCAACTCACTAATGTTTGTTGATCTGAACAAACTCATGCTTTGTTAATAAATTAAGCAAAAATGCTTTTAAAATTCAACCACAATGAAACATTTCATCCCGACCTCATTATTTGCCATTTCCATGCCTCGTCAGAGTTTCTGAGAACTCCCCCGTGTGCACCTAAGTGACAGCAGAAAAATCTGTTCTCGAGCTACTTTTAGCCAAGTAAATACTTGGAAATTCACTCTGTAGCTAAGAAAGCATATTATTATGGCCTTTCCAAAGACATCTGGTAAACATCCAGCACTGAGCACAGTAGATAAGCTTTTTTAGACAAGAGGCGAGTCCTACTTTCAATTGCAGTGAAAGCACAGCCACTGAAAAGAGCCTCCTATATGTTCACCCTGAACTATCTCAGGGAAATTCTCATCTTTATGTATGTTAACTGCCCCGTCAATTACCTGTATAGTCTATTAGATGGAAAGGCATGGGCTTGAGGGTATGGACTATGTCTTGGTCCCTATCGGGGACAATGTACCTAGCGTACGGTGGGTGTTCAATATCAACATTTGTTCTGTGAATGAATACCTCCCATAGGGGCGATGGAGAAAATTAACATCAGGTAAGATTTAAAGGTATTCTAGAACCCAAGCTCTCTGGACCTCAGGGCCCTTTTCTTATCTTCTGGGGCTGACTTCCCTTTAGGGCATCAGTAAATTAGTGGAGTTGGCTTTCTGAGGGGTCAGAGGCCGGTGGTGACTCTTGGCAAGCACAGACCTGTTGGTAGTCATGATCTTCTTAGCAGATACAAGATGCTGTTTTTTTGGCTAAACCAAGGCCTAGGAGTACAGAGAGATAAGTAAGAAAGGAATAGATCCATTATTCAAAATCTGAATTCTCAAATTATTTAGAGGCCGCATGTGTTGCCTGATTAATTTTATAATTCTGAAGGGCCAGATAGCCTGTGGGGTTGCCACATCTATCACTTGGGGTTATTATCACAACGTCTTCTTCCTTTTGAATTTATAATCAAGAACTGACTCTGTAACATATGCTAAGTTAGGAAAGGGTCTAGAAAGGTTTTAGATAGGAGGAGGAGGAAGAAGAATAAGAAAGGGGAAGAAGAAATAAAAGGGGCAGGAGTAGGAGGCAGCAGTAGTGGAAGGAAAAGAGGAAAGGTGAGAAAAAGGAGAAGAAATCTCAGTTGCTTAGAGGATGACATCGGCCAGAATTACATTTTTTGCAATGTCCTCCAATCTGATGCTGAAGATGAGGTTAGCATCTACTTTGCCAAAATCATAAAACCTTAACAAGAGGTCAAACTATGAGCTCAAAGAGTAAGAAGAGAGTAGAAAGCTTCTAAGAATATGAACTGTGGTTATTAGAAGATAACCAAAGACTGAATCTTGCCAAGCAGAGGACTAACTGGGTCAAGGAGATGATCATGACAGTGATGGTGGTGGTGGTAACCATGAGCTTACCATGGCCGGGTAACCCCTTTGGTTCTCACAACTACTCCCATCAAGTAGGTTTTATTATTGTTATTCCCATTTTGCAGGTGAGGAACAGAGAGGTAAGTTAAATGTACATGGTCACACAGCCAGCAAATGGTAGAACCAACCTATTCATCCAGGAAGTCGCGATACAATGCTCTCACACATTGTATTCATTTCGTGCAGTCACTGTAACAAATTTCCACAAACTTGGTTGCTTAAAACAACAAAGCTATTCCCTCATAGTTCTGGAGGCCAAAAGTCTGAAATCAGTCTCACTGTGCCAAATTCAAAGTGCTGGCAGTGCTGTGCTCTCCAGAGTCTCTCTCCAGAGTCTCCAGGGGTTAATCCATCCCTTGCTCCTCCTGGTGGCTACCAGCATTCCTTGGCTTGTGGTCACATTGCTTCAATCTTTAAGGCCAACATCTTCAAATCTCTCCCCACTCCAAATTCACATGCTCTTCTTCTCTCACTGTGTGTATAAAATCTCCCTCTGTCTCTGTCTCTTCTAAAAACACTTGTGATTGCACTAAGGGCCTACCCAGATAATCCAGGATAATCTCCCCATCTTAAAATCCTTGACATAACCATACCTGCAAAGACCCTTTTTCCAAATAAGGTAATATTCACAGGGTCCAGGATTAGGACGTGCTATCTTTTTTAAAAGGGAGGGCACTTTTTAGCCTACCACACCCATTCTACTCTGCTGTAATAGTTTTTAATGGCTTGTATACACTTTTTAAAAAATGCATATGGTCATTGCCAATAAATGAATTTAAGGCCTCCATTATGGCAGATAAAAAGGCAAATATAAAGCTGGGGTGATATTAGTAGTTTGTCAAATTATGTCAACATTCTAAAGACTCTGTACTATAATGCAATACTGTCCTTTAGATCACTGATCTGTTCTTTAAAACCTCAAACATGGATGATAGTGACAGGTCTTAGGAAAATGTTATCTCGGCTCCATCCTTAGCCACTGTGAGTCAATTAGCAACAGCCATAATAACACCTTGATAGCATTTATCATATAATCCCAGGGCTCAAAACTCTTCAGGAGCATCCTAGGATGAACAGTGTAGTAAATGCCTCAGTGTGGGAAACACCCAGTGTGATGAGTGACTTCATCAACAGGCGCCACATACTCACCTCTCTACTACCTTACCATCCCCTTTCCTTCAATGTGATCTCTTTTTCTCCCCATTGATATGTCTTTTTCCCTGTTTTTCTCATGGCCCTTTGCTTACTTTGGGATACCTTTTCATCAGTTCAATTCCATGATCTTCTATAAGCTTAGCTTAAAACTTACTTCATATGAAAAGAAGTTTAATATCACTAATCATTAGGGAAAAGCAAATGAAAACCATAGTAAGATATCACTTCACTCTCATCAGCATGGCAGCAATGAAAAAAACAAACAACAAGCAAAAAATAAAACAAAAATAAAATAGAAGCCAGGCACAGTGGCTCACACCTGTAATCCCAACACTTTGGGAGGCCAAGGCGGGAAGATTGCTTGAAGTCAGAAGTTTGAAACCAGCATGATCAACATAGCAAGACCCCATCTCTACAAAAATAAAAACTAAAATGTTAGCCAGGTATGGTGGTGTGTGCCTGTATTCCCAGCTACTTGGGAAGCCGAGGTGGGAGGATCATTTAAGCCCAGGAGTTCAAGGCTACAATGAGCTGTGATTGCACCACTGCACTGCAGCCTGGGTGACAGAGAAAAATCCTGTCTTGGAGGTGGGGGCAGGAAGCATTGGTAAGGATGTAAAGTAATGGAGAAATTGGAACCCTTGTGCACTGTCGGTGGGAATGTAAAATGGTATAGCTGATATAGAAAATATGTAGGTTCCTCAAAAAATAGAATTATCACATGATTCAGCAATTGCACTTCTGGGTATCCAAAATAATGAAAGCAGGGTCTCAAAGAGATAGTTATACACCCATGTTTATAACAGCATTATTCACCATAGCCAAAAGGTAGAAGCAACCCAAATGTCCATCAACAGAAGAATAGATAAACCAATTATGGTGTATACACAAAATGGAATATTGTTCAGTCTTAAAAAGGAAGGAAATTTTGGCACATGTTCTAACATTGAAGAAACTTGAGGACACTATGCTAAGTTAAAAAACAGGCAATCACACACATACACACAAAAAGACAAATAGTATATGATTCCACTTATATGAGGTACCTCGAGGAGTCAAATCCTTGGAGACAAAGCAGAACAGTGGATATCAGGGGCTGGAGGGAGGAGAGTTGGCCATTTAACGGGTATGGAGTTTGTTTTTTTGTTTTTGTTTTTTGAGATGGAGTTTCACTCTCGTTGCCCAAGCTGGAGTGCAATGGCACAATCTCAGCCCACTGCAACCTCCACCTCCTGGTTCCAATGATTCTCCTGCCTCAGCCTCCCAAGTAGCAGGGATTATAGATGCACACCACCACGCCCAGCTAATTTTTTGTATTTTTAGTAGAGATGGGGTTTCACCATGTTAGCAAGGCTGGTCTCGAACTCCTGACTTCAGGTGATCTGCCCACCTTGGCCTCCCAAAGTGCGGGGATTATAGGCGTGAGCCACCATGCCTGGCCCTGGAGTTTCATTTTTATGAGATGAATAAGTTCTGAAGATTGATTGCCTGATAAAATGAGTGTACTTAACACTACTGAACTGTACATTTAAATGGTTAAGATGGTAAATTTTGTTATGCATATTTTACCACAATTTTTTAAAGTTAATACAAAGAACCTTTATTTCATTCAAAAAGCTTGTTTGCCAAATTCAGATGGCTCTTCTTTGTTTATGCTGTTTTCATTTTAATTGTAGAGAAGAAATTTGAGGTCAAGGAAGTGATGCCTGCCTGAATAGGTTTTCCTCTTTCTCCCTAAGGAAAAAGATCAGGTTTTCTCCTTCATTGTTCTTCAAAGCACTCAGTGTGGCACTCTTCACAGAGAAAATTGAAATGTCATAAAGTGATCAAGTCAAAATAAAATGTTGTAATGTCTAAAGACAACAGGAGACTGAACAAGGACAAAATTGGCCAGGAAAAAAACAAATTCCTAGAGGAATGCAAATGTTAAAAAATGATATAAAAACTAGGAACACTTTTTTTCCACTGCTTACCAATGATAAAGGAGGAAAAATACTTGATAAGTGGTTATGCCTATGGAAGTGCCTAATTTGTGTTTACAAAGGAAAATTTGGTTCAGTACTGATACAGTTTAGCTCTTTGTCCCCACCCAAATCTCACCTCAAATGGTAATCCCCACATGTCAGGGAAGGACCTGGTGGGAGGTGACTGGATCATGGGGGCAGTTTCCCCTATGCTGTTCTCATGATAGTGAGTTCTTATAAGATCTGATGGTTTAAAAGTGGCACTTCCTCCTTTGCTCTCTCTTTCTCTCCTGCTACCCATGTAAGACATGCCTCGCCTCCCCTTCGCCTACCACCAAGATTTTAAGTAAGTTTCCTGGGGCCTCCCCAGCCACATGGAACTGCAAAGTCAATTAAACCTCTTTCCTTCATATATTACCCAGTCTCAGATCTATCTTTATAGCAGTGTGAGGATAGACTAATACAAATACTTAATGGTATGGTTGAGATCTGTTCTCAAATTTTGCATGCCTCAGAATCACCGGGAAGACTTGTTAAGGTGCAGATGGCTCAACCTGATCTCTAGAGATTCTGATTCAGCAGCATTGGGGTGAGACCCAAGAATGTGAATTTCTAGTAAGTTCAAGTGATACTGATCCCATTGGTTCGGGGACCACAGCTTGAGATCACTAGTTTGGATCTGTATTTTCTTGATGAGGACACCAAAAAACATGAAACTGGAAATGTCAGTCCAGACTGGGCTCCATACAAACTCAGAGCAAGACCCTTTGCATCTCACTAGGCTCTTTTCTCCATCTACATTTTTTCCTTTGGCAAAGTTCGGAAATTTAAAAGCAGCATAATATATTTAGCAGTTGCAGTTTCAAGTAAATCAGAGATGGTTTTATTCAAATAAGGTACAATCCTTCACATTTAAAGGAAACTCAAAACAGGACTTCAGCTAGATTTAACTGCAATGAGATGCATTTAAGTGAGAAAGGATTGCAGCACCTCTCCCAGGATTAAAGGGAGTTCAGGACAGCAGCACCTCTACCAGGAATTAAAATCAGATACGTTGATACCCAGCAATTGGTGATTTTCCACTTTGATGGCTCCTAAGTCAGAAATCATGCACTTAATTATACCTTTCTTAAAATTACCATCATGTCGGCTGGGCGCGGTGGCTCATGCCTGTAATCCCAGCACTTTGGGAGGCCGAGGCAGGCGGATCACGAGGTCAGGAGATTGAGATCATGCTGGCTAACACGGTAAAACTCTGTCTCTACTAAAAATACAAAAAAATTAGCTGGGCGTGGTGGCAGATGCCTGTAGTCCCAGCTACTCAGGAGGCTGAGGCAGGAGAATTGCATGAACCGGGAAGTGGAGTTTGCAGTGAGCCAAGATCACACCACTGCACTCCAGCCTGGACAACAGAGTGAGGACTCCTTCTCAAAAAAAAAAAAAAAAAAAAAAAAAAAAATTACCATCATGTCTAAAATAAGGCTGGTTGTGATAGCAATAAAACAGAATAATACTATATTTAAAAATCAGGAACAAAACTAACTTTGAAAGAAACTACTCTCTTCAGCATGAGAAAATAATTCAATTCATAGGATAAGTGGCACATGAAGTCACAAAATATGGTGCATACATTTTTATAGAATATATAGTGAGTTCATGGACACCATCATCTATTGAAATCTGTATGGGTATACCTCGACACACACAGCATGACTTAAGAGTACAGTACTATATACATCAACAAAATTCCAGTTCATATTATCTTAGCTAGAGACACAAGACTGAGCAGTTTATGGTTACATTAGACTCTTGAGATATGTCCATCTTTACTCACCATTTTCTATGATTATAAGGAGTACAAGTGTATATGTAAGTTCCTACAGAATTGAAAATAAAATGTGTGCCTTTTATTAAAACTCAAGTGAGAAATACACCCGAAACAAACTACATTAATCTTTTAATGGAAGATTTCATTTTTGGGAAACTCTTTGCCAAAAATATTAAGTCTGAAGTTTATTTCCTAGAGTAGTTCATATATGTAAAAGCAAACAAAATTTACAATGTATCTTACTGTTGCAAGGATTCAGTTAGAATGAATCAAGTCATGTGGACCAAGCTTCCCATTTACACACAGCAACTCTCACACCATAACCCAGCAAGTCCATAACAGAACAGGTGTTATTCATTCACCAGCATTATAATGAGTTTCTACTGAATTCTCATTAATGGAAGGGACACCATTCATGATTTCTATGCTATTTTCTGCATAGGGATAGAAAAGAACAAAACCTGACAGTTCTAGCAGTCCCGTTCAGGAAGCTGAATCACAATGACAAAACTCGCTTAAAACTTACAAACAAGGGGCCGGGCACAGTGGCTCACACTTGTAATCCCAGCACTTTGGGAGGCCGAGGCTGGCGGATCACCTGAGGTCAGGAGTTTGAGATCAGCCAACACGATGAAACCCCGTCTCTACTAAAAATTAAAAAAAAAAAAATTAGCCAAGTATGGTGGTGGGCACCTGTAATCCCAGCTACTCGGGAGGCTGAGGTAGGAGAATCGCTTGAACCCCGTAGGCAGAGGTTGCAGTGAGCCAAGATCGCGCCACTGCACTCCAGCCTGGGCGACAGAGTGAGACTCCACCTCAGGAAAAAAAAAAAAAAAAAAAAAGCCACTTACAAACAAGGATGTGAAATACCAAGAGACTGAATGGTTGACACAGGGATTTGGCTAACAAGAATGACACATACTTGCTCTAGAACATACAAAAATTGCCTAATAACAGCTTCCCAATAAAGGGAAAAGATGACTACATAGACCAGTGAAGACCAAGAGAATGCCTAGAAACAGATCCCCACACTTATGAAAACTTGATAAAAGGGCAGGTTCTACAGGCCAGTAGAGAAAGGATGGAGTATTTAATAAGTGGTGCTAGGTTAATTGATTATCCATGTGGGGGGAAAATGAATTTGGATTCCTACATTATACCATACACAGGCACCACCCCCAAGATGATTAAAGATTTTACCATGTGATATAGTTTGGATCTGTGTCCCTGCCCAAATTTCATGTTAAATTGTAATCCCTGATGCTGGAGGTGGGCCTGGGGGGAGATGATTGGGTCATGGAGGTGGATTGCTCATTAATGGTTTAGCACCATCCTCTTGGTGCTGTACTTGTGAGATTGAGTCAATTTTTTGAGATCTGGTTGTTTAAAAGTGTATGGCATCTCCCCACCCTCTCTCTCCCACTCCTGCTTTTTTGCCTGGCAACATGCCTGTTCCCCCTTCACCTTCCACCATGACTATAAGTTTCCTGAGGCCTCCCCAGAAGGGTAGCAGGTGCCAGCATCCATGCTTCCTATACAGCCTCCAGAACCATGAGCCAATTAAACCTCTTTTCTTTACAAATTGTCCAATCTCAGGTATTTCTTTATAGCAATGCAAGAATGGCCTAATATACCAGGAAAGGCACAACTTTAAAATATTCAGAATTTAAAACATTTAATAATATGTGGGAGACTATTTTTATGAGTTTAGTGTAGGAAAGGATTTTTTTTAAACAAGATGCTAAAAATCCAAACCAGAAAATGAAAGACTGATACATAAGAATGTATTAAAATTAAAAACTGTTCTTTATCAAAATATATCATGAACACGAAAAGGCAAACCTCAGAATGGAAAAAGACATCTGCACATGCGTAACTAATGGAGTTAATATTCAGAATATGTAAGAAAATTCTACCAAATGGTAAGAAAAAGACAAATGAGTTGGTAGAAAAATGGGTAGAAGACATAAACAGGCACTTTTCATAAGAGAAAACAAATGGCTAATATTATATGAAAAGATTCTCAACTTCACTAGTATTCAAGGAAGTATAGCCAGAGTGAGATAGAATTTTAGATCACCAGACAGACAAAAATTCAGGATTCTGATGGTTCTGGGGCTGGCAAGGATATGGAACAATGACAACTGTTATGTAGTGCTAGTAGGGATGTAAACCGGTGCTACCATTTTAGAAAAAAATTTGGCATTATCAAGCAAAGTTGAAAATGTGCATGCCCTACAACCCAGAACTTCTCATGTGAGACACATGCCCTGAAGAAACACTCACACATACGCAAGAATGTTTCTTGTGGCAATGTTGGGAATAGCAAAAAGTAGAAGCACCACCACTGTCCACCAGCAGGGAACTGGATAAATAAACTGGGCCACATTCATTCAATGAAATACTTTCTAACAATGAAAATAAATGAAGTTAGCAATATGCAACAGTATGGATGAATATTGGAAGTATAAATTTCCTTGAAAAAAGCAAGTTGCAAGACAGTGCCTAAAACAGGATACCATATAAAGTTTCAAGATAAGCAAAATTAAAGGAGGCTTTTAGGAACACATATATATCATCCCTATATATCACATGGTCGTACAATGTGTGTGTGTGTGTGTGTGCGTTTGTGTGTGTGTGTGTGTGTGTGTGTGTGTAGGGGCAATATCATAAGAAAAAAGAATTCAGGATGCTAGTTACTTCTGGCTAGGAAGAAAAGATGAGTCCCAAGGGAATTTTTAATAAGCTTCGCTTCATTTAGATAGAAAAGGGTTTTTAAAAAACCAAACGTGGTTTTTATAAACCTAATTGCACATATATAAAACCAGAGGTGGTGGAAGACGGCCCTGGGGCCACACAAGGGGAACTTTTCTTGGCTGAGCTGATACCAGCATGAGAAGTCTAGCCTGTCTTCACACTACCCTGATAAATCCATGCACGAGCCCCAGGGATGCACGCTTTGCAGTCCATGACAGAGAGAAGTCAAAGCTCTGGAATATGGTTACACTCCAGAATGGTGTCCAGGTAAGAGAGGGAGCTAGGGTCCCTCACCCCCACCCAAGAGTCTCATCATTCTTATCGCTATTGAAATCAAACTTTCAGTCACTGCTGGCTACTCAGAATGTCAAACGCAGCAGGCATCAATGGTTGGAGGAGCTGGGGAGGGAGAGACAAATACTGGAATACATACAAAGAGATGCTGTGATGGTTACAAGTGGGCAAAGGGGAGAGAGATTAGGACAGCCAACCGTGATTAAATGTTATGTTTTCATTCTACTATCCAACCCTTGTCTCTGGCCCCAGAGTCATTTTATACCATTCTTGTCCTTTGTTTTTAGTTGGGTCATCTCTCAAACTAGATACCATGTCAAATAGATTTTAGCTCCTTTCACATTGACGCCTATTTCTTTGGAAAATACTTGAATTGCATTTCAATGTCAATTATTTAATAGAAATGGACATTTCTGGGATGATGCTGGAGATGCAGAAATGAATCAGACATGGTTCCTGCCCTCAAGTTACTCACTAGTTTAGCAAAGAATGTCAGACAAGTACCAGTGACCAAAGTATTGAATATGGTACCCTAGAAATACACATGGGGCTGGGGAGAAGTACTCAGGAGAGCACGTCAGGTCTGTGTATGAAATATGAGTAGAGAAAGAAGAAAACAGCAATAAAAAGAAAGCAAATTCTGAAAGTAAAAAGTATAAGCCATTAATGTGGAATACTCTGACATTAGGGATCCCTAAAACTTTCCTGTGCCTTTGCTAGTATTTATTCTGTGGAAATGTTGGCTACATTATGTACTCCTCTGGATCCTAATACCAACAAACATTTGGTGGATTAAACTTGAGTGATCATCTTCTATCTCTGTTAAGTGAATGGACCTAATGAAATCAACAGTTTGTGTCTTTATACATCAGACACTACACTAAGTGTATAAAAGCAAACGAGTCATGGTCCCTACTCTTAGGAGAGTTCACAGTAACACACCCAGCATTCTAAGAAAAAGTATACCATATGATGGGGTAAAAACGTATTTATAAGAACTACATTGCCTCTACTAGACTAAAGAGGGCACACAGATGACTCAATTTATTTAAAATAATGCCTTCTAATTCATGGCTAACTCAAGGGGAAGGAGACACATGTACACACACACCACCCACACTCTCGTTTCAAATCTCTATACGACATGGCAAACCGTCTACCAATTATTACTTATATTTGAACCTGCTTTCAAATGATTAGGTTCCAATATATTTCACTGAATATATACTTTTAAATGGTAGGTCCCCAAACATATCTTATTTTGAGCTCTATTTTTAATGTTACAGAAGCAGCAGGGGGCAACCTAACTTAGGAAACCTGCTGTGAAAGTGATGAGGAATAAGCAAGCCTGCATCCTAGATCTGCTTGGGGGGATAAAAAATCTCCACTTTGCTGAATACAAAATATGGTGTAGCGGGAAAGCTGAAATATGCATTGGAGAGAACACATCCAAGGCAGTTAAAAAAACAGAAGGTGAAGGGTCCACTCTGGGATAAAATACGATGGAAGCAAATGAAATGAATATAAAATAAAATAAAATTTTAAAAAAACCTCATACAGGCTAAGAGAAATCTATGAAGGCATATAGACATACTGGGATTTTTGTTTTAACTTTGCCTGCAGGCACTTCAGAGCCCAAATAACTGCAGACCTGGGAATAACAGGTGTTTATTGATTTCTTTGTGATTTTTCTCTTTTTTATTTCTTCCCTTTTTTTTTTCCTGTGGTACTGTAACAGAAAGACATATGTATTCCATATGTAACACTTTAGAAAATGAAAGGCAAGAGAAACATTGAACAGATGTATGGAGTAGGGACCCACTTTCCCCAGTACAGCTTAATGTCAATATACCAACTCCTTTCCCTATATTATCCTAAAAAGAAAAGGTACCCAAAGTTCCCCACAAAAATATTAACTAACAAGAAGCTTGCATGTTAGCGTGGACATCAGTACTAATCAGAAAGTAGCAACTTTATCTTTCGCAGTTTAATTATTCTTTTTAAAAGGCTTACATGAAATACCATGGAATCCTTAAAGGGCCATCACTAGTTTGGTTTTACATGCATTTGAAGCTTAAAACAGAAAGACCAACAGGCCTCCAAAAACATCCATTTTTTAAAATCTTTGATTGTTAAGTTGAGCTACAAAATCACACACGAAGGTTGATTTAGTCTGATATGTACCAAAAAGTTCAAAAGATAAGAAGCTCTCTCTCTAGATGATAAATTATCAAACATAATCTAGTATTTTTAAAATGTATCTGCAGGCTGCAGCCTTCCATCTATCAAATCAAGATGAGTCCCTCTTACAGTTCAAGTATCTAGTAATGTTTAGGGGACAAGTCAACATACCCAAACAAAACACATCTATTTTTATTTTCCCCGAAAATTTAAGGAAAAGCCTTTAATCTCTCTGGGCACTAGGTTTAATTTTAAGAGCAAGGCAAATCATCTATTTTTATTTTCCCCCAGTTTGGGGAAAAACTTTATAATCTCTCTGGTTACTGGGTTTAATTTTAACAGCAAGGCAGATTACATCCCATGAGAGAACAAAAGCTACTGAAACTAAAAAAGAAAGGAGAAATTAGAACTTTAATGCTGATATTTTGCAAAAGGTGAAGAGGTTTGAAATAGAGGAGGGAAGGGGGGAATGAGCAGGAGATGTTTTCTGAACCCAGTTTGGGAGACAAATGGAAATCAGTGTAGAGGAGCTAGTCACAAAGTGAAGAGGCAGGCGGGGGTAAGCACAGACAAGCAGCTCTCAGGAAAAAAGGAGGGCAGAGTGCCAAGGGTCCCATGGAGTCAGCAGGAAGCCCCATGCTTCCGAAGATGAAACAAACTTCTCTAGAGGAAAAAAAAATTTTTTGTTTAAATATTCCTACATATGTCAAATGGTGAACTTAGGCAGCAAATAAACCACAGGGAAGACTAATGACAAACGGTGCTAAACAGCAGTGGAAGAGAACAGTGGCCTATGAGGAAGAATTCATTGTTCAGGAATTACAGTTTCATAAGGACCCAGATTTTTTTTTTTTTGTCTCCAAAGGCTATGGCAGCTGCAGTCGGTAGATGTGATTTAAAAAAAAAAAAAAAAAAAAAAAAACAAAACTCTGAGCAGAAGGTACATTCCCTTATGGCATGACCGTATTTTCTATAGCAATAATCTTCAGTCCACAAAAGGAACAAGAGAATAAGAGAAGACCACAGGAGACAGATACAATTTCATTCAAGGGGAAAAGCAAGGGCTGTACAACCAGATTACACAAAGGCGTGTGCTAGGGCTCTTGTTTATTATGATTTTAAATGTTGGTAGAGGGTTTATACCCACCAGCTTGTGTTTTGGAATTGGTGGAAGATGCTAGAATCTTCGAGGAGCAAAAGAAAAGAAACTGATTTAAACACACGCACATGCATTCACAATCCTAATCTGGCTGCAGTTTCTTTAAAAAAAAAAATGCAAAAAAAAAATACAAAAAGCTTCCTTCAAATTGTTCAGGACCACTCCAATGTCCTGTGTAAACCTAAACATTTGTATGTTTTTTCTGTGTCTCCTAAGTTACCCCGGTTACTTAATACATGCACAGTATGAAACATTTTTAAATGAGTTAGTCTTTATTGAATTATGATTTCCAGCAAACACTAATAACAAAATTCAAATTGCTCTGGCAGATGAGAATTTTTAGAGTGCTGGGACATAACCGAGATTCTAAGAGAATTCGAAGAGCCAGCCACCAAGTGTGTGTAGTAACTGGGTACTGAGTGATGAAATACTTTAAATAGTTAATTAGATTTGCCAAGAAAAAAAAAATCAATCATTAAGAGTCCACACACTAGGAGATACAGATGATAAAGAACTTGTTGGTACACCCAGGGTGCAGTCAAAAGTAAAGCTTAACAAAATAAAGTTTTCAGATTTCCATCGCACCGTCTGCAGTCAGCACAACGCAATTAGCAACACATCAGAAGGAGGGAAAAGCGACTTTTGCCCCATGATTTCTTTTTTCTAAGAAATTTCTTCAGCTTGCTTAAAAGGCATTTTGCAAGCGAGGAATAACAGAGACACTCAGATTCTATCAGGGGTTACATCGCCTATGAACACCTGCAAACTGAATTTCCTCTGTTTTGCTAACCATTTATTTTGTCTTTACTGGGTTTTCAAAGGGAAATGTGATAACCCCACTGTTCTTTAGACGCTCAACAGGATGTTTAATCTAATAAAGCTATTGCAACAAAATGGATTAAAGCAACATGGCACATTTGTAATTTGGGATCTGTGAAAGAATTTTAACATTCGGGCGCTGTGAGCTCAATCTTAAAAATGTTATTGGTAGATGAAAGCAAAGCATCTAAGTAACATCTGCTTTTCTTCTTTAAGTATCTTCATATTGCTACTACTTACATGAAGCCAGGACAAGAACGGCTCCTGGGATACCATTCCCTGTGTCTTTGCATCATTAAAAAAATAAAAAAAAATAAAAACACTTGAAGTCCTAGAATTATCATCTGGCAGAAACATCTAAGAGTAGGAAGAACACAGAAATGAAATGAGAAACAGGAATTTGAATATAAATATTATGAGGGTATTTTACCCTCAGATTGAAAAGCTGTCACCCAAAAAAGGTGATAAAATTTACTTACGAATTTTTAAAAATCAGTATTTCCCAAATATGTTTTGCACTGGATGTGTCCCTCTGGCTATGAAATGTATATTACACATCCCACATCTGACCTCGATTGTTTAATGTGTTGGAATTTTTATATTGTTGAGAAGGAAATGGTGATAGCTATCACTCTTCTTTGTACCACTTATTTCAGAAATGACCAGCTAACATCAAGCAAATCTACCTAGTACAGGGTAGAGACCAGTGATAGGCAACAGAAATATAACACGAGTGTAATGGTACATTTAAGGGGTCAACTTGACTGGATTAAGGGATACCTACAGAACTAGTAAAGTCTAGGCCAGGCACAGTGGCTCACACCTGTAACCCCAGCACTTTGAGAGGCCCGAGGTGGGAGGATCACTTGAGGCCAGGAGTCAAAGCCAGAAAGTCATGACCAGCCTGGACAACAATGGGCTGAAAAATTAGCCAGGCATGGTGGTACACATCTGTAGTCCCAGCTACTCAGGAGGCTGAGGCGGGTGGATTATTTGAGGCCAGGAGTTCAAGGCTGCAGCAAGCTATGATCATGCCACTGCACTCCAGCCTGGACAACAGAGCAAGCTCCTGTCTCAAAAAAGAAAAAAAAAAAAGAAGAAGAAGAAGAAGAAGAAGAACTAGTAAGAAAGTACTTTGGAATGTGCCTGTGAGAGTATTTCCAGAGGAGACTGGTGTGTGAGTCTGAGCTAAGTGAAGAAGATCCGCTCTCCATGAGGGCAGGCACCATGCAATCTCCTGGGGGCCCAGATAGAACAAAAACAGAGGAAAGGCAAATTGGTCTTTCTCTCTCCTGGACCTGGGATGCACTCTTCTCCTGCCATTGAACCTCAGAACTCCCAGCTCTCCATCCTTTAGAGTCTGGGACTTAAACCCCAGCTCCCTGGGTTCTCAGGCATTTGGACTTGGACTGAGCCATGCTACTGGCATCCTAGGGTTTCCAGCTTGCACGCAGCCTAATGGCGGGCCTTCTCAGCCTCCATAAATAACCTCTCATATATACAATATATCCAGTTGACTGTTTCTTTGGAGAATCCTAATACAGTGAGTCAAGTATTAATTTTAAATTTTCTAGTAGCCACATTCAAAAAGTTTAAAAAGTGAACTTTATTTAACTCAATATTCTAAAATATCTTTTTAACACAATTGACATGAACATATTAGATTTGTATACACTATTTTGCACTAAGTCTTTGAGATTAGGTATATATTTGAGACTTACAGCCTATCTCAATGACAACTAGTAACATTTCAAGCGCTCAATAGCCAACATGTGACATAGTGGCTACCATACCATACCATAGCAGAACTCTAGATATATAAAAGGGACTGTAAAGGGAAGGAAGTGAAGCAGCCATGGAATGATGTGCTAACTGGGCAGGAGCAGCAGAAGACAAGTGCCCAGATCCCCTTCATGTCTCCCTCCTTTCTGTCCCCATCTCCTCCTATGGGGGTTTCCCAAAGCCACAGGCTTCACCCACTGCCCTTCTCTCTTTAGACATTTTCTCTTGGTGAGCTGAATCATTCATTCTCTTATTGATTCAATAAACCTTTTCTGGGTGCCTGCGATGTGCCAAGTACACTGCTAGGTGCTGAGGTTTTAAGGACAAATAAGATAAATACCCATCAATGCACACTCGGGGTATGCATTGTGCTACAGTGAAGGATGCTAATGGGCATGTGTTCAGGCATAGGAGTATGGGGCAGGGGCAAGGAGAGGGGAGGAAGGTGGCTTACAGCTCAAATATTATCTCCCAGAAGGATTTCTCCTCATTCTTCAATATAGAGCAAAGGTCCTTACCCCCTCCCCAGGCATCCACTATTGCATCACCTTCTTTCATTTTCTTTAGAGCATGTATCCCCATCTGACACTTTTCTTCATTTATTATTTATCATTGACTCTCTTTCTAGAAAGTAAGCCCCATGACAGCAGGACCTTGTGGATCTCCTTCACCCAATGCCTTCAACAGACTAGGCATAAGTCAATAGTGTTCCATCCATCCATCCATCCCTTCCTTTCTTTCTTATACTGCCATCTCCAACTGGACATCTTATTTTAAGACTGACTGTAACCTGTTCTATGTAGCAAACAACTCTATGCTGTCTTTCCTCTAATTTGTCCTCCACACCACTAGATTAAGCCACCTGCAACAGTGGTTTCATTACATCAATCACCTGTTCAAAATTCACCATAGGAAAAAGATCTCAACACCCTAATGCAGGCCATCTAGGTTTTCTATAATCTGGTCACAAGGTTTTTCCCTAATTCTGCCCCATTCACACCTTCCCTCATTTACTCTACAAACACAGACCCTCATTCCAGGGATAAGGCAAAATTGACGGGTATCAACTATTTCTCTACTATCAACTCATCAACAGAACATAAAAGCAAAAAATAAAAAGGCGTTCTTCTCCTCCTCTGCTTTCATTCCAGGAGGATAGCCCGCTCAAAATTCTTTGTTGTCCAGGCTTATTTTACCCCCTGGTGAGAACTGTTTCCAGAACAAAGGGCAGGTTCCATGGGTAGCAGCACCTTGCAGGTAACAGAATTCAGATGGCAGTGGCAGTGTGAAGATGTATGATCCACACTCCGTGTCACAGCCTTGGGAGCCACGGACAGGCTGGGTGTGAACACCACCCAGAGAGTGGCCCTCCTTTGAATGGTCCCAGGGCGTGTTCTCAGTAGTGCCTATGATGGATCTGACCAAAGATCCCTTCTCTATTTGTCCTGGATGGCAAGAGTCATGATCTCCTGATATAATCAAAGCAAAGTTATGTGAAAGCTTACATTGAACCTCTCACCATCCGCGGCCAGTAGAGAACCCGATTTGATATGGATGTGAAATAAGTCGTCCTATTTATACTACCCTCTAAGAAGCCATCAACACTTCCAAATTCCAGGGGTTTCCTAATTCCTTTCCCTCTTTGCCCTTGAAATGCCTAGGCATTGCAGACACTCAGGCTTACTATCCTTTTGGAATAAGGGAATAGAAGAGGAAGAATGCTTTTATTTATTTATTTTATGCAAATAATTCAACACTAGGAGAAAAAAGTTAAGACACTAGTAGCCTGTTCTATCATTTCCCTGACTCATTAGGCAATCCCACATCAAGTACAAAATAAAAAGTAGCTTTAAAAAAGAGCAACACTGAAAGTAAAGGATTAGGCTCCAGTAACGAGGAGAGAGGTAACATTCCCACCCCTTACCTGGGCTTTACGGTCTAAGTACAACACTAAATACTGATTCTAACTGGACTGAGTCATGTAAGAATATTAAACTAAGTGGAGGGACTCTGCATAAAATGTTCTTGGCTTCAGTATCTGTAAAATCAAAAGAAGGGACTGGATAATTTCTAACCACATTTGTAATTTTGCTCTACTTACTTCAGGCTCCAGACCCCAGAGGACTAACTTTCAGCATGTATAACCTATTCTGTTAATTATTTTTCTTAATTAAATAACACCTCTAAGAATTACTTAACCACTGAGTGTATGCCTCGCCTCCATAATTAGAATGTAAAGTCCTCCAGTGTAATTCAACAAAAATATATTAAGTACCTACTGGGTCCAAGTCATAGTACAGGGACAGGGATTTCTCCCTAGGTGGCTGGCACATTCCTTCACACTTAATAGCAGTCACTTTCAACATGAAAGATTTCCTGACTCGGCTCCATTGCAATATTTTCTTAGCTTTTTTTTTTTTTCTTATGAGTAGAATACCTGGTGTAACAGACAGACGGGGGCTTGGAGAGATTCCAAAAAACAAAAGAATGTGTCTGCCATCCCCGGATATCCCTAGAGATTTCCGAAATCCATGATTTGTTGTGGAAATCACGAGTCTACCCTGCCAGCTGTTCTCCTTATTTTTCTTTTGTAAACAAAACCAATTTTTTTTTTTTTTTTTTTTTTTTTTTTTTTTTTTTGAGACAGAGTCTAGCTCTGTCGCCCAGGCTGGAGTGCAGTGGCACAATCTCGGCTCACTGCAAGCTCCGCCTCCCAGGTTCACGCGATTCTCCTGCCTCAGCCTCCTGAGTAGCTAGAACTACAGGCACGTGCTCCACCATGCCCGGCTAATTTTTGTATTTTTAGTAGAGACGGGATTTCACCATGTTGGTTAGGCTGGTCTCAAACCCCTCACCTCATGATCCACTCACCTCAGCCTCTCAAAGTGCTGGGATTACAGGCGTGAGCCACTGCGCCCTGCCAATAAAACCAGTCTTTAGCATGATCTAATGTGATGGAATGTGGCACTCTTGCTTCTGCCTTAAGAGTTCTTTGGAACGAGGCTAGGTAGACACCGTCCTAGCTTGCATTCCCCTGAAATCAAGCCCTGAGCCACCAAAGACTTGAGGACAGGTAGTTTATTCAAGGGATGATCCAGGAGATACAATTGCAGGAATGGGGGAAAATGAGACAGGAAAGACAGAAAAGCCCAAAAGGTGTGGTTCACAAGAACTACTGCCGTGGACCACTGCAGCTCAGTTCCACTGGGGACCCTGTGAGCTGCTGTGTCGATCAGAAGTGCTCCTGCAAGGGATGGGAAGGAAGGTGGGGCGCTCATCCGCTGACTTCTGTCTCTCAGTCGCTGAGGTCACTCCTGGGAAAGTTAAATCACCAGCTTCCGGGCAGCCCTGCATGGAGCTGGAGAAAGCTCACAGGCAGAAAAGCAGAGACACAGAGAACTGGACGCTGTCACTGTGCACAGGAACCAGCCACAGTAGCCACAAACGACTCAGCCGCCAGTCAAGGGGATGCAGGGCACGGTGTCAGCTGCATTTGCCACGTCGTTCATCTTCCTCAACCATCCCAGCCAGGCCAAAGGCCCCTAAACCTGGTTTCTACTAGGGGTCCTATCAGCATCTCCTGATTGACTCCTGATTGACTTGGGATTGATGTTACTTACACCCCTCTATCTCAAAGACCTGTTCTTCAAATGGAAGATGATGACGACTTTTACCATAAGGTGCAAGGAGGCAGAGAGATGTGACTGAGCTCTTATGTTTGATGGGGCTCAGGTCAGGGGTCACAAACGCAAATGCCTTCAATGGCTTTGGCTTTATGAGAATCATAAACAGGGATAAAGGCACAGTGAGAGTGATCCTGATGGCTCCAAGGGCAGGGTAAGAGGAGCCACAAGAGTGGCAAGGTGGGGAGCGTTGAGGGAGGGTGGGTGGGGGGCTTGCCAAAGGCACACAGTTCTGGAGCTGCCACGTAACTCCTGCCAACTCCAGTCATTCAACCGACACCGAGTGTCTAGGAACGCACCACAAACCAGGCTAAATATTCATCATACAGCTATTCACAATCCCAACCCTGGGGAATGAGAAGCAAAATGGTATGATAAATGCTCATGAAGAAAGTCCTTCACCAAGCCCGAAGTCTATTCTTAAAAATCTATTTTATGGTGGAACTGACATGTAAAACCCCTTATAGAAGTTTACATATGGAAAAATAAGGTCAGAGAACAAAAGTACCAAGTTAACCTATGAGCACCCTTATAAATATTTCTTATCACTTCTAACTTACTAATAACTGAGTCCCCCAAAAATGTTTAACTTGCAGATCACAGATGGGTCAAACTTTAAACTCAAATAGTTCAACTATAAAGCCTACACTCCTCATGCATAATCAATGAAACGTGATTAAAATGCAACAGTGACAGAACATTAAATGAACCGAGTATGAACTATATTTCATGCAGCAAAAATATATAATAGAGGTTACTATATTGTTAATTTCTGGTACAGAACAAACCACCTCAGAACTTAGTGACTTACTACAAACATTTATTATTTCTCATGACTCTGATCTGGGCTGTGATCTGGCCACAGCTAAGTGAGATGAGATGGCCTCACTCATGTCTGTAACCTCAGCTGGATGGCCTAGATGGTTGGCATCTCATTCTCCAAGAGGGTGGCTGGGCTTGGTCACGTGGGGACAGAAGGGTTCCCAGCAACTAGACATGTTAATCCTGATCACAAGTACCTTTCCAGCCCCTGAATCATCTTTATTATCCCAAAAGCAAGTCACACAGCCAAGACTGAGTCAGTACGGGAGGAGAGCTGAGGAGGCAAGAACAAATTGGGAGTAATCTACCATACAATTCTCTTGTGAGTTCTATGAAATACTTGTCAATTCCTTTTGCTTTGCAGCAGATGCATGAACTCTATTCTATGTCAGTCATTCATCCAAATATTCAATCCCTTCCCAATTTTATAACTCAGAATAAGTTCTTTCCAGGTCCCACAAAGTAACCAAGTTACAGAATGACTGCACTAAGAAGGTGATGAGCAAGAGAAATAGGAAGAAGAAGGGGAAGAAGATGAGGAAGCAGAGAAGGAGCTACAGCTGCTGCTACTACTGCAGGTAACATTTATGTAACCTACTCAGCATGGTGTGTATTTCTGAACCTCCTCACAACCCTCAGGAATTGTCCTCCCCGGCTGATTCTGTGCCCTCCTCCCACAGCACCAGGGATGCAGCCTTAAGACCCAGGGTACACCCTCCTCAGCTTCCCTTGTGTCTTCTAAGTTATACTGTTCACACTTCCTACTCCCAAGCCCCAGTTTCCACTCTTTCAAATACCAGTAACAAGAATGACTCACGGTTCATATACTGGAAATGCTCACGGTTGCTAGGAGTGATACAGAAGTATAACTCTTATACTAGAACTTTCCAAAGGGAAATGAGAAGGGATGTGTACACAGACTGCTTTAAGAGCAAGGTGGAAAAGTTGCTCAATGTGCCGGGGAAGGGAGGACAGGACTCTCGGGCAGGTTTCGTGATCCAGGTGAAACAAGACTTTGGCCAGTGACGCCTTTCTGTGCTCCAGTTTTCTCATCTGAAAAGTAGAGATGATCAGTAATAGGAGGTAATACACTGAAAGCATTTGTCCCAGCCCCTGAAAACAGCAAGGTAGCTGACAAACACCAGGAACCACTACACTTCACTCTGAACTGCACATGGTTTCACATTTAAGTGCCTCCAACTGAAACATCCTTCAATACATACCAAAAGAAACTTGATGGTCAGACTAAAGGGTGAGCTGCCGTCAATATCTTCCCAGGCTGTTTGTGCGCCACGTTCATACGCAGAACCCTCTGGCAAGGTACCTAAGCCTAGGTAGCAACTTCTATCCAGCAGCTCCCCAGGCAGGGAAGGATGTCTCTTCCCTTTCCTTCCTCCTCTCTTCCTGTGGCAAAATCCTCTAATACATCCATTTTAAGAAAGCAAAAGCTAGGAAGGAAATCATTAGCACACACGTGCACATATGCGCATGCACACATGCACACCCATGCACACACACGCACTTCTCTCTCTCTCTCCCTCTCTCTCTGTTTTCTGCCCGTAACTCCCACCTCCCAAGGCAAAGGAGAACAGAGGCCTGGTTATCATCCCTGCAAGAATATAGGGAAAAGGTCTCAACTAACTATGAACTGAGTGCTTATATCCCTCCAAAATTCATATATTGAAATCCTAATCCCCAATGTGATGGTATTTGCAGATAGGGGTCTTTGGGAGGTGATTAGGTCATGAGTGTGGGGCCCTAATGAATGGGATTAGTGCTCTTATAAGGAGACATGAGAGCATGCCTCCTTCCCTTCCCCTCTCCTCCCCTCCATCCATCCCCCCTCCACCATGTGAGGAACAATGAAAAGACATCTGTCTGCAAACCAGGAAGTGAGCCCTCACCGAACACCAGATCTGTAAGCACCTTGATATTGGACTTCCCAGCCTCGAGAACTGTAAGAAATATGTGTTTACTATTTAAGCCACCCACTCTATAATTTGTTACAGCAGCTCAAGCTGACTAAAACAAAAAACAAAACAAAATCCAAATTGATTTCTCAAATGTTATTACTGCCCAGGACAAGCCAAAGAGTTTGGACACCATCCCATGGATGACTGGGGATGATTGCAATGTTTATGCAGGGCATGAACCCATGCATGTTTGCTTTGAAAAACTAATATGTGTGGCAGTGGGTTGAGAAAGTCTAGAGCAGTGGTTCTCAAAGTGGGATCCCCAGACCGTGGCATCAGCATCACCTGGGAAACTTGTTAGAAACAATTCTCAGGCTCCACCTCAGCCCTGCTGAGTCAGAAACCATGAGTGGGACCCAGATGCTGTTTAACAAGCCCTCCTGGCTGGGTGCGGTGCTCACGCTTGTAATCCCAGCACTTTGGGAGGCCAAGGTGGGCGGATCACGAGGTCAGGAGATCGAGACCACGGTGAAACCCCGTCTCTACTAAAAATACAAAAAAATTAGCCAGGCGTGGTGGTGGGCACCTGTAGTCCCAGCTACTTGGAGAGGCTGAGGCAGGAGAATGGCGTGAACCCGGGAGGCGGAGCTTGCAGTGAGCCGAGATTGCGCCACTGCACTCCAGCCTGGTGGACAGAGCGAAACTCCGTCTCAAAAACAAACAAACAAACAGACAAACAAAAAACAAGCCCTCCAGGTGATTCTGATGTGCTGAAGGCGGAGAACCCAGGGTGTAGAGGCGGGTAGGCCCGATGGAGTTGTATGGAGCATCTCTGATTAAGACATCTTATCTCTGCTCCTGAAAGCCCATTGAAGTGATACTAAAGAAATATTTAATTTTTTTTTCTTGAGATGGAGTCTCGCTCTGTTGCCCAGACTGGAGTGCAGTGGTGCAATCTCGGCTCACTGCAATCTCCACCTCCTGGGTTCAAGCAGTTTTCCTGCCTCAGTCTCATGAGTAGCTGGGACTACAGGCACATGCCACCATGCCCAGTTAATTTTTTGTATTTTTAGTAGAGACGGGGTTTCACTGTGTTAGCCAGGATGGTCCCGATCTCCTGACCTCGTGATCTGCCTGCCTCAGCCTCCCAAAGTGCTGGGATTACAGGCGTGAGCCACTGCGCCTAGCCAATAAATATTTAAATATTTTAAGATACTGATGAAAGAGAAGAAAACAAGTAGGGAGAACACACACAAAAATGAAAGATGTCATACAAGTTTGGAAGGTGAAAGGAGGATGGAACAGTGAATAGCACTGTAGGAGCTGAAACAAGGGTGTGCAGAAGCCAAGAGAGGGAAGTGAGATGAGCCATCCCTCAGCTCCCTGGAGAGGTGCAAGAATTGGTGATGAAGAGGTTCTTAAGAGAATTCATCTTTTAGCATCTGCCCGGAGTATGGAACTTGGGAAAGGAGAGAGATCTCAAAAGACAAGCTTTAGGAAAGCTTTGCTCAGGGTCTGGGTCTATGCAAAATCCTCTATTGTGACCTCTCCAGGAAACATCTCATGAATAAAGCTACTGCAAATATGACGTGAGATGGAAAACTGTGCAAACAGAAGAAAGATTTCCTAGAAATGCTTGTTTCAAAATATAGCTAAAACATATTAATTTGTTTTTAATTCTTTTATCATAGACTGCATATTTATTTGAATTCAGTTTTGCTCAGACGATAGATAATATAGGTTTCCTGTTATATCCACTCCAATTACCTTGGGTTATGCCTAAGATCAGCAGTAAATAGGACTGAGGACCCAGCTGGGGAAGTCTCCAGTTTGCCTTAGGCTTAGGGGTACACAGATGATCATAGAACATATAAAAGACTTATATGGTGTCTTCTCCAGGGGTGATTCAAGTTTTGTAAAGCCGAAAGCTTACAGAATTTGTTAAGAAAAAAGAATACAAAATTATGAATACAAACTGCCCCAGGCCCCTCAATGTAATTTGAATAAAAACATTTAAAGACATGCAAGACCTAAAATGATTTAGCTCCTGTTCACTGGTTCTCAGGAAGCTATTGGAATTTATGCTCCAACACAAGAAAAGAAACTTAGATGGAGGGAGACACAGGATCTAGAAAATGGGATGACCCAGTGAGATATCACTTTATACCATCCAGAATGGCTAATATTAAAAAGTCAGATAATAACAAGTGCTGGTGATGATGTGGAGAAATCAGAACCCTCCTACACAGCTGGTGGGAATGCAAAATGGAGCATGCTCTATGGGAGTCAGTCTTGCAGTTCTTCAAAAGATTAAACAGATTGCCATACAACCTAGCAATTCCACTCCTTGGTGTATACCCAAGAAAACTGAAAATACAAGTCTACACAAAAACTTGTACACGGATGTTCATAGCAGCATTATTCATAGTAGCCAAAATGTAGAAACAACCTCAACGTCTATCAACTGATGAATGGATAAACAAAATGTGGTGTATCTACACAATGGAATATTATTTAGCCATAAAAAGGAACGAAGTGCTGATACATGCTACAACATGGAAGAACCTCGAAAACATGATGCTAAGTGAAAGAAGCCAGGCAAAATAGCATATATTATTCCATTTATATGCAATGTCCAGAATAGTCAAATCCATGCAGACAGAAAGTAGGTGATTGTCAGGTGGTGGGGACATCACAGGGAGTGGAATGGAGCAGAGGAGTGATCACTAAAGAGTACAAGGTTTCTTTTTGAGGTGATGAAATTGTTCTCAAATTGACTGTGGTAATGGTTGAATGCACCTGTGAACGAATTTTAAAAATTACTTAATTGTGCACTTTAAATGGGTGAATTACCATGGAATACTATGCAGTTATAAAAAGAATGAAATCATGTCCTTTACAGCAACATGGATGCAGCTGGAGGGCCATTATCCTAAGCAAATTAATGCAGGAACAGAAAACTCAATTCCGCATCTTCTCGCTTATAGGTGGGAGCTAAACATTGGGTATTCAGGGACATAAAGATAAGAACAATACAAACGGGGGGCCTGCGGGGGAGGCAGGGGGAGGAAGAAGGGTTGCAAAGCTAACTATTGTGTACTATGCTCACTACCTGGGTGATGACATCAGTCATACCCTATGCCTCAGCCTCATATGATATATCCATGTAATAAACTCACATGTACCCCTAAAAGTTGAAATTATAAAAAGTTAAAAATGAGTGAATTACATGGTATGTGACTATGTCATAATAAAGCAGGAGGAGGGAATGGAGGATGGGAGGGAGAGAACAACGGAGACACGGAAGCCAAGAGAAACAGTAGCAGGGGTGAGTGACACCAGGACACGAGAGAATATAATTGACACGGCACATCCCTCCCTCCCTCTCTCCTTCCTTCTTTCCCTCCCTCCCACTGCTGCTCTAACATTTGCGAAAGCATCTCAACACAGTCTCCCTGAAACATGTTACTCTGCACACCACCAAAATCCAAACCCCCTCCCCATGGCCTCGAGTGGAAGGAAATTCCTAAAAAGAGAGTGAACACGAGTCCCTGAGCTCCCAGGCTGAGCATCTGGGCCTAGAAAACAACTGGCTCAGGTAGGGCCAAGAGAAAGGCCAAGGCCAGGAGAACCACCTCCCTCCTAGCCCCCACTCCTTCCCCAGCCATCACCATCACAAAGCCACTAGACGTTTTGACATGTCTGGCCATGTTCAGAGGAGTTTAGCAGCTCTGAAAGAAAGCTGGTGGAGAGATTTAGTGACACATTCCCCAGAAATGTAAGCACAAAACCACAAAATAGTTAATATCTCTAGGAAAACCAAAGTGTAGCCCCAGAAAGTAAATCCAATTGCTGAACATTGTATGGCTCAGTTGAGAACAGTATTTACGTAGTTAATATAAGCATTAAGTCTTACTGTCACCAAAATTATGGCACCACTATATTTGGAGAAGAAAGAAAGAAATGAGTGGGTATCAGACGGGGAGGTGAATAGTTTAATAAGGCTAAAAACTAATCTTCCTATTGTAAAATCAAGGATAACGTCTAAAAGTTGGCCAGAGAAAGTGGGGAGCAGTAGCGATGTACAACAATGATTGAGGAGAAAAATCCCGAACAAAATAGCTAAAAGACTTGGAAACAGCTGCCTTCAAGAGGTGGAAATGGGGAACGCAGAACTACTTACAGCTGAACAAGTGTATGATCCTAAAAACACAGTTAGGCCCTTAAAAAACTGTATTCATTATACTTTGGGAATCCAACTAGGAGCCATAACTGGTGGCTTTATTAGCATTTAGTTACAAAAAAAATAATTACAAGGCATCCTGGAATGGTCACACATGAAAACATCAGGGAGCAAAAACATTACCCAACTGTTTTCCCGTATGTATCTCTCAGGAATTTGCTTTTCCAACTTTGTTGTTTATAGTGGCAACTTTGGAAGGTTTAATCCAGATATCACAGGACTACCAAAGTTAACCCATTTTTCAGAAGCTACCTGCACACCTCTGAGTCCAAATAAAAATCCTGGACACATCTGAAGTTTGTGCTAAGATTTCGCCACGGCAAACTTTCATTGCTTATCAGAGCGTGAATCTCAGGAGGCTATTCCAATAAGAATAAAGAACTTGACAACTGCCTAAAAGATTAAATTTCACAATATTAATACTCAATACTCATTGCAAGTTTTAAAGAGAGCAAATATCCTTCACTGCAACTCACAGAAATTTCTTATCAAAAACAATGAATTTCTGTCAGTGTGCAGAACCGTAAATCTTCATAATACTATCAACTCTTTAGGGTGATGCAGTATTTAATTTAAGAAACTTTTGTCCTAAAAGGATGGAAAAATTCTTAAACTCACCCTTCAAAGGTCTTTCTTTTCCCCTGGAAGACAAGGAGGTAACGCTCTTCTTCCTCTTCCTGGCTTTGAAATACCCTACTTAATTTCTCCTAGAGATAAGTGCTTGATACCTCTTCTCCAGTTTGCAATAATTACTAAAAGATGTGGAATTAAATACAAGTGTGTTTCGTGACAGTAAATCCCAGCTGGAAACGGTGCAGATGAAAGCAATAACTATCAGCAGTTAGTTCTTTTCCCCCTTTCGTGGGTGCAGAAAGAGAAACGAAAAAGTCAGTCTTTTCATTCAGATTACCTCTAGCAAGTTTATCCATCAAGAATTGGTGCCATTAAGTGAAATTCTCCTGGTTAACTTGAGTGAGTTACAGTTTGGAAATCATAAGACATATTACTTTTATCAAAAGCAATAAATGACCACTTAAGCATTAAATTGGAAAAAAATTGGTTTGAGAAGGGTGTACTGTATCCATTCCCTCTAAATAGGTGCAAATCCTAATTCTTCAACTATTAAATAACAGTTGAAAACCAGATCCACGACAGGAGTTTCAGAGGCGCAAGTGAACACCAGGGGAAATTCTGTGAACAGCAGCTTTTCTGACACCTATTTGCAATCAGAGAACGACTCTTTCAGATAAGAGGTGCTCCCACTTTCGTGTGTGTCAGGATCACTGTGGGCTTTTTAAAACACACGGGGCTGGGGCCCACCCCAGAGTTTCTGGTTACGTAGATCTGAGGCAGGCTGGGTAATTGGCTATTTCTAAGAGGTATCCCAGGTGATAGCGATGATACTGATCCCGAGAAAAACACTTTGAGAAACACCGCTTTAGATAAACATCTATTTTAGACACATAATTTTAATCCAGCTCTAATGAACTTTCAAAGTAATTAAGTCATAGGAATGATTTGCTTTAAAATCTTTTGTAAGACAATTCAGACAAATTTTCATGAGCATAAGGATGAGTATGGCTTAAAATCCTTATTTTCAAATGTCATCTTTTGTGAATCATTTTCAGAAAATGAGTCATTATTTCGTTATATATTTCTGCAAACACAGGTATTCAAATATCCAAGATCAAAACTGGAAAACTATGTCATTCAGTAACTAATATCTAATTATAAATGGCATACTCATTATAATGAATACAGTAAATTTAGATTAGGTCTGAGACTGGAAGTATAGCTGCTGGTACTTATGGCTTACTAAATGATCATCTTTTCTCTTCCGTAATGAAAAAAACTGTTGTGATTGTTCAAATATTGTACTTGTGGAATAATCACTGTAACTCTTGCAGCTTGCAAACTGTGACATTTACATCCTGAATTAGTATTCAAGGCAAGCCTTTAAAGAAGTAAATTAACTCTCTCCAACCACTATGTCTGTATTTTAAAAACTGCCTCCAGGCAAATTTTCGTGACTATTTACCATAATGTAGTGGGTAGTTGTGCTTCAGATATGAATAACTGAAACTAGCAGAAATACATGAAACACCCCATCAACTCACCAGGCATTTTTCAATGAAAACAAACCATTTTCCTAAACTAACTGTGTTTTGAACTATGTCTATTTTCACTTATAAATAACAATTCCAGACTAAAACAAAGATGAAGAGTGAAATCCACTTATAAGTAGAAAATGAACATTCTCATTAGTTAAGAGTTCAGCCCACCTGAACTAAATCTTTGCTGAGTCCTCTTCCTGTTCTTTACTCTTTCTCACTTTTTACCTGTCTCAGGTGTTTTCTAAAACCCCTACCTGACTTTTCCAGCCCATTTCATGACCTCTATTCAGACTGAAGCATCATCCCACTAATACTTTGGGATGTGGTCTCTTTCCATAAATGAATTTGAGAAATTTGGCTATTTGGAGATTGATTATAAAAGAATGGGCCACGTGCAGTGGCTCACGCCTGTAATCCCAGCACTTCAGGAGGCCAAGGCAGGTGGATCACCTGAGGTCAGGAGTTTGAGACCAGCCTGGCCAACATAGCAAATCCCCCATCTCTACTAAAAATACAAAATTAGCTGGGTATGGTGGAGCATGCCCGTGATCCCAGCTACTCGGGAGGCTGAGGCTTGAACCTGGGAGGCAGAGGGTGCAGTGAGCTGAGATCGCGCCATTGCACTCCAGCCTGGGCGACAAGAACAAAACTCCATCTCAAAAAAATAAAATAAAATAAAAGAATGATGATACAACCAAAGAAAAGACAATGATGAAAGATTTGCCGTTCTTATTTTGCTCTGACTTTGGATTTAGGAACCTCAGAGACCTGTATGTCCAAATACCACCTGGAGTAAAACTCACTAAATGAAAGAGGAAACTAAAGAGGAAACTTGAGAAAGAGCTGTGGCTCCACAGATGATTTTGACAGAATAAATATGCAATCCTGTGCCCTCACTTTTATATTAGGTTGGTGAAAAAGTAATTGCCATTGAAAGTCATGGCAAAAACTGCAATTACTTTTGCACCAACCTAACAACACTTAAGCAGAGCGATGAATTTTTTACGTGTGTGTACGTAAAGACACTTCCCCTGTAGGTTTTCTCTTTAGTTTTCATTTGGTGATGTGCACTTAAACACGCTCACTTCACTGCTTGCTTATTTACAGTTTCAAATGCCTTCTATCCCCTGACCTTCAGCCAGAATTTTAGATTTTTTTTTTTTTTTTTAGACAGGGTCTTGCTCTGTCACCCAAGCTGGAGTGCAGTGGTGTGGTCATATCTCACTGCAGCCTCGAACTCCTAGGCTCAAGGAATCCTCCTGCCTCAGCCTCCCAAAATGCTGGGATCACAGGCAGTCACCACGATCAGTGGGGATTTACCCTGCAGTCACTGGTACACAATATATGAAACAACAGTGTTTAAGACATTGGGCGTAAGACAGCAAGGGACAGTGAGCCCTGACAAATGGGAAACAAACACAGTGAGTGCTCTGATCGCCCCAACTTAGTGCCTGGGGAGCGTTTCCAGGCCACAGCACAGGAAGAGGGGGACCCAGGACAGGCCCAGTGACTCCCTGAGTTGAAGCCACAGTGCTGAGAGTCCAGGGAGATCAGGCAGCTAGAATTCTCAGAGCAGAGACTAGAGAAAAGAGAACTGCCCAGAGAGAAAATTCTAGAGATCTCCAGAGCTCTTTCTGTCACACTTTCAGCAGAAAATGGACCAGTACATGGTCTGAGGAGTCTACCCAAAGCTAGAGAAAGAACCACCTGGAAGGATTAGAGGGAGCAGAACTTCCGGCTCACACAAGGCCAAGAACAGTGCTTGTTCCCACCACCTGAACTGGGAAACTTCATAATTCAGGAGGCTGTGGGCAGAGTACTCAGAAGAGTCTTGCCTCAGTGGTGTGGGATATTTAGGCCTAGACTAAACACAACTCTGATCCTGCCTAACGAATCTTAAAAGCAAGACCCAAAAGGATGGAGCAATTTTCAAGCAACTTAACTGTGTCCCAAAACAAACCCCAAGAATATTTGTAAAACTACATAAATATCCAGCACCCAACAAAGCAAAATCCACAATGTCTGCATCCAGTAGAAAATTACCAGGCAAGGAAGGAAGGAAAACAGGACCCATAATGAAGATAAAGCCCATCAATTGAATCCAAGCCAGAATTAAAATCAGTAAGAAATCCTTTCTTTTTTTTTTTTTTTTTTTTTTTGAGACAGGGTCTCACTCTGTTGCCCAGGCTGGAGTGCAGTGGTGCGATCTCAGCTCATTGTAACCTGTGCCTCCCAGGTTCAAGCAATTCTTATGCCTCAGCCTCCCTGGTAGCTGAGATTACAGGCATGCACCACCACACCTGGCTAATTTTTGTATTTTCAGTAGAGATGGGGTTTTGCCATGTTGCCCAGGCTGGTCTTGAACTCCTGGCCTCAGGTGATCCGCCCACCTCGGCCTCCCAAAGTGCTGGGATTATAGGCATGAGCCACTATGCCCGGCCAAGAAATCCTTAAGCAAAACAGAACTGAAGCAAATGGAAACAATAATCAATTCTATTTTGAATGTATACGTCATTTTTATTTTATTTTGATTTTTTTTTTTTTTGACCTAGGCTGGAGTGCAGTGGTGAGATCTTGGCTCACTGCAGCCTTGACCTCCTGGGCTCAAGTGATCCTTC
Organism: Symphalangus syndactylus; assembly: GCF_028878055.3. NCBI lineage: Eukaryota > Metazoa > Chordata > Mammalia > Primates > Hylobatidae > Symphalangus > Symphalangus syndactylus. Next base: position 23,453,388 of record NC_072433.2, read on the forward strand.
CAAGTAGCTACAGGCCGATACTACCATGCCTGCCTAATTTTTGTATTTTTTGTAGGGAGGAGGTCTCACTACATTGCCCAGGCTGGTCTCAAATTCCTAGACTCAAGTGATCCTCCCACCTCAGCCTCCCAAAGTGCTGGGATTACAGGCATGAGTCAAAGCACCCAGCAGAATTTATAAGTCATTTTAAAAAGACATAATTGTGAAAGAATATGTCAAGTTGTTTTTCTCGTATTTCATACTCAAAAAGGTAAAAAAAAAAAAAAAAAAAAAATGAAGTATCAGAATAATATACCAAAGACAGTGCTTAAATCTCCTCTCCTGAACAGTTTTTAGAAAATTCCTATGTAGCAATGAGACAGATTTTGGCCTATGGTAAGGAAGAACATATTAGGAGGAACCATATGAAATTGCCATTTTATAGGTCAAAAGTGAATGCATGCTAGCAATATCACATACCTGTTGGCTTCCTGCAATCTCAAGTGTTCAAGTCAGGTGATCTCCGGCCAAGGAGGATGTGACAGAGTAAAGGAATTCATGCAGCATTATGAGGAAAGTGGACTAAATCGCCTCTAATGCCCCTTCACATCCTAAGGGTTTGTGTTTTTTTGGTTGATGTACACTTCCCTTTTAGGGTGAGTCAGAAGAGGGATTGCTTCCTTGACATGATGTATTTACCTCTTTCACACCTTTGCAAACGTACTCATTCCTCTCTGTGGCTGCAGAACACTTGAGGGCAGGTCATTTGGGTAGAACGGGAGATGGTGACCCTGAAAGCTAGACAATGTGTAGATGTGCAGCTTACAGAATGGAAAACTTAAAACTGGTTGCAAGAGCAAATCATTGTTTTGTCTAAATATTGGCTGAGACCAAATGCCTGTCTTTTACTCTGAATGTCTTCAGTGATCGGATATGAGCAAATATCTGCCTCTGTAATTTTAATATTTACAAGGTTATTATTATAACTCTGACCCTTGTCTTCCTAACAAGTGTGTTATGGGATTAGCTAATTGATCATGATGAAGTACTCTGAGTTCCTTGTAGAAAAATACTACATTAAATAGAGAACCAGTATCCCGCCTAAATGCCTTATCTCCATGTTGAGATTACTAACTTCCCACTTAATGAAACTGATCTCTAAATACACATAACGAGCTGTAGTTAGTAAATTCAAACACCATAAAATAAATGATTGATTTTTTTTAATTTAAACTGCGCTGTTGGGACTAATTTTGCCAATTTGAAGGTCATTCCTAAATAACCAAATCCTCATTTACACTGCTAACTGGCTCTTTAGTACATTCGCAAATAGAACATATTACATTCCTATCATCAAACAACTTTCCCATTAGCTACAGTAAATACTCTGCACTTTGGTCACCCATCAGTTCCCCATAGAGTTATGGGTTATAAGTTTAATCGTTTCATTTGCATATCCAGCTGAGGTAAATTAGAAAAAGTCGCCACACTCATTACACTTTATTGCATTGCAAACACAGATGTCTGTTTTTCCAGACCCGCTTAACCTTGACCTAAAGAAAAAGATTAGAGTAATACAGTGGGAAAATAGACACTGTGTGTTCACTTGGCTTCTCACATCTGAACTGCATTGAATTTCCTTGGAAATAAGAGAATTTTCATTTTTTAATTAACAGGGTAACCTTGAAAAAAAATCATAATTATCAGATACTGCTTCCCTTAGTTATGAATTATCTGTTAAAAGATCTTCAGACATAATTTTCCTGGACAAATAAACATAAGCAAACCATCTCTATAAAGAATAACTTCACTACATTGAAAAAAAATTCCTTCACTAGGAAGTGATAACACCCAGCCACCATCTAGCTTAGTGTTAACACTGGTGAATTCATCTTACCACAAAAGACCCCAAATCACAAAAGACCCCAGATGGCCAAAGCGTTTGGGGAAATGCTTTGGAAATGATAACACTCTGCCACCAGCCAGCTTAGTGTTAATGCTGGTGAATTCATCTTACAAAATTAGCTTAGTATTAACACTGGTGAATTCATCTTGCAAAATGACAGGCAAACGGGCCAAGAAATAGATGGCCAAGGGCGCTCTGGAGTTTGTGACTTTCACTCACTGTGTACTATTGTTACCAGAAAGGGGTCCTGATCCAGACCCCAAGAGAGGGTTCTTGGATCTCGCACTGGAAAGAATTCAGGGCGAGTCCATAGAGTAAAGTGAAAGCAAGCTTATTAAGAAAGTCAGGGAGTAACTAATGGCTACTCCATAGACTGAGTAGGTCATTCCCAAAGGTAACAGGAGGAACATGTCCACCCTAGGTACAATGCTTGTTTATATCATGGGGAAATGTGCTCCACTACAAGGGTTTATGATAAAGGATTAATTTTCTTAATTACTATATTTTGCAAGAATCAATATCAACATCTTTAAAGCAAAATTAGAAATGCTCTTCTCAAGATATCGGGATACCAGGACATTGCTGAGTCTGACTCTGTTTAGTAAATGTTATCAATCTGTTCCCTCAACAGTAAACCCCTAGAGGGTAGAAATATCTAATCTGGGAACGCAGCCAGGTAGTCCCAGCCTCATTTTTCCCAGCCCTCCCTCAAGATGGAGTCACTCTGGTTCAAATGCATCTGACACTATCATCTGTCTCCCTCACTGTACTCTGATAACTGAATGAAAGGCCCTCTTCCACCTCCCTGGTATTGCTCCAGGAAAGTTCCTTATGCACACCTGTGCAAGCACATGGTGCAAAGGGATAGACTTTCTGTGTATGCACAAGTGACAAATCTTTAATTAGGGTCCATTATCCCAACTGCCACATCTTCATACACAATGGAGAAAAGCCATTTCTACATGTAAATTTTGGGAGCTTTTGCTGTTCTTTTTACATTGACAGACACAATTGTATATTTTATCACATACAACTTGATGTTTTCAAGTATACATACATTGCGAAATGACTAAATCTAGTTAACATATGCATGACCTCAAATAGCTAGCATTTTTGTGGTGAGAACACTTAACATCCACACTCTCAGCATTTTCCAAGAATTCAATGCATTGTTATTAATAACTATAGCCACCACGTTGTGCAATAGGTCTCTTAAACCTATTTCTTCTAACTAAAATTTTGTATGATTTGACCAACATCTCACCAGCTCCTCTCCCAACCACCTCAGCCCCTGGTAACTGCCACTCTCTACTTGTATGAGACCAACTTTTTTAGATTGCACATATGAGTGAGATCGTGCATTTTTCTCTTTCTGTGCTTCGCTTATTTTGTATAACATAATGTCCTCCAGGTTCAACCATGTTGTTGCAAATGACAAGAGTTCCTTCTTTCTTATGGCTGAATAGTATTCTATTGTATGTATACCACATCGTCTTTATCCATTCACCCACTGATGGACACTCAGGTTGATTCCATATCTTAGCTATTGTGAATAATGCCACAGTAAACATGGAAGTGCAGATATCTCTTCAATATACTGATTTTATTTCATTTGGATATGCACAGCCAATGGTGGGATTGCTGGATCACACGATAGTTCTATCGTTAATTTTTGTAGGAACCTCCATATTGTTTTCTATAATGGCTGTACTAATCTACATTCCCATCAACAGTGTGCAAAGGTTCCCTTTTCTCCACATCTTCACCAACATCTATTTTCTGTCTTTTTGATAATAGCCATTATAACAGGTGTGAGGTGATATCCCATTGTGGTTTTAATTTGCATTTTCCTGATGATTAGTTATATTGAATATTTTTTAGACACCTGTTGGCCATTTGGATATCTTCTTTTGAGAAATGTCTATTCAAGTCCTTTGACCATTTTTAATTGAGTTACTCATTTTTTTGCTATTCAGTTGTTTGAGTTCCTTATATATTTTGAATATTATTTTCTTTGTTAGGCAGAAGCTTTGTAGTTTGATGTAATCCCACTTTCTATTTTTGCTTTTGGTGCCTGTGCTTTGGGGACCATATTCAAAAAGTCATTGCCCAGACTTTTCTTCTAGTAGTTTTATGGTTTTGAGTCTTACATTTGAGTCTTTAATCCATTTTTGTTGATTTTTGTATATGGTAAGAGACAAAGGGTCTAATTTCGTTTTTCTGCATGTAGATAGGCAGTTTTCCCAACACTGCTTATTGAAGAGACTTTCCCTTGCCCATTGTTTGTTCTTGGCTCCTTTGTCAAAAATCAATTGGTTGCAAACATGTGGATTTACTCCTGTGTTCTCAATTCTGTTTTGTTGGTCTATGTGTCTTTTTATGCCAGTACCATTACCACTTTAGTTACTGTAACTTTGTAGTATATTTAAAATTAGGAGCTGGGTGCGGTGGCTCATGCCTGTAATCCCAGCACTTTGGGAGGCCACGGTGGGTAGATCACCTAAAGTCAGGAGTTTGAGACCAGCCTGGTCAACCTGGTGAAACCCTGTCTCTACTAATAGTACAACAATTAGCTGGGCATGGTGGTGGGCACTTGTAATCCCAGCTACTCGAGAGGCTGAGGCAGGAGAATTGCTTGAACCCAGGAGGTGGAGGTTGCAGTGGGCCAAGATCATGCCATTGCACTCCAGACTGGGCGACAGAGCGAGACTCCTTCTCAAAAAAAAAAAAAAATTAGGTAATGTGATACTTCCAGCTGTGTTCTTTTTGTTCAAAATTGCTTTGGCCATTTGGGTCTTTTGTGGCTCCATATCAATTTTAGGATTGTTTTTCTATTTCTGCGAAGAATGTCATTGGTATTTTGATAGGAATTGTGTTAAATCTGTAGATTACTTTGGGTAGTACGGACATTTTAACGATATTAACTCTTCCACTTCATGAACATGGGATATATTTCCGTTTATTTGTGTTTTCGTCTATTTCTTTCATCAGTGTTCTATACTTTTTATTGTAGAGATCTTTTACCTCCTTGGTTAAATTTATTTTTAAGTATTTAATATTTTGTAGCTTTTGTAAATGGAATTGTTCTCTTAATTGCTTTTTCAGATAGTTCAGTGTTAATGTATAGAAATGCTACTGATTTCTGTATGTTGATTTTGTATCCTGCAACTTTATTATCAGTTCTGACAATTGTTTGGTGGATACTGTAGGGTTTCTATATATAAGATTGTGTCATCTACAACAGGGCAATTAACTTCTTCCTCTCCAATTTGGATGCTTTTTATTTCCTTCTCTTGCCTAATTGCTTTGGCTAGGACCTCTGGTACTATATTGAATAGAAGTGGTAAGAATGGATATCCTGATCTTAAGAGAAAAAGCTTTCAACTTTTCTCCACTGAATATGATGTTAGCTATGGATTTGTAATGCATGGACTTTGTTTTGTTGAGGTATATTTCTATAAATTGTTAATAGCTATAATCAAAAATTCAATGTAAAATTAAACCTGAAGAAGTGTCTTTAAACAAATATGAAAATCAGCAAAAGCAATATGTATGTGATGTATGTATGCATTGTATATATGTATATAACATTGAAAGAAGTCCTTTTAGGGAGCATCTGAAACTCAATCAAAGCATACAAACAAATCATTTTCTTTTTTTTATTTTATTATTATTATACTTAAAGTTTTAGGGTACGTGTGCACAATGCGCAGGTTTCTTACATATGTATACATGTGCCATGTTGGTGTGCTGCACCCATTAACTTGTCATTTAGCATTAGGTATATCTCCTAATGCTATCCCTCCCCCCTCCCCCCGCCCCACAACAGTCCCCGGTGTGTGATATTCCCCTTCCTGTGTCCATGTGTTCTCATTGTTCAATTCTCACCTATGAGTGAGCACACGCGACATTTGGTTTTTTGTCCTTGCAATAGTTTGCTGAGATTGATAGTTTCCAGCTTCATCCATGGCCCTACAAAGGACATGAACTCATCATTTTTATGGCTGCATAGTATTCCATGGTGTATATGTGCCATATTTTCTTAATCCAGTCTAGCATTGTTGGACATTTGGGTTGGTTCCAAGTCTTTGCTATTGTGAATAGTGCCGCAATAAACATACGTGTGCATGTGTCTTTATAGCAGCATGATTTATAATCCTTTGGGTATATACCCAGTAATGGGATGGCTGGGTCAAATGGTATTTCTAGTTCTAGATCCTTGAGGAATTGCCACACTGTCTTCCACAATGGTCGAACTAGTTTACAGTCCCACCAACAGTGTAAAAGTGTTCCTATTTCTCCACATCCTCTCCAGCACCTGTTGTTTCCTGACTTTTTAATGATCGCCATGCTAACTGGTGTGAGATGGTATCTCATTGTGGTTTTGATTTGCATTTCTCTGATGGCCAGTGATGATGAGCATGTTTTCATGTGTCTGTTGGCTGTATAAATGTCTTATTTTGAGAAGTGTCTGGTCATATCCTTTGCCCACTTGTTGATGGGGTTGTTTGTTTTTTTCTTGTAAATTTGTTTGAGTTCATTGTAGATTCTGGATATTAGCCCTTTGTCAGATGAATAGGTTGCAAAAATTTTCTCCCATTCTGTAGGTTGGCTGTTCACTCTGATGGTAATTTCTTTTGCTGTGCAGAAGCTCTTCAGTTTAATTAGATCCCATTTGTCAATGTTGGCTTTTGTTGCCATTGCTTTTGGTGTTTTAGACATGAAGTCCTTGCCCATGCCTATGTCCTGAATGGTATTGCCTAGGTTTTCTTCTAGGGTTTTTATGGTTTTAGGTCTAACATGTAAGTCTTTAATCCATGTTGAATTAATTTTTGTATAAGGTGTAAGGAAGGGATCCAGTTTCAGCTTTCTACATATAGCTAGCCAGTTTTCCCAGCACCATTTATTAAATAGGGAATCCTTTCCCCATTTCTTGTTTTTGTCAGGTTTGTCAAAGATCAGATAGTTGTAGATCTGTGGCATTATTTCTGAGGGCTCTGTTCTGTTCCATTGGTCTATATCTCTGTTTTGGTACCAGTATCATGCTGTTTTGGTTACTGTAGCCTTGTAGTATAGTTTGAAGTCAGGTAACGTGATGCCTCCAGCTCACAAACAAACCATTTTCAAATGCAACTATAAAGGGCATGGAAAACACTTGGCTTCATGCTCAAGTTAAAACTGTGTAAGAAGGTACACGAAGTACTTTTATGAGGTATACGCATGCCCAAAGAGATGTGCTTTCAAGATAAACATGGATAAGAAGAATTGCAAAAAGAAAAACCAGAAAGAGGAGATAACAAGTAAAGTATGCCAAAAAAAATGTAGATCCAAAAATCAACTTAGGTAACATATGAGAAGTTTATGCCCAGAAAAAAATTTATATCGATGACCAAGAGAAGACCTCAATAAAAACATACAAAATTGTGTTTTATCTTTACAACTGAGGCATCTTTCAGGAAAGCTAATGAAGTTTAAGCTCCAGGCCCCTCAATTGCACAGCCCTTTCTAAAGCCCTACAGGAGTCCTAGAAATCTGTTTTGGTAAAATTTTCAAATCGAGATATTTTTAGCCATCATTAGTTAAGACACTGTCTCTTTTCATTCTGAATTCTCTGACATCCTTTCCTTTGTGTCAGATGACATTGCAGCAACTGCAGGCATTTCTGATGTTTGGTAAAGGGGAAGTTGAGTTGGCAATACACTGATTTGGGGATTATGGGGGATACTGATGGGTTTTGTCATCCTTCCAAGCGTTATTAAAATACTGCTCACCTTCCCAGAGGAATGCCTGGGAGTACTCCTTACTTCCCACTTTGCCCATTCATACAGCTACCTGACACAAAGGAGTAGGGTCAGGAGCTATATCATGATCTGCCAAAGTTTGAAAAGTATCAAGCCAGAAACCAATCGGTAAAATTCTTCCCATCATCAGATATACATAATCGCAAGCAGCGGATTTAGTGCTCATCAATGCATAGTCAAAATAGACGCTCTCTCCTGTCAGAAATGGTACAATGTGTACAATTTGAAACACACCATACATTTATTTTGTCTTTTTAAAATAGGAATGTTTAAACATGCCATTTTTACTACAGTTTTGAAAGATGTCTTGTAAGGGTTTAATAAAATAAAAGAGATTGTAGACTTCTGATTTGGATGTATATAAAGAGTTTCCTCTTTTAGACTCTTTACATTTATTAAAGAACTGAAAGTTCAGATTAAAACATAATGAAATATGTAACAAAAGAGATAAAAATGAGAGTTGAAACCAGTAGATACTACTCAGACATCAAGAAAAGAATTTTATCAAAAATGTTCAAATCATGCCAAAAGCAATAATTCATTCAAGGAGGAGATCAATGATGACTAGTAATAATAAATACACTCTTCAACTGTGTGACCATTAAGTTAATAAAGAGAAGGAACTCAAACATGCTGAGGAAAGCTTCAATTTCTTCCTGATTCGACAGGAAGTTCTGACATCAATAAAGATAATATAAAATTTACAACGTACAAGGACATTGACAACAAGGAGTGTTGTCAATTCAAAGACCAACACTAATCACTGCCTGAGAAAATCTGAAATGCCTTGAAATTTCAAAGCCTATATAAAAAAGAAACTTGGCTGGGCGTGGTAATCCCAGCACTTTGGGAGGCCAAGGCGGGTGGATCACGAGGTCAGGAGATTGAGACTATCCTGGCTAACGTGATGAAACCCTGTCTTTACTAAAAATACAAAAAAAATAGCTGGGCGTGGTGGCACGTGCCTGTAGTCCCAGCTGCTCAGGAGGCTGAGGCAGGAGAATTGCTTGAACCTGGGAGGTGGAGGTTGCGGTGAGCCGAGATTGTGCCATTGCACTCCAGCCTGGGCAACAGAGTGAGACTCTGTCTCAAAAAAAAAAAAAGAAAAAAGAAACTTGATAATTTCCCTAAATTTGAATCCTAAACAATTTTAAAACTTTACATGGCATTTCCAATAACAAATTGGAATGCTAAAACAAACTTTCTTAAACATCAATAATAAATTAAAATGTTGATCAACCATGCTTAAAAAAAACTGAATGATATTTGTGTCCCCTCAATAGAAAGAAATACTAAAAAATCATGTCAAGACTATGCAACCAAAAACTGCAAGGGAAATAGTACCACGGAGGTGTGTCAGGGAGTTAATCACTAAAAATGGAATATTATTTCCCTGAATCATATGATATTTGTTGTATTTGTCTGCCTTTAAGGCTTTGCAATTTTGTTTGCTTCTTTCAATCTAATGATTTACTTCTATATTTAATTTTGTATTCATCGTTTTGTATTCTGTTAAAGAGGGCTCTAAAACCTACATAAGCTTTAGGCTCTACAAATTCTGGATTTTCTCCTGCCTCAAAGCACCACTCAATTTCATATATGCACAAGAGAATACAATTAGATGTTCACAATGAAACGAAGTCTGCGTGATGAGGTTCAGAATCCTGATGGGGCAAAAAATTGAAGATCAAAGTGAAATTTCCTCAGGATAATGAAAACTGGCCTTGTATCTCAGTGGATCTCTTCCACAAAGAAACAACAGCAACCCTTGCCTTTGCCTAGAAACAGAAAGTCACTTGTGGTCTCTTGACTGTTGTGATGTTGATTCTCAACTAAATATTACCAAACGCCATGTCAGAAGGACGATGCACAGGCCACCTAGTTCAAGTTATGATTCCCTCTCTGAAGCACACCATTTTTCTTTAATAAAGAATTACTACTGCAGGCCAGGTGTGGTGGCTTACGCCTGTAATCCCAGCACTTTGGGAGGCTGAGGCAGGTGGATCACTTGAGGTCAGGAGTTCAAGACCAGCCTGGTCAACATGGTGAAACCCCATCTCTAGTAAAAATACAAAAATTTGCCAGGTGTGGTGGTGCAGGCCTGTAATTCCAGCCACTTGGGAGGCTGAGGCAGGAGAATCACTTGAACCTGGGAGGCAGAGGTTGCAGTGAGCTGAGATCATGCCACCGTACTCCAGCCTGGGTGACAGAGCAAGACTCCAACTCAAAAAAAAAAAGAAAAAAGAATTATTACTGCAAAAGAAAAAAAGAAAGAAAAGAATATACAGGAGAGTCCTTGCCCACGCCTATGTCCTGAATGGTATTGCCTAGGTTTTCTTGTAGGATTTTAATGGTTTTAGGTCTAACATATAAGTCTTTAATCCATCTTGAATTAATTTTTGTATAAGGTGTAAGGAAGGGATCCAGTTGCAGCTTTCTACATATGGCTAGCCAGTTTTCCCAGCACCATTTATTAAATAGGGAATCCTTTCCCCATTTCTTGTTTTTGTCAGGTTTGTCAAAGATCAGATAGTTGTAGCTATGCGGCATCATTTCTGAGGGCTCTGTTCTGTTCCATTGATCTATGTCTCTGTTGTGGTACCAGAACCATGCTGTTTTGGTTACTGTAGCCTTGTAGTATAGTTTAAAGTCAGGTAGCGTGATGCCTCCAGCTTTGTTCTTTTGGCTTAGGATTGACTTGGCGATGCGGGCTCTTTTTTGGTTCCATATGAACTTTAAAGTAGTTTTTTCCAATTCTGTGAAGAAAGTCATTGGTAGCTTGATGGGGATGGCATTGAATCTATAAATTACCTTGGGCAGTATGGCCATTTTCACGATATTGATTCTTCCAACCCATGAGCATGGAATGTTCTTCCATTTGTTTGTATCCTCTTTTATTTCATTGAGCAGTGGTTTGTAGTTCTCCTTGAAGAGGTCCTTCACATCCCTTGTAAGTTGGATTCCTAGGTATTTTATTCTCTTTGAAGCAATTGTGAATGGGAGTTCACTCATGATTTGGCTCTCTGTTTGTCTGTTATTGGTGTACAAGAATGCTTGTGATTTTTGTACATTAATTTTGTATCCTGAGACTTTGCTGAAGTTGCTAATCAGCTTAAGGAGATTTTGGGCTGAGACAATGGGGTTTTGGGAGGGGAGAGGGACAGCATTAGGAGATACACCTAATGCTAAATGACGAATTAATGGGTGCAGGAAATCAACATGGCCCATGGATACATATGTAACAAACCTGCACATTGTGCACATGTACCCTAAAACCCTAAAGTATAATAAAAAAAAAAAAAAAAAAAAAAAAGAATATACAGGAGAGTCAAGCTATGCAGCTTCATTTCCCTAGTGCTATATTTTTCTTTAGGCTAATGAAAACATGGAATTTGCACCAATCTACCCTTCAGTGCTTCTAAAAACATTATGAGGTCCACCATTGTTTATCAGGCCTGTAAAATTTCCTAAGTTGGCACTCACATTTGCTGTGTTATGCCTCCTTCCTTTTGTCTTCCAGAACTTCCTCTCTAGTTTCCTGTATGATAGAACTTAGAGAATACTAACATGTTCTAATAGAAAATTCATTCTGAATTCTTCTGTGAATATAAAATATTTGGAGGATTTAAAAGAAGAGAACATAAACTTTACTTTGGGCCAGCTGGTTATCATTTGGCCTGCCTTGAAGTTGTTTAATCCTCAGGAATGAGCCAGTCTTTATCCTCAGAGCAGCAAAAGACTCTCAAACGTGAAACAATGGACCCTTATGAGTCCCTTGTTGATCTATTTCTGCAAGAGATTTGGTTAGTTTTTCCAGCAAAGAATCTTAAAACCACACTACTGAAAAGGACACAAAGAGGTGATCTTCTGAGCCAGACTGCCAAAAAGGACTGCACTTAAAATAATGAAAACAGATAGTCATTGCTCCTGTTCTTAAAATCTTTATAGGACAGATGCTTCTCTCAAAGACAACTCTGTGTTGGTTTTAGGAGCACTGCGGCTGAATGAAGATCTATAACGCTGGCAAAGTGATCAATACCCTGTCAACTGCAACAACCACGTCAAGATGTCTACATCCAAAGAAACAACTGGCTCAGAGGATTAAGGTAATATATATAACTCCCAGTAGGAAGGTTTCGCCTCCCTGAAACGTTTAATCAAATTAAGCATCAGAAACCGTAGTGGCTTACATGGAGAAGGAATTCTTCATCTAACCCTTTAACTAATATCCGTATTAATTATCCATCCAATGGAACTCTGAGTTATACGATCAAGTTTTACTGGACTAAAAGAAAATCCCCAAAACAAAGCTTCCTTTTGATTGATTTGCCTGATATACTGTAAAGTGTCTTTTGTTGTTGCTGTTTTTGAGATGGAGCCTTGCTCTGTCTCCCAGGCTGGAATGCAGCGGCGCAATCTCGGCTCACTGCAACCTCTGTCTCCCAGGTTGAAGCAATTATTCTGCCTCAGCCTCCCCAGTAGCTGGGACTATAGGCACAAGCCACCACACCCAGCTAATTTTTATATTTTTTGGTAGAGATAGGGTTTCACCACGTTGGCCAGGCCGGTCTTGAACTCCTGACCCCAGGTGATCCACTCACCTCAGCCACCCAAAGTGCTGGAATTACAGGCGTGAGCCACTGCACCGGACTAGTAAAGCTTTTTTTAATTGTGTAAAAAGTGCAGAATAATACATACCTCATAGAGTACAGATTGAGAGACTGGCCGCAAATCTTCACCCTTCCTTGCACCTGTACCCTTAACACGGCCTCGCGATGGTAACAAATGTCAATGGCAATAATGAAGTTGATGTTCATCTCAACACAAGATTTTAGAACAGTGCACTTTCTGCCTTCACAACTCTAAGATAATTGCATACATTATAACATACTTAGTTAATGGCTATTATTCAGTATTTCTCAGGGTTTTCCAAAGAAATGGATCCAATAGGAATATATTTTATATCTATAGATATCCCTATTTATATCTATATTGATAGACATATATATCTCTATGTATATATCCATATATATAAGATATGTTTCTCTCTGTCTCTCTCTCTCGATATATACGTATCTATCTCTGGAAACAGAGAGAGAGAGGTGTTAAGGATTTCCATGTAACTGTGGAGGCTGACAAATCTAAAGTCAGTAGGGTAAGCCAACAAGCTAGAGACCCAAAGACGCTGATATTTTAGCTCCAGTCTGAAGGTAGTCTGGAGGCAGAATTTCCTCTTCTCAGGGGAGTTGAGTCTTTTCTCTATTAAAGCCTTCAACTAATTGGATGAGAACCATCCACACTACAGGAGATAATCAGCTTTACTCAGAGGCTGCTGATTTAAATGTTAATCTCAGCTTTAAAATACCTTCACAGACACAACTAGAATAATGGTTTGTCAAATATCTGGGTTCCATGGCCTAGCCGAGTCGACACATAAAATTAACCATCCTATGTCCGTCCATCCTTCTGTTTATTCAACAAACTTTCATATGATGCTACCATGTACAAAGCAGCATGCCACATGCCACTGACACACAAATGTTAGCTGCTATACTCATGTTTGTTGGTGTGTGTGTGTATGTGATGGAATCTTGCTCTGTCACCCAGGCTGAAGTGCAGTGGCGTGATTTCAGCTCACTGTAACCTCTGCCTCCCAGGTTCAAGTGATTCTCATGCGTCAGCCTCCCAAGTAGCTGGGATTACAGGTATGCACCAACACACCCAGCTAATTTTTGTATTTTTGGTAGAGACAGGGTTTCACCATGTTGCCCTTGCTGGTCTCGAACTTCTGACCTCAGGTGATCCACCCGCCTCAGCCTCCCAAAGTGCTGGGATTACAGGCATAAGCCACCATGCCCACCCTATACTCATGTTTTTATTTACAACACATAATGATAGGTGCTATGCAGGTTTGCATACTTTTCTGACCAACAATTTTGTACATTTCTTAGAACTCTTACTGTCTTTACATAGCTTTCCGCAACATCAATTAGCTAATATGCTTAAGGAGCACATTAGGAGCAGCTGACACTGCTGTTAAGATATGAGTAAGAGAAACACCCTCGTGTGTATTTCAAATCACAAACAACTCTAATTTGAATATAAGTCCATAAAATATAAATACTTTATCTTTTTGTTACTATTGTGCAAACCAAGGTCTAATTTTTAAGGTAATTTATTTACAGTTCTTTTGAAAATAATGCCTTGAAGTAATGATTATTTTTTTTCATGATCAACAGCGCTTTGGAAAGCACCAAACGGTATGAGCAGAAAGGGAAAGAAATAGAATAGATTATTTTTAAAAAGAGCAACAGTGACTTAAATGGTCACCTAAACCATGGGCTGTTCTCTTTGTTATTCTTTTTTTTCTCAGGTTAGGAGTTTATTAACCTGTATTCTGGAGTGAATGTGTGCCAGTTACATCAATGGGACAGAGCAAGGAAATGCACATTAAAAATTAAACCTATTATGACAACATTTGAGTCCTAACCGTATTTATAATTTAAAAAAATGTTTTTCAGCCAGGCGCGGTGGCTCACGTCTGTAATCTCAGCACTCTGGGAGGCCAACGCGGGCAGATCACAAGGTCAGACCTGGCTAACAGGTGAAACCCCGTCTCTACTAAAAATGCAAAAAATTAGCCAGGCGTGGTGCAGAATGGCGTGAACCCAGGAGGTGGAGCTTGCAGTGAGCCAAGACCACACCACTGTACTCCAGCCTGGGCGACACAGCGAGACTCCATCTCAAAAAAAAAAAAAAAAGTTTTCTCTATTTTAATTTTTGATACCCACTGATGGGGGAAAGCAGCTGAATATATAAGCCAATGTCAACGAAAACAAAAGATGCTTGTTTTATGTGTTTTTCCCTATTCCTTATTTCATACCCAGCATTATAACAAATCCATTTTGATATCATCCAAGTGGACATACTCCTTTAGCCAGTAGTTTTTCTAAATGGGAAATTATTGCCCATTCTGTTTCAAACTACAATGGCATATCTAAGGGCCATGCCTGGGTTTTTGTAAACATTTAACCACTAAAAAGCAAAGCAGTACTTTGCACTGATCTTCACCAGTGATATAACTTAATAGTTATATTTTGATAGTGAACCATTTCACTATCAAAAATATTTTCTCCCAGATAATTAATTGGTCCTGTGGTCCATGAAAGTCTTGTAGATTCCAGGATCTACCACTCACTAGCTATGTAACCTTGGACACAGACTTCAATCTTTCTCTGCCTCAATTTCCTCATCTGTAAAATCGAGAAACTATGAAGTTGTTATGAATAACAAATGAGTTAAGATTTGTAAAGGATTTAGGACAGTGCCTAGCACATAATAAGCACTATGGAAGTGTTAGCTATTGCAAGTTTCATCAAAGAGATTAAGACCGAAACTAATTGCCCACAATGGTAACATGCATTGGAAAGGACCACGTATTGACTATCTTGCCTTCCTTTTCTCAATTCCCCAACCCCCTGCCCTGCCCTGCCCTCCCACTCAGGGCTACTGCCCTTGCTGCTCCTTCTGCCTGGATGTTCTTCCCTAGATCTTCACACAGTTGCTATTTCTCATCAAATTAAATAGCACAGTGGCTCATGCCTGTAATCCTAGCACGCTGGCAGGCCGAAGTGGGCGGATCACCTGAGGTCGGGACTTCGAGACCAGCCTGGCCAACATGGAGAAATCCCCTATCTCTACTAAAAATACAAAAATTAGCCAGGTATGGTGGTGTGTGACTATAATCCCAGCTACTCAGGGGGTTGAGGCAGGAGAATCACTTGAACCCAGAAGGTGGAGGCTGCAGTAAGCCAAGATCATGCCACTGCAAGAGAGTGAGGCTCTGTCTCAAAAAAAAAAAAAAAAAAAGAAAAGAAAAACCAAAAGAATAAACAAAAAAAAAATTAAACGGCACTTTCTCAAAGACACCTTCCCTAAACAGTCTAGCAAAAGCAGCTTCAACCTGCCTACAAAAACACACACACACACACACACACAACCTTATCTTTTTTTATCGCACTTTTTAGGACTGTCTTAGTTCATCCAGGCTGCTGTAACAATAATCCCATAAACTGGGTGGCTTATAAGCAACAGAAATGTGTTCCTCACAGTAAAGTGCTGGCAGATTCAATGTCTGGTGAGGATCTCATAGATGGTGCCTTCTGTGTGCCTTACATGGAAGAAGGGGTACAGCAGCTCTCTGGGGCCTCTTTTATAAGGGCACTAATCCTATTCATAGGGGCTCTGCCTTCATGATCTAATTAACCCCCAGAGGTGCCACCTGTTTTTTTTGAGATGGAGTTTCACTCTTGTTGCCCCGGCTGGAGTGCAATGGCGTGATCTCGGCTCACCACAACCTCCACCTCCCGGGTTCAAGCAATTATCCTGCCTCAGCCTCCGGAGTAGCTGGGATTACAGGCATGCGCCACCACACCTGGCTATTTTTGTGTTTTTAGTAGAAACGTGGTTTCTCCAGGTTGGTCAGGCTGGTCTCAAACTCCCAACCTCAGGTGATCCACCTGCCTCAGCCTCCCAAAGTGCTGGAATTACAGGCATGAGCCACCGCGCCTGGCTCACTTTTTTTTTTAAATAGTGATAGGGTGCTGCTCCATCACCCAGGATGGAGTGCAATGGTGCCATCATGGTTCACTGCAGCCTCCAACTCCTGGGCTTAAGCCATTCTCACAGCTCAGCCTCCCTAACAGCTGGGACCACAGCCACATGCCCCCATGCCCAGCTAATTTTTTAAATTTTTGTAGAGACAAGGTCTTGCTATGTTGCCCAGGCTGATCTCAAACTCCCGGACTCAAGCAATCCTCCCACCTCAACCTCTCAAAGTGCCAGAATTATAGGCAGGAGCCACCATGCCCAGCCAAGCCTCACCTCATAATATTATCACATGGGAGATTTGGTTTAAACGTATGAATTTCGGGGAAACACA
This sequence comes from Symphalangus syndactylus, assembly GCF_028878055.3. Taxonomy (NCBI): domain Eukaryota; kingdom Metazoa; phylum Chordata; class Mammalia; order Primates; family Hylobatidae; genus Symphalangus; species Symphalangus syndactylus. The sequence goes on from NC_072433.2 coordinate 23,470,015, forward strand.
ACCATTCAGACCATAGCAAGGACCTAAACCATGTTAATTACTTGTTTTATTGCCTCTTTGTAGTTTATAATAGAATGTTGTAAGTTCCAAATTGTTCACCAGTAAACAGATTGGCACCGAATACTCAATATGTGTTAAAAAATATACATATATTTGTGAAGGCCGAGTGCAGTGGCTCATACCTGTAATGCCAGCACTTTGGGAGGCCGAGGCAGGTGGATCACTTGAGGTCATGAGTTCGAGACCAGCCTGGCCAACAAGGTGAAACCCCATCTCTACTAAAAATACAAAAATTATCTGGGTATGCTGGCAGGCGCCTGTAATCCTAGCTACTTGGGAGGCTGAGGCAGGAGAATTGCTTGAACCCTTGGGGTGGAGGTTGCAGTGAGCCAAGATCGCACCACTGCACTCCAGCCTGGATGACACAGCAAGACTCTCTCTATATATATATTTGTGGACTAAATATGTGCCTGATATTACACAGTTATGACACATGGGATTATAATTTCCCTGAGCTGGTGTAGATAAATATATGCCTGCAGCATTAACCATAAGTCTCTTTTTCTTAGAGAGCAAGAGACTAGATATTGTATGCCATTTATAATTAACCAAGGAAAAATGCTAACAGGAATATATGAAATGTGATCAAATTAATGAACCTGATTTTCCCATGTGGATTGTTACATTAGCCTCATTATTTTGTGGTCATGCATTACACAGGGGACTTAACTCTATTAGGTTATCAGTGGTAGAAAAGAAAATACAAGATGCCAGCTGGACCCACGATAGCAAAAGGCAACTCCTCTTACTTTTGCTGCCATATTGGAAAGTCTGTGTACCCATTGCTGAAGACCAGAATATGCTGCTCCAAAACATGACTGTAGGAGACCAGAATAGGTCACTCTAAAATATGCCTCTTTGGAATAGGATTATTTTGAGAAACAGCAGCCACAGTAGAAGCACTATGTGTTAGCTACTGTAATTTTCATCATACAAGATTAAGACCAAAACTAATTACCCACAATGGTAACATGCATTGGAAAGGACCATGTAGAAGTTACACTTTTGTAAGGTAATTTACATCCATAAAGGAAATTTTTATTTGTAAGACCGTCTCCCTCTCAGTACCAGGAAGAAAGGGATGACCTTAAATTACTAGAGGCTCATATCAATGAAGAAGACCTGGACTTAAATCTATAGAACAAACCTTACCCTGTTCACTGTTTTTCCTGATCACTTCCCCATAACTGGCCTTCCTCATTCTTTCTTTGCTCTTTGTTTCAGCAGACAGTGGTATTTAAGCCTGAATTCAAAGCCAGCACTTGGAGATTTCTCTGGATATCTGCCATGTATGCATGAGACATACATGTTATGAAACTTCTGGGGGGTTTTGTTCTCATTTATCTGCCTGTTATGGGAAACAGTACTTTGGAGGCTTAGAAAAGGACACCCCAAAGTATGGCCCTTTAGTGTGCTGGGTGCTTTGAACGGAAGGAGATTGAATGGCATCAGAAGCAGACTCAGAAACAAAGTCTCTCTCTGACCTTCTCTTGCCCTCCTGTCTCCCAACCGGCTTCCTTCCCCAAAGTGGATCTTACAAACCAGAATTCCTCTTCCCCAAAGCAGATCCTAGAAATTAGAAACCTTCTCCAGAGTAAGCCATAAAACCTAGAAAGGTCGTTCTCTGACTTCCTCCTTCTCACTTGAAGACCCTCATTTTGTTAGAGGCATTTGAACCACAGCAACTCCATCTTGGGGAAGTTACCCTATATGGTCTAAAAAGGGGAGGCATGAATAATCCACCCCTTGTTTAGCATATCATCAAGAAATAACCACAAAAATGGGCAACCAGCAGCCCTTGAGGCTGCTCTGTCTATGGAGTAACCATTCTTTTACTTATTTACTTTCTTTTTTTATTTTTATTATTATTATTTTTTTCTTTGAGATGGAGTCTCGCTCTTTCACCCAGGCTGGAGTGCAGTGGCGCGATCTCGGCTCACTGCAAGCTCCGCCTCCTGGGTTCAGGCCATTCTCCTGCCTCAGCCTCCCGAGTAGCTGGAACTACAGGCACCCGCCACCACGCCCAGCTAATTTTTTGTATTTTTTAATAGAGACGGGGTTTCACCGTGTTAGTCAGGATGGTCTCGATCTCCTGACCTCGTGATCCACCCGCCTTGGACTCCCAAAGTGCTGGGATTACAGGCGTGAGCCACCACGCCCGGCTTATTTATTTACTTTCTTAATAACCTTGTTTTCACTTCACTCAGTGGACTCATCCTTAATTGTTTCTTGTGCGAGATCCAAGAACCCTCTCTTTGGGTCTGGAGCAGGACCCCTTTCTGGTAACAGTTGCAGAGGGGTCCTGCACCACACCAGAGAGGAAGGAAGGCTACCCAGAGAGGTCAAGAAGAATCCGAACAGACAGGCCTTGCTGGGTTTCCCCAGCATAATCTATCACAATATTAGATCATTCTCTTTTCATGCACTCACATTTCTACATGGCTGTCAATTCTTCACTGCGCCTAAGCATAAAAACAGTCTTCTCTGGGTGTTTGCATCTTCATTTCCGGAGGCTCCTGTGTCCTGTAAGACTTTGATTAAATAAATGTGTTATGTGTTTCTCTTGTTAACCTGTCTTTTGTTGTAGGAGTGCTGGCCGTGACCCTTATGATGGATGAGAAAAGGCATCACAACTTTTTGCCCTCCCATTCCCAATTAAGAACTATAAAGTGTAAAGAGAAAATTAATTTTCCTCTGCTACATTACACAATGTTAGCTACAATAAAAAGCACTAGCCGATTATTCAACGATGGAAAGATATTAGCTACCAAGCCATGAGAAAACATGGAGTACCCTTAATGCATATTGCTAAGTGAAAATGAGGCCATCCTCAGAGGGTTAACAAGAATTCTGAACAGAAATGTGTTATAATTAAGCATTAATTAGGCCGCACTTTGCTCCACTCCCTTGTAACCAAAAGTCACGTAGTACTACATACTGACCACATGCATCCCCATTGTTCTTATAGATAGGATCTCTGATGTTAGAATTATAAGGCTTTTGTTTAGGAATTGCTTAACACGTTTCCAGATTCTGAATTCCAGTGGCCTCCTTATAGAGAAACTGAATCAGCATGAGAATAGTTTCTTCATCTCCCTGTCCCATGAGATAGTGGACTCTTTCCAATCAATGATCACCACATTCCAGCCCACTCCAAAATCCTTAAAAGCCTTAGCCCCAGACTCCTCTGGGAGACGAATCTGAGATTTCCTCCTGTCTCCTCATTTGGCGGCCCTCCAATGAAACCTCTTTCTCTGCAGCAACATGGTGTCTCGGCGACTTGACTTGCCACGTACATCACACAATGAATCTATCATGTTTACAAAAGAAGCCAATCTGAAAAGGTGACATACTGTATGATTCCAACTACATGACATTCTGGAAAAGACAAAACTATGGTGACAGTATAAGATCAGTGGTTAGAGGGGAGAAAGGATGAATAGACAGAGCTCAGGGCAGTGAAACTATTCTGTGTGATGCTGTAATGGTAGATACATGTCATGCACTTGCTGAAAACCACAGAATATACAACGCCAGGAGTGAACCTTACTGTAAACTATGGACTTGAGTTAATTAATGGTGGATCAACATTGCCTCACCAATTGCAATAAATGTACCACACTAACACAAGATGTTAACAGGAGAAACTAGAAGGGGCAAGGAAAGGAGGGGCATATGGAAACTCTGTAATTTCCCCTCAATTTTTTGTAAGCCTAAAACAGCTCCAAAAAATAAGGCCTATTTAATTTAAAAAAAAAATCGTACAAGCTGTCGTTCTTTTCATATAATTTGAGAGGCTATTTCCTCAACTCTAAATGCATTAAGACACCCAGAGTGTTACCCATTTTTTAGTTAATTACAACCTGTTTTCTCATCACACTTCTAGATTCTATGTAACAGATGGTGAAAATGTCTATTCTGAAGGCCTAAAAAGTATTCCTGTTCAAGAATAGTGGCTATTACCCAGCATCCCCTGCGCAGGGATTGGAATACCCAGGCCTGGGTGCAGGAAGAGGGGGCCACACATGGGGCACCAGGGTGGAAAACAGAAAGCAAATCCTCAGGGTGCTAACAAGAATAGAGGGAACTCTTAGAGGAATTAAAAGTAACCCCTACCAGGAACCTAGGGAAATAATCTATACAGAGAAAGAAACGACTTGTTTGAAATTCATTCACACTGGCAGGGTCAATAGAAAAATTTCAATGTAAATAACAGGAGACCTTAAATGCCTGTTTGCTGAATGCTGAAGGATCCGGGGCAGAAACTATGCAGAGGTTTCTGCAGTGGCCAAATGTTGCCTCTTATCACAGCAGAACAGCCATTAAAAGGGAAGCCCTGGGAACATAGTGAATGTAGTTGGAGCCAATCAGATACCCCTGTGAGAGATTTTTAAAGATTTTTTTTGTTTTTATTCTCCTTATAGTCCATTTGGATCGGATAAGATTTGGGAGACTGATAATTTGCCATTATCTTAACCTCAAAGTTGAAGCAACATTTAAAGGGATTAATGCGGCTTTTTTCTCTCCCAAGGGCATTTTCACCTTCACACCACCGACTCTTCATTCGTCATCAGCAAGCTGGGGACAATTACTCAGAAGACAATGGCAGCAGCGCCACAGCACTGTGGGTTTAATCCTATTTCTGTCTCTATAAAATCTTCAATAATTTGTTTACGACTTCCAAAATTCAACAATAGTGTGCAAATGCAATTCTACTTATGTTAATGTATACCTCCTTTTCTCATATCAGATTCTGAATAAAAATTAGGCAAGTACTCTGTTTTGAAAATATATAAGATGTGAACTTGCTGGGGGGCTGGGGGGACCTCCAAATGCACTATCCTATCAACCACATTTTTTTAACTTAATAACTTAAGTGAACTGTTAGTGAAATTACAACCTGCTTGTGACACAATAAATTTACAACAAAATTCATTCCATAAATTATTCAATTCCAAGACTGCAGTCACGGAAAGAAATATCACCAGGAGCAGGTGATTAGCATGTGAAAGGAAAAACCCATCTCCCTGCAGAAACAATCACTGTCAAAGCTTCCTATTGGAGTTTTGTAAAAATTACTGTTAAGAACACACATTTAAGGCTTTGTAGTTCCTATAAAAGGGCTAAGTATTTGATTTACATTAGATTCATTTGTTCTTTCTTCAACTGTCTCTTTCTCCTACAAACCATAACTGCCTCAATAAATGCTTGCTCAATCAAGTGTGCATTAAAACAAAAGAATTTAACTTCAATAAAAGTGATGAATCAGGGCCAGAAGTTAACTTTTCCCTCCTCTGTGTTTCTTGCTATAAAGTAGGCAAAGCAGAAATTTTCATCTGATGCTCCACAGGGGAATATAATTGGTTCGTATTGTGTAGTGGGTCATAGTTGTAGATTTTTGAAGAAATCATTTTAAGCCAAAGTTGTGGGACAAAAGGGTTTCAACAAAACTACATTTGTGAACATGGTCTATAGGCAACCTATCTCTGTAAATGGGACTGTCTGCTTTCTACCAACTCCACACACAGAAGACAGTGCTGAAAGAGTTACAGGATGTTTTCTGAAATCCCCAACTGGTGGTATTTTCAGCCAGGTACTAGGAACATTTCTTACCTTCCACGGTAGTTGGTCTTCAATAAAACAAAGTAGATACTATCACCTTTTTTCTTAATTAAAACAACAACGTGGCTGTTCTCACATATTAATACATACACTGTTATATTTCAGCAAATGCCTTAGAATCTGTTTTTCTTCAGGGGTTGCTCTTTTTCTTACAGGCATGTGTGATAGGCAGAACAATAGGAAATGTCCATGCCCTATTTCCCAGAACCTGTGAAGATGTTACGATGCACGGCACAGAGGAATTAAGGTAGCAGATGGAATTAAGGTTGCTAACAGCTGACCTTAAAATAGGGAGATAATCCTGGATTATCCAGGTGGGTGCAGTGTAATTACAAGGGTCTTTAAATGTGGAAAACCGAGGCAAGAGAGTGGCTATCAAAGGGACATGATGTGAGAAAGACTTAACCAGTATAGAGACAGAAAGGTGCAATACTTTTTCATATCCATTATAAACGTCAGAGCCAACACTCTTATAACAAAAAACAGGTTAACAAGAGAAATGCTGTATTCATCTGTTCACGTGCTGCTAATGAAGACATACCCAAGACTGGGTAATTTAAAAGGAAAGAAGTTAAATTGACTCACAGTTCAGCATGGCTGGGGAAGCCTCAGGAAACTTACAATCATGGTGGAAAGGGAAGCAAACATTTCCTTCACATGGCAGCAAGCAAGGAGAACTGCCAAGCAGAAGGAGGGAAAGCTCCTTATAAAACCATCAGATCTTGTGAGAACTCACTCACTATCACAAGACTAGCATGGAGGTAACTGTCCCCATGATTCAATTACCTCCCACTGGGTCCCTCTCAGGACACATGGGGATCATGGGAACTACAATTCAAGAAGAGAGTTGGGTGAAGACATACCAAACCATACCAAATGCATAATAAATTTACTTAATCAAAGTTATACAGGGCACAGGAGCCGTCAGAAATGAAGACCCAAACACCCAGGGAAAACTGATTTTATATTTAGGTTCAATGAAGAATGACAACATGACTGGACGAAGAGATGAATCTAATTGTGATAGACTGAGTGGGGAACACACAAGGCTTGTCTATGCAGATTCTTCTTGGCCTCTCTGAGTAGCATTCCTTCCTCTTGGGTATGGGGCAGGACCCCTCTGGAATGAGCGTCTTCAAAGGAGAAAGCGAAGAGTGACATTTCTAGGTTTAATGGCTTGCTTTGGATGAGAGGGTTTCTAATTTCTAGGATCTACCTTGGGGAAGAGGAATTCTGGTTTCTAAGACTTTGGAGGGGGGACAGGGGTTGGGTGACAGGAGGACAAGAGAAGGTCAGAGAGAGACTTTGTTTCTGAGTCTACTTCTGAGGGCTTCCAATGTCCTAGTGTTCACTGTACTCAGTATGCCCATGTGCCATATTTTGGGGTATTGTTTTCTAAGCCCCAACACTGGCTGCTGCTGGCTCTGAAGATGGAGGAAGGGCAGCGGCTAATGCCTGTAATCCCAGTACTTTGGGAGGCTGAGGCAGGCAGATTGTTTGAGCTCAGGAGTTCAAGGCTAGCCTGGAAAACATGGTGAAACCCCACCTCTACTAAAAATACAATTAGCCGGGCATGGTGGCACACACCTGTGGTCCCAGCTACTCGGGCAGTTGAGGTGGGAGTAACGCCTGAGCCCAGGAGAACAAGGTTGCAGTAAGCCAGGATCACACCACTGCACTCCAGCCTAGGTGAGAGAGTGAGACTAGAGTAAAAACACAGCCTCATGAGATCTTACTCTCAGGCAGAGAGATCCCTCTTTGTACTTCTGACCTATCACCAGAGCTATCAGATAAATTTGCATTCTCTTACACTTCTAAGTTTGTGGTAATTTATTAAAGCAGTAATGGGAAACTAGTACAGAGTATTTAAACAATACACCTGTTAAAAATCTTAGCAAATTAAATTAAGAGAGTTTAACTGAGCAGAGAACCAGACGCAAATTGGGCAGCCTCCCGAGCAAGAGTAGGCTCAGAGAGACTCTAGCGCAGCCACGTGGTGGGAGAATATTTACAGACAGAAAAAGGAAAGTGACGTCCGGAAAATGGAAGTGAGGGACAAACACAGCCGGATTGGTTTCAGCTCAGCCGTTGCCTGATTTGAACACAGTTTGAACACTTGTCCCCCTTTGGCCGTAATTCAGTTAAGCCGAACTTAAAATATATAAGAACTTAAAATATATAAGGAGGCAGCTGTAGGCTATACTTGATTTAACACATACTATTCTGAAAGGTAAAATGGTATGGAGAAAGGAAAGGAATTCTGCAAATTGTTATTGTTTGTTAATAAAGGAAATCACAAAAGGAGAGGCTTAAAAGTTAATTTTACATAACTCTCCCTAAAATTACATAGGCAGGAATATTTGTGAGTTTTTGTTTGTTTTTTGAAACACGTTTCACCCTGTTGCCCAGGCTGGAGTGCAGTGGCAGGCTCTCAGCTCACTACAACCTCCGCCTCCCAGGTTCAAGCGATTCTCATGCCTCAGCCTCCCAAGTAGCTGGGATTACAGGTGCACGCCACCTCGCCTGGCTAATTTTTGTATTATTAGTAGAGACAGGGTTTCACCATGTTGGCCAGGCTGTTCTCAAACTTCTAACCTCAAGTGATCTGCCTGGCTCGGCCTCCCAAAATGCTGGGGTCACAGGTGTGAGCCAAAGCACCTGGCCAGTAGGAATAATTTGGATGGGCAATTATGTTTTGTTTTGTTTTGTTTCGTTTTGGTTGTTTTTTGGTTTTTGTTTTTTGAGACAGAGTCTTGCTCTGTCGCTGGAGTGCAGTGGCACAATCTCAGCTCACCATAAACTCCACCTCCCAGATTCAAGCAATTCTCCTGCCTCAGCCTCCTGAGTAGGTGGGATTACAGGTGTGCACCACCACACCCAGCTAATCTTTGTATTTTTAGTAGAGACAGGGCTTCACCATGTTGGTCAGGCTGGTCTCGAACTCCTGACCTCGTGATCCACCCCCGTCAGCCTCCCAAAGTGCTGGGATTACAGGTGTGAGCCACTGTGCCCGGCCTGGATGGGCAATTTTGTTTTAATTGCAATTAGCCTTCTACCATTTATCAAAAAGATTCCTTAGTGTTTATAGATAGATACATCTTCCACTGGCAGTGGAATACTTCACCCTACCTAAAGCAATTCCCTCTTTCTTAGATAATGCCACCTTCTCACCTATTGTCTGATTCTCCAGAGCCATCAGCCATTGCTTGGCATGTAGTTTGTGCTTTGATATACAGAAGCCACCTAAAAACCACCTTGACTTATAACAGTAAATTCCTATTAGATTGTTCAGCATGGAAGAAAACCAACATACAACTGCAGAATAAAGAGATGAAAGGAACCTTATGCGATCTAGTTTAACCTCTTTTTTGTGTCAGAAAAGTAAGTAGGATCCAAAAACTGGAATTCTCTCTGAAGGTCATGCAGTCTGGAGTGAAAGTAGCTTGAAATGCCAGCCCAGGTCTCTTCCCATAATGTATGCTGCTGTCCACATGGGTTGTTCAAATTCAGTCCTGCATTCACCCAATTGCAATTTACTGAGGACCTACCTGTGTGCTGGGCACTGCTGTAGACACCGGTTATGCAGTGGAAAATGAGAAAAATGAAGGCCCTATTTTTTGTTTGTTTTGTTTTGTTTGAGATGGAGTCTCACTCTGCCGCCCAGGCTGGAGTGCAGAGGTGTGCTCTCAGCTCACCGCAGCCTCCGCCTCCCAGATTCAAGAGATTCTCTGCCTCAGCCTCCCAAGTAGCCAGGATTACAGGTGCCTGTCACCACGCCCAGCTAATTTTTTTTTTTTTTTTTTTTTTTTTAGTAGAGACGGGGTTTCGCCATGTTGGCCAGGCTTATCTCGATCTCCTGGCCTCAAATGATCCGCCTGCCTCAGCCTCCCAAAGTGCTGAGATTACAGACGTGAACCACCGCATCCAGTCCTCTATGTTAACTATGTAGTAACTACATAGTGAATAGCCCAATGGGATGAAACAGACACTACACCACAAATATGCAAACATGTAACAAGTGCTATCGAAAATGGAACAGGTTGATGTGATAGAAAAAGACTAGGGGTCCATCTCAGATTGGCTGATCAGCAAAAACCTCCCCAAAAAGACCTGAATAACATGAAGGAGACAAGCAGGATGGGAGCAGCACCTCCCCGGCAAACGGAGCACAGACACAGACTATAGCACACAAGCTAGTCTGACCTTTTGGAGGAAGGTCACGAAGGCCCGTGTGGCAGGAACCTGGCACGGGAGGGTGATGTGGTGGAGGGGCAGTGCGAAAGGTGGGCGACAGCCCAGGCAAGCTCTGTATACACCTGTGTTTATATGTGTGTTGACCTCCGTTTTGGAATGTGAAATGCTTGTGGGGACGGATTTGTTTAATACACAAAGCATCTAATGTTACCAAGTCAATATGAACTCAGACCTGTCCTGTCTTCATGGGGAAGGATTGGTTTCTTTTTTTAAAGAAACATTTTTTAAGAGATAAGGTCTCACTCTGTTGCCCAGGCTGGAGTGCAGTGGCAAAATCATGGCTCACTTCAACCTCAGATCTATGGGCTCCAGTGATCCTCCCATCTCGGCCTCCCAAGTAGCTGAGACTATAGGCGTGCAACACCACATCTAGCTAATCTTTTTATTTTTTGTAGAGATGAGGTCTCACTATGTTGTCCAGGCTGTTCTCGAACTCCTGGCTTCAAGCAATCCTCCCACCTCAGTCTCCCAAAGTGCTGGGATTACAGGTGTGAGCCACTGCGCCTGACCCAAGGGTTGGTTTCAAAAACACGAAATCAACAAAATGAGTGAATTGTTGGCATTGATCAATGGCATTGTGCTGGGTTTTATGAAGTGAAGGTTCACAAGAGCACTTTAAGACAGGAATGAAATAATTTCAACTAAAGGGAAGTCGGATATTCTCAGCATGGGGGAAGCTATTAGAAGTTACTGAGCGCACACACTATGTGCAGGCAATCCAGTAGCTGCTTCCCCTCCATTATCCCAGTTAACGCCCGGCTCTACAATGTCATATGAGAAGCACCTGGGGCCGGGCGCGGTGGCTCATGCCTGTAATCCCAGCACTTTGGGAGGCCGAAGTGAGCAGATCACAAGGTCAGAAGTTTGAGAACAGCCTGGCCAACATAGTGAAACCCCATGTCTACTAAAAATGCAAAAAAATTAGCCGGGCGTGGTGGCGGGCGCCTGTAATCCTAGCTACTCGGGAGGCTGAGGCAGGAAACTAGCTTGAACCTGGGAGGCGGAGGTTGCAGCAAGCCGAGATCACGCCACTGAACACCAGCCTGAGCAACAGTGCGAGACTCTGTCTCAAAAAAATAAAAATAAAAAAGAGCAACCAGCTCAAGCCTGCATGCTTAGTGAGTGAGAAAACTGGAAACTACACACCGGTCTCTCTCACTCCAAGGGTCATTCATGCCTTTCCCATTTTGCCATCTACCACTCACGTAGACCAAAAACTAGTCTGCACAAGTCATGTCACCTCTAAAAAGTCCACTCTCTTCTTGCATGAGATGACAGGTCAGACCAGATGATCTCAAAAATCCCTGTGCCTCCAACGTGCTGGGATTACGTGGTTCTAATCTATTGGCAGAACTTCCCCCCGCCCCATTCTTGCAGGCCTCTGCACCTGGAAATTTCCTCCACCGTAATTAAAGCAGTTGCTGCCTAACGATCAGAAATGCTTCCTACCGTCCAGAAGCCAGATTCTTGCCTGCATTGCTAACAACAGCAAGCGCAAGCCTATCTCCCCCTGCTGGTGGGGGAAGATAACAGGGTCATTACTAGCTCGTGTTTCCTTTCACTTCCACCTCCTCAAATAAAAATCAACTTCCAAATCCGTGAGTCAATCTCGACACGTTTATGTGCCAAGACACTATTATGAGGAAATTGCATTCCCAAATGAACTTTAAAGACAGCTCTCAGCAGCTTAATTTGCAAATGTCAGTATTTTCCTTCTCCATAACGGGCTCAACTTCTTCGGTTCAACGTCAAACAGAAGCAAACAGAAAATTTGCTTCTAAGAAGCACAGATTATTTCACGGGAGTAAAGTTCTCTGCCTTAAAGACTTTTCTACTTAACTGCAATCTCAACAATTTGGGAGGCCGAGGCAAGAGATTCGCTTGAGCTCGGGTGTTCAAGAGCAGCCTGGGCAACATAGGGAGACCCTACAAAAAATCTTAAAATTAGCCAGGCATGGTGGTGCACACCTGTGATCTCAACCACTCAGAAGGCTGAGGTAGGAGAATCTCTTGAGCCCAGGAGGTGATCAAGGCTGCAGTGAGCCATAATCATGCCACTGTTCTCCAGCCTGGGGGACAGAGCAAGACCCAGAAAAAAAAAGAGAGAAAGAAAAGAAAAGAAAAGAGAAAGAAAAGGAGAGAGTCACCATCATATAACATGTCAGTAAGTCACGTTTCCAGATTTGGCGTGTGGCTAATCATTTCTTCTTGAATTGTAAATAAATGAGAATTATTTTCATATTCTGGAGCAAAAATTAAATATTTGAATATAGAGAGTCATTATTTTTAATATATTAAATTATCAAGCTTAAAATATCTCACAATTTGGGTCAATTCTGACTACTCCATAAGGCAATGCTAGGACTAAAAAGACCCAGCCTTCCTATACACACTGCTTTTCTTTATATAGAGAGCAGGTCTTCCATGCCCCAAAAAAGTCATCTGATTCTTCTGAGTTGCCATTTGTTGTAGACAGTTGCTGTTTTTGCCTATCCCACATTCTGCATCTAGGTTTTCCTTTGGAAACTACCCCAGTCCAATCCTGTGTATCTATAGTTCAGGAGTAGTCAAATTCACATCCAGATCCAGGGGCAGGCACATGATCCAGGCCTTGTCAATCAGCCTATCCCATCCCCCTAATAGCAATTATGGCCCATACCATGAGTCTAATCAGAATTAATCCCTAGTTCATTGCTAGAGAGTCCAAGATAAAAATGTTCTCTTTCTCCTGGGAAAGGCATATCAACCTGGAGCTGCTGGGAACCACTTTGCCAACACAGGTAGCAGCTCGCTTGAGAATAAACAAACACAAAGGAAAGCAAATACAGATGCAAGAGAATAAGTTTAGTCCGATAACACCACAAAAACTCCTGGATCCAATTGTGCCTGAAGTCTGCATGGACATTTTAGGTATATGAGCCAATTCATTCATTTTTTAAATTAAGTTGGTTTAAGTTGTACTTTCTGTTACTTGCAACCAAAAAATTCCCATTGGGTATATAAATATATATATTATATATATTTATAAATATATATATTATATATATTTATAAATATATATATTTATATATAATATAATATATATAAATATAAATATATAAATATATATATTTATATATGTATATAAATATATATATTTATATATATATATAAATATATATATTTATATAAATATAAATATATATTTATATAAATATATATATATAAATTTATATAAATATAAATATATAAATATATATATTTATATATAAATATAAATATATAAATATATTTATATATTTATATTTATATATAAATATAAATATATATATTTATATAAATATAAATATATAAATATATATATTTATATAAATATATAAATAATTTATATTTATATTTATATATAAATATAAATATATATATTTATATAAATATAAATATATAAATATATATATTTATATAAATATATATATTTATATAAATATAAATATATAAATATATATATTTATATAAAAATATAAATATATATATTTATATATTTATATATAAATATAAATATATAAATATATATATATAAATATAAATATATATATTTATATATAAATATAAATATATAAATATATATTTATATATAATATAAATATATATATTATATATAAATATATATTTATATATTTATATTTATATATAAATATATATATTTATATATAAATATATATATTTATATATAAATATAAATATATAAATATATATTTATATATAATATAAATATATATTATATATAAATATATATTTATATATTTATATTTATATATAAATATAAATATATAAATATATATTTATATATAATATAAATATATATAATATATATATTATATATATAAAATATAAAATATATATATAATATATAAAAATATGTTTATATTATATAAATATATATCATATAAACATATTTTTATATATTTATTATATTAATATATATTTATATGTATATATTTTATATAAATATATTTATATAAAATATATGTTTAATATAATATATAAATATATTTATATAAAATATATTTTTAATATAATATATAAATATATTTATATAAAATATATTTTTAATATAATATATAAATATATTTATATATAAAATATATATTTTTAATATATTATATTAAAAATATATTTTCATATATTTATTATATACATAAAATATATTTAAATATAAAATATATATTTTTCCCATTTTGGGGTTGCAAGATCACAAAAATCCTATGAAAATCTACCAAGTGCATCTATAGAACAAAGACACAAAGTCTTAGAGAATTAGTGGAAATCTTTTTCTACTAAGAAAAAAAAAATCACTGGCTAGGCACAATGACTCATGCCTGTAATCCCAGCACTTTGGGAGGCTGAGGCTAGAGGATTGCTGGAGCCTAGGAGTTCAAGACCAGCCTGGGTAACATAGGGATACCCCATCTCTACAAATAATGATGGTGTGCACTTGTGGTCTCTGCTACTTCAGAGGCTGAGGTGGAAGGATCACCTGAGCCTGGGAGGGCAAGGCTGCAGTGAGCCATGATCATATTACTGCATACCAGCCTGGGCAACAGAGCAAGACCTGTCTCAGAAAAAGGGAAAAGAAAAGAAAAGAAAATGTGCTTATGAATTATTTATAAGAGAAACAATGTAAGAGGATCTATATTCTTATTTCTAGCGGCAGAAGAAAACTTTGGCAATCCGTTTTTTAAAAAATAAGCTCTCCCTAAAAACAGAACTAGCATTTGATCAAGCAACTCCACTACTGGGTATATATATAACCAATGGGAAAGAAATCATGTCAAAAAAATACCTGCCCTTGTATGTTTATCACAGCCCTATCCACAAAACAACGTTATGGAATCAACCTAAGTGTCCAACAACAACAATGGGGGATTGGATAAAGGCTATGTGGCACATACACACCCTGGAATACTACTCAGCCATAAAAACAAATGAAATAATGTCTTTTGCAGCAATATAGATGGAACTGAAGGCCATTATCCTAAGTGAAATAACTCAGAAACAGAAAGTCAGGCCAGGCACAGTGGCTCAAGCCTGTAATCCCAGCACTTTGGGAGGCCGAGGCAGGTGGATCACTTGAGGTAAGAAGTTTGAGACAAGCCTGGCCAACATGGCAAAACTCCGTCTCTACTAAAAATACAAAAATTAGCTGGGCATGGTGATGCATACCTGTAATCACAGCTACTCAGGAGGCTGAGGCAGGAGAATCACTTGAACCCGGGAGGTAGAGGTTATAGTGAGCTGAGGTCACACCACTGCACTCCAGCCTGGGCAACAAGAGCAAAACTCAAAAAAAGGAAGAAAGAGAGACAGAGAGAGAAAGAGTGAAAGAGAGAGAGAGAGGGAAAGTAAAAGTCAAATGGCACATGTTCTCACTTACAAGTGGGAACTAAACAATGGGTCTACATGGGTATACAAAGTAGAGTAACAGACATTGGTGACTGCAAAAGGCGGGAGGGTGGGAGGGGGGAAGGGGGTGAGGGCTGAAAAATCATCTATTAGATACACTGTTCACTATTCAGGTAACGGGGACACTAAAAGCCCAGATTCACCACTATACAATACATGCAGGTAAGGAATCTGCACTTGTGCCCCTTAAATAGATTTTTAAAATTTTTTTTAATTTTAATTTCTTCTATCCATGCCCTCATGCTACATTTTTATTTATTGACTTATTTATTGATTGATTTTTTTATTTATTTTTGAGACAGAGTCTTGCTCTGTTGCCCAGGCTGGAGTGCAGTGGCGTGATCTTGGCTCACTGCAACCTGTGCCCCACTAGGTTCAAGTGATTCTCCTGCCTCAGCCTCCCGAGTAACCGGGATTACAGACATGCACCATCATGCCCAGCGAATTTTTTTGTATTTTTAGTAGAGACAGGGTTTCACCATGTTGGCCAGGCTGGTCTCAAACTCCTGACCTCAAGTGATCTGCCCACCTCGGCTTCTCAAAGTGCTGGCATTACAGGCGTGAGCCACTGAGACTGGCCTCATGCTACATTTTTAGTTTGAATAGGTCATCAGCAGGTTATCCTTGTGATACAACATATCTGGGATGCCACCAGGGAATAAATATAATGTAGATAAATACCTAAGTGATGAAATACAGTTTTCCAAAAAGTATACAAATTATGTGTAAATATTATACATTGTCCCATGCTTGAACCAAAAAAGCATTCCCTACTAGACCATGTATGCTTTGTCTTTAAATTATTATACAATTTGGCAACATTTGTTTTTCCATTCTTCTAGGGAACAAGAATGTTACAGATCAGTAGTCATTAGTAAATCTAACGGTAAAAAGGATCTGAATTTGAAAAGCGCTTAGTGAGCGGTGAGATCACAAGCCATCTGGAGAAAGATGGGCTGATAGAGAAATGAAAGCCAGAACACAGTGCCATGAAGGCAAATCCCACGTAGCCCATTCAGGGAAAGCGTAAGGAGATAATGCAGAGAACAGATGAGGAAAGAAATAGACATAGCCTGCCTTGATACTCCCAGTAACATTAAATAGATCAAGCGATGACAGTGATGACACCGGGCATTTATTAGGCAGTGCTTGTTCTCCAAGAATCTCACAGTACTTTGCCAAACTCTTACATCAAACAGTGACAGTCATAAGAGATACTGGAAGGCACAATTCCTATTTTTCCCATATTACAGACCCAAGGCACTCAGATTCTGAGAGGTCCGCCTTGCAGGGGCATGCATTGTGGAACACCTCTGACGAGACATTAAAAGACAACCACCAGGATAAAAAGTGGTGAAGGAAAAAAAAAGAAAATATTAATCCACAAAACAGAGGAAACAATTTTGTTCAACAATTACTATGGTATGATCTAAAACAATTTTAAATGTACTATAGTGACCACAAGGAATTACAAAATTTAAGAAATACTATTTTTACAGTCACATTAGAGGTCTTAAGACATTAACCTGCGATGAGATTGGGGTGTCCTGACCTAAATGGCAGTACTTACTCTGGGCAGGTGTGATGATTAATACTGAGTGTCAACTTGATTGCATAGAAGGATACAAAGTATCGATCCTGGGTATGTCTGTGAGGGTGTGGCCAAAGGAGATTCACATTTGAGTCAATGGGCTGGGAAAGGCAGACCCACCCCTAATCTGGGTGGACACCATCTAATCAGCTGCCAGAGTGGACCCACCCCTAATCTGGGTGGACACCATCTAATCAGCTGCCAGAGTGGCTAGAATATAAGCAGGCAGAAAAATGTGAAAAGAGAGACTGGCCTAGCCTCTCAGCCTACATCTTTCTCTCATGCTAGATGCTTCCTGCCCTTGAACATCAGACTCCAAGTTCTTCAGTTTTGAACCTGGGACTGGTTCTTCTTGCTCCTCAGCCTGCAGACGGCCTATTGTGGGATCTTGTGATCGTGTGAGTTAATACTTAATAAATTCCCGTTAATATATATATATTCCATTAGTTCTGTCCCTCTAGAGACCCTGACTAATACAGCAAGGAAGGGTATACTAATACAGCAAGGAAGAATATAACATATGGAAATATGCAGAAAACCTCATCGTGGGAAAATGTAATTAGCATAAGGATATACGACCAAGTGTCCTTGGAACAAATGTGGGCTACTGTGTCTAACATGGAGTTCAGAGTAGGATAGGAATGCAGGACTCCTGAGCAGGAAATTGTTTTCTTGCAAGCCAATTTTCCAGGACCCATCTTGGAACCACCTCACAGAAAGCAAAATGGAAAAACTGTGTGACAAGATTGAAATGATAAAATCCTGAGATTTCTGCTATGAGAGAAGATTGGAAGTAATGCTCACTGAAAAGAGATGGTTCAAAATGGATATAAATGAGGTTGTTAAGATGCACAAGAGGATGGCAAAGGGCGGGCCATTACCAGGGAGGGGTATTAGAGGCTATTTGCAAGAGCAGCCCAAGTTCAAAATGGTGTGGATGTCAAATTCAGTGGCCACAGACAGTGTACCGGAGCCCAGATTTTGAAGAGTCTGTCAATGAACTTAGTTTTGTAAATATTTTAGAGTACTGCCTTACGCATTACTTAGTAAAATTCGCAGTGACGGTGTTAGAGTTGGGAGAATCTACACATCAAACACAGTAGCAATTTTTATAAAGCAAAAACTACAAGAGATACTAGGAAATATAAATAGAAAAATATTAACAGCAGTATGTTTAACTGACAATTCTCATCGCAAGACAGATCAAATGGTCAAGTTAAAGTAAGACTATAGACAACTTAATCAGTAAGATAACTATATGCACATCAGTCACACCAGGTATTCTGACAATGGAGAATATACCTTCTCAAACGTCCATGAAACATTCATAAAAAGAGACCAAATTGGCACAAAGAAAACAATGCCCCACAAAATAGAAAAGATACAGAAGTTTCTGAACATAATGCAATAAAACCAATTATTTTAGCAACAAAATCAATAAGCAAAAAGGCCTTGATTAACATTCTCTCCATTAAAGAACTCAGTTTTGGGGGGTTTTTTTGTTTTTGCTTCTGTTTTTTTGAGACAGAGTCTCACTTTGTCTCCCAGGCTAGAGTAGAGTGGCACGATCTTGGCTCACTGCAACCTCCACCTCCCAGGTTCAAGTGATTCTCCTGCCTCAGCCTCCTGAGTAGCTGGGATTACAGGTGCCCACCACTATGCCTGACTAATTTTTGTATTTTTAGTACAGACGGGGTTTCAGCATGTTGACCAGGCTGGTGTCGAACTGGCCTTAAGTGATCCACGTCCCTCAGCCTCCCAAAGGGCTGGGATTACAGGCATGAGCCACCACACCCAGCCTACTTCATAGTCTTAAATACTTATATCAACAAAACGGAAAGACTAAAAGTAAATGAATTAAGCTTCCAACCCACCAAACGTAGAAAGAACAACAAAATTAACTAGAAGAAAGTATTAAGCTGCAATTACTTTTGCACCAACCTAATAGAATTAATAAAGATTAAAGCAGAATCACTAGGTTAGAATACAGAAAAAGAGTCAAAACTAACATATAAATAAGTAAAGAAGCAAACAAGCAAGCAAGCAGGTAATTTGAGGAAAGACAGTAAAATAGATAAGTAGTTAACCTACTACTACAAAGAAGAGCAAGAAAAAATTCACAAAATAAAAAATGACAAAAGAGGGGGCAACCATGACAACAGAAAACTTTAAAAATTATGAGATTTTCCATAACTCTGCAAATAAATTTAAAAACCTAAATTAAAATGTATCCTTTCTACACAACTATAATTTTTTAACTGAAGAGATAGAAAGCCTAATAAATAAATTTCCATAGAGGAAATAGCGGATGTCGTCAGTGACTCGATCCTCAAAAAGGGCCAGGATTAGCTAGTTCTACAGCGCAATTTCACAGGGAAGTTCTACCAAACTTAAAGATCAGATAATTCTGGTGTTAAACTGTTCCAAATATAGGAAAAGACGAAAACACTCCAAATTCTTTTTATGACAGTATAAGCACACTGATAACAAAATCTGATAAAGATTGCAATAAAAAAAAAATGACAGACAAATCATCCTTAGAAATATCAGTGCAAATATCCTATAGAAAACATTAGCAAGCAGAACCCAATGGCACATTATAACCTGGAACAAGAGTTTGAGGAATGGAAGAAATATTCAATATTAGGAAGCCCATTCGTAAAATTCACTATACCAATCTAAGAGGAAAGTTTCTATAATCAAGTCCACAGATGGAAAAACTTGTGACAAAATTCAGTGCTAAGTCCAGGTAAAAAACATGCAATATAATAGGAATAATTGGCGATTCCTCAGATACCTGGAGTCAGAAATACCGTTTGACCCAGCAATCCCATTACTGGCTGTATACCCAAAGGAATATAAATCATTCTGTCATAAAGATAGACGCATGCATATGTTCACTGCAGCACTATTTACAATAGCAAAGTCATGGAATCAACATAAATGCCCATCAGTGATATACTGGCTAAAGAAAATATGGTACATACACACCATGGAATACTATACAGCCATAAAAAGGAACAAGATCATGTCCTTTGCAGGGACATGGATGGAACTAGAACCCATTATCCTCAGCAAACTAACAAAGGAACAGAAAACCAAACACTGCATGTTCTGACTTATAAGTGGAAGCTGATTGATGAGAACACATGGACACAGGGTGGGGAACAACACACACTGGGCCCTGTTGGGGGTGGGGGAAGGGGGAGCATCGGGAAGAACAGCTAATGGATGCTGGGTTTAATTCCCGAGTGAGAGGATGATCTGTGCGATAAACCACCATGGCACATTTTTACCTATGTAACAAACCTGCATATCCTGCGCATGGACCCTGAATTTAAAATAAAAGTTGAAAAAAAATTAAAAAGCAAAAACAATAGAACCAGTTGTATACTTCTCTGTTAGTTTGAGTCCCCCGAGACCAGGATGTGTGTACAAGTAGTTGATTTGGGAGGTGATTTTCAGGAGGCACCGTGAGGGAGTAGGGAATTGAGACAAGTAAAGCTAATGAGAGGTGCATGAGGGGTTAACATTGTGGGCAACTGAGGTTCAGTCCCCCTTGAGATCTTCTGACAGCCCATGTAGAACACACAACTGAGTTGTTCCCTAGAAGGGTGAAAAGTGGGAGTATTTATCCATTGACTCCCAGACATCATTGGTTGGGAGTCCCTTCTAGAGGCTGTAGTTTCACAGGATACCTAGTCTGCCCACACAGGGCCACGCCCTCCCACTGCTGGAGAACGTGCTCAAGCAGAAAGGGGCAGGAAGTTTGCCGTGTGGATGGGAACTATCTACAGGCGACTTCTGGGGTGGCTGCTGGTATCTGGGTGGGCAGGTGCATGTGTGTGCACATATCCGTGTAAAATTGGTGCAGAGGCCAGCTTCTGACATGGGGGAGAAACACTGGAAGCATTCCTGCTGCTGTTAGATGCAAAGATGCTCACAATTACCACTCTATTTAACACCGTATTAAACCAATACAAGTAGACCAGATAAGAAAACTAGAGGCATAAGATTGGAAAGAGCAAAGCTATCTCTAGTTTGAGATGATTTGATTTTGTATTCATAAGCCCAATAAAGTAACTGAAATAGCACAACAAAATATAAGATAATTCAGTAAAATAGCAGTATGTAAAATTAATTAAAAAGAAATCATGGCCAGGCATGGTGGCACATGACTGTACTCCCATCACTTTAGGAGGCCAAGGTGGGAGGATTGCTTGAGCCCAGGAGTCCAAGACCAGCCTGGGCAACATAGAGAGACCCTGTCTCTACAAAAAATTTAAAAAGTAGCCAGGCATAGTGGCATGCAACTGGAGTCCCAGCTACTAGGGAGGCTGAGGTAGGAGGATCCCTTGAGCCTGAAAAGTGGAAATTGCGGTGAGCTATGATTGCACCACTGCGCTCCAGCCTGGGTGACAGAGTGAAACCAGGAAGAAAGAGAGGAGAGGAGGGGAGGAGAGGGGAGGGAGGGGAGGGGAGAGGAGAAGGAGGGAGGGAGGGAAGACAGGCAGGCAGGCAGGTGAAAGAGACAGAGAGAGAGAGAGAGAGAGAGAAATCATTACCCTTTATATAGTAAAACATCAGTTAGAAGATATAATAGGATGGAATACCCCACTTTCAGCTAGGAGAAAACTTAACTAAAAATGTGCAAAATCAAATAATATGAGAAAAACTTGGAAGTATTACTAATGGCTTTAAAAGTATTATGAAAAAGAAACAGCATATTCTTGGAAAGGAAGACTCAAAGTCAATTCTTCTTAATTTAAAGCAATCCAACAAAAATAACAGCAGGATTTTTTTTCTAGAACTAGACAAATTGATTCTAAAATTAACATGGAAACATAAAATTTTAAATAGCCAGAAAATGAAGAGAAATTATAGAACAGACCTACTAGGTATCAAAATACACCAATTTAAAATGTGCAATTGGTATCTGAAGAAACACATAAGCACATGGAACAGAATAGAAAGTCCGGAAATAGACCAAAATGTATAAAGGAATGTATTATATCATAAAGACATTCCAAACTACTGAGATGAAGAAGGGCATTTTAATAAATTACAGTGGGACGACTGAGTGGCAGTCTGGGGAAAAAAGATAAAGTAAGTCCCCTACTTCACATTGTGCACAAGTATAAATTCCCAAAGAATTCAATGTTAAAAGGTAGAAAATGAAGTGCTAGAAGTGCTAAAGATTAAAAATGGAGTGGGGAAGGCCTTTGCAAGTAAGACTTCAAAATTCAGAAGCAATACAAGGTTGATAAATTTGACTGAAAAAAATCAAAACCTTCTGCATGCCAAAAAAAAAAAAAAATCACCATAAGCAAAATTAAAAGGCAAATGACTAATTTGGAGAAGATGGGGAGGTTACACTTTATATTACAAAGACTGAGCTCCCTAATCTATAAAGATTACCTGGCATGGTGCGGTGGCTCACGCCTGCAATCCCAGCACTTTGGGAGGCCGAGGCGGGCAGATCACAAGGTCAAGAGACCGAGACCATCCTGGCCAATGTGTGAAACCACGTCTCTACTAAAAATACAAAAATTAGCCGGGCATAGTGGTGGGTGCCTGTAGTCCCAGCTACTCAGGGGGCTGAGGCAGGAGGATCGCTTGAACCCTGGAGGCGGAAGTTGCAGTGAGCAGAGATTGCGCCACTGCAGTCCAGCCTGGTGACAGAGTGAGACTCTGTCTTCAAAAAAAAAAAAAAGATAACCTAAAATTCAGAAAGAAAACGATCAACAATTTGAAATAAAGATGACAAATGACATAAACAGTCCTTGCAGGGGTTGCAGGCAGGATGCATGAAAATGGCCATCAAGCATATGAAAAATGTCTCAACCTTGCTCACAGTAAGATAAAGGTCAATAAAACTGCACTGAGATACATACCATTTACCACCTATTAGAGTGGCAAAAATCCAAAACTCTGACAACACTCTTGTCGGTGGGGCTGAAGGGAAAAAATACCTAACACACTTTGCTGGTGAGAAAGAGAAAATGGTGCAACTCCCATGGAGAGCAATCTGGCCATTTCTACCAAAAATACAACTGCACTTGCCTTTTCACCTAGCAATCCTACTTCTGGGAATCTATCCCACAGATAGATCTACCCACATTAAATGGCATATGTAAAAGATTATGCATTACAGCATTATTTGCCATAGCACAAGATTGGAAATGATCCAACGGTCCACGAATAGAAGGTTGACTGAAGAAACTAGGGATCTATTAACCCAGTCAAATACTATGCAATCAAATGAAAGTATGAACAATATTTCTACTTACTGATGTGGAAAGACCTCCAAAATATTTTTTGTTTTAAAAAAAGCAAAAGTTAAAGCTAATTGTGTAGTATGCTACCTTTTCAATAACAGAAACGAATGAATATACATTTATATTTGCTTTCCTTTGATGAAAGATACACTGAAAATAGAAACAGGAATCTAATAGAAATTGTTACCATTGGAGGGCAGAACAATGAGGAGGGAAGGGGATGGAAGCAAGAATTCTGAGTGTAACTTTTAATTATTTTTAATTTTGAATTATGTAAATGTATTACCTATAACAAAAAATAAAAATTTGGAATATTCCAAAGAGGAAAACATATATAACCTAAAAGGAAATAAGAAACAGACTGATTTCAGATTTCTGATTGAACAATACAACACTAATGTCCAAAGACGAAAAGATGTGAATCTAAAATTCTGTAAGAGGTAAAAATATTTTTCAAAATAAAGACCTTTCTGACATGCAAAGACTCCGTTTGTCATATACAAACTCTCCAACAAGTTTCTCATACTCACTGCAACAGCACATATACCAAAATGGAAATGAAGGATAACATGCAAATTTGTGAAACATTCCATAATTTTCCAAAAAAAAAATTTAAACCAACAACTTCTAAAAGAATTTTTAAAGAATGCACTCCAGGAAGAAAAAAAGAATCTGAGAGAGAAACTGAATACAAAAGGCAGGGGTGAGCAAAGAAACCAGAAAACTAATTAAATTTAAATAAATGTTGATTGCAAAGAAAAATATCTTTTAACAATTTGGAACTAAAGACTTGAGAAATGTTGGAGAAGATAGGAAGTAAAGGAAGTAAAAATACATCAAAGTTTTCACCTTATTCAGGGACAGGGGAATGGCAGTTGTCTTAGTCCATCTGTACTAGTCAGGGTTCTCTAGAGGGACAGAACTAATAGGAGAAATATATATATATATATGTGTGTGTGTGTGTGTGTGTATATATATATCTCCATATGTGTGTGTATATGTATATATCTCCATATATATGTGTGTGTGTATCTCTCTCTCTCTCTCTTTCTCTCTCTCTCTCTCTCTATATATATATGTATATATATGTCTCTCCGCATTCAGGAGTTTATTAATTTGCTCAAGGTTCCACAATAGGCCATCTGCAAGCTGAGGAGCAAAGAGAACCAGTCCAAGTCTCAAAACTGAAGAACTTGGGAGTCTGATGTTCACAGGCAGGAAGCATCCAGCACGAGAGAAAGATGTAGGCTCGGAGGTTAGGCCAATTTATTCTTTTCATGTTTTTTTGCCCGCTTTATATTCTAGCCACCCTGCCAGCTGATTGGATGGTGCCCACCCAGATTAAGGGTGGGTCTGCCTTTCCCAGCCCCACTGACTCAAATGTTAATATCCTTTGACACACACAAGATCAATACGTTGCATTCTTCAATCCAATCAAGTTGACACTCAGTATTAATCATCACACCATGTATGCTGCTATAACAAGATATCTGAGACTGGGTAATTTACAAAGAACAGAAACTTATTTTCTCACAGTTCTGGAGAACGGGAAGTCCAAGATCAAGGTACCAATATGCTCCGTTGTCTGGTGGGGACTGTTCTCTGTTTTAAGGTGGTGCCTTGAGCTCCATCCTGTGCAGTGGAGAGGAAAGCTGTGTCCTCACATGATGGAGGAGCAAAAGAAAGTGAACTCATTCCCTCCAGCTCTTTTGTAAGGGGTCTAATCCCATCCATGAGGGCTGAACCTTCAAAACCAAATACCTCTTAAAGGTTCCACATCACATTGGCTATTAAGTTTCAACACCTGAATTTTGGAGGGGACACATTCAAAACATAGCAGTCGTCTACATGATGGTGGGAAGACGTATAATCAATATGTGTATTAAAAGTCTAAGTGTAGAAGAACAAGAATGGGAGGTGTAACTTAGAAACCACCTAGAAGAAAAAATGGAATAAAATAGATGATGGGATAATCCAGTCAACCAAAAATACGCAGAAAGAGGAGAAACTAAAATGGCACAGTGTCACAGAAAAATAAATAAATAAGTTCAAACACATTGGTGATAATAATCTGAGTGAAGGATGAATTATATATTAAAACAGAATTTTCATTTTGCAATTAAAAAAACCACAGGCTAATTTTTAAAGGCATACCTAAAGACGACAGAAAGGGAGAAGATAAGAGTATAAGAAAAGATATACCAAGCAATTCTGAATATCAGGAAAAAAGATAGAATTTTAGGCAAATGCAGCAAAAGGATAAAAAGGGATGTTTGCCAAGAAGATGTAACATATAAACTTTTGGGTATATTTGACAATTGCAGCTTTCAGGAACCAGTAGACAAAACAGATGAACAAAAAGTAAGAATATAGAATATTTGGCTAATCTAATTAACAAGTTTGATCTAACAGATATAGAATATAACGTTGAACACAATGAAGAACATCCTTCTCGAACAGTCAGGACACTCACAAAAGAAAATTGATCATGTATTAGGTCATGAAGAAAAATCTCATCGACTCCCGTAAAGCAGAAATCATATAAGCCATATTGATTGATCACAATGAAATAAAATTAGATTCATCATCAAAAAGATAGAAAAAAATCCATAGACTTAGAAACTTTAAAACGCCCTTGAGAATAACTCTTATGTTTAGGAGAAAAATCAATACAGAACTTACAAACTGCATTTAGAAATGAATGACGATGAGGCCATCGTGATTTAGGTAAAACAGTATTTAAGGAAAATTTAAAAGCACTTCTGGCCCTGCTCTTCCACTTCTTGGTATCTTCCTCAAAGGAACATTTTCACTGTGCGCCAAGACTTGTACAAAGGTTTTTATTGCACTATTGTTTGTCATGGTTAACCATTCCTCTATTGATGAACACAGGTTTTTTTCCAGGTCTTTCTGGCACCATGCTATAGAATACCATACAACAGTTAAACAGAATGAAATAGAGTTATGTGTGCTGAAATGGTAATACTTCCAAGCCATTATGTTAAGTAAAATAGACAAAATGCAGAAATAAAGGAGGTGTAATACTTATTATATTATGATAATTTAACAAAAATTAAAACTATTGTATTTCTACAGGTACATATTCTATTTTACAGAGAAAAATGTCAGGAAGGATAGATGCTGAACAGTGTACTACTTTTAAGGAAGGGAATAGGATAGAAGGAAAGATCAAGGAGACATTCAACTAATTCTACTGTTTGATGGTTTTTTACAACAGGAAGATATTTACTTAATATCTGGGTACTAGCAAAAGAAAAGTTCTCTATGTGAATGATTCTAAGGTGATCATACATGAGTCATCTCTTAGAGATAAATTTTGTAGAAACTACTCATTGAGTTTGTATAATAATTTTTGCCCAGGCAAGTTTTTATTGATAAAGCTAGCTTCTTTTGATTTAGAACCTGAAGGGAAAGCAAGGCATTAGATGATTTTCATTGTGTTTTGTTAATTACATCATTTCACGTTTCTAAATTACAGACTAGAAAAATAGCTAAGATAGAAGGGGCAGAAGAACTTAAATGAAGCCCTATTTTACAAACTCTATTTATTGTTTAGGAATTGTGATGCTATCATCTGTAAAATAAATCTTTAAAGCTCTTACCTTCACCAATATTAACATATTTTAAAGCTCTGCATCTTAGGTTCAGCCTTAAACATAGGGGTCTCTTTTAAAAGAAAAACTCTTCAATGTCATTGGCAGTGCAAGACAGAAAGCAAAACGTAAACGACAAATATAGGAATGAAATAAAATGTTACACGAAGAAAGCACAAGGCAAAAAATGTGTAACCCATTTCACTAGCTGTACAACAAAATATTAAAATAACTCTCAGGTACACTGGTTGTTAAATGAGGAGGGGTATGGGTGAATTAAAAAGTTACTCTAATTTAAACAAAATTAATAAAGAACTGTTCTGCATGAGTTTTTTTTTTTCCTGTTTCTACTTCTAATCATGTATCATGCAAATGAAAGCAGTAATGGAAAATGTAAAGAAAACAAATTCTGCAATATACTGAAACTCGTATCCAGCAAGAGATAAGATTGAATATCAGAAAGAAGGAGTCTGAAAATTAGCTGTCTGTACAATAACTGGGAGGGAAAACGGTTTTATTTAGCCTGGAGGGATTTTTTTGTAGCAAACTGACTAAATTAAAATCCAGTCTATTAAATCCAGTATCATACTAGAAAATGCCTTTTCCTTGCACTTTTAGATAAATTTTCATTGATCTCATTTTACACATGATTACATTTTTAATGAGTTATGCAATATTTCCAGGCTAATTTTAAATCCCCTCTCTCCTCTCCCCCTTCCACTTACTGCTTGCTGGATTAACATTTCTGATAAATTGTTGGACCAGAAAGAAGGAGCATTACCAAGATGAAATAAATTACTTCCATTTTTTTTTTTTGCAGCTCTAAAGTGCTAATAGGAGAATACAAATGCCCACTGTTTAATTATGCCACATCTTCCAATTCATTTCACAAAAGCAATTATTTTATTTTTATGTAATAGGCATGTTACCTTGTATTCATTATAAATAACCCTGCATGGTGTATAGTCTATTAGAATAAAAAAAATTTCACCCTGACATTGATCAGGTAAACTTGGTATATGGACATCTTAAAAAGGAATGGCCAAGAAGCAACTCATAATATAAAAAAGGATATGGAGACAACTGGAAAGCCTACATGCTGACAAATAGTTATTTTTAAAAAGATTCATACTGTTTAAAATTAACCTTCACGCAAAATACAAAATAATTCTGTGCGTAAGTGTTTTAAAGAGATCTATTTTTGTATAGGATGGGAGGCTGAGGGAGTTCCTTGAGTACAGTCTCCAATAAAAGGAAAGTAAGTTCATTTTTCTCTATCTACACCTTCAGGCCTACACGGCAAGAGGAGAGATGATTTGATGGGAGTCAGTGGAATTCCAGCCCCTGTTCAAGAAAGGAAGTCAGAAACCATTAAAGTTGGGACCTGTGACCAAGACGTTTGTAAGAGTTCTTAAACATCTTCCCCCCATTTTAGTTATTTTTATAACTCCCTGTCTGATTCCTTGAGATGACTAAGAGCAAAACTTTTTAAATAGATTAAACTTTCTAATTCAATGACATATTAGATGATTAAAACAAAATTCAGCCCTATGGTGCTTTAAAATTACGGATCTTGAAAGACTGAAACTAAACATATGGGAAAAAAATTTACCAGGCAAATACTAACCAGAAGAAAGTTGGTAGATGGTGTAGTAATTTTAGTAATGTACACACACGCACATATGCACACACATACATACATGCAAATGAGCACACACAAAGCATTAGCTTGTATGCTCCTAACACAATACAGCTTCAAAATATAAAAATTAAAAACTGACAAAAATTAAAAGGAACAAATGATGGAAGAAATGACAGAGAAAAGATTGAACATAGTAAGTGAAGACCTGAAAGATATAAAGAAAAAGGATACAAATTGAACTTCTGGCGATGAAAACTATAATGTTTGAGATGAACAATATACCATATGAGATTAACAGGAGATTAGACAAAGCAAGAGAAAAGATTGGCAAACTTCAAGATATAGCAATGTGTTTATAAACTGGAACTATAAAATGGAACACCAATTAAAAAAATTAAAAGACAGGAAAAAATGAACAAAGCATTAGTGAACTATGAGACAGCCTCAAATGTCCAAATACAATGTAATTGGCATCCCTAAAAGAATACAGAGGAGATAAATATTTAAAGAAATCATTAATGGCTGAAATTTTTCCAAATTTGATAAAAACTATAAGCCTATGAATCCAAGAAGCTTAATGAACTCCAAGCATAAGAAACACAAAATAAAGGCATGTCATAATCAAACTGTTTAATAACAGCAATAAAGAGAAAAATGTTAAAAGCAGCCAGAGAGGAGAAAAAGAGACATATTGTATATGGAGAAATAGATAAAAAGGAAGGCAGATTTCTCTCTGGAAACAATATAAGCTAGATAATGGTGAACCAACATCTTTAAAATACTGGCTGGAATATAGGGGAGGAAATCAGTGAAAATTGCTAAGAAATGAAGATGAAATAAAGACATTTTCCAGACATACAAATATTGAAAGAATTAATCACCAGAAGACTGACACTATAAGAAATGACAGATAAGTGCTTCAAAGAGAAAACAAGTGAGACCAGATGTACACAAATGAAAGAAGAATCCTAGAAATAGAAACTACAAAAGTAAATATAAAGAATGATTTTAAATTTAAACCTCTTTAAAAGAAAATCAACAGTTTAAGGCAAAAATAATAGCAATGTATTATAGAGATTTTAACATGTGTAAAACTGAAATGTATGATCACAGTAGCTCAAAGGCCAGGAGGGAAAGGAGAAATTAAAATATATTATTGTAAGGTTTTTATACTATAAGTAGTACAAAGTCACTTGAAGATAGACTATAATATGTTAAAAGTATATAATATAAATTCCTAAGCAACCAATTCTTTAAAAACAGAGCTAATAAGCAAATAAAGTAGAAACATAGAATTATAAAAATATTAATCTAAAATAATACAGAAATAGAGGACAAAGAGAACAAAGAACAAAAAAGACACACAGAAAACAAACAGCAAGACTTTAGATTCAAATCAATCATATTAGTTAATCACATTAAATGTAAATGGCCTAAGCAACCAAATTAAAAGGCAGAGATTATCAGATTAGGAGGAAAGAAAATAACACCCACTCTATGCTGCTGCATTTTTTTTAAGTAAAAAGGATGGAAAAATATATTCTTACTAATGTAAGTTGAATGAAAGCAAAAATGGGTATATTAATATCAGCCAAAGTAGATTTCAGAGCAAAAATTATTATCAGGGATGAAAAAGGTCATTTTATAATAATACAGGACTTGATTCATCAAGAAGACATAAAAGTCATAAATATTTGTGTGTTTAATAACAGAGCTTCAAAATACATGAAGCAAAAACTGAAAGAACTAAAAAGGAAAATAGAGAAATCTATAATCATACTCTAAGATTTTCACTCATTTCAATAATTGATGGAACAAGTAGACAGAAAATTAGTAAAGACATAGAACTTATGAAAAATGCTATTGGCCAACTTTATCTAAATGACACTCATAGAATACTCCACCCAATGACAGAAGAATAGACATCTGTTTCACATGCCTATGGTATACATAAGATAGACCATATGTGGGATCATAAAAGAAGTCTTAATAAATTTAAAAAGCATTCGAGTCACATAAATTCTTCTCTGGCAACATTGGAATAAAATTAGAAATCAATAATAGAAAGATTTCTAGAAAATCTTCAAATATTTGAAAACTAAATTATACACTTGAATATAATACATGGGTAAAGGAAGAAATCAAACAGAAATTACACTATATTTGGAATTGAGTGAAAACGAAAGCACAACATATTGAAATTTGTAGCTCTATTCTTCACTGTATTTCTTGGAATCAAAAATTTCTTCTAAAACAATGATGGTAACTAGGATTACATTTAGGAGGCTCATCCAGTACTTGAGGTCTAAGATTCAGTACCAATTTCAACGTTGACTAAAAATCTTCACCCTGGCATTGAAACAATCGAACAGTGTCATCATAACTGCCCAACTTTTGTACTCATGGTATAAAAAGACGGAAGTTAATCTACTTATGGTCTTTTTATGATCTTTTTTAGTTATACCTCTATTTGCCTTCTGTGAGAAATACAAGAAAATTATAATAGGATTATAGTATTTAAACAAACACCCAACTCTAACCAATTTCTGGATATATTTGTCATTTCTACCAGAGAAACAGGTTTCAGGGAATTGAAGAGTTATACTAAAAATCCAAGCCTGAGACTGAATAATTTAACTATTTTTAGTGATAGTGAACAGTAAATACATGACCAGAAATATAAAATATTAACATCAAAGTGAAATATAGAAAGGCTCAGAAAGTACTGAGAGCCTAAAGGAATGTAGCAGAAGGTTTAACAGACTATAAAGCTCACAAGAGAGCTCGACAAGAATCTAACGCTCAAAATAGTAAAAGTCAATCTTTTATTTGTTTAACTCACTGAAAAATTCTCTCTAGTCTGGACAGCCACAGTCTAAGACTTCAGCAGCAAAAATGTAATTAAGATATGCTAATATTGGACAAAAAAATTAAGACACAGGAATGTGGAAATGCCTTCCATACTACTCAAGTGGGCAATATTTGAACATGGAATGGTGAGGTTTATTTGGCTGGGTGGAAGAGGATTGTAGAACTGCAGAAGTCCTGAAGTCCTGAAAAGTGTTTTTGTTATTAGAGAAGCAATAAATCACAAAGCTTGAAAGTAGTTTCCGTTAACGGAGAAATCTCATAGACCTTGTCCCAGTCTGCATGCTGAGAACAAGAATAACTATTACAAGGAATTTCTGTAAGCAAAATTCAGAGAAATTAACAAATCTGGTACAGAAGAATTTGACAGCAGTTTCAAATACAAACTTCATAGTAGGGGGATGATTAATGGATACAAAAATAGGTAGAATGAAAAAGATCTAGTATTTGATAGCACAACAGGGTGACAAGAGTCAACAATAATTTATTGTACATTTAAAAATAACTACAAAGGTATAATGGGAATGTCTGCAACACAAAGAAAGGATAAATGCTTGAGGTGATGGACACCCCGTTTACCCTGATGTGATTATTATATATTGTATACCTGTATCAAAATATCTCATGGGCCCCACAAATATATACACCTACTATATACCCACAAAAATGAAAAAAATGAAATGAAACAAAATCAAAAAGAAACTTCATAGCAGACCTAAAAAAAAAAAAAAACTATCATGTTTCGGTGCAAACAACAACAACAACAACAAGAAAAACAGGCCAGGGAGGGTGGCTCACTCCTATAATCCCAGCACTTTGGGAGGCTGAGGCGGGTGGATCACTTGAGGTCAGGAGTTCAAGACCAGCCTAGCCAACATAGTGAAGCTTCATCTCTACTAAAAATACAAAAAAAATAGATGGGTGTGGTGGCGGGCACCTGTAATCCCAGCTACTTGAACCCGGGAGGCAGAGGTTGCAATGAGCCAAGATTGGGACACTGCACTCCAGCATGGGTGACAGAGCGAGACTCTGTCTCAAAAAAAAAGAAAGAAAGAAAAAGAAAACAACAACAACAACTTTAAAGTCAGTAACTTCTGGTTTCCAGTGCTGGCTCTGCCAATTTATAAGCTGTAAGAACTTGAACAAGTTTCTGGCTTGCTCAAAGACCAAGTTTTTTAAACCAAGAAAATAGAGCTATCTTCCTCACTGAGTTGTTGAAAGGATTCGCTCATGTACATAAAGAACTAAACTCAGTTCTGAGTACATAGTAAGGCCTAAATAGTACAAATTATTAAGAATAATTAGGAACACCTTTCCCAAAGGACTAGAAAATGATGGCTGGAACTAGAAAGTGAATGTAAGATTGTTTTTATAAGGAGAACTGAAGATACATGAGAAAATATAATTTATGTAATTAAATGGTGCTTCTATTCACAATAGCCAAGGTATGATCGACAGGCTAAATGTCCATCGACAAATGAATAGATAAAGAAAATGTGGTACATATACAAATGGAATATTATTCAGCTATTTAAAAAGAATGAAATTCTATCATTTGCAACATTGATGGAATTGGAGGACATTATGTTAAATGAAATAGGCCAGAAACAGAAAGACAAGACTGGGCATGGTGGCTCATACCTGTAATCCCAGCACTTTGGGAGGCTAAGGCGTTGGATCACCTGAAGTCAGGAGTTCGAGACCAGTCTGGCCAACATAATGAAACCTTGTCTGTACTAAAAATACAACAATTAGTCGGGGATGGTGGCACAAGCCTGTAATCCCAGCTACTCAGGAGGCTGAGGAACGAGAATCGCTTAAACTCAGGAGGTGCAGGTTGCAGTGAGCCAAGATCACATCACTGCACTCCAGCCTAGGTGACACGGCAAGACTCTGTTAAAAAAGAAAAGAAAAGAAAAGAAAAAGAAGAGAAGAGAAGAAAAGAAAGAAAAAGGAAGGAAAGGAGGGAGGGATGGAGGAAGGAAGGAAGGGAGGAAGGGAGGGAGGGGAAGAGGAAAGGAAGGAAAGGAAGGAAGGAAGGAAAGAAAGAGAGAGAGAAAGAAAGGAAGCAAGAATTCACACGTTCTCATTCATGTGTGGGAGATATAAAGGTGATCTCATGGAGGTGGAGAATAGATGATGGTTACCAGAGGCTGAGGCTGGGAAGGGTAGAGGGGAAGGAGGGACTAAAGTGGGTTGGTTAAGGGGTACAAAAGCACAATTAGATAGAAGAAGTTAGATCTAGTGTTGCATAGCAAAATAGGGTGACTATAGTTAACAATAATTTATTGCATATTTCAAAATAACTAAAAGAGTAGAACTGAAATGTTCCTAACACAAGGGAATGATAAATGTTTAAGGTGATGGAGATCCCAGTTACTGTGATTTGATCATTACGCATTGTATGCTTGCATCAGAATATCACATGAACCCCATGAATATGTATAATTATGATGTATTCATAAAAAATAATTTTTTTAAAAAAATTAAATGGTGCTAATTTAAAGTGAATAATGAGGCTGTAATAGGTCTTCTCCAAAGACAGCCTCCCTCAATTCCTCCTCTCCCTGTAGAAGCATGTCATTCTGCCTATCCAGAAGTGGAGTCCACTTCCCTTCCCTTTAATTTGGGTGGGCCCTTTAACTTGAGTGAGAGAGACACTGTGCCAGATCCAGGCCCACCCTTGAAGAGGCATGGTGCTACTGCTTTCCCCATTGAACCTCACTGCAGTGTAAGAAGTCTGACCAAGTCGAGGCCTCCACGTTGTTAGGAGGCCCAACCTAGCAACTGACAAGCACACTTGGAGAAGCACCAAAGCCGAAACACTGAGCGAAGTTTTCTTGGAACTTCCAGCCTAGCCAAGATGCCAACTAAAGGTAGCAACATGAGTAAACCCAGTTGACATATGAGGCAGGAAAACCACCCAGTTAAGCCCAGTCAACCCACAGACCCACAGAATCATGAGAAAAAAAAAACAATTAAAGTTTTGGGCAATAGATACATGAAACAGAGTCTAAACCTGCCAACTATGAACTGTAGTTATCTGTAGTCTAAGACCATCAGAACCTGCTAATCAAATCATCTTTCTTCTCTCTCTCCTTCTGTCTCTCTCTTATTTTTTAAGAGACAGAGTATCACTCTGCTTCCCAGGCTGGAGAGCAGTGGCATAATCATAGCTCAATGCAACCTCAAATTCCTGGGCTTCAGTGATCCTCCCACCTCAGCCTCCAAGCACCACCATACCTGGCTATTTTTTTATTATTTTTTGTAGAGACAGGGTCTCACTATGTTGCCAAGGCTGGTCTCAAACTCCTGGCCTCAAGCTATCCTCCTTTCTCACACTCTCAAAGTGCTGGGATTACAGGCACCACCCATGTCGAGCCTTGTCTTTCCTCTCTTAACAGATTATTATTGGTGTAGGTGCACTAGGAGCTGTGATTCCAAAAACAATTTTTTTTGTAGGACAACCCCAGATTCACTGGTTAGAGGCTACAAGAAGGGACCCAGCCGGTGAAAACAGCCAGAATGCTTCTGGTAAAAGGGTAATTCTTTCTTACTAGAGATGAAAGAATGTTTTATTAAAAATCTTTCTGACAGACCTCATAGAAAAACAACTTGCAACTTATGTCTCACTTTCAGGAAATCGGAATTTATTACCAAAAGCCACTTGGCTAATATTTTTTCTCTCCCTACACAGAACTGATATTTAAGATACAACCACAGTCAGCCCTTTCAAATTCATAACTTCACTGGGATTTGATTTATGGTTTCAGGACATGTTGGACTCAGGGTATTCCTCCCCTTTGTGAATAATAAATTAATTAACTAGCAGCCAATGCCATGATGGCATAAAACGGTTCAAAAACACAAGATTATTCAACAGACATGGAGTTCTTGAAATGCTTGGCCTTCTCTTTTGTAATTCTCTTTCTTTCCTTAGAGTAAAATCATTCTTAGTCTTTAAATGACTTGGCTGTCTTATTACCACCTTCAACTAATTATGGAATATAAAAAAGTTTTTCACCCCTTCCCACAAATTTTCTCCCTGACCCATTTCCCACACACTGTGGCAGGAGATGGTATGAAGAATAATTCTGGGCATAAAAGCTTTTCAGGTCTTTAATAACATGAACTCACCTCAATTAATTAGGTAGAAATATTTCTCTGATTTGCTGCCTGTGACCTTGCTCTTAATAGCCTTCAATGAAGCCACTGCGGCTTTCACTCTCTACAATTTCAAGACAGTTATTTACTGGTTTATTCCTTTTACTCCATCATTTATCTTCATAAAATAAAATAAGTTCTAAATTAAGCAAATTTTAAATAGCAGTTTCTAATAGCCAGGCAAGGAAGACTTAACTTTTGATCTCACGATGACCTGTTTTTACATTCAAAGTGGCATTTATTTTCACACACATCTTCCAAAGAGAATGAAAGAAATGGGCTTGATTTTTAAAATATAGAGACCAAAAATTAAAAAAAAAAAAACTAAAGAGAAACTTTCATTAAAGTTTGGGAGCCAATTACGTGCCAGTCATATCCCGAGTTGTGGGAATAAAAAGATGAAATAATCTCAACCCTTAGGATGTCCGTGGGTTAATACAGGAAATGACTCTGAACAACAAGCTACGTCAAACACTGTAGGAAAGGAAAATCTGACAATGAAATAAGTGCCGTAAAGGGCTAGGAATGAAAGACTGACTATGCAGAGATGAAGCTGGGGGTGAGGAAGACGAGAACAGAAGCCTGGAAGCAGCACGCACCTTCAGGAAATGTTAAGAATGAGTGTGATGATGAGTAGGTCTCAGAAGGTGTGATGGTTAATACCGAGTGTCAACTTAACTGGATTGAAGGATACAAAGTATCGATCCTAGGTGTGTCTGTGAGGGTGTTGCCAAAGGAGATTAACATTTGAGTCAATGGGCTGGGAAAGGCAGACCCACCCTTAATCTGGATGGGCACCATTTAATCAGGTGCCAGAGCACCTAGAATATAAGCAGGCAGAAAAATGTGAAGAGAGAGACTGGCCTAGCCTCCCAGCCTACATCTTTCTCCCAATGCTGGATGCTTCCTCCCCTTGAACACTGGACTCCAAGTTCTTCAGTTTTGGAACTCGAACTGGCTGTCCTTGTTCTTCAGCCTGCAGTTGGCCTATTGTGGGACCCTGTGATCGTGTGAGTTAACATGGTACTGGTACCGAAACAGAGATACAGATCAATGGAACAGAACAGAGCCCTCAGAAATAATACCACACTTATACAACTATCTGATCTTTGACAAACCTGACAAAAACAAGAAATGGGGAAAGGATTCCCTATTTAATAAATGGTGCTGGGAAAACTGGCTAGCCATATGTAGAAAGCGTTGAAACTGGATCCCTTCCTTACACCTTATACAAAAATTAATTCAAGATGGATTAAAGACTTAAATGTTGGACCTAAAACCATAAAAACCCTAGAAGAAAACCTAGGCAATACCATTCAAGACATAGGCATGGGCAAGGACTTCATGTCTAAAACACCAAAAGCAATGGCAACAAAAGCCAAAATTGACAAATGGGATCTAATTAAACTGAAGAGCTTCTGCACAGCAAAAGAAATTACCATCAGAGTGAACAGGCAACCTACAGAATGGGAGAAAATTTTTGCAACCTACTCATCTGACAAAGGGCTAATATCCAGAATCTACAATGAACTCAAACAAATTTACAAGAAAAAAACAACCCCATCAACAAGTGGGTGAAGGATATAAACAGACACTTATCAAAAGAAGACATTTATACAGCCAACAGACAAATGAAAACATGCTCATCATCACTGGCCATCAGAGAAATGCAAATCAAAACCACAATGAGATACCATCTCACACCAGTTAGAATGGCCATCATTAAAAAGTCAGGAAACAATGGGTGCTGGCGAGGATGTGGAGAAATAGGAACACTTTTACACTGTTGGTGGGACTGTAAACTAGTTCAACCATTGCGGAAGACAGTGTGGCGATTCCTCAGGGATCTAGAACTAGAAATACCATTTGACCCAGCCATCCCATTACTGGGTATATACCCAAAGGATTATAAATCATGCTGCTATAAAGACACATGCACACGTATGTTTGTTGCGGCACTATTCACAATAGCAAAGAGTTGGAACCAACCCAAATGTCCAACAATGATAGACCGGATTAAGAAAATGTGGCACATATACACCATGGAATACTATGCAGCCATAAAAAATGATGAGTTCGTGTCCTTTGTAGGGACATGGATGAAGCTGGAAACCATCATTCTCAGCAAACTATCGTAAGGACAAAAAACCAAACACTGCATGTTCTCACTCATAGGTGGGAATTGAACAATGAGAACACTTGGACACAGGATGGGGAACAACACACACCAGGGCCTGTCATGGGGTTCGGGGAGGAGGGAGGGCTAGCATTTGGAGATACACCTAATGTAAATGATGAGTTAATGGGTGCAGCACACCATCGTGGCACATGTAGACATATGTAACAAACCTGCACATTGTGCACACGTACCCTAGAACTTAACATATAATAAAATATATATACATAAATAAAAATAAAAACATTTCTGCTTAAAAAAATACTCAATAAACTCTCATATATATGTATGTGGCTGGTTCCTAACAAGCCACAGACTGGTACCAGTCTGCAGCCCAGGAGTTGAGGTCCCTTGCTCTAAGGTATCCATAAAATGTTCAAATTTTTAATGAAAATAGAATTTTAATAATGAAATACACAGCATAATAAATCTGAATTATAAAAATGCATACCCCAAAATAGATTCCTCAGTGATGAGACTGCAACTGTTGATAATCAGTTAATATAATAAGAGATTTAGGCTGGGTATAGTGGCTCACACCTGTAATCCTAACACTTTGGGAGGCCAAGGTGGGAGGATCGCTTGAGGCCAGGAGTTCAAGATCAGCCTGGGCAACATAGTGAGCCTCCATCTGTACCAAAAAAAACAAAACAAACAAAAAAAAAGACCAGGTGTAGTGGCTCACACATGTAATCCCAGCACTTTGGGAGACCGAGGCAGGTGGATCACATGAGGCCAGGAGTTCGAGACCAGCCTGGCCAACGTGGTGAAATCCCATCTTTATTAAAAATACAAAAGGTTAATCTCTTTTTCTTTTTTGTATTTCTGCATAATCTCACTTATACATGGAATCTAAAAAAGATTAACTCAGGCCAGGCACGGTGGCTCAAGCATGGAATCCCAGCACTTTGGGAGGCTAAGGCAGGTAGATTGATTGAGCCCAGGAGTTCCAGATGAGCCTGGGCAAAGTGGCAAAATTCCGTCTCTGCAAAAAATACAAAAATTAGCTTGGTGTGAAGAAGCCTTCTGACCAAAGCACCAGAAACTTGTTCTACCTAGATGTTTCAAGTATTTGGTAATATGTGAAAAATAATGGACGAAAGATCCTTATATACTCACCCCTGGCACACAATTTGAGAAAATCCTTACAAGGACCTTCTAGCAAGTTCCAGTGTCTCCTCATAATGTTCACAATTGTTGATGAGTTCTTCAGACAGGTTCTTTTTTTTTTTTTTTGAGCCAAGTCTTGCTCTGTTGTCCAGGCTGGAGTGCAGTAGCATGATTTCATCTCGCTGCAAACTTCACCTCCTGGGTTCAAGCAATTCTCCTGTCTCAGCCTCCTGAGTAGCTGGGACTACAGGCGCATGCCACCATGCCTGGCTAATTTCTGTATTTTTAGTAGAGATGGGGTTTCACCATGTTGGCCAGGCTGGTCTCAAACTCCTGACCTTGGGTGATCCACCCACCTCAGCCTCCCAAAGTGCTGGGATTATGAGCATGAGCCACCATGCACCAGGCCTCAGATGGGTTCTTTAGATGGATTAATAACCAGGTCTTTCAGAAAAGGCTTTCCATATTGCTGAACAGATGAATGGGGTTAAAGAGTCCAGCTTATAATAATAACTGCTACCATTACTCAGCACTACTATATCTAGGCATTGCATAAAGCCACCAATATGCATTTTCTCATTTAACTTTCACAACACCTTCAAAGTAGCTACTATTATCTGCTGGGGAAACTGAGGTTCAGAGAGATGGTGAGATTTGGCTGAAGCTTATATTACCCTTAAGGAGAAAAGTGACAACTCCAACCTAGGTGGGAGCTTCTAGCACCTATGATCTCATGGGAACATGAAGCAGAATTGGGGGCTACATCTCCATCTCACTTTTCCTATAACACCTTGTCTCCAGATCCCAGAACCGGCCTCAGTCACCAGGCCAGGGCTGCTTCTGCCTGGGGAATCCATGCAGCTGGGCTGCAGGAAAATCCATGGTGGGATAAGTAGCCAGTTGGGGGCTGGA
Source organism: Symphalangus syndactylus (assembly GCF_028878055.3). NCBI lineage: Eukaryota > Metazoa > Chordata > Mammalia > Primates > Hylobatidae > Symphalangus > Symphalangus syndactylus. The sequence continues at coordinate 23,509,745 of NC_072433.2, forward strand.
AAGCAGAGGGGAAGGGTGGGTCTCTGAGAGTGAAAGAAGTGAATGCCTAAATTAGGGCCATCAGCTGGCACAGTGGCTCACACCTGTAATCTCAGCACTTTGGGAGGCTGAAGCAGGCACATCACCTGAGGTCAGGAGTTTGAGACCAGCTTGGCCAACATGGTGAAACCCTGTTTCTCCTAAAAATACAAAAATTAGCTGAGTGTGGTGGCGTGCAGCATGAGAATTGCTTGAACCCTGGAGGCGGAGGTTGCAGTGAGCCGAGATTGCGCCACTGCACTCTAGCCTGGGCAACAGAGAGAGACTCCATCTCAAAAATAAATACATACATAATAAAAATAAAAAACACCTGTCATTTCTCAGGGACTTCTGAAGTATTCTGCTTTGTGCCTGTGAAAAGTCTGGGAGTGAGATGTTATTTTCCCTTCTAGGTTTTATCCTCTGCAGCTAAAGACATCTAGAACATTTGAACTTTGTATTTTTATGAGGCTTCTTTCAAAGCATGTTGACAGTGCAGCTCATGGTCTAGTTACAAATTGAGAATTTGTGGTACTTTCTAGAAACACATAATTGTGAGATCAACCAATACCTGGAAGAAAAATTCCAGGACAAACATAGAGTGACAGTTCCTATATACAATTCAGGAAGCATCTTTTCCTGAGCTGTTTCCTTCATAAATGCATAAAATCAATGCATTTACTTGTAAATCATTATTTACAAGTAAAAGTTACGTACAAATGCAAGGTCTCATACTCAAGGAGTTTACAGACTCCTCTTACGTACACACACACACACACACACACAGCCTCTTTCTGCAAATGCCTGGGACTCTGTCTAAGAGCTTTCTCTGGCCACAAGACCTGAAGTCCTCAGGAAAGTAATTCCTTGGTGAGTAGCCCTCGACCAATGACCAGTGAAATACAGTAGACAGAAAGCCCAGCTTCCTTGTCCCTCAGGCAGGACAACTCGGACATACGCTGTAGAGTTCCCCCAAGGTCTTCAGCAGAACTGAGCCCCAGTTGCCCTCAATAGTCACCTTCTCATTAATGCACCATGACTGGCCTTTTTCCCTCCTCTGTCTCACTTCCCCATACCCTTCCTGGAGTCACTTTCCAAATACCTGTGATACGGGAGAGTTCCCTGACTCCTCTCACAGGATGTGCAATAGGGGTGTGGCTCATCTCTTTGGCTGCTGCTACTCAAACCTCTTATGGGAGGGGGAGCATGCAGATAGGCAGGTGCAGGAGCCAGGGTGCTGGACTCTGGCCCCACGGCAGCATCTAGGAGTAGGAGCCTGTGACTCCCAAAGCCCAAATGGGAATGTGTTACAGTGCGCTCTTTTAGCCTTGCCATCTGTGGATGGCTTAAGGGTTAACCAGCTCAGTGGACCCTCTACATTTTTGTAAGCGCACAGGGCCAGTATGACAGCTTTCTGTATCTCAAGCTCTTGTCCAGCATCCTGGAAGAATCAGGTCACACACGGACTTGTAAGATTAATGCAAGGGTTTTATTCAGTGGTGGAGGTGGCTCTCAGTGGGATGGATGGGGAGCTGGAAGGGGGATGGAGTGGGAAGATGATCTTCCCCTGGAGTTTGGTTGTCCAGCGGCCAGTCTCCTATGATCAACCCCAGCCAAACTCCTCTCAATATTTAGACTCCTATTCTCTTTTCTCTGCTGTGCCGTTCCGCTCTTCCATTTGTCTGATCATCTCCTTGTCTGCTTCTGGAGCCTGGCATCTGGGGTTTATGTGGGTACAGCCTAGGGGGTGTGGTGGGCCAGAAGGCAGATTTTGGGTGCAAAAACAGGAATGCCTTTCCTCATTTAAGGCCATGGGTATCCAGGCTTGAGGGTGGGGCCTTTGCCAAGGAACTGCCCTCTTCTACCCAGTGTTTCTCTATCTCCTGTCTGTATTACATACACTCAAAGTTGGGGACTATTGAGGAAATAAGGTGAATTTAAAAGAACTGCCACCAGGTTAGTGATGGCAGCAAATTACTAAATATTGTTGCAAAATCTCATTAACCAGATACTCTGTTGCTGTATAGTGCTAATAACTTTTGGCTTCTTTCACTATCATCTATACAAAAGAGAAGAAACTCTGGTGGGCCGGAGAAAATAGCCTTCACATTCATGTATAACATAGAGGAAATTCTCAGTCAAGGCTCAATCAAGAAAATAGAAGTCCATGCCTGGAATTTTAATGCAGGATATTTTATATAGGGAACTACTTATAAAGCGGCTGGAAAAACAAATCGTCAAAGAAAAGAATGAGACAATGGAGACATTTGCAACAGAAAGAAACCACTCTCCAGTTTTTTAGTAAGTTAAATGCAGAGTTGCCATAGGATCCAGCAATTCTTCTCCTAGGTATGGGTATCCAAGAGAGTTGAAAACATATGTCTATACAAAAACTTGTACATGAATGTTTATAGCAGCATTATTCATAATAGCCCAAAAAAACCCAGAAACAATGCAAATGTCCATCAACTGATGAATGGCTAGATAAGGAAAATGTGGTATGTCCACACAATGGAATATTACTAAGCCATAAAAATGAAGTACTGGCCAGGCATGGTGGCTCATGCCTGTAATCCCAGCATTTTGGGAGGCCAAGGTGGGCAGATTACCTGTGGTCGGGAGTTCGAGACCAGTCTGGCCAACATGATGAAACCTCATCTCTACTAAAAATACAAAAATCAGCCAGGCAGAGTGGTAGGTGCCTGTAGTCTCAGCTACTTGGGAGGTTGAGGCAGAAGAATCACTTGAACCCAGGAGGTGGAGGTTGAAGTGAGGCGAGATCATGCCATTGCACTCCAGCCTGGGTGACAGAGCAATACTCTGTTTCACAAAAAAAAAAAAAAGTACTGATACATACCACAACACAGATGAGCCTTGAAGACAGTACACTAAGTGAAAGAAGCTGGTCATGAAAGGCCACATGTTGTATGATTCCACCAATAAAATGTGCAGAATAAGCAAATCCATAGACAAAAAGTAGAAGAATGGTTGCCAGGGGCTTTGGGGAGAGGAGAATGAGGAGAGACTGCGAATGGGTATGGGGTGTTTTTTTGAGGGGGATGATGAAAATGCTCCAGAATTAGATAGTGATGATGGTTTCACAAGCCTGTGAATATATTAAAACTCACTGGATTGTACATTTTAAAAGGGTGAATTTTATAGAATCTAAATTCTATCTCAAAAGGAAGGGAGGGAGGGAGGGAGAAAGAAAAGAAGGAAAGGGCTGGGCACGGTGGCTCACGCCTATAATCCCAACACTAGGAGGCTGAGGTGGGTGGATCACATGAGGTCAGGAGTTTGAGACCAGCCTGGCCAACAGGGTGAAATGCCATTTCCACTAAAAATACAAAAATTAGCCAGGCATGGTGACACGTGCCTGTAATCCCAGCTACTCGGGAAGCTGAGGCAGGAGAATCTCTTGAGCCTTGGAGGTGGAGGTTGCAGTGAGCTGAGATCACGTGCCACTGCATTCCAAGCTGAGCAACAGCGACCGAGTGAGACTCTGTCTCAAAAAAAAAGAAAAAGAAAAGAAAAGAAGCAGATGAGAAAAAGGAGCCACGATCATTGATCATCTCTTGGGCAAGAGAGACAAAGAGATGAGGTTTTACCAGAACTTAAGAGCCAGAGCCCCTAACAGAAACTGGAGCCACTACAGAAGCAGCATGCGGTGGGAGCTGGCCCCAGGGAGGGGACACAGTCACAGCCAGGCACTCATTAATAAGCAGAACCCCCTGATTTTTCCCTTCCTCCTGCCTACAATTCTCTTGGTATTGGCCAATCCTGGCCACAAACCAGTTAGCAGGGGAATCTGAGAAATGTGGTTTGCAGGTGTTGGCCCTATGATACAGAGAAGAGTAGGGAAGGGCGGGGTATTTGTCTGCAAACAAACAGGCAGACACCTTGCAGAGAACCCTATCACTTCAAACATGAAACTCTTCCTTGTTGAGATTATGAATACAACCTAGCCAACAGGATGTGTAGTGTCATTTGTGAAAACTCAACACAAGCCCTCAATGAATGCTTTTTTGGAGATAACAGAGGAATAAGAGGAGGAAGGGAATAATTATTTCAGAAGTAGTTACAACATGAAAATGGGAGAACAAGCCTTCCTTTAAGCCAAATGGATACTCTTATTGGGTCTTAAATTTCACAAATATCTTTGAGCACCCTAGGGATACAGTGAAAGTGACACTGTCCTTCCCTCAAGGAGATTATTAAGGAACCCTCAGTATATGGAAGGAAAAAAATATTAACCAGGCCTGGTTAACATAAATCAAAAATTCAGGAATCATAACAGAATGGAAAGTGTTTATTTAAATGTACATTTGAATAGTGCCTCTCTACTAAATACCTCAAAGAGCTTAAAACTGGAAGGACATCCTTTGGAAGTGTGTCGAGGAATCCTGCATTCTCACTGAATTTCAATCTGTCTAAACATCGTTACCTCTGGGCACGCTGCAGTTTTCTTAAACCATATTCCCATACACCTATCTCCTGCTAACATAATTGCTGCTCATTTTGGTATACTGCAAGGAATAACCTACTTAAACACAGAACGGAACTTGTAGCTTAAACTTCCCAATGAGAACAACTGGGGAGAAAACAAAGTCAGACTGAGACTGATCCAAGTTTCTGTAAACCCTTCAGGACATTTAACATTCCCAGGGAGATATGGCTCCAAACCAACTCTTGACATTCAAATGGCCAGTTATTATTCTGACATCTGTGAGCTGTTGCACCTTGCTGTTAATTTCATCCCTAGAAATAGTGTTGGAGAAGAATCGACTCTTGTAGACATTAATTTGAACTGAGGCTAGATTCCTGCTGACTATACGAATACCTTTAATCTAGGGTATATGTCATTCCTTGAAGAAATCCTAAAACAGAATTATTAAAGATGTCTTTCTTTAAAAAAAAAAAAGTCAGAAGGTTCTTTTTCCTTTATATAAGCAAGTGTATCACAAAAGCAAATTTCCTTTTTTTGCTTAAGGCCAAAACAATGTCAAATAAAATAAAGCAAAAGATAAACACATACCTCTGAGGCCATTCTTGTCTCATTTCCACCTTTCCTTTTGGATAATTCTCAATATTAACACAGCTTGGGAGGGTGAAGTGGCCAGAATTGGGAAAGGGCAAGAGAGAGAATTTAGCAAAAGAGCAGACGGAACTACTACTGCATTGCAAGCTTACGCAAATATTTCCAAAGATAAAATATTTCAAAGCAAATCCATAAGTAATAAAGAACCGAGTCACTATTATAGTAAAGTCACACTTTTCAATAGTTTACTAAAATACACCATTTATTTTGGGCTCTAGCCATACATCAAAGTACAGCACAAAAACTAAATGTTTTGCTTCTCAAAATGTATTTATGAAAAGTAGAGCTGTATCAAGCAATAAACATAGCCAGTTTTGTTCTTGGATCTTGCCAGCTGTGTACACCTCAAGTAGAAGAGCATTTGGCTACAAGACTTTGAAGTGGTTTTCCTTCTTTCCAGAGCTCCAAAGGAAAACTCTCCACAATTGATGATATATGTGTACGAATCAGAATTGCTGATCAACATCTTAAAACACAGAAAAGCACTACCAAACATAAAATCTACCCCAAAAGTGACTTTAAATGCTTCCTTTAATTCGTTTAATGAAGACAATTCCCAATTACCAGCTTATTTTGTTTTCATGTTCTTACTGAAATAATTAACCAGAATAAATTAAAAATTATAGGAGTTGTGGTATTCCTTGTCTCTTGATTACTTATACTGTATACAGCCCAGCTGGGAGTTTTAAACTGAAATACTTAATCATCTCATTCACACGGAAGAATATGTAAAACACAAATATAGAAAGAATGGTCCACTCTTCTGAGAGTATTTTTTGCCTATTTAATATGGAAAGAAAATCATGGGAATACTCTGGGCAGATGAAGAATCATAAAGTGGAAGACGGGCATATTGGCTGGAGTGTTTGTGAAATTACTAAACGTTGAAGATACCTGGTATTCGTATGTTCATACAAATGCACAACAGCAAAACATTTTGCATAATCTTTCCCATTAATGTGATAATAAAAACTGACTATGAAACACCACACTCAGGTTACCATTGATTCTAAAATAAAGACGTGGACTATATCTGTGCACCATATCTGAGATTCTCAGACGTTACTGTTGGCACTTTCTATTGGTCCCACACAATTTAGTGAAAAATAATACAATATCTTAGGTTATTGTTTGGTATATTGATCCCATCTTGATAACTAGATTAAATATTCCTCTATACTCCCAAATTTCCTTACACATATAACAGGTACTCAAATAAATACTTCCTGACTGATAGGCATGTCTGCCTAAATTAGAGGTTTCTATCCTATAAATATACTGGCTGATATCCAATTCTTAGTTTCATTTTGTTATTTTAATAGCCAAAAGTTTATGTCTACATGTCAGGAACACTCATATCAAAATTATGCATCAATATCATTTTATTTACATTTCCCAGATATCCAAGCACGACTTAAATTTTTGTCTTACTCTAGAAAAAAAAAACAACCTGTTGTGTAAATGAATAAACTGTTCAGGCAATTACTAAGGGGAGGGTTCTTTCCTTTTTATTTTGTTTCTCACTTTATTTTGATTTTTATATATGAAATATATGTGTAAAATATTTTTCTCTGTGTGCTAGCTTTGGATGAATTCTTATTTTTTTTTAACTTTTTTATTTCAACATTTATTTTAGATTCAGGGGGCCGTGCACAGATTTGTTACATGGGTATATTGCATGATGCTGAGGTTTAGGGTACATAAGCAGTCATCAATCTCTTCCTTTATGCTTAGGGTTTGTGTTTCATGTTTAAGAAATCCTTCCCTACCTCGGAGTCATGAAAATAATCTCCTACGTTATTTTCTGAAAGTCTTATTGTTTAAAAATTATAGTTTAAAGACTCATTAAGGACTGTAATGCACCTGATATTGATTTCTCCATGTAGTACAAAATAAAGGTACAATTCCAATTTATTTTCATATCCATACTCCAATGTTCCAGCACCATTAATCCTGCCCTCCACTAATCTGCAATATCACATCTGTCACGTATCAAAGGCCCTCATATGTGTGGATCTCTAACTGGGCTACCTCTGCTCTCCTGCTGCTCTATGCCTATAACACCACCAAAGCATCTCAATTACTATAGCTTTGAAATCTTGATCTTGGTAGGCAACTTCCTGAACTCTGTTCTTTTTCATTAAGAATACTGGGGTTATTTTCAGTCCCTTGCATTGCCATATATACTTTATAAGTAGCTTATCAAATTTCACAAAAGAAAAATAAATCCTATATGTATTCTAAACAGAATTACATTGAATGTAAATCAATTATAGGAGAATCCACATCTTAACCATATTGAGTCTTCTGATCCAGAAGCAGGGCTTACTTATCTCTCTATTTAGTTAGATCTGCTTTAATATCTCTCAATAAAATTTTGCACTTTTTCCATAAAGGTCTTGCATATGTTTTGTTACATTTCTTCCTCAGTGTTTCATATCTTAAGCTCTTACAAGCACTTTTTATTCATTTTCGAAATGTTTGTTGCTGGCATGCATGTAGAAATGCAATTGATTTTTGTACATTGATTTTATATTTAACTACATTTCTAAACTCACGTATTAATTCTAATAAATTATGTGCAGATTCCTTTGTGTTTTCTACATAATCATATCACTTGTAAATAGTAACAGGTTTCTTTCCTCCCATCCATTCCTGATACCTTTTATTCCTTGCTTTTCTTTGCTGTACTTGTGAGAACCTTCAATAGAGCCTCCAACCTCAGCCTCCCGAGTAGCTGAGACTACAGGCACATGCCACCACGCCGGGCTAATTTTTTATAGAAATGGGTTTCTGCCATGTTGCCCAGGCTGGTCTCAAACTCCTGAGCTCAAGCCATCCACCTGCCTCTCCCATAGTGCTGGGATTACAGGTGTGAGCCACCATACCCGGCCTTTATAGATTGTTGAATAAAGTAACTATAGGGACACTCTTGTCTTTTGCTAATCTCAAATATAAGGCCAAAGTTTTACTAGAAGTATGAAAGTACTTCTTTTTTTAGAAACCCTTAACCAGTTTAAAGAATTTCCCTTCTCGTGTCAGTTTGCTAAGAGTATTTCCTAATTGTATTGAGTTTCATTCAATGCTTTGCATCTATTAAGGTAATCATATGATTTTTATCTTTAATATACTAATGTGGTAAGTAACAATTGATTTTCTAAAGTAGAACCAACCTTATATTCCTGTGACAAAAACAGTTTGCTCATGATTCTTTACCCTTTATATATATTATTCGTTTGGGTTTGCTAATATTTTGAACAGGATTTCTACATGTATTTCATTATAATATTGGTCTATAATTCTTTCTTATATTACCTGTTTCAGGTTTTGGTATCAAAGACATGCTAATTTTTATTCTATGCTCTGAAATATAGTAAATTTTGAACTTTTTTCTTGAATGATTGATTTTGCTGGGATTGGAGGGGGTTTGTGGAAATATTTTTGACTATGGCGTAATTGTTTTAATGATCTTGTTATTGCTTGGGTTTTCTATTTGTTCTTGAGTCAGTTTGGGTCCACTGTATTTTTCTAAGATTTTGCCCATTTCTTAACAACTTTCAAAGTGATATGGTTTGGCTCTGTGTCCCCACCCAAATCTCACCTTCGACTGGAATCCTCATAATCTCCACATCAACAGCAGGGCCAGGTGGAGGTATTCAGATCATGGGGGCAGTTTCCCCCATGCTGTTCTCATGACAGTGAGTGAGTCTCATGAGATCTGATGGTTTTATAAGCATTGTCTGGCATTTCCCCCGCTTGCAATCATTCTCCTGCCACCCTGTGAAGAGGTGCCTTCAGCCATGATTGTAAGTTTCCTGAGGTTTCCCCAACCATGCAGAACTGTGAGTCAATTAAACCTCTTTTCTTTATAAATTACCCAGTCTTGGGTGCTTCTTCATAGCAGCATAAGAATGGACTAATACACAAAGTTACAGCTTGAAATTTATCATTATAATCTTTTGTCATTGTAATATCCAGAACATCAATAATTAAGGTTTTTTCAATCATGATAATGATTACTATTCCTTGATCAATATCACTAGGGGGTTGTCAATTATATTAGTCTTTTCAAATAACTTACTTAGCTTTGTAGATTATCTTTATTAAAAGCTTAATTTCTATTGTATTGATTTCAGTTTTTGCACTCATTACTTTCTTCCTTCTACTTTCTTTGCATTTAATTAAGGTGGAAGCTTGTTGCATTAATTTTTATCCTTCCTTCTTTTCTATTGTAGCTTTTAATGCCATAAAATTCCCTCTAAGTTCTGCTTTAGCTGTCTTCTACCAGATTTGACATTTAATACTTTTATTATAAATCAGTTCTAAGTATTTTCTAATTCTCATTATAATTCATTTATTGAATCTTTTAATTGTTATTTTTTCATTTCCTAACATACGCTTTTTCTGATTTTTCCAGATTCATTTTAGTTGTTGATTTCTAAATTACATTACACATTTAGTTATTATACATTATACATTTAGTTTCATTACATTTAGTTATTTATTTCTATAATTACATTATAACACCCAAGCATATTTTCCTTACTTGTATCTACATATTTGTATATATTCCTCTGCCCCCCCTTCCCCCCATCCTGCCTACATCTGCCTCCCTTTCCGCATCATTTTATTTCATGTTAAGTGGCTAAATTGTAAATTTAGCCTTTATGTTACAGAATATCCAGGAGGAATTGTTACTGAATTAGAAGAAAAATTAACAACATTCTGAGATGGATTCAGTAATAGGATCACGTATCTTCCATTTTAGGGAGAAAGCGACTGCATCTTTGTATAAAAGATATTTTCACACTGTTAGGCAGAAGCATAATGTTTTTTTTTTTTTTTTTTTTTTTGAGAAGGAGTCTCGCTCTTTCACCCAGGCTGGAGTGCAGTGGCGTGATCTCGGCTCACTGCAGGCTCCGTCCCCCGGGGTTCATGCCATTCTCCTGCCTCAGCCTCCCGCGTAGCTGGGACTACAGGCGCCCACCACCTCGCCCGGCTAATTTTTTTGTATTTTTAGTAGAGACGGGGTTTCACCGTGTTAGCCAGGATGGTCTCGATCTCCTGACCTCGTGATCCGCCCGCCTCGGCCTCCCAAAGTGCTGGGATTACAGGCGTGAGCCACCGCGCCCAGCCCATAATGTTATTTTTATTGTTGTTTAAATATAAGAGTGTATATATGGGTGCTGAGTAGCCAAAGGGGTGGATTGTGCTGAACAGTGTCTGCTGTCCTGCATTTGCTCTTCAGCCATGTTCTTTCTAATGCCAGGACTGGGAGCCTGCAATTACACTTCCCAGACTCCCTTTCCAGTTGTCCTCCTGTTGGACCTGCCAGTGAGAGGCACTAATAAGAGACTGGAAGGCAGAGGAAGGAAGAAGCTACTTTCTCCTGGCTGAAACTACTTTCTCCTGGCCTCTACCAGTGCTTCTGGCTGCGCCTCTGGCAGTGATTGCAGTAGCAGCAAAGGCATAAGGGTGGCATCCCAAAGGCACATAAATCATCAATTTTGTATAACCATATATTCTATTTTGTTTTTCCAAGCCTTTCAACCCCTTTGCAACACATTTTCTGAATCCTTTTTGAAATACCCAAAATGGTTCTTATTAAACATTGATAAATTTATACTAGGTAATTTTAGTTATTTTTTATTATGGATTACATTGAGATCAGAGAATGTAGACTATATAATTTGAATGCCTTCAAATATTTTGTGACTTGCTTCAAGATCCAGAATATGGTCAATTTGCATAAATATGCCATATGTATTTGAAAATATATGTATTCTGGAGTTGTTAGGGGGAGTGTTTTACATATGTCTATTAGGTTAAGTTTGTTAATTGTGTTGATCATATTTTCCATACCCTTACAGAATTTTTGTGTACTTGAGCTACCAATTTCTGAGAGAGATTATTGTGGTTTTATCTACTTTTCCTTATAGTTCTCCAATTTTTGCTCTATGTATTTTGAGACTTTGTTACTAGGTGAATAAAAATTGTAATTGTTATATTTTCCTGGTGAATAAGACACTTTATAGTTACAAAATGATCCTCTTTATCTTCAGTAATATTCGTTGTCTTAAAATGTATTTCATCTTATATTAATATAACTACACAATCTTCCCTTCGTTTCAAATTTTCCTGGTATACCATTTCCCATGCTTTTATTTTCAGTCTATTTGCTTATGTTTCAGACGTCTTTCTTATCAATAACACATTGTTGGATTTTGCTTGTTCTTTTTTAACTCAATCTGATAACTTTTGTCCTCTAATTTAGACCATTTATACTTAATGTAATTACTGACATATTTGTCTTTATATCTACCGTCTTATTTCAGGTTTTCTATTTATGTAGTCTTTTCTCCCTTCCTCTCCCCACTTTTTTGTATTCTTTAGGGTTTTTGTTTGTTGTCTTTCCATTTTTCTCCTCTACTGATTTAAAAATTATATATTTTGTTTTTATTCTTTAAGAGGTGTACAAAAACTTATCCAAGTCAAAAGTTCGCCAATATATTTACCTCCTAAAAACACCACAAGAGCATTAGAACACTTGACTTTCAGTCATCTACTCCTAACTTATATATACCTAGATTAGGTTAAAGTTTCTTCATATTTAGACAGTATGAATTCAGGCTAGAAAACCCTATGAATATTGACTCATGAATCCACATAGACTACTCTGATCAAAGCACTTGACCTTCCAACCACCCTCAGTAATCTTCACTTCTCACAGTGCTCCATCTTCTGTCTCCCTGATTCTTTGTATATGTTCATCCTTTGCCTGGGACACACTTCTTTATTTGTCATCTGGCTCCTTGGTCTTACATATCACCTCTTCTAAGATGACTTCCTTGACCACCCCCCCCATCTAATTCCATGTTATTTTCCTTGCTTAAATATTCTCATCTTGTAATTCTTCCCATTATAGCATCTATCACACTATTTTGTAATTGTCTTTTTTCTTATCTACATAGGTTCTTTGACAATAGGAACTATGTCTGCTCTCTCACTTGTGAATCCCCAGTTCTTAGCACAATGCCTGATGCTATTAATATTTGTTAAACAATGGGGTCCCTTACTTGAAATCCTTCACTGATTTTCCACTGCCTTCTTACAAAATCTCACAGGACCTGGCAATTATGAAAGTCCCATTTAAGCTTTTGTGTTTAGTTGACAGGACACTACTTGTATTGTAGAAGCTGGTCTGGCCACTGATCAATGCAGATACCCATATATCTGCCTGGTAATGTATCTCAAGAGAAAAAGGGATTGTGATTATACTAAGGTGGTCCCATGGCATCCAATGTGAATTATCAGAAGGTGGTCAGAACTTAAAGCAGGCTTAGACACTGCCATTTGTCACCTCTAAAGTCAGATGACAAACCAATGGACCTAGTATACCATTCCGTTTAAATGTAGCCAGACCGTGCTAAGTTATGAGGATGCAAAGGCATAAGAATGACATAATGAACTTTGGGGACTCAGGTGAGGGAAGGTTGAGATGGGGGTGAGGGATAAAACTCTACATATTGGGTACAGTGTACACTGCTTGGGCAACAGGTGCAGTAAAATCTCAGAAATACCACTAAAGAACTTATCCATGTAACAAAAAGCCACCTGTACCCCCAAAAACTATTGAAATAAAAATAAAAATTAAAAATAAATGTAGCTAGACCAACATCATCTTGTACCTGAAAGGGAAAGAAAAATCCATTTGTCTGCTTAAGTAATACCATTCTTCCTAATGAACGGACATTGTAATTTGAGACTGCTATGACGCAGGATTGTCATTTCTAGAGCAGGGGGCATTTAACAGCTTTACAGCTGCTTAAGAGTACTTCTATTAAAAAGACTGTTCAATATATGCTTCCTGAATAAGAAATTGACCTTGTATACTCCAATAATATACTATAAAAGACAAAATCATAGAATTCTTGAAGCCAGAAGAAATGTCAATAAGCTAGTAATTCAAATTCCTAACCTATGAGTAGGACTTCATCTAAAGTCAGTTGTTCAGCAAATGTCTAGGAAGTAGTTGTCTGATACTCCCTTGGCTGGTCCAGTACTTCATCAGGTCTATTGTTAGAAAAGTCATCCTTGTTATTCCTCAGCTTTGTCTCTGGCCCTTTAAACCCCCTAGGTACTTTCTGGCATTGAACAAACCACTAAAAGAGAAGGTAGGCCAGACGAACTCATGTCTGTACTAGGATAACCCAAGTGACCCAGGGACACTTGCCTAGAGGTGGCCTTTTGCCACCTGTTTCCATAGCCTGGTTCCATGCTTTGGAATTTGATATCTGACTCTGATTTCTTCACTCATTCAATGATCTATTTGGCCTCCTGGCTTTGGCCTATGAACCTTGGATTTCTGATGAAATCTTACTATGCACACTCCAGATTTCAGCATCACCTGCTACTTTAGAGGAAATAGCCAATCCATCAGCCAGCCTCTTTCTATGGCTCTCCCATCAGCCAGATTAGTTTTCTCTAAAACCTTTATTCTTTTCTTTGCCTGCCCACCCTGCAGAGCTGATTCTGCCCCACCAACCAGAGACAGGTACTCAGACAATTTGTCAGCTAAGTGTCATTACTTCAGATGAATTTTGCATTCTCTGATTATATATTCTATTAAGATACAGAATATTTGGAGATCATCCTTCACATAATCACATTCCTTTAAAAAAAACTTCATGTTTTCTTCAAAATGACAATGTGTTGGAAACATCACTGACATTAATTATATTTCTGTGGATTATAACCATTCAAGTCAACTCAACTGAATGACAATATTTGGAGTAGCAAACCAAGGACATAATAGAAAGAGAAACATAAACCATAATCTTTCTATTAATATAGGGAAATCTAGATAATAGCTTTTATTCTGATTAGGGACAAATCTACATGCCACAAAATAAAGTAAAAGGCTATGTATTTAGCACCAGCTAAAACATACATGACTGAGAGAGAAAGAGAAAAAAAATGGCAAAGACCTCATTCTCCTGCCCTCCCCCACACAATTTGATACATAGGATATCTGGAGAATTAACCTAAAAATGGAAACCGATCAGAACATAACAATTATATTGGGTAATGGATGAAATTGTCATTTTAGGCAGATAACATAATTAAAGTCACAGAAATCACAGAAAAGGTATAAAGAATTACTTGAACTCAGTAGGAAATGATTCTAAAAAAAAATAAACAATACTTTGCCAAGAATCAAAAAATACTAAGCATAATATAAATGTTTTGTGTCCTTTTCAAGAAATGGCTCTCTGTCCTTTTATTCTTTTAATGGCTTCTATTTTCTATTCACTCAGAATCACTCACTCAAAATCCTATTCATATGGGGTTGTTAATAATGTTGTCCATCTGCAAGGAAAAAACCTCCACATACAAATACACACATTTTGGCTTTTCCTCTTGGTCTTTGTTGGATACATTATAGGTAGATGTCATGATGCTGTGCTGCTGGGATCTAACACCAAAGGATATCTTTGTTCGTGTACATTTTTCTTTTACTCATTCTTTGAGAAAGACAGTAAAACATGCTGGAGCCACTATAGTTTGTTTGTTTGAAATTATACGTAAAAGACAGAAATGGAAAGTTGGAAAGAGCTGTGTTAATTAAGAAACATATCAATGTAAAGCATTGGCCTTACAACCTACAGAGATACAAAAATAATGCCATTTATCACTCTGTTTTACCCAGTATTTTTAATGGGTTGCATTAAAAATATCAATCAAAGGCTACTACCTGTCCTTTCATATTAGTTGCCTCAACATTCTACATTTAAAATTACTGTTGAACAGATGGCTTCCTGTACCCTTACAGGAGTGCGAGACTGAGATTTACTGACGCATCTGTTAAGCTAAACATGCATGTAATCCATAAGAGATTTAGCACTTACTGAAACTAAGCATGGTTTACTTCCTGCAAGTACTATCCTAAGAACCTCTGAGTATTTGAAGTTTGTTATAGGTTAGCCTTTTTTTCACTTTTATTGGCCTTCCTGTTAGGGATATTTCCTGATCTTCTTTTTGCCTGGGTCCTACAGTAGATTAAGGAGACACAAATGGGCAGCGGTGGAAGGAGACACACACTACCAACTCAATTTCTCTCCACCTCCACCATCACCCCCGTAATCCAATCTGCCATTATCTCTTGCCTAGAAACTAGCAGTCATTTCCCAATTTCTTCTTACTTTCCCTCTTGATTCCATTCAATGTTCCATCATGTATCCAGAGGGGTCTTTCTGAAGCACATGATCTCCTGGCTTAAATCCCTTCTGCAGTGTCTCTCTGCTGCTAGGATAAAGATCAACATCCTCAACAAACCAACAAAGCCCTCTAAGTTCAGCCCTGCCTTTCTTATCCATCTCCTTTTATTCTCCATACTCCCACCTCACTGGCCCCTTATACTTCCTCATGTGAAACAGGCTCACTCCCATCACAGACCATTTGTTCTGCCTGCAAGGAAAGTTCAATATAGACTGAGGTATAGAAGAGTCCTACCAGCATTAATATACCTGTTCAGTGTGCCCAAAATTCGATGATTAAATTTATTTCTTTCACCTCATTAATTCACTCATACATGTGAGAATGAAAACAGGGAATAGGGCACTAGCTTCATAGCAGATATTTCTGTATAACTTAGTATAGAAGGAGACACTTTGGGTCCATGAATTCTTCAAATACTGACGTAATAACTCTATTTCTTTAGTATAAGAATTTAAGATATACTTTTAAAAATATAAAAAGTGTTATCTTAAGTAGTCATCATAAATTACACCAGCAACTTATGCTAGTATAATTTACAGATACAAGAAAAGATCTGGGCCAGGTGCAGTGACTAATGCCTTAATTCCAGCACTTTGTGAGGCCAAGGCGGATGGATCACCTGAGGTCAGGAGTTCGAGACCAGCCTGGCCAACATGGTGAAACCCCGTCTCTACTAAAAATACAAAAATTAGCCAGGCATGGTGGCAGGCACCTGTAATCCCAGCTACTCGGGAGGCTGAGGTAGGAGAATTGCTTGAACCCAAGAGGCAGAGGTTGCGGTGAGCCAAGATCATGCCACTGCACTCCAGTCCAGGCAACAAGAGCGAAACTCCATCTCAAAAAAAGAAAGAAAGAAAGAAAGAAAGAAAGAAAGAAAGAAAGAAAGAAAGAAAGAAAGAAAGAAAGAAAGAAAGAAAGAACAAGATCTGAAAGACATACTGACAGAAGGGTAAACATAGCGCAGGGAATTTTGGGTAACAAGTAAAATAGAATAATCTCCCTGGGAGAGCTAAAGATAAAGATTAACTGTTTTGCTATTCTGTCAAAAAGCAGTCAATTTAAACATGTCTCAGGATTAGTGATCTTAAAATAATTTTATGGGATTTCTTATTATAAAAGTGCTATCAGCAGAACACACATTCTTTTCAAGTCCACAAGGAAAATTCACCAAAACAGACATGCTGAGTCATAAAACTAGTCTCAATAAATATCTTAAGATTGAAATTATGCAGAGTATATTCTCTGATCATAAAAGTGTTATATTAAAAATCAATTATGAGTAGCTATCAAGAATATACCCTCAAATATTTGGAATTTGAACAGTATACTTTTAAATAACAAATGACCAAAGAAGAAATCACAAGATGAGAAAATAATAGAAACATAGTGCTTCAAAACTGTGGGATACAGCCTAACCAGTGCTTAAAGGGAAATTTTTAGCTTTAACTGCTTTTTTATAAAAAATTTTTTTAAAAAGGTAAACCATCATTCTCAGCAAACTATCGCAAGGACAAAAAACCAAACACCGCATGTTCTCACTCATAGGTGGGAACTGAACAATGAGAACACGTGGACACAGGAAGGGGAACATCACACACCAGAGCCTGTTGTGGGGCGGGGGGAGGGGGGAGGGATAGCATTAGGAGATATACCTAATGTAAATGACGAGTTAATAGATGCAGCATACCAACATGATGCATGTATACATATGTAACAAACCTGCACATTGTGCACATGTACCCTAGAACTTAAAGTATAATAATAAAAAAAAGAAAGGTATAAAGTCAATAATCTAAGCTCCATCTTGAGAAACTAAAACAAAATAGAGAAAATTGAATGCACAGTAAGTAGGAGGAAGGAGAGAATAAAAATTAGAATGGAAATCAATGAAATAGAAAACACACAAATTAGTAGAAAAAATAAGTAAATCGAAGTTGGTTCTTTAAAATAATTGAGTAAGTTGATAAACCCCTAGCAAAACTATTCAAGAAAAGAAATAGAAGTTACCAATATCAGGAATGTGACTATAGATTCTAAAGATATTAAAATGATAAGGTTTCAATAAATTTAACAACTTAGATGAAATGAAAAATTCCTTGACAAGTACATATTACCAAAATTTACATGAAAAGAAATTGACAATCTAAATAACCTGGTATCTATTTAAAAACTGAATTTAAAATCAAAAACTTCTCCACAATAAAATCTTCCAAACCAGATAGCTTCACTGGTGAATTCTACCAAATGTTTAAAGAAGATGTAATATCAATCCTATATAAACTCTTTCAGAAAATAGAGAAGATGAGAATACTTATCAACTTGTTTTACATAGCAGCACAGAAGCCTGACAAAGATATTAAAATTAAAAATATATAGATCAGTATCTTTCATGAACACAGGTTAAAAAAATGTTTAACAACATGTTAGCAAACTAAATTCAGCAATACATTAGAACAGTAATACACCATGACCAAGTAGGGTCTATCTCATAAATTCAAGGTTGATTAACTTTTGAAAATCAATCAGTGTAATATACCACATTCACAGAATAAGAAAAAAATCATACTATCATCTCAAGAGATGTTTAAAAAATCATTTGACAATATTCAACACCACTTTATGATAAAACTTCAGCAAATTGGAAGTAAAAAAAGAACCCTCTCAATGTGATGAAGGACATCTACAAAACCCATGCCTATCATTGTACTTAATTGTGAAACAGTAACTCTTTTTGCCTGAGATCAGGAACAAGGCAAGGGTGTCCATGCTTACCAAGCCTTTTCAATATTGTACTAAAGGTTCTAGCCAGTGCAATAAGGAAAAAGATGCATAAAGATTGGAGAAGAAGAAATTAATATATTAAAGACTTATTGCAAGAAATGTATGAAAATATAGATATGCAAGCATGTATTTCTACCACCCAAACTACCACTGTTAATATTTTGTTATATAGCCTTCTTTCTTCTATAGTTTCTATCAATATATATATATGCTTTTTCCCCCAAAAAAGATCATAGATTTTGTAGCCTGCTTTTTCTACCTAATAAGACACAGTGAACTCTTTCCCATGCCCTTAAATATTCTTAATAGCATCATTTTTCATTGTTAAATAGTATTTCATTGTATGAATATTAACTGTTCAATACACAATTTCATCAAATCCATGCAGTTAGACATTTAAATATTTCCAAATTTTTAGTTACTATAAATGATGCAGCTTTAGTTACATAATAGCCAGATATTATTGTATTATATATCCATAACTATTTCTCTGATATAAATTCCAAGAAATTGAATTTCTGAATAACATTATAAGCACATTTTAAAATTTTTAATTCCCATTGCCAGTTTCATAACAGGAAGTATATGTCAATTTTTATGTCCAGAAGCAATGCATGGATAGTGGACATTTTATGTGCTTCCCCAAAATCTCTTGTCTGTCTCTTGACAGCATCCCCAATTTCCTATGCAGGCATTTTCACCTCTTCTATCCAACACACACACTTTGAGGGAAGGTGGTCCCACTCTTGATCCCAGATGGGAGATGTAGCTCAAGCCTTAGCTAAGTAATGTAACCACATGGATCCAGCTGTTGTTTCAGGGATAAGCATATGTCTCAAGTTGGGCCAAAAAGATCTAAAAAAGAAATTGGGATTCTGTCAAAGGAAACTGCTCCCCTTCTGAGAAAGCTTCCAGAATAACCCTCTCATTTACCCTGCAAGTAGGAAGCAGAGAGTCTCAGGAAATGTTGATAATCTATCTTCTGGTGACAGCAATGAGAAGCCAGTCTTAGGATGAAGCCAACACTTTAGAAAGCAGAGAGGAGAAAGAAAAAGAAACTAGGTTCTAGATAATATTGCTGAGTCCCTGAAACAAACCAATCCTCTGGAATTCAAATAACAAGAGCCAATAAATCTCATTTATTAAGTTATTCGAATTGGGCTTTCTATTACTTGTAACCAAATATATCCTCACACAATAGGAGAGTATCTATATTACTCTTCATAATTAATGACAATAATCTTTTTAAATTATTGTCATTTTATAGAAAGTTATTTGAATTTGCATTTCTTTGACTGCTAGTGAGGTTAAAAATGTTTTCAGAAATTTGGTTAAAAATGTTTTCAGAAATTTACTGGTTATATGCATTTCTTCTTCAGTAAATTTTCTGCTAATATATTTTTTTCAATTGATATGGTTATCTTCTTGATTTGTAAAAACTTCATATATAGAATACTAGCACTTTGGCACATGTATTACAGTTATTTTATGAATTTATTGCTTGTCCTTGTTTTATATAGACAAAGCTACCAGTAATTTTCTTTCTAGTTTGTTTTTTTTTTTTCTTGTGACAGAGCTTCACTCTTGTTGCCTAGGCTGGAGTGCAATGGCATGATCTCGGCTCACTGCAACCTCCATCTCCTGGGTTCAAGTGATTCTCCTGCCTCAGCCTCCTGAGTAACTTGGATTATAGGCATGCACCACCATGCCTGGCTAATTTTGTATTTTTAGTAGAGACGGAGTTTGTCCATGTTGGTCAGGCTAGTCTCGAACTCCCAGCCTCAGGTGATACGCCCACCTCGGCCTCCCAAAGTGTTGGGATTACAGGCGTGAGCCACCACAACCAGACTTTTCTTTCTAGTTTTATCTTTTAGTAATAAGCCTAGAAAGCCCTGCAGCACATTAAGATTACATAAATAATAATTACGTTAATGGAAGGGTAAATAGTCATTGTTGAGCCCTGAAATAATGGCATAGCAGTTAAAACAGAAGAAATATTTTAAAATCTAGATAAAAACAGAGATTAGCATCAAAAAGGAAAAGATCCAAGGCCTGGGGAAATAGACACTGGAAATCCAGGAGGTGAATAATAGCAATTACATAAGGAGAAGAGTAAAACTATAGAGGAGAGGCAATAATTAAATAACATGAAAAACTGTCCCTGAGCTAAAGCCTACAGAGGGAAAAGGCTCATGTAGTTTCAGGTAAGAGTAAGAAGAAACACACACTCAGGCATCCTGAAAAATTTCTGAACTCCAAGGATAAAAAGAAAATATGACAATTTTCAAGACAGTATGTGCAAGTTACAAATAAAGAAAAAAGAAATGAGGCTGACATCAGACATTTCATCTGCAACACTGGAACCTAGATGATAATGGAATAATATTTTTAAGATTAGTGTGAGGGGGAAGAATGAACACCAAGAATTTGGGGACCCAGTCAAAATATGAAAGAAAAACATTTGTAATAAGTCAGGGAAAATATCACCCAAGATACAATAGAAGTTCTGATCATAAACTGGGATAAAGTAGTAAATTATCTCAGCAAAATGTAGGACAATGAGAGTGGAAGAGGAATAAGAAGAAATAAAATATTCCTTATTGTTCCCTGAGAATGAGAGAAAAGGAGAAAGTAGAGTAGAGAACTGAAAATGTTCTTAAGAGTTTAATTTGTTGGGAGAATAGTGTCTCTTGCAGATATCTTGTTTTAATATGAAATAATAATGATGATAGTTATCTATATAGTGTGTAATATGCACCACACACTGTTTTATGTGCAGTACATATATTGTCACTTAATCCTCATGAAAAATCTATGAGTAAAATTAAAAGAAAGCAATAAACATAAAGTGAGATGTACAGAAGCTAATCGCGTGTTGCACTAAGAGACAGACACTGTCAAAATGCATTAAGAAACAATAGTTATATGGTATTTAATATTTATATTTTAAATCTGAAAATAATACTACAAAGTATTTGAACCTGGAAAGCTATCAGACTAGTAGACTCAGCTGATCAGAGAAAGCAAAACCTGGGCTAGTCATAGCTTCACAACTTCAGAAAGGCTCAAGAGAGATACAAGGCAACTCTGAAGTTTGGGGTTCAGGGCATTGAAAGTTTGTATAAAGAGGAATTAAAATCCCTGCTCCAACTCAGCACAGCCAAGGTTTGGATCCCAGTTCCAATATGTATCACCTGCATAATCTGAGACACATTGACCTCTCTGAGTTCAACTTCTTCATCTGGAAAATGAACATGATAGTGATACCTACTTCAACCTAATACAAGTGAAGCCATTAGAAGAGGGTCTGCCACACATAGTAAATTCTGAATAAAGTTTAGGTATTCATATGAGGCCCAGAAAGAAAAAATAGAGGGAAGGAAATTATCAAAATTATAATATTTTTAAAAATTCATAATTAAAGGACATGAGTTTCCAGGTGGTGTCCAGTATAATGAATGTAAGGAGACTCCCTCCAGAGCACATAATCTGTTTTAAAAATGAAAAGATCTAAAAACTCTCAAAGTGAAAAAATATGTCTCACACAAAGTATAAGAACTCAGAATAGCATTTGACCTCTCAACAGCAATGCCAAAAGCAAGTGTGTCTCACAAAAATTCTAAAAGAAAAACGAAAGGAGACTAAAGACATTTTCAAACATGCAAGACCTCAGAAAAAATTACCTCGAATGTACCATTTCTTGGGAAGCTATGAGATATGACAAAACTGAAAGCTTAAAGCAAGGAAGAGGAAGACAGGATACAAAAATTAGGCGATCCAACACAAAGGATTGGTGACAGGAATTCACAGGATGGTGCTGAAGGAAGTCCCAGGTTGATGACTCTGCAACATTCTTGGAAAGCAAGCAGTCCATAGTGAAGCACAATGATAGAAGGTTCCAGGAGAAATGCCTATATGAAAATAAATATCATTGAGAAATTATCCATAGCTTTTAATTACATCTCTCAACTTGGCAAAGAATGTGAGGTTGAATTGGTAATACATATTAATATATAGAACATAAAATGAGAAATACAAAGTAATTACCAAATCCAGGAAAAACAAAAGGTTAAACATGCAAGATAATGTTTACACAGCACACACAAAAAAGATATAGTTGTATATGTTTCTGTCATCATGATAATAAAAATTCTGGTTATTGATTTAACCAAACATGACATCTCTATAATGACAGGACAGAAGGAATAGAACTGTGTGTGGTTGTGAGAGGGGAAAGACATAAGAAAATTAAAACTTATCAACACTAATAGGAAGTCCATTGATAATGTCTAAAAATGAAAAAAATCACTCAATGCAGTATTGTTTTATTCTAAAACATCCAAGAAAATAACAGAGAAAATACCTAAAATGTTTGAAAGTAATTGCCACCAGGGAACAGGAGTTAGGACTAAGGACACCTGCAATATTATATATCACAGGCCTTGTAATATTCTGCATTCATTATGTGATATTATGTACTTTGATTAAAATAAAATGTAAATTTAAAACAATAAAACCAAATGATGGGATGATTAAAGAAATTCCAGACAGATGGAAAACAAAATTAGCAATATTAATCACAAAAAAAAGAAAAATAAATTTAAGTACTAAATAAAAAGCAAAATTACGTAATAAAAAGTTGAATTTTTTTAATGATTCAACATTTAATGATTCAACATTTATAGACCTGCTTGCATCAAACATATGGGAGGTAAATATATGAAGAAAAAAAGTTTAATGCAAATTTATTTACAATCCAGTTACAGGGACTTCCACTTCTAACAAAGATGGAGTAACAAGAACTAGATAAACCCTCCTGCCAGAAACAAATAAATAATGGTCAAAATATATGAAAAACTGGACATTTGGCAGTGGAAAACGGTAATCCCTATGAGATATAAAATGAATAAAATGAGCCCTAAGATTGCCTCAGCTTACAGCCTTGAGAAAATTTCTAGGCCATGGCGCAGGAAGGGGAAACTGAGCCAGCACCTAGAAAATGCCCTGATGAGGAGATATAGAACTCTATGTCAGTGAAAACATCTTTGAAAAACAAAAGTAAATAAAGACTTTCAGATATATAAAAGCTGGAAGAATACACTACCTGTAAGACCTGCACTATAAGAAATGTTAAAAGAAGGCCTTCAGAAAAAAGGAAAATAATACCAGATGGAAATATGGATCTATATAAAGGAATGAAGATTACCAGAAATGGTAACAACATGGATAAATATGTAGATTTCTTCTTATCATTTAAATCTCTTTAAAAGATACTTGACTGCTTAAATAAAAATAACTACAATATAGTATGGATTTGTAACATATGTAAAAGTTAAACATGACAATAGTAACACAAAGGTCAGGGAGGGAGAAATGGAAATATGCTGTTTAAGATTTTTATACTACACATGAAATGATTTTATGTCACTTGAAAGTAAAGTAAACTGTGATAAATTAAAGATGTACCAAAAGTAAAATGTGATACATTAAAGATGTAAAAAAGCAAACTAGAGTTATAGCTAATGAACCAAAAAAGGAGATAAAATGGAATTACTAAAAAGGTTCAATTAGTCCAAAAGGAATAAGAAGAGAAAATAAAGAAAAATGGAACAAATGCAAAACAAATAGCTAGATGATAGATTTAGGCCTAACCAAATAAATAATCACATTAAGTATAAATGGTCTAAATACCCCAATTAAAAAGGAAAGGTTGTCAGATTGAAGATAAAAGCAAGACTTAACTGTATTCTGCCTACAAAAACATACTTTAAATACAGTCACATATAAGTTAAAAATAAAAGGATGAAAAAAGATACACCATGCTAACACTAATCAAAAAAAAAGCTGGATTGATAATATTATTATCGGACAAAGCAGATTACAGAGTAAAGAATATCACAGCTCTATGGGGATCAAATTGTCAATACGACATAATAATCCTAAACTGTTATGCACCTAATAGCACAGTTTCAGAGCATATGAAGCAAAATTCAGAGAAAAATAAACAGAAAATCAGTAAGGTATAGAAGACTTGAACAACATCACCAACCAACACATCCTAATTGACTCCACTCAACAATAGCAAAATACACATTGTGCACCTGTGGTCTAAGACAGACCATTTTCTGGGTCTATCTTGTTTTATTGAGATAAGACAAATCTCAATAAAGTTAAAAGGATTTAAGTCATACAAAATATGTTCTCTGATCACAATGAAAAGGCATTAAAAGAAACACACAAAAATAGGATGGTTGTGGTTAGTTGTAACAGTAAGTTCTATGTAACTTAGCCCGACATATGCCCAAGTGTAAATTAGCAATGAGTATTGTACAATGCTGTACCTGGTATATGTGACAGACTAATATTTTCCCCCCAACTCCCAATTTCTAAAGATCACTCTTGCCCTCAACCCCCTGACTCTTCAAGCTTACACTTGGGTTTTTCTTAGAGTTGTTCCGCTTTGAAGGAAAGGGAGGCATTTCTTTCACGTGCTAGTTGGCTCTCCTCATAGTTCGATCTTTTCTACAGTGTATTCTGCAAAAATCTCTCCAAGTTCCTGAATGTCAGTAGCATTGTAGCCTAGTTTCTAACATTGGCTTACCTTTTTCTCTAATTTTTTATTGCTTTGGTTGTTTCAATGAGCATTTAAAAGGAATTGTTAAATGCATATGCTCAAATAATTTCCTTAAATCATAACCCACATGTCTTTTCTAATAAAGTTTGTTTTAATTTCAAAGCACATAGAAATACAGAATTTCACAAACGTTTCTTGCCTCTTGAAACTGCGTATTTAGTTTTTTCTCTAATTACCTCCAAACATCTAGCTAAAGTAAAAAGGCTTCCATATACATTTTTTTCTGAGATAGATAGATAGATGATAGATAGATAGATAGATAGATGATAGATAGATAGATAGATAGATAGATAGATAGATAGATAGATAGATAGATGATAGATAGATCAGAATAAAAACTCCATAGAATTAATAGGCGTATTCTTCCTGCATTGCCTTCATAAAAATGGAACTGAAGGATTTTCAGAATCATAATATTGTCTGGGAAGCTGAAGAGTAAAGAAGGAGACTTGGGGAAAGGAGAGAAAAAAAAGGATAAAATTAATGACAGACCAAATAGCTAAAGTCCTTGTTCAATCATAGCCATAAAATGTGTGCAAGAGTGCGCACACACACACACACACACACACACAGAGTCTACTTCTTTATTAAAATGCATAAAGCAGCCAGAAGCAGGAGCACCAATAAATTCTTCTGTATAAGCAGAATTTTTTAATGGCTCCCTGAACACTAATAACCACTGCTCTCTTATGTGTACTTGACTCTGTTTAACCTTTTTCTGGTGCTTTTTAACTTCTCTAAGTCAGGTACTAATATAGAACTAATGTGGGGTTTATTTCCCCTATAGGAATAGCAAAAAGAGCAGTGCACATTATCGTAATCATGCGAGTCCTTCTAGCAACGGTAGGACTTTAGATCAAAGCCTATGCATTATAGCCCAGGAAAAGAATTTAATAACAATTGCAAAGCTAAGCAATCTTGTTTTTAACCATCAGATATTTTACTGAATATTAGTCATGGAAAAAAATACTCTTGGCAAGCAAGTGACCCAGCAGGAGAGAATATGGACATCCTTTCAGTCCTAGCTAAGTTGCTGTTTGCCTCAGCAGCAGCAATACCCATGTAATGACCGACTATCACAGCCTGACATTGATGAAGGATGGCTAGAAACGTGAACCCGTTTTGCCATTGGAAGATGAATTTTTGAGGTGGTTTTCACTGCTGGAAATAATACAATATGAGTGGATGGGGCAGGAACAATGTCACATTTCTAGCCATATCAAGCATGCGCCTCAGTATTCCAGGTTCCTTGTGAGTTGCTAATTTGAAATGTATTAAAACATATCCCAGACTCAGCATTTCTGCCTGACCACTTCATCTTCATTTAAAGTTTTTGTGTGTATGTGTGTATATGTGTGTGTGTTTATGACTTTTCTGTCACAAGATAAACCTCGGAGATGCAGCAAACACTTCCACAGTGGAAATGAACAAGATGCATCAAGACTTTTCCCCCCGACTTTTAGCTGCCAGATACTTTTCAATTCTTTTATTTTTCAGATACAGAGGTCACCCAGCATCCTGACACTACAGTAGTTGTGTTCCAGCTGCATTAATCCATTTCCAGCTGAGCTTCTGCAGAAAGAGGAATTCATTTGACACCAGCAGGGAGAAGACAAGGGAAAAATTAAGAGAGAATGAATAAATATATAATTTAACAAAAGAGAATAACAAGAACAAAGTAAAGGAATACATGTGGGTATGTATGTATTTAGGTAAAAATGGAGAGCCATGAGTGAAATTGTATAGCAAAGGAACTAACGTATATTCTTTTTTTTTTTTTTAATTTATTTATTTATTTATTTTTACTTTTTTTTTTTTTTTATTATACTTTAGGGTTTTAGGGTACATGTGCACAATGTGCAGGCTTGTTACATATGTATCCATGTGCCATGTTGATTTCCTGCACCCATTAACTCGTCATTTAGCATTAGGTGTATCTCCTAATGCTGTCCCTCCCCCCTCCCCCCACCCCACAACAGTCCCCAGAGCGTGATGTTCCCCTTCCTGTGTCCATGAGTTCTCATTGGAACTAACGTATATTCTTAAAAAAGAAAAAAAATTGAGAATGCATTGGTCTTCCGTGAAACGTAGCTACTGTAAGGTTTTTATCTCGGTCCAATTTAAATACCACCTTGAAATAAGAATTGGGTTCACACTTCTCTCAGCTGAATAAAGATATGCCTACTGAGCAGTCCATAGCAATAAAATCAGTGGCTTCCAATATCAACCCAGTATTTTCATCAAAGCTGTAGTTAGACATGGCTTAGTCAATGCAGTTTTAAACCATCACCCTGACACCCTAAATATGTTCAACATATTTGGAAATGCAGAACGTTTGCACCCATAATTATTTTCAGGCACAAGACCACATATAGACATGAACTTGGGTAATGTCTATTTCTTTTATCTAAGGTTAGCTGGGAATACTAAAATACCCTCTCCTAAGACACATACCTGCAGAAGAAAAAGTTGAAGCACACTTCCTTTTGATTTGTGAGATAACTAAAATACAAGGTAACTAAAATGACTAGAATAAGCATATATACCTGATAAATAAATGCCGAAATACTGCTAGAGTAGTTTTGAAAATATGGCCCTAAAGAGATTATTTACAACATGACATCCAAGAAAGAACTTGTAATGCAACATTTAGAATGATGCAATAAAAAAAGATGCAGGTATCTGGCTAATTAGCCAATATGCTTTTAACTTGCATTTCTCATTTCCTTAAATCATATTTATACAGTGAAAACTTACATTAAAGCCATATATTTATTTTATGAATAAGTTCCCTCTCACCTTCAAAACTAGAGAATTAATTTTTTTTTGCAACTTTTTAAGTTCTGGGATACATGTACAGAATGTGCAGGTTTGTTACATAGGTGTACATGTGCCATGGCGGTTTGCTGCACCTACCAACCTGTCACCTAGGTTTTAAGCCCCGCGTGCATTAGGTATTTGTCCTGATGCTCTCCCTCCCACTCCTCACACCTCCTGACAGGCCATGGTGTATGATGTTCCCCTCCCTGTGTCCATGTGTTCTCACTGTTCAACTCACTTATGAGTGAGAACATGTGGTGGTTGGTTTTCTGTTCCTGTGTTAGTTTGCTGAGGATGATGGTTTCCAGCTTCATCCATGTCCCTGCAAAGGACATGAACTCATTCTTTTTTATGGCTGCATAGTATTCCATGGTGTATATGTGCCACATTTTCTTTATCCAGTCTATCATTGATGGGCATTTGGGTTGGTTCCAAGTCTTTGCTATTGTAAATAGTGCTACAATAAACATACGCGTGCATGTGTCTTTATGGTAGAATGATTTATAACCCTTTGGGTATATACCCAGTAACAGGATTGCTGGATCAAATTGTATTTCTGATTCTTGATCCTTGAGGAATCACCATGCTGTCTTCCACAATGGTTGAACTAATTTACACTCCCACCAACAGTGTAAAAGTGTTCCTTTTTGGAGAATTAATTTCTATGACCTCTCCTTTCTCTCATTCTCTAAAGAGAGCAATGGCAGAAAATAAAAGATAGTGATCTGAAGTGTGCAGACACTATATAATTATCTTGGTAACAATTGAGTTAATTGTTATAAGTATAGTTCTAGGTTTACCTTATTTGGAACGATGGTAATATTTAATTGAAACAATGGCCTCCATGTGTGAGAACTCATCGATGTGCAAGGCACTGATTTTGATGTGATTTCATCATACCTAGTTTATAGATGAAGAAACTGAGGTTTGAAGAAATTAATGACTTTGTTAAGGTCACCTGACCAGAAGTCAAGATGTGAATGGAGGCTAGTTAAATGTCAGAGCTGATCTTCTCAGCCACTACTCTTATGGCCTCCCTAATACTGACACATCCTCAGCTAAGGTACAGAAGTATATGATTCCTATTCACAGTGTTCCAATATTAATGTAAAACTGTAAATTCTTCTGTACGTCTGGGAGTCTGTGTTCATCTGAATCCCAAGGGTCAATGTGTTACAAATTCTAATTTAAAGGATCATATTTTCAGTCTGACCAGTAATACCCTTAAGCATTGAGATTTTCACTTACATGTTACACCTGGAAAATAATCACTGACAGCATCGGCTTCAAAAATGAAGAACAATAATAAGAAATCCATGTAAGCCATTTTCTTAAAGGAAAATTTTAAAAAATTTTTTCTATTAGTTGTGTACATTTTTTGAAAATATGAAACTCACAGCTCATTCTATGGCAATTCTGCATTCCTTCTTAAATGGCTAGTTTTTACAAAGGGCAGACAGGTTTCCAGCTCCACAGAGCAATAATACTGATAACAATACATTGTGTTTCTAGAGCCATTTCTCCAAGGAACTCCAAGTTACTGGATTTACTCCACCAGTTTCCCTGCCATCACACTTCCAAATATAATATTACTTTTTATTGCTGTGCATTATAAGGAGAAAAAAATTTGAAGTGCAAATAGTATGCTGAAAAATCAACAAATATAGGTTATCCCTAATGCAAACACATTTCAGGAAAAATATATGTATTTTAACATATATTTAGGCTTATTATTAGAATTCTTTATTTTTATTTACATTTAACTGAATTGTATTTCCATAACTAATGGTTACCCATAAAGTTTTAACTACTCGAATGTTTGGTTAAATCATAAGGAGATAACCAATTTGGCATTTTTGTACCTACCTTCATTATGAAATGGAATACTGAGAAATATTTCTGAATGTAGACAAGCACTTTTCTCTTTCAATTCAATAGCATCTTAAGAAAATATCATTTAATTAAAAGACAAGAAAAAAAGATAACTATAGATTCTGGGGCAGCTAACCAACTGTTTTCTTGCTGTAAGCCCAGATTGTAACCTATGAACTTAATAATTACGTGTTTGTTTCTACCACAAGTATCCCCATATCATACCGAAATATTCCAACTCTTTAATTTGCCTACATTGTGCTCATTCAAACACCACGACTGCCGACATATCATGGGAGTGAAGGCTATTTAAAGAATCAACCCCCCAATTTTTCTTTTACTTCTTAGAAAATATTATAATTATGTGGACAACATGATGCTGACTGAGCCACATGGCTTCTTTCTTTCTTTTCAGAAATATCCAGGCAAGTAAGAATCCAGACAGCCAGATGTGGAGTATTTACTTTTGTGATCTCATTGTTTATGACAGTCAAGTCAAACAGAAACTTTTCTGCGAATCAACCCCCGTTTCCCAGTTGCTTAGTTTGAATGCTCCTGTGGACATTTGCCGTAAATAGTTTGACCACAATTGTCACGTGTCTGGAACTCACTTCAGAAGCAAAATGGGAATATGCAGCATATGGGCATAGAATTCACAGAAAGTTCTCTCGTGAGGGGAAAGATTAGAATTTCATGATCACAGCAGAGGAAGTTGTTAACTCAGCAATTCCAGACGGCGTGTCCTGCCAAGCAGTGGAGAGTGAACTGGGGGAGACGGGATAGGGTCAGAAATTAAAACATGAGATGAGGGTGTCAAAAATTAAAAATCATAGTGATAAAGTACAAGTTACAACAATGGCTAGATAGACTGTATTTATATAGTTTACACATGCCTGTAAGAAAGGGGGTGCCTGGTAAGGCCACAGTTCGAGTTCATCACATTGTTTCTCTTTTTTTTTTTTTTTTTTGAAACGGAGTCTGGTTCTGTCACCCAGGCTGGAGTGCAATAGTGCGATCTCAGCTCACTGCAACCTCCACCTCCCAGGTTCAAGTGATTCTCCTGCCTCAACCTCCAGAATAGCTGGGACTACAGGTGCCCACCACCACACCTGGCTAATTTTTGTATTTTTAGTAGAGATGGGGTTTCATCCTGTTGGCCAGGCTGGTCTCTAACTCCTGACCTCAAGTGATCCACCCACCTCGGCCTCCCAAAGTGCTGGGATTACAGGCATGAGCCACCATGCTCGGCCTAATCACATTATTTCATTTGTTCCCCATAAAAAGAAGTTTCTAGAACAAAACAAGCTGATTTTGGAAATATAATATCCAACAGTTGCAAAAATTTATTCAGGGTTTCCCAGAAACCCTAGAATGTACTAGAAGTATTTCTTCTTTTATTTTTATTTTTTGTATTTTTTAGAGACAGGGTCTTCCTCTGTTGCTCAGGCTAGAGTCCACTGGTACAATCACAGCTCGCTGCAATCTCGAACTCCCGGGCTCAAGCAATCCTCCCACCTCAGCCTCCTAAGTAGCTGGGACTACAGGTGCATGCCACCATACCTGGCTAATTTTTTTTCCCCCCAGAGGGACAAAGTGTTGCTATGTTGCCCAAGCTGGTTTCAAATTCCTGGGCTCAAGTGATCCTCCCACCTCAGCCTTCCAAAGTGTTGGAATTACAGGCATGAGCCACCCATGCCCAGTGGCAAGAAGTACTTCTAAATGCTGAAGAGAAATAATAAATGTATCTAACCCCACTGGAAACAAGAAAAATAATAAATAAATAATAAATTTAAAACCAACTGTATAGTTATTACTTTTATAATCAGAAAGACCACTACACCCCAACAACAGATCAATTTCTAGATTTAGCAGACATGGCAAGATCATGTATTACTAACACAGATTTTAATATTATCTTAAATTTTATTCTAATGGAAATGAATGGTAATAATTGCTCTACACATTGTTGTCAAAGCTTCCTTTTGACAAACGGTATAATACCAGTTTCATTCAATCCTGTTGCAAAGTACAAATATTAGCTACCTATATAAAATATGGAGAATTCAGCTGGATTTCACAATTTAGTTTTTATTCTTTCTTTCTAAAGTGTTATCAATATTGCCACAATTAAAAGGAACAATATTCCCTTGGACCTACTGGTATACCCAATGAGAAGGATACTAGTCAGAGGTGACACCTTTCTTCAAAATCCAGTACACCAGCAGGGCCCAGTGGCTCACGCTTGTAATTCTAGCACTTCGGGAGGCCAAGATGGGCAGACCACTTGAGGCCAGGAGTTCGAGACCAGCCTGGCCAACATGGTGAAACCCTGTCTCTATTAAAAATACAAAAACTAGCCAGGCATGGTGGTGCATGTCTGCAAACCCAGCTACTCGGGAGGCAAAGCAGGAGAATTGTGTGAACCCAGGAGGCAGAGGTTGCAGTGAGCCAAGATGGCACCATTGCACTCCAGCCTGGGCAACAGAGCAAGACTCTGTCTAAAAAAAAGAAAGAAAAAATCCAGTACACCAAAGAAAGCCCACAATTTTCAATAGTGTGAGTCTCATTGTCATCTTATAAAGCTCCTATTGTCTCCTTGTGATGCAATTATGATGGTTTTTCAGAATGATTTTGGGGGGTAGATTGTGTCTCTAAGGCTGGCCACAACACACCTTTTGCAGTGTGACCTCACCACCTCTTTGTCAAAAGATAGAGTCTACTTCACCTCTCTTTAAGTCTAGCCTTTCCTGGGACCTATTCTGATTACAGGACCAGTCTGACTGTGATGGACGTGACTTTGTACAACATCATAGGCCTGGCCTTAAGAGATCTGCAACTCTCGTCTCACCTTTGGAATGCCCCTTCTTAGAACGTACCTGCCCATGCTGTTGGCAAGTGGACACAGCCCAACCCACCCTCAGAATATGCTCTTTCTACCTTCTTTCTTGCTAGAGATGGTTTTAAATAACTAGGACCACTTCAAATCCCAATGGCTATAGACTTTAATGCCTAAAGTAATTCTTCACAAATAAAAAATGTCAACTTCCTTAAAATGCTCAAAAGTCTATCTGGATAAAAAGAGCTCACACATCTTTTTATTTGTTTGAAGGAAGCCAGAAGCCCTCTGCACTTAAAAACCTGGGTTTGAATCCTGACTCTGCCACATTACTTGAGTCTCTATTTTCTCACTTCTAAAATGAGAAAAATGGCCAGGCACAGTGGCTCATGCCTGTAATCCTAGCACTTTCGGAGGCCGAGGCAGATGGATCACCTCAGGTCAGGAGTTCGAGACCAGGCTGGCCAACATGGTGAAACCCCATCTCTACTAAAAATACAAAAATTAGCTGGGTGTGGTGGCGGGTGCCTGTAAACCCAGCTACTCAGGATGCTGAGGCAGGAGAATCACTTGAACCCAGGAGGAGGAGGTTGCAGTGAGCCGAGATTGTGCACTGCACTCCAGCCTGGGCAACAGAGAGAGACTCTGTCTCAAAAAAAAATAAAATAGGCCGGGCACGGTGACTCACACCTATAATCCCAGCACTTTGGGAGGCCAAGGAGGGTGGATCACCTGAGGTCAGGAGTTCAAGACTAGCCTGGCCAATATGGCAAAACCCTGTCTCTACTAAAACTTAGCTGGGCATGGTGGCAGGCGCCTGTAATCCCAGCTACTTGGGATGCTGAGGCAGGAGAATCGCTTGAACCCAGGAGGTGGAGGTTGCAGTGAGCTGAGATCGTGCCATTGCACTCCAGACTGGGCAACAGAGTGAGACTCTGTAAAAAAATTAATTAATTAATTAAAATAAAATGAGAAAAATAATTGTGAGAATTCAACGCAATCATATGTGATATCTTAGTTGACTTGAGCTACCATAACAGAACACCATAGGCTGAGAGGCTTAAACAACATTTATTTCTCACAGTTCTGGAGGCTAGGAAGTCTAAGATCAGACAGCCAGCCTGGTCTGGTTCTTGGTGAAGACTCTCTTCCTGAATTGCAGAGAGCCATCTTCTTGCCGTGCCCTCACACGGCAGAGAGCTCTGGTCTCTTCATCCTTTTCTATGAGTACCAATCCCATCACGAGGACTCCACCCTCATGACTCATCCAAATCCAATTACCTGCCAAAGACTCACCTCCAAACACCACCACAATGGTGAGCAGAGCCTCAACATATGAGTTTAGAGGGGACACATTCAATCCATAGCATGTGGGAAAGGGCTTATAAATCCTTGGACATGGAGCAAATGTGAGAAATTATTATTCAACAGGCCATTCTGCACACTGTAAGATGATAATCCCATACAGAAGTGGCTCTGGCTGGCTCTAGCTGGCTTTTCAGAAGCATGAATGTGGGTTGTGACTTTCTCAGAACTAGGGCACCAAGCCCAAGTGACGGAGACTCAACAGACACTGACCTTCATGTATGCATTCCACAAACATTGACTGAACATCTGTGATGTAGCTGGCACTCTCTTCAACACGGAAACGCCACATGAACAAAACACAATCTATCGTTTTTGGATTTTTTTGTTTTTTTTATTTTTGAGACAGAGTCTAGCTCTGTCACCCAGGCTGGAGTGCAATGGTGCAATCTGTGCTCACTGCAACCTCTGCCTCCCGGCTTCAAGCGATTCTCCTGCCTCGGCTTCCCGAGTAGCTGGGATTACAGGCATGCACCACCATGCCAGGCTAATTTTCGTATTTTTAATAGAGATAGGGTTTCATCGTGTTGGCCAGCCTTTTCTCGAACTCCTGACCTCAGGTGATCCACCCGCCTCGGCCTCCCAAAGTGTTGGGATTACAGGTGTGAGCCACCGTGCCCAGCCAATCTATGCTCTCTTATAACTTTTTTTTTCTTTTTTTTTTTTCAGACAGACTCTTGCTCTGTCAGCCAGGCTGGAGTGCAGTGGCAAAATCTCGGCTCACTGCAACCTCCGCCTCCTGGGTTCAAGTGATTCTTCTGCCTCAGCCTCCGGAGTAGCTGGGATTTCAGGCAGGCACTACCACGCCAGGCTAATTTTTGTATTTTTAATAGAGATGGGGTTTCATGATGTTGGCCAGCCTGGTCTCTGACTCCTGACCTCAGGTGATCCACCCTTCTCCATCTCCCAAAATGCAGGATTACAAGCGTGAGCCACTGCGCCCAGCCGCTCTCTTAGAACTCTTATCTTCATGACTAGAGACACGCTATCATACTAATAAGAGCTAAGAATAACTGAATCCAAGTAAGGAGACAGACAGTAACTAGGCCATTTTAGGAAAGGCCTCTCTGATAAGGTGACATCTGTGTGGACATCTGAATGAAGTCAGGAGCAAACCACACATGTATGTGCAGGAAGATATTCCAGGTGGTGGGAACGGCCTGTGCAAAAACTCTGAGGTGGGATCACGCTCACTGTGCCCAAAGACTAGCAGGGAGGCAGGTGCAGCTGGGGTAGAAGCAGCCAAGGGAAGAGTGGAGAGATGAGAACAGATATCTAGAGGTATCTAGACAGATTCCAGCCTGACGGACCATGGCAACAACACTAGATTTTATTCTAAGTGAAATGAGCCAGCAAAGTAGCCTTTGAGCAGAGGAGAGGCACAGCCGGATTTACCTTTCTAAGAGATGGGTGTGGCTGGCTGTAGAACACATCGGGGAAGGGAAGCAGGAGCAGGAACCTTGATAGAAGGCTATTGCAGCAGAGTCCAGGCAGGAGATGCTGCAGCCTGGACTTGGCTGTCGTCGTCAGGAGGTGAGGAGTAGCTGCCTCCTGGATCTATTTCAAAAGCAGAACCAGAGGATTTGCCAATAATTGGGGTAGTGGGTGGGAAAAAAGAGGAGTCAAGAAAGAGGTGGAAGTACACGGTTTCCAAGAAAATAAAAGGATAATTTGGGGGCTCGTTTTGTGAAACGATAACCCCAAAATAGGTCTTTTCTTAGCACCAAGTTTCCAATGTCTTGGCTAAAAATAATAATAATAATTTAATGCCAGTAATCTTTTTAGAAACTATTTTACTGTCATATAAATGTACTAATTTGGGGAAATACTATGAGATGCATAAAAGCAACTCCAATTCTATTTGCTTTAGTTAAAGCTTTATAACTAAGCACAGCTGCAGACTGCCCAGGCATAATTATAGCTGCACCTGGCAGGCAGGCCCCTGGGTTTGAAGCATAGCATTTCATTAATAAAATGAAAGAATGTGTGAAATTGTATTTTTAAACAGTTGAAATGAAAGGAAACCTCATAGGTGGCAGGTTGTCTTTGCTAGGCCACAACCATGTGTTGAAATGTCACGCGAACACTGCCTGTCTCACATCTCTTGTTGGCACGAGTGAGGCTGTCCTTACCACGGATGTTCAGACAATGCACTGGGCCTTCTGAATGCAGACACTCTTGTAATGTCACAGCATTCCAGGAAAGAAAAAGGCACAGCCCACAAGCACCCTTTTTGCACTCAGGTTCTGAAAATCTCTTTATTTTCTCGAGACTACCAGGTTACCAAGGAGTAGCACTCAAAGAAAATGTGTACAACCGATAATAACTATACCGGCCACTCTCCAGTAATTTCTCCTTTATTTATTCAGCCAACTATTTGCATTTCACTATACCATTAATTATTGCATACATGAACTAGCAATCCAACTCCCATAAAAATGACACCTCCAATTCCTCCTAGAGCTACCAACAAAATCCAAACCCTTTTTCACAAGAGCAAAAATCTAAGTTTGTGCTCTGTACGATCTAATCCTTAATAAAGACAAGAAAATTTAATTTTATATTGTTTCAAATTATCCAACTTACAGATGAAAATAATTAGATTTTCTACCTGGACCCTAATGTTATAAACCCAAATAACATTCCTTCAAAATAAACAAACCAAAATATATTTTTACAAATAAGGGAATTGGGGGGTGGAGCCAAGATGGCCGAATAGGAACAGCTCCGGTCTCCAGCTCCCAGCCCCAGCGACACAGAAGACTGGTGATTTCTGCATTTCTGCTTGAGGTACCGGTTTCATCTCACTACGGAGTGCCTAACAGTGGGTGCAGGACAGTCGGTGAAGCGCACTGTGCACGAGCCTAAGCAGGGCGAGGCATTGCCTCACTCGGGAAGCGCAAGGGGTCAGGGAGTTCCCTTTCCTAGTCAAAGAAAGGGGAAACAGACGGCGCCTGGAATATCGGGTCAGTCCCATCCTCATACTGCGCTTTTCCAACGGGCCTGGAAAACGGCACACTAGGAGATTGTGTCCCGCACCTGGCTCGGAGGGTCCTATGCCCACAGAGTCTTGCTGATTGCTAGCACAGCAGTCTGAGATCACGCTGCAAGGCGGCAGCGAGGCTGGGGGAGGGGCGCCCGCCATTGCCCAGGCTTGCTTAGGTAAACAAAGCAGCCAGGAAGCCCGAACTGGGTGGAGCCCACCACAGCTCAAGGAGGCCTGCCTGCCTCTGTAGGCTCCACCTCTGGGGGCAGGGCACAGACAACCAAAAACTCAGTGAGAACCTCCACAGCCTTAAATGTCCCTGTCTGACTGACAGCTTTGAAGAGAGTAGTGGTTCTCCC
This sequence comes from Symphalangus syndactylus, assembly GCF_028878055.3. Lineage (NCBI taxonomy): Eukaryota > Metazoa > Chordata > Mammalia > Primates > Hylobatidae > Symphalangus > Symphalangus syndactylus. The sequence goes on from NC_072433.2 coordinate 23,546,792, forward strand.
AGCACGCAGCTGGAGATCTGAGAACGGACAGACTGCCTCCTAAAGTGGGTCCCTCACCCCTGAGCAGCCTAACTGGGAGGCACCCCCCCAGTAGGGACAGACTGACACCTCATTCAACCGGGTACTCCTCTGAGACAAAACTTTCAGAGGAACTATCCGACAGCTGAATTTGTGGTCTCACGATAATCCGCTGTTCTGCAGCCACCGCTGCTGACACCCAGCCAAACAGGGTCTGGAGTGGACCTCTAGTAAACTCCAACAGACCTGCAGCTGAGGGTCCTGTCTGGTAGAAGGAAAACTAAGAAACAGAAAGGACATCCACACCAAAAACCCATCTGTACATCACCATCATCAAAGACAAAAAGTAGATAAAACCACAAAGATGGGGAAAAAACAGAGTAAAAAAACTGGAAACTCTAAAAAACAGAGCACCTCTCCTCCTCCAAAGGAACGCAGTTCCTCACCAGCAACAGAACAAAGCTGGATGGAGGATGACTTTGATGAGTTGAGAGAAGGCTTCAGACGATCAAACTACTCTGAGCTACGAGAGGAAATTCAAAACAATAGCAAAGAAGTTAAAAACTTTGAAAAAAAATTAGAAGAATGGATAACTAGAATAATCAATGGAGAGAAGGGCTTAAAGGAGCTGATGGAGCTGAAAGCCAAGTTTCGAGAACTACGCGAAGATTGCAGAAGCCTCAGTAGCAGATGCGATCAACTGGAAGAAAGGGTATCGCTGATGGAAGATGAAATGAATGAAATGAAGAGAGAAGGGAAGTTTAGAGAAAAAAGAATAAAAAGAAATGAACAAAGCCTCCAAGAAATTTGGGACTATGTGAAAAGACCAAACCTACGTCTGATTGGTGTACCTGAAAATCATGGGGAGAATGGAACCAAGTTGGAAAACACTCTGCAAGATATTATCCAGGAGAACTTCCCCAATCTAGCAAGGCAGGCCAGCATTCAGATTCAGGAAATACAGAGAACGCCACAAAGATACTCCTCGAGAAGGGCAACTCCAAGACACATAATTGTCAGATTCACCAAAGTTGAAATGAAGGAAAAAATGTTAAGGGCAGCCAGAGAGAAAGGTCGGGTTACCCACAAAGGGAAGCCCATCAGACTAACAGCTGATCTCTCAGCAGAAACTCTACAAGCCAGAAGAGAGTGGGGGCCGATATTCAACATTCTTAAAGAAAAGAATTTTCAACCCAGAATTTCCTATCCCGCCAAACTAAGCTTCATAAGTGAAGGAGAAATAAAATACTTTACAGACAAGCAAACGCTGAGTGATTTTGTCACCACCAGGCCTGCCCTAAAAGAGCTCCTGAAGGAAGCACTAAACATGGAAAGGAACAACCGGTACCAGCCCCTGCAAAAACATGCCAAATTGTAAAGACCATCGAGGCTAGGAAGAAACTATAGCAACTAACGAGCAAAATAACCAACTAACATCATAATGACAGGATCAGATTCACACATAACAATATTCACGTTAAATGTAAATGGGTTAAATGCTCCAATCAAAAGACACGGACTGGCAAACTGGATAAGGAGTCAGGACCCATCAGTGTGCTGTATTCAGGAAACCCATCTCACGTGCAGAGACACACATAGACTCAAAATAAAGGGATGGAGGAAGATCTATCAAGCAACTGGAAAACAAAAAACGGCAGGGGTTGCAACCCTAGTCTCTGATAAAATAGACTTTAAACCAACAAAGATCAAAAGAGACAAAGAAGGCCATTACATAATGGTAAAGGGATCAATTCAACAAGAAGAGCTAACTATCCTAAATATATATGCACCCAACACAGGAGCACCCAGATTCATAAAGCAAGTCCTCAGTGACCTACAAAGGGACTTAAACTCCCACACAATAATAATGGGAGATTTTAACACCCCACTGTCAGCATTAGACAGATCAACGAGACAGAAAGTTAACAAGGATATCCAGGAATTGAACTCAGCTCTACATAAAGTGGACCTAATAGACATCTACAGAACTCTCCAACCCAAGTCAACAGAATATACATTTTTTTCAGCACCACACCACACCTATTCCAAAATTGACCACATAGTTGGAAGTAAAGCTTTCCTCAGCAAATGTAAAAGAACAGAAATTATAACAAACTGTCTCTCAGACCACAGTGCAATCAAACTAGAACTCAGGATTAAGAAACTCACTCAAAACCGCTCAACTACATGGAAACTGAACAACCTGCTCCTGAATGACTATTGGGTACATAATGAAATGAAGGCAGAAATAAAGATGTTCTTTGAAACCAACGAGAACAAAGACACAACATACCAGAATCTCTGGGACACATTCAAAGCAGTGTGTAGAGGGAAATTTATAGCACTAAATGCCCACAAGAGAAAGCAGGAAAGATCCAAAATTGACACCCAGCATCACAATTAAAAGAACTAGAAAAGCAAGAGCAAACACATTCAAAAGCTAGCAGAAGGCTAGAAATAACTAAAATCAGAGCAGAACTGAAGGAAATAGAGACACAAAAAACCCTTCAAAAAATTAATGAATCCAGGAGCTGGTTTTTTGAAAAGATCAACAAAATTGATGGACCGCTAGCAAGACTAATAAAGAAGAAAAGAGAGAAGAATCAAATAGATGCAATAAAAAACGAAAAAGGGGATATCACCACCGATCCCACAGAAATACAATCTACCATCAGAGAATACTACAAACACCTCTATGCAAATAAACTAGAAAATCTAGAAGAAATGGATAAATTCCTCGACAAATACACCCTCCCAAGACTAAACCAGGAAGAAGTTGAATCTCTGAATAGACCAATAACAGGTTCTGAAATTGTGGCAATAATCAATAGCTTACCAACCAAAAAGAGTCCAGGACCTGATGGATTCACAGCTGAATTCTACCAGAGGTACAAGGAGGAACTGGTACCATTCCTTCTGAAACTATTCCAATCGATAGAAAAAGAGGGAATCCTCCCTAACACATTTTACGAAGCCAGCATCGTCCTGATACCAAAACCTGGCAGAGACATAACCAAAAAAGAGAATTTCAGACCAATATCCTTGATGAACATTGATGCAAAAATCCTCAATAAAATACTGGCAAACCGAATCCAGCAGCACATCAAAAAGCTTATCCACCATGATCAAGTGGGCTTCATCCCTGGGATGCAAGGCTGGTTCAACATACGCAAATCAATAAATGTGATCCAGCATATAAACAGAACCAAAGACAAAAACCACATGATTATCTCAATAGATGCAGAAAAGGCCTTTGACAAAATTCAACAACCCTTCATGCTAAAAACTCTCAATAAATTAGGTATTGATGGGACGTATTTCAAAATAATAAGAGCTATCTGTGACAAACCCACAGCCAATATCATACTGAATGGGCAAAAACTGGAAGCATTCCCTCTGAAAACTGGCACAAGACAGGGATGCCCTCTCTCACCACTCCTATTCAACATAGTGCTGGAAGTTCTGGCCAGAGCAATCAGGCAGGAGAAGGAAATAAAGGGTATTCAATTAGGAAAAGAGGAAGTCAAATTGTCCCTGTTTGCAGATGACATGATTGTATATCTAGAAAACCCCATCGTCTCAGCCCAAAATCTCCTTAAGCTGATTAGCAACTTCAGCAAAGTCTCAGGATACAAAATTAATGTACAAAAATCACAAGCATTCTTGTACACCAATAACAGACAAACAGAGAGCCAAATCATGAGTGAACTCCCATTCACAATTGCTTCAAAGAGAATAAAATACCTAGGAATCCAACTTACAAGGGATGTGAAGGACCTCTTCAAGGAGAACTACAAACCACTGCTCAATGAAATAAAAGAGGATACAAACAAATGGAAGAACATTCCATGCTCATGGGTTGGAAGAATCAATATCGTGAAAATGGCCATACTGCCCAAGGTAATTTATAGATTCAATGCCATCCCCATCAAGCTACCAATGACTTTCTTCACAGAATTGGAAAAAACTACTTTAAAGTTCATATGGAACCAAAAAAGAGCCCGCATCGCCAAGTCAATCCTAAGCCAAAAGAACAAAGCTGGAGGCATCACGCTACCTGACTTTAAACTATACTACAAGGCTACAGTAACCAAAACAGCATGGTACTGGTACCACAACAGAGACATAGATCAATGGAACAGAACAGAGCCCTCAGAAATGATGCCGCATAGCTACAACTATCTGATCTTTGACAAACCTGACAAAAACAAGAAATGGGGAAAGGATTCCCTATTTAATAAATGGTGCTGGGAAAACTGGCTAGCCATATGTAGAAAGCTGCAACTGGATCCCTTCCTTACACCTTATACCAAAATTAATTCAAGATGGATTAAAGACTTATATGTTAGACCTAAAACCATTAAAATCCTACAAGAAAACCTAGGCAATACCATTCAGGACATAGGCGTGGGCAAGGACTTCATGTCTAAAACACCAAAAGCAATGGCAACAAAAGCCAAAATCGACAAATGGGATCTCATTAAACTAAAGAGCTTCTGCACAGCAAAAGAAACTATCATCAGAGTGAACAGGCAACCTACACAATGGGAGAAAATTTTTGCAACCTACTCATCTGACAAAGGGCTAATATCCAGAATCTACAATGAACTCAAACAAATTTACAAGAAAAAAACAAACAACCCCATCAAAAAGTGGGCAGAGGACATGAACAGACACTTCTCAAAAGAAGACATTTATGCAGCCAAAAAACACATGAAGAAATGCTCATCATCACTGGCCATCAGAGAAATGCAAATCAAAACCACAGTGAGATACCATCTCACACCAGTTAGAATGGCCATCATTAAAAAATCAGGAAACAACAGGTGCTGGAGAGGATGTGGAGAAATAGGAAAACTTTTACACTGTTGGTGGGACTGTAAACTAGTTCAACCATTGTGGAAGTCAGTGTGGCGATTCCTCAGGGATCTCGAACTAGAAATACCATTTGACCCAGCCATCCCATTACTGGGTATATACCCAAAGGACTATAAATCATGCTGCTATAAAGACACATGCACACGTATGTTTATTGTGGCACTATTCACAATAGCAAAGAGTTGGAACCAACCCAAATGTCCAACAACGATAGACTGGATTAAGAAAATGTGGCACATATACACCATGGAATACTATGCAGCCATAAAAAATGATGAGTTCGTGTCCTTTGTAGGGACATGGATGAAACTGGAAAACATCATTCTCAGTAAACTATCGCAAGGACAAAAAACCAAACACCGCATGTTCTCACTCATAGGTGGGAATTGAACAATGAGAACTCATGGACACAGGAAAGGGAACGTCACACTCCGGGGACTGTTGTGGGGTGGGGGGAGGGGGGAGGGACAGCATTAGGAGATACACCTAATGCTAAATGACGAGTTAATGGGTGCAGGAAATCAACATGGCACATGGATACATATGTAACAAACCTGCACATTGTGCACATGTACCCTAAAACCCTAAAGTATAATAAAAAAAAATAAATAAATAAATAAGGGAATTGGGCACAGTGGCTCACACCTGTAATCCCAGCACTTTGGGAGGCCGAGGCGGGCTGATCACCTGAGGTCGGGAGTTTGAGACCAGACTGACCAACTTGGAGAAACCCCGTCTCTACTAAAAATACAAAATTAGCCAGGCATGGTGGTGCATGCCTGTAATCCCAGCTATTCGGGAGGCTGGGGCAGGAGAATCGCTTGAATCCAGGAGGCGGAGGTTGTGGTGAGCCCAAATCACGCCATTGCAACTCCAGCCTGGGAAACAAGAGCGAAACTCTGTCTAATAAAATAAATAAATAAATAATAAAGGAATTGAAGACCACTAGAAGAGCAATTGTTTTTTAACACAACTCTCTTAAAATTCTACAGAATAAGTAAACAAAAATGAGTACTGTTGATGAATAATAATTAAAGAATTAATTCAATAACCCTATGGAATTATTTTCAACCTTTTATTAAAACCCTTTTAGTTAATCTAATGATAATTTATAATGAAAATCATGCAGCCACATTCTTTGATCACAGGGCAGTCAAATGAAGAAATTAACAACAAATACAAATCAAAAAAACTAACCACTTAGAAATCTTAATACAGGCCGGGTGCACTGGCTTACTCCTGTAATCCCAGCACTTTGGGAGGCAAAAGTGGGTGGATCACTTGAGGCCAGGAGTTCGAGGCCTGCCTGGCCAACATGGTGAAACCCCATATCCACTAAAAATACAAAAAATTAGCCAGGCATGGTGGTCTGCACCTATAATCCCAGCTACTTGCGATGCTGAGGCAGGAGAATCGCTTGAACCCGGGAGGTGGAGGTTGCAGTGAGCTGAGATGGCATCATTGCACTCCAGCCTGGGTGACAGAGCCAGACTCCGTCTCAAAAAAAAAAAAAAAAAAAGAAAAGAAAAGAAATCTGAAAACATCCTTCTGAGTAACTCAACATCTAAGAATGAAATTACAGACTATTTAGACATTAATGATGTCTCCCACTAATAAGAATCAGAATGTCTTGGGGAAACAACAGATCTGGATCTGGGGCAGGAACTGTACAAGATAAGCCTGGGACATCTTCTTGTGCCAGAAAGCAAGAAAGCTATCAAAGACCACAAAGGTCACGTGGAAAGAACCTAAAGCCCCCACTGGTCAAAGATGGGACAACATGAACATCAAAAACGTACTGACTACCATGGACTGAAACACATCAAACACATTAAAATCTATGTATCTGTAATAATACTTTAAAAGTGGTCTGTTCTAGAGGTTTCTAGAGCACCAATTCATTATACTGAAAATGGTAAATAAAATATTCAAAAATTTATCCTGCCCTTCTCTGTGAAATTTATTTTAGGGTAAACGTTTAGTTGCTATAAGGAAATAATAGAATTGGAACTCACCATTTTGCAACCCTCAATGAAATAAACTATCCGGGCAATGATCAAGGATGACTGATAAAACCATCAGGTAAGACTGATGAGGAACCTTATAATGGATGAATCAAGCTCCAAACATCTGCCCCTATTGATCAATGTTAATATCATAAGAAGAGAAACAAGCATTGTGGGTCTCTTGATATGATGTAAGACAAACTGCACTGCACAGCACCACCTATGAGAGATTCTTGCCAAAAATCTTCAACTCAAATCTGAGTCTGATCAAGTCTTTAGTTGTAACCACCAGTTTACAGGAGACGCAGGGATAGATGAACATGTTAAACAACACCATGAGGATACAATTAGGCAAGTCCAGAACTGGGAAATTTTATAGTACAAATGCCTTATTTTTCCACACAAAAAAGTAAAAACAGAATGAGAAGGAGAAAGAAGGACTGCTACAGGTGGAAAGAGATGTGTCAACTAAATGCTACATACAGGCCTTATTTGAGTACTAATTCAAACAAACCAACTATTAAAAAGACATTCATGAGATAAGTGGGAAATGTAAACATTGGCTGGCTATTAAATGATATAAGAAATTTTGTCACTTTTCCTTTGGAGATAATGTTTACTTAAAAGTCTGAATCTTAGAGATGCAAAAAGAAGTTCCTACAGATAAAATGTCTGGCTTTGCTTTAAAATAATCCAGAAAGCTAGGGATAAACAAAATTGACCATATTTGTTGAAACTGGTAGAATAAAACCAACACTTCATTATTCTAGGTGTTGTGCACTTTCTATTATGTCATTTCAAGAGATCCACAATTTCTGATTTTGTATGTCTACTTTTGTGTATGTTTAAAATTTTCCATAATAAAAACGGCTTTTTTTTTAAAGAAATGAGTAACAGTGAAAGTACCACATATCAAAATGAATGTCACTTTGGCTTTCAGAGGAGGATGCCTTAAATTAATTTTTTAAAAAACAAGATATACCAGAATGGCTATTATTAAAAAGTCAAAAAATAATAGATGCTGTCGAGATTGCAGAGAAAATGGAATGCTTATACACTGTTGGTGGGAGTGTAAATTATTTCAACCATTGTGGAAGACAATGTGGCAAGTCCTCAAAGAGCTAAAAACAACTACTGTTCGACCCAGCAATCCCATTACTGGGTATATGCCCAAAGGAATAAAAATTGTTCTGTCACAAAGACATATGCATGCATATGTTAATTGCAGCACTATTCACAATGGTAAAAACATGGAATCAACGTAAATACCCATCAAAGGTAGACTGGATAAGGAAAATGTGGTATATACACACCATGGAATACTATACAGCCATAAAAAAGAACAAGATCCTGTCCTTTGCAGGAACATGGATGGAGCTGGAGGCCATTATCCTTAGCAAAATAAGCAGGAACAGAAAACCAAATGCTGTATATTCTCACACATAAATGGGAGCTAAACGATGAGAACACATGGACGCAAAGAGGGAATCAACAGACACTGGGGCCTACCTGACAGTGGAGGGTGGGAGGAGGGAGATGATCAGGAAAAATCACCATTGGGTACTAGGCTTAATCCCTGGGTGACGAAATAATCTTTGCAACAAATCGCCATGACCTGCATTTGCCTATGTAGCAAACCTGCACCCGTACCCCTGAACCTAAAAGTTAAAAAAATAAAGACATATAGTAAAATAAACATACAACTCTAAAAGCTAGAAGTAAAACCAAAATTAGTCAAAATAAAGAAGGGAATAATTAATCAAGATAAAAGTAGAAATTAGTTTTTTAAAAAGCACACTTGGAAATAAACCCAAAATCTGTCATTTCAAAACACCAATAAAAAAATCTCTGCTAAGTATAATTAAGAAAATAAGAAATAAAACCCAAATAAACATGTTGAAATTGAAAAATTGGCCATACTCACAAATACGAAAGAAATTTTAAACACAAAATAATCAATAATATTATGTTGCAATAAAACCAAACTCTAGATAAAATGGATGATTTTTAGGATAATAAAAATGATTCAACTTAAGGACATAAAACACAAACCTACCAATAAGCACAAAATAAATAGAAAGGGTAGTTTAAGATCTAACCCCAAAAGTCATCAGTCTGGATTATTTTATTCATTTATTCTTTCTTTTATTGATTCAAAAATATAAATTGAAAACCAATATAACCAGGCACTATTCTTATTCTTATTCTTATTCTTCTCAATGATGAGGATTCAAAAAGAAAAAAAAAAAACATGCCCTCTTGGAATTTACATTCTAGTGATGATTGGGATGAAGGGGGAATACAGACAATAATAGCATAAATAGGCAAAATATATCATATGTTAAATGGTGTGGAGGTTAAGTAATGCCCTTCCCCCCACCCCCACCACTCCAAAGATGCCCAAGTTCCAGAACCAGTGAATATGTGACTTTACATGATAAAGGGGACTTTACAGGTGTGATTAAGAATCTTGAACTGGGAAGATTGTCCTACATTATCTGGGCGCACCCAATGTGAACACAGGGGTCCCTCATGAGAGGGAGGTAGGAAGGTCAGAGTCAGAGAAATTTAAAGATAGAGGAAGAGACCATGAGCCAAAGAATGCAGGCAGCCTTTTGAATCTGGAACAGGCAAGGAAATAGATTCACTCCAGAAATAACCTATAGAAATAGCCTCCAGAAATAACCAGCCCAGTGGACACCTTGATTTTAGGACTTCTGATTCCCTGAACTGTAAGAGAATAAATTTTTATTGCTTAAGCTACTAAATGCATGTTAATCTGTTACAACAGCAATAGGAAACTAATACAGATGGGAAAAAAAATAAAGCTGAGTAAGAGCAGGGCCTGCCAGAGGATGCAACTGACCTAACTTAGTTAGGGTAAGGGTGCAATTTACCTCTGTTGGTTAGGGTAAGGGTGTAATTGACCTAAGTTTGTCAAGGTGAGTCTCACCTCTAATAAACCTTGTTACGTAAACTGTGCCAGGGGAAGCAAGGAAAGAAGGAAGGAAGGAAGGAGAAAGACAGAGAGAGAGAAAAGAAAGGGAAAGAGAAAGAAAGAAAGAAAGAAAGAAAGAAAGAAAGAAAGAAAGAAAGAAAGAAAGAAAGAAGAAAGAAAGAGAAAGAAAGAAAGAGAAAGAGACAAAGAAGGGGAGGGGAGGGGAGCAGAGGGGAGGAAGGAAGGAATGATGAACTACTTCATGAGCAAAATTCAAACACAAGCAATAGGAAATTAGGAAAAATGAGATACAAATGGCAAATAAGCATATGAAAATGTATTCAATGTCAATATTAGTAAACTAAATGGGAATGAAAACAATCAAATGTCACTTTTAACAGATTGGCAAACATTTCAATGATTGTTAACATCCAGTGCAGGTGAGTATATGGGGAAATGGCAATCTCTTACATTCTTGAAACAATTTTAAACTAGTGTAATCTTTTTAGAGGGCAATCTAGCAACTTCTACCACAGTTTAAAATATGCCTACCTTTTGTCCAGTAATACGTTTCTAAGAATTATACTTTTAAAAGTTTGCACTAATGTCCAAGAAATATATGTGGTATTCACTATAAAATAATAAAAACAATTTAAATTTTACCCAGTGGAATATTATTATATAAATTTTGATACATCCATATAAAACAATTAAAAAGAACTTAAGGCAGATCTATATATACTAACTTGTAAAGATATTTATAGTACATCATTCAGTGAAAAACTCAAGTTGCATATCTATGTATATACTATGATCCATATGAGAGGTGGTCTCTATGATGGCCCCCAGTGATCCCATATCCATACCTTTGTGTGATCCCTTCCTCTTGAATGTAGGCTGAACCTAGTGATTCACTTCTAACTAATAGAACATGGCAAAAGTAGTGGAATATCACTTCTACAATTAGGTGTACAAAGAGATGGCAGTTTCTTCTTGTTTACTGTAATGGAGGCCAGAGAGGCCTGTGTAGCAAAGAACTGAGGGAGGCCTCTGGCCAACAGGTAGCATATAACTGAGGCCTTCAATCCAACAGCCTCAAAAAGAACTGAATCCTGCCAACAACCACATGAGTGGGCTCATAAACCAATCCTTACCCAATAGAGCCTTCAGATGAGACCACGGCCCTGGCCCACACCCTTAGTGCAACCTCATGAGAGACCTTAAGGCAGAGAATTCAGCTAAGCTACAGCCTGATTCTGACTCAAAGAAACTGTGAGACAATAAATGTTTGTTGTTTTAAGCTGCTATATTTTAGGAAAATTTGTTACATGGCAGTGGTTAACTAATACAGTCCCATTTTTACCCCCAAAAAACTGTTAAACTATATTATTTTACGTGTATGTGTAGAGAAGTTTAGGAACAAGGATACATAGATAGGTGCCTGGAAGGAAAACTTCCAGCTGCTGATGGGGGTCACTTCTGGGGCACTGAATTAGGAGAGAGAAAAAAATTGCAATTTCTACTTTCATATTGTTTAAATTTATTATAGCAAGCCCTAATTACTTAGTATAAATATCTATTTTCTTAAAATCTTTCTGCATAATTTCTTTTATATTACATCCTCAACTCATTAGCAATAGTAAGGTACTGCTCTGTGTTGTCAGCCAAGCATAGTGGTGGATTTTCACCAATCCATTGACACATTTTTTCTTTTGTAACAAATGGCAAGTTCTTTCAGAGACAGAGACCCTTCCCCATCCCACCAATGAAATAGAGCAAAATTAAGTGAGCCTTCTAGGAACCAAACCCATGGTTTTGCCAGATTAAGGAATAAACTTTTGTTTAAAAAATAAAAAGGAGTAGATCCTAACTACCATTACCACCAACTCCACTAACCTAAAACCTCAAATGATCAGAACTACCTCTTCCACATTCTGAATAACTTTCATCCTTCCCAGCTCAGGTAATGCATTACCGTAGCAAAGAAACCCCAGGGCCATATATTGCTCCCTTCTTTCCATTACCAACCACACACACTCATGAACAAGCCCAAGGAACAATCTATATCATGAATCTGACCACTTTCCTCTACTTTTGTTGCTACTGCCTGAATCCAAGCCACTCTCATTGCTCCTCTAGACCACTGTATAGACCAAGGTATAGCTCTCTCACTGATCCTCACGCTTCCACACTTGCCAGCCTATAAATCATTCCTCATGCAGAGGCCAGGATGATTTTTTTTTAAGATGGAGTCTCACTCTGTTGCCCAGGCTGGAGTGCAGTGGTGCGATCTCCACTCAATGCAAACTCCACCTCCCGGGTTCAAGCAATTCTCCTGCCTCAGCCTCCTGAGTAGCTGGGATTACGGGCACGTGCCACCATGCACAGCTAACTTTGTATTTTTAGTAGAGATGCGGTTTTGCCATATTAGCGAGGCTGATCTCAAACTCCTGACCTCAGGTGATCCACCCACTTTGGCCTCCCAAAGTGCTGGGATTACAGGTGTGAGTCACCATGCCTGGCCAGTAATTATTTATTTCTATCTCCAACAAATTAACAGTATAAAAGAATATGCATTATAACCCAAATATGAGATTATCTATAAATAATTCAACAATGAACTTCTTCTGATTACAAGATGTGATTCTAAGGACATGAATCAAAAATTTTAACCAAATATAATCAATGTTCATGGGTACTGAATGCATCTGTATAATGAGGTATGCCCTAAACATTGCTCAGAACCACAGGAGCCACCTAGAATCATCAAGATGGTGCCACAGAAACTCTAAAATCATGTGAACTCTAAAAATGAAATGACAAGAAGTGAAGAATGATTGTTGCTATTATTTAGGGCTTTATGTCATTTCTCTGTGGTGCCATCCTGTATTGCCCCTACTCCAGGTAGCAATCTCTCTCCTTCCCACACTCAATGACAAGGATTACATGTTTGAATAAAATGTCAGCATCACACATTATGCAGGGTAACGGGAATCCATCATCTAAATATCATTACAATCAAGAACTGTCATGTTAAAATTCTCCCTCACTATTCACAGCTGAAAGAAACAACATCTTTAAGACCTTGCCTGAATTTTCAGCTAACACCCACTTGATTTCAAGGTGACAGAGTGTGTTCTTAAGAGCTGTTACCACCCTGGGTAATTACTAGGTTGGTGCAAAAGTAATTGCAATTTTTGCCATTGAAAGTAATGGCAAATACAAAGCTAGAGAAAGGCTGCAAGAGAGAATAGAGGAAGTTTAACATCTGTGCCCACTCACGTAGCATACCTGAGTCAGGGCCACCAGCCACCAAGAACAAAGAAAGCTGCTACAGTCTCTGCCAATTGGGAAGAAAATGGAAATAAGGTGGGAGTAAGGAAACCTTTCTCAACAATTAAAAATACAGAGTTTTAAAAATAACTAAAAGAGGCCGGAAGTGGTGGCTCACACCTGTAATCTCAACACTTTGGGAGCCCAAGGCAGGCGGATCACTTGAGGCCAGGAGTTCGAGACCAAACCTGGCGAACATGGTGAAACCCCGTCTCTACTAAAAATACAAAAATTAGCCCAGCATGGTATTGGGTGCCTGTAGTCCCCACCACCTGGGGAGGAGGCCGAGGCAGGAGAATTGCTTGAAGCTGGGAGGCAGAGGTTGCAGTGAGCCGAGATTGTGCCATTATACTCCAGCCTGGGCAACAGAGCGAGACTCCATCTCAAAAAAATAAAATAAAATAAAAATAAATTTGCTGGGCGCTGTGGCTCACGCCTGTAATCCCAGCACTTTGGGAGGCCGAGGTGGGTGGATCACGAGGTCAGGAGATCGAGACCATCCTGGCTAACACGGTGAAACCCCGTCTCTACTAAAAATACGAAAAATTAGCCGGGCGTGGTGGCGGGTGCTGTAGTCCCAGCTACCCGAGAGGCTGAGGCAGGAGAATGGTGTGAACCCGGGAGGTGGAGCTTGCAGTGAGCTGAGATCGTGCCACTGCACTCCAGCTTGGGTGACAGAGCGAGACTCTGTCTCAAAACAAATAAATTAATTAATTAATTAATTAAAAAAAGAACTAGAAGAAATTGGATTGTAACACAAAGGATAGGTGCTTGAGGGTGTGGCTACCCCATTCTCCATGATGTGCTTATTTCACATTGCATGCCTGCATCAAAACACTTCATGTACCCCATAGATACATACACCTACTATGTATCCTCAAAAATTAAAAACTTTAAAAAACAAAATACACGAAGTTTGCTTTATCTTTCCGAAAGCCATAGATATTTCTGGCCAAGAACAGAGAGTTTTGAACACTGTCAAGGTCGCAACTGCAAATACTGAGTTGGCTGGCAATATTAAAAAGTACAAAAAGCAAAGGGATAAAAGTAAACAAAAAGATGGCTGAAATGCAAAACATAAGGCACTGGGCACAGAATTTCACATTTGGCATTGGCATGTGCATGAGGAATGGAGACACTGGTTAGTACAGCGCTGGCACTATGTTGCTGTCATTGCAGAAGATCTTGGCTAGTGGAATTCAGAACTCCTCCTTTCAGTTTAGTTCAACTCACAAAACACATTCTCAACCAGTGACCTCTGAATCCTAGCCCCCAGGATACAAGAAAAAGACATCTAAACTTTTTATGCTTTTTCTTTTTTTAATTATTTTGAGACAGGGTCTCACTCTGCCACCCAGGCTGTAATGCAGTGGTACGATCATGGCTCACCGCACCATCGGCCTCCCAGGATAAAGCGATCATCCCGCCTCAGCCTCCTGGGTAGCTGAGACCAAGGCACACACCGCCAGACCACCACATCAGCTACTTTTTTTATTTTTTGTAGACAAGGTCTCACTATGTTGCCCAGGCTGGTCTCGAACTCCTGGGCTGAAGTGATCCTTTCACCATGTTGGCCTATACTTATTTTTTATCTCATTCTTTTTATTTTTATTTAAAGTTCCAGGGTACATGTGCAGGATGTGCAGGTTTGTTACATAGGTAAATGTGTGTTATGGTTGTTTGCTGCACCTGTCAACCCGTCACCTAGGTATTAAGCTCAGCACGCATTAGTTATTTTTCCTAATGCTCTCACTCCCCTCACCCTTTGCCAAGAGGCCCCAGTGTGTGTTGTTACCCTCCCTGTGTCCATGTGTTCTCATTGTTCAGCTCCCACTTATAAGTGAGATCATGCAGTGTTTGGTTTTCTGTTCCTGCATTAGTTTGCTGAGAATAATGGCTTCCAGCTTCATTCATGTCCCTGCAAAGGACATGATCTCATTCCTTTTTACGGCTGCATAGTATTCCATGGTGTATACATACCACATTTTCTTTATCCGGTCTGTCACGGATGGGCATTTGGGTTGATTCCATGTCTTTGCTATTTTCTCACTCTTTTTAAATGTCTATCTTGTGTGTGTTATAAAATGTATAAACTACATTCAAACAATATGTAGATTACTAAATACATGAACAAGCATAGGGAAAGTAAATATCAGAAAACTTTTCTTTATGATGAGTAGTATGTGATCAAGAAAGTGCAGAGATTTTGATTCAGTAGCTCTAGAGTGAGACCCTAGAATGTGTATTTTTAATAACTCCCCAGGTAACACTGGTAGACATGTTTTATATATATATTAATTCATTTTTATCTTTACAACAATTCTACCATTAGGTTGCGTAATATATTCAGGCAGGCATTATATTAATAACTGTCCCCATTGTACAGATGAGAAAACTGAGGCTTAGAAAGTTTAGGTGATTCCCTGAGTTTTCACAGCTAGTAAGTTGGGGAGGCAGAACTCAAATCGAGGCAGTCTGGACATATTCTCAATGACATATTCTCAAGAAGTTAGGAAACTGTGATTGACCCAAAATAAAGTTAAGCAGGAAAGATTGGAGAATTTAAGATCTCAGGTACAAGAGATGGCTGGGCATCCAGGAGGGTGCTTTATCAATCTGGGTGACCCCTAAGGAAGGGTCATTCCACTCATGAGGGCCAACGTAGACTCAAAAAAGAAAATTCCTCACGTACATTAGTCACATTTGTTTAGCCTTGGGAGATGAGACTATTCTCAAAAGACAAAGATAGGAAATAAGACACAAAGATTGCTTCAATAAAACATCACCCAACCAGAGCAGCTCGTTGTCATTTTTTTTTTAATGGAAGCCTTTTACCGTATGGAACTAATTATCGCCATCTGCCGTTCCATACTTCTATTTCCTGTCTAGCAGCTCATTCTTCAAAAACTCAGTAGCTTCCTCTCTTTACATTTGTAAATGCTGTTGACTATGGATAAAATCCATGTTTACTTTCTATTCAGAACCCCATAGGAAAGCTTGTTTTAATCACCCACAGATGTTTCATTCAGTTCTGCTTAGCTTGGCACAGAACTTCAGAAGGAAATAAAAGAAAAATCTTTATTTTATATTTCAATTGTAGATTGTTACAGACTAAATAAAATGCCAAATTGTTATTGGAAACAACACAGCCACCGTAATAACGATAGTCGACATCTTATTTTTACAATTATAATTTTTTCTGGCATTTGTTTAACTCAAGATGGTTTCCATATTTTACAAAGGGCTTTTCCCCCTTCTCTGAATGAAACTCCATTGAAGCCATAGAACTTTGTAATTTATTTTCAATACATTCTTGTACATTTGAGAAAAATGGAAACTATTGCATGATTTATAGTGATTAGGCTTTTAAATACTTTTCACCCTTCTAGTGTCATGTTTTGATATGTGTTATCCTTTTGGATTCCTTTAAGCCAATTCCAAAGAGCATTTCATACACATCTAGTATTATATGAGGCAGCTCTTCCTTATTTCCCTTTTATTTTTGATTTCTTAACTAAAAATATTAATGACATATAAACATTCACTGCAAATTACATTTACACTTTGCAATTATTAAATATAAGGGGAAAAGGCAGATCTTCTGGTTGAGCATTTCTATGAATTTTTGGTAGACTCTATCTCTAAAGCCTGTGACATGATTGCTAAATATCTCATTTCCTTACAATTCACCCTTCCTTTCAACCCAAAGCTAGCTCACCAGATTCACTGAAACCCAGAAATTTCTAATGAGGTTCTTTTGAATTTCTTTTTATTCCACTAATGCCAAGAATCAAACTAAAAAAAAAAAATAGAATCAAACTATACTTTACCAGACCTAAGTCCAAAATTTCCCAAACGTTTGCTTCTTCCTAAGTCTAGTCATTCACATTGCTCCTTCAAAAAGCATTTTACTTAAATTATATTTACATGGCAGAACTCATTTTCAACTTTCTTCTCATCCAATGTGTTAAAATATCATGGGTATTAACTCTGTTTTGTTTTTTATTCAATATATGTGGTTCACATTGAAGAATAAAAAAACTTCTCAAATAAAGAGAACCCCAGAATAAACCTACTGGCTTGAAGACAGATCCAGTTATGGTTCCTGATATAGTCTGGATGTGTGTCTCCATTCAAATTTCATATTGAAATGCAATCCCCAATGTTGGAGGTTGGACCTTGTGGAAGGTGTATTATGCCATTCTGGCACTTCTATAAAGAAATGCCTGAGACTGGGTGATTTATTTAAGAAAAAATATTTAATTGACTGAAAGTTCCACAGACTGTACAGGAAGCATGGCAGCATCTGCTTCGGGGGGTGGGAGTGGGAAGGCGGGGCACTCAGGAAACTTACAATTATGGTGGAAGGTGAAGGGGAAGCAAGCACTTCTTACATGGCCAGAGTGGGAGCCAGGGGGCTGGTGGTGCCACACACTTTTAAACAACCAGATCTCACCAGAACTCACTCACTATCATGAGAACAGCACCAAGGTGGAAATCCACCACCATGATCCAATCACCTCCCACCAGGCCCCACCTCCCACACTGTGGACTACAGTTTGATATATTGGGCAGACACACAAATCCAAACCATATCAGGAGGTGTTTGGAACATGGGGGTGGGTTTCTCATGAATGGTTTAGCACCATCCCCCTTGGTACAGTCCTCCTGATAGTGCATTCTCGAGAGATCTGGTTGTTTAAAAGTGTGTAGCTTTTACATGACTGTAAGTTTCCTGGGGGCCCCTCCAGAAGCCCAGCAGATGCCAGCACCATGCTTGCTGTACAGCCTGCAGAACTATGAGCTAATTAAACCTCTTTTCTTTATAAATTACCCAGCCTCAGGTATTTCTTTGTCTGTTCTATACAAGAACAGACTAATGCAGTTCCTGATCATTGTTTCAATACATGTGTTAAAATTCTGGTTTGAATGTGCTCATTTTGCTCTACATAATTTTATCTTGTTGATCTTCTCCATGTGTCTATTCAGAAAACCTCGAGGTCAAAGAACTTGTGTAATACTGGAGAAAAGAGTACATACATGAAGGGGAAAGACTGAGATTGTGTCTAAGAGAAGCTACCAAATCAGATGTTTTAAGTCCGTGTATGGAAGGAAAGAGTTTTCTTCGCACGGCCGTATTTTCCTCTGTCAGTGACAGCTCTTCAGAGAACAGCTCTGAACTCTGTGTTGATAGTGAGAAAGAATATTTACTTTCCCAAATTATTTGACCCTACCAGCTGTATATATTGGTGATCCAACATCAAAGACAATTAACAAATCCACTAAAGACACAAGGACAGTTTTTGAAGTCAAAGTTGTGCATATATTTTGTGTAACTAAGATCCTCTACCTTTAATTAATTAAAGCTATTGGTGGCTATGAATGGGTTTTTTAAACATTATTTTACAAGTCTTTCATTTCAGAGAGGGAAATAAAGCTTATTCATCCTTTGATATCCAGACACTGTAATCAAGACAACTGGGTTCCTATGGGTCAAAGACAACAAATTATAATTTACCATACCATAAGAATAAACAAAACTTTAATTTATAATGTAGCTAAAGAGTTCTTCTTGTAGAATTCTGCCACAATTTACATGGTGATGTCATCAAAGTCTTGTCCTCCAGACACACTTGTCCCCTTTACAGAAAGGGGAGAACCAGAGGACTTAATGCTCACCATTTCTCTATGCTTATGTAATATTGGGTGACCCTTTTACAAACAGCAAATACAGGCACTTAGTTGCGAGAAATTATAGAGGGAATAAAAACAGAATGGTCAACTATCTAAAGAGATTATAACTAAAATGAAAAGCAGAGGGGAAAATAAAAGTATTATACATATATAGGAATAGAGGCATTACATTTTATGCTATAATTGAAAGTTGGTGTAATTTAGATCCTTTTAAAAATCCAAATACGGATGTGTAAACATCTCAAACACTGGCATGCATCATTCTTTGTGGGTGGATCAGTCTAGGAAAGGTCAAGAAAGCTCTACCCACTTTTACAAAATAAATCACATGGTTATTAGTTCTTAATCTGTGAAATAGCCTGCATAATACTGTATTTCCTCAAATCGAAGATTCCATCCATTTTAAGACATACTACTATTTTATTTAGCAAGAAAAAGAAAAAGCTATGCCAGTTAAGCTACGGCATATGATCAATTTAAAACACATTCCCATTTCAGAGATATTAAAATGTGAAAAAATGTGCATCTTAGATTTGAAGAAATACAGTGAAATCTTATCTATACATATATTCACATAGGAACAAAACTTGACAATAATTCTGGAATACAGTAGCATACTTCTTAAGAGTATCAAATGTATAATGAATTCTTTAAAGAAGAAGAAAGAGACATCTCACAAGAAACACGGAAAATTAACTTATCTATACATGTTCAGAAATATTTTGTATTTTCCAATACATTTTTTCCATTATGGTCTTACATATTTATTTATTTAAGTGTATTGCTTTTCTACTGATTACATAAGTAAAAAGTGCTTATAATTTAAAAAGTGAAACTTTAGAAAATACACAAAAATAGCATCCTGATAAAGATCTAGCCTGATTTTGATCTGTAATGATGCAGGCACTATTTTTTTAAATAGTCCCTCCTCCTTTTCTCTTGCTTTGTTCCTTAATTCCAGATAGCCTCTTCCTACACACACAGCTGCTGCTGTAGTTGCTGCTAGAGCCCCCATCAATCTCTACAATGCTTACCCAGCTTCTAGAGCCTTTGCCCAGTTTGCAGTGGGAGACATTCAGCCTCAATCCTTCCACTCCATTTGATTCCTTTAGAGGAGAGAAGAAGGAAGAGGGATAGGGGTGGGTTCGAATTTTAAGATATTAGGACTCCGGATTCAGAAATAGCTTCGGGGAAGTTCAAGGTTAACACTTAATACCGTTTCAACTATTTCAACTACCTTACAGATATTAAGGAGAAAAGAGTGGTTATGTTTCTCCTCCAAGTTTTTTTTTAGTGCTTTCTAGTTGATCCCAAGATTTCATTTTGATTAGCATGGTAATACCAATGCACACACATTAACTAAAAAACTCAGAGTTCCATTGCTACTTAGGATGATGAATGCCATAAAAAGAATATTGCTCCCACTCTAACAACCACAAAAGAGTCAGGTGACCTACAAAACTGTAAGTATTCTTGAGCCCATCAGAGGGCTGAAGTCACAACACAGCCAAGTAACCTGAATTCCAAAGAGGGACAAGCTTTCCAAAGTTAGATTGCACACAAAGCTCTTTGCAGAGCAGGGGAGACAGAGGTGGTCACCATTCAACTAGGCAAGAAAAAAATCAGCCAAAATTTGAATGAATTCTTAAAGGGCAAGTGTGGGCTGGCATGTCAATTTGGAAGAGCTAGAAGCCCCAGACACAGGGGAAGTTTCACTCACAATCTCAGGTTCAACCTCAGTTTCATCAGCCTCCCCCTGGGTATGCATACTGAAGACAAAGACGGACCAGAGCTGGAAACTTGAGAGAGCCATCCTTCAGGGACACATCTGCTGCTGATGGAGACAGGCACTGATGAAGACCCTTTCAAGCAGACACACCTGTCTGTGGAGTTGGGCAGGAAATCTTGGGCCCAGGACTCTGCAATGATTTCAGACACAGGTCAGCTACTGCTAGGAGAGAGACAAAAAATTCTCTCCCACCTAAGAGCAACTACAGATAACAAGGCAGAATCCAGTTGACATAGAGAGGAGATGAAGGAATGCTGAGAAAACCCCAGGTTTGAGGCCCAGGCATACAGGGCCTGCCTAAGACTGAGGCTGGACCATTACAAGACAGAGTCCCCTCTGCCCCCACCCAAGCCCAAAACCAATTAACAAGCAACGGTGGTTTAACACTGGGAAGGCAAGAACATGAAAAGAGACCCTCTGTGTTTCAAGCAAGCAAGGTAGAATGGGAACACTGAGAAAAGTCATCCAGGACTCCAGATCCCACTCTAAGCTCAAAGGAATGGCAGCCATCACCAAGGGATTTGAAGCCTGTTCAACTCAGTCTCTTCAGTTCTTCTCCATACAATGTCCAGCATTCAATAGAAAAGTACAAGACACACAAAAAAGCAAGATAAAGCATGCTATTGTCAAATGATCGACCAACAGGAGCAAACACAGAGATGACTTTGATGCTGAAACTATTGAACAGAGACTTTAAAATAACTATGATTACGATGTTAAATGATCTAGTGAAAAAGTTAGACAACATGCATGAACAGATAGGAAATTTAAGCAGAGAGATAGAAACTATAAAAAGAGTCCAGTGGAAATGTTAGAAATTAAAACATTTTTAGAGATGAAAAATTCATTTGATAGGCTTATTAGCAGACAGCACACAGTGAATGTAAAGACAGATTAATAGAAATTTCCAAACTAAAACAGGTAGAGAAAAAAGAATAAAAAGAAAATTTAAAAAAAAAAAAAGTAGAGTTATGGGGAAAATCAAATGGCCTAAAGTATGTGTAACTGAAGTTCAAGAATAGAGATAATGGACAAGAATTTTCCAAAGTTAATGAAAAACAACAAACCACAGATCCAAGAATCCCAGAGAATCATAAGCAAGATTTTTTTAAAGGAAAACAAAAATTAAAAAACACTGATATATTGCATAAACTGCTGAAAAAATATTTAAGACAGGCAGAGAAAAAAGAGACATTGCGTTAAGAGGAAGAAAGTCAGAATCTAAAGTAGCATCACTTATTTCATTTAAAACCACAAAATTGTAACCCTCACATTGGGCAACTTAAATTTTATGTTTAATGTTTCCTCATATATTTTGTCTCCCTTATTTGACTGTAGACATTAAGGGAAGAGACCCAGTCTTAACACTGTATTAACATTACATTTATCCTCTTCTACATTGCTTGACAAAGCACGGGTCTTCAATAAGCACTTCTGACTTCGGAGCAGATTCACTTTTTACATGATTTTTTTTTTTGCATAGGATCAGTAAACTTTTTCTTACAGGCCATACAAAGTCTTAAGATATAAAATTACTTTTAGATTAGCTTTATGAAACTTTTAAAATTTATATTCTCTACCTTTTATTTTTCAGAAATAAAAATCTTTTAAAGTGTGTGAAACTGGCTCTACGTTTAGCAAAATGAGATCATGGAGTTTCCCCACTCTGGTACTTCCTTTCTCCAGCATTTACATATTGAATTTTAGATAATATTGTTACCCACACAATGGGAGGGTCTTATCACTTGGTGGGTGACAGTCCAAAGACCACAACCAAGGAGCATTTAACAAAGGGATTTTGTTTCCTGCAACAAGTAAGGAGGACAGCTGGGGCAGTTTCCCAAACCCGTACCTCCCAAACAATGGTGAAAACAGCTTTCATTAGGCTGGTTCGCTGAGCCATTGTATGCAGAAGCAGAGCAAAGGCAGAGCCTGTGAGGTAGCTGATCATGCTTCTCCACGTCACATGTGTAGGAAATGGCAGAGAAGCTCCTTGCTGGGCGGGGTTTTTAGTATGGTAATGAGGAAAGTTCACAAGATTCATCTCCAACTCAGGCATCTCTGGACTCAACCAGTTTTTGTTCATCTAGAGCTGAGCTTCACTCCGGAACTTTTTGAAACAACTCGAGATGCAACAGTTACAAGTGGGTGCTTTTTCAGGGTGCATACCCAGAAACCTGGGGATCTTGGGTTACAATATCATATCCACATATTATTTTGTTATCTACAATTCTCTATGTGTAATTTGTCTTTTCCTCCACAAACAGATTGTCGATCCTTCAAAATAAGGTCTGTAATGTCTGTATTTTATATCTCATACACAACAGATGCATAATAAAATATTTGGTTACTAATGTTAAAATAATAAAAAAATCTAGGAATGTCCAGCTCTGACCTGCTACGTTTAGGTCCCAGGCCCAAGAAGAGGGAGCCTATAGTAAAAGATGTGGAGTCCATTGCTGAACTCGACCTTGACCTTCATCCACACTCTCAGCTGCTTGTTCCCCACTGGGCTCAGCTTCCCCTTTCAGGCCTCACACACCTGTAGGTGGGGCCAGGTCTGAGGTTCCCTGACATATTTATCTCTCTGGTTCCACAACTATCATTTTATCCTCTTCTCATAAGCTGCATACCCAGTTCTAATTCCAGCCCCAGGAGTCAGGCTCTGGACAAGAAGTAATCTTGAAAAGTATGAAAACAAACAAATCTCTATATATAGCCACAGTAAAAAGGTGATATGATCGGGTATGTAAACCATTCTTCTACTAGGATTATATTTGAGAAAAATGCAGCACATTTTCACATAACAAATATCTATGAAATCAAAGAACATAATCCCCAAATTATTAGTTTAGCAGAATGTTTAAATAAATGGAATGTTTAGCCTGCCAACTTCTCATACAAGTAGAATAATTATTCCATAAAAACGTCACACTCTAAAGCCTAGGATTTGCCAGTGTGCTCTTGCAAATACGTTTGTGCCTAAGAAAATTCCAAGTATCGGAGCTTCAAAGATGAGAAACACTGAAGTGTCCAATCAATTTCTTTGACCCACCCCAGATGTTACAATCTATTCTTGGTAGTTACGTTCTACTGAACATAACAGAAACACTGAATTAGGGAACACTGAACCATAGATCCCAGGAGAAATACAGAGTTGGGTTCCTGCAAACGTCGATCACAACATTTCTATCAATCAAGACATAACCTTGCTTTATGTGTTTGTTTAAATAAACCTTATTTAATATATTATTGATTCATTAACACTGAACTCAGAACTAAAGCACCTTAACTCCTACTTGAACGAAGCTTATCTAACACACGTATTTTCTCTGTAAGGCACTTCACAGCCTTCTGCTTAGGAATACTGGACACCACTTCAATACCAAGCTTCAGAGGAGGGAGGCATTTTAAACAGCAAAATCACTAGGAAATAGCACAAAAATGTGGAAAATATGGCACTAAGCAGACTGCAAATTTAAAAACACTTATTTACAAGAGGTGAAACAAGAAGATAGAGCGTTACCTTATTCAACATCATCTGGGAACATCCACATCAGATAACTCAAATTCTTCATCACTCTACACTTATCCACAAACGACTGCAAAGGCACCATGAGTACAGATTTGGGGGATCTCAGGGATGCAGATTCTAGTGGGATGGCAGGAAAAACAACATTCTAATAAGCTTTCTAAAAATGAAATGGGCCAACCCAGGAGAAGACTTTCCAATCTTTGGTGTGGTTGTTTGTAATTCAGATCTGCCACTCCCAAATCAGGTACACATCAGAAAATCTGGGTGGGAGGCTTGTTAAAAATACTCCAGTGTTTCTGACTTAGTAGATCTAGATGGGGCTCAGAATCTGTACTTTTATCAACAAATTTTTCATCACTCTATGCATGTCCGCAAATGACTGCAAAGGCACCATGATTTGGGGGATCTCAGGGATGCAGATTCTAGTTGGATGGGGAGAAAAACAACATTCTAATAGAATTTCCTAAAAATGCAATGGGCCAACCCAGGAGAGGACTTCCCAATCTTTGACGTGGTTGCAAAAAGGAAATTTTTGCAAATAGGCAATTTCACAAATACAGAATTTGTCATAATAAGCATAGACTTTATCTCCATCTCAAATGTCCTCCTCAATAGCCCAATTTGATACATACCTTGCACATCCTCTGGCCTCTCTCAATTTTCCATCCATTGATCTTGTTACTTACTCATCAACACCCACACACCCCCCTTGGCTCCAATGCACATTTTCATCCTTCCTAATCATAGAAGTGCTACGCTCAAGTTTGTGCATTTCATTGTACGTAAACTTCATCCAATATATATGTGACAAAATAAGTATAGTAAAATGCTAATAAGAGAATTTAGGTGGTGGGTATATGGGTGTTCACCATAAAATTTTTTCAATTTTTTGTGTGTTTGAAAACATTCCTAATAAAATGGGAAAAGAGAATAGGAATCACACATTCCAAAAACATTGTAAAAATATATTTAATGAAATGAAATTGAATCTTTCCCCAATCTTCCGCCCAACGCCTCACTTCCCTTCATAATGTCTTCATCAGGTGGTCATATGGACAAGTCATTTCCAAATGCTGCTTCATGGACCAGCTGCCTCAGAATAACCCAGGTGCTGATAAAAATACAGGTTCTGAGCCACATCCAGACCTACTAAGTCAGAAACACTGGAGTATTTTTAACAAGCCCCCCCACCCAGATTTTCTGATGTGTACCTGGTTTGGGAGTGACAGATCTGAATTACATACAACCACACCAAAGATTGGCCCATTTAATTTTTAGAAAGCTCTATTCAAATATTGTTTTTCCTCCCATTCAACTGGAATCTGCATCCTTGAGGTCTTCCACTCATCTATTCTTTTATTTTGGGGGCCATAGACTGAATCCCTCTTCCTCTTTATAATAATTATAGTTCTCATTATTATTTTTTTTTTTAGAGATGGGGTCTCACTACATTGCCCAGGCTGGTCTCAAACTCCTGGACTCAAAAAATCCTCTGGCCTCAGCCTCCCAGTGCTGGGATTACAGGCATGAGCCCCTGCACCCAGCCCACAGCCCTCATGATCAGTGCTGATTACATCGTATGATGATACACTCTGTGCTACGCTCTGTGCATCCTCTCAAGGTAGACTTGTAGATGTCATGCCCCACCCCATCTTCCTACGCTTCCCAATACCAAGCAGTCAGGGAAAGTTCACCTTCTGTGAAATCATGACATGACCTTCTAGTGCCTTCACCAGCCTTTTCTGAAAACGGTCAAAGAGTAAACCTCAGACATTCTACTCTGCATGAATGAATTTATCTAATCCTCTTTTTTTTTCTTTTTTTTTTTCTTTTGAGACAAGAGTCTCACTCCGTCACCCAGGCTGGAGTGCAGTGTAGTGATGATCTCAGCTCACTGCAACCTCTGCCTCCTGGGTTCAAGTGATTCTCCCGCCTCAGCCTTCCAAATAGCTGGGACTACAGGCATGCGCCACCATGCCTGGCTAATTTTTGTATTTTTAGTAGAGCTAGGTTTCACTGTGTTGGCCAGGCTGGTCTCGAACTGGTGACCTCAGGTGATCCACCTGCCTCAGTCTCCCAAAGTGATGGAATTACAGGCGTGGGCCACCACACCCAGCCTTAAAAAAAAAAAAAAAAAAAAATACACACACACAAAAAAAAAGCCAGCATCAGCATCTCACTCTGTTGCCCAGGCTGGAGTGCAGTGGTGCAATCTCAACTCACTGCAGCCTTAACCTCCCAGGCTCAAGCAATCCTCTCACCTTAGGCTGCCAAGCAGCTGGAACTACAGGCACGTGCCAACATGCCTGGCTAATTTTTGTATTTTTTGTAGAGACAAGGCTTTGCCACGTTACCCAGGCTGGTCTTGAACTCCTGGCCTCAAGTGATCCTCCCATCTCGGCCTTCCAAAGTGCTGGGATTACAGGTGTGAGCCACCGCCCCCAGCCTGATCTTCTTCTGAAAGTAGATCTTGACAGAAGTAGACACTAAACAACATAGAAAGAGAGCCTGGAACCAGGTAGAAAATATCATTTGCCTACTTCACAGTTCTGCACAATACTGGTCCCATCTAAAGGGATATAATATGTTTCTCTATTCAGCTGAATAAAAGATTTCAAGTGATCTAGAAACCAGTTTCTACTATTTACAATTTAGACATGTTTGACTGAAATTTAAAATTAATCCTTTCAGCTGCCATATCCCATGAGCTAAAAAAAATTTGTATAATATCTCAGTGTAAAATAATGTCACCTTGAGGTCTGTTTAATTTTGCTTTTTTGAATAATATGTTCAAACATTCCTGCTAAATGCAGAACTTTAAACAAGCTGGACTGAAAGATTTTTTAAATAAGATTTGGGGGATGAAATCACCAAGTTACCTGGTGTTTTTCAATAAAATTGAGATTTCTCAATTTTATAATTTTTAAATGAAGTATCATTGTACTCTGCTATGAATCAGATGGACACTAACTGTTTGGTAGCCTTTAGTCTAACCTTTAGAAATGTTGGCATTCTGGGATGTGACACATTTTTTATGAATGTGATGTCTGTGTTAATGTATTCATAATGTGTCTTGTTAATACAGCTGTAATGTTTCTGGGATTATAGGTGTGAGCCACCACACCCGGCCCCACTGGTAATTTTTAAATTGGTGTTTTCTAAATTTCCCGCATATTTAGCCACTGTTAGGTTGACCACAAAATTGCCATTTTTCTTGGCCAAAATGATTCAATCTAATGCTTACTTAATTTGGATTTTAAAAGATAAAGCAGAAGTGCTGTCAGTTAGCAATTTTATTTCTTCTGCCTCCCATGGGAATAATTTTCAAATGTTTTCCTCTCTACTGTGAACTAAAGTATAATTTTCTACTTGCATGTTCTTTTTCGTAATTTTGAAAACTTTAGACCAGAAGAGATGACTCGTGCCTGTAATCCCAACACTTGGGGAGGCTGATGTGGGAGAATTGCTTGCGCCCAGAAGAAGTTCAACACCAGCCTGGGCAACATGGTGAGACTCTTTCTCTTAAAAAAAAAAAATAATAATAGCTGAACATAGTGGCATGCACCTATAGACCTATAGTCCTAGCCACTCAGGAGGCTGAAGATCACTTGAGCCCAGGAGGTTGACGCTGCAGTGAGCTGGGTTTGTGCCGCTGCCCTCCAGCCTGAGCAACAGAGCAAGACCCTGCCACTAAATAAATAAATGAACTTCTATCTATTTCCAAGACTATCTTTTCACCTTTTTTGACTCAGCCATTCTGGAATAGCCAGCACCCATCCCAACTTCGGAAAACCACACTTTTACATGCAAAGTCAAGATGACATTGAAAGGCAGAATAGAAATAAAGATATTTTGTATTCTTCTAAATATTCTTTAAGTTCTACTTCAAGTGA
Organism: Symphalangus syndactylus; assembly: GCF_028878055.3. NCBI lineage: Eukaryota > Metazoa > Chordata > Mammalia > Primates > Hylobatidae > Symphalangus > Symphalangus syndactylus. Next base: position 23,574,876 of record NC_072433.2, read on the forward strand.
CTTTTATAATATTTATATAGAAAGTACTTAAAATTGTCTCATGATATGGCAGAGAACCCTAAGGAATCCAGAAAAATTCAGCACCTGTAAAGATCAGAACTTGATGGTACAGAAAGAATTTTAAAGTGTAAGTAAAACCTTTCCAAAAAGATGTTTACTTTTTGAATAGCATCCAAATATCACAAAGAAGATATGAACAGAAGTTGCAGAAAAGAGTTCTATTTCTTTGTTGATATAAAAAATAAGAAATACTGCTTAATACACAAATGATAAATGCTTATGATGATGGCCATCCTAAATGCCCTGACCTGACCATTACTATACATTTAAAAAAATATCACAGGCGGCCAGGCACAGTGGCTCACACCTGTAATCCCAGCACTTTGGGAGGCCCAGGCAGGCGGATCACCTGAGGTCGGGAGTTCAAGACCAGCCTGACCAACATGGAGAAACACCATCACTACTAAAAATAGAAAATTAGCTGGGCATGGTGGTACGTGCCTGTAATTCCAGCTAATCAGGAGGCTGAGGCAGGAGGATCGCTTGAACCTGGGAGGTGGAGGTTACGGTGAGCCGAGATCTCACCATTGCACTCCAACCTGGGCAACAAACTCTGTCTCAAAAAAAAAAAAAAAATCACAGGCACCTCATAAATATGTACAGGTATGATGAATCAATAAAACAAAATTTTTAAAGAAATACCTTATCTAGAATAATTTATTATGAAATATTTTTTAACCAAGGCTCATGACTTATATTTTCCAATTTGGATTAAATGTGTATTTTGAGTCTCCTGTCAGCTAATTCCTTCCCAGAGTTCACCAATATAAAATATCTCTCCCCTTCTGCGTTCCCTGCTACTGCCATTCACTCAATCCTCAGGCTGCCTTATTTCATTAATTAGTTTTGATATGTACATACCTGTCACCTATATAAACACTCCTTAAGAAAAGAGAGTATGTCTTGACTATCTTTGTTCTATTTCTTTGTCGATATAAAAAATACCCCCTCAGGGTCTTGTACACTGGAAACATTCTTGTACACCAGATCTCTCTTTTTTGTTTAAATCAACTGTTTTTTCTCCTTGACTGGTTTAATTACCCAAATCTGCATCTTCCCTCATCCATCTCTACTGCTATTTCTAGAAAGGCAATGGCCCAACAATATACAGTGGTCTAGGCACAGACACACAATAGTTTTATTTCAAATCTATATCTCAGGTGCTAAACAGATTCATGCAGTCAAAGCAGCTGCGCTCCGTGTACTGTTCCCAGAATGTAAATAAGTACTGTGTTAAAAATTAATTAGGCATTCGCTCAAATACCTAATGGTCAATTCAGACATTTCAGGCTTCAACTTTAATAATACAAAAATATTTAATAATGTTAATCTTTCAGAACTGTGTCAATGGGATCATGGATGAGCTGACTCACTTCACTGAAGAAATTTACCCTCTGTAGAAAAATGTAAGCCTAGCAGATTCAAACTGTTTATACAAGATCTAAAAGAATCTCAGAGATATCTTTCAAATACGCATACAAAATATTTTCTGACTTAATTCCTGTATATTACTTTTGAGTAGAGTGTGGACAGACTTCCAAGGCTCAAATATAAGGCTATTGTTCAGATGCTATTTTAAAATCACAATAATCATCTTAGTGATTGAAATAGTCTAGTTATTATCTAGATTTGGAATCAACGGCCTAGGGTTGAATTCCTGGTTCTGTGACTACCTTATGTTGGGTGGACTTGGATAAGGCATTTAATCTCTCCTAGTGTGTTTTCTTATATCTAGAGTAAAGAAACTTCTGCTACCTACCTATTTAAAATAGATATTTTGAAATCAAATTAGAGCAGAGTTCCCCGAACTTGGCACTGTTGGTGTTTGGGGCCAGATAATTCTTTGGTGTGATTCTGTGCATGGTACGATGTTTAGCAACAGGTCCGGCCTCTACCCACAATGCCAATAGCACGCATGCACACACATGCACACACACATACACACACATGCACACACACATACACACACACACTCCCCAGTTCAGTTATAACAGCCAAAAGTGTCTCCAGATGCTGCCAAATGCTGGGGTAGGGGGGAAGTGACACACACACCCATCCCTCTGCCCCACTGAGAATGAATGAATTAAATGATTTATATGGAAACTTTCATTAATACATTGAATATATACTGATCACCTACTATATGCCACACACTGGCCAAGTCAAATCAATGTGATTCATGCCCTCTAACAGAGCAGATGAATAAATCAGTGTTTGCGGTGACAGGAGTTTAGGAGCCCTTGGGGTCAGGAAGGGGGAAGGGAAGTGTAACATTAAGATATCAAAGAGTAGAAGCCACAGGAATTGGTGATTAAATGGATGCAGGGGAATGAGTAAAAGGAGAAGAGAAAAACAATTCTTACAACATCAACAATGGTTCATTATTATTTATTACCTAAGTCATAAGAATTTTTCCACAAAAACAGGGACATCTCCCAAAAGAAAACTCATACCACATAAATGTTCATAAAAATAAATATTGACTTCGCTGTGGCTGCTTTAATTTTAACCAGTGGGGAGACACACGTAGACAAATGACTCCTTTCTTCCATTCCATTTGCACTTCTATCTCTGAATTCTCAAGACCAACAGAGGTTAGTTAGTCTCCATGCCATAGTTAGACTATCCAAGTCCACAAAGATGGTAGGAAGGGGGTAACGGACAACATGCATCACTGATGGGTTTTTTTATTGCATCCACTGAAGAACACATTCTTTTAACATTGTCTAAGAATTCTGTTAGATATCAACTTTGAAAACCCAAGTCAAATGCATTTGTGCCACCACCAAAAGAAAATAAGACCTAAACCAGGGTAAAAAACAGCCTTTTCTTCATGACCCTGGAGATGTATACCTTTTCAGAATATTATTTGCATGTGAGGTCCTCAACAGAGGTGACTCTGTTACCTCTCATCCCCGGGGTACAGCAAGGCAACAGCTATCCCATTATCTCATGGCACTTTGTAGTTCATGTGAAACCAGTAACGTGTAGTTTCAAAACACAGAACATTGCCTTCGTTAGAGGAGAGCTAGTTAAAGGCTGCTAATGGGGCCCTTCGGCTCCTGGTCCTGCAGAGGTACTTGGAGGAGGTCCATGTGCCTAACCACATCAATTTCAGATGAAATTCTCATTGCAAATGTATGTTACCCAACACCTCAAAATGTATAAAGGCCTTCCTGGTTTTTAGAGCTTACAAACCCCCTGACAATAGAATTCTTTGTGGAAATATCAAAATTCAAGTAACAGAGACAATTTTTGAGAGGATCAAAAATAGAAACCATTATTGGAGTATAAAAACATTTTAGTTACTTAAGAATCCATATTTCTAAGAAAAGCAGCCTTGTTAACTGACATGTGCCCAATAGGCAATTTTCCCCATTTAATTTTCACAAATAGATCACTCTGAAATGTATTTCCCCTAACAAAGACTGCACATTAACAACAAATGATATATCTTCAGATTTTAATTAATGTCAAGAGCTTTATTTTGCTTCCAAGCAACTTATAAGAGACATGTTATTAATATAATTTAATTTAAGGGGACAGGCATTTGTTTTCTATTTTTAAAAAGGTGGTTTGAAATTCTGGCCCTCTCAACATCATTTAAACATTCCTGTTCCATGCTTCAATATAATAAATTGAATCAGCATTTTAATTGTGCCCATGCTTTGTGGTTCCTGGCAGTACAAAAAGATCCTCTGTGAGCGCATGACTCCCCTCAAGAAAACCCCACTGGGTGATTAATTACTAGTCTGGAAGATATAAATATGTCTCTCAATAAAGACAGTATGGACTGCTGGAAGCTCTGGCCTTATACATCTCCATGGGGTGCCTTAACTAAGCAGACATCCTCTTAATTCAAACAAGATTCTGGCTCCAGCATTCACGGACAGCTCCCTCATCATACACTGTTCCTTTATTGAACAGCATATTTCTTTTAATTAGCATCATTTTGTACCTGTATAAGAATCAAAGGAAATCAGGCTTTTATGTATAAATATATCTAATTTTCAAGGTGCCTCTGTTCCTTAAGAACGAACTAAGGACAACAGTAAATAACCTTGCATTTTCAAAAAAGTACTATCTTTGTATAAATATATTTTAGGATACACCAAGACATTACTCATGCTTCATTCTGAGTTAAAGATTTGGCCAAAAGACCATAAATTTATAAACAAAAACATGAACCAGCAGGTCTGTGAGTCTATTCCTAAGCCTCACACCTATTGCATGAACTGAGAAGCCTCATGATTGCTAGAAGGGAGAGGAGCTTAGACAAAGGACTCATTGGCCACCACCCCTTACTCCACATAGTAAAAACAAGAATTGATGGAATTCCTAGGACTGTTCCTACAAGGCCAGAATTAGGGAAGAAGAGTTTATACCAACCATTTAAACCAGAAATTGCAAGCAATGTCAACTAACTTGAAAATAAAGATTAACACAAGAAATCAATACTAGAAGTTGGCTTTTTTAAATTGGAGAATTCTCAATTATAAATTTTTAGTCTAATACTTTGCATTAATGATCATGGCATTTATTACTACAATTGAATAACCACATCCCAACACCTTTTCATTATGTTTAAAATGAGGGGGTGGGGACAGGGGAACAGGATTATCATGAGTCATTTTAACCAATCTAGAAATCCAGACATCAGGCTGGGCACAGTGGTTCATGCCTGTAATCCCAGCACTTTGGGAGGCCAAGGTGGGTGGATCACCTGAGTCCAGGAGTTCAAGACCAGCCTGGGTGACAGCAAAACCCCATCTCTACTAAAAATACAAAAATTAGTGGGTTGTGGTGGCACACACCTGTAGTCCCAGCTACTTGGGAGGCTGAAGCGGGAAGACTGCTTGAGCCTGGGAGGCAGAGGTTGCAGTGAGCTTAGACAGAAAAAACAAACAAACAAACAAGGAAATCCAGACACCATGTTCCTAACCATCCTATTTGAAACAGGATGAAAGAAAGGTTTTCTAAAAAGCCAATATGCATTCTGACATGGGAAAATATTATTTGTATACAGACTTCTACTCTCTTACTATTCATATCTTTACCTGGCCTTGCCAAAGATATTTTTGAGCAGGATCATCAAACATAAATGCAAGCACTAAATCCGTAAGCAAACATGAATCTGAATTGGAGTTCTGCAGTAGACTGCAAAAATGGCCATAATACTTAAGCTCCTCCCATCAAGAGGTAGAGTATATTTTCCCACCCCTTTAATCTGGGCTGATCTTATGGGTTTTTTTGACCAATAGCATGTGCACAAATGGAAGCATATCAACCCTGAGCTGAGGCCTTAGGAGACCCTACAGCTTCCATTCTCAAATTCTTGGAACTCTGTGCTCACCATGGGAACAAACAGAGTGGGCTGAAAGAGGTTCAGAGCCAATGTGGTCAAAGGTCCCAATCATCCCAGCTGTCCCAGATGTGGCTCTGATAAACCAGTCAGCCCACACAATCTATCAGTTAACTACAAGTACACAAGCAACCTCAGACGAGATTAACCAGGTTTGGCCCACACTAGAAGAACCACCCATCTGGCTGGGTGCGGTGGCTCATGCCTGTAATCTCAGCACTTTGGGAGACCAAGGCAGGTGTATCACCTGAGGTCAGGAGTTCGAGACGAGCCTGACCAACATGGTGAAACCCTGTCTCTACTAAAACTACAAAAATGAGCCGGGCATGGTGGCACACACCTGTAATCCCAGCTACTCAGGAGGCTGAGGTAGGAGAATCACTTGAACCTGGGAGGCGGAGGTTGCCGTGAGCCAAGATCACGCCACCACACTCCAGCCTGGGCAACAGAGCAAGACACCGTCTCAAGGGAAAAACAAAAAAAAGAAAAAAAGAACCACCCAGCTGAGCCCAGCCAAAATTGTCAACCTGCAATATTATGAGCCACATTAAATGGGTAGTTTTTTAAACTGTGAGTTTTGGGGTGGTTCATAATGCAGAAATAGAAAGCTAATATAGGTTCTATAACCTCATAACCCAATATTTCCAGGCTTTAAGCTCCAGTTTAAGTTTCCCATTATAGCCTTTTTCAGGTACTAGCGTATATACTCTTTTGACCTATTTCCTTTTGAATTCTAATGTCACTTTTTTCTGTAACAAAATTCAGCACTTAGCTAACCAATTCCCTATATGATTTTCTAAGGTGTATATAACTATTATGCTTCACATACAAATAGAGGCAGAGACCATGTTTTATGTTAATTTTTATTATCTAACACATTAGACACATAGTAGGTATTCAATAAATGCTTGGTTTGATGTGAAAGTAGCTAGAGTTTGCAATAAGACTTTTAAACTTCATGTGCTAAACTTTTCTTGTTACATGTAAATAATATTATCCTGTGTTACCACAGGGGAGATTGAGTAATTTTTAAACTTTTACACTCCTTTACAAATATAAAATAGAGTAAATGTTATAATAAGAAAGCAAAAAACAACCAGATAAAATTGAAAATTTCTGTATATAGCAAAAGTCACAAAAAAAGCAATTAAAAGACAGTGACTGGAAGAAAGTACAGAGAAAAAAACTAAAAATCCATAATAGATAAAGAGCTCCTATGAAGCAATGGAAAACTGGGAAAAAGATATAAACTTATGGTATTCAGAAGAACCAGTAAAAAAACTGAAAAGATGCTTAACTCACAGATAACCAGCAAAATGCAAATTAAAATAAGCGTTTTATCATTTAGTAAAAAGACTAAAGAAAATACAATATTGATGGGTATATATGGAAATGCGCCTTCTTGCATACTGTGGATAGGAATATAAACTGGCTTATAGGAGGAGAGTTGGGCAATATCTATCAAAATGTTAATAGGCACATCGCTTGTAACCCAAAAATATTTACCGAAATCTTTTTGCATAGAAAACTATGCAAAAATTTAAAAGAATGTGACAAGGTCAGGAGCAGTGGCTCATGCCTATAATCCCAACACTTTGGGAGGCCAACACAGGGGAATCACTTGAGCCCAGGAGTTCGAGACCACCCTGGCCAACATGGCAAAACATCATCGCTACAAAAAAATTAGCCAGGCATAATGGTGTACCCCCACAGTCCCAGCTACCTGGGAGGCTGAGGTGGGAGGATTGGTTGAGCCCTGGAGGTCAAAGCTACAGTGGGCTGTGATTGTGCCACTGTTGCCTGAGCAACAGAGCAAGACCCTATCTCAAAAAAAAAAAAAAAGAATATGGTTAATTTTATGTACTGACATGAAAGATCAAGCAACATTAAGTTAAAAAGGCAGTTTGCTGGCCAATATGGTGAAACCCCATCTCTACTAAAAATACAAAAATTTTTAGGCGTGGTGGTGGGCACCTGTAATCCCAGCTACTCAGGAGGCTGAGTCAAGAGAATCACTTGAACCTGGGAAGCGGAGCTTGTGGTGAGCTGAGATCGCGCCACTGCACTCCAGCCTGGGTGACAGAGTGAGACTCGGTCTCAAAAAAAAAAAAAAAGGCAGTTTGCCAAAAAATGTGCATAGTGTAATACCATTTTTTGAAAGAAGTATATAAATGCATAGAAAAAAGTCTAGAATGATATACACCAAAATAATACTAATTTATTAATTACGTATTTGTATTATTAATAATGATTAGTAAATGGGATGGGTTGAGGGCCATTGAGAGAGTAAAGGAAGACAATAATTTTTACATGCTTATGCATTATCTGGATTTTTCAGAAGCATGGATTTATGTGATATGTGTGTAACTTGTTTATACTGCACATACCTGGGCAGCAGAGGAGAGCAGAGCAAAGATGGATTCAAAAAAGGAGCCAAAGAAAGAGCTGGGTCTTCACAGAGGAAGTCTTCACTTTTATCCTGGTTCCGACTGCCTCGGCCTCTCAGAGTGCTGGGATTATAGGCGTGAGCCACTGCGCCCGGCCTCCAATGCCTATGTTCTTAACTAACATGGTATGCTCTCTCCCTTAACAGACAAAGAAAGGCTTCTGGGTTGGCAATACTTGACTATATCCTTGCTCTATATGTAACAGGATACAATGAATCAATTTAAAAAAATCATATTGCTTAGCCATGGAAGTACATAGCCAACAGCTTCAGAAAAGCACACAGTAATAGTGCTGACTCAAATGCTTCCTGGGCAACAGGGTCCCTGGCTCAAGCAACAGGCCAACTAAGCCACACGATGTGTGGACAAAAATCAAAGTTCTCAGCTTGCCAGGATAAATGCCAGTGCTTAGACTGTGGATTCACTGAGGTAATGTCATCCCAAGAAGCCTCTTAAGAAACAAACAGCTCATCCATGAGCCCCACATGAGTTCTTTTCATATTTGGAATATCTATGGTCAAACTGGGATATTCCCACTGTCTCTTGTTACCTTAGGCCTGTTTGGAATTCATACAGTCTACATGATTGACACAGGCATTGTCGAAGAACATGTTTCCCACAAAACTGTCACAAACCCAGGTCAATTGGATTCCCCTACAGACCGAGTTAATACATAAAGAACTAGGGCAGCCAGGTGCAGTGGCTCACACCAGTAATCTCAGCACTTTGGGGGACTGAGGCGGGAGGATTGCTTGAGCTTAGGAGTTTGAGACCAGCCTGAACAATATGCAAAACCCCATCTCTACCAAAAAAAAAAAAAAATACAAAAAAATTAGCCGGGCATGCACCTGTAGTCCCAGCTACTTGGTAAGCTGAGGCGGGAGGATCACCTGAGCTCAGGAGGTCAGGCTGCAGTGAGCTGTGAGCTGTGATTATGCTACTGCACTCCAGCCTGGGCAACAGAGTAAGATCCTGTCTCAGGCCAGGCACGGTGGCTCACGCCTGTAATCTCAGCACTTTGGGAGGCCGAGGCAGGCAGATCACGAGGTCAGGAGATCAAGACCATCCTGGCTAACACAGTGAAACCGTGTCTCTACCAAAAATACAAAAAAAAAAAATTAGCCGGGCATGGTGGCGGGTGCCTGTAGTCCCAGTTACTCAGGAGGCTGAGGCAGGTGAATGGCGTGAACCCGGGAGGCAGAGCTTGCAGTGAGCCAAGATTGCGCCACTGCACTCCAGCCTGGGTGACAAAGCGAGACTCTGTCTCAAAAAAAAAAAAAAAAAAAGATCCTGTCTCAAAAAAAAAAAAAAGAACTAGGGAGGAAGGGTGGGAGGGAGAGTGCTGAGTCTTTACGATTGAGAAAGAGATTTGGAACAATTCTGGTAAGGCACACTGATGGAAAATTCATGTCCGTGTTTATCTGTTTTATACATTGAGGCTCCATGTGAATTTTTTTGAAGAATGAGGACCATAGCTTTAAACAAAAATGTCTGGACACCAGTGAAGTAGAAGCAAGGGATGGCTAATGCCCAGCTATGTAATGACTATTGGAAATAGTGTTGGAATTCTTTGGAAATCAATTCCGCACTTTCATAGCTATGGCTGATGGAGACATGTGGTTGGGAGTAGTTTCCGAGAAGTTCCTCAGAGTGGCTCCATCCAGCGTTCTCTTACAGGTCTAACTTATAACCATACAAGAGCCCTTATAATTAAAACCCTCACTCTTAACCCCAATCCTAAATAGAGGGAGGCCTTTTAAGCATTATGATAGACACAAAGGGAATGTGGGATTTTCTGGAAATGCTGATTAATCCCTTTGGAATGGAGACCCAGATCAGGAGGCAGAGGTAGCTATCAATACAGCTCCAGACCTAAACCATCTGAGTTCAAACCCTAGAGCTACTCCTTTCTAGCTATGTGGTCTTGGGGAGGCTACATGTATTAGTCTGTTTTCATGCTGCTGATAAAGACATAACCAAGACTGGGAAGAAAAAGAGGCTTAATTGGACTTACAGTTCCACATGGCTGGGGAGGCCTAGGAATAATGGCAGGAGGCAAAAGACACTTCTTACATGGTGGTGGCAAGAGAAAATGAAGAAGCAAAAGCAGAAATCCCTGGTAAGCCCATTAGATCTCGTGAGACTTATTCACTATCACGAGAATAGCATGGGAAAGACTGGCCCCCATGATTCAATTACCTCCCCCTAGGTCCCCCCCATCCAAGCCTCAGGATTCTTATATGTAAAATGGAAACCACAGAAGTATGGTGAGAATTAAATGCCCATAAAGTGCTTGGTACTGAAGCTTGCACAGAGTAATCATCCTCAGATGTTGGCTTACATATTATCCCAAGAGAAGCAAAGGCATGAAGATCAGATGGGAAGTAATGTGGAGAAGAGAAAGCAGTAGGCACAGAGGGGGCAGGAGAGTGAAGAAGGGTGACGAGGAGCTGAAGGAGCTTTCATGATCTGTTAAGGTTTGTATTTCACTGAATAGGGGATAGGGATCCATCAAAACTTGTTAACAGCAGGCCTGGTGGCTCATGCCTGAAATCCAAGCATTCTGGGAGCCCGAGGCAGTGATATGGACAGGAGACAGGGAAACACTGGTTAGAAGAGGGCAGTTCCCTGGCAAAGGCCCCACCCTCAAGCCTGAAGACCTGTGGCCCTAAATGAGGACAGGCATTCCTGTTTTTGCATCCAAAAGGCTGCCTTTGGCCCACCACACCCCCTATTCTGTACCCATATAAACCCCATACCCCAGGCTCCACAAGGAGATGAGCAGGCGAGGAGACAAGTAGACAGATGGCAGAACAACACAGCAGAGAAAGAGAGAAGAGGAGGAACATCTGAACACCAGTAGGAGTTCGGCTGGGGGCTGTCGGAGCGGGGTTTGGCTGCTGGATGGCCAGGCTCCAAGGGTCAGATCAACTTCCCACTCCATCCCCCACTTCCAGCTCCCCATCCATCCCACTGAGAGCCAAATCCATCACTCAATAAAATCCCGCATTCATCCTTCCAGTCTGTGTGTGATCTGATTTTTCTGGGATGCTGGACAAGAGCTCGAGATACAGAAAGCTTTCACACTGGCCCTCTGCCCTTGCAGAAAGGCAGAGGGTCCATTGAGCTAGTTAACACTCAAGCTGTCCGCAGACAGCAAGGCTAAGAGGGCACACTGTAATACATGCCCCCTTGGGTTCCCAGACCTGTCTGTCTGCGTGCTCTCCCTCCCGTAAGGGGTTTGAGCAGCCACGGCAACCAGACAAGCCACACTCCTGTCACATGTCCTGCGAGGGAGATCAGGGAACTACCATTTCAACAGAAGGATCACTTGAGCCCAGGAGTTCAAGACCAGCCTGGGCAATATGGCAAAACCCCATTCCTACCAAAAAAAAAATTTTTTTAAGTTAACTAGGCGTGGTAGCACATGCCTGTAGTCCCGGCTACTAGAAAGGCTGAGTGGAAGGATGGCTTTGAGCCTGAGAGGTTGAGGCTGCAGTGAGCTGTGATCTTGCCACTGCGCTCCAGCCTAGGTGACAGAGTGAGAACCTGTCTCAAAGAAAAAAAAAGTTCTAGTAATTCACTTGTTGAAAAATACACAGTAAGTGCTTACTCTGGGCCAAGCACTGTGCTAATGAAGGAAATAATAACGTAAATAAGTCAAGATTCCTGCCCTCAAGCTTTAGTAGGAGACACAGAAACAAATCATCACAATCCTAAAAGATGGAGATTGCAATAAAAGAATGCACAAAACGCTGTGGGAACACAGAGGATGGAGTGAGTAAGTTTGGCAGAGAAGGGAGAGATCTTCCTAAAACCACAGTCAGTTGGTGAGAGAGGGGATCACCGAAAAAATGAGGAGAGATCTTTAATAAATGCAAGATGAAGAGAATAAAGATCTGCATCCAATGAGGAAGTTTAGAATAGCTGAGATTATAACATAAGTGTATCTCCAAGCATCTGGCTGAGCCTGAAGTGATGAATCCTAAAAATCTACTTCCTCAAAACTCCACAAGCCTCTTAAAGACACAGAGAAACAGCTCCAATTGCTTAGGGAGCCAGCGCTGAAAGAAGTTTGCTCCCCTGAATCTGTTCAGTTTTGACTCTTAGGGGAATCTTGGGAGAGGATGCAAACAAAACTCTCTCGTGTGCATTTAAGAAGTTCTCCTGTCATAGCCTGGCGTGGTGGCTCACAACTCCCATCTCAGCACTTTGGGAGGCCAAGGCAGGGGGACTGTTTGAGCCCAGGAGTTCAAGACCAGCCTAGACAATATAGTAAGATCCTGTCTCTACAAAAAATTATCCAGGCGTAGTGGTGCATGCCAGTAGTCCTAGCTACTCAGGATGCCAAGGCAGGAGGATTGCTTGAGCCCAGGAGTTCAAGACCAGCCTGGACAACATAGTGAGATCCCATCCCTACAAAAAAAAAAATTTTAATTAGCTGGGCATGGTGGCTTATGCCTGTAGTCCCAGCTACTAGGGAGGCTGAGATGGGAGGATGGCTTCAGCCTGAGAGATCAAGGCTGCAGTGAGCTGTGAGCACACCACTGCAATCCAGCCTGGATCACAGAATGAGACACTATCTCAAAAAACAAAGAACACGAAGTTCACTGTCACTGCCATTTGAGAATGGAGTGATCTGCACATCCACAAATGGAAAGAAATAGAATGAAGATTACAAAAATTTTATTTAGTATAAAGTTGAAGGGCACAATGGTAGGCCAAATAACGTGCCCCCAAAGATGTCCACAGTCTTAATCCCTAAAACCTGTGAATACACTCCCTTACATGGTAAAAGGGACTTTGCATATATGATTAAAGATCTCAAGAAGAAGGGTATGGGATATAGAAGCAGGGGCTGGAGCAATGCACTTTGAAGATGGGGAAGAAGCCACGAGCCAAGGAACACAACCTCTATAAGCTAGAAAAGACAAGGAAACAGATTCTCCCGGGGACTCCTCCAGAAGGAACACAGCCCTGCCAACACCTTGAGCCCCATAAGACTTCTGGCCTCCAGAACTGTAAGAGAAAACATTTGTGTTCTTTTAGACCACTAAATCTGTAGGAATCTATTGCAGCGCCGGCAGGAAACTAACATGAGGGAGGGCATTTTCTCCAAAGTCCTCAAAGCCCAAATAAATAGTGTTTTATCAATCCTCTCAACATCAGACAAAGGAGAAAGAAAATGGAGGAAGAGGGAGGTTAAAGCAAGTCATCCAAAATGAAAGCAAACAGCAAGGCAGACCCAAGCATTTCATTTTGATGATTTATCAAAATTACAGAAAAAGGCCAGGTGCAGTGGCTCACGCCTATAATCCCAGCACTTTAGGAGACCGAGGCGGGTAGATCATTTGAGGTCAGGAGTTCAAGACCAGCTCAGCCAACATGGTGAAACCCTGTCTCTACTAAAAATACAAAAATTGGCTGGGCATGGTGGCACACACCTGTAGTTCCAGGTATTCAGGAGGCTGAGGCAGGAGAATCACTTGAACCTGGGAGGCGGAGGTTGCAGTGAGCCGAGATCAGTGCTACTGCACTCCAGCGTGGGCAACAGAGCAAGACTCCATCTAAAAAAAAAAAAACACACAGGAAAAGAAGATGGGGCTCTGTATTTGGTTGTCCTCTTTGCCAGTAGGATAATGTCCATCTCACAGAAGTGGTACAAACTGACTCCACAGCCGGGAGGGCTCGTCAAACTCCCAAGATTAAACAAACAACGACAAAAAAAAAAAAGCATATTAGTATTAGCCACAGAGATGCAAAGAGAAAACTCTCTTGCCCTGCCACAGCAGTCAAAGTTTGTGCTAATGTTTGTGGGAGAAAAGGGAGAAAACAAAATGAGGAAGAAAACATATCCGCATCATTCATATCCCCAAGCAAACAGACTCAGGACGCTGGGGAGTGCCAAATTTAGTTATTTGCAACTTTACCCACTTGCAGGTCCCTTGCAAATACATTTAAATGCAATCATCAATAACATCACCTCTTAAAATACACATCTTTTCGTTTATGAATTTTCTCCCCCATTTTGACCATGTGAAACCTGCAAATTTGATATATGCCAGGAGAGGATGGTAACAAGGTAGACAATCTCCAGCTAAGAAATTTGAAAAAATATATATATGAAGAATGGGGGGAAAAAATCAACCTTTGATGAAATAATTGCTTCTGCTGTTATTTTTCACTATTACTTCAGAAATGTTCTCTCTCTCTCTTCCTTTCTCGTCCCTATAGCGAGGTGCCCTGCTGTTGTGCAGATGAAAGGTCCAGTCTCTTTAAAATTTCATGCAGAGCTCTTCACAACATTGAAGCTTTAAAGGCCCATGGCAAATTCAACATATTGTTACACTTGATGGAAGGAGATAAAAATTACATGCAAAATTTACTGTGTATTCATTGTCTGGAAATACTATACAGTTACAGCTTCCTCTATTTCACTAACAGATATGGACACGTATTCTGATTTCAATATTTAGAAACACAAAAGATGCACATGGAGTGAGTATTGTAGCAAAAATAAGAATGAAACTTGAATCTTCTGAGGTTAGATTAGGGTCCTAGGATGTGTGAACAGTTTTGTTCGTAGTTTTCCTAAATTGCTTTAGATATGTGAAACATATTTAAAAGACAACAAAAGATACAAAGGGAATAAAACAAGATTTTCTAAAACTTGTATATAGCATGGGGTTCTTTGCACTAAGTCGTCTTTATTTTTGTATCTCTATGAGAAAAATATGGGAATGGCTAGGCTTTTATTTTTATGTATAAAATTATCTCAAAAAAAAAATGAAGAGCAAGAACTGCAGACGTTGGAATGAAGAACACGATGACCTCAAAAGCAAGTTTGTCAATCACTAGTCTTTGAGCTTTAACTGTCATGGGTAAGCCTTATTTTAAAGTTGTTTTTAAATTCACAAATTGGACATCACTAATTTTAAATCTAAAGTTTAGGTTTGTGCTTTATTGTAGCTGTTTTTATGTAGACCCATTTAGTCAAACTCATTCATTTGTATTCATTCATCCTCTTCTTTCAAACATTTATCAGACATCTACTACATGCCAGGCACACTGTTAATTATTTGGGATGAAAAAACAGGCCAGGTGTGGTAGCTTATGCCTGTAATCCCAGCACTTTGGGAGGCCGAGGCAGGCAGATCACTTGAGTTCAGAGTTCGAGACCAGCCTGGCCAACATAGCGAAACTCCATCTCTATCAAAAATACAAAAATTAGCCAGACGTGGTGGCACCTGCCTATAATCCCAGCTACTTGGGAGGCTGAGGTGGGAGGATCACTTGACCCTGGGAGGTCAAGGCTGTAGTGAACCGAGACTGTGCCACTGAACTCCAGTCTGGGTGACAGAGAAAGACTCTGTCTCAAAAAAAAAAAAAAAAAAAAAGAAGAAGAAAAGAAAAAAAACAGGAGGATGGGATCCCTGACTCCAAGGGGATTATAATATAATAGGAGGAGGCGAACACAGCAAAGGGTTTGCGCAATAAAGCTTCAGGGGTCCTACGGAAGTAGGTCTGGGAACATCGTGGTGGCACATAGAGTGTTTGATTTGTTCTTCCTGGAGGAAGAGGGGGAAAAAAATACATGCAGGGATCAGTCCTTGACCAGTGACTGGGAAACTGTCTAGGTGCTGATGGAATAAACCAAGGCAGTGGTAGTAGCTGGGAAGGGGGATAGAGCTCAGAAAAATCAAGAATACAAAATGAATAGCACCTGGCTACTGAACAGAAAGCAGGAGCACAGGAGAGCAGGGTGAATCCTGGGTTTCTAATACTGGGATTGTCTACCAGCCCATTCACTGTTTCCAGTCATTTACTACCTAATACGTGCCAGGCACACTTCTAAAAATACTGGAGACACAACAGTAAACAAATCGCAAAAGAATCCAACTCCCCAAATGTAGAAAGGACAAATGGAAAACTAGTAAACAAATGAGGAAGCAATATTAAAATAGATAAGTGCTCTGAAGAAAATAAAACAGCAAGATGTGAGAAAGAGTAACTCGGGGAGGGCGGCTACTTTCTATTTGGGTGGTCAAGACAGATTTCTCTAAAGAAGTGACCCTCGAGTCAAAACCTGAAGGCTGGAGAGGAGAAAGCCGTGCAAAGACCCGGGGGAAGGGCACTCTGGGAGAAGTAAGAACACGTGCAAAGCCTCTGAGGAAGGGACAAGGCTGGCGGGTTCAAGGAACTGAGAGAAGGCCGATTTGGCTATGGCACAGTGAGTGAGGGGAAGTTGCAGAGGCAGGCAAGCAGGGCTGGTCTCGATCTCCTGACCTCGTCAGATCACATAGGTTTTTACAGCCCAGGGAAGGAGCCTGGATTTTAAATATGCTGGAGTTTAATGTTTATTTTAATTTTGAGACAGGGTCTTGCTCTGTCACCCAGGCTGGAGTGTGGTGGCACAATCATGGCTCACTGCAGCCTTGACCTCTTGGGCTCAAGCAATTCTCCCCCATCAGCCTTCCGAGTAGCTGGGACTACAAGTATGCACCACCATGTCCAGCTAATATTTTTATTTATTCTAGAGATAGAGTCTTGCTATGTTGCCCAGGTTAGAAATTGTGCAGGTTTTATGCAGAGGAGTAACAAAAGATCATTAGAGAAATAGATCAGCAAGTAAAAAGGAATCAGGCCAGCTTAGAGGCTTACAGTGACCTGGGCTGGAGATAACAGTGGCTTGGACCATCAACCAAGAAAGGCAGCAGTGCAGGTGAGAAAATTCAGACACTTTCAGAGTCCCTTTCAAACTGACAGGTCCTATTAAAGGATTGATAGTGCAGAGTGAGGAAAACAGATGAAATGGATCCCTAAGCTTTGGCTTCAGGGACTGAGTAGATAAAGCAATGAACATGGGGAAGACTCCAGGGCAGAAGCCAGGTAGAGGGAGATCAAAAATGGTTTGGGACATGTTAGGTTTGAGACGCCTCTTATACATCAAAGTGGAGGTACCATGTAGGCAGTCAGTTATATGGGACTGAAACTCAGAGGAGAAGGCAGGGCTAGATAATCCTTTAGGAGTCTGTCAGTATATAGATGAAAAGTCACGGGACTGAATGAGATCAGCTGGGGAAAAGTGAATAGGTTAAGAGACCCCAGAGGCTCCCCCACACGCAAAGGTCAGGCAGAAAAGACTAAGATCCACAAAAGAGCCCAAGAAGCCACAGCCACCGAGGTAGGAGGGAAACCGGGAGAGAGTGTGATGCCACAAAAGCCAAAGGGACAAATAGTGTTTCAAGAGGGGGGAAGTGGTCAGCTACAGGGAAAGCACTTGAAAAGTCAAGGAAAGTGAGGACATAGAAATAACCACTGGGGTGGAAATCACTGAGGTTGTTGGTGACATTAGAATTTCAGTGGAGTGGAGAGGACAGAAGACGGACAACCGTGTTAAGAAGAGAATGAGTAAGGAAGTAGAAACAGCTGGCATCAGCAACTTTTACGATTTAAATTTGCTGGTGAGGCCAGGCACCATGGCTCATGCCTATAATCTCAGCACTTTGGGAGGCTGAGGTAGGAGGATCACATGAGCTCAGGAGTTTGAGATCACCCCTAGCAACATAGACAAACCCCGTCTCCAAAAAAAATAAAAAATAAATAAATAGCCACCTATCACCCAGCTACTTGGGAGGGTGAGATGGGAGGAGCCCTCGAGCCTGGGAGATCAAGGCTGCAGTGAGCCGTGATCGCGCCACTGCACTCCAGCCTGGGAGACAGACTGAGACCCTGTCTCAAAATAAAATAATAAAATTAAAACTAAAAAAACCTATAACGGACATTTCCAAGTTGAGGAAATTTGAATATAGACTATAAACTAAATGATACGATTGAATCCATGTGGATTTTCTTGGTCGTGAGAATGGTAATGTGGTCATGTAAGAAAATGTTCTTTTCTTACACGGGGATGTAAGAATCCCTTATACCCCTGAGAAGGGATGAAGTGACTTGCCATCTGCAACTTCCTTCAAATGATTTTACAAGAAGATAAACACATTGATTGATTGATACAAATGTGGCAAAATATTAACCATAGGTGAATCCAGAAGAAGTTTCTTTAGATGTTGGTGCTATTCTTTCAACCTCTCTATAGATTTGAACTTGTTTCAAATAAAAATTGCATGGGGGTGGGGGAAGATGTGGATTATAGAGGCCTGAGACAGCCCTCTCCCCACTAGATGTCCCAAATCATAAACTCTGGAGACAAAACCCAGTAATCCGCTTTTTTTTTTTTTTTTTTTTTTTTGAAACAGAGTCTCACTCTGTTACCTAGGCTGGAGTGCAGTGGTACTATCTCAGCTCACTGCAACCTCCATCTCCCAGGTTCAAGCGATTCTCCCACCTCAGCCTCCCAAGAAGCTGGAAATACAGGAGTCCACCACCATGCCCAGGTAATTTTTGTATTTTTAGTAGAGACAGGGTTTCGCCATGTTGGCCAGGCTGGTCTCGAACTTCTGGCCTCAAGTGATCTGCATGCCTCAGCCTCTCAAAGTGCTGGGATTACAGGTGTAAGCCACTGCACCCGGCCAAGTAATCTGCTTTTTATAAAAGCTCCTAAGTTGACTCTGATTAGCAGCTAGAATTGTGACTGTATTCATTATCTATTGCCACATGCAAACCACACTAAAACTTATTGGTGGCTTAAAACAACCACTATTTTATTTGCTCACATATTTATGGGTCAAGAATTTGAGTAGGATTCAGCATAGCAGGGGCTCCACTAGGACTGGCGGATTCAAGACTGCCTAACTCATCCGTGTGGCACTTTGGGGCTGGCTGTGCTCCACGCAGCTTCTCCCTCCAGAAGAGCCTGGCCCTCTTTACATAATGGATGGGTCCCTTCCATGGGAACAGAAGCTACAAGACCTGGGCGTGGAAGTTGAGAACATCACTTCCATCCCTTTGTATTATTCAAACCAAGTTGCAGACCAGCCTAGATTCAAGGGGATAGAGAAAGAGATCATTCCTTTTTTTGTTTGTTTTTTGTTTTTTTTTTTTTTGAGACAGAGTCTTGCCCTGTCACCCAGGCTGGAGTGTGTGGCTCACTGCAACCTCCGCCTCCCAGGTTCAAGTGATTCTTCTGCCTCAGCCTCCTGATTAGCTGGGATGCACACCACCACGCCCGGCTAAGTTTTTGTATTTTTAGTAGACACAGGGTTTTACCATATTGGCCAGGCTGGTCTCGAACTCCTGACCTCAAGCCATCTGCCTGCCTCAGCCTCCCAAAGTGCTGGGATACGTGAGCCACTGTGCCTGGCCAAAAAGACCATTTTTTGATGGGAAGAGCAACAATATCACGTTACAAAGGGGTGTGGATGCAGGGAGGCATTGTCACTGGGGGCTGTTATGATGATGATCTACTACAGACACCCACTAAATTAGACTACCAAAGCCCCACCTTAAATAACTTTTGTTATTTTGTTATATCATAATTATCTTGTCTGTATGTAAATGGTTCCTCTAAAACTGCTTGAAAACAATTCGTTTTCTTAATTTTATAGAGTCTTGCCATTTTCAGATGCTATTCATTTGCTCAATAGACCATAAGCATTACAGAAAATTCAATCTCTCGCACCGGTTTCCAGCCTCTGGGACCGAAATTTAGATCCCAGCAGTTCTGAAACTAAAGGATAATAGAAAAGGTTTTAGAAGAGTCTCAGAAAGTTCTCACCAACCTCACAGACAAATGGAGAGCAGAGCTAAGACAGCTGCTCTCCCATCCTCATTCCTGCCCTCTGAGCGATGACAGAGGTGATACCTACAAACTGTCCCCTTAGCAACTTCCCAAAGGTTCATTAGCTGCTCACCATGTCAACAGACGTGGCCAGGCCTTTCACTCGGGATCTGGAACGGGAAGACGAGTCGTGGGTCAGGACATCTCAAAGGAAATGTGAGTGAGTGAGTGAGAGAGAGAGAGAGAGAGAGAGAGAACACCCATTGCCCCAGCTCTTGCCCCCATTACCACAGCTTTTGAAGTAGTGGCATCCGCATTCACATAGTTTTTATTGTGTGCATTTATGAGATTTACTAAAGCAAAAGATACACATACATACATGTCCTTGTCCAGACTGGCTCTTAACACAGGGTCCTCACTACGAAAAAATTCCACTTGTGTCAGCTTCCAAATTCAAAAAGCAGTAGTTGATGCTACTCCTAACAAATTATTAAGTGCCTCTTGTTAATCGAGGCTCTATTTACATAAACCGCCTTGGAGTGGTGCCCCCTGGAGCTGTGCAATGTGGCAGCCCTGAGTGTTGGCACTAGATTTTACACCCAAGTTCATCTGCCTCAAAAGCCTGAGCTACTTGCACTACACTAAGCAATGATGAAACCAAAAAGGTATGAATCTCTGATCACAGAAACTGAAGAACAAATTAGCTGAGTCAGGAGGCATCTGACTTTCTGAAGCTCTCCTGAAATCACCCACAGAGGAGGAGCAAGGCAGTGGAAATTGCATTAGAGTTCCTTAGGCTCTAGTTGTGCCTGTTCTATCATGAATAAGCTATGTGGCCTTGAGAAGTCACTTCATTTCTCTGGGCCTCCATGTCCTAAACTGTCATGGGAAGAGTTTCTATCATAGCTGACAACTCTTAACACCAAGAGTGTTTATATGTGATCATGCATGTTTATATGAAGAGCAGTCTATCAAGTGTATGCACACTTTAAGGAAAGATATGTATGATGAAAATATCACCATCAATTTCAATATACTTTATTAGAACTAGTAGGTTTTTTGTGGGTTTTTTTTTTTTTTTTTTTTGAGATTAAAACACACACACACACAGAGCAAGACTTTCTCTCTACAAAAATAAAACAATTAGCCAGGCATGGTAGTACATGCCTGTAGTCCCATCTACTCAGGAGGCTGAGGTGGAAGGGTCATTTGACCCCGGAGTTCAAGGCTGTAGTGAGCTACAATCATGCCACTGAACTCCAGCCCAGGTGACTGAGCATGACCTGGTCTCTTTAAAAATAAATAAATAAATAAATAAAACTTCACTTACATTATCTTAACTATGAGGCGTTTCCGCTATTTTTGTGGACTCTTTTCTACCCCTATTATAGTTACTGAAAGGAATTACAGGAACTAAATGCCAATCAGTAGTTTTATTACACAATAGTACAAATTATTACATCTCTAACACCATTTATAAATACCAATATCTAAGCAGCAAGCAGTGTATGTATCTTAAACTATCTATAGATGAATGTAGTGTGTGTGTGTATGTACTTGTGAGTGGCCTTTTCATGAACTTTCCAAATTTGATCATTGATTAAGATGCCCAGAGATAATCAGTTTAGGCAAAATCAAATGTTATACTTGGTCATAATCAATAGTGACCATATACTAAAATAATATGATATGGAAAGCGTTTTGTGAATTGTATAAGATTATATATGCCCAAGTACTATTATGAAATTTAGGTAAGTGCTATACGGCTCCAATGTTTAGCTGATGGATATATCTTTGAAATGTTAAAATGCCAGATGAAAGACAATCGAATAGAAGACAAATTTATCTCTAAAAATAACGCAGAGATGATCTGAAGGTGTGATGAATTTTCTAATAAGTAATAACGGATGCCGGCTTTTATCGAATAACAATGAGGTCCCAAGCAGAGCTAAAGGCTTTACCTTCATCAGATACTTTTAATTCTCACAACTGGTTTTGCCACCTCAAATTTCCCACTACTTAACACATACAGAAACTGAGTTTGTCCCACTGCTAAAGTCCTAGAGAGACAGGGCCAAGGGGATTCTCAGGACTTTTTTTTTTTTTTTTTTTTCGAGAGAGAGTCTTGCTTTGTCACCCAGGCTGGAATGTAGTGTCGTGATCTTGGCTCACTGCAACCTCCACCTCCTGGGTTCAAACGATTCCCCTGCCTCAGCCTCCCGAGTTGCTGGGATTACAGGCACCTGCCACCCCACTCGGTTGATTTTTTTGTATTTTTAGTAGGGACAGGGTTTCACCATGTTGGCCAGGCTAGTCTCGAACTCCTGACCTCAAGTGATCCACCCACCTCAGCCTCCCAAAGTGCTGGCATTACAGGGGTGAGCCACCGCACCTGGCCAACGTCTTGGAACATCTGTCTGAGAGGCAGATAAATCAGGGAGGTTCTGCCTAGGAAATAGGTGATCTCCCCATTTTAGAGATGAAGACACTGAGCCTTGAAGCATTAACCAACTTAACCAAGGTCCCACAGCAGGTAAAACCTGAAGCCATAAAACCTCCAAAGCTAGATTGTACTCACTCTACTCCAGTGGCTGGCTGTAAGGGAAAGTTTATCAAAAATCTTGCCATCAATAAATGAAAAATTCAAGGAACAACAACTTTTAAAATACCCAGACTTCCTTAAAATAGCCTTTTGAGAAAGCAAAAACATTTATGTTGTTTTCAATCACTGAACTTGGAAAACAATGCTGTTGTCACTTTTTCAGCTCAGGAATCAGGCAGTTTAAAGCCTGATTTGCTGAAATATCCCATGGGGTCCTTTGCTGCCTGATTTTTCCCAAATGATTCCTTGTTCTTATTAGTAAAATATTCAGATTAACAGCTCTGCCCCATATGAAGCTAACAACAGAAAGATATTAAGTAACTGATATATTCTGCAAAAATAATATTCACATGCAAATACTTACACAAAATTATAATTGAATTGGAGAGGTGCAACTGAATAGGTACTCTTTATTCGAAAGTCTCCTTGCAGTTCATCAGATAATAAAGAACACACACCAAAAGAATCACAGAAATAGAACGTACCCTCGAGTTACATCACAAGGAGAAAAAAAAATCTCCCTAGATAAGAAATTCAGGTTTATTTTATCTTAAATCAGACCAAGGGGATTTAGGTTGCTTTTTTAATCTACTTGTGCATAACGATCTCTCAGATTAATCATACTGTTTAATAGAATATTATTATTAATTAGACATGTCAGAGCTTCAGGCAGAAAATTACTGGGAAGTAAAAAGGTCTATATTCCAAAGGCTCGTAAGAGAAAGATTTCCATTTCTATCACGGCACATCTCTTTCAGTTCCAATTCTCAGTGGAAATTCCTCAACGAATTCAGTCCTTGTAACAATAACATTTAGAAGTGTTTCCCATTTAAAAGATAGCTGAACTCGAGTTTGCCTCGTAAGATATTTTCTATGTTATTGGTAAGCCAATTAAATTTTTTAGGGCACGTAGTTCTGAGGAAAGTCCTTCAGTGTTCCCCAGATTGTCATCATCTCTCATTAGGAGGTCTTAGACAAGACTGAGGCACAGAGGAGAACAATGGGGTCATCAGTTTTATCCCATGGGCTGGCGTCCTCTAAAATGTTCTCATTTCCATCCAGTCGGCTCTTACAGGTCACTGCTGCTTCCTTCTCATCCCCATAAGCCCCACATGTAGTACACCTGTGCCACTCTAGCATCATGGGAAAATGTTACTGGTCCCCCAGTAGGCCAAGATTCCATGGGGCTCTCTCGGGCACCCACCGACATTTCTTTTGATCCCACCCTGTGCTTCAGGCAAGACACTTCTAAAACCATCTTGCTTTCCAGGGCTCCAACATATAAGAACAAGGGTGCAGGTATCCTTTTGTCCCCATTTCTCACACATAATTTGGTCATATTGTCCATCAACCCTCATCCTCCATCCTCTCCTCCATCTTTAACCTCCTCTGTGTAAACATTCAACAAAATGACTGAGCCTTTTAACAGTAAAAAGTAAAGATTAGCAGAGCCAAATTCCCTCAATTTCTGGCATGCCTGCCAGTGAGTTTTCCCAGCTGTAAAAGCTCATCTCTTCTGTATCTCATCTCTACCCTCCTCTTCAGGAACCTCCCTCCACCCACTTACTTTTTCCTCTGTATCTTCCTCCTGTCTCTTAACTCTTCCCCTGCAGCTTATACAATGGTTATGTGGCTGTCATTACAATACGCAGCATCAACAATCATAAGAACTACCACAAAACCCTCCCTTGACACTTTTTTTTTTTTTTTTGCGAAGGGGGCCTTGTTATGTTGCCCAGGCTGGTCATGAACTCCTGGGTTCGAGTGACTCTCCTACCTCAACCTCCTAAGTTGCGGGGGATTACAGGCATGCACCACCACGCCTGGCCTCCCTTGACCAGTTTAACTTTTACCTTCCCTCCATAGCTAAGCTTCTTTGAAAAACAGTGAGGCAAAGAATTTCCAGACAACAGCCATGGGTATAGTCCCTGGGATGGAAAATAACACAGCCCTTCAAAAAAACATAAAGGTTTGGGTGAGCAAAAAAGTAATGAGCAGGTGGAGGGAACTGAAAAACTCTAGACAACACTGGTCATATGAGCCACGGAGGATTTTAACCTACTTCATGGATTTGTTTTGAAGATTAAATAAGCGTATGTATATTAAGTGCTTTGTGCTGGTAATAAAATAAAATATTATTTTTTAAAATATATGACCTTTGGCCAGGTGCGGTGGCTCATGCCCTAATCCCAGCATTTTGGAAAGCTGAGGCGGGCAGATCACTTGAGGTCAGGAGTTCGAGACCAGCCTGGCCAACATGGTGAAACCCTGTCTCTACTAAAGATACAAAATATTAACCAGTCCTGGTGGTGGGCACGTGTAATCCCAGCTACTTGGGAGGCTGAGACATGAAAATCGCTTGAACCCAGGAAGCAGAAGTTGCAGTGAGCCAAGATCGTGCCACTGCACTCCAGCCTGGGCAATAGAGCGAGACTCCATCTCAAAAATAAAATTAAAATAAAATAAAATAGGCAGATGCCGCTGCCACCAGGAGTCCCATACTATCAGCCATGGTCAGCCCCACCGTGTTCTTCGACATGGCCATCGACAGTAAGCCCTTAAGCCATGTCTCCTTCGAGCTGTTTGCAGACAAGCTTCCAAAGACAGCAGAAAACTTTCATGCTCTGAGCACTGGAGAGAAAAGATTTGGTTATAAAGGTTCCTGTTTTCACAGAATTATTCCAGGGTTCATGTACCAGGGTGGTGGTTTCACATGCCATAATGGCACTGGTGGCAAGTCCATCTACGGGGAGAAATTTGATGATAAGAGCTTCATCCTAAAGCATACAGGTCCTGACATCTTGTCCATGGCAAATTCTGGACCCAACACAAACGGTTCCCAGTTTTTCATCTGCACTGCCAAGACTGAGTGGTTGGACGCAAGCATGTGGTCTCTGGCAAGGTGAAAGAAGGCATGAATATAGTGGAGGCCATGGAGCGCTTTGGGTCCAGGAACGGCAAGACCAGCAAGAAGATCACCACTGCTGACTGTGGACAACTCGAATACGTTTGACTTGTGTTTTATCTTAACCAGCAGACCATTCCTTCTGCAGCTCAGGAGAGTACCCTCCACCCCATTTGCTCGCAGTATCCTATCATCTTTGTTCTCTCGCTGCAGTTCCCTTTGGGTTCCATATTTTCCTTCTTCCCTTCCATGCCTGGCTGGATTGCAGAGTTAAGTTTTGAAATAAAACTTAAATAAATGATTATGAAATAAAAACTAAATAACAAAATATATATATATATGACCTTACCTCTCTTCTGACTTCATTAGGGCACCCTCCAAGGCTGCAGAAGAAAGAAAAATCTCTCACCTACTTGGCTTGAAGTCTAATTAATGATGCAGGATAAAGATGAAATCTCTCAACTCTACATACAGGGCTCGGTGTTTGGAAATAGTAAGGGATATACACTCGACATGCACTACACATAAATAGGCAAAAATAAGAAAAAATGAAACTTGCTCTGAAGTGCCTATTCTGGCAGATGGAGGCTGGGTATTGTGGAGTGAGAAACTGGGCTAGAATTTGTCAATGATGACCCAGTCTCACAGGGAAATTAATTCAAAATGTAATCCTGGACTGGGGAGAAAATGCTAAAAAGAACAACATTGGGAGAACTGATGACATTTGAATAAGCACTGTAGATTACACAGAAGCAATGTATCAGTGTTAAGCTTCATGAATTTGATGTGATTATGGAAGAGAATGACCTTGTTCTTAAAAATATATACACAGAAAGACTAAAGGGAAACAGAGGCATTATGTATGCAACCTACTCTCAAATGGTTCAAAAATTAGTAATATCTGCACATATAAAGATAGAGAATGCTAACGTGTAAGTGGAAAGTTGGTATATCGAAGCAAAGGGTATAGGGGAGTTCTTTGTACTGTTTTTGCAACATTTATGTTCAAAGGCTAGACCCTGAGCTGTCCTCCAGGCCCTCAGTGCCCTTGTTGCCTCTTGAGAGATGGCTCTTTCTCTCCTGGCCACCTGCTGAAGTCCTCACCTGGTGGAACTTGTGTTCTGTTCTCCTGGGACTGTTGGAGTCCTGGGGATTCCCCATGTTTGGAGACTTGGCCCCATCTCAGCCCTGGCTTCTTGTGTCTGGATCATACGAAAGGAGCCTTGAGAAGCTGAAGTCCTTTTTCTCTCACTACGAAGTCTGGCTCTCAAAACTGCTATCTCACTGTGACTTCCAAAAGCTTAATTTGGTAGCCAAAACTTAGCAGTGACTTGGTTGTTTGGCTCTTTCACCTTTCCCCTGACACTGAAACCTGTGCTTCAGTGAGGGGTAGGCCCCAGGGTATCTTGGTTTACAGGAATAAAAAAAATACATCTACTTAATGTTTGCATAAAGGTAGCTCTTACATATATTTTCCATTTAGACAATTTAATTAGTCCCAACCTGTATTTTATACTTCTCCACTTTATTTTCTACTCTAGGTGACAGAATCACAGTTAACATTCTGAGAGTAAAAGCCCTCAAGATTTTGATAGTTATCAAGTACGATCAAAAATGGCTATACTTGGCCAGGCGCGGTGGTTCATGCCTGTAATCCCTGCACTTGAGGAGGTCAAGGCAAGTGGACCACTTAAGGTTGGAAGTTCGAGACCAGCCTGTTCAACATTGTGAAACCCTGTCTCTACTAAAAATACAAAAATTAGTCAGGCATGATGGTGGGCACCCATAATCCCAGCTACTCGGGAGGCTGAGTCAGAATTGCTTGAATCCGGGAGGCAGAGGTTGCAGTGAGCTGAGGTCACGCCATTGAACTCCAGCCTGGGCAACAGAGCAAGACTCCGTCTCAAATCCCTCCCCCACAAAAAAATGGCTATATTAAATATAAAATGCAAGTTGAAGAAAGGAGTGCATTTTAGACATGCAGATTTTTACTACGGTCTCTAAATGATAAATTTTACTACTCTCTCTAAATGATATGGTGATTCCTTATACAAAGTTTTCATTTAAAAAATTCTACCTTGTATGTACATTTTACTCACTTTCACAATAATTAAAATGTAGTATAAGCCACAGCTATTGCACCAAAGCAAAGCACAAAATTGTAGTGTGAGTCTGTGGACCTGACCTTCCCCCATCTTCCACCCACAATAATAGAATCAGGATTAAAATATTCATTTCCTGCATAAACTAAATGATCATGACAGTCCTCAATGTGTACGGAAACTGTCTAGTGTTCAACAATTATAAATAGCCTAGGAAGAATTTGAGGTGGCAAAATTATTTAAAATGTACATAAAGAAGTTCAGCTGCCCCAAAGAAACACACAGCTCTCCACAGTGAAAGCAGATCTGTGAGGCTTTCATATGTTAGGATCCTGGTTAGCTATAAAGTCACAACGGGGGCCTGGACACTGAGAGAAAGCAGGAGCAGGAAGACAACTTCCCTGCACCATGCGTGGGTCTTCACCTCTCTAACCACTCTTCTGATGACCACATAAAGACCACAATATATGTATATTTTTTAAGTGTCCTTTTAGGCTTACAAATCCCAGATGCAAAGAGAAAACTAAAAAGAATTTAAAACCTTGTTATTTTTGGAGTAATAAATTTTGGGGTCTTTGATTTCCTTGAAATACTTTTAAAAATAAGAAAAGATGACTTTGCTTGACTCATATTAGGTGTGCTATTAATGTTGCTAAAAAGGCATTTATCCTTTAAGCACTGTAGATGCTTCTAGAAAAATTGACTTAATAAAGATATAGAAGAAATTTTTACTTTAAGTTAACTTGAAATATTCCATGGCCTCTCTTTTTGTATCCTACTCATATGTATAATTTTATGTAAGTTTACTGAACATTTTTCTTATGAAGTAACATAAGGCCTGAAAAATCTTATAAAGCAAATAAAAATTCTCTTCCTTTAAAACTAATGTCCCCCAAAAAAGCAGTCCAATATTCTCCAAATGATCATTTTTTTCATAAAGAACAAATTGTGGAAGTTTTTACTGAAAAATTTTTATTATTTTTTGAGTGACTCAGAATAAAGAGTTATAATGAAATTTTCTTGGAGCTTTAACGTTGTAATTTATGATGACTCCAAAAATATACCTATGTACATTAAGTCTGTATTTTACAGGATTATGTATTTTAAATTATACACAAAATGGACATATGTGCATACCCTAAGATTATTAAACTTTACAAATCTATATGTATTTACTTTTTTTTCTTTTATAAAATTTCCTGGTTTTGTATTCATACTATACCTGATCATAAGGTAACCTAAAACACATTTACTTTAATAACTTTTACACATTCATAAATATTTTTAAACCCCATAAATGTTTAACATTAGTATAGTATATCAAAGTACCATTCTTTTCTCTGTAAATAAATCATTTCTAATCTAAAGACTTGGAAGGAGTGGGGAGAGATGTCAAACGACACAAATCCTTCTGGCCAGGGAATCAAAAGGCATTACCAGACATTAAATTTTCTTTCCAAATATGAAAAACATATTAAATATATATCTTATAATAAGATGTTTTCCTCATGTTTCCTTTGAGTAAAGTCTGTTTAGTGCATTCCTCTTCCCATTGTGCTATGAAATTCTTGGTCAACTTTGTCATTTCTCCCTCTGCCTGCTGGAAGAAAGCCAAAATCACTGTGATATCATTCACTCAACCAAGACTAACCACATTAGGTACAGGCAAAAAAAAGCTATAATGTAAAAGAAAAATGAAAAAAATATATATAATTTATACATAGGTACACACATACACACACACACACACTGCCCATTACACTACTTCTAAAGAAAACTTCTAAAGAAAAACAGATACGTCCCACTGTCTGTGTTTGGAAAAGAAGACAGGCTGTGAAAACAGACATAAGGCATTCATAGGATTGAAATGAACTTTCAGGACGGCTCAATGTTCTACACTTTAAATTTTTTTTTAAAATTCATGTGGCCATCTGTATCTGTAATTAGGAGTGAAACCATAAGGGGTTTTTCAAGTGAACCTTTCCTAAAGCTACAAACTGTCATGGTGCTTAAAGGAGTGGGTGCCAAATGACTTGTATGTTTCTGAGCAGCCATATCGCAACAAACACCGCGTGTGGGTGGCCACGTTGCTTATATTTGAGGTATGCACGTTAGCGATATTAGTTACACTTGCATCTCACTAACACAGAAAGTCCTCATATTACTTCTATGATATCTTTCTCACGTCTTTTTGCTATGTCTGTCACCAACTGATACACTATGTCAACTGGATATGTCTGGAGCTGTCAATAATTTTTCTGTATAAATATCCTCTTTGAATCAATCTTTTGCCACCTGAATTGTTCCACCTCACTTCTTTTGAGCAGCACTAACTCCTTCAAGAGGACAACCACCACTAAAAACATGATATTGAAGCAATCATTCATTCTGTGCACACATTTTAATTTCATGCCCTACAGGGGGAATCACTATCGGCCTTAAGCAAAAATTGAGTCTTTAATGCTTTATTGTTTTACACAATTTATCTTTCAAATAGTCTATTTGAAGAAGAGAAAAAGGAAAGAAGGGAAAGGAGAGAAAGGGGGGAAGGGAGGGAGGGAGGGAGGAAGTTAGTTAGTTGGTACTGGGGATTTAAGGGGCATCCAGCCCCCAAATCTGAAGCTACAAATATTTTACCAACTGTATTTTTGTGAAAACAAAGTGAATTTGTCAAATGTCTCCCCTTTCGCTTGCATATTCCATTGTTACCCCAGCACAGTGGGACCTAACAGGTCAAGCCAACCCTGTTGTGATCACCAGAAGAGAGAGAAGCATTGTGTTTTTTGATATCACAGATTTAAGATGGGTATTGCAGTACGGCCTATAATGTACATCTCACAGAAAAAAAAAAAAAGACAAAAGCTGTGGGGGTGAGAGGCAGTGGGAAGCAGTGAAGAATAAAAAATAATATGAGCAGGAGAATGTCTGAATGCGTATATATGATCAGAACTGGTCTC
Source organism: Symphalangus syndactylus (assembly GCF_028878055.3). NCBI lineage: Eukaryota > Metazoa > Chordata > Mammalia > Primates > Hylobatidae > Symphalangus > Symphalangus syndactylus. The sequence goes on from NC_072433.2 coordinate 23,604,988, forward strand.
AAGTCAATTATGTGATTTTTGTTTTCCTTTGACACAGTCATTATCTTCTCATTGGCAGGAGCCTCCAGTGAAACGCTGGTCTCTTCCTTTTCCCTGTGTACGTATTAAGGGTCTAAGATCATGAGTCAATGAGGACAAGCCACCTCAGTCAATTAACAGGAGCATAGCTACACTAAGTCCTGCAATTAGAAGCTCTGACTTGGAAGCTGGAGAAGCAGAGAGTGCTGAGCGATGCTGAAAAGCCACTGCCCAGAAAAATTTAAGAAACTTTCCAAATCACCCACTCGTAGAACTTCCTTTTTCAACGGGAAATTTTTATATATTTTTAAAAGTATGCAAGTAGAGTAAAGTAAAGCACTTCTTCCAATAAAGACGTTTTTTGAAAAATTATATTTACAGCCCAGACTTTCCTGCCCTCTTGTGGAGAAAATACAGAGCTCTCTATTCATATAAATAGGATGACGGCTTTTTAAAACTTGCAGCTGGCTTTTTCAATGGTACGTGTGATTTACTGTCACGGTTGGATCCCCTGATATTCACAGAACTTTACTAGCTATAAAATCAGAATAACAAAGTGAGCTAAATAGGTATTATACTGCAAGAAACCAACTAATTCCAGACAAGAAAAAATTGCATTGATTAGGATCTGTTTGTTTGTTTGTTTGTTTGTTTGTTTGTTTGCTGGGAGGCAGGGAAAGGGAGGGAAAGTGAGAGGGAGAGAGTGATTCGTTTTTAATAGTACTTAGATTTATAAATAAATATATTCGAAATAACTAGCAAAAGAGAGAGGAAGAAAGACACAGAGAGTTTTCAAAGTGGCCATCAGAAAGCTCTGGTCCTGTTTCCATCTTTCCACTCAGAGAATGGACCGGTGTCTCTCTCTTGTGGGGCTGCCACAGCACAATCCCACCTGGACAGGACCAGCCTGGGACACAGAACACACAAATCCCATCGGCAACTCCCATGAAATCACAGAATTCCCAAATTGCTGTAGGTTGTTTTGTTTTCTTTTGTGACTGTTGCCCAGGCTGGAGTACAAAGGCACGATCATCGCTCACTGCAGCCTCAATCTCCTGGGCTCAAGCAATCCTCTTGCCTCAGCCTCCCAAGTAGCTGGGACTAGAGGCATGTGCCACTATGCCTGGCTAATTTTTTAATTTTTTTGTAGAGATGAGGTCTCACTTTGTTGCCCAGGCTGGTCTCAAATTCCTGAGCTCAAGCGATCCCCCTGCCTCAGCCTCCAAAAGTGCTGGGATTACAGACATGAGCACCGTGCATGGCCTGCTTTGTTTTTTTAAGAAAGTTGGTTTAAATGGGTTTAAATTGACACAAGGAGGCAGGGGCTGGGGGTCTTGAGCTGCACATTCAACACCCAGCTCCAATCAGTGGCCAACTTATACGTGATTTAGGCACAAATTTGCTTTGGCTGTCCACCAGAAGATGCTACATTTCATTCTAATTGTTACATGTTCTTAAGTTATCATATGAAAAGTGCTACAGTAAGCTGGGCACCGTGGTGGCTGATGCCTGTAATCCTAGCACTTTGGGAGGCTGAGGCGGGCACATCACGAGGTCAGGAGTTCAAGACCAGCCTGACCAACATGGTGAAACCCCGTCTCTACTAAAAATACAAAAATTAGCCAGGTGTGGTAGCATGTCTCTGTAATCCCAGCTACTTGGGAGGCTGAGGCAGGAGAATCGCTTGAGCCCGGGAGGTGGAGGTTGCAGTGAGCCGAGATCAAACCACCGCACTCCAGCCTGGGTAACAGAGCAAGACTCCATCTCAAAAAAAAAAAAAGAAAGAAAGAAAAAGAAAAGAAAAGGGCTACAGTAGAATCCAAAGTGTTTTTTTAATGGTTTTATAATGGAGAGGGGAGAAGAAAAATTCATGATTTTAAGTAAAATTATCATGGAAATGTCTTAAACTTCAGAAAAGCAGCATGATCTACTGTAGACAGAGCTTTTCCCCAAGTTGGAGACATTCAGAAGTTCACTAAGCATCCCAAGCATGGTGCAAAGCACCAAGGGCCACATGAAAGAAACACAAATCATGAGTCCTGCTTTACATCACAAAGTATCTGCCCAAGGACCAATCACATGCAAGGGCCCAGTCCATCTGGGGAGACCAGGCCTATGCAACATCTGTGTGGGAAGGCCCAAATGGGCAAAACAGACCCCATAATAAATGGGCGAGAGAAGGGAGGCCAGAGCCTCTGTGATCTCCTGGGAGGAGATAGAACGTGGGGAGAGAGAAAGAAGAGAGAAGCCTGCTCCATGCAGCACAGACTGGGGATGGCTGATAAAAAGATTGAGCATGTTGAGTCTAAAGGACTCCCAAGGCACGGCTCTCTAAGTGAAAAGTACCTGGCCCCAAAGAAGGCAAGATAGGCTGAACAGGTGGAATGGAACCAGATGAGATTTCAATGCTGCAATCTGGATTTCATCAGCGGGAACCCATGAGTGATGTCTGGGTAGGTTTATTGATGACATTTCTGCATCTGAAGAGTGTTTCCAGCACCCTAAGAATGGGGATGCAAGAGGCAGGGAGGCCATCTAGGTGGTTGTTAAAGTGATTCAGGCTGAGCTAGAGAGAAGGCAATGAATCCACAAGCTACTGTCTAAAAAGATTAAGTATCGTGACTAGGTGACTAAAGGAAAGAGGGAAAAAATACTTGAGGTTCAAATCCTATGGGGATGGTGGGACATGACATTGATGAAATCAAGAAAGTGGGTGAGTAGAAAATTCACAAGCTATATGTTTACTGCCATATGTCAAGTCAGACTCACATGCTGCTGTAGAAGACGTGTAATTGCACTTTGCAAGGCCAAGGTGAGTGGTTTGCTTGAGCCCAGGAGTTCAAGACCAGCCTAGGCAACATAGCAAAACCCGTCTCCACAAAAAATACAAAAATTAGCCCAGTGCACTGGCGTGTAGTCTCAGCTACTCAGGAGGCTGAGGTGGGAGGATCGTGAGGCCCGATAGTCGAGGCTGCATGAGCCATGACACGCCACTGCTCTCCAGCCTGGGCAACAGAGCAAGACCCTGTCTCAAAAAAAATAAAGTGGTAATTTTCCCCCCAAAAAAAATTTTTAATAAACTTGAAGTCATATAATGGTTTTTGTTTTGTTTTGTTTTGTTTTGTTTTGTTTTGTTTTTTTGAGACAGAGTCTCGCTCTGTCACCCAGGCTGGAATACAGTGGCGCAATCTCGGCTCACCGCAAGCTCTGCCTCCCGGGTTCACGCCATTCTCCTGCCTCAGCCTCTCTGAGTAGCTGGGACTACAGGCTCCCGCCACCACGCCTGGCTAATTTTTTTTTTTTTTTTTGTATTTTTAGTAGAGACGGAGTTTCATCATGATCTCGATCTCCTGACCTCGTGATCCGCCCGCCTCGGCCTCCCAAAGTGCTGGGATTACAAGCGTGAGCCACCACACCTGGCCCATATAATGGTTTTTTTTAAAAAGGTTTTTCAATATGCCATTTTAAAAAGAGTCAGCAAAGTCATTTGTCTGAATCTCCTCAAAATGTATGCTTTGTCATAATTCAACACCCACAAAATCACGTTAATAATTCCTCAATACTACATCTTTATTTAAGGCATTTACTGATAAGCTAATGTATGCCCGGTGCTGTGCTAGTACAAGAAATTCAAAAAATAAAATAAAATGTCGACCCTCATCCCAAGCAATTTTTAATCTATTAGAGGAATAAGACAGGTACATAAACTACTATAAATACGGCAAAATGTAGTCAATGCTGTCTTAAGGGAGTATGAATACAGGACATAGAAAATCATTTCAACTAGAAATCAGAGACAGGATTATATGTTCTGGGTCTTGAAAATCAGAAAGCATGAATATTGAAAATCTCTCCCAAACTTCATAGCCCAAGAATCTGTACAAATGAAGGGAAAGCACACTCCAGGTTAAGAGAGAAGCTTTTTATAAGACAAAAAGGAAAAAAAAAAAAAGCAATAGTTCTATTCAGGGTACAAAACATTTCATATAAACCATGAGAGATGAAACTAAAAAAGTAGGCACTGGCCAGTTTTGCAAGAGGTTTTGATTGGCAGATAAACAATCACTACGTAATTCTACAGGTAAGGGAAGCCTTTCAAGATTTCAAACAGGATTTTGGCATGATGGAACATGACCTCTAAATAATTCAGCAAATGTTCTTTAAGTACTTTTTTTAAAACAGAGATGGAATCTCGCTGCATTGCCCAGACTGGTTTCAGATTCCTGAGCTCAAACCATCCTCCTGCCTCGGCCTCCCAAAATGCTGGGATTACAGATGTAAGCCACTGTGCCCAGCCCCTTTAAGTACATTTAACCTGGCAATAATGTGCTTGGGACAGAGGGGGAAAAAATGTTTGCAACAGGTGAGTAAGGGTAACAGAAACAACAATCATCTTAGATAATCACTATCAGCATCTTAGAACAAAAGCAATAAACAAACTGAATAATCTACTATCATTTTTTACCAAATACCTATCATAGTCTCAGTAGTAAGTATGAGTGCTGACAGACAGACTTCCAGTAGCATTTAAATAAGAAACTAGCAGGATGCCTCCAGGCTACAGTTTTTCATTGGAATTCTTAATACCCAGGTTGATCTTCCAACTTAAGTTGCCAAATAAATGGATATAACCATTTAACAGAGTTCAAAATTGAGCCAGAGATGTCAATTCATGTACACATTAGTGAACTTTTATTAGTGAATATCGCAGCCCAAACCAACATTTTCATTACTATAATAGCAACTCTTCTAGAAGAATATACATACTGTTTTGGGGTTGGAATATCTTGCTTTCATGCTCTCTGGCATTCTTCTCTCTACCTAGGATTAAACCCAAAAGATGAAAGTAATCTACTTATTCTTGGTGAGCCTATGCCCAAGGCCACCCACTCAATTCTTAATTATAACCCCAGATCATACTATCAAAGTCATTAGACTCATGGGATAGTATCGCTCTACAAACCCACAATTAATTCTTTCAATGTAAATTTGCTGGATTACGTACAGGTAAAATCCCATCACAATGAATTTAATTATAATAAAAAGATGTGGAAAAAGATCTGTGTCTCAAGAGAGGGATGCCCTACCAAAGCAATTATTTCCACAACTTGGGAATTATTACTAATCTTTGATGTGAAATAATCATTTCTTTTGAAGGAATGCTATCTCCTTCCAATAGAAGGAGGAATCAGATTTTCTTGTGCTCTTTTATTCTTCATCAAGAAATAACTACCCTTAATAAAAAACATTTCATATGAGATTAAGGTGGAATTTTTAAATCTGTCAAAATTAAAAACAGCAATAAGTTACCAGCATTTTCCTATAAAATTTGCAAATATCTATTTTGATGATAATAACCAGCTTTAGAGAGAGTGTGGAAGCATGAACTGGAACAATCTTTCTAGAGGGCAATTTGACAATATAGATCTACAGTGGGGAAATGTATATACTCCAATTAAATAACTCCATTTCTAGAAATTCATCCTAAGAATAAGAAATAATAGTAGATATATGCAAAAATTTAGCTTTAAGGATGTTTACTGAAATGCCATTCATAACAGTATAAAATGAGAGCTTCCTAAATACAAAAATATCTAATTGTTTAAATGAATTATAATATATCCATATAAAAAAATACTAAGCAGCTACTTAAAATTATGTCAAGAACATCATTTAAATTACTAAAAAACATTACAAAACAGCACAGCATGACTCTGCTTTTTTTAAATATACATATTTGAATTTTTAATATAGAATAAAAGACTGAATAAAGTATACTAAAATCATAGCTGTAGATTTCCCTGGTCATCAGTTCAGAAGTATTCTTTGTTTTCTTTTCTATTTATCCATTATTTCTCAATTTTCTTCAACAAATATTGATACAAGAAAAAGGAAAAACAAATGTTTTAGAAACTACTCTTCAGCTGTCTTTTTTCTTCCACTCTTCATCACCCCCCAACCCGCTTCAGAAAAACCCAGGCGAACTCTCAGACTAACCACCAGAAAACAAAATACAAATACTGCACAAACAAAAATGCACCAAAACAGAAACATAATCCAATGGTTTTTGTTTTGTTTTATTTAGAGACAAGATCTCATTCTGTTGCCCAGGCTGGAAAGCAGTGGTGCAATCTTGGCTCACTGTAACCTCAAACTCCTGGGCTCAACCGATCCTCCTGCCTCAGCCTCCTGAGTAGCTAGGATTACAGGTGTGAGCCACCATGCTCAGCTAAATTTTTTTAGTTAAAAAACTCCCATAGAGACAAGTCTTGCTATGTTACCCAGGCTGGTCTCGAACTCCCGTCCTCAAGCCCTCAGGTGATCCTCCCACCTTGCCTCCCAAAGCACTGAGATTACAGTCATGAGCCACCTCACCCAACCTCAATGTTATTTCTTAATTTCTCCTGCTCGATTTAGAGTACTTGGTTTCATTGCTCATTCATCACAGTGAGTCTACCTTCCCCATAGTTTCTATTGATAAGCATTGCACTCCTTTGACATGGATTCTTCATAACAAATTCTAATGCAACAAAAATAACTTTAATTGTTCATATTTACCACAATAGAAGTCAACTCTAATATTATTTGCTTGTCAAATCTGGATAGACAGAAGGTCACTGTTTAATAAAAACTGTGGTAATACCTTTGAAAATTTTGCCTATCGCATAATGGGAAACTGCAAAAAAAAATTATTTAAGACTATGAGCTCTTCTTTTAGAGCTTTAACCCAAAGAGCTCATCCTAATGATGCCCCTGGTGGCAGGTAACATTTAATTTTTCTCTGTGTCATTGAAAAAGAATTAGATGTAAAACTCAGGTAAGAGATTAATATTTCACACCCTGAGGCTAAATACTTCAGCATGAATATTCATAAAGCCTATACTGAGTGAAATCTCATGTGGGCATAGATTTAAAATGCTTGAATCTTTTACATAGTTCAAAGACTGGGCATTCCAGAGAGAAAGGCAAGAATTCAGTCAACTAACAGGCTATTAATGGCAGGTCTGAACATGCTACTATGGCAAAAAGCATTACACACACACACACACACACCCCACATGCCTACAGCCTCCTTCTGAAAGTCCAAACCTTTCTTTCTTCTTGGGCTCCTGTAAGTGATGAAGGTAAGTATTGATGGTCACTAGGAACAAAAATCAGGGTTTCTCCTTGGTGCTTCAGATGCCTGACTATGAATGTGTCCCCTCCTAAGTTCCAAGGGGACTTTAAGCGGGGCGATAGGGCGTGCTATGGTTTGAATGTGTTCCCTCCAAAATTTATGTGTTACCAACATGGTAATATTAAGAGGTGAGGCCTCCGGCCAGGCATGGTGGCTCGTGCTTGTAATCCTGGCCAGGCATGAGCATTTTAGGAGGCCGAAGTGGGTGGATCACTTGAGGTCAGGAGTTCGAGACCAGCCTGGACAACATAGTGAAACCCCATCTCTACTAAAAATGCAAAAATTAGCTGGGCGTGGAGGCATGCACCTGTAATCCCAGCTACTCTGGAGGCTGAGACAGGAAAATCACTTGAACCTGGGAGATGGAGGTTACAGAGAGCTGAGATCTCACCACTGCACTCCAGCCTGGGTGACAGAGCCAGACTCCATCCGAGAAAAAAAAAAAAAAAAAAAAAGATGGCCTCTAAGAAGTGATCAGGCTATGAGGGCTCCTTCCTTAGGTGTCCTTATAAAGGGGTTTGATGGAGGGAGTTCATCACTCTTTGCCCATCCACCTTCTGCCATATGAGGATGCAGCATTCACGGTGCCATCTTGGAGGCAGAAAGCGGCCCTCACCAGATGCTGGCACCTTGATCTTGGACTTCCCAGCCTCCAGAACTGTGAGAAATAAATTTCTATTCCTTTTAAAACAGCCAGTCTCAGGTATTCTGTTACAGCAGCACAGAATGAACTAAGATGGGAGGCGGTAGAGACAAGAAATGTGGAAAAGGAAAGGTAGGCAGGACCATCTTGGTGCCAGTTGGAGTCACTTCATTGTAGTCCCACCCACCCATCCCAGGATGACTGTAGGATCCCCCTCTAAGGTAAAAGACTCCAGGTGAATGTCCTAATTTATCCTTCCCTGTGACAACATTGCTCTTGGTCCCTTGTAGTAATTTCTACCTTAAGAAACAGGAAAACGAAAGGAAGTTGCTATGGGCTGAATGTTTGAGTCCCCTCAGAATTCAGATGTTGAAACCTAATCACCAAGGCGATGGTGCTAGGAGGCAGGGCCTTTGGGAGATGACTGGGTCTTGAAGGTGGAACTCTCATGAATGGGACTAGTGCCCTTACAGAAGAGACCCCAGAGAGCTGCCCCAACCCTTCTGCCACATAAGAACACAAGAAGACACATCTATGAACCAGAAAGCAGGATCTCACCAGACACTGAATCTGCCAGCACCTTGATCAAGAACTTGCCAGTCTCCAGGAGTGTCAGAAGTAAACATCTGTTGTTTATAAGCCACCCAATCTGTGGCATTTTGTTATAGCAGCCCAAATGGCTCAAAGAACTCTCTTAAGCCTTATGGAACAAAGCCTGACATTAGGTAGACATAAGCCAAAGATGGAAAAACAATATAAAATAATAGGGGCAGAACTAAAGAGATAAATACAAAAATAAACATTAAGAATAAACTGCCTGGCCAAACAACAAGCAAGGTAGCTAGGGAGCCATGAAAATAGCCAATAAATGCCTTCAAGGTATAAACAAAGGAGGAGAAAAGTTTAGTGTAGTATCCTGAGTGATGAAGTAATAGAATGAAATTTAATCAACGTAAAATGTAGGCCTAGGGTAAACTTCCCAATACATAGAGGATTTTATACCCTATTCTTCCCATGGGGTAAGGTATTTTTCCCTCAGAATAACAAAACATGGCAGGACAAATCAGTAGATAATATTCTTTATGAAAGGATCCGGCCTTGACTCTCATATCCAGACTATATGGCTAAGTAAATGCATAAGCCATCTAAAGATTCTTCTCACATCTAAGACCCGAGATGCGTGTTTTCTCAATCCTCACCTCTGCCAAGTTAATACTCAATACATAGCTGCTCCTCCATTCATGCCTGCATCCTTCTGCCATCTCAACCTTGTCAACTACTCTGTATCGCCCTACATGTAAATGTCTAGGGAAATAAACCAGCAATTGACAGACGGTCAGATGGCAGAGCAAATGTGCCTCCTCTCAGGAGATCTGCCAGAGCCCTGAGTTCCGTTCTGCTTCCTGTCGATTCTAAAGTCCACCATGGTGCACCTCAGGCAGAGAGCAGACAGGCTTATAGATCTGGTAACACCTAAGGATCTAGACCAGGAGGAATGAGGTCACCTAGAAACACAGAGAAGCAAATCAAAGTACAGGGCTGGGGTGATATGGAATATCAGGGCTTACATTCATTCAACAAACATTTACAGTGTAGCTACTACAGGCAGAACTCAGGAGATGCAAAAGTGAGTGTTCAGGCATCATGTACCAAGAGAGCCAGGGGACACACAATTAACTACCACATAATGTGATTATGATAGAAAAGAGGTAAGAGCACAAAGGACTAAAATGAAGACAACATAAGTGCTAAGCAAAGAAACTAACAAAACACCGTTCAGATGGGCAGTGGCGTAAGCATCTATGGCTCCAGCTACTCGGGAGGCAAAGGCAGAAGGATCACTTGAGCCCAGGAGTTCAAGGTCAGCCTGCACAACACAGCAAGATCCCATCTCTTGAAAAATAAAAAAACTTATAGTTCAGTTTAATAACAATCTAGAACTAAAATCCAAGATAATCTCAACATAGAAACTAATGAGATGGAGAAAATGAAGTAAAATATGCTAAGATTGTTGTTTCATACATAAATAATAAATATACAATGAATAATTTTAGGCATTGAAGAAAAATATAAATTTGAAGGTGATTACTAAAAGATCACTACAAAAGTTATACATAATTTCCAAAACATCATGGAAAATAATAGAACATGAAAGAAAATGGAAGAAAAGTTGTAAATTCAACAAAGGGAAAGGAAAAGGGGAAACAGGCATAGTAAACTGAAAAGATACATAAGACGGCAGGCATATGACTGTGTCTATAATTATAATATACATAAATAACTTAAATGCCTGATTTCAAAAGATAGAAATTCTCAAATCAGATTACAAATCTACGTACATACAACTGGGATAGTGGCTCATGCCTGTAATCCCAGGACTTTGGGAGGCCGAGGCAGGCGGATCACCTGAGGTCAGGAGTTCAAGACCAGCCGGGCTGACATGGCGAAACTCCGTCTCTATGAAAAACACAAAACTTAGCTGGGCGTGGTGTGGGGCGCCTATAATCCCAGCTACTTGGGAGGCTGAGGCAGGAGAATCACTTGAACCCGGGAAGTGGAGGCTGCAGTGAGCCAAGACTGCACCATTGTACCATTGCACTCCAGCCTGGGCAGCAAGAGCGAAACTGTGTCTCAGAAAAAAAAAAATCTATCTAGATGCTATGTAAATGAAACATTCCTATAAAACATACCTAAAATAAATATTCCTGGTTAGGTTGGGAACAAAGGGATGAAAAAAGATATTCCTAGTAACTGTGGCTTAAACAAGATAGAGGTTTATTTTTTCCTCACATTATTCTGCCTATCCCAGGGCTTTGTACCAGCCTTTAGTTCTGCCTTGATTATTTTCCCCCCAGATCTTTGCTCAACCAGCACCTTCTGGTCATTCAAACCTTGGAAAAAAACAGAGGGAAGAGGTCAGGGCTTGGTATATACAGGTTAGGTATTCCTTATGTGAAATGCTTGGAATGTTTCAGATTTGGGATTTTTTGTTAATTTTGGAATATTTGCGTATACAATAATGAGATCTCTTGAGGATGGAACCCAAGCGTAAACACAAAATTCATTTATGTTTCTTACACACATAGACTGAAGGTAATTTTACACAATACTTGTAATAATTTTGTGCATGAAACAAAGTTCGTGCACATTGAACTATTGGAGAGCAAAGCTGTCACCATCTCAGCCAACCATGTGGACAAAATCTGTGTTATTAAGCATCACGATCATTCCTCATTCTGAATTTATATGCTACCAATAAGCAATCACTGTCTTACACTTACTCACACACAAGTACTTAACTGTAAAAAAAAAAACACAACATACCGGCCAGGCACAGTGACTCATGCCTGTAATCCCAGCACTTTGGGAGGCCGAGGCGGGCAGATCACGAGGTCAGGAGATCAAGACCATCCTGGCTAACACGGTGAAAGCCCGTCTCTACTAAAAATATAAAAAATTAGCCGGGCGTGGTGGCGGGCACCTGTAGTCCCAGCTACTCAGGAGGCTGAGGCAGGAGAATGGCGTGAACCCGGGAGGCAGAGGTTGCAGTGAGCCGAGATCGTGCCACTGCACTCCAGACTGGGCAGCAGAGCGAGACTTCATCTCAAAAAAATAAAAATAAAATGACATACCATTAATACAGTGAAGAAATAACGTGTTCAGGGTAACTAGACAACACAGTAGCATCTCCAGAACTTGCCATTAGCGTATCTGGTCTGCACACTTGCCATTTTCTTACCCTTTGTGGGCATGCACGGGAAAGATACATTACAGAGGAAGGGGGCTGGGAAGGTCTTATTTACCTGGGGACACTGAATAAATAGTGTGTGGCATTCCTGTGTTTTGACTGCAACCTTTCACATGAGGTCAGGTGTGGAATTTTCCACTTGTGACATCAAGTCAGCAATCAAAACGTTTCCAATTTTTGAGCATTTCAAATTTTAGATTAGGGATACTCAATCTGTATGACTATTGACTACATGCTATGCAGTTAAGGGAAAGTGTGCATGCGTCTGTGTGCGTGCACACATGCATGCGTGTACAGATATGCATATGTGCACTGTAGGTGTAGGGATAGGATGGGGAACTACAGGCAAGAAAGCCTGATAAACTGCAAACAGAAATATATCTGTAACAGACCAAAGGTACTAGAGAGGGCACCACACCCCTGAGACGCATGATCATAGAAATCTACCAGATAGATTGGGTGAAACCAGAGACTAGAATGACTGAAGATGCTCGTTAGGGAAACAGAAAGGCAAGATTAGTAGACAGGATGGGCTATGGGATAAATGACAAGAAAGAAAGAAAGAAACCCAATGTATTCATTCAATAACTTTTACCAAGTACCTACCAACCCACCCAGTTCAGTGGAGGACTTCCTTAGAACAACAGAACCAGGCATAGTCACAATGGTCTGGGACTGCACTGGGGTGAAAGGGAAGATCTTGGAAATAAAAGGGAAGTGGAATAGTAACACAACATTAATAAATTAATAAAGGATTTTTATGTTGAAGCAATGCTGCACAGGGATGTAGGAAAACAATGACTAATCTTTGCTTGATTTCATTATCTTATTCTTTTAAGCTCAAAACAATATGGTTAACTATATTCATTTCGTATCTGTATTCCTGATGAGCAGTAGCTTGCTACTCTGATCCAAAGCTTGGGAGAACAAGTGTTGGCTATTAGCACGTAATTCTAGCATGGTATATTTCAATATTGCATTTACAAACTAGGAAAAAAACACTTAAACATATATTCCATCTTCTGATTCAGATCTTTGGTAAAAGAAAAGACCACGACACCCATAAACATGCCTACTAAGATATATCATGTCATGAGAAAAACACATTAGAAAGTACACGAGCACTTTATTCATCATCTGAGACAGGGACTTTTGTGAAAATGCAGTGACAGAGGTTGTGGTCGCTTCCCTTTGTGCATGAGCTGACTTATGCTGTCTGTTGTGCATATTTGTCAGATTTCTTAACATTCCTCTTAATATGGTGTCTTTATTTAGTTCTCCCAAAGGAATATCAGCAATTTGTGGGAGCAAGAGGAACGCTTCCTGTCAATTCTGCATAATGACCAAAACAGGGTGATTAAATTACTTAATTGAAGCTCTGCAGCTTATAACATGATGCATATCGGGCCCTGTTCATTGTAGAGAGAAAGCAGTGGGTGGGTGTTCACATAGACAGTATCAACAGAGAGCCAAATCATTTTCATCTTTATGTTTGCTTTATTTTTCTGAAGCTCATACAATCCACAAGGGATTCTCTCCTCAACTCTGTAACAGCCAACGGGTGACAGGGTGGGGGAGGGCATAGGTAACTGAAACAGGAGCACATAAACACTTGGCATGTAGATTAAGAGTTTTATAAACTCATAACAATTTCTATTAGCCCACAGAATTGCTAGCATCCCTGCCATCACCTGTTGGCATCACAGCAAAGCTGCAGCTGAGGAACACCCAATTGTATTTACAGAGCATACGGCGCCAGTGTGCACCGGTCAGATTCTCAAATGTGGCTAACTTTGGGGCTCTCCTAAAAGCTTTCAGCTCCAGAGTCTATGGGTATGAGCTTGTTTGACTGCTGGTGTAGGAAATGTCCCAAGACAGTCTAAGGGGTGTGGATCAAGACCACAGGTTCAAGTCACCTACACTCCTAAACAGTCACAATTGCTCTTGGCCAGTGACGAAATTACTGTACCATTTAGATGATGTTGGGGCTGAGTCTCCTAATTCTGGATGCCTCTCAACTCCCCTCAACACAGGATCAATAACACTTTCATATTGTAGAATACATCTTGAAAAGAATCAAGACAAGAGTGGAACTAGCAAAACTTAGGGTATTTAAGAATACAGTAGAAGTCCTATTTTCTGATTCAGAGCTGATGTTTGACAGGTTAACTAAAAAAAATATATATGTAATGGTTAAATGAAGGAAAATAATTTTAAATAAGCCTATATCTTAAACATTTTATTTTACCCTAAAATGTAAATATACATTCATTTAATAAAATCTAATATTAATTCGTTAGAAGATGGAATACTATTGTTCACATGTAGTTCCTCCATTGTTTACTACACTGTTGATTTGTATTATAGATACAGGCTGTTGTCTAATACACTGTAAAGGGGGCATTTTTTTGGCCACCACATGAGAAATTTTTACTTCTAGATCTTATCGTCTTCATATTCAGCTTTATCTTTTCTTGTGGCATATAGGATTTCTGCATCATTCAACTGCATTTACAAGAAATTGTCACTCTTGATCCTTTGTTGTACACTATCTTCTTTAAAAAAAAAAAAAAAAAACACTGGAATTGATGTAAGACAGGTGAGCCCCAAAATTGGGGCTTAGCCTGGGGAGGTTCTTGACATCACCCAGGAAACAATTCAAGGGCAAGGCAGTGGTGTTAAGCAAGTTTTACTGATGTGACAGTGCACAGCAGCAGTGGAGCAGGGTTACCCCATAGGCAGTGTGCCCAGAGTAGCAGCTCAGGAGCAGTTCTGCAGTCACAGTTATATCCACTTTTAATTATATGCAAATTAAGGGCAGGTTGTGCAGAAATTTCTAGAAAAAGGGTGGTAACTTCTGGGTTATGAGGTTGTTGTTATGGAAAGGGGCAGTCACTTCCAGGTGTTGCCATGGCAATGGTAAACTGAAATAACATGCTGGTGGTCATGTCTTGTAGAAAGCTGCTTTTGGCTGGGTGCAGTGGCACACGCCTGTAATCCCAGCCCTTTGGGAGGCTGAGGCGAATGGATCATGAGGTCAGGAGTTCAAGAACAGCCTGATCAACATGGTGAAACCCTGTCTCTACTAAAAATACAAAAACTAGCCGGGCATGGTGGCGCACACCTGTAATCCCAGCTACTCAGGAGGATGAGGCAAGAGAATCGCTTGAACCCGGGAGGCGGAGGTTGCAGTAAGCCAAGATTGTGCCACTGCACTCCAGCCTGGGTGACAGAGCGAGACTCTGTCTCAAAAAAAAAAAAAGAAAGCTGCTTTTGCCCCATCCCTGTTTTAGCTAATACTTTATTTGGTCCATTGTCTGAGCCAAGCCTCCAAAGTCAAGTCTTGCCTCCTACCTCAGAACCCCTGATTTATTTGAGATCATCTAGCTCAGTGGCATAATCTTTTGGCTTTCCTGGGCCACACTGGAAGAAGAAGAATTATCTTGGGCCACACATAAAATGTACTAACACTAACTATAGCTGATGAGCTTTAAAAAAGAAAAATCATCAAAAAAATCTCATAATGTTTTAAGAAAGTTTACAAATTTGTGTTGGGCCACATTCAAAGCCATCCTGGGCTTCATGCAGCCCGCAGGCTGCCAGTTGAACAGGCTTGATGCAGCTAATAAACTATGTCCTTTACTTTCTTCTGGTACATTTGGATTTTCTGCAGTAGCTGTCAATTTCAAGCCAGTTTCCTACAAGATGGAGTATATGCTGAACTGGAAACTCCACTCCAACATGGCTTATAAATAATGTCTATTACGTTGGTGACTCTTGAAAATTTTGTTATCTACATTTTTACATTCTACAATTTGGGGTCTAAGATACAATATCCAGGCAAACCCTGAAATAAAATATTTTTCCTGGAGCTGAGCCAAGGGGAATAGGGTAGGTCAAATCTGTGCTGTTACAGTACTGAGAATACAATTCCATAGCCAAAGCAATGTTGGAGATAATGCTAGAGGTGAAATTACAATTTTGAGGGAGAATCCTTCCAGCTTCAGGACTAGCTGTTTCAAGAGCCGAAATAAACCATGCAACAATATGCTAGTGCACTAAATTGAGGAGGTCTGAAAAGTTCTCATAAAAAGTTGGAAAATTAAGCCCCACATTTCTTCAGAAATTAAAGTTGTAGTCACATGAATAGAAATGGAAGAGATCCATCCTACTCAGACCACTTCAAGGTTTCTGCCTTACAGTAAGTTAGCAGGTACAGAACTGTCACATGCCAGGCACCCTATTTAGGACTTCCTATGGATTATCTCATTTAATCCTCATGACTACCCTGCAAAGCAGGTTTTCCAGATGAGAAAAAAGCATCTTCCCAGGTGTACATAGACTAGGGCGAGGACTTGAGTTCAAAGGCCATGATCTTCCACACTGCTCTCCTGTCCCTCCATAATACATACTCCAACTCATTCAAAGCTCCCTTCCAGCATCACCAACAAGGAAATCTCAAACCACCAACGCTCATCTATCAAAAAATCAAAGCTATTCACACACATGATCAGTTGCAATTATTTTCAACTTTGGGAACTTCTGAAAACTCTTGAATGAAAGATGAGTTTGGGTTTGAAATGACAGGCACAAAGAAAAGATTACAAAACTAACCTGCAAATGAAAACATTTCTGTGTTCCAAAACGAAAAAGGTAAGAAATTAAAAGAAAAAGAAACATATATAGCAGGAAGAATCCTTACCAACATTAATATGGACTCTTTTCCTGTTGTACAGAGCTTTGGATTAACATTAATTCATACTCAGTTTCTCGCCCTTTTTAGCAGCAGTAATCACTGTGGTATCACTTTGTGCTACCATGTCTGCATCTATGGAAATTTCCAGAAAGATTTATCACTTTACTTTCTTGATCAATTAACAGGCTAGTTTGGGATACTTATAAAACATTTCAAAAACAAAAACTGAATTGAAATATCAGCAGAAACTGACAAGGCAAAAGGTAGCTTTACCAGCACTTTTCCTCTTGCATGACTTCAATTAAAATAGACAACAGGCCAGATGCAGTAGCTCACACCTGTAATCCCAACACTTTGGGAGGCCGAGGCGGGAATATCACGAGGTCAGCATATCGAGACCATCCTGGCCAACATGGGGAAATACCGTCTCTACTAAAATACAAAAAATTAGCCAGGCGTGGTGGTGTGCACCTGGAGTCCCAGCTACTCGGGAGGCTGAGGCAGGGGAATTGCTTGAACCCGGGAGGTAGAGGTTGCAGCTAGCCATGATTGCACCACTGCACTCCAGCCTGGCAATAGGGCAAGACTCCATCTAAAAAAAAAAAAGTAGACAACAAAAACACCACACCTCACAAATCAATCCAAAATTATTGGAAGTCAATCTTTTTTTTTTCTTTAAAGCTAAATTCAAAGAGAAGTTGTTTCTGTATTATTGCAAGGAAAACTCACATGGAAAGATTGATTCCTTGGCTTAAAAATCCATAGAGCCTGATTGTGTTATTTGGAGTTTAGAAAAAAAAGATTTATGTCTATATTATGGTATCTTAGGGTTCTCCCAAAAGCAGATCCTGAGAAAAGGCTGCAGGTTGTTTATTTGAGAAGTGGTCACAGGCCTGTTTGAGGGTGAATGAATGAGCAAGTTACCTCTTGGACATCCAGGGCATGGTCCTGCTGGAACCCTCTGAGGCACTCCATGGCAGACGCCTTAGAAGTGACACAACTGGGGACAGCAAGGTGGAGCATTTATCAACTCCCGTCCCTCCTTGGCTGAGGGTTGAGCACAGAATCAACTCCACTTCCCAACTTCTTACAGGATACACCTGTATTCAGCCTAGCTTCTAGAGGGAAATGTTAAGGCGAGAAATTCAGCCTGCCTGGGACTAGCCTCAGCTGCTGGCAAGTGCAGGTAGGCTGAGGGCATAGGGGTCAGGGCCTCAACAGTACCTGCCATAGCCATAGTTTAGGAGTAGTTTCTTTTGAGCTTCCCCAGCTCAAGTATGGAATCTGTTTTTCCACTGTACGTCACAGACCCAACTGTTCACAAACATTAGCCTATCTAAATTACACTCCTTGTCAGTAGAAAAGACTAGGGACCCTAAGTAATGCTCCCACTGCAAATGACAAAAAATGCTAAGTATAGTAATTTGAATAAAACTCAAATGCATAACTGAGCTGATAAAAACAAAAGGACTCCCCAGAGGTCAAAAGCAAAGTGGAAGCTGGAATCTAGAAATATAAATAAGAACCAAAGTCTGCTTTTGTTCACCAAACTCTTGCAACCTTGACCATCTGCTTTAGCTACCATGCAGTGGTGTGTGAGCCACAGGAGACCAGACCTAGGGCCTTCCCAACTGAAATGAGATACCCACTCCCACCCCGTAACATTAAAATACCAAAGGGCCACTCTCTCTAAGAAAGGGTCCCTAGAAATAAATTCACCCTATAGAAGAAAATTTAACTGTATTGATCTTGGAGCTGGGGATATCTATTCGATATCTGAAAATAAACAGAACCAATAAATCAACTAATTAATAAACTGAGAGGCCACATAGCATTTGTTGAGAACATTTAAACAATCTGTTCTGCTTTCATTTTAGACATTTTAATTAGGGCCATTCAGAGTTGCTTACCATGCAAGACTTACAGGGATATCCAAGAAGTTAAAATATTTTCAAATGCAGTTATTAAAATGTGTGCTTCAGAATATGAAAGTCTCAGCCGGTGGTGGCTCACGCCTGTAATCCCAGCACTTTGAGAGGCCAAGGGCAGATCACCTGAGATCAGGAGTTCGAGACCAGTCTGGTCAATATGGTGAAACTCTGTCTCTACTAAAAATGCAAAATTAGCCCAGCATAGTTGCATGCACCTGTAATCCCAGCTACTCAGGAGGCTGAGGCAGGACAATTGCTTGAACCTGGGAGGTAGAGTTTGCAATGAGCTGAGATTGTGCCACTGCACTTCAGCCTATGCAACAGAGCAAGACTGTCTCAAAAAAAAAAAAAAAAAAAAAAAAACAGAATATGAAAGTCTCCTCTTCCCATCTTAGAAAATGATCACTTAGTCTACCACTAAATGACACAGACCCCAGACTCTTGAGCTCCTCTCTGTTGCAATTACATATTCCTCGTCATGTAGACCTCTCTACAAGACTGCCTGAGTGCCCTTAACATGCACCTGACATGGCAGCTGATCCTACCCAAAGCAACACAAAAGAGTCCCAATGGCTTTTATGACCTAGTCTGAGAAGTCACATACTGTCACATCTGCTTCATTCTACTCATTGGATGAGAGTAGCCCACACTCAAGGAAAGATGAAACTAGCTCACCTCTTAAAGTGAGGCGTATTACAGAATGTGTAGGTATACTTTTGAACCACCGCACTACCCCAAACTCTAATATCCCAGAGACCAACACTTGTCTTTGAGCTGTTTCTTGTAATCTCTACATCTGTATTTCTAACTAACATGACTATCATGTATTCATTTTCTATTATCACCCTTATACCACTATCTACTCACTCACCCCACACAAGTGTACACACACACTCCACACACACACACAATTTTTGTTACCTCATCTTCCCAATACAGTTGTATCATAATTTTTGCTTAAATCAATAATCAGTATTTAAATTAACATGGTCATGTAAATATTGCTTCCACCTGGACCTCATGGTACAATTTATTTCTTTTCTAAGAATAATTTTTCATTTATTTCAAGTTCTGGTACAACTTGTTTTTTATAGACTTAATAACTGTTGGGGGGTGGGGAGTTAATTGCTTATTGTTCTATTGGATCCATTACAAACTTATGCCTAAATTTTCTGAAAAAAATCATCTCCTCCCAATATGTTGAAACAAATCAGGTCATCTATCAATTGAATTTATTATATATTATATATATAATTTTTATATATAATATTAATATATAGTTTCTATATAGTACATGATATGATATATAACATATATAATAACTTATATACATATAAATTGGAGACATTTCTCCTGGGACTCTTCACCTTCCTGCTCTGATCTGAACTGGTTACACCCTAACTGTCATCTTGGAACTTCCCTTCACCATTATCCATTATCCTGGGAATGTCTTTTGCTTATCTCCTGTGGGGCATCATGTTTGCTGGATCCCATATCTTCCTCTTTTGTGATGTTCTCCCTTGTTTTGATGGTACATACTCTCATATCCGAGTGTCTTCTTGAGCATGGGATGCCTTGGAGAAATAAATGTTGTGAGTACTTTATGTCTGAAAATATCTTCTACCCACATATTTAGTTGATGCCTGCTGGGTATAGAATTCTGGTTTGGGGCCGGGCACAGTGGCTCACACCTGTAATCCCAGCACTTTGGGAGGCCAAGGGGAGCAGGTCATGAGGTCAGGAGATCAAGACCATCCTGGCTAACACTGTGAAACCCCGTCTCTACTAAAAACACAAAAAATTAGCCGGGCATGGTGGCGGGTGCCTATAGTCCCAGCTACTCGGGAGGCTGAGGCAAGAGAATGGTGTGAACCCAGGAGGCGGAGCTTTCAGAGAGCTGAGATCGCACCACTGCACTCCAGCCTGGGCGACAGAGCGAGACTCCGTCTCAAAAGAAAAAAAAAAAAAAAGAATTCTGGTTTGGACATTATTTTCTCTAAGTCTTTTGAAGTGTTATTCCATCATGTTCTAGCTTCCAAGACTGCTATTCAAAAAGTCTAAAGCCATTTGGATTCTCTATTTATTTACCTATTTATTTCCTATAGGTTTTAAGGATCTTCTTTCCATCTCTTGTATTTTGAAATGTTATGGTGATGTACTTTTTTTTTTCTTTTTTTAATTTTTTTTTTTAGTCATTGTGTGTGATGGTTAATTTTAGGTGCCAATTTGACTGGGCCATGGAGTGCGCAGATATTTGTTCAAACATTATTCTAGGCATTTCTGTAACGCTGTTTTTGATGAGATCAACATTGAAATTGGTGAATTCTGAGTAGGCAGATTGCCCTCTCTAATGTAGGTGGGCCTGATCCAATCCACTGAAGACCTGAATAAAACAAAAAAGCCAACCCTCCCCCTCCCCCTCCCCAGAGTAGACAGGATTCCTCCTGCCTGACTGCCTTCAAACTGGGGGACATCAGCTGTTTCCTGCCTTCAGACTCAAACTGCACCATTGGCCCTCCCAGGTCTCCGGCTTCTGAACCTGAACTGGAACTTCACCATTGGTTCTCCAGGGTCTCCCACTTACTGACTCACCCTGCAGATGTTGGGACTCATCAGCCTCCCATATTGGATAAGCCAATTCCTTATAATAAATCTCTTCATATATATAAATATTTTCTTACACACACACACACACACACACACACCCCTCCTATTGATCTGCTTCTATGGAGAACCTGATTCACATATTGTGCTGGGCGTTCAATTAACCCTTTTAATCTGAAGTCCAATGTGCTTCGGTTTTAGGAGTTTTTCTTGTGTCAATTTTCTATAGCTTCCTCTCCTGCTGGCTTCTCTGCTCACTCTCTCTATAACTCCTGTTAGTTGAACGTTGAAGCTCCTGAATATCCATCCCGAATTCTGTTATCTTTACTCTTTTTCTTTTTTGTTTCTCTTTGTTCTGTTTTCCAGAATATTTCTTCAATTTTATCTTCCATTCGTTCTACTAATTGTTTTCTTTGATCTTATGTTTAATTCCCAATAATTCTTTCTTTTTCTCTATTTGTTTTATTTTAACTGAATCATAGATGAAGCATCTCTCTTTGGCCATATTAATAACAATTTGTTTTTGTTCTATTGGTTTTTAATTTTCCTCTCTCTCTCTCTCCCCCGTTCCCACTGAGTTCCTTTTCACAGTAATCTTATTCTCTTTCATTTTGGGGCCCTTTCTCAAAGGTCTGGTGGTTGTTAGTTGTCCATTCACATTTAAGAGTGAGGCGCTGAAAAAACAGTTGATAGATCTGCAGGTGGAAAAGACTTCCTGACTTCAGAGATGATCCAATGGAGCCAGGCAATTTCATTAGAATACTCTGAAGCATCATTATTTGTAGCTCTTTTCTTTGGGGCCAGTTTCCCACAGAAGAAACCTCCAGTCTCCAACTAGGAGCATAGACACCTGTCCAGGGCTTTCTAGAAGCTATGGGGAGAAGAAATGGAGTGTTTCACCCATTGACCATTTAGATTTCATCTTAATCTCCATTTTCAGTTTAGCACCATCGCCTTACCCTCAGCTGTGCCTGGAATCCTAGAGACCAAGGTTACTCTGGTTCAGTCTCTCCAAAGAAACCTCCACTTCTCTGAGGGTGGAGAAGAAAATGTTACCTGACTGACACCTTAGGGGAGGAGCACCTAACTGCCCCTTTTAAGGACTTTCAACAAATCCCTTCTCTGCAACCTCATATTCAGAGGTCCTTGCTGCTTCAAATGCGTGAAGCTTCCTGGGGTTCTCAGTGAGATTTGACTCAATTCCAGCTTTCTCTGATTTTCTCAATTAATTACCCACTTTTCCATCTGCTTTTTAGCCTCAAGGTTGGGATGACAACTCCTGTCTGCTATTGTTCTCTTTGTCCTCATTTATTCCTTAATTGTCATTTTAACAGAGCTGAGAAGGAAACTTACTAACGTTCCAAAAATTCTGAGTACCAAAGCTCATCTGGCCCCAAGGATCGGGAAGGATATTGCAGTCCTGCGATTTACAAACATGTTTCTTCCCAGAGTCTCCCCAGTCTCCACGAGAGTGCAAGGCCACGGAAGCAAAACCCTCAGATTTTAGTCTTTTCTCTATCATTCATTATGTGATCTCAAACAAGTCCACCAAACTTTTTGTCCCTCAGTTTTGTCACCCATCAAATGAAGGCAACAGTCAATAAAACAAAGATTTCATCTAAGAATCAACTTGGGCCAATATCATTTAGAAATGAAAATATACTTTAATCCTAAAATTCCAAAACGTCTTATTCTGAGACATAGGTTTAAAAAAATTGGCGGCTGGGCGTGGTGGCTCACAGAGTGGCTCACACCTGTAATCCCAGCACTTTGGGAGGCTGAGGTGGGTGGATCACCTGAGGTCACGAGTTCGAGACCAGCCTGACCAACAGGGTGAAACCCTGTCTCTACTAAAAATACAAAAATTAGCCGGGCATGGTGGTGGGCACCTGTAATCCCAGCTATGTGGGAGGCTGAGGCAGGAGAATTGCTTGAACCCATGAGGTGGAGGTTGCAGTGAGCCAACTGCACTCCAGCCTGGGCAACAAGAGTGAAACTCCATCTCAAAAAATTAAAAAATAATAAAAATATAAACAAAACAGGCTGAGGATGGTGGCTCATGCCTGTAATCTCAGCACTTTGGGAGGCCCAGGCAGGTGGATCACTTGAGGTCAGGAGTTTGAGACCAGCCTGACCAACATGATGAAATCCTGTGCCCACTAAAAATACAAAAATAAGCTGGGTGTGGTGACTGACGCATGCCTGTAATCCCAGCTACTCGGGAGGCTGAGGCAGGAGAACTGCCTGAACCCGGGAGGCGGAGGTTGCAGTGAGCTGAGATCAATCATACCACTGCACTCCAGCCTGGGCAACAGAACAAGACTCCGTCTCAAAAAGTAAATAAATAAATAAATAAAACAACTGGTGCTATGTTTCCTCCTTGAATTCAGGACAGCTGGAGTTAATGGAAGCAAGAACGATATCACGCCAATCAGAGGTTTTGCCCAAGGTAATTCAGAAAGAGCTCAAGGGACTTTCTTGACGAGTGAAACTCATTAACATTAATAGTGGCTGCTGAGTTCACATCTAAATGGGAAATGTGCCACGTGGAGTGAAAACACACTAATCTACTGTATGGGCTACTTTGTCATACTCTCAACATTCTAGAGGAAAGGCAAACTTAGAAAGCACCAAATATATAAACAGTACATCCTTGTAACTGACCTTCATTCCCCTTCTCTCAAGCTTATACAGAGGTGGGAGGAGGGGGGTTTTTAATGGAAAATTTCCATTAAAAGTCTCACTACTTACAGGGGCTTATATAGTACAAGAGGTGTCTTAGATATTTCTATAATAAAATACTTTCTCTAGAAAACAAATCTCTAAAAAGTAATTTTGTTTTACCCTATGAAAAAAAATGGCCATTCTAGAGTTCTCTAAAATATAATTCATCATTATGAAATTACCAGATTACATGCACAATTAGACTTATTTATTAAACAAGACATATGCCAACAACTTTGCAATAATCCTTTAAACCATAATAGCAGATTTTCAACTTTAATAACAACATCATGCAGCTAATACTCAAAGGACTAATTTTTAAAGTAAGGGCTTTTGGTAATTGAAACTGAAATTATACAATTAAGCACTTGAGTAATTTAAACATGAATGTAAGTGTTCTGACTGTGTTGCTCTTGGCGTTTAGTCAAATTTACTAGTGCCAGTTAGACTTTGTCACTCTAATTATTTCTGCTCTGTATCAGATCTGGCTAAATAGAAATTGAGAATTATTTATTTCTCTGTCTTTTCTGCTTCAAAAACACATTACTATATTTTTATGATTAAAGCTTCACATAAATCATCAAGAATAACCCCATGATTCTTATTAGGGCTCCACAGAAATTCAAAAAGAGATATTTTATTTGTATACCTATTCCCAGAAAAAGGTGCAAACCTGTTAATATAGGGATAAAAGTTATCCAGTGAGTATATTTGCCTGTGAAATGTTTTTGAATAACCACCTCTCCCTTTCTCCTCATCTCCCTTCTTTCCATTTTCTCTGTCAAATAGAAAACTGTTAGCCTCACTCCTTAGCCTTAGGAACGCTCCCAAATAAAACAGCTGTCCCTTGACAATGAACATGAGAACGACCTCTCATCTGGTAGAAATCATCTGTGTGATTTTTTACTGGATGATTAAGACTTTTGATACTGTAAAATTATAGTAGGATTTAGAGATTATATTTCTTAAGTGAATCATAAAAGTCATTGAATTTTTTAAGGTACGGATTAGAAAACAAGAAACGTTGTGAATATTCCAAAACAAGACACAGGCTTTGAAAACAGGAAGAGGCAGGCCAGCTGCCGCTGACCAAGGGAGGGAATAGATACAGTGCAGTCAGGCATCATGCAGAGAGGGCACCCGCATCAAGACCTCATTGCCACCACCAAGTACAGAGGCACAAAAATGAGAGAAAAGACATTCTAGGCTCAAGAACTGCACAGTAGCAGGGATAAAAAAAAGTGGGTCAGGCGCAGTGGCTCACACCTGTAATTCCAGCACTTTGGGAGGCCAAGGTGGGAGGATCACTTGAGCCCAGGAGTTCAAGACCAGCCTGGGCAACATAGCAAAACCCTGTCTCTACAAAAAATTTAAAACTTCACCCAGATACAGTGGCACGCACCTATAGTCCCAGCTCCTCGGGAGGCTGAGGTGGGGAGGATCACTTGAGCCTGGGAGTTGGAAGCCGTAGTGAGCCGTGATCACACCACTGCACTCGGCCTAGGCAATAGAGTGAGACTATGTCTCAAAAAAGAAAAAAGAAGGAGCCGACAGGCTCCAGGATATACGGCTGGCATCTAGGGTAAGAGAGGAAGGGCTGTAATGGGGTGAAGCTAAACACATAAGTATAGCCCAGATCACAAAGAGCCTAGGACTCTAGGCTAAGGCACTGACTGGGGTTTTATCCAGAAGGTAATGGAGAGTCACTGCAGGGCTTTTTAAAACAGGAAATAGGCATGGTCAGATATGCATTTTAGAAACACTCTTCTGACTGTAGGGTGAACACTCGATTGAGGCAAGTTAGAGTGCAGGACAGGAAGGACGCTTTGTTAGAGTAGTCCTGTACAGCACTTGGCTGGACTACAGCAGACCAGGCTGCATTTAGCAGTATTAATGTAGCCCAGAATAGCACTTGGCCATGTACACACTATGGCAGCCCAGGCCACAAAGAGTGAGAACTTGAACCAAGAGAGCAGCAGTAGAACAAGGGAAGAGACTAGAGCTCAAGATATTTAAGAAGTAGATATTTTGTCATGGGGTCCAGTTGCATATGGCAGACAGGGTTAGGGCAGAATCTAGTTTCTGACTCAGGAGATTCTGGGAAGGGTGTTCCCCCTCTGGCCTGTGATACTGACCCCATCACCACCTGCCTCCCCAGGACACTATCTCATCAATTACTCTTTTTCACTCCTGTGACTCTTTCACCACAGCCTATAAGATACTCAAGCCTCTCCTATGCCAGGAAGCAAAGATGTGTTGGACACCTACTCTGTACCAGTCAGTCTCCAAGTTAGCTGAAGGAGTTAAGAGCAAGAAGAAGTCATTTATCCCAATCCCCAAATCCATCTTCAGGGTTGATCAAATAACATCAGGCCATTTCGGAAATGAAGGCTTTTTGTTTAGAACTAGTAATGCCAGCCACCTGTATGAATATTCTATCTAGCAAGGTATATGGTTAGTGACAGATGACTTGTGAGTGATCTTCCTGGGCTGTGACATGGTGCTGCAGGTCCCTGTCAAAGATGCTTGCTCTGGAAAAAGCCAAGGGGTCAAGGAGAGGCATCTGAGCAGGCTGGATGTGTCATGTAACAGGCCCCTTGTGGCTCAGGGCTTAGCTCTTCGTGTCATTCATTCAGCAAATATTTCTTATGGGATCATCACGCAACAGGTGCTACACTAGGCTCCGGGAAAACAACTGCAACCAAAATGGACCCAATTCCTGCCACCATGGTACTTAGAGTTTAGTTTCCACATTGATACTTACAGTTCCACCATCACAAGCAAAAGCACACTCCCAGGGTGTGGGGAAGTGGGGCCTCTGTCTTCTGCCAGGGGAATATGTCAAAGTAGGAATTTCACAATAGCTCATTTCCTCCTAAGATCCACTTGTTAGAAAAGGGGCCCCACAAGAATAACAGGCATCATTATTTTTGTAAAACTGGGTTGAACCTCACATGCTGTTTTGTAATCTATTTCTAATTAGCCATGAAGATATACTAAAGCCTAACATCAAAGTTCAGAAAGAAAGAAGAGGTTGATTCTCAGTGGCTCAAAGTTTAGTAACACTGGGAAATCAGTCAAGTCAACAGAGTCCAGCCCACAGCAGAAGAGATGGAAAGACAGACAAGCAGAGTTGAGGTTCTGAATGACACGTGTCGGCATTAGGAAATCAAGCTAGGGCCAGGCACAGTGGCCCATGCCTGTAATCCCAACACTTTGAGAGGCCAAGGCGGGAGGATTGCTTGAGGCCAGGAGTTCAAGACCAGCCAGAGAAACAATGCAAGACCCTGTCTCTACAAAAAATAAAAATAAAAATTAGCTGGGCATAGTGGCACCCCCTTGTAGTCCTGGAAGGCTGAAGTAAAAGGATAGCTTGAGCCCAGGAGTTTGAGGCTGCAGTGAGCCAAAATCATGACACTGAACTCCAGCCTGGGCAACAAGCCAAGACCCTATCTCTAAAAAAGATTTTTTTTAATAAAGGGAATCAGGCTAAGAGAATGGAGAACAGAAGGAAATGAATATGGGGCACTATGAACTAGAAGAGATTGGATTTAGGCAAACGACTTGAGAAAGAAGCATGAGGAATGAACAGCCAAAAAGAAAATGTGATACTAATAAAAATATCATATGAAACAGCTGCTGCTGTTCCAGATCTGAATCACTCTAAGGGTGGAGGCAGTCAGGACCTCGGGTAAATAGCGATCCCTTGTTAGAGATACGAAGGGAAAAAGAAAGGAAAAAAAAAACCTTTGCCAAATTGTCCTTGGACAGTCATAGGCTTTTATAGGCTGGGATAATTTACAAGACATGAAAAGGTTTATGGGTTGCTTTTCTTAAAGTACAATATAAAAATAGCTGTATTTAGTCCTGGGGTGGGAGTTAAGCACAAATTCTTGAAGCTTCAATTGCCTACTTTACTGAGTAGAATGTCAAGAAAAACAGCTCTGCTTCTCAAGCACAACATTCTAACATTTGTGCATATTTGAGAAGTGGGGACACAGAGGCAGTGCTCCAATCTTTGCATTTCGCAGTGAGAAAGAGAGCCACGTGGCAGAGCCAAGGACTTCTCCAGCAGCCCTAAGGCTGCGGGTTACCTCACCATTGCCCCAGCTACTGTGCTAGGCAGTTTACAGACATTATCTCATTTAATCCCAGCATGATTCTAAATATTGGTTCAACATCCTGTCTATGCTACTGGGTAAGTAGGTAAGAAAAGATGGAATACCTAAAAGTCTATTTATTTGTAGCCTGTAAACACTTGTTCTTCCACATACATAAATCATTAGCTTATTTCAAATACCCATGGTCCACCTTGCTCAGCAAGTGAATATCTGCTAAAATTAGCATATAAACACATAGGGTGCCAGGATGTTACATTTAAAAATTAAAAAAAAAAAAAAAAAAAGAAATCCTTTGGCCCTAGAAGCACCTTCAAAGATTTCAGTTGTCCAGCCAAGAGGGGCTTCAAACCACTCAAATTTATTACCAAGCAAAATTGTGGAAACATTTTCAGAGGCACATTAAGAAACTAAAGTCTTCTATGACTAAATATCCTTTCAAAAAATCCCTTCCAGGATTAACATCCTCCAACATTTTCTGTGTTGTGACACTAAGAAAATTAAGATCTAAAGGCTTGATCCTAGCTATTTTTAGAGGAGAGACCAGAGAGTTAATTTATTTTAAGAACCCGTATCAAGATCCACACAATTTGACATTCATTTCTTAATTCAAAGGTCACTAAAATGCATACGTCAGACATCTGCTGCTTTTTTTTAAAGGATGCTGAATTTTAAACCCAGTAAGTCTAAATGCAGCTCTAATATAATCTACAAATGACCTTACTAAGTCTTTCTACATCCCATAAAAGTATATTGATTGTATCATTTTATTTAAGTTCCCAACTTGCTGTGATGAATTAGCATATTAAAATTAACTCTGCAGTCCCTAATCATTTCACCTTCTGAGCCAACTTACCAGGATAAATTTGATAAAATTATAGTACCCCCTTGTGATGTTACCTTCATACCCTACTAGGATGGTTTGCAATATTATATTTTTTAAAAATCTTCTTCCAGTAAGATCAGTGGATAACAAATTAACCTTTTCTAAACTCTAATAAAATCATGGGAAAACTAAAGGAGCTATCGCCAGATTGTAAGAACCAATGAGACAATGTATCATTTCATGATAAAGAATATTTGGGGCCATACATATTATTTTTAACGGAACGCAAACACTTTTAAGAAATATTTTCCATAGACTGATCTATGTAGCCAAATTAAAGTACACAGCTCAGAAATTACTCACTGGATTTTAGTTTGCTTTGACAGCAAATTCAAATAACTGAAGGGGAAGAAATGCTATTTTTTGACTGGTAAACCAATGATAAATTCTTCTCCAATCAAGAAGAAAAGTAGGTAAAATTGAAATGTTTTTTTCTCATAATTTATCCAATTTTCTTCTAGCAAGTCCAACTTGACTGCATATTACTACCATTGCTTCCAAATACCCATTATTATTTTTATTGTTTTTATTTTGTTAAAGTTTATAATGTCATTTAGTAAAATGAGTAAGGCTTTTAGGCATATACTTAGATACAAAGGTTTTCCTGGCTTTATTTTTTTTCCCTATCTTTAGTTTGCTATTCTGTGCCTCAAAAGATCCCCTACTCCTATCTCCTGATTTCCCCACTAATTGATTTTCATCTTATTCTAGAATAGGTTGTGGTCAGTAAGGTAAGGAATCATGGAATAGATGAATGAGATAAGACTATGCTCAATATTCTGGAGATCCCTAAAATAATTACATTCAGGTCAGAGGATCTCATAAGAGATCCTTTTTCTGTTTCTCACTTGAAGAAACAGGAAAAGATCTCACCTATGAGTTAATCTATTCACTGTCAACAAAATAGTAGTTTCATATTCATAGGATGTCCAAGTACCTAACTAAAGAATCAAACCAGTTCATTTTTCAGATTAGGACTACTTTGAGTTCAGCAGTACTGCAGTTTATCTCTGGCTCAAGCCAGTAAGCAACCAATTTACAATGAAAATATCAAGAGCTTTGTTTCAGTTTAGTTCAAGTTCAGGTTTAATAACAATTCTAGTTCAGTTCTGGGAATGTGGAAATATACTTACTGGTTTCTGATTCACATTCCCTTGGCTTCTTGATTATAATTGAAAATGAAGAACATTGAACTGTACTCAATTAGTTATTCAGGCAACATTTTTGAAACACTTGCTATGTTCCAGGGACTGTATTGAATGTGGAAATAAAAAATGAATATAGCAAAATTCCTGCCTTGAATATCATAGTCAGCTGGGCGTGCTGGCTCACACCTGTAATCCCAGCACTTTGGGAGGCCAAGGCAGGAGGATCACTTCAGCCCAAGAGTTTGAAAACAGCCTGGACAACATACCAAGACCCCAGCTCTATGAAAAAAACTACAAAAATTAGCCAGGTGTAGTGGCAAGCACCTGTGGTCCCAGCTACTTGGGAGGCTGAGGTGGGAAATTCGTTTGAGCCCAGGAGGATGAGGCTGAAGGGAGCTGGGATCACGCCATCACACTCCAGTCTGGCAGTCTGGGCATCAGAACAAGACCCTATCTAGAAAGACAGACAGAGAGAAAGGATGAGCATTGTCCTAAGAGCTACAGTAAGAATTTCTTATGAGGGGACATCACCTAAGTTTAGAAAATGAGCCACTAGGAAGATGAGTCTACCAAAGGGCATCCTAAAATAACAAAAAATGCTCACTAAGCCTTCTGAAGTCAGTTCCTATATTCCCTCCTCTGGGCTGAGTGCTGCTATGCTGTGGAGGAGCTAGCCAAATTGTTATGCATAACAGAAAACAGAGATTGAGGGTTCCAAAGGTGCAAGCAGGTGTGCAAGACAGAAGACACAACTGGCCCAGGGCCACAGTGTACAACTCTAAAGGGCACTATGCACATCAGATTCTAGGGAGTGAACGGCACCCCTACACAGTACAACCCAGCAGCCCTGCAAAAGCCGGAGTGACTGGACATTGCCAAGCAGGCAAAGAAACCCCAGGGGCCAAGAAGAAATTTGGGGAGAGAGAAGAAATGTCAAGAAGGGATTTCTGTAGTTATTTGCCTTGGAGTATGACATAAACCCTTCTTCCACCTCCCCTCCAAAATCAACTTCTCTTTTAATACTTTCATATAAGTGAACCTGACTTTGTACTCTTGGTTTCTGTTTCCATCTAGCAGGTGCCAATGGCGGCATCATTTGGGGTTTTGTAGTGGTGACCAAGCAGAGCTGAACCTCAAATCCTCGTGGGCCCAGGGCATAAACTGAGTGTGATGATGTTGGACCCAGAGGATGGGGGAAAGTTGATTTCTGAGTTACACAAAGTTATAATTTAAAAAGTAATAAAAGCTGATACAGAGAAACTGTGAGAGAACAGAAAAGGAAGTACCTGCTTTGCCTCAGGGAAAGAGAAGCATCATGGGAAAGTGACCGTTAAACTGAGTCTTGAAGGATGAATAACAATTATCCAGGAAAAGAAAAATGGGGAAAGGCATTCAGCAGAGACAACAGCATGAGCAAGGAGTAGGCATTTAGGAGTAGCCAAGGAGCCCAGTGTGGCTGGAGGGGAGGGGCAGTCCTGTTCCATTCCCTCCCATTGGCAGGTTTATTCTGGAAAATGGTCAACGAAATCCTTCAGTTACACACCATTAACATGTCGATGGGAATGGGTGTCTCTGCATGGCTACTAGCCCATCTTTCTACATTTATAAAACTTCTTGGCCAGATGCAGTGGCTCACACCTGGAATCCCAGCACTTTGGGAGGCCAAGGTGGGCGGATCGCTTGAGCCCAGGAGTTCAAGACCAGCCTGGGCAACATGGCAAAACCCTGTCTCAAGAAAAAATACAAAAATTAGCCAGGCATGTTAGTGTGTGCCTGTAGTCCCAGCTACTCGAGAGGCTGAGAGGTGGGAGGATGGTTTGAGACGAGGAGGTCAAGGCTACAGCGAGCCATGGATTGCACTGCACACCAGCCTGGGCAACAAAGCAAGATCCTGTTGGGCTTGGTTATGTGACCTGTCTTAAACAATAGAATGTGGACAGGACAGAGCTAGGTCCAAGCTGAGGCCTTGAGCAGCGTCATATCTTTCTTCCTGCCCCTCTTGGCACATCTGCCCTCTACCAGGAGAAGAGTATGTCCCACTTAGCCTCAAGTCCCAGGAAGAGGAGAGACATTGTTATGAGTTGAATTGTGTCTCCCAAAATTCACAGGTTGAAGTCCTACGCCCCATTACCTCAGAATGTGACTGTATTTGGAGATAAAGCCCTTAAGAGGTGATTAAGTAAAAATGAGGCCTTCAGGGTGGGTCTCAATCCAATCTGACTGGTGTTCTTACAAGAAGAGGGAATTTGGACACACATAGAGACACTGGGGACACATGGGCACAGCAAGAAGGCACCATCTGCAAGCCAAGTGGAGAGGCCTCCAAAGACATCAACTCTGCCAACACCTTGATCTTGGACTTGTAGCCTTCAGAACCATGAGAAAATTAATTTCAGTTGTTTAAGCCACCCACTCTGTGGTACTTTGTCATGGCAGCCCTAGAAGCTAACACATGTGTAGAGCAGACCTAAGCCCAATTTATAGCCTAAAGCAGAGCCTCTTTAGCCAAACCACAGATCCATGAGCAAAAAAGTAAGTGTTTATGGCTGTAACCTACCAACATCTTGCTTGTTATGAAAGTAACAAGCAGTTGCTTGTTAAGCAGTATGATGGCAGCGAAACCTGACCAATACACTTTCATGACTCAATTCACAGCCGTTTGGCTTCTGAACACCTGTGGAATTATTCTTGCTAAAAAAAAAAAAAAAAAATACCATGCACTGTTGGTTTAAAAACTTAATAATAAAATAAATAGACAAAAATAGAGAAC
This sequence comes from Symphalangus syndactylus, assembly GCF_028878055.3. Classification (NCBI taxonomy): domain Eukaryota; kingdom Metazoa; phylum Chordata; class Mammalia; order Primates; family Hylobatidae; genus Symphalangus; species Symphalangus syndactylus. The sequence continues at coordinate 23,637,451 of NC_072433.2, forward strand.
ATCCATCACCTGAATACCAACTGAGACAACTTGTTCGCCCTTATTTATTCTGATTTTGCTTTCATGTGTCCTTGGAGATGGTGAGATCTAGAATGAAATTATACAGGTTCAGATTCTGCTGGTTTTATCATTTACTAGCTTTGCCACCTTGGGCAAATTACTTATCTTCTCCATATGTCAATTTTCCCATCTGAAAATTAGAAGTATAACACTACCTCCCTAACAGTTGTTAAAGAAATTAAATGAGTGAATGAATGTTGGAACACATAGTGTATTTTCAATCACGTTCACTATTGGTATCACTTGTCTGACTACACTAAGTAATATCTGCTAACTCATTTTGCTCTGTCCCTCTCCAGTCCACTCCAAAATCTCAGCCATCCTCAAATCCCATGCCAGAAATCTGTGCCAGTCCTGTTTTTTTCTTTTCATTCTGAACATCCTTCCAATGGAATCTCCTCCACACCTCTGGCTTCTGCTGTACCTACTCAAATCTATACCTTTACTCTCAACTTCTTTCCTGAACTCCAAAGCCACACTTTCTGCTGCCTATTAGGCATCTCCTGGCTTTACTCTGGAAGCTCCTGGTGTAGCCCTACACTGGTTGGGGATGACCATCAGAGAGACTATGGTCTTCTAAGGAGAAAAGAGACAGAATTTCACCCAAGTAGATATTTCCAGGTCTTCTATAGCTCCATAAAGATAATATGTCATAATGAGAACCCTAAGACATACCAAAGTTACTAGAGGTAAGAATAATAAGTTGAATTATCTTTTTTTTTCTTTAGAGATATGTTCTTGCTCTATCCCCTAAGCTGGAGTACAGTGGCGTGTTCACAGCTGACTGCAGCCTTAACCTCCTGGGCTCAAGTGATCCTCCCGCCTCAGCCTCCTGAGTGGCTGGGAATATAGGTGCACATCACCACACCACCACACCTGACTAATTATTTTATTTATTTACTTATTTTAGAAACAGGAGCTCACTATGTTGCCCAGGCTGATCTCGAATTCCTAGCCTCAAGCAATCCTCCTGCCTTAGCCTCTCAAGTCCCTGGGTTCACAGGGATGAGCCTTCATACCTGGCTAATAATATTTTTTATTGTGATCCCTGCTATACAAGTTCTTTTCCAAATGTCCAGGAACTCTATGCGGTAGGTACTACTATCATCCCTATTTGATAAATGAAGAAACCAAGGCACGAGAAGCTTATATAACTTCCATCACAAAGCTACAAATGGTGTGCTTTGAAACTAGGCAGGTAGTCAGATGCTAGAGTCTATGGTCTCAACTGCTATATTTTACTTTCAGAAAGAAGGCCTGCATAATTTCTGAGATATTAAAACAAGCACTCCTGTTGTAATTTTAATAATGGTATTCGTGGCTGGGCATGGTGGATCATGCCTCTAATCCCAGCACTTAGGGAGGCCAAGGTGGGCAGATGGCTTGAACTCAGGAGTTCCGGAACAGCCTGGGCAACATGGCGAAACCCCGTCTCTACTAGAAAAAAATATAAAAATTAGCCAGGTGTGGCGGTGCACACCTGTAATCTCAGGGGCTCGGGTGGCTGAGGCAGCAGAATTACTTGAAGCCAGGAGGCGCAAGTTGCAGTGAGCCGAGATCACACCACTGCACTCCAGCCTGGGGGACAGAGCAAGACTCTGTCTCAAAAAACATAATAATGATGGTACTCGCCAACATTTTGGGGGCCAGGCACTATTTCAAGTGAAATGCCATCCACACGTTAATTTGTTGGATCCCTTGACAATGTTATGATGCAGGTCTTAGTACTATGCCCATTCCACATATGGGGAAATGAAGGCCTGGAGAAAGAGTAAGTAACTTCCCCCAAGTTACACAGCTGTAAGCGGCAGAGACAGGACCCAAATCCCAGCAGTCTCCTTACGGGTTGAAGTGTGTCTCCTACCAGAGTCCATGATCTTAACAACTGTGGCCTCGAGAGACAGGCACTGAACTGCCTCTTGAGTAACTTGAGTACTGAACTGCCTCTTCAGTGCTGAGTACCAGCAAGGCAGATGCCATTGGAGGAAAATTTCCCAGTTCCAGCACCCATGAGGCTCCACGTCAGGGCCTGACTCAGCCTCTCTTTCCATCTGTCTCTGGGACTGCATGAGTTCCCTGCCACTGAATTTCTCCGTGCGGCTCTGCTCCATGCTCTCTGCAACCAGCTTCCTATAACTTGTGGCTTCTGTTCCACCTCAGTGTCAGCTTTCATGCAACTTTAGCTTGCCACAGAGCTGACTTGGGGCCCTACCTGATGTGACCCTTTAGCTCAGCTTCCCACTGCTAACTAGCTACAGTTTCTGTCTCTGAGTCAGATTCCTGGGAGAGAACATTAATTTTTTTTTTTTTAAGACAGGGTTTCGCCATGTTGCCCAGGCTGGTCTCCAACTCCTGGACTCAAGCCCAAGCTGATCCACCCACCTTGGCCTCCTAAACTGCTGGGATTACAGGCATGAGCCACCACACCCAACCCTGAAAGAGAACACTGGATTGGTCACTGGCCAGTGAGTGGAAGAACTGGTATTAACG